>NC_052151.1:144640196-145996027 GCF_902713615.1 Scyliorhinus canicula | reverse complement strand
GTCTCCTTCTGAGGTCTCCAGCATCACAGAATTCGGGCTTCAGCCAACGCGATTCACCCCATGTGATATCAAGAAATGGCTGAAGGCACTGAATACTGCAAAGGCTATGGGCCCTGACAATATTTCGACAATAGTGCTGTAGACTTGTGCTCCAGAACTTGCCCTGGCCAAGCTATTTCCAGTACATCTACAACACTGGCATCTATCCGGCAATGTTGAAAATTGCCCAGGTGTGTCCTGTACACAAGAAACAGGACAAATCCAACCCAGCCAATTACCACTCTATCAGTCTACTCTTCAACATCAGCAAAGTTATGGAAGAAGTCTAGCGGCACTTACTCAGTAATAACCTGCTCATGTACGCTCAGTTTGGGTTCCGCCAGGGTCACTCAGCTCCTGATCTGATTCCAGCCTTGGTTCAAACATGGACAAAAGAGCTGAATGCCAGAGGTGAGTGAGAGTGACTGCCCTTGACATCAAAGCAGCATTTGACCAATTATGGCATCAATGAGTCCCAGTTAAACTGAAATCAATGGGAATCAGGGAGAAAACTCTCCACTTGGAGCCATACGTGGTACAAAGTAAGATAGATGTGGTGGTTGGAAGTCAATCATCTGAGTTCCAGGACATCGCTGCAGGAGTTCCTCAGGGTAGTGTCCTAGGCCCAACCTTCTTCAGCGGCTTCATCAATGACCTCCCTTCCACCATAAGGTCAGAAGTTGGGATGTTTGTGGATGACTGTACAATGCGCAGCACCATTCACAACTCCTCAGGCACTGAAGCAGTCTATGTGCAAATGCAGCAAGACCTGGACAATAACCAGGCTTGGGCTGACAAGTGACAAGTTAGATTCGTGCCACACAAGTGTCAGGCAATGACCATCTCCGACAAGAGAGGATCTAACCATCACCCCATGACATTAAATGGCATTACCATCACTGAATCTCCCACAATCAACATCCTGGGGGTTACTATTGATCAGAAACTGATCTGGAATAGCCATATTAATACTGTGGCTACCAGGGCAGGTCAAAGGCTAGAAGTCCTGTGGCAAGTAACTCACCTCCTGACTCCACAAAACCGATCCACCTTCTACAAGGCACAAGTCAGGAGTGGAATGGAACACTCTCCACTCATCTGGATGAGTGCAGCTCCAACAACACTCAAAAATCTTGACATCATCCAGGATAAAGCATCCTGCTTAATAGCTACCCCTTCCACAAACATTCAACCCCTCCACCACCGACGAACAGGGTACTGTGTGTGCCATCTACAAGATGCACTGCAGTAACTCGCTATGCCTCTTCAGACAGCACCTTCCAAACCCACGACTACTACTATCTAGAAGGACAAGTGAAGTAGATATCTGGGAACCCCACCACCTGGAGGATCCCCTCCAAGTCACTTACCACCCTGACTTGAAAATATATCACCGTTCCTTCACTGTCGCTGGGTCAAAATCCTGCAACTCGTTACCTATCAGCGTTGTGGGTGCACTTACACCTCAGAGACTGCAGCGGTTCAAGAAGGCAACTCACCACTCCCTTCTGAAGGGCAACTATGGATGGGCACTAAATGTTGGCCTAACCAGTGGCTCCCACATCCCGTAAATGAAGTTTTAAAAATTCCCAGCGTCCTGCCAATATTTGTCCATTGACCAAAATCAATAAAACCTGATTCTGCAGCCTTTTATCTCATTGCTGGGAGTGTGACCTTGCTGTATGCAAAGTTACTGACATATTTCTGTGCATGACAAAACTGACTACAGTTCAAAAGTGTTCTGGAACGTTTCAGGATATGAAAGATGTTTAAAAAATGCAAGTTCTTCTTTCTTTGCTTCATGCAATTCCTGTTCCCCTTTCTCTATCCCTCTATATTCCAATTTTTCATTCCCTTGCACCCTCCCCTCTGTCCATGCATTGCTCCCCATTCTCACACATTTGCGTGGAGCGAGCTTTCCCCAACTCGTGTCGCCCCCTCTCAGTTTTCTCATTTCCCTCTCCTTTTCTGCATCACTTTGATGTGAAGAGCCCCAGACGAGCCAGCAGGGAAAAGTGAATTGAAATAAATTCAAGAAATTTACAAAATTAAATAAATAAAATGTGTGGTTAATGAATTGAAAGGGCTCTTACACATGAGCAACATCAATTAAATGAAGAGCTAGGCTTCAGTCAACAAAGTTTCTGAGGGAAAATTTATTAAATGTGGGAGCTGGTCAGAGAAAATGCCCTTTGGAGAGGTGAAAAGGAACGTGGGCATGTAGAAAGTGATGGGGATAAAGCAGTGTCAGGTATTTATAGTATTGAGTACTTTAAAGGTCACATGGGGGTCGGAGGGTGGGGGGAGCCTGACGCAACATGGCGCAGGGCTACAGGGGCCGGCGTGGAAGAAAAGGGGCCCCTAGCCAGAGAGGCTGGCCTGCCGATCGGTGGGCCCAATCGCGGACCAGGCCACATCGGAGCCCCCCCCCCCCGGGGTCGGACCACCTCTCCCCCCACAGGCCGCCACCCGACCCTTCCAAGCCGAATTCCCGCCGGCTAAGAGCAGGTATGGAAGGCGCCAGTGGGACTCGGGTTTTTTACGCTGGCCGCTTGGCCTGTCCCGGGCCGAGAATCGGCGGGGGGTAGGCCGTGTAGAGCGGCCCCCGACTGGCGCCACGCCAATCATGCCGGCGCCAACGGTGCCAATTCTCCACTTTGTGGAGAATGGTCTGCTGATGTCAGGGCGGCGTGGCACGATTCGCGCCGGTCTCGGGGATTCTCCGGCCTGGCCCCGAGCTGAGAGAATCCCGCCCTGGCTTTTCACGACTGAATGAGAAAATGCCCTCAGTTGCACTCTGTTCACCAATGTCAGGGAAAGAAGAGAACATTATTTCACTTTTTTCACTTAACTTCATTTCTTAGAGGCAAAATAAAACTTTAATAACTGATGAGCAGGATCACTTATAGAATCATAGAATGTACAGTGCAGAAGGAGGCCATTCGGCCAATCGAGTGTGCACCGGCCCTTGGAAAGAGCATCCTACCTAAGCCCAGAACTCTACCCTATCCCTGTAACCCAGTAACCCACCCAATCTTTTTGGACACCAAGGGCAATTTAGCATGGCTAATTCACCTAACCCGCACATCTTTGGACTGTGGGATGAAACTGGAGCATCCGGACTGTGACCCAAGCCGGGAATCGAACCGGGGTCGCTGGACCTAAGAAACAACTATGCTAGCCACTGTGCTACCGCGCCATCCCTTCTTCTATGGGGACGCGAGCCTGAGAGAGTGGCCGGTAGATCGCTCCCAGCGTGTGACAGTCGGTAAGATATGACGACATTGACACTTTTATCACAGTGACATCCACGGTAGCATAGTGGTTAGCACAATTGTTTCACAGCTCCAGGGTCCCAGGTTCAATTCCCCGCTGGGTCACTGTCTGTGCAGAATCTGCACGTTCTCCCCGTGTCTGCGTGGGTTTCCTCTGGGTGCTCCGATTTCCTCCCACAGTCCAAAGATGTGCAGGTTGGGTGGATTGGCCATGCTAAATTGCCCTTAGTATCCAAAATATCCCTTAGTGTTGGGTAGGGTTACTGGGTTATGGGGATAGGGTGGAGGTGTGGGCTTGGGTAGGGTGCTCTTTCCAAGAGCCGGTGCAGACTCGATGGGCCAAATGTCCTCCTTCTGCACTGTAAATTCTATGACAAATGGGAACAGAATCCCATAGCCAGCGCTTTTAGCTGCATATTTCCTGGTGCTCACAGTGCTGAGAAGGCTATGAAATGTGACTCGGTTTAGATACAGGGCCTCAGCGGGAATGCGCAGCTCAGGCCGCATTTAGTCCCATTTCCTGTAAGCAGCCCTGCTAGTCAAAACTCCTCAGTGCAGGGAGGGATTGGGACGCGATTTTTAAATGACCTCCCGATCTTTCAAGCCCCAGATTCAACTCAAGCATTCCCCACCAAGCCACAACTCACTGTATGGTCGTCCTCTCCACCCCCACTCCCCCCCCACCCACCCCATGTTTGCGCAGGCACCCCCCCCGACCTGATAACTGCCATGCAGAAAATGGCACCATGCACCTTGGCAGTGCCAGAATGGCACCCTGGTAGTGTTCCTGCCAGCTGGGCACCCTGGCAGTGCCAGGCTGTCACCAAGGTGGTACTGCCAGGGTGCCAGGATGGCTCTGCCAGGGTTCCCAGGTGGCACCAAAAGTGAGAGGGTGCCACCCTTCCCAGACAGCATGCACCTGGGGGCCTCCAATCCCCTGGTAGACCCCCACAAGTGCAATTCCGTCTGGTGCCCATTTGAGACCAGTACTGAACAAGACTCATCCGAAGTCTCTAAGGTGAAGGGGTAGATCCCAATGCCTTGGTTACCTCAGGGAACTGTATATTGGAGTCAGACTAGCTGTCTCGTTTTAATGTACGGATTTGCCAAAAGGTGAGTCGGCCACAGTGGGTGGGGTTTGCATCGCGACATCTCGCAAGGTCCCGTTAGATCTCACAAGGCATGACATGCCGGGTCGATCCTGGGAGCGGGGTCTGCCATCATTTACCGGCCACGTTATGCTGCAGTGAGCTGCTTTTTGGGCTCAGCGTGGCTGGTAGATCGCTCCCAACGTGTGACAGTCGGTAAGATATGACGCCATTGACACTTTTATCACAGTGACATCTACAGGTGCAAATGGTACAATGAGTTTGCCTATTGGGGCAAATTGACCAGAAATTCTTTGATGAAACATGCGCCCACATACCAAAATGTAATTTACATTAATGGATGTCCCTATTTGTGAAATTAACTGAAATGGGCTGGGGCAGATATGGAGTAGTGACAGGTGCCTAGGTTCACTCACGATACTAAAGAATTCCGGGAACCCTTGAAACTTTACCCAAGTTGGTTCCTTCATTGTAAAAATTGTAAAATCGAGAAGAAAGCAGTGGAGATGCATCCGGAGTTAGCAGACCGGCTTCAATTGAAAAGGAGGTGTGTGACAGAGCCCTAAAGACCAGGTTTGCAGTACAGTGGTGGATAGCTTGAGTTGGGAAAGTTCACAAATTGTTGGACCTGCCTTGGTGCAAAGTTGAAAAGTACCTTGAATCTCAAGATTTTGTACAGAGTGAGGGGATCTTGGGGCAGGTGGGCATAGAGTCGGATGCACGATAGGTTAGCAAAACCCCGGAAGCAGAGCTTAAGCAACCATGGAGGCAGGCAAGTGATTAGATGGCCCGCATCGGTTCTCTGAGACTTTGCCCATGTTGTTTCAGAGGCTGTTAGTTCCTCTAGCCCTCACCCCCTCACACAACTCCACCTCCCCACTCACACTCACCTCTGCGGCACTTCATATCCTCCATGGCAATTCAATGCCAACTCATGCCTCCCACCATCCTCATGACAACTCATACCTCCAATGCCAATTAAATGGCAGGTCATGCATATCACTCACTTCCCATTGTCTCTCATACTCTCCATGACACCTCAATTGCCAGTCACCTAGTATCAACCATGGGAAGACCTCAGAATCCATGTGGTGATGAACAAGAAGTAAGCTTTTCACAATCTAATGCAGCTCTCACTATTACACACATGATCGTGAAATAAACTCTTATCCATAATATACATTAAAGGGTATTAAATCTCCTAAAGTGGTTAATCTCTTACAAAAACAAATTTCTGTTCAGGCCCCACATTAAAGACAGCTTATTATTGAATAGCCTCTATGCTGTCAATCAAACTGTAAATTCAGAACTCTTGTGAGATAATTGTAGCTTTTGAAACTCAGCCAATTATTCAGTGACATTGTAATAACCCTTGGCGAAATGTCAAGAAAGAACTCCATTGAAACACTTCAACCAGATGCTATTATATTTTTTCTGTTCTGCAGCAAAGAGCCTATCAATCAAAGCACCAGAACAGAGAAATTGTAGCTCATGGTGATAATTGCAGCTTATGTTTTTCGAGTTGAATAAGCATGGATTCTTTTTTAACTTCAGCTCAAGACAGTTTCCAGACTTTATCTACCCTTCAACAGCATTTATGTGTACTCCCTCAATTTGTGACTCCTACACTGCAGGTCAAGGCTCTTGCAACAATTAAAATACGGTCTATTTGAACTTATCACTGAGCTCAAATAAAACTGTTTAGTTTGGGTTTCCTTCTTGTGTGCATCATGCCTCGCTAACTATTTCTCAACCAGCAAAAATTGAAACTTGCAAATTGGAACAGGACTTCTGCACCAGGTCCTGCCCACCATTTCTGAAGGCCCTATGTCTGCAGATTTGGAGGTCCCTGTGAAAATCTGGCTCTGATTGTTCGAGGAAGAAAATATATATCAGCATTTGTGTGTCTTGTTTCCTCGAGTGGGGTTAGCTGACAGCATAGAGAAGCATAACTTTTCATATACCCAATGATGTCAGCTACTTTGGAGACATTTTGATTCGCAAGGTCAGTTGGCCTGACTTAAGGCTGCTGTGTAAAAGTAACATTATGGAACCGGGGAAGGACAAATAACACAACCATCTTGTATTCTGTCAGGACTTGCAGTTGCCATTCATATTCCTTCACTTCCTCATCTAATTTCTATCCTCATTTTAATACTCGCTGATGAATCTGATTGTCCACCAAGGAAACTCTGTGTCATTGGTCATGGGTTCTGTGGGTCCTTGCATGGCTGTTTAGTCCGATTCTAGAGCTGCATCTCCGACTGTAGAATCGGCAGAGGTTTGCGGGAACTTGCATTCAGCCTTGGACTCGAGACCACTGCCATTCCTTTCTCAGGCACCTTTTCCGGATTCTTCTTTGTAACAGGTATTCTCGAAGAATTATGTCCCTTCAATCAGGAGGTTATTCAGAGTAGGTCTCTTCAGATCAAAGGCCTCCCAGGCATTGACATCTATGTTGCATTTCCTGAGGTAAGCCATCATGGTGTATTTGGAGATCTTCCTTCGTTCTTCTCTTGTTTGGGATTCTCCCTTGAACTGAGTGAAGAAGATTCACTTTGGCAGCGGCTTTGCCATCCTAAGCACATGGCAGGCCCAATGGAGTTGGTTTTAGATGATCATGGCCTCGATGCTGGTCGTCTTAGCTCCTTCAAGGTCGCTGATGTTAGTACATCTGTCATCCCAGCTGAGGCAAAGAATCCATCTCAGACAGCTTTGATGGTACTTCTCCAGAGTTTTGATATGGCTTCTGTACATAATCCAAGTTTCTGAACTGTTTCGAAGAGTTGGGAGGAGGATTGCCTGGTACATGAGGATCTTGGTACAGCACGAATGTCATGGTCATCAAAGACTCTCGTTGTTAGGCATCAGAAGGCGGCGCTCACAGACTGGGTACAATGTGGGATCTCCATATTGATATCAGCCTTAGGGGAGAGGTGTCTCCCCACGTAGGGGAAATCTTCACGTTTTGGAGTGTTTCTCGTCGATCTAAATGGAGGGAGAGACCGGATCCTGCCCTCGGGCAGGTTGGTAAAGGACTTTAGTCTTCTCGAGGATGGGCTGAGACTAATTCTTTGGAATACTTCTACAAAGGTGTCAAGCATGGCTTGGAAACTCTCTTCTGAGAGAGTGGAGATGGTGATGTTATCCACATACTGAGGTTCCACGAGCGGGTTCAGTGTCGCTTTTTTTCTTAGCTTTCAACCGGCTAAGGTTGAAGGGTTTTCTGTCCATCCTGTAGATGATGTGTACTCCACTGGGAGGCATGATCTTGAAAAAGTGAAGGATGGTGACGATAAAGATGAAGAAAAGGGTGGGGGGGTGATGACATATCCCTGCTTGACTCCAGTCTAGACCTTGAAGTTTTCTGTCTTAATTCCGTCGGTGAGGACTATTGCTGATATTTTGTCATGGAGGAGTCAGAGGGTGTTGATGAGTTTTTCTGGACAGCTGGTCACTTCCCAATTGAGTGAGTCAAAAGCTTTGATCAGATTGATGAAGACCATGTAGTGTAATTTGTGTTACTACTGGAATTTCACTTGAAGTTGTCAAAACAGCGAAAATCATGTCCATTGGTTGGAAACCACATTGGCATTTCAGAAGGATTTGTTCAGAGACTGGGAGAAGGTGGCTAGCGAGGATTGATGCAAGGATCTTCCTGCCAATGGAAAAGAGGGAGATTCCTCGATAGATTCCACAGTCCGCATTGATTCCTTTTTTGAAGATGGTGGCGATGATGGCATTCCAGATGTCGGCAGGAATTTCCTCTCTGTCTCAGATTTTCAGTAGCACCTGATGGAGATAACGGGTGATCTTTTCTCCTTCAAGTTTGAAAATCTCCACCGGAATCCCTTCCACTCATGTGTTTAATGGCGGTCTAGACTTCATGCATGCTTACTGGGTGCCCAAAATCACCTTTGATGGGGAATTGGGGGATTTATTTGATAATGTCCCCATCTACAATTGTATTACAGTTTAGGAGTTTTTTTAAGTGTTCTCTCCATTGAAGACTGATGTTTTCTGTCTCAAAAAAGGGTTCCATCCTCATTCCACACTGGTTTGAGGTCTAGGATGTTGGGTGTATATATTGCCATGCTAGCACTGAAGAAGTTCTGGTGTCATGCTTGCCAGCGAGGAGTGTAATCCAAAACAAGTCCTCAACAGTGGATCAATGGAAGATATTCGAATGATATCAATGGCTGAGATGGTATATAAAGTCTGCAGCAGTAGGGAGATTCCCAGTCTTCAAGGTTTCCTCACCGTTGGAACTTGGTCTACCATCTTTCAAGGCCCATGTGTCAGCTGATGTGCAATGGCATTCCCACACTAAAAGATGTCCCACACAAGGCGTCTACCTAGTGGAATGCAACAAAATCCCCACATAAGCAAGCCCTGTAGCGATCGGCAAGGGGGAATGGGGACAGGACCATAAGATCTGAAAGTCCCTAGCTTCAGACGACACATAGGCGGTGGAGTTTGATTCACCCATTGCACTCTTGGAATAGGAATAGGAGAGTGTTTCGGCACCTTACCTAATGACTAACCAGACCCCTTCAGGGTCCACTCTGCTCACCCCGGATAGGGAAAGGGCGAGAAAAGGTGCCCTAAAAATATTCTGTTGCGCCCCCAACCTGGCTGAAAAAAACCACCCAGCGGGCTCATCTACTTTTGGTCAGAAAATCAAAGTTAACCTCAATTTTGGAACCTGGAAAGTTCGAATCCTGATGGTAACAAACAAAACAATCAGTCAAAGTGGTCTGTCCTCATTTCAGTACTTAGTTTAACTCAAAACTAATATCAATAGGCCCATTAACAAATGATTAAATTGTCAGTTTCACATACGATTAGCAGAATGGAAAATGTTGTCTTTGGGTCACATCAACTGTCAGTGGTAGCATATCAAAACCAGTTCTACTAAAGGGCCATTGTGATATTCATGTCACATTGTGGATCCTGTGAGTAGGCCCTACTCTCGTAAATGTCTTCAATAACGCTGTGACTAGACTTTGAAATAAAAGAAGTGTTGGAACCATCAATTCACCAGACACGTGTTTCCGATGTGAATCTAGGCTTTAATCGACTTACTTCAGAGCCAGCCTGTTACCCGTTGATGAACTCAAAGTGACCCAGGCTGACTCTGGACACGGATACTTATACAGCTGCACTAGGGGGAGGAGTCGTGGGCGGAACCAAGGGTGAAGCCCAGTACAAGTCCCTAAGTGCTCCCAGCGTTACTCCCCCTAGTGGTAGGATGGTGCTACTGCGCTTACAATAACAGTGTGAATTAGTATATATACATTCATATATTACATTCACCACAAGAAATCTTCCGATGATAGGAATGTCTTTTTGGTGTCCTGCTTGGATGAGAACAATTCTGCTGACTTTTTTTCACACTGCTGCTCATATCAGAAACCCTTGATTAGTTCACAATTCCTGTCTGGCACAAATACTTACTTCTACCCATATGTATCCTCCTGCGGGTGCAGCTAGTGAGGCAGCTGGTGGGAATTTTAAAGCAGTGCTACAGCCAGTTACAAACCTTGAGTATCCATTTAAAGCAGTGAATTCTTACCTGAACACCAGGGAAAGGATTTTGAAATAGCATCCCTCCTTTCAAAATGGAAAGGTTTAGATACCATGGCACTGAATGGTCTCCAATATGACAGTACAGACACGGAAGCATATTTTCAGCTGTAACTCTCATACACAGGCGCCGGAATGTGGCGACTAGGGGCTTTTCACAGTAATTTAATTGAAGCCTACTCGTGACAATAAGCAATTTTCATTTTTTCATTTTTCACATCTTAATGGATCAAGTGGTAGGTGTCAGGCGTGTGCATTGTGTTCTAGCAAAGTGGAAATACTTCATTTAAGTTAGATCCCTGTGCTTATTGCAAGACCCACTGGTCAGTCCAGCATTTCACTCACCACATGTTGAGCCTGCACAGGACGATGTGGTGTTAACCGGTAGGAACGTCCCCATATTTATCGGAACGTGGAGCCAAAAGTAGCATTGGTGCCCGTCCCATCTCCACACTGAAAAAAATATGGGATGCCTCACTTCCGTGAGGGGGCCTCACGGTAGCATGGTGGTTAGCATCAATGCTTCACAGCTCCAGGGTCCCAGGTTCGATTCCCGGCTGGGTCACTGTCTGTGTGGAGTCTGCACGTCCTCCCCGTGTGTGCGTGGGTTTCCTCCGGGTGCTCCGGTTTCCTCCCACAGTCCAAAGATGTGCGGGTTAGGTGGATTGGCCATGCTAAATTGCCCGTAGTGTAAGGTTAATGGGGGGATTGTTGGGTTACGGGTATACGGGTTGCGTGGGTTTGGGTGGGGTGATCATTGCTCGGCACAGCATCGAGGGCCAAGGGCCTGTTCTGTGCTGTACTGTTCTATGTTCTATGTTCCAATGTCCCTCTGCTTGTGATTTGTTCGCTACCCCTTTCCAGAAACCATTTGCAGGCCCGAAACTAGGGCCCCTCAGACCAGTGCAGTAATTATAGTCTCTGCCCACAAAAATGGACAAGCCTGAATTTCCAGGCCCTATTGCCCAGATTCAAGAACACTGCCCTTTAAGTAATGTTCCAGTACATGAAGCAAAAAGAGGATATCATTATTTTTCACTGGGAGATGTTGTAACCAAATAGAGGTATTTTTGTCCATATTTGGTTTATGGCTGTTAATTTCAATCTATAAATTTCTAGAAATAGATTAATAATCAAGCTCAGAGAGCCATGAAGAACAGCATAGGACTGATAAAGGATTCCATATTGCATATTCAAATGGAGATTTAGGATTTGACAAGAAATTGTCTGGAATGGCACCAATAGCATTGCAGGGGAGGTGATGCCGTAGTGGTACAGTATTGTAATTGGACGAATAATCCAGTATTCTGAGGACCAGGGTTCCAATCCCACTTTGTCACGTGGTGAAAGTTGAATTCAATGAAAATCTGGAATGAAGCTTTGAAACAATTGTCAGCACGGTAGCACAAGTGGATAGCACTGTGGCTTCACAGCGCCAGGGTCCCAGGTTCGATTCCCCGCTGGGTCACTGTCTGTGTGGAGTTTGCACGTTCTCCCCGTGTCTGCGTGGGTTTCCTCCGGGTGCTCCGGTGTCCTCCCACAGTTCAAAGACGTGCAGGTTAGGTAGATTGGCCATGATAAATTGCCCTTAGTGTCCAAAAAGAAAGGTTAGGAGGGGTTATTGGGTTACGGGGATAGTGTGGAAGTAAGGGCTTAAGTGGGTTGGTGCAGACTGGATGGGCCGAATGGCCTCCTTCTGCACTGTATGTTCTATGTTCTATAAACCCACTTGGTTCACTTTAGGGAAGGACATCTGGCTTACATGTGACTCCAGACCCACAGCAATGTGGCTGACTCTTAACTGACCTCTGAAGTGGCTGAGCAAGCCATTCTGTTCAAAGGCATTTAGGGATGGGCAAGAAATGCTCGCCCAGCTAATGATGCCCACGTCCCATTATTGAATTAGCAAGAAGGCCACTCGTGTGAATGAGACCCCACTGCACTGTGGTGGAGGGAAGCTGGAATTGTAGACCCCATGCTTCTAGTTAAGCTTGCAGAAGGAATCCTGTCATCAGTATATTCCATTTAAAAGTCAAATTAGAATGAAATAAGATATTAATTTCTTTTAAAAACACTTCTTCTGCATATATAATTCATATGACTATCATGTGAGAACAGATGAAATTCCCTTGATACTGATTTGGATGATTTATTGTGGATGAATGGTGATGAATAGAATAAGTAAAGTTAAAGTGACATGATCATTGGAGCACTGCTGTTACAACGATATCTCCCACTGATGTTAATTCCACTACTTCACACTGTCAGGTCCTATATTTCATGTCAGACATTTCATGATACTTTACAACTATTTTGATTTGCAGAATGAAATACTGATGGTGAGACTCCTTCTTTCAAATAAGGCACTTCATAACCAGATGAATCTTAAATTATTCAAACATTTGCTTATGTTACGATCCCAGCTGATGTTAATGCTGAACAAGTCAGATCCCAGAGTGAAACCTGGCTTGATAGACCCTGGGGGCGATTTCCCAGCCACGTTGTGCCCAGTACAAATCCCGCTATGTTGGGAAAAATCTGGGAGATGTTTGAAACAAGATTCGTGCTGGGAGCTGAAACGTTCACGATGTTCCTGGGTCCTCCCAGCAGACACAGTCAGGTCACACCCAGCCAGGGCATGAACCTTATCACCATTCACCTAAATATATTTAAATATTCAAAATCGGCATAACGCTGAATCGTCCAGGAACTGGCAATGTTCCCACCCACTGATGTGACATGGCGCCGGCGGGAATCTACTGATCTCCACAACTGGAGACCAGACGTGATGACCACACTGGGGAGGGGGGGGGGAGTGGGGGGGGGGGGGGTGGGAGACCATTGTAGCCCCTGGGTGGTCGGGGACATGGCAGTGCAGTGCCCTGGCACTGTCCCTGGCACCCTGGCAGTGCCAACCTGGCAGTGCCCCCTGACCATGCAGAACTTGAATAGTGCTAAAACGAAAGAAATGTTACCAAAGCTTTTATCTTGCACTCATCAGAACAAAACAGGAATGCCAAATTCAAAATGATCACAACACTTTATACTGCAGTAGAAAAGTGATGCTGATTGGTTGGCAAGTCAACTCTGATTGTTACCATTGAGAAAACAATGGGAAATGATTGGCTCCCCATGATTCCGGGCTGCTCAAAAATATTCAAAGTTTGAATATATTCCTTTAGTTTGTAGAGAATGGTTTCCTGCTTATGAACATGTGCCCTTCTCACAAGTGTAAATGAGCCACATTATCTTGGTAGTTAGTATAGTTATTGGTACACTCAGGGTTGTGCAGAAAACCCTGTCCAATTATGGAATCGCATCTAATAGCCAACACTCTTTTGTGGCTTTTGAAAGCATGAATTGATTAAGTACCATTTGTACCCTGCCTATTATGAAAAGCCAAAGATTCCATCAGCCATTTGATTCGATCATCCAATCATTGGAACATATGGCCGATGTGCCTGACGTTGCACCAGTATTGAAATAATTATAATAGTCATCAGGGCTCTCAGCTAAGCATAAATAATGAGGTTTGACTGAGAGCCCAGCTATTACAATATGAAAACACCGGTGCCACAGAGGAAATATTGTTGGATTGACAGTTAAGGTTCGATGATCTCTGCAGTCAATTTCACAATGTTTGTTAAGTTAAGTGGTTTCAAGGGTTTGTGGTATTTGAAACTTCAAAGGGCCTGGATGCTTGAACCTTTTATTAACTTGCTGCCCAGACTTTGTTTTCAAGCAGAAGAGAAAATTATCAATTGCTTACATGTTTTCAAATCTTTTTTTTGACCCTTGTTACTATACACAGTGGTGTACAATGGTTCTAGCAAGTGTCACGGTGAACATGAAAGTGACAGAGATTGGCATAGGGCAATGAAGGAGACATGGGGGGGAAAGTGTAGGACTTATAATAGTGGGCATGAGGGAACATGTGGGTGGATGCTGCAACTTGGCACAGGGGACATGCAAAGGCCTTTTGAACTTGTCTTTTAAAAAGTCCTTTCATGCATGTTAGGGTTCCTGACGCTCTAAGGACCAATGAACCAGATTTGTTAAAAACCTGGCCCGATTCCATGAAAATTGCTGACAGGCGTTTTCCCAGAATGGAGCTGGACAGGTCAGGAGTATTGGCTATTGACAGGAATCAGCTTTCACCTTTTAAAGGCAGCACGGTTGCACAGTGGTTAGCATTGCTGCCTCACAGCGCCAGGTCCCCAGGCTCTATTCTGGCCTTGGGTAGCTGTCTGTGTGGAGTTTGCATGTTCTCCCTGTGTCTACGTGAATTTCCTCGAGTGCTTTGGCTTTTTCCCATAGTCCAAAGATGTGCAGTTTAGGTTAATTGGCCATGCTAAAAAAAAATGTTGCTTAATGTCCAAAGATGGGCTGCAGTGGTTAGCATTGCTGCCTAGGGCACTGAGGTCCCAGGTTCGATCCCGGCTTCAGGTCACTGTCCGTATGGAGTTTGCACATTCCCCCAGTGTCTGCATGGGTTTTACGTCCACAACCCAAAGATGTGCAGCCTAGGTGGATTGTTCACACTAAATTGTCCCTTAATTGGAAAAAATAATTGGTACTCTAAATTATTTTAACAAAAGATGTGCAAATTACATTGGTTGGCCATGCTAAAAACAAATTCCCCTTAGTGTCCAAAGATGTGTAGTTTGGGTGGTTTGGCCATGATCAATGTGTTAAATTATAGGAATAGGCTGGGGGAGTGGGTCTAGGCTGAGTGCTCTTTCGGAGGGCCAGTGCAGATTTGATGGCCAAATGGACTTCTGCACTGTTGGGATTCTATGAAAAGGCATGCCTATATATTAGTTAGCACAGGAATGGAGTCCGGAATCCCGCAATCGGGACCTGCCCGCCATTTTTAAAGGGCTTCCAAGTCAACTCCACTTTGTGATAATCCAGGCCTAAAACCTTCCCTGATGTTATTATACCTAGCTCATTTGTGACTTAATTAATCACGAGTTAATTGTTTCTGCCCATGCAGAAATTCAACATTTAAACAAATAGTTAAGGGTAGATTGGACTAATTAAGCCGAGCAGTGATTTTGCATCACTTTTTTGAGCACCAAATGCATTTGTGATTAAATCCTATTTGAACTACAGTTTAATTCCTTCTCCAAAACAAATACTTAATTATAAGTACATTACTTACAGCCTGTTATATTAAAGAATGCTGTTAGCATTTATTAATATTTGTGTTGAACACATAGACCCTGATCTCATCTTCAGCATGCATTTAGTTCAGAAGGGAGGACAAAAGAATAGAAAACTCAGAAGCGCAGGTTTCCCAAACATCTATGTACGTGTTTTAATCTTTTCTGTAGATCTCCTGCTTGAAAGCCAGTCTGAGTAACAGGCTGTCAGCCTTTTCATAGAACCATAGAATTTACAGTGCAGAAGGAGGCCATTCGGCCCATTGAGTCTGCACCAGCCCTTGGAAAGAGTACCCTACCCAAGTCCACACCTCCACCCTATCCCGTAACCCAGCATCCCCACCCAGACCTTTGTGGACACGAAGGGCAATTTACAATGGCCAATCCACCTAACCTGCACGTCTTTGGATTATGGGAGGAAACTGGAGCACCCGGAGGAAACCCACGCAGACACGGGGAGAACTTGCCGAATCCGCACAGGCAGTGACCCAAGCCGGAATCTAACCTGGGTCCCTCAAGCGGTGAAGCAACTGTGCTAACCATTATACTACCGTGCTGCCCTGCTAACCACTGTGCTACCATGCTGCTCTGGAAAGCCTGCACTAGGTGATGTGGCCAAGCTGAGAGCAAATAGGTCTTCTTGGGGGCGGGGGGACTGCCAGGGCAGATGGCAGGTGGGTTTGGGTGAAGGGAGTGCGGCAGAGGTGGGAAGGAGATGGTTCTTTGGTACCCTCATGGAACCAAGTGATTTATCTCTCGCCTATAGTTTGATTTGTCGTTGTTTGAGATACGGCCCACCACAGTCGTACCATCCGCACACTTATAGATTGAGTTGGAGTTAAATCTTGCCACACAGTCATGTGTGTATTGGGAGTACAGTAGAGGACTGAGCACACATCCTTGCGGGGTCTGGTGTTGAGGACTAATGTGGAGGAGATGCTGTTGCCTATTCTGACAGATTGCAGTCTGTTGGTGATGAAGTCAAGGATCCAGCTGCACAGGGACAGGTCAAGTCCAAGATTGCAGAATTTGGTTATTAGTCTTGTTGGGATAATGGTGTTGAAGGCAGAGCTGTAGTCGATGAACAACAGTCTTACATAGGTGTCCGTGTTGTCGAGGTGTTCGAGTGTTGATTGTAGAACCAGGGAGATAGCATCTGCTGTGGACCGGATGCGGTGATCGGCAAACTGCAATGGATCCAGACCGTCTGGGAGGCTGGCGTTGATCCGTCTCATGACTAGCTGCTCAAAGCATTTCATGATAACAGACGTCAGGGCCACCGGTCGGTAGTCGTTGAGACAGGCTACCTTGTTCTTCTTTGGTACTCGTATTATGGTGGTCTTCTTGAAGGAGGTGGGGACCTCAGAGTGGAGGAGTGAGGTGGTGAAGATGTCTGCGAATACACTCACCAGTTGGTCTGCGCAGGCTCAGAGTGCCCGCCCAGGGACTCCGTCGGGGCCCGTCGCTTTCCGCGGATTCACTTTCAAGAAGGCAGCTCTTACCTCTGAGGCTGTAATAGTGGGTGTGTCCTGGGCTGTTGGGACGGGTGGTACTGATGCATTGGCTAACTGCTCAAAGCGGGCACAGAACTTGTTCAGATCATCGGGTAGGGATGCTCCAGCCCCGATATCCCGCTTGGCCTTGCTTTATAGCCTGTGATCTTGTGTAGGCCCTGCCATAGTTGTCGTGGATTAGTATCGGTGGCCTGGGACTCTAGTTTGATGCAGTATTGTCATCCACCAGACTTTCTCTTTTATCACCTGCGTTATATCATCAGTTGTTGAATGGCATTCTGCTTAACATTGGTTCATCTCCTTTATGCTCACCTTCATCCTGCTTCTTCTTTCTTATTTTTTAATTCTCCAGCAATGTGAATCTGTTCAGAAATCAGCTCCAATTTGAGATAATTTATTTTGAAAAGATATCCTGTGATTATATATGAATTTACCCTGTCTCATCTGAGGCGTCCTTTTTTACCTGCAACATAAGACTTTAATCACATGCTTTCTGGGTAATGAGTTATACCTGTAATTTGTTTTGCACATTCGTGGGTGATGGGCACTGCTGGCTGGGCCAACATTTACTGCCCATCCCTGAGGGCATTTAAGAATCAACGGCATTGATCACATGTAGGCCAGACCAGTTAAGGGCGACAGATTTCCCTCCTGAAAGGACATTAGTGAACCAGGTGGATTGTACAACAATTGGCAGTGGTTTTCTGGTCATCATTAGATTTTAATTCCAGATTTCCATTGAATTCAAATTCAAATTCCACCATCTGCCCTGGGGCTTCTGGGGTACATTCTGGTGAGCACCTCACAATTGCAGATGTGCATCAGGTGGAGGCAGGAATGCCCAGGTGACATGGTATCACAGCTGCCTCACAGCGCCAGGGACCAGGGTTCAATTCCGTCCTTGGGTGATTTTATTCCCGTGTCTGTATGGGATTTCTCTGGGTGCTCCGGTTTCCTCCCATAGTCCAAAGTTGTGCAGGTTATATGGATTGACCATGATAACATTGCCCCATAATCTCCAGGGATGTGCAGTTGACGTGGGGTTACAGGGATAGGGTGGGGAGCGGGACTAGGTAAGATGCTCTTTCATATTTAGATTTATTGTCACGTATACTGAGGTACAGTGAAAAGTACAATCCAGGCAGATGGTTCCATGCATGAAAAACAAAGGATGATACATTAATACGCAATGTAAATCGACATAGACATCGAGTGAAGCGTACGAAGTATAGTGCTACCACAGTAAAGATGATGTGTAAAGAGATCAGTTCAGTCCACAAGAGGGCCATTCAGGGGTCTGGTAACAGCAGGGATGAAGCTGTTTTTGAATCTATTGATGCATGTTCTCAGACTTTTGTATCTTCTGCTCTATGGAAAAGGTTGGAAAAGAGATTAACCCGAGTGGGAGGGGTCTTTGATTATGCTGCCCGCTTTCCAAAGGCAGCAGGAGGTGTAGACAGAGTGAATGGATGCTGTAATGATATACAAAAGCAATTCTACATGTATATATATTAGACCTCCAACCAGTTGGTGGCAGTAGAGTTACACCATGTGACACTGCAGGCTCGGGGAGTCTGAGTGAAGTGAGTGAGTGAGTCTGAGTGACATGGCTAGTCATTGTCGTGTTATTAACCCTGGGGTAACACGGACTGCAACTGGATGCAGTTAGACTGTAAAGCAGACACCAAACTTCGACGTTGGTTCAATAAGATTTATTGAACTTCTGTAACAAGGCACACAGCTTGCTTTGGATTGTCACTCTGCTACTCTAAGTATACTAATTCTAACTAACTAGACCAGGCTAGCCCGGAGCCACGTGTAGAAGGTGCTAACTAATATCTACACCCTGACTGTCACTACAGATCACCAATGGAAAGAGGCTAGGGGCTTTTCACAGTAACTTCATTTGAAGCCTACTTGTGAGAATAAGTGATTTTCATTTTCATTTTCATTTCATTTCATTTCATTTTTCATTTCAAAGAGGCGGAGTGCTGATGCCTCGCATGTTTTATAGTGGGAATCCCCCCTCTAGTTTTCTGTCTAGTGATTGGTTGTGTTCTGTCCTGTGTGTTGATTGGCTAACCTGGGTGTTTATCACTGCCTGTCTTTACCTCATGATGTGTACGAGTGCATATTATGACAGTCATGCTTTGTATTAGCTCTCGTATTCTAGCTGTTAACAGTTTACTGTTTTTAGTATTAGCATTGTTTTCTATGCACATTATTGTAATTTAATAAATCTTAACTGTCACAAACTAGACGTTCTTTGGTGCACTGACTCAATCATTGCAATGCACTGGAACGTAACATGGCACCAGAAATAGTGATCTACAAATTGAAGATCTGAAATAAAGAAATTAGGAAACGGTACTACAAAAAATATCTACTAATTGATGAAGAGCATTAAAAGAACACATTCCAGCGTTCAACTGGTTACCGAAGATAAAGATGGATAGCTTGATAACACCACAAAGTATTTGTGTAACTGTTAAAGTAGACGCAATTTGGCATGCTTTTAAGCAGCAGTATACGTTGTACATAATGGCTCTAGGTTTACAGGCATAGCCTGATGAGCAAAGTATAGTGTTGTTGCTCACTGTAGCAGGTCCACAGGTGATCAAAACTTTTAACACATTTGTATCTGAGTGAGCGGCTTGGTGAGAACTTTGGCGACATCATTAAAACGTTCGATGAGCATTGTACCACGTAAAAGAACAAAACTTTTGAAAGGTATGTTTTCAGAACGCGCACGCAGCAGACAGATGAGCCATTTTTTGATGGATCTAAAATTAAAATCTCAGACTTTTAATTTTGCCACATTACAGTCATCAATGATCAGGGATCAAATCATATTTGGCATAAAAAACGATAAAGTGCGTGAACGTCTTTTGAGGAAGAATGAGCTCCAGCTCGAAGGCACAATAAAAATTTGCCAAGCCAGCAAGTTGGCTGTGCAACCAATCAACATGTTAAACATGAGAAGTTGAGGTGCAAAAATTGGGAATGAAGCCGACGCTGTGGATGTTGTTACGCAGCCAAAAGTCAAAAGTGGTCTCAATAGCAGTGGCCATTTTAAGTGATTGCGGATGCCACCATTTTGTGTCAGTGGTGTGGAAATAGGCACTTACAGAGACAATGTCCCACCTTTGGGAAAATTTGTGCGAAGTGCAAAGGCAAAAACCACTTTGCCAAGCAGTATCTTTCTAACAAAAAATTGACTCACAAAAATCTATAAACGATGTTGAAGAAATTAATTTAAAGGATACATTCTTAATTGATGTTGTTACTAATGAAGGGCCAATGTAGCCAAGCAAAACAAACATAAGAAGTAGTAATAATGAAGTCTGTACTGTAAATAAAGATAACTTTACTCATATATCAAACGTTTATAAATTTCAAACTTGACACATGAGCGAGAGCAAATCTTATCACTATCATGGATATTGAAGCGATGAGAATCAAGCCCAAGATTTTGAACAGACCAGTATTATTACATTTTTACAATGGTCAAAGGATTAATTCTTTAGGCGTTTGTGAGCTTGAAGCTCAAGTCAAAGATAGAATCCATAAAGTGAAATTTGCAATTATAGTCACAGATCGTGAATTGTGACTAGGTGCGGAAGCTTGTGAAACACTTCAGTTAGTCAAGCGAGTATATAGTGCTGACTATGTTTTGAATGTGCACAGTGGATCGATGGTTTCAACAGTACAAGCATTTCTGGAGATTTTTCAAAGTTTCAGTGTCTTGCAATTTCAACTAAATGGATAATTCAACTAAAGGATAATGCGCAACCCATAATATATACTCCTGGGAGAGTACCAGCACTATTAAGGGATTGGTTGAAAGCTGAACTTGATGAAATGATGAATCTGGGGGTCATTAAGAAAATTGAAGAACCAACAGATTAGGTAAATATAATGGTGTATGTTATGAAACACAATTGAAATTTAAGAATATGCATGGATCCTAAAGATTTCAATGCCAACATTAAGCAAGATCACTATCCAATACCAAAGCATGAAGAAATAGCAAGCAAAATGTCAGGTGCGACATGGTTAAGTAAACTGGATGCATCGCAGGGTTTTTGGCAACACAAATTGGATGAAGAGAGCAAAAAGTATTGTACGTTTAACACTCCATTTGGGTGCTTCTGTTTTTTTCGAATGTCTTTTGGGATAATATCCACATCTGAAATCTTTTGCAGGGCAATGGAGCATGTTGTGGAAGGTATTCAAGGAGTTTGTGTATATGTTGACGATATAATAGTATGGGGTTCTACGAAGGAAAAACACAGCGACAGACTCATCAAAGTACTACAGAGTGTTAAGAAGTATGGGCTAAAGTTGAACAAAGCCAAGTGTCAATTTGGTGTTAAAGAAATTACATTCCTGGGAACAGGTTGTCTGCTCAAGGTTACAACCTGATCAAATGAAAATACAGGAAATACTGAATATGCCACGACCGTCAGACAAGAAAGGAGTTCTGAGGATATTAGGAATGATCAACTTTCGAGGCAAATTTATTCTGACATGTCTGAGAGAAGTTATCAAGAAGGTGATTACTTTTGAATGGACAGATAAGCATAAGCAAGAATGACTTACTCTGAAGACAGCTTTGACAACAGCTCCAATGCCAGCATTTTTTGTCCCGAACAAGAAAACAAAAATCTCGACTGATGCATCGAAGGATGGGTTAGGTGCAATTTTGTCACAGCAGGAAGATGGAGAGGATTGGAAGCCAGTTCCCCATGCGTCTAGGTCCATGACTGATATGCTCAAATTGAGAAGGAATGTCTTGGACTCGTTAATGGCTTGGAAAGTTTTCAGAGCTATGTGAATGGCCTTCCCAATTTTCTGGCAGAAATGGATCACAGACCATTGGTAGCCATTGTCAAAAAAAAACTAAGTGAGATACCGCCACGCATCCAGAGAATAATGATGAAGCTCCAGTGGTATGACTTTGATCTCATTTACACTCTAGGCAAGCACAATGTAGTTGCAGATGCGCTATAAAGAGCTACAGCCGTGTTGGAAGACAATCATACGGAAGAAGCTGTGCAAGTGCATGTCAATATGATAACAGAGACACTGCCTGTGTCTGATGAAAAATCAAAACTAATCGCGGCAGAAACCAAAAAGAATGAAGTTCTACAGATGGTAGTCAAGAGTCTCAATGATGTTACGGCGCCAAGGTCCTAGGTTCGATCCCGGCTCTGGGTCACTGTCCGTGCAGAGTTTGCACATTCTCCCCGTGTTTGCGTGGGTTTTGCCCCCACAACCCAAAAATGTGCAAGCTAGGTGGATTGGCCACGCTAAATTGTCCCTTAATTGGAAAAAATGAATTGGGTACTCTAAATTTTTTTTTAAAAGAGGCTCAATGAGGGATGGCCAAAAGGGTCATGTTCAAAGTACCACAGCATCAGATTCCTCCAAACACAACAAAGAATAATAATACCACAGTCCCTGCGAGACAAAATTTTACAAAAGATTCATGAGGGCCACTCGGAATTGAAACGTGTAAAAGGAGAGCATGAGACAGGGTATATTGGCCAGGGATCAAAAAGGATATTCAAAGGATGGTAGAGGAATGCGTGACATGTCAAAAATTCCAACACAGTCAAATGAAGGAACCAGTGCAGATCGGCACATAGTGACACTTCCATTGCAGAAAGTAGGGATAGACTTGTTTTATCTCGAAGGGAAAGAGTATTTACTGGTCATAGATTACATTTCCAATTTTCCTGGTGGCAGTTATCCAGCCAGGTACGTCATCACGCACACTAAGGCTATCTTTGCTGTTACGGCATTCCACAGGTTGCCATGAGTGACAATGACCTATGTTTCAGTTGTCAGGAATGGAGGGAATTTGCACAGAAGTACGAATTCAAATATATCACATCCAGTCCTTTATATCCACAGTCAAATGGAAAGGCAAAGAAAGGTGTTCAAATAGTAAAATAATTGCTTAAAAAATCAATGAACAGCCAGGATCATCCATATCTGGCAGTGCTCACTTATCGAGCATCACAATTTGATGAACAGGAATATAAGAATAATGTTGCCATGCCTTTCAAATCAACAAACAAGTCACAAAATAAAACATGAACTGCAGTCTCAAAAGAAGAAGCAGAAGACATACCTTGACAGGTCAATCAGGTCTCTACAACCTCGAGAACAATAATATCGTAAGGGAGGTGGATCCCGCTGACTGGTCCAGGTGTGCGATGGTGATAGAGAAGATAAGTCCAAAGTCCTACACAGTCATCACAGAACAAGGACAGGTACTCAGGTGGAACAGGAGAGCTTTGTTAAAAATCCAGCAACCTGTTACTTCACTGTCACAGATGATGCGTGTAAAAACTTCTGTCTATCCAAACCAACGCAACCTGAACATGAATCAAATGTATAACCTGAAGATGCACAGAGTAATGCAGTCCCAACAGAGGCATCTTCAGAGACTCAAGATTGTCAAGCAGATTCGTCGGATCAACTAAAACTCAGAAGGTCAACGAGACAGCGAAAGAAGCCTGACAGACTGAATTTGTAGTTGACAATGTAATTGTAAATAGCATGAATTGTTATGCTATGCATATCATACGTATAATAATTGATTGAATTCATATGTATTCTATTTTGTTAAAATCTATAGGTTATTATATGCATAAGCAATTCTATATATAGATATGTTAGACCTCCAATCAGTACGTGGCAGTATAGTCACACCATGTGACACTGCAGCCTCGGGGAATCTGAGTGTGGAGTCGGCATGGATAGTTGTGTTTTATATTAGCTCCCGTATTCTAGTTGTTAACAGTTTACAGTTCATCAGTAGTATTAGTATTGTTTTCTACCCACGTTATTGTAATTTAATAAATTTTAAGCAGTCATGAACTAGACTTTCTTTGGGGCACTGACTCAATCATTGCAATGCACAAGAACATAACAGATGGGAGGAGGGTTTGTGCAATGGACTGGGCTGCGTTCATGACTGTAGTTTCTTACTGTCTTCGGCCGAGCAGTTGCCATACCAGGCTGTGATGCAGCCAGATAGGATGCTTTCTATGGTGTATCTGTAAAAAATGGTAAGAGCCAGTGTGGACATGCCAGATTTCCTTAGTTTCCTGAGGAAGTTCAGGCGCCGTTGTGCTTTCTTGGTCTAAGCATTGACGTGATTGGACCAGGACAGGTTGTTGGTGATGCGCACACCGAGGAATTTGAAGCTGCCAACCATCTCCACCTCGGCACCATTGATACAAAGAGGGGTGTGCATGATACTTCGCTTCCTGAAGTCGATGCCTCGCTCCTTAGTTTTTCTGACATTGAGGGAGAGATGGTTGTCAGTACAGACAGTGCAGACAGTGCAGTCAGAGGGTCAGTGCAGACTCAATGGGCCAAAAAGGCTCCTTCTGCATGGAAGGCATTCTATGGTTCTATGGAGAGAGCAGTCAAAGGTCTGCTGGATCCCAGAACCCAGCTGGGTCCCAGTCAGATGCTGAACATCTGGGACAGGTTTACCCGGAGCTGATGCAGTCAATAGGGTGTGGCTGTGAGTTTCAGAGGGGGATGTCAGTGATATTCCAGCAGGTCTATAGCCGATTGGAGGAATCCCAGAGGTTACGGGCACAGGAGATGGCGATGTGTGCAACTGAGGCCAAAACTGCTCGGATAGCAATCGCACTGGAGAGCCTGGTGCACAACCTTGTCACCACAAGTGGAAGTGTCGAAGGCTTGGCTCAATCAGTGACAGTCATGGCTGAACGCCTCAACAGCATATCCCAGTCACTGGGGGACGTCACCCAGTACCAAGTGGACCTATATGAGGCACTGCGGGACATGCCCCTGTCCCAAGTGGGAATAGCCGAGATGCTGTGGAGCATGGCCCAATTTCAGGTAGGCAACACTGAGTTGCTGCAGAGCATGTCCCAGTCTCAGGTGGGTATTGTCGAGTTGCTGCAGAGCATGTCCCAGTCACTGAGGAGCATCGCCGAGATTGTCAACACTGTGCTTCAGACATTGGGGAACCACCAGGGCTGGCAGAGACAGATGATGCAAGGATAGCTGGGGCTCGATCCAGCTGCCCCTCAGTCCCGAGGTGAATCTCAGGGCCCGATGGGTGTCAACCTGGAGCTATCCTAGGGAGT
Source organism: Scyliorhinus canicula (assembly GCF_902713615.1). Classification (NCBI taxonomy): domain Eukaryota; kingdom Metazoa; phylum Chordata; class Chondrichthyes; order Carcharhiniformes; family Scyliorhinidae; genus Scyliorhinus; species Scyliorhinus canicula. Next base: position 145,971,198 of record NC_052151.1, on the reverse strand, counting down.
GGCGTCGGTGGCCACCAGCTCCCCCGAGTTCCATCCCTTGCAGCCAGCACCCAGTTCAGTGCGGCCCCAGAGTCCCCAGAGGATGCACCATTAGGAGAGTGGGGCAGTTGGGGACACTTCTGTTAATGATTAACATTTTTTCACGACCAATATGACGCCTCTGGCACTTTCCTCCTTTATGCGGGCCGAGCACAAATATGATGCTCCATCTCCCAGTACGTGGAGTTCCAGGACTCCTCTCCCTGCTCACCCCCACCCCTGGCACTCCACTTGCAGGTGATGGGTGCAAACGAGCCTTCAGCAGACAGGCAGAGGTCAGGCTATGGCATTGACTGAGGAGCACCAGCGCTCAGCTCTCTTTGGGTTATCATCACCCCCCTGCCGTCAACCGTGACCCACTGAGGGTGCTGACATAGTCCCAATCATCCTGGAGTGATGTTCCATAGACCATGGGTGGGTGGGAGATGGTGGGAGGGGGGCAGTGGATGGTGATGTGGGGGGGGGGGGGGTTGAGGAGGGGGTCAGCAGAGGGGTGGGGGGAAGGGGGTGGAAATGGGGTGGTTGGGGAAAGGGAGAATGACAGACGAGGCTATGTCCTATGTGAAACGGGTGAGGATGAGAGCCTCCCTTGCCTTTTGCGCTTGCTGAACCGTCACTGCTATCGCTTGTACTCCATCCTCCGGATGGTCCTGCAGGTCTTCCCCGGGCACATCCTCTAGCCCCTCCTGGTCCTGCACTTCTTGGACCTCATCCTCCTCCTCGGAGGTGGCCACTTATTCCTCCCCCTCTATCTCAAGCCCCGTTGCTGTGCCAGGATGTGGAGGACACAGCAGACTATCACAAAGCGGGCAACCCTCCGGGCGGTGTACTGCAGTGCACCACCAGAGTGGTCAAGGCATCAGGACCGCATTTTGAGGAGTCCAATGCACCACTTAATGACAGCCCGGGGGGCCTCATGGGCCTCTTTGCATAGGGTCTATGCATCGGCCTCCAGCCTCCGTACTGGCAACATTAGCCAGGTCCTCAGTGGGTACCCCTTATCCTCCAAGAGCCAACTGGCCATTGTGGGGTGGTCATCAAAGAGGCCAGGGATATTCAACTGCCCCATGATGTAGCTGTATTGCATATTCTCCGGGAAGCGCTCACACACGAGCATGATCTTCATGTTGTGATTGCACATGAGCTGAATGTTCACGGAGTGGAACCCCTTTCTGTTGATGTGGGGCACTCCCTGACGGCCCGCTGAATATAAGGCGACATGTGTGCCATCTACTACCCCCTGGACCTGGGGCATCCAGTCATAGAACATAGAACATAGAACAGTACAGCACAGAACAGGCCCTTCAGCCCTCGATGTTGTGCCGAGCAATGATCACCCTACTCAAACCCATGTATCCACCCTATACCCGTAACCCAACAACACTCCCCCCCCCCCCTTAACCTTACAGGACACTACGGGCAATTTAGCATGGCCAATCCACCTAACCCGCACATCTTTGGACTGTGGGAGGAAACCGGAGCACCCGGAGGAAACCCACGCACACACGGGGAGGACGTGCAGACTCTGCACAGACAATGACCCAAGCCGGAATCGAACCTGGGACCCTGGAGCTGTGAAGCATTTATGCTAACCACCATGCTACCGTGCTGCCCTAATGGGCAGCCTCCTTTATGATGGCAGAGAATCCTGCTGACCGGGCATCTTGCTGCATCCGTGTCAAGGTTTATATTGTTCTCTTCCTGGGTAAACAGGGCATCTGTGACTTCACGGATGCACTTGTGGCCTGCAGCTTGTGAGATGCCATACAAGTCCCCGCTCGAGCCCTGGATTGATCCTGATGCGTAAAAGTTCAGGGAGCGGATATCCTTCTACTCCATGTGGTGCCAAGTCCCCGAGGACATGGCACAAATACCGTCTCTTTGTTGAGGTGGAGCCTCCTGTGGCAAACGTCGTCCGTTATTTGTTTGAAAGACCAGCGATGCCTGTGCACCTTGGGCCATCGCGGATCACACCCTCTGGGTCCCTGCCTGGCCTGATGGGTGGTCGGGTCTTCAGGGTGTGGGGTGGGGCCCTGCCCATGAGATGCTGCCTCAAGCCTAGCAACCCTGCTGCAGTCACCTCCTCCGGCGTCTGGCCACCTATTCTGCCAGCAGCACCACTAGTGCAAGATCCGCAGGGTCCAAAATATCACCCATATCGTGTAATATCTGCAAAAAATTGGAGAGGGTGTGAGACTGACAACCAGCGGTTTCTTCCACGCCGGCACCCTCAATGTCCTCCATCTTTCTCCACACTCCATGCTATCGGACATGCCCTGCCCACGCACCCCTGGATGCAGCAGGGGCCTTTGGTCACCGGACCCCACCCCTGTACCTCAGACACTTGCATGTAACATATCTTGACCGGGCGTAGGTCCCCTCACCGACCCTCCGGCCGTGGAAATGTTTCTGGTTCTGGGACCCAGACCTTGAGTGTTTGGAAATTGGCTCCTCGTCCATCGTTTTGCTTCCTGCAGTGTCCAGGCAATAATCCCTACATGCTACACGGCCCGCCTACCCACGTCATCCACTTGGGAAATGCGAAGTGCTCACTTAGTTATGATTGCCAATTTCTAGAAGTAATAGCCTTCAGCCACATGGCCAGAGGCCTCCAGGGTCAGTGGGGGTTTTGTGTGGTCAGTGGTGCAGGCTGGCTGGGGATGCGATTGTCCCTGGAACAGGACCACGAGGTCCAGGGGCGGCATAGTAGACCCACAGGCGCTGAGACACACACCACCCTCTCCCCTCCCACCCCAGCCGAGGTCAAGTGCGGCCACCCTTTTGCTACGCAACCCCCCCCCCCCTCCCCCCCCGCAATGGTGGACCACCACGACCTAGGTTGGCCCGCGAGGGCTCCCCAACCCCTTCCGAGCACCAGGGCAGCAACCCCAGTGTCCCCAGCCCTTTCTTCCATTATGTTCACCCAGATATTTCCCACCTTCTTAAAGGACATTACATTTTGAATCAGAAGCTGCTCTTTCGGTTGGGCTGAAATATGAAAAATGTAACAATTGGAAAAGAGCCTTATACTTTAATGAGGTTTTTCCACCTTCATTTGGCTTTTGTTGTCACCAGCAGCAATTAAACCTATCTAGTGAGAAAAGGCCAGATGATTTATTTCCAATAGTTAAGCTGTTAAATTTTCATGCTTATATCTAACTTTTCACTGAATGTCTCAACATCAAAACAGCAGAAAATTAAAATGTGAAAAAGCAGTAGATTGTGCATTAGCGCTCATCCAGTAAATGTGAGCCAAGTAGCCACATTCATCACCCAAGTAACATTACAGACCATAGTTAGGAGAATTCTATTGTTTGCTCACATCTACTCACTGAGGTGAAATTAGGATTAATCACTTGCACAACACTGAGAGAAATTAATGTGCAGCTTAAAATAACAAATTTCCTGTTGGAAGTGTTCTGAAAGCAGACTGGCCATAAGTGTGACAAGAAGTGAGCCTATTTGTTTTAATGATGAGGTAATTGAATGCTTGCTGCAGTATTGCAACAGGAGAGGATATTTCCATGTAATGGCCAAGTCTTCAAGATCATGTGGAAATTAACATGATGGGGGTGGTGGGTATGTTGCAGGGGGTGGGGATCATAGGTGGGAAGCAGTGGCAACTATCACTATACAGAAGACAGTGCTGCAGTGTAGCCCACTGTAATATTTTGGAAGGAGAAAGACACTGATGCATACACATTAACTTCTAGTACCCAACTGATCTGGTTTATTCTAGTTTGATTTAATTATATACATATACAAATGACTTCAAGGGGGTTTTGGTGTACAAAAAAACCATAACCCCACCAGGGGCTGGTTTAGCTCACTCAGCTAAATCGCTGGCTTTTAAAGCAGACCAAGCAGGCCAGCAGCACGGTTCGATTCCCGTACCAGCCTCCCTGGACACGCACCAGGATTTTGGCGACTAGGGGCTTTTCACACTAACTTCATTGAAGCCTACTCGTGACAATAAAGCGATTTTCATTTCATTTCATTTTCAAGATAAGTAAAATCGCCATAGTCCCAGATGACCAGTGGCTGCTTCCCCTTTGAGGGGGAGAGCTGACTGGTGGTCATTTAACCTGAGGATCACCACACCTCAGGCTATCTCCCTGCCGCTTATTGATACCACCCCATGCCGCCGTGAAACCCGTTGGCGGGGCTACGCTGCCAGCGGGAATGTGAATCCCGACTACTGGAGAATTTCCGCCATGATTTTTTGATTTGCAGAGTGTACTGTACAGGACAGGCAGAATTCTCCATCTCCAGAATCGGGAATGCGATTAAGCGGAGAATCGGCTCCGACACCAAAATTATGGTGGGTGCCGGTTTCACACCAAATCGCAAATCTCCGTCATCAACGCGTTCCAGAACGCACATACAGCAAACGCTGTTGGTATTTCATTAGTGGGCCTGACCTGGTATTCTCCAGGGCCTCTGTGACTCTGCCTCCACGTGGTGATTTCCCGATGGCGCGGTTCACTTCTGCTTTTAAAAATTGTGAACCTTATGCAGTGGCTGCTGAGGGAGAGGGAGGAGGTAGGACATGGAGAGGTACAGCCATGGGCTGCCAGGCCGGTCACTGTTTGGGCTGGCTGAGTTGGGGGGGACCCTGCCAAGGCCAGGGGTGCAGGATGGTGGTGATGGGGGAGCGGGCCATGTGGCCGGCATGACCCACCTGGGACAGGGGCGGTGTGTAGGCATGGACCTCCATTGCCGTGACGGGGTGTGGGGATGGGGTGTGGGGGGAACAGGCCGTGTGGCCAGGGTGACCCCCCCCCCACGGAACTGGGGCGGTGTCCAGGCACAGACAGCCGTTGCCATGGCTTTCAAGGCAGCCACCTTGCTGCGCATCCCACTGACAACCCACCGGGTTCTGCAGAGTGATACCGCCCATCTGGGTGCCCCATCCCCGGAACCCCAGCCCCCACTCTCCCACCCCACCATCCCCCGCACCTCAACCCCCACCCTACCACCACCACATCCCATCCTCCAACCCCACCACCTCCTGCACCCCATCCTCCACCCTCACCAACCCGCATCCCACTCTCCATCATACCCCCCACAACCAGCTGCCATCGGCTGGTGGGGCATCAGGCATCCAACCCAGGGCAATGGCAACTGTAGCCCCATACAGGGGGCTCCAGACAGGTGCCACGGAGCTGACCGCTGGCAGGGACAGACAGGTGCCGCGGAGCTGACCGCTGGCAGGGACAGACAGGTGCCACGGAGCTGACCGCTGGCAGGGACAGACAGGTGCCGCGGAGCTGACCGCTGGCAGGGACAGGTGCCAGGGACAGAGGCCCCACAAGATGTTAGGCATGGGGGGGAGCAATATACGGGAACAGATCAGTAGTGCCAACTGGCGACACCGTGTAACCCGTTAGACCTGTTTGGGCAGGGGGGTAGGCACCATGCTAACATCTCGGCCTTTCATCCCTGAAGACAATGGATAGTGTAATTCAACCAGCAATGGTGACCTTACTGCTACTTGCCGCAGCCCTGGGGGATGCCCTGCAGCTGCACGAGCTGGAGCTGCTCGACGAGGAGGAAGCTGCAGCAGTGGAACAGGAGGCAGCCGCTCAGGATGGAGAACCGGCCGCCCAACAGGCCAAGGAGGAGGAGGAGTTAAAGATGTGCAAAGGAGGCACCGCATGAGGCCTCCACTTCTGGTGGCTGGGTGGTGGCGGTCGGCGAGGGTACCATGGCGGACTCCAGGGGTGATTCGGTCCAAGCTTCGTACCTGACTGGTTCGACTGGTGGCGGGGAGCTCTGGAAACCCATAGGCACGGGGGGGGCGGCGGAGCACGAGCAGTGAACCTGCAGGCGTGGGGGCGCCGGGCACGGGGGGTTGGCTGGGGTGTAGTGTAAGGTGCGGCAGCGCCTGTTGAAGTCTCCAGCTGAGCAGAGAACAGGACAACATAACTGCCAGATCATGGTGCAGCTGGCACCATGAGGGTATGTGAGCGGACCCCCATTCCTGGTGGCCATCAAGGTGACGAGTGTCCTGAACATCTAGGCGCCGAGTGGGGACCTAATGTGACCATCAATTCACAAGACACATGGTTGGAAGTAAACAGTGGTTTTAATAGTCTTACAACTGAGCCTGCCTGCAACGGGATGAACTGGCAGCAGGCTCACAACTGCAGATCTTTATACTTCCAGTTAGTGGGAGGAGCCATGGGCGGAACTATGGGCGGAGCTAAGGGTGAAGCCCCGTACAAACTCCTCATCTCCCCCTATGGGCAGAGCCATGCAACTGCTCGTATACCGAGCTTACAGAGACACAACACATACAATATAACACAGTGTGAATTACTAGGATTGTGATTCACCACATTCATCCCCTGTAAAAAAATCAAGTCCAGCGGGGGTGATTGGTCTACAAATTGAGTCGGTCCGGCGGTCGAGTCGTCCTCTGAGATCTACGAAGCACCTGGGTTGCAGCCTCTTCTGGTGGCTGGGTGGTGGGGGTCGGCGAGGGTACCATGGCGGACTCCAGGGGTGATTCGGCCAGAGCTTCGTACCTGACTGGTTCGACTGGTAGCGGGGAGCTCCGGAAACCCATAGGCACGGGGGCGCGGAGCACGAGCAGTGAACCTGCAGGCGTGGGGGTGCCGGGCACAGGGGGTTGGCTGGGGTGTAGTGTGAGGTGCGCCTTGGCGGGAGTGGTGTCAGAGTTGGATCCTGCAGGCGCCAGGTCCCGGAGGGAAACAGTGTCCTGACGGCCGTCAGGGTATTCGATGAACCCGTATTGGGCGTTCGAGTGGAGTAGGAGCACTCTCTCCACAAGTGGGTCAGTTTTGTGAGTCCGGACATGCTTCCGGAGGAGAAGCTGGGAGCGAAACCCCCGTGGTAGTCCCCCTGGAAAAAACAAATAGCCGCTCGTGAGGGGTCTGATTGGCGGCAGTACATAGGAGGGACCTAACAGCATGGAGCGCGTCGGGGAGGATCTCTTGCCAATGGGAGGTTGGGAGCTTCCTAGACCGAATGGTCAGTAGGACGGTCTTCCAGACCGTCGCGTTCTCCCTCTCCACCTGCCTGTTCCCCCTGGGGTTGTAGCTGGTAGTCCTGCTTGAGGCAATGCCCTTGTCGAGCAGGTACTGACAAACCCCTGTCGCTGTGTACATAGCTGGGCAAACCAAACAGGGTGAAGATGCTGTGCAGGACCTGTGTGGGAGGTCATATCGGGGCACGGGATAGCAAAGGGGAAGTGGGAGAACTCATCTATGACATTTAGGAAGTACACATTTCGATTAGCCGAGGGGAATGGCCCTTTGAAATCGATGCTCAGGCGTTCAAAGGGCCGGGAGGCCTTTACCAGGTGGGCCCTGTCTGGTCTATAGAAGTGCTGTTTGCACTCCGCACAGATCGGGCAATCCCTGGTGACCGCTTTTACCTCCTCGGTGGAGAAAGGCAGATTTCGGGCTTTGACGTAGTGGGCGAGCCGGGTGACCCCCGGGTGGCAGAGGTCATTGTGGATAGCTTTTAGGTGGTCGTTTTGCGCGCTGGCGCACGTGCGCGGGACAGGGCATCTGGGGGCTCGTTGAGCTTCCCCGGTCAATATATGATATCGTACTTGTAGGTGGAAAGTTCGAGCCTCCACCGTAGGATGTTATCGTTTTAAATTTTGCCCCTTTGTGAGTTGTCAAATATAAAGGCAACCGATCTTTAGTCGGTGATGAGGATGAACCTCCTACCTGCGAGGTAGTGCCTCCAGTGACGTATAGCTTCCACGGTGGCTTGTGCTTCCTTTTCGACCGAGGAGTGTCGAAGTTCCGAAGTGGAGAGGGTTCGGGAGAAAAAGGCGACTGGTCTCCCTGCCTGATTCAATGTGGCTGCTAGAGCTACCTCTGAGGCATCGCTCTCAACCTGGAAAGGGATGGATTCAATCACCGCCCGCATGGCCGCTTTGGCGATGTCCTCCTTGATGCAGGTGAAGGCCTGGCGAGCCTCATCTGAAAGAGGAAAGAGTGTGGCCTTAAATAGTGGGCGGGCTTTGTCCGCATACTGAGGGACCCACTGGGCATAATATGAGAAAAACCCCAGGCACCTTTTGAGGGCCCTGGGACAATGAGGGAGAGGGAGTTGTAAGAGGGGATGCATACGGTCCGGGTTGGGGCCCAGGATTTTGTTTTCCACGACATAGCCGAGGATGGCTAGCCTGGTCGTGCGGAAAACGCATTTCCCCGTGTTATATGTGAGGTTGAGTTTCTGGGCAGTCTGGACAAATCGATGGAGGTTTGCGTCGTTGTCCTGCTGATCATGGCCGCAGATGGTGACGTTGTCCAAGTACGGATACGTGGCCCGCAGCCCGTTCTGGTCCACCATTCGGTCCATTGCTCGTTGGAACACCGAGATCCCATTCATGACGCCAAAGGGAACCCGGAGGAAGTGGAAGAGGCGGCCATCGACCTCGAACGCCGTGTAGTGGCGGTCCTCCGGGCGGATTGGGAGCTGGTGGTATGCAGATTTCAGATCCACCATTGAGAAGACTTTATAATGGGCGATCTGATTCACCATGTCTGCAATCCTGTGGAGGGGGTACTCATCGAGGAGCGTGAACCAATTAATGGTTTGGCTATAGTCTACTACCATTCGGAATTTTACCCTGGTCTTGACGATCACCACCTGAGCTCTCCAGAGGCTATTACTGGCCTCTATGATCCCCTCACGTAGAAGCCTATGGACCTCGATTCTGATAAACACCCTGTGCTGCAGGCTGTATCACCTGCTGCGAGTGGCTACGGGTTTGCAGTCCGGCGTGAGATTGGCAAAGAGTGGAGGGGGGTCGATTCTTAGCGTAGTGAGGCTGCAGATAGTGAGTGGGGGCAAGGACCCGCCGAAGCTGAGTGTGAGGCTTTTGAGGTTACACTGGAAGTCGAGTCCCAGTAAGAGTGGGGCACAGAGTTCGGGGAGAACGTATAGCTGGTAGTTTGAGTAGCTGGTGCCCTGGATCGTTAGGGTCGCGGTGGTGCGCCCTTGAAGGTGAACGGAGTGTGAGCCCGAAGCGAGGAAGATAGTTTGCCGTGCAGGGAAAATAGGGAGCGAACAGCGTCTTAACAGATCTGGGTGTACGAAGCTCTCGGTGCTCCCGGCGTCAAAGTGGCACGGTGTCCTGTACCCGTTGATTTTAACGGCCATCATTGAGTTGCGGAGGTGTTTCGGATGCGACTGGTCCAACATGACCGTGCTGAGTTGCGGGTAGTCGGCGGCTCGATCAGCTGTGCTGGAGTGGCCCCATGATGACTGCCCTCTGAGTTCGTAGTCTTCGAGGTGAGTTTCAGAGTTTGAAGAGGATGGATCCCAAGATGGCCGCCCCCGTGGATCGCACATGGCGCGCGGCGAGGAAGATGGTGCCCAAGATAGCGTCCACCATGAGTTGCAAGTGTCGGGTAGGGGCGGAGTTGGAGTACAGGCCGCAGCATTTCGGGGCCTGCGGGCTTGTGAGTTTTGGAAACGAGTGCTCTGGGCTGCGGGAGAGTTTGGAGAGGGGGATTTCTTCGCCAGACAGACCCGGGCATAGTGTCCCTTGCGACCGCAGCTGCTGCAGGTCGCGTTGCGGGCCGGGCAGTACTGCCGTGGGTGCTGGGGCTGTCTGCAAAAATGGCACACTGGGGCTGCGTAGTGGGTGGGTGGCCGCGCGGCGCAGGCCTGGGTCAGTCGCTGGTCGGGAGCCCAGGATGGGGCCGCTTGGTCCGCGGGGAACGAGGTGAGGCTGCGGAACGAGACCTCCATGGTAGCAGCCAATTCTACAGTGTCCTCCAAGTTCTGGGCCCCTTTTTCAAGCAACCACTGGCGCACATAGTTTGAACTGAGCCCTGCCACATACACATCTCTGACAGCGAGCTCCATATGCTGTTCGGCTGATTCAGATTGGTAATTACAGTCCCGAGCTAAAGATTTTAAATCCCACAGGAATTCATCCAACGACTCCGCGGGGCGCTGGCGACGGGACGTAAAAATGTGGCGCCCGTAGACCTTGTTGATGGGCCTCATGTACATTCGATCTAGCATGGCCAGGGCCTCCGTATAAGAGGTAATACTGTTAAGTTGAGTACAGATACGGTGGCTCACCCTTGCGTGCAGTAGACTGAGGGCGCGATTCTCCGCACCCGTGAAAAATCGCGAAATTGTCGTAAAAAACGGGCGCGTTTTACGACGGTCGGGAAGGGTCCACTTCCCGACGTATTCACTTCCGGGAAATGGGCTAGGAACGCGGCCGCGTCAATCACGTGCGCGATGACGGTGGAACGCGGCGACGACACGATCACGCCCACGTGACGCTTCCCGACGCTGTGAAAAGGCGCGGGCGAGCACAGAATCTGTAGGCCATGATGTCGGAGCCCAGGAGAGCTGCACCTCGTTTTGTGGAGGCCGATGTGGATACGCTGCTCGATGCTGTTGAGCAGAGGAGGGGCATCATCCGCCCGCGGAGAGGGCATCGCCAACCCGCCAGCGCAGTACGCCAGGCCTGGCGTGAGGTGGCTGCTGCCGTCAGTGCTGTGGGGTAGACCCCTCGCTCTGCAGAGCAATGCAGGAAAAAGCTTCACGACCTCACCAGGGCTGCCAGGGTAAGTGCCAAGAAGGTGCCCCCTGGTCACAACCATCCCTCCCCCCCCCCTTTACCTAATCACCCACCTCCCCCCCTGGCACGGGGGGTGGAGGGGGATTGGGCCAGAGTTATTTGAGGATGGTTCACAAAGTAGTCACAGACCCAGCGCTCTGGCCCCGTGGAGAGATGCAATCGTCTTATGACAACTTGACCCCCAAACTGTGCCAGCATCTGAACGGACTGCTGATACCTGCCGTATTGTAATGATATACCTATGCCCCCTCCCCCAACAGGACAATACCGCTCACAACACCCGTAAGCGGCACAAGACTGGAGGGGGTTCGCCCAACCTGCACCCCCTCACCACCTTTGAGCAGAGGGCACTGGACCTTGTTGGGGGGTCTGCCACCCGGGAGATCGCGCAATGCGAGGTTGGCGGAGCTGCAACAAGTGAGACAACCCTGCATGACAAACACCCACCCCTCCCCCATCCTCTGTCCCTTCACACACCCTGCCCACTGGGATACCTCCCCCATCCTCTGTCCCTTCACACACCCTGCCCACTGGGATACCTCCCCCATCCTCTGTCCCTTCACACACCCTGCCCACTGGGATACCTCCCCCATCCTCTATCCCTTCACACACCCTGCCCACTGGGATACCTCCCCATCCTCTGTCCCTTCACACACTGCCCACTGGGACCATCCAGCGGCCTGCCGAGCAAATCTAAATAACCCGTCTCATTCTCTTCCCTAGGACGTGATGCCGAACGACCAGGGCCGTCTGGCTGCAGACGGACACAGGCATCTGCCCCCACCTCACCCGGGGCCGCACGACAGAGGATGCCCGATCAGCGGGGAGTCCCATCCTCCCCAACCCAATCTGCGGATCAGGACGCCCAGAGGGTGGCGAGACCACAAGCCACGGAAATGGCCAGCGATAACCCTCCGGACTCTGAGCGGCCCCACACCATTGAGGAGGCGCTAAATTGCGACAACATCGGGCTTGCGGCACTGCTATCTCCCACAACATCCATCATCCCAGAGACACTCACCCCGGTTGGCCTATTTAGTGATGAGGCTCCTGGGTCACAGTCTGGTTCGCACATCACAGCTGAGCAGGTACAGCAGGTGGAGGTCGGAGCAACCGAGGGCCCGGACTCGCGGAGGCCAGACCAGGCCCAGCATGCAGCTGGCTCCCAAACGTTTACGGAGTGCCTGGAGTTTCTCAACCCACCCGCACAGCCGATGCCTAAAGAAACCCAGGGAGACAATGATGGGATGAGGGCTGTCTTCCAGACTCTGCAGACGTTGTTAGAGGAGTCGAACCGCGTCCACGAGCAGGGAGTGGTGCCGCACTTGGCAGTGACCCAGTCCGACACCGCACGGATGGCATCCGCGGTGGAGGCAATGGGTCAGGTGATGCAAGGCATTGGGGTTCATATGCACGCGTCATCCTCGGTCCTGGACAGGGTTGCCCTCTCACAGGCAGCAATGCGCCAGAGCCAAAACGACATTGCCGGCGCCCTGCGGGCCTTGGCCCAGTCTCACCAGGTCATTGCCCAGTCGCAGCAGTCAGTCGCCGAGAGCATCAACCGCCTGACACATGTGCTGGATGGCGTCGTGCACACACAGGTTGAGGTCGCACAGTCCCTGGCGGGAATGTCTAACTCCCTGGACTCCGTGTCTGCAAACCTTCGGATCCTGGTGGATACCGTTGCAGGCCTCCAGGACTGGCAGCGCCAGGTGTCGGTGATGCGACGGGGCACCTCCCCGCTCGCACCTCTGTCCCAAAGTGAGGCCCGGGGGCCACTGGGCTCCCCGAGGGAGGAGGAGGTTTCGGGGCCCGTCCCATTAACTCCATCAAGGGACGTCCCGGAATTCTCGGCTTCCCCCCGTCCCATCCCTGGTGCATCGGGTGGGCAGCAGGCAGAGCAGGGTGGCACAATGTCACCCGAGACGCTCGCAGAGCAGCCTGGCCCATCAAGGCCGGGTCGCCCAGGAAACGCTTGCCGATGGAGAAACGAGTCGAGGGGGGCGATTCGCAGCAATCCTCCTCCACTCCTGCTGTATCATCTGGGGAATCACTTAGACGTAGTGTTAGGTCCCGTAAGGCAACTAAGATAGACACTGAGTAAGTTGGCACGGGTGAAGGGCACAGTTTAGTTATAGGGGCTAGGGCACCTGTAAATAATTGTTAACATTAAACGCACTGTTCCACCTTACTTGTAATACCGTGTGATTGTTCCACAGCCACAGGAATCGTGATGGTGACCGAGTGTCGCTGGGGTTGACGAGCGGTAAAACTTCAGTGCCGGGTGTGCAGTCCCTGTCCGTCCCCCCACCCCCTCCCACAGCTAGCCCACGCGGGCACGTAATGGAATGTCAGTGACGATCTCAGCGGCCACCAAGGTGGATGGTTCATCTATTGCCATGGGTCAGACTCTCTCTAACGATTCTGAGCTCACAGCTCTTCGCAGAGCGGGCTGTCATCATTCCACATGGCACTGATCACACCCGCTGACACAGCCATCAATGTTGTGCCATACCGTCTGGACCCAGTGGTAAGGGTGATGTCTAAGTGGAGCAGTGTACACTGAGAGGGGGTTGGGGGGGGGGGTTTGTAGTGGTGGAAGTTGTGTATCATGCATTTCTGTGCCCGATACCCGGGCAGTGTGCATGACAACTTCATCCTGGCACACCCGGCTGGGGTTTGGCTCAGGAGTGATTATCCACTGTGGTTGTGGCTGATGACGCCTATTCGGAGGCCACACATTGACACAGAGACCCACTACAACGACGCCCATGCAGTGACCAGGAGTGTTATCAAGCAGTGCTTCGGCCTCCTGAAGATGCAGTTCAGGTGCCTGGACCATACTGGAAGGGCCGTCCAGTATGGCGCTGGAAGGGTCGCCCGCATCGTGGCAGCCTGCTGTGTCCTCCACAATATTACACAGCAGACGTGCGATGTGCCATCTCCATCTGGGACTGTGCCACCACCTTCCGGGTCACATCAGCCAGTGACTGCGCCACCTCCCTCTGCGTCTGTGCCACATCGGCCAGTGCCTGGGCAATGCCGCCGATGCTCTCAGCTGTGACCTGCTGTGACTGGGCCATGCTTAGGAGTGCCGCTGCAGTATTCAGGTGGTTCTGGCACATGGCTGCCTGTGAGAGGACAGCCTGTCCTGGGTCATGGCCAGTAACCTGCACAGAGTGCCCCAGGACTTGGACATGCTAACCAATAGCCAAAACCCTCGCCCCCCAATGCCTCCACTGTGCGACACCACCTGTGCGGTGATGGCCTGGGTGGCACACATGGTGGGCACCACCTCCTGCTGCTGCAGGTGGTCGGATACCTCCACCTGTGCATGCATGTGCCGGATGCTCACCGACAACCTCTCATGTCCTTGGCTCTGCGATTGCATCTTCACTATAGATGGGAATGTCCGTTCCAGAAGCCTCAAACCCGTCTGGACAGCGTCTAGTTGCTGGGGTCCCCCCACACTCTGATCGTCCACCCTCTCAGGAGTTCCTACCTCCACCTAATGTATCAGATCAGCTGTGTGGTGAGCACCAGAGGGTGTCCCAAGAGCCTCTTCACTGAAGTGCCCAACCGAGGTGAGTGTCTCTGGGATGGTGGAGGGTGTTGGAGACAGCTGTGATGGAAAATCAGTGCCCACATCGGAATCGAGCTTCGGGTGTCTTGGGGTTCAGGCATATGGGCCCCCTCTGTGTTGGTGTCATAGTCGCTGTTTGGCACATAGGGGAGTTCTGTTTGTGACTTGGGGCCAAGGACACCAGATGGAGCCACCCCATCACCTGCAGCTCCTGCAAAATAGAAGACAAGATGCATGATTAGAGTGTCGGCCAGGGTTGGGAGTGGGGTGGGTGGAGTGAGGGTTGTGTGAGGTTGAGGGTGGTGTGGGGTGAGGGTGGGAGTGGGGGTGAGGGCGGGGTTGATGGTGGGGATGTTGTGCGGCTGGTGCTGGTGGAGGTGGGGGTGAGGATGGTGGGGATGGTTGGGGTGGTGTGGTGGTGTTGCGGGGGGGGGGGGGGCGGTTGACACAAATGGTATGGGGAGCCACAACTAAGCAGGGTCTCACTTCCTCGCCAGTGGCTGATCTCCACCCTGGCAACTTCTCTTTCCTTAGGCCAGCTGCTCTGCCGCGGTGAGGGCCCCCAGGACCAGCAGTCCCCCTACAGTTTTCTCCCACACCTGGCGGTTATGAGTGGCCTTCTCCTTGGTGGGGGGGGAGGGGGGGGGGGGTGCGGGGGGGGGGGGGGGGGGGGGGGAATGGGCTGCGTGGGGGAGGGGGGGAGACAGAAAAAGCACAGTGTGAGACAGTCCGACACATGCAGCCGAGGGGGTGGCTAGCTGTGGTTTCAGTGGCCTGGGCACCCAGCCATGGCAGCCAGTATGGTTGCCGGCATGTGGTGCAGGTGGGGGTTCGGCCACCTTCCTGGTGGGAGGGGGGATTTACGGGTCTGTGACATGGGGGTTTGTGTCAGGGGAACAGTGCTACCTACTCACACTAGCCGCCCTGAGTAGGTTGTGCAGTTTCTTCCTGCACTGCAAGCCGGACCGGATCGTGTTGCTCGTGCCGCTCACCACCTCTGCCACCTGTGCACTACTAAGATTAGTTCACATTCCTAAAGTAGAAGGTTACTGTATTAAACTATGCTATCTCTACCTGCAGAACTCTCAAGTACACAACTGCTCTCCGTCTCCAGCTAATTCCTCACTCCTGCTACCACCTTCATCTGTCTTTCTGTATCTTCTGACCCACAAGGCTCAGCGTCATAACTTACATACTCAGATCATAGTGCAGTGACATTCGAGAGCGATATTCCAACCCTCCAAGCAGTGACAAAATGGCGAGGGCGCTTATGCCGTTTTGGAAAGTCAATCTGACCCTGGCATTTTTTATGGGGTGAGGAGTGCATCTTTTTTGGCAGGCAAATGTTTTGCCCTGCTCCTGATTTAGTTGTTGGAGGCTACATAAATTTCCAGGCAAAGCGAAGTGCATCGGGAAATAACTGTGGGAAGGATAAATGCCTGAGGTATTTACCCTGCTCGTTCTCTGAAGCACAGTAAGGAATTGCGATAATATACCAATGATAAACCAGAGATTATTGCTGCTGCTGTTCTGTGATGTTTGGGTGCATGCTGGATGTGGAATGCCTCTGTATATTACATAAATTTAGAGATTCTGTGACGCTGCTCTGATCATAACCTTGTGGAGGCCGAATAGGCCAACGATCTCGTTCTTATATTCCAGCTTCCATTATGGAGCACACTATCCTCATCAGATCAGTTGATATGCATGGTTGTAAATTGTCGTGACCCCACTAGCAAGAGCTGAACTTTCTTTGTCGACTGCAAAACATAGTGTAATAATTCAGTGTGAAGAGGATCATTTATGACAACAAAATAGTTGAATTTAACAAGACTTCAAATTAAGCTTTATAATTTAGCAATGATTTATGTACACAATTACTGTGATGAAGCTAGCGTTCATTTACTTGTTATTATAATATGTTTCCCTTTATCAGAAGAATTACAAATTATGCAGATAAATCCCAGAAAGAGGAACCACAAATAATAGTTACACGTCTTTAAGTTATCTGTATTATAAATTAATAATGTATGTGTCACAATGTGCTGATTAAAGTTCTATATTTACAAGTTTAATGTGATATTGTTACAGTTTTTGAGTAAGCACACGTCAATTATTGTAATTGTAATAAAGTGCTATTATACAGATAAGCTTTTTATGATTTGTTAAACTCATAACATTTTATTAAAGCAGAATTTTTAAATGAAATGTGAGCACAGTGGCACATTACTTCCTCGCAGGTCTGCGACTTAAGTCGCTGGTCAGTCACACATGCATGGCATGGCGCCCTGGAAGGGCGGGCATACGGGCCATGTGGCTGGAAGCGCGCAGTATTCCAATTTCCGGCTGATTTTTGCTTGAAGCCATGCGCTGCGCTGGAGCTGCTGAATGAAAAATGCAGGTACACCACAAACTTGGATGACCTGCCCCGATGTCAGGTAAGTTTTTACACCTTTTCATGTGCACGTTTATTTTTTGGTCTAAGATAATCGAGCAGAGGCAGGAGACATCGGGAGACTTTTTTTGGTAGGTTAATGTTTTATATTATTTTTTTAGTATTTGTAAATATGCTAAAAATGCAAACAAAGTGAAAGGAAGATATTTTTTAAACTTTACTTTGTCATAAGGCTGTTCATTCCATTAAAAGGATACTTCATTTTATAAAGTGAGTTTAGTGTCATAGAAAGGGAAAGAATTAAAAAAAAGTTTTATTTGTCGTGAGCATTCTAGTTCCAGTGGCACAGTGGTTAGCACTACTGCTTCACTGCGCTGAGGACCGGGGTTCGATCCCAGCCCCGGGTCACTGCCTGTGTGGAGTTTTTACATTCTCCTCGTGTTTGCATGGGTCTCACCCCCGCAACCCAAAGATGTGCAGGGCAGGTGGATTGATTGGCCATGCTTAATTGCCCCTTATGGATAAAAAATAAAAAGAAAGGATGTAAATTCCATTAAAGGAACTATAATGAATAGAATGCAGTGATCACTCGCTAATGAGTATTATTACCTAAGATACTGCGTATTATTGGTCACGGGTTCTGTGTGTCCTTACATGGCTGATGAACCTGATTCTAGAGCTGCATCTTCAATGACAGGAGTTTCTAAAAGGTGGGATTGGTCCTTGATTGCTATGTCGCGGGTATTCTTTCTCAGGCTCCTTTTGCAACCTTCTCTAACCGTTGGGTGTTCTGTGACCATTCGATCAGGAGGTTCCTCCAAGTAGGTCTGTTCTGAGGAATGGTCTTCCAGGCATTAATGTCTATGTTCCATTTCTTGAGGTAAACATTCAAGGTGTCTTTGAAGAGCTTCCTTTGTCCCCCGCTTGTTCAGGAACCTTCCATGAGCTGGTGAAGAAGTTTTGCTTTGGCAGGCAGGACCCTGACATCCTTAGCATATGGGCGGCCCAGCAGAGTTGGTTTCGGATGATCATGGCCTCGATACTGTGCTATTGATTCCTTTAAGGACACTAATGTTTTTTTAAAATAAATTTAGTGTATCCAATTTTTTTTTTCCAATTAAGGGGCAATTTAGCATGGCCAATCCACCTACCCTGCACATCTTTGGGTTGTGGGGGTGAAACCCACGCAAATACAGGGAGAATATGCAAACTCCACATGGACAGTGACCCAGAGCCGGGATCGAACCTGGGACCTCGGCACCGTGAGGCAACAAGGCTAACCTACTGCGCCACCGTGCTGCCCCAAGGACACTAATGTTATCATGTCTATCTTCCCAGCTGATTCAGAGCTAAAATACATTTGGATTTTATAATGTACTTCAAGTTGTGTTGTTTGAGAGTCTCCCTGATGTAACGTTCATCCTTACAAGCCTCAGTGATTACATTGAGCGTCAAGGACAAATGAGACATAGGCATTTTCCTGGTTGTTTGCATTTACAGTGAGGATCCTCATTTGTGCATCACACACTATCACCACATTTAAAGAATGGAATCCCTTTCTGTTGATGAATGAAACAGTGTTGGGCAGCACGGTGGCGCAGTGGGTTAGCCCTGCAGCCTCACGGCGCTGAGGTCTCAGGTTCTCTTCTGGGTCACTGTCCGTGTGGAGTTTGCACATTCTCCCTGTGTTTGCGTGGGTTTCGCCCCCACAACCCAAAGATGTGCAGGATAGGTAGATTGGCCACACTAAATTGCCCCTTAATTGGAAAAAATTAATTGGATACTCTAAATGTTTTTATTTTTTTTAAATGAATGAAACAGTGTCAATTCTTGATGCCTTCAATGAAATATGCATTCCACTGACAGCCCCAATTACTTTTGGGAAACCAGCAATTCTGTAGAATGCGATGGACCTCTTCCTCTTCACAGGATCAAGGATAATAAGCTCTGAAGCCTTACAATAAATTGCATTCATTACCTGGTGAATGCAGGTCCTAGCAGCATCCTGTGGAATGTTACATACGACACGAATGCCATGTTTAAAGGACCCAGACACAAAAACATTCAGCACTGTCGTGAGTTTCATTTCCACTGTTAAGGCAATGCGGCAGTTAGAGTTTGGCTTCAGGTCTTCCTTCAACATTTCACATTTGCTTACTTCTGATGCAGTCTCCTAGCACACGTCTCCTCTGACATAATTTCATATGACGTGCTTTGTCTGTTCAGTCTGAGAGGCGGGTGATTGATTCGTTCCCTTACCAGGCACAGATGAAGCCTGATTTTTTTTCTCATGATCCCTGCATCTACATCAAAGTCTCAAAAGAAGTTCAAGGATATTACGAAGCCAAGCTAAAAGTGTGATGCCCCAGCGGAGGTGCAGCATGACTGAGGATTTTGAATCTGCACTAGATTCTGCAATGCCTATCAAAGAGATAGTTCACATTAGCTTACAGGAGGCTTGCATATATCAACTAAGGCATTAAACTTTGTTAAATAATGTGAAGTGATCACTGAGGCTTGTAAGCATAAACATTACATCAGGGAGACTCGTGAACAGCTCATCTTAAAATACATTGCAAAATCCAAATGTACTTTATCTCTGAATCAGCTGGGAGGATAGGTGTGCTCACATTAGTGTCCTTGAAGGAATCAATATCAAAGTCATGATCACCAGAAACTAACTCCACTGGGCTGCCCATATGCTTAGGATGTCAGAGTCCAAAGCAAATATTCTTCAGCCAGCTCACGGAATGATCCCAAACAAGAGGAGTACAAAGGAAGCTCTTCAAAGAAAGCGGAAGGCTTACCTCAAGAAATGGAACATGGGCGCCAGTGCTTGGGAGACTTTTGCTCAGAAGAGACCTACTTGGAGGAACCTCCTGATTGATGGGGCACAATTCTTCGAGAACAGTGCAGGAATCCGCTCTCTCACAGGTAAACCATTTTGGATACTGTTGAGGGGGATAGCCTATCAGCAGCCAGAACAGTGGCACCACAACTGGCTCTGTTGCTCAGCAATGGAGGGCAAAGTATCGGAGAGTGGTAGTTATAGGTAACTCTGTAGCAAGGGGCACAGATAGGCACTTCTGTGGACGTGAAAAAGATTCCAGGATGGTATATTGCCTCCCTGGTGCCAGGGTGAAGGATATCTCTGAACGAACACAGCACATCCTGAAGAGGGAGGATGAACAGCCAAAGGTCGTAGTACACAAAAGTACTGATGACATGGGCAGGAAGAGTGATGAGGTCCTGCAGAAGGAGTTCAGCGAGTTAGGCAGTAAGCTAAAAAGCAGGACCTCTAGTGTAATCTCAGGATTTCTCCCTGTGCCACGTGCCAGTGAGGCTAGAAATAGGAAGATAGTCCAGCTAAACACGTGGCTAAACTGACGGTGTAGGAGGGATAGTATCAGATTTCTAGACCATTGGGATCTCTTCCGGGGCAGATGGGATCTGTAGAAGAAGGACGGGTTGCATCTAAACTGGAGGGGCACAGATATACTGGCTGGGAGGTTTGCTAGAGTTACTGGGGAAGATTTAAACTAGTATGATGTGGAGATGCCGGCGTTGGACTGGGGTGAGCACAGTAAGAAGTCTTACAACACCAGTTTAAAGTCCAACAGGTTTGTTTCAAATCACTAGCTTTCGGAGCACTGCTCCTTCCTCAGGTGAATGTACCATGCTTCGGGACATCCTTTCCTGCAGCGTTTGAGGTAAACAACGTTGGCCGAGTCGCACGAGTATGCACCGCGTACCTGGTGGGTGGTGTTCTCTAGTGTAATGGTGGTACCCATGTTGGTGATGTTCTCAGAAGACAAACACGGGACACAACTGACAGAGTACCCTTTATTGTCCAGTACTTCCCCGGAGGGGGAAAACTATGACATCTTCTTCGCAGCATTCAACACGTCATCGATGAAGATGAACATCTTGCCAATGTCATCCCCATGCCCCCACTACTTGCCTTTAAACAACTGCGCAACCTCAAACAAACCATTGTTTGTAGCAAACTACCCAGCCTTCAGAACAGCGAACACCACACCACACAACCCTGCCATGGCAATCTCTGCAAGACGTGCCAGATCATCGTCATGGGTACCACCATTATACGTGAGAACACCACCCACAAAGTACGCGGTACATACTTGTGCGACTCGGCCAATGTTGTCTACCTCATACGCTGCAGGAAAGGATGTCCCGAAGCATGGTACATTGGCGAGACCATGCAGACGCTGCGACAACGGATGAACGGATATCGTGCGACAATCGCCAGGCAGGAATGTTCCCTTCCAGTCAGGGAACACTTCAGCAGTCAAGGGCATTCAGCCTCTGATCTCCCGGTAAGCGTTCCCCAAGGTCGCCTTCAGGATGCGCGACAACGCAAAATTGCCGAGCAGAAACTTATGGCCAAGGTCCACACACATGAGTATGGCGTGAACTGGGACCTTGGATTCATGTCGCATTACATTCGTCCCCCATCGTCAGGCCTGGGCTTGCAAAATCCTACCAACTGTCCTGGCTTGAGACAATTCACACCTCTTTAACCTGGGGTTACCCCTATCTTTGGATCTGTAAAGATTTAATTACCTGCAAATGCTCGCATTCAAAGCATTGTCTTGCTTCTTTGACTTTGTCTATATATATGTTTCTGGAACATACCTCTTCATTCACTTGATGAAGAAGCAGTGCTCCGAAAGCTAGTGATTTGAAACAAACCTGTCGGACTTTAACCTGGTGTTGCAAGACTTCTTACTATTAAACTAATATGGCAGGGGGCTGGGAACCAGAGCGTTAGCTTAGAAGGTGTAATAACGGAAGGGGAAATAGAGAACCAAAATAAAAGACCAACATCGCCCTCAGGCAGAGCAAAAAAGGTGACAAGTGTGAAAAGGGAGATGGTCAATGCAGGATTGAGGATGTTGTACCATAATGCGCGCAGTGTACGGAACAAGGTAAATTAGCTTGTTACGAACATTGAAATTGGCCGGTGCGATGTTGTGGGCACAGAGGCGTGGCTGCAAGGGGATCAGGGCTGGGATCTAAATATCCAAGGATATGTGTCCTATCGAAAGGACAGGCAAATGGGCAAAGGGGGCAGGGTTGCATTATGAGTAAGGAATGACGTTAAATCGATAGCAAGGATCAGAAGGCATAGATTCTCTGTGGGTAGAGTTGAGGAATCTCAAAGGTAAAAAGACCCTGATGGGAGTTATGTACAGGCCCCCTAGCAGTAGTCAGGATGTAGAAAAGGCATGTAAAAAAGGCAATATTACAATAATCATGGGGGACTTCAATATGCAGATGGGCTGAGAAAATCAGGTTTGTAGTGGATCCCAAGAAAAGGAATATGTGGAATATCGAAGAAATGTTTTTTTGGAGCAACTTGGAGGGAGGCAGAAGACGGGAAATTATAGGCCGATTAGCCTAACTTCAGTCATTGGTAAGATTTTAGAGTCCATTATTAATGATGAAATCGTGGAGTACTTGGAAGTGCATGATAAAATAGGACTGAGTCAGCACGGTTTCATCAAAGGGATGTTTTGTCTGACAAATTTGTTAGAGTTCTTTGAGGAAGTAACAAGGAAGTTAGATAAAGGAGAACCAGTGGACGTGATTTATTTAGATTTCCAGAAGGCCTTTGACAAGGTGCCACATAGAAGACTGTTAAATAAGTTAAGAGCCCATGGTGTTAACAGTAAAATCCTGGAATGGATAGAGGATTGGCTGAGTGGGGAAAAAGGGATCTTTTTCAGGATGGCAGCCGGTGACGAGTGGTGTGCCTCAGGGGTCTGTGTTGGGACCACAACTTTTCACAATGTACATTAATGATCTGGAAGAAGAACTAAAGGCACTGTTGCTAAGTTTGCAGATGATACAAAGATCTGTAGAGGGACAGGTAGTATTGAGGAAGTTGGCGGGCTGCAGAAGGACTTGGACAGGCTAGGAGATTGGGCAAAGAAGTGGCAGATGGAATACAATGTGGAAAAGTGTGAGGGTATGCACTTTGGAAGGAGAAATAGAGGCATAGACTATTTTCTAAATGGGGAGATGCTTAGGAAATCAGAAGCACAAAGGGTCTTGGCAGTCCTTGTTCACGATTCTCTTAAGGTTAATGTGCAGGTTCAGTCGGCAGTTAGGAAGGCAAATGCAATGTTAGCATTCATGTCAAGATGGCAAGAATACAAGACCATGGATGTACTTCTAAGGCTATTTAAGGCTCTGGTCAGACTCCATTTGGAGTATTGTGAGCAGTTTTGGGCTCCCTACCGAAGTAAGGATATGCTGGCCTTGGAACAAGAATGATCCCTGGAATGAAGAGCTTGACGTGTCAGGAATGGTTGAGGACACTGGGCCTGTACTCATTAGAATTTAGAAGGATGGGGGGGATCTTATTGAAACTTACAGGATACTGCGAGGCCTGGATAGAGTGGACGTGGAAAGGATATTTCCACTTGTAGGAAAAACTCGAAGCAGAGGACACAATCTCAGACTAAAGGGACAATCCTTTAAAACAGAAATTTTAAAGGAGGAATTTCTTCAGCCAGAGGGTGGTGAATCTGTGGAACTCTTTGCCGCAGAAGGCTGTGGAGGCAAAATCACTGAGTGTCATTAAGACAGAGATAGATAGGTTCTTGTTGAATGAGGGGATCAGGGGTTGCGGGGAGAAGGCAGGAGAATGGAGATGAGAAAAATATCAGCCATGATTGAATGGCGGAGCAGACTCGATTGGCCAAGTGGCCTAATTCTGCTCGTATGTCTTATGGTCTTATGGCCCAACAGTAACAGGAGGGCCGGAAAAGGAGCCTGAGAAAGGATAACCGAGACCTAGAGTCCAAAGAGCGATCCCACTTTTTAGAAATTCCTACCAAGTGAGTGATTGAAGATTCGGCTCTAGGATCGGGCTTATCAGCCACACAAGGACCCACAGAACCCGTGGCTAGTAACACTGAGTATCTTCGGTGGAGAATCATACCTATTAGCGAGTGACTACCAAATATTACATACACTCCAAACCCATTCTATCCATTATCGTTCCTTTAATGGAATGAACAGTCTCTTGACAAACCAAAGATGTGCAGGTTAGGTGGATTGGCTATGCTAAATTGGTGAAGTCACAGGCATAGGGTGGAGAATTGGGCTTGGTTGGGATGCTCTTTCAGAGGGTCGGCACAGGCTCGATGGGCCGGATGACCTCCTTCCACACTGCAGGAATTCTATGTAAAAAAAAAATCTTCCTTTCATTTGATTTGCATTTTAAACATATTTATAAACACTAATAACATGAAACATCAACTTCCCAAAAAAAATGATTCCCGTTGTCTCCTGCTTCTGATTGATGATCCTGGGCCGAGAAAACAAGCGCAAATAAATAAGTGTAAACACTTACCTAACATCGGGGCAACCCGACCAAGTTAATGGTGTCCCTTTAATTTTCATACTGTCTGTTCAGCGCAGCGCATGCAGTCAAGCCGGCTAAAAAAATCAGACAGGATGTTTAAATGCCTCGTGCGCATGTCCGTAGGTCCACACTTTCAAGTCGTCGTGCCGCGCATGTGCAGCAGACCATCGACTTAAGTCGGGGATCGGAGAGGAAGTTACGGGCCAATATATTATTCTTAAAAAGGCCTTCAGAATTCATAAATAGAGATGACAAGACCATTAAGAGATTATACATTATAACTTGACTATTTTCGTAGTGCATGCATCGACAGTCTAATGGGTTGGATGTATGGTGCCCATGCAAGTTAATGTCTAGTCAAAATGAAAACCTCTCACTAAACCTGGCTGATTCGATTGAGCTGGCTACTCACAATCAGGCTGCAATTAGTTTGATTTATGTATTTAATTGAAAATAATAATTCACTCGTCCGTGAGAGTTATGAATGAGGCCTGAAAAATGCATCATTAGCTATGATTGGAAATGTAGTCATTTCGATATGAGCTTGAATCCGAGTGAAGCACCATTAAATGCACCATAATTATAGTTCACTTTTGATTAGTTTCAATGCATCTTATACAGTGACTTACAATCACTGTATTGTGAAATGTAGGAATGGCAAGACCACACCATTTGATTAAACACTGTCCTTACTTTCTTTCATTAAGAGGTGTAGGGGTAGAAATTGGTGCTCAATGGGGGCAAAATTTCTCAGCTTTGGGAGGTAATACATGCATCCCAAAAGCACCTGAAATATAGCCAATGCCATTTTGGCTTTGGGCAATTTTCAGGTGTCTTGGTTCTCGGCCCGATGCCAATGCTAATGAGGACATACCGTACTTTTAAGAAACCCTCAGCAAAATCCAACAGTGCTCAAGTTCGGTTTGGTTTTGCTGAGGCCTGCAATGTGTCCGGCTTTGAAATGAAGTTTTTCTGAAATGTGCTATCCTATGGAATCTAGAGCAGCAGGAGTGCTCCATCACCTCAGCAGCACTCCTCTGGGCTGCTGACAACTCACAGCTGGCCTTCTTCAACTTTTCTTTCACATTCCCCTCCTGGACTTAATAGAACCAGAGCTCATGAAAATGAGGGAGCTCCCATGCTCACACCATGTTAACCCCATAGGAATATTAAAAATCAATATATTAAATGACTTTTGTTCATTGTCCCATGAGCTGAGTGCCTCTATCTCATTTTCTTAACGTATCAGCTCTAATCTGATTTAAATTGTCCATATTGTCAAGTAACCTGATTCTGTGACAAATAAAAGTAGACTGTTTAATTTTTTGTCTCTATTCTTATCAGATATTGGAGAGATCTTTGGTTATACTTTCCTCTTCTTTTGGGAAAGAGTTATTAGCCCTATTTTCTATCATACTTAGGCCACAACAGTGGGCTACTGCCACCAACTACCTACGGGCATATTTAATTTTTTTTTTTAAGGTGTGCTTGTGTTTTAAAAAGAAATACAAGAATAGACTGTTTTAAAAGGTGGCTGGTAGTGGAAAATGGCCATTTTCTGGAAAGTTCCAGCATGGATTATACTTGTCAGGCCAGTCCTGAGAGAACATGGAATATCGCATCTGAAAAGGTGTCATGGACTACTTTGAACAGAGACACATGAAAGGAAAACATGGAAAATGCAAACGACTGCGGCATTCCTTGATGTCTTGCGGGAGAATCTTTTTACGCTGTATAACTGGGCTAGCGGGATGGGGAGTCCCGCCCTGGACTTTTGATATTCTGTAGTTGTAGAGACAATGGAAACTGACTCCCACATCTCAGCAGTTATTAAAGAATGTGTAAAATGGTCTGAGATTAAAGAAACCATGCAACGGGATTATCCGGTCCGCCATGTTTTCCTAGGCAGTGGCCCTCACTGGCAGCAGGATTCTCCATTAGCGCCACCTGCCAATGGGATTTCCTATTGTGGCCACCCCACGCTGCCGGGAAACCCGCGGGCATGGGTGCGCTGCTGGCGCAACGGAGAATCCCGCTGGCGGAGAATCCAGCCCATGGACCCTGGGCTGTCTATTTTCCCGTCCCAGAGAAAAATGGGTTAAAATGTGGCTGCATACCAGTATTGTGCTGTGCCACAAAAACAACAAGAAGTTCTAGTTCTCTCCAACTTTGATAAAGAGTTAACCAGACTTGAAACGTTAGCTCCCTTCTCTCTCCACAGATGCTGTCAGACCTGCTGAGATTGTCCAGTATTTTTGCGTTTAGTTTCTGATTCCAGCATCCGCAATAATTTGCTTTTAACAAGAAGGACCAGTCACCACTGCAGAAGCAGGCATTTTTCTCTCTCTCTCGCTCTCGTTCTCGCTCGAGGCAAGGTTTTAGCAGAAAGAACAGACAAAAAAGAAACATGACAGCTCTGTCAATTACCCTGCAGAAACGGCTAGGTCACTGCTCCCTCTGGGACAAGCCAACAAGTGTCTCCAGCCGACTACGAATTTGCCAAAGTCAACTCTACCAAAATCACTCAACGTAACGGCCACAACATACCACCATCCATGCCTCACACATCAACTTTTATTTTTGGCATACTAACTTGTCCCTTCTGATCACTGTGTGTATGAATGTCATGTCATTTTATTAATTTTTGGGGGGTTTTAGTGACTCATAAGCTTACTCCTTTTTTGACTAAAGAAAGCCTGTTTCCACTGGCTCCTTGTCCAAAGTCAATACATTTGCAATTTGAACAGGTATCCACAGGCAAAGAATTTTTAAACTAACTTTGTTGTGACCAACAAAAATGGTCGAATAGAGAAGTGAGCCAATTCCTCCTCATCTGGGGCCAAAACAAAATTGGGGAATTGAATAAATTGGGGACCTAGTTTGGGACTGGTCGCAATTACGACCTGATGACAAAATAGTTGGTAAACATGATTTTGAAACAGGTAATTTCATATAACGTTGGCGCCTGTCCTTCGAGGAGATGCCGGATCGCGTGTGCCACTGTCAGCTCACCAGGGAGACCATGCGCCGGCTTTACCAGATGATTGCTATGCTGGCACTACAGGGGTATGGAGGATACCCTCTCCTGGTGACCTTCAAGGTAATGGTCACCCAGAACATTTATGCCTCTGGCTCATTCTAGTGCTTGAGCGGGGATCTGTGTCGAATTTCGCAAACATCAAGAAGGGGGGGGGGGCACAGTAACACAGTGGTTAGCAAAGTTGCTTCACAGCTCCAGGGTCCCAGGTTCGATTCCCAGCTTGGGTCACTGTCTGTGCGGAGTTTGCACTTTCTCCCTGTGTCTGCATGGGTTTCCTCCGGGTGCTCCGGTTTCCTCCCACAGTCCAAAGACATGCAGGTTAGTTGGACTGGCCATGCTCAATTGCCCTCAGTGTCCAGAAAGGTTGGTGGGATTACTGAGTTACGGGGATAGGGTGGAGGTGTGAGCTTCGGTAGGGTGCTCTTTCCAAGGGCCAGTGCAGACTCGATGGGCCGAATGGCCTCCTTCTGCACTGTAAATTCTATGATTCTATGATCCTCGCACAGGTGCATTTGCATTGTCATGGATGCTCTATGCACCTGTGCATCAGGCTACCACATTTTCAACCTAGACAAGCCCCAACAAGATATCTGAACAGCTAGATTTTCCGCCATTGTTGCCATCCCCAGGTCCAGGGAGCATTTGATGGCTTGCATAGCGCCCTCCAGCAGCGGTTCAGCATGGGGTGCACTTTATCAATTGGAAGGGCTTCCACTGTCTGAATATGCAGTTGGTGTGTGACCAACAACTGCACATCATGCACGTCTTTGCTTGATATCGAGGCAACATGCATAATGTTTACATCCCAGTGCACTTGTCGGTTCCTGGCAACTTCAAGGTTCTCCCTCAGGTGAGGATTGGCTAATGGGCAACAAGGGTTACCTGCTCAGATCATGGGTAAATTACTTTTAGACAAGTCCGTTTCGCTTATGTCATCCGGATTGCTAACTCCTTTATTAGCTTTGGAAGACCGACTTGCTAATTGTCCAACCTCAATTGGTAACGGGTCTACTCGGGAACAATTGTTAATCATCGCATCATAGCTAGTCTGGAAATCAAAGTCAAGACTTTTGTCTGACTCTTCCTCCCTACCATCACTTTGCAACAACTATTTATCATTATTTTGTAATCAAGACCTAGGTCGAAGTCAAACCTTTCATCTGACTCCTCCCCTTGGCCAACCCTCTCGTAACAGTACCTCAGTACCTATAATCAGAACCAAAGTCAAAACCAAAACCATTGTCTAACTCTTTATCTATAGTCACCCTTGGTCTGAACATGCTCAGGACCTGGTTCTTTCCCACTGTCACTCGAAACATGATCAACAGCTATCAACACCTCTTTCTTTAAGTCCTCGACTGCCCAGTGTCTTTCCCTCGCTCCCGCATACCCGGGACACTTCAGGGGCTAACTTCAGTACTTCCTTCAGACGCTCTGTATAGATGGGTGAAGGTACAATCTTCACTTCCACTAAAACCTTCCCAAAAATTAAGTGCACCCCTTCAACTGGGAATTCCTTAACCACTCCAACAACTACCAGACCTAACACTAAATCACACTATAGCTGCACTTTATACAATGGAACTTGGATACAACTTCCACTCATCCCATGCACAAATACCTCAGTTTTCACTGAGGTCTCTTAACGAAAAACCAATTCCTTCTCCAGCACAACACTTTGAGTAGCCACTGTGTCTCTAAAGATTGCTATGGATTTAGCTACTTCTGTTGAAGAAAATGGAGTGACTTTCTTCTTGGACACAAAACCGGCATATCTCTCATTTACTTCATTCTTCATACTCGCTCTCACAGCAGTGTTCACTTTGGGTATCCAAAGTCCAGCTAATGTTACCATCTGCACCGTAGCATTCTCCAATTGCGCTCCCTTTTCAGAACGCTCCTTACAAACCCTCACAAGTCCCATGGTCCTGTCTTGCAACTTCTAACGTGCTGAACAAACATGTCCTACTTTGTTACCTAGGTTTCCAAGTCTCACTTCCACCCCCAGTACCTTCGTTTCTGGTTAGAGGCAGAGATCCCAGGCCCTGCTCAACTATCCATTCCCTACCTTGGCTATGTGCCTTCCTTTCACTGTCCCACATCCTATCCTTTTCAAAGTTATGGGGGTGTTGGAACAAAGGTTTAAATTTATGAACTGGCTCATAATCACTAGCCATAATTGCACCGTCTGGTCTTCAACATGGGTTCTTATTATCTAAGGTAAGAAATTCTTAAACTCCTCTAAGAGAATGACCTCTCTCAGAGCTTTATAGGTAGTCTCCATTCCCAATAAAATTGTTCTGCTTACCCCTTCCAAATTCTGCATAACTCTGTCCTGGCAGTCTCCTGAAATTCCAAACTTTTGCCGATATACTTTGGGAACCAATTTGTATGCATCTAGAATAACCTTTCTGACTGTGTCATTATCCCTAGACTCCTGCTCTGACAAGGTGATTTAAACTTCCTGTACATGCCCCGTCAACTTACCTTACAAAGGTAATGTCCACTTCAATTTTGGCCAATCCATTTAGGTTGCTATTTTCTCAAAAGCCTTGAAGAATGTGCCTTCTCATCAAATTTTGGGAGAGCATATATACACCTAAACATATCACCACCGAGTTCCTTTCTAGGACCACGCTCCCCTTTATGTTCTGGCAGCTTCCCACTACTTTCCAGTACCCCAAACTAGAACTCTATCTCTGTTTCTCTTTCTTCTTCCCCTCTCTCTCTCTATCTCTTTCCCTCTCTCTCTTTCTCTTTCCCTTTCTTTTCTCTCATGTTATTTATTCTCTCTCTCTCTTTCACTTTCTCTTTCTTTTCTCTCATTTTCCAGCCTTATCAATTTTTCTTTAATTCCTTTTCATGATCTAATTGCAAACGACTTTCTCCAGATCCATTTCCCACCAGAAGACGTCTCTGATGCTATACTCGTTCATCGGCTTCCCTGTGCTCCTGGCACCTGCACCAAATTTAAATGTTTAGCGATTGCCTCAGCTGCCTCCTCCTTCAGAGCTTTAGCTGATACCACCAATTGGAATTTACCTGTCGACTTGTCAAGTTTGTCTTTATTAAGCCCCAATACGTAAACCAGAGTTAAGTCATCCACCTGGAAAAAATGCTGAGCATCTTTCCGAGCCATCCCGTTATATCACGACAAACCTGGTGTTTCTTTCTACTTTACACTGTATCTGAAATTCAATGGCTAATGCTCTAGATCTCGGATGAGCCCCCAATATATGTTACACCACCCTGGACTAGTACGCGGTCAATCCCAGCCCCACAAGTCATGGAATCCCAACGTAAATGATTTAAGTCCAGACATGTGTGGGTTAAGTGGATTGACCATGCTAAATTGCCCAAACCCCATCCCATCCTCCACCCGGACACACACAAATCAGACACACGGTGGGCGGGAAGGGAAGGTTTAAAGATAACAGGGATTAAAAGGGCTGAGATGAATCTTTTCTGCTGAGGTGGTAGTCTTTGTAATTGGCGATCTTGAAATCATCGGCTGGTTTGGGTATTTTAGAATCTGCCTTCAATTGGACCTTACCGGCTGCATGAATTCCTCTGGGGAGTCACCTTCACATGTACAGGCCTCCACCAGACTGACGTTCAGTCTCATTGAGATAGTACTAGAGTTCTCTACCTGAGAGTTTACAGCAAGTCTACTCTGCCTTTCAGCTGCTGGGCTGGTCTTTGTACAGGGTTTCCAGCTACGGTATAGAGAAAGAAAGAAAAGAGCCTGGACTTCAGGATCATTTTTGAATTCTCAGTAGAGGTGTCAGCCTGAGTTTTTCCCAGCCTTTCTCAAAGAATATTAAACTTGCACAGGCCTGGCTGTGTAGAGATTGCGTTCAGCATTTAAATCAGGAGTTAAACCTGATTTAGTGTCCAGACCTACTCACTCCTGCCGAGCTATCAGAGAGAGCAGAAGTTTCAGTCTTTCTGCGAGCGATATTTAACAGGCTTCTGCCCACTCCTTCTCAGAACAAAAACTAAGAGCAAAAATGGAACTGGCTTCTGCTCCAGAATCTTCTGAATGGCTCTACCAATCACAATAAATCACATAAAACATGGACCGGAATTCCAGAAGAGGGGATTGGCTGCTAGCATCTGGGCAGAGGGATGTGGGTGTCCTTGTTCATGAATCGTAACATGAAAGTGGGATGCTCTTTCCAAGGGCCAGTACAGACTCATGGCCCAAATGGCCTCGTTCTGCTCTGTAAATTCCATGGTTCTATGAATTGCCAGTTTGCAGGTACAGCATGTAATTAAAAAGGTAAATGAAATGTTTGTGCTTATTGCAAAACTACTGGAGTATAAAGTAGAGAAGTGTTGTTGCAATTCTATAGGGTGCTGGCGATACCACATCTGGAATATTGTGCCCGGTTTTGGTCCCTTGTTGGAAGAAGGATGCAGTGACA
Source organism: Scyliorhinus canicula (assembly GCF_902713615.1). NCBI lineage: Eukaryota > Metazoa > Chordata > Chondrichthyes > Carcharhiniformes > Scyliorhinidae > Scyliorhinus > Scyliorhinus canicula. The sequence continues at coordinate 145,939,727 of NC_052151.1, read as the reverse complement.
TTATAGGACGATCAGTGGAGTTTCACAAGATTGATTCTGGGGATGAAAAGGTTGACGTCTGAAGAGAGATTAAACAGCTTGGGCTTATACTCACTGGTGTTTAGAAGGATGAGGGGGGATCTGATCGAGGTATCTAAAATAATAAATGGGATTGATAAAGTAAATGTAGACCAAATGTTCCCCCTTGTGGGGCAATCTGGAATGAGAGGTCACAGATATAGGTTTAGAGGCAGTAGATTTAGAACTGAGATGAAGTATTTCTCGCTTAGGGTGGTGAATTTGTGGAACTCGCTGCACCATAGTGCGGAGGAGTCTGAGTCATTAAATGGTTTCAAGAAGGAGATAGATATGTTTCTGGTTTAAAAACAGGTTAAAGGCCTTCAGCGGCCTTCAGATTTTCGGCGGGAGCAGTGTCCAGGGGCCTGTCGGGAAGGTAAGTTTCCCTATTTAAAAACTTACCTTGCAGGAGAAGCAGCCTTGTTAGTACCTGTATATACGTTGGGCGGTTGCTAACCCCGAGACACTACACCTGTAGTGTCCCCCACCCTTCCACCTCCTCTAATCTGAGGGGTTGAGTGAATATCAGGTAAGTTCTTCCTCTCTTTTTCTTGTTTTATCTAGATGGGATGGCAGGGAAGGCAGTGCAATGGTCCTCCTGCAGAATGTTTGAGGTGAGGGACGCCAATAGTCTCCCTGCTGATTTCACCTGTGGGAGGTACACGCATCTCCAACTCCTCAGAAACCGTGTTAGGGAACTGGAACTGGAGTTAGATGAACTTCGGGTCATTCGGGAGGCAGAGGTGGTCATAGACGGAAGCTTCAGGGATGTAGTTACTCCTGGGAATGAAGATAGATGGGTGACAGTGAGAGGGGCTGGGAGGAAGCAGTCAGTAACAGGGATCCCCTGTGGCCGTTCCCCTTAGTAACAGGTATACCGCTTTGGATACTGGTGGGGGGGGGGACTTACCAGGGAAAATCCATGTGGTACAGGTCTCTGGCACAGAGTCTATCCCTGTTGCTCAGAAGGGAAGAGGGTAGAGTAGAGCATGAGTCATTGGAGACTCCATAGTTAGGGGGATAGATAGGAGATTCTGTGGGAACGTGAGAGACTCGCAGTTGGTGTGTTGCCTCTATGGTGCCAGGGTCCGCGATGTCTCGGATCGTGTTTTCGGGATCCTTAAGGTGGAGTGGGAGCAGCCGCAAGTCGTGGTCCACATAGGCACCAATGACATTGATAGGAAAAGGGATAGGGATGTTAGGCAGGAATTCAGGGAGTTAGGGTGGAACCTTACATTTATTATCTCTGAGTTGTTACCCGTGCCATATGCTAGCAGGACGAGGAATAGGGAGAGAGCAGTTGAACACATGACTACAGGGATGGTGCAGGAGGGAGGGTTTCAGATACCTGGATAATTGGGGCTCATTCTGGGGTAGGTGGGACCTCTACAAACGGGATGGTCTACACCTGAACCAGAGGGGTACCAATATCCTGGGGGGGGGAAATTGCTAATGCTCTTCGGGAGGGTTTAAACTAATTCAGCAGGGGGTTGGGAACCTGAATTGTGCCTCCAGTATACAGGAGGTTGAGAGTAGTGAGGTCATGAGTAAGGTTTGAAAGTTGCAGGAGTGTACCTGCAGGCAGGAAGGTGGTTTAAAGTGTGTCTACTTCAATGCCAGGAGCATCCGGAATAAAGTGGGTGAAATTGCGGCATGGGTTGGTACCTGCGACTTCGATGTTGTGGCCATTTTGGAGACAAGGATAGAGCAGAGACAGGAATGGTTGTTGCAGGTTCCGGGGTTTAGATATTTCAGTAATCTCAGGTAAGGTGGTAAAAGAGGGGGAGGGGTGGCATTGTTAGTCAAGGACAGTATTACGGTGGCAGAAAGGACGTTTGATGAGGACTCGTCTACTGAGGTAGTATGGGTTGAGGTTAGACACAGGAAAGGAGAGGTCACCCTGTTGGGAGTTTTCTATAGGCCTCCGAAAAGTTCCAGAGATGTAGAGGAAAGGAATGCAAAGATGATTCTGGATCGGAGCGAAAGTAACAGGGTACTTGTTATGGGGAACTTTAACTTTCCAAATATTGACTGGAAACGCTATAGTTCGAGTACTTTAGATGGGTCCGTTTTTGTCCAATGTGTGCAGCAGAGTTTCCTGACACAGGATGTAGATAGGCCAACGAGAGGCGAGGCCACATTGGATTTGGTACTGGGTAATGAACCAGGACAGGTGTTAGATTTGGAGGTAGGTGAGCACTTTGGTGATAGTGACCACAATTCGGTTACGTTTACTTTCGTGATGGAAAGGGATAGGTATAAACCGCAGGGCAAGAGTTATTGCTGGGGGAAAGGCAATTATGATGCGATGAGGCAAGACTTAGGATGCATAGGATGGGGAGGGAAACTGCAGGAGATGGGCAGAATTGAAATGTGGAGCTTGTTCAAGGAACAGCTACTGCGTATCCTTGATAAGTATATACCTGTCAGGCAGGGAGGAAGTGGTCGAGTGAGGGAAAAGTAGTTGAATCACTTGTCAAGAGGAAGAAGGAGGCTTCTGTAAAGATGAGACGTAAAGGTTCAGTTAGGGCGCTTGAGAGTTACAAGTTAGCTAGGAAGGACCTAAAGAGAGAGCTAAGAAGAGCCAGGAGGGGACATGAGAAGTCTTTGGCAGTTAGGATCAAGGATAAGTCTAAATCTTTCTTTGGTATGTCAGGAATAAAAGAATGACTAGGGTAAGAGTAGGGCCAGTCAAGGACAGTAGTGAGAAGTTGTGTGTGGAGCCCGAGGAGATAGGAGAGGTGCTAAATGAATATTTTTCATCAGTATTCACATAGGAAAAAGACAATGTTGTCGAGGAGAATACTGAGATACAGGCTACTAGACTAGAAGGGTTTGAGGGTCATAAGGAGGAGGTGTTAGCAATTCTGGAAAGTGTGAAAATAGATAAGTCCTCTGGGCCGGATGGGATTTATCCTCGGATTCTCTGGGAAGCTAGGGAAGAGATTGCTGAGCCTTTGGCTTTGATCTTTAAGTCATCATTGTCTACAGGAATAGTGCCAGAAGACTGGAGGATAGAAAATGTTGTCCCCTTGTTCAAGAAGGGGAGTAGAGCCAACCCCGGTAACTATAGATCAGTGAGCCTTACTTCTGTTGTGGGCAAAGTCTTGGAAAGGTTTATAAGAGATAGGATTTCTAATCATCTGGAAAGGAATAATTTGATTAGCGCTAGTCAACACGGTTTTGTGAAGGGTAGGGTTAGGGTCGTGTCTCACAAACCGTATTGAGGTCTTTGAGAAGGTGACCAAACAGGTGACAAGTGTAAAGCAGTTGATGTGGTGTATATGGATTTCAGTAAAGCGTTTGATAAGGTTCCCCATGGTCGGCTAGTGCAGAAAATACGGAGGCATGGGATTCAGGGTGATTTCGCAGTTTGGATCTGAAATTGGCTAGCTAGAAGAAGACAAAGGGTGGTGGTTGATGGGAAATGTTCAGCCTGGAGTTCAGTTACTCGTGGTGTACCACAAGGAAATGTTTTGGGGCCACTGCTGTTTGTCATTTTAATAAATGACCGGGAGGAGGGCGTAGAAGGATGGGTGAGTAAATTTGCAGATGACCCTAAAGTCAGTGGAGTTGTGGACAGTGTGGAAGGATGTTGCAAGTTACAGAGGGACATAGATAAGCTGCAGAGCTGGGCTGAGAGGTGGCAAATGGAGTTTAATGCAGAAAAGTGTGAGGTGATTCATTTTGGAAGGAATAACAGGCAGACAGAGTACTGGGCTAATGGTAAGATTCTTGGTAGTGTGGATGAGCAGAGATCTCGGTGTACATGTACATAGATCCCTGAAAGTTGCCACCCAGGTTGATAGGGTTGTTAAGAAGGCGTATGGTGTGTTAGCTTTAATTGGTAGAGGGATTGAGCTTTGGAGCCATGAGGTCATGTTGCAGCTGTACAAAACTCTGGTGCGGCCGCATTTGGAGTATTGCGTGCAGTTCTGGTCGCCGCATTATAGGAAGGATGTGGAAGCATTGGAAAAGGTGCAGAGGAGATTTACCGGGATGTTGCCTGGTATGGAGGGAAAATCTTATGAGGAAAGGCTGAGGGACTTGAGGCTGTTTTCGTTAGAGAGAAGAAGGTTAAGAGGTGACTTAATAGAAGCATACAAGATGATCAGAGGATTAGATAGGGTGGACAGTGAAAGCCTTTTTCCTCGGATGGTGATGGCTAGCACAAGGGAACATAGCTTTAAATTGAGGGGAGATAGATGTAGGACAGATGTCAGATGTCGGTTCTTTACTCAGAGAGTAGTAAGGGCGTGGAATGCCCTGCCTGCAACAGTAGTGGACTTGCCAACATTAAGGGCATTCAAATGGTCATTGGGTAAACATATGGATGGTAAGGGAATAGTATAGATGGGCTTTAGAGTGGTTTCACAGGTTGGCACAACATCGAGGGCCGAAGGGCCTGTACTGCACTGTAATGTTCTATGTTGTATACGGGGAACAGGTAGGAAGAGATCAGCCATGATCTGATTGAATGGCAGAGCAGGCTCGAGGGACTGAATTGCCGACTTCTGCTCCTAATTTCTATGTTCCTATGAGCACCACGCGATGACTTCTGCCTGACAGAGAGCTGAATGCGTCCTGCCAATAAATGGGATGATCAATGAATCTTAAGATGCAGGAAGTGGTCTCATCTGTTACAGCTCCCTTCGAGGTCAGGGGTCCTGGTCGTTCCTCCACCTAACCTCTGGGGTAAATCAGCCTCTCTACACTTTGCCAGCTGATGGCCTCATCAATGGAGAAGAGTGGCATAAATGAGAGACCTGAGTGTTGATATGGAGGTGGGGTTGGGGATGGGGGCAGGGGGAGGGGGGGGGGGGGAGTGCCTGCCAGCAGCAGCACATCCTTACTGAATCATCAGTGTGGGAGTGGAAGAGACATAACCTGCCATTCTCACACTGCACAGGGATAAAGCACCGAATGTCCGTGGTGCCATGAAATGACAGGGCAGAGGATCTGCTGTTGAACAAAGTGATGTTTATTACAAGTGCTAACTTATCTAAACTAGTGCTTATGTTCACCCGTAGCCACTAGGTGTCTACAGTTTCTTACTCATCGTCACCTTCCTGACTACCCAGATCTGCACATTTCATCAGCTGTACTCTTGAAATTTATAAATGCGATATGCGGCATGTCTGATTACATAATGGGACATAACTGGGACACATGTGGTACCCCACTCACCTCCCCCACTCCACCCCATCTCCAGCGATTAGCAGTTAGCTTCCCATTTGCCAAGTGAGTAGCTGACAGATGAAAATGGCTCCTGGTGCATTCCGATTTTGTAGCACAGCCCAATCACGTGGGAAAAAAAAAGTTTTAAAACAAAGACAGCAATGTGCAAACATCTGGTAAACATCAATAAAAGCACCAAAGATATCAATAAATGAGGAATTAGGTGGCTGTGCCTGAAGCTGTGCGTAATCACAGTTATTCGCTGAATCAGCAGCAGTATTATTCCCTTATCGAGCCAGCACAGATTTTTCTTTTGCGTCTCATTATTTAAATGCTCATGTTAATCTTGTTCCAATGTGATTCTTGTACAAAAAACTAACAACGCAAGAGATCAACATTTGACATCCGGTTGAATGAAGCACTCCTCAGGACAGTGCAGTGAATTTGCGGCTATGCTGTATTGATGAGAGGGACTATTTAACAAAGGAGGAGAAAAGCTTTCTTTGTCCTCTCTCTCTGGCCATTCTCTCTGCCTGCTTCTCCACATGGGCTACATTTCATTTTTAGATCTGCTTCATTGCCCCTGCCAACTCTCATCATAATTCCCGACCAGTCGTTTCTGAAATTATCTTTTTCTTTTAAGTTCATATCATTAGAGGATTTAGAGTGTAATAATCATGTTGATTACCAGCTTGTGCAATTCTTCACAAATTGATCACGATTGAAGCTTACCAACAAAAAAAGCTGCTTTGCTGAATTTTTTTGTCTAATTTCCCTCAATTGCATTAAAGATAGGAGTAATGCTAAACACAGTTGAATCCTCCATTAGTACATTCCACAGCTATTGCATCTTGTCTGGCTTTTTCATTAACATTACCAGGTTGACAGAAATATAGCCCCTAGTTTTTCTCAGTCTCCTTTATTGCAATTATTGATTTTATTTTTGTGTAGTGTAAGAAATACAAGGGGTGGAATTCTCTTTTTCAGAAACATGTTGACACTGTGACTGTTAATCCGTGGACTTTTACGACAGCAGAATTGGCGTCGTTTCTGTTGTGTTATGTACTCTGGGATAACACAGACTGCAACTCGATTCAGCTTTGACCAAAAGATACTCCAGACTTTGAAGTAAGTTCAATGTGATTTATTGAACCATTAGCACAGTTCTTGCTAATCTCTCTTGCTAATCTTGCTATAGTAACTCAGCCTAACTAACCAGTCTGCTCTAAACCATGTGGTGGGTGTGATGCTTCTGATTGGCCCCTGTCCTACTGTCTAAATGTCGCCTGTGGAAGGAGACAGAGCATGTGTGCCCTGTCCTTATATGTGCGTTGTGTAATGCCCCCTTGTGGTAGTGTCACTTCTGGGTGTCTTGACTGCCCATTGGTCGTGTCCTATTCTATGTGTTCATTAGCTGTATGTCTGCATGTCATGATGTCTCTGGTGCTCCCTCTAGTGTTTACTTAGTCGCAGTGTATTTACATTAACCCCTTGTGTATTGACAGTGACGCATATCACCACAGTTCCCAGAGCAATTCCTGATCCGTTAATGGACCAGCACCCACGCCACATGGAGCACAATAGATTCCAATGAAAATCAATGTCCAATTCGCCGGGCTCGGGATTGCTTTCCCAAGAGGCTGACAAGCTGCAACCGCTTATCAGCACCCCATTCCCACACACACATTAATTCCAGCCAAGAAGATGACAGCAAGAAAAGTGGCACCTCAGATCGCAGATGTGGAGCTTGAGACCTTACTGGACACCATGGAGAGGAGGCGGACCACCAAGTTGCCCAGAGTGGGAAGGAAGCTGCTACCCGCCAACGTACACCTGGCCTGGGCGCAGGTAGCAGAGGCCGTGGGTTTGGTGGGCCCCACTGCAAGGACAGGACAGCAGTGCAGGAAGAAACTGCACAATCTCCTCAGTGCGGTCAAGGTGAGTAGGCAGCACTGTAGAGCTGGCACCAATCCCACACACACACGTACCCCCCCCCCCCCCCCCCCCCCCCTATCCGGAGGGTGACAGAAATGCATCCATCAGCAACGTGCACGCACCCCACCCTGCACCACATGCCAGCACCCATACCTGCTGGCATGGCCGGGTGCCCTGGCCACAAAAGCCACCAGCTGCCCAACTCCTGTGCTGCCGGGTCTGACTGCCTAACACTCTGCACTTTCTGTCTCCCCCTCCAGTGCCCCCCCAACCCCCAGGAGAAGGTGGTGCACAACCGGAGAGAGAGAGAGAAGACCAGAAGGGATCTGGGGGGGGGAAGGGGATGGGGGGCGGGATGGGGGGATTGGGGGGGCGGGGGGAATGATTAGAGTGCAACCCGAACCCAGGGACAACCTGCATCTAGATAGATCACGGGAAAGGGCAGTCCCATTGATAATGGAGATGCAGTCACACAGCCAGGGACTACACGAGGGGCTGTCAGCAACCATCTACGCCTGCACCTGCAGTTGGAGGTGTCCAACCAGGTCCAGGGGCAGGAGGCAGTGCTGACAATACCCCCATCCTGTCAGTGGCCTATCTGATGGACAGCGGGCAGAACAGGCTGGCGGCATGCCACATGGGACACCCAATCTACGGCTGGGCCTATCCAAGCCCGGTCACTCCAGAGAATGGCTGCCGAAGGGGGTCTATGACACAGGATGCAATTCACAGTAGGCTGCCTCCACCCCTGATGCACTGCCTGAGGATCCACCTTGACGGAGCATTAGGGCCCTTAAGGCCAGAAAGTTGGCAGGGGTGCAGCACATAGGATAGAGTTAGGAGCTTAAACCACTGGAGTGATGTTCACATGTTATTGAAAACTAAAGACTTGTGCACGACAGTTCCAAAAAGACTGGATGCTCTGTCAGAAGGGTGTGAGGGATGGGCTTGGCTGTGATGGCTGCAGAGGAGGCACTGGGTTCCACTGATGGCACTAGGGTGGTGGTACTGGAGGGAGGGGGGGAAGATGGACGGATGGTGGAGGTGATCACGGGCCGGGGCCCCGCACATCGCCCTGGTATCCCGCTGCACCCCCTCCCTCTTGCCCAACTCTGCACCGCTCCCCTCCTTCTCCCCTCTGGACCCCCATCTCCACCTTTGTCACCCAGAATGAAGGCACTGTACACACTGCTCGGGATCGGGCACAGGTGTGCATGATGTGCAGCTCATGGTCACACAGAAGCTGCACGTTCATCGAGGGGAACCCCTTTTCAGTTGTGATGATCGGACCGTCATGGCCCGGTGCTTGTGGGGGGACATGCATCCCGTTGCTCACCCCCCTGGACCCAGGCATGCCGGCGATGGCAGTGAACCCCGCTGCCCGGGCACCCTGTTGGGCTCGGTCCACATAAAATTTGATATATTGTTCCGACCGAGCATAAAGGGCCGCCATGATGGCATGGTTCACCTGAGCACTGAGATCCCAGACAGGTCCCCACTTGGCACATGGAAGGACCCCATTGCATAAACGTTAAGGGCAATCATCACCTTGACGGCCACCGGGAGCGGTTGCCCTCCCCCATACCCCCGCAGTGCCAGCTCTGCCATGATCCTGCAGATATGTCGCATGGTCCCCATGCTCAGCCAGACTCTTTGACGCCGTGTCCAGTCTGGTAGGTCCTCAAAGGGCAGGCGCTGCCTGTACATATGAGGCCTGATGCCGCGCCAACATCCCACAGCCCCCTCGGCCTGTTGGGCGGCTGGCACTCCATCATCACTGGCTGGCTCCTGTTCCTCTGCAGTAAGCTCTGCTGCAAGCTCTGCTGCAAGCTCTGCTGCAAGCTCTGCTGCAGCAGCGTCTCAGTGCATCTCCCCAGGCTGCAGCAGGCGCTTTGTCTCCCCAGGCTGCAGCAGGCGCTTTGTCACCCAGAATGAAGGCACTGTACACACTGCTCACGAGCAGTGTGTTGGCGCGGCATCAGGCCTCATATGTACAGGCAGCGCCTCAAAGGGCAGGCGCTGCCTGTACATATGAGGCCTGATGCCGCGCCAACATCCCACAGCCCCCTCGGCCTGTTGGGCGGCTGGCACTCCATCATCACTGGCTGGCTCCTGTTCCTCTGCAGTAAGCTCTGCTGCAAGCTCTGCTGCAGCAGCGTCTCAGTGCATCTCCCCAGGCTGCAGCAGCCGGGACTGAATTCCAAAGTCAATTGTCTGCAGCGAGGGTGAAAGACAGACGTGTTCGCATGGTGCGTAATCCCATGGCCAGCCATGTCCAAGGGGCTGCACGGTGGCCCCGGCCTGCACTTCAGCCCCTGCACCCGCAATTCTCCCTCATTACTCCCCCATCCCCACACCCATCCGCAGCCGTTCTTCCACACTGCCAGGTGCGCTGCACTACAAAGGCCTCTGGCCCCAGGACCTGTCCCTGCCGGCAGGGGTACCCGTGGCTGGCCCGACCCTACCTCTGCAGGGGCTACTGTGGACATTGCCTTGGGTGGGTCATGTGATGCCCCACCAATGGGAGGCGCCCGGTTGTGGTGGTGGGTGGGGGGGCTGGTTTGCGGGGGTGCAGGCCAGTGTCACAGGGAAATTAAATTGACTGAAAAAAGCACATCAAAGGTTTTCGCCACATTAAAGGGAAGATTTCCCCTTTCTTCTGACAGATCATTCATGTTCACATGGTGGGAGAGTGATTAAAGATGTTAAGGTTACTGAGGGAACGCTTTCACTTTCTTCTGACATATCTTTGAACTTGGTATGCTGGGAGAGACAGTAAAGGTTCCAACACATCAGAGGGAAGACGTTAAACTGAAACTTGAAATGCTGAAAGATAGCTGAATGATTTTCAAGGCTACAGATGGGAATACTTGCCAAACAACTCCCACCCCGGTGATGACCCCTGACCTGAGACCTTGCAGCCCAGCCCAAGCCCTCCCAGCTCCCTGAAAGGCCCTCTCGGCACCCTGGAGTCAGGTGTAGAGATGGTATTCATCCCTTTTCCCCCTCGGAGTGCAATGCGCCAATCGCCGCTCTGGGAGAGAACTTCGTGAGAGCCGGCGAGGCAAGCCAGGAGACTCGCAGCGATGGGTTTGACGCCCGGTGAGAATCCTATTTCTAACACCCGTTTCAGGGGGGCATCGCAAATCCCGCCCTGGTGAATCCCCCCCCCCCCCCCCCCCCCCCTTAATCTATCAATATCTCTTTGTCACTTTCTATCCCATCATCTAATTTGTGAACAAATGTGGGAAATAATTGTGGCCCTTATGGAAATCGTTGCTGGACATCACTAGTCAATTTGATTATCTGCCCATTATCCCCAACTCTGTGCCTTCTGCTATTCAGTCAATTTTCTCAGGTTAATAATTTGCCATCAACTGCATAACCTTCAACTTTAGCTCACAGTTTCTTATGAAGAACTTTATCAAATGCCTTCTAGAAGTCCATTTATCATAGAATTTACAGTGCAGAAGGAGGCCAATTGGCCCATTGAGTCTGCACCAGCCCCTGAAGAGCGCACCCTACTCAGACCCACGCCCCCACCCTATCCCTGTAACCCAATAACCCCTTCTAACCATTTTGGACACTAAGGACAATTTATCATAGCCAATCCACCTAACCTGCACATCTTTGGACTGTGGGAGGAAACCGGAGCACCCGGAGGAAACCCATGAAGGGAGAACATGCAGACTTCACACAGACAGTGGCCCAAGCCAGGAATCAAACCTGGGACCCTGGAGCTGTGAAGCAACTGTGCTAACCACTGTGCTAGCATGTTGTTATTATTTAAATTACATCCAGAGATATCTCCCAATCCACTACTTTAGTCACCTCTTCAAAAGATTCAATCAAGCCATGCTGGCTCTATCGGATGAGCTGTAAATGTTAAGGGCCAGGCTCTTACAGCCCTGCCATAGCGCGTCTCCCACCATTGGCGGATGCGACTAGCCATTTAAATCCCCATTCAGTTCGACAGGACTGTAATATCCTGCCAGATGGGAGGTGCTATAAAATCATGGCCAAGGTGTTTAATCACATGACCAAGGGAATTAATGGCAGGAGTGGACATTTGGCCACTGGAACCTGCATGCTCCATGGGTGATCTGACTGTAGCCTCAACTCCACATGCCAGTCTGTCCCCTATTTAAATATCTAAACCTATCAAACTCAGCCTTGTATATATTCAGTGACCCAGCCTGCTCTCTGGTAAAGTTGATTCCACAGAATAATGACATTCTGAGAGAAGGAAATTCTCCTCACCTCAGTGTTAGGTTGGAGACTCCTGGCTTGCAATTCTGCGGCCATTATGGTTCTCTGTTCCCACCGGCAGAACACCCCTGCCCATGGGTTTTCCCGCAGCGTGGGGTGGCTTCAATGGGAAATCCTATTGACAAGCAACGGGAGTAGGGAATCCCACCGCCAGCGAACGGCACGCTGGTTTACTGTGAACAGCTTCCGTCTTATTCAATTGAAATCAACCTTTTAAAAAAAATTTAGATTACCCAATTATTTTTTCCAATTAACAGGCAATTTAGTATGGCCAATCCATCTATCCTGCACATTTTTGGGTTGTGGGGCCGAAGCCCACGCAGACACAGGCAGAATGTGCAAACTCCACACGGACAGTGACCCAGAGCCGGGATCGAACCTGGGACCTCAGCGCCGTGAGGCAACTGTGCTAACCACTAGCCCACCATGCTGCCCTCGAATTAAAATCAACCTTGATGAGGGCAGCACGGTGACGCAGTGGTTAGCACTGCTGCCTCACGGCACCGAGGTCCCCGGTTCGATCCCAGCTCTGGGTCACTGTCCGTGTGGAGTTTGTACATTCTCTCCGTGTTTGCGTGGGTTTCGTCCCCACAATCCAAAGATGTGCAAACTAGGTGGATTGACCACGCTAAATTGCGCCTTAATTGGAAAAAATTAATTAGGTACTCTAAATTTAGAAATTTTAAATAAAAAGAAATAAAAGAAAGAAATAAATCAACCTTGACTAAACCGAGAGTCTTAGGTAACTGTGTTACATTTCTCCCTTTCAAACAGTACGATGAATTTGATCATGTTATGATCACTATGATGTCAATGTTCATGCACCATTAGTCTGCTAATTAAATATGGTTCATTGTGCATTATTAGATCTCAGATGCCACACTTCTTGTTGGTTCAAGGGCATATTGTTTGAGGAAACTATTCTAAACACACTCAAAACATTTGCTATTTTTCTGACATGAGCCTGTTTCTTTAGCCTAATCGACATAAAAGTTAAAAAAAATACAATGAACCCACTCATCCTTTGCTGCTTGCTTGTCTAGCCTCTGCATTTATATATTCCACTACTTTACAGCTGCTACCATGGGGTCTCTACGCAGTCTGAAATCCTGTTCTAATCCTATCTATAATGCCTCCACTGCCTACTTAATTCTCCCCTCTTATCTTGAAGTGATTTCATTCTTAATCACCAGAAATACGCTTCCCCATGTACTATTATTCCCTATCTTTCTTGCAGACTTTCGAATTTAGATAATCTAGAACATTGATTCCTATATCTGCATGTCATGGTGAATGGTGCCAGAAACAGCCATAAAGTCAATACTTAAGTTCCTGGGTCCTAAAGCTAATAAGCTACTTGGCAGAACAGCAGCCGTACGAATACAAAACTATCCTGTTTCATAGGATCATAGAATCAACAGTGCAGAAGGAAGCCATTCGGCCCATCGAGTCTGCACCGGCCCTTGGAAAGAGCACCCTACTTAACCTCCGTCCTATCCCTGTAATCCAGTAACCCCACCTTTTGGACACTAAGGGACAATTTAGCATGGCCAATTCACCTAACCTGCACATCTTTGGACTGTGGGAGGAAACTGGAGCACCCGAAGGAAACCCATGCAGGGGAGAAAGTGCAAACTCTATGCAGACAGTCACGCGAGGCCGGAATTGAACCCGGGACAATGGAGCTGTGTCCGCATGCCGTCCCATGTTTGTTTCATAAAGCAGCATGCGTAAAAAATATCAGTCTCATTTGGCAGTCTATAATCTGGCAGAGAATTCTGGAGAAGGCTGAGAATGATAAGTGACTGATTCAAAGCAGGATGAGAGTACAAATTCCCAAATCCCCTTTCTTTTTCTCAACTTAGAATTCATGAACAAAACAAGTAATATCGACGTTACTTCAAAATCATTAATCCTAATCTATGCATGTGTTCAGGATTTTCACTTACGGTACTTCCTAAAATGGAATCACAACTTAACGACCTGGATCATGCAGTTAACGTTGAAACTGCACGTGTTGACACTGCCTGCAAAGATTTCTGCGAACCCAATTCATTTATGAATTTTCAGTTGCAACTTTCCAATCGGCTGAAGGATTGATGGGTCAGCACAGCCATATCACCGGAGAAGATTGTTGAGAACAAGAAAAGATGGATCAAGACAGGACACGCAACCTTTTCCTGACAATGGCTTCCATATTCAGGTAAGTTTTTTTCAAGGATGTCTTTCAGAATGTGAGTGAACAAATGAGCGATGTGGCTTGTCGAGTGGTTGGCAATTTGGTTGGGTGGTCAGGGGGTAATAGGTGGCGAGTCGGGTGGTTGGAGGTTACTGGATTACTCGTGACAGGTTGGGGTAGTTAAGTCGGCTTGCGGTTTGGGGAGGGGTGCGAAGAGGGAAGTGGTGGCAGTCATGTGTGAATGGTGAATGGTGTCAGAAACAATCATAAAGTCAATACTTAAGTTCCTGGGTCCTAAAACTAATAAGCTACTTGGCAGAACAGCAGCCGTACAAATACAAAACTATTCTGTTTCATAGGATCATAGAATCAACAGTGCAGAAGGAAGCCATTGGCCCATCGAGTCTGCACCGGCCCTTGGAAAGGGCACTCTACTTAACCTCCACCCTATCCCTGTAATCCAGTAACCCCACCTTTTGGACACTAAGGAACAAATTAGCATGGCCAATTCACCTAACCTGCACATCTTTGGACTGTGGGAGGAAACTGGAGCACCCGAAGGAAACCCATGCAGGTATGCTTGCTAAAATCATAAAACTTACCGGGATACTTACCCAGGGAACAGTATGCTGGTGGGCAGCACGGTAGTACAGTGGTTAGCACTGTTGCTTCATTGTGCTAGGGTCCCAGGTTTGATTCCTGGCTTGGGTCACCGTCTGTGCGGAGTCTGCATATTCTGCCTGTGTTTGCATGGGTTTCCTCCGGGTGCTCCAGTTCCTTCCCACAAGTCTTGAAAGACGTGCTGTTAGGTAATTTGGACATTCTGAATTCTACCTCCTTGGACCCGAACAGGCAGCAGAATGTAGTGACGAGGGGCTTTTCGCAGTAACTTCATTACAATATTAATGTAAACATTATTATAATCACTGAGTTAAACAAAGTATTGACCAGCAGAACATTCCCTGGATAAGTATCCCGGAATGTCTCATGGTTTTGGCCCAGGTCCATGATGCTGGGCTCAGTGCTGGAGACTTTTGCAGAATGTCCCAGGCAATGTAAATCAGCCCATTGGAAGTTTAACCGGCTCGGATAATTCCAGCACGTGTGTGTGTGTGTGTGTGCTTCAGGATCTCCGTGATGTCTTGACATGCATTTCCGAATTTGCATCACATCTTTGACAATCTAGATACCCAAAGATTTAGGGCAATAAATTTCAAAAATAAAAAAAAACAGTTTTTCAGCTGTAAAATAACGTATTATTATATACCAAGGAAAAGGATTTGGCTTAATCTCATATCATTGCTTTGTTTTCTTTTCATTGAAAAGCTTGTAGACTTCACTATAACTAGAAATAATAGAATAGTCAATTTTCATATTCCCAGATTGATTCAAGGAATGGATTACCTTTAACGAGAAAAACTTAATAAACAAAGAGGGACAGAATGTGTGTGTTCCTTTGTCCAGCCCGTGCTCAGTACGATGGTGTGCAGCGTGAATTTTCTTACCCTTGGAGTGTGTCTCAATTAAATAATTCAGAGGCAACCTTTGGTGAGTTCAAAGATAAGGAAGATAATTTATTATCTCATATTTACCTGATAATGTGTCCGCCCTCAGCTAAAATGGCAGTGCGGGCACAAAATTACACAAGGGTCAAGACACAAGATTCTCGCCAGCAAGATCTTGTTTTCCGATGTTCCATGCCCGTCAGCAGTGACATGATGAGGTTTATGCCCACAAAGGGCGAGAACCTCATTTTAATACATTTAGATACATTTTAGTCTCATTACTGAGCACCCCCCTCCCCATGATCCCCCCTCACTGAATATTCAAACCTCCCCAAAGTGACGTCACGTCGGTGAGGCTTACAACAGGTTTGAAAAAACAGGAATCTGTCAAGGAGATATTCCCGGGGCCGCAAAGTTAACTAAAGTTCTCATCTGGGGTGAGAAGACCATATCCAGGCAGTGCTGTGGCACTGCCGCTGGCACAGCAATGGCACAGGCTGGCACTGCCAGGTCAGCATTGCCAACCTGACAGTGCTAGCATGGCAGTGCCAACCTGTGCCAGTGGGAAGTGCTGAGACAGACCATCTGGGGAGTCTAAGTTGGATATGATTTGTGTTAATATTCATTTTTCATAGAATGATTTCTTTGAATCCCTACAGTGCAGAAGGAGGCCATTTGGCCCATTGAGTCTGCATTGACCCTCTGAAAGAGCACCCTACCTTGGCCTAATCCTCTGCCCTATCCCCGTATCCCCACCTAACCTTTGGACACTAAAGGACAATTTAGCATGTCCAATCCACCTGACCTGCACACCTTTTGATTGTTGGAGGAAACCAGATCACCCGGAGGAAACCCACATAGACACCGGGAGAACGCACAAATTCCACACAGTCATCCATGTTCAGAATGAAACCCGGGTCCCTGGCGCTGTGTCAGTAGTGCCAACCACTGTGCAGCTGTCCCACCGTTGTGGGGGAGGAGCCATCGCTGCTGATCCTTGTGTTGGCAGAGGGGGGGAAAGCCCTGATGCTGATGGTTGTGGTGAGGGGGAAGGGGGAGAGCCCCCAATGCTGATGGTGGTGAGGAGGAGGTAGAGCTCTGATTCTGATGCTTGTGGTGGGAGCGGGAACCCCCAATGCTGATGGTGGGGAGCCCCTGATGCTTATGGTGGGGGGTCGGGGGGGGGGGGTGGGAGGTGAGATCCCCAATGCTAATGGTGGTGTGGAGAAGACTGCCAATGCTTGTTGTGGGGGAGAGTGTCTCCCATGCCCATCGGGGGGGGGGGGGGGGGGGGAAGGCATGGGTGCTCATTTTCTGCTCTGATCGGGTGCTATTTTTGAAGGGTGCCCCAATCTCTGTAGAGCTGGCCTCGCCGACTCTATCAGGCCCTGCCCACCACAGTGATGGCCTCTGAATTTATTCTCAGAGAGGTTCAAAATCTGCACTATGGCCTCGGCTGTGCAGCTGGAGAGGTACAAGCCGGGTTTCTGTTAGAGCCTGACAGTCTGAAAAAAAATGTGAAAATGTCACCACCTTCACTCACAGAGGCACAGATTATATACAGATGAAGGTTCCTGTTACAGCTTACAATTATCTATAGTCTCTTTCATGGCAGACGTATTGGGTGAAATTCTCCCCCTTGTCTGTGGCAGGATTCATGGCAGGAAGAATTTGTGGCAGACGGAAATGCAGAATCTAATGGCAGTCAACAAGTCAGAAATGTTTGCAATTCTCCCAATGGTGGGTTAATGGTGTGTCGGTTTTCCCATTGCCTGGTGTCATGAATACTTTTTGCATTCTTTTAGATCTCATGAATGCTCATTAAAACAGCTGCTCACCAGAATCTCCTCATGTCTTCTAGTCTTGCAGCACACCAGAGGGAAATTACTTTGGCCTCAAATCGGTTTGAAAATGAGTAATGTTCACAAGTCAGATCTCAATTCGCTCATCACTTTTAGGTCAGTGCAAATACATAGATAACTGCCATAGTGTTGTGAGATGAACATGCACTGCTGGGGCTGTCGGCCTGATCTGCTCCTGTTCATTGCTGAGTTTGCCCACAAGTACTCTACTATGTTGTGGTACACATGCAGGACTCCATTTTCAGATACTGACCAATACTGCGTCCAGGGTAATGCAGGGGTCTTCTGCTCCTAGTGGATGACATCATTGTCTACAAGGACACCACTATGCTGCAGCCCTCATGCATAGTGGTATACTCATGTACTAAATGGTCTTTATGTTAAGAAAGTAGGCTATATCACAAACAATCACAACAATGATCGAGGAAAACCAGAAAACAACTCTTATCACTCCATGATGAATCAAGGTTTCATGGCTAGATGTAAGTGACTAGAGTCTGATAAATATCTTGGGATAGAAATTAGTCTCAGGTAGTTGGTGCAAGATGAGTGTTATCAGATTGACTGCCCCTTATACACAGCACTTGATTGTTAATTTCAGTGATTTGCACAATGGACAAACGATCTGATGTGATTTATTTTGCATTATTGACCGAGACAATTTTCTATCACCTTAAACTTTCCATTGTAAGTCGTAAAGATAGATAATAACAAAATAATTAATAAAGGTTACAACTCTCTACCAAGGGAAAGGGAGGTAATAATTGTTTATGATTCTTTCTGACTATTGCTTCGTCATGCAGTGTATCAAAACTTGGTTGAACGCAATAAAAATTCCTGCAATTTATATCGGCGTTGAGTCCAAGAATACAGCAAAGAAGATCACGGGTTCAAAGCTTCAACATCTATAATATATGTCTTGTTTAGCAGCATGATGAGACTGTGGTGGCAAAAGCCATCCTTATGCCTTTATTCAGGGAATTCAAAATCCCTTTACATTCCGAAGATGAATGTTGCCCACAGTTCTTGATCAGAAATCAACACGGCAACCTTAATTCTCATGAACGGATTTAACAAATCTGTGACCAATAACATATCCGTTCTATTTTCCCAGCTGAAATCGAATTCTAATTGTTACACTTTTGCCTGAGCCTGTCATTAAATTTATCTATGTTGCTGATGTGGCAACAGTGCAGAATTGATAACTCAGATAAGGTCTAGGCCTTTTATCCATCTATCTATCCTACCCCTTTTGTACAGCAAAGTACATTTATACAAGTAAACTGGAAAGTCACCTCTCAGCATTAGTGCTACCTTCACACACCTGCAATTAGTACCTCAACATTCTTTGACAATAAGCACAATAATTAATTTATCTTTGGAGCATGATTATGTGCATCAATAAATATAAAAGTAAAAAGAAGGCAGATGGAATATCTTATTAACCACCTAGTTCCACAACATTAAGTTATATGGAGCACCACAGAAATATTCAGGGGCAGCCTTGTCCAGTTAAAATTGCTGTGGCGAATTTAATCTTCTGCTACAAACTTGTAGCAACATTAACAATGAATATTTCACTGCCTCCATTGTATTGGTGATGCAGAATCAAGAGTTGAATATTTTTTAAATGACAGTTCAGCACCACACTTGCACTGTTCTTACCATCTATGCAGCAATGTGGGACAAAAATATTGCATTTCAATGGCAACGGAGACTAAAATATATCGCGGGCGGGATTCTCCATTGGTCAACGACGGAACCATGAAACGTGATTGGGCGGAGAATCAGTTCCGACGCTGAAATCGGGGTTGGTGCCAATTTCACGTCAAATTGCGATTCTCCGTCGCCTTAACAGCGGCACCAATGCGTTCAGGAACGCACGCGCAGTAAACGGCGTTGGCATATCATTAGCAGCCCAACCCGGTGTTCTCCGGGGTCTCCAAAATTCTCTGCCTCCATTGAGGTAAAATCCTGAGAGCGAGGTTCACTTGTGCTTTTAAAAATAATCATGAAACTGGCACCACTGCTGGCTGAGGGAGAGAGAGAGAAGGAAGAACACGGAGAGGCTCGACCATGGCTGCCGGGCTAGACACTGGCCAGGCTGGCTAGCGGGGGGGGGGGGGGGGTCCCTGCCAGGATCGGTGAGGGAGGGAGGGTGACGGGGGATTCGGCCATGCGGCCGGCGTGACCCCCCCCATGGGACTGGGGTGTTGTGCAGGCATGGACCACCGTTGCCACGGCCTGTAAGGCAGCCATCTCGCTGCGCACCCCACTCGTCATCCACCTTGGCCGTGGTTCTGTACAGTGACACCGGCCGTGTGGGTGCTTCACCCCCAACCCCTGCACCCCACCCTCCACCATGACCCCCCCACCGAGGCTTGCCAGCAGGGCATCAGGTGGCTCATCCAAGGACAACACCAAGTGGAGCCCCCACATGGGCACTGGACGGGTAATGCGAAGCAAACCGCTGGCAAGTGATGCGCCAGCCGATGGTAGCCCTGGAAGCAGAAATGGGCACCAGGGCCAAAGGGCCCCATGGTGCTGATAGGGCCAGGCGTGCAGGGATGGTGGTGGGGGGGGGGGGGGGGGGGGGGGGTGCAGGGGCAGAGTTCACAATGCCAACCGGGGGCGCCATGTAGCCCATTGGACTTTGTTGTGCATGGGCGTACGGACAATGCTAACATGGCGGCCTTTCACCCCCTGAAGACAATGGATATTGGAATTCAACCAGCAATTCTGGCCTTCCTGCTGGTCACCCCAGCCCTCAGGAATGCCCTGCAGCTGTACGAACTGGAGCTGCTTGAGGAGGAGGAAGCTGCAGCAGTGGAGCATCCCCAAAGGAACAGGAGGCAACCGGTGAAGATGGAGAGCGAGCCACCCAGCTGGCGAGGAGGTGCAAAGGAGGCGCCGCAAGAGATCTCGTGTGTACCAGTAGCACCTGTCATTCGATGATCTGCTGGACCGTTCATGCCGTCAAAGGCTCCAGCTGAGCAGGGAGACAGCGCAACATATCTGCCAGACCATGTCGCACCTGGCACCGTGAGGGTTTGGGGGAGGACACACGTCCCGGTAGTTGTCAAGGTGAAGGTCACCCTGAACTTTTACACCACAGGGTCCTTCCAGAAGCTGACTGGGGGCCTGTCTGGGATCTCAAAGAGCTTGGTGCACAGGTGCATCCGTGCCATCACAGAGGCCCTATATGCCAAGTCAGCACAATACATCCATTTCAATGTGGGCCAAGCCCACCAGGATGCCCGGGCAGCGGGGTTCGAAGCCATCGTCAGGTTCCAGGGGGTGATCGACGGGATGCATGTTGCCCTTCAAGCACCTGCAGATGACAGGACATTCTACACAAACCGAAAGGTGTTCCACTCGATGAACATGCATCTGGTATGTGATCATCAGCTGTGCATCATGTACATCTGCGCCCAATATCCGGGCAGTATGCACAACGCCTTCATCCTGGCACACTCGACATTTCCCAGCCTCCTCGAGACAGCTGCCCCCACCCCACCCCTCCATTGGAGGTGGAGGAGGGCGAGTACGGGCAGGACATGGGGCCCGGGCAGTCACAGGAGGCCACATGACAAGTGCCCCAGGGCCGACGCGCACAGGACTCTCTGATTGCCTCCGAGTTCACCGACTTGGGAGGGGGGACTGACCAGCGGCGTCCCTCCCCCGCCCTCTCCCCAGCCACCTCCCCCCCCACTCCGCCCCGCTCCATGGTACATACCTGCCGCACTACATGGTTGTGTGCCCGGAGTTGGCAGTACCATCGGGTCTGGTACATAGGATGGAGGATGATGACAATCCACTCTTCGATGAGCTCTGGTGCTCCACATCGTTTGACAATGTCTGACTCCTGCCCACGGTAGCACTTTCCACCGTCCACCTAACCCCTGCATGCGAGCTGGCCATTCCATCACATGTTGCCATTAAATCCCTGGGATAGCAGTGATGGGGATGGTCGCTGGGGAGAGTGGGAAGCCCAGCCCACACACAACGTCCGCCCACTCCACCTCTCCCCCTGGTGCCCCCCTCTGGCCATTCTAGACAATCCCACCCCTCACATCCTTCTGACAGAGCACCGAGACAGGTTGTAACAGTGTGAACAGGTGTTTAATGTGAACAAATATATACATATACGTGCCCTAGTCCCTATCACTAAACTGTGCCCTGCACTCGTGCCAACTTCACTGGTGTCTAACTTACTGACCTGCATGGGCCTAATGCTACATTTGTTTGGATCCCCAGATGTTACATCAGGAGTGGAGGTTCTTGGCCGCAATTCCCACCCTGCGACCTGGGTCCCCATTGGTGGCCGTCTTCCGGGGCGACCGGGCCTGGATGCCATTGGCTGCTGCTCGGGTGTCCCAGTTAATGTGGTGTCATCCTGTTCTGCCTGCTGCAGATGGACCAGGAGGGGCGGGGTGAACCAAGGTGCTGCGGTGTTCTGGCGCCTCCCCTGAGGAATCATCTGCATGGGCGCCATCACCTCGTCCTCCCTCAGGGTGCCCGATGGCTCCAGGGCTAATCCATGGGACGGGGGTGCGAGCGGAGCTATCTCCTGAAGCACCCCCATTACCTGGCACTGCCAGCCCTGGAGGCCTGCTCTGGACGTGGAGAGGATATTTCCACTTGTAGGAAAAACTAGAAGCAGAGGACGCAATCGCAGACTAAAGGGATGATCCTTTAAAACAGAGATGAGGAGGAATTTCTTCAGCCAGAGGATGGTGAATCTGTAGAACTCTTTGCCGCAGAAGGCCAGAGGCAGGAGGCCAAATCATTGAGTGTCTTTAAGACAGAGATAGATAGGTTTTTGATCAATAAGGGAATCAGGGGTTATGGGGAACAGGCAGGAGAATGGGGATGGGAAAAATATCAGCCATGATTAAATGGTGGAGCAGACCCGATGGGCTAAGTGGCCGAATCATGCTCCTATGTCTTACAATCTTATGGTCCTGACCAGGGTCTTCATGCTCATGGCCATGGAGCACAGGGAGTGTACGTCTGCGTCTGGGTCGAGTCACATCATGCTGTGACTGCACCACCACCTTCTGCATCTGTGCCACATCAGCCAGTGGGTCTGCGCTATCTCCCTCTGGGACTGGGTGGCACGCATCGCCGGCACCATCTCCTGCTCCTGCATGCAGTTGGACTCCCCCACCTGCGCCTGCAGGTGCTGGATACTCGCCGCCAACCCCTCATGTGACCCCTGGCTGCGACTGCATCTCCACAATCGATGGAACTATCCATTCTAGAAGCTCGAAACCCGTCTGGCCTGCAGCTAGTCCTTAGGTATGTCCTGACCTCCGACTGTCCGCCCGCTCGGGAGTTCCTACCTCCACCTGATGTACCTGAGCAGGTTTGTGGTGTGCACCAAATAGTGTCTCAGGAGCCTCTTCGCTAAAGTGCCCAACCAAGGTGAGTGTCTCTGGGATGGTGGAGGGTGTTGGAGACAGCTGTGATGGGAAATCAGTGTCATTTTCGGACTTGAGTTCCGGGTGTCTTGGGTCACTGGCCCCCACTCGTGATGGGAGGTGGGTGGGGGGTGAGGGGCATGTGAGGGGGGGGGGGGAGGGGTCAAGGTTTGGCACTGGCTGGGGTTGAGTGAAACCAGATGGATCTGCCCCATCACCAGCAGGTCCTGCAAGACACACGACAAGATACATGATTAGACTGCAGGCCGGTTGAGAGTGGGATAGCTGGGGATGAGGGTGATGTGGGGGTGAGGATGGGTGTAAGGGTGGTTTGGGGGAGAGGGTTGGGGTGGGGGTAGTGTGGAGTTGAGAGGGTGGGGCTGGAGGCTGTGGAGGTGGTGTTGGGGGGGGTGTTTGACCCAACTAAGCGAGGTCTCACTTGCTCGCCCACAACCGATCTCCACCACAGTGATTTCCCTTTCCTCCGGGCCGCCAACCACATCCAGGGCCCGCTGCTCTGCCATGATGAAGGGCCGCTGGTCTGGCGGCCCCCCTCCAGTTTTCTCCCACTCTTGGCAGTTATAGGCGGCCTTCCTCTGCAGGGGTGAAACAAAAAATGACAGTGTTAGACAGTCCGACGCATGCAGAACAGGGGGTGGGTAGCTGGTGGCCTCAGTGGCCAGGTCACCCGGCCATGGCGGATGGCATAGGTGCCGGCATGTTGTGCTGCGGCTGGCAGCAGCGGCTGGCAGCCTCCTTCCTGGGCCAGGATAAAGGGTGGCCTGCCTCTCCCCCATGGCGTCCAGGAGGGCCTCCAGCTCGTCATCCGCGATGCGTGGGGCCGTGCATCTTGGTGCCATCTTATTGGCTGGGATGGTGTGTGGGGAGTGCAGTGTATGTTTGCTGCTTCAGCTTGTCAGCCTCCTGAGTGTTAATCACGGACCCGGAGAATCTGGCACCGTTTTTCATTGGAATAGATTGTGTTCCACGTGGCGCTGGTGCGAACCCCTCAATGGCTGCTGAATCGATCCAGGTGCGGAGCCAGTTTTCCTATCATAGAAGTCCACAAATCCTGCGCCGGCATCAACACTTAGGGCGCGATTCTCCGCTGCCCACGACGGGTCGGAGAATAGCGGGAGGGCCTTCCCGACATTTTTCCCGACCTCCCGCTATTCTCCCCCCCCCCCCCCCCCACGGCAGCCCCACGACACGAATCACTGCTCGCCGTTTTTTTACGGCGAACAGCGATTCTCCCCTAGCCGATGGGCCGAGTTCCCAGGCCTTTACGGCCGTTTTCACGAACGCAAACACACCTGCTCTCACCGTTCGTGAAAACGGCCGCAAAGTGCCGTTCCCGACAACCATGGCACCGATTGGCACGGCCGCACCACGGCATCACCGGGCACCGATCGCGGGCAGTGGGTCCGAAACCCGCGCACTCTTTGTTCCTCCGCCGCCCCGCAGGATCAGTCCGCGGGGTGGCTGAGGGGCATGACGGCGGGGGTTTGACGCATATGCGTGATGACGTCATCTGCGCATGCACGGGTTGGAGCCGTCCAATCCGTGCATGCGCGGTTGACGTCATCGTGCGCGTCAGCCGCCGTGACCCTTGGTGCGCGGGCTTAGCGACGGTCGCTAAGCCTGCGATGCCGTGCTTCGGGGGGGGAGAATCGGTCCCGGGAGGGGGCGCGGAGGCTACCGTGAAACACGGCCAGTTTCACGGCAGCTGTTACGACTCTCCGCATTTGCGGAGAATCGCGCCCTTAGTCTCAGGAACGGAGAATCCAGCCGCACATCTTTTTTCATATTCTTACATTTCCTTAGAACCTTAGTTTTAATTACTTTCGCAGTGGTATGACACAATTATATTTTCACCCTCTGTGTGTGTGGTAAAATACCATGGGCACAATTCAGCGGACATCAAACTAACTCCGCTGTCAGCTGGATTGACTCGGTGCTGAGAAACATTCCGCTATTCAATGGAATGTTGCCTTTTTTTGGCCTCGGAATATTCCTGCCCACGGAACCCCCACTTAGAGGGATTTCCTCCTGGCGAACTTACGGCTCCTCTGAGATCAGGCGCCATTTTAACTGGCTGCAACTTACTCCTGCCACCCCCACACCTTCAGGTCCTCCACACTTAAGTGACCCCGTTACCACCAAACTGAGCAGGCCCCTGGTTTTCAAGGCACCCCTGGACCCGACTCCTGACAGTGCCAACCTGGCACCGAGGCACCCTGGCGCTTCCATCCTGGCACCCTGAAAATGCCACCCAGGCACGAGCACTGCCAGGGTCCCCAAGTGGCATTTCCAGGGTTCCCAGGTGCCAAGGGGAATTATAGAACCATAAAATTCCTACAGTGTGGAAGGTGGTCATTTGGCCCATCGAGTCTGCAGCAACCCTCTGAAAGAGCACCCTACCTGGGCCCACTCCTCACGGCTTATTCCTGTAAGTCCATAACCACAACCAACCGGGACATCTTTGGACAAATGGGCAATTTAGCATGGCTAATCCACCTAACCTGCACATCTTTGGACAGTGGGAGGAAACCAGAGCACCCAGAGGAAATCCATGCAGACACTGTGCGAATGTGCAAACTCCATACAGACAGTCGCCCAAGGCCGGATTTGAACCTGGGTCCCTGACACTGTGAGGTAGCAGTGCTAACCACTGTGCCACCATGCCGCCCTCCACTGCCCTGCCCTGTCCCCAACCACCCTGGGATCACCAATGGCCTGAAAGAACACCCCAAGTGCTGTTCTGCCTGGTCTGTGTGGACCAGTACTAAAGGTCGCTTTGGCGAGTTTTCCCAGCCGCACCATCGAGCCCCAGAATGAATCCGGATCAGATCTGGATCTCACCCGGATCACGCCAGGAATGAGTCAGTTATCTCACAATCGGCCCAGCGGGGAACCTGATTTGGGGCTCTCACACGATTCAGCCGTTGCGCCTGGCGCGATCACTGAATCGCGCCCCATATTTCAATAGTGAATATTAGCAGCATGCTGTCCTATTGCCAGTGGAAGATTATTCTGGTATTATTTAAGAATGTCAAGTCATGCTTATTTAGCCAAATGCTATAATAAAGGGAAAACATCTTCCTTCTTCCTCAAAGAAGCGTGTCTTCTATATAGATCTTGTTTATCATTTGTTTGTGGTGCAGACAACAGAAACAAATTAGGAATGATCCCTCTACTCATTATATATGACAGGAGGTTATAATGCTGTTCACTTTTCAGCCACAGGTAATGAATCAATAAATATAGAACTGAAATCAAATGAGTTCACCTTTCATTCTGATCGCAGCTTCATAAGCACAGGGCATATATAGCTGACAGCAGCTAGATTTACAACTGAGATGCACGAATTGTAACAAATACGGGCTCCATTTGGTTTATGGAACTGGGCCTCTCATTATTCACTTTATCAACAAGAACAAAAATACAAGATCAGCTTTCCTGCATTCATTATCGCAGGATAAAACGAAGCAAACTGCCTCAGCTTCCAAAGTTATTACTGAATCTGATTGCATTTCTGGTGGGTATGTTTGAGGTTGCTGGCAAGGCGAAAAAGTGGGACCATTAATCCGATAAATGAGTGCTGAACCTAAAGCCTGCCGATTGGGCTACTCTTCTCTGTAAACATAACATTGCACCAGGCAAGTGTAAAGGGAGGCGGCACTCGGTGAATATTTGGTTGATTGGTTTGTTGCTCTTTAAGATTTTCCCATGAAGTCACCACAATTCTTTGCTCGTTGTGGGATGTGGGTATCATTGGCTATGCCAACATTTATTGCCCATTCCTGAGGGCATTTAAGAGTCAACCACATTGCTGTGAGTCTGGAGTCACATGTGGGCCAGATCAGGTAAGGATCATAGAATCAGAGAATGTACAGTGCAGAAGGAGGCCATTCAGCCCTTTGGGTCTGCACAGCCCTTAGAAAGAGCACCCAACTTAAGCCCACAACTCCACCCTATCCCCATAACCTGGTAACCCCACCTAATGGTTTGGACATTAGGGGCAATTTATCATGGCCAATCCACCTAATCTGCACATCTTTGGACTGTGGGAGGAAACTCGGAGGAAACCCACGCAGACAAGGGGAGAACGTGCAAACTCCGCACAGACAGTGACCCAGCGGGGAATCGAACCTGGGACCCTCGCGCTGTGAAGCCACAGTGCTAGTCACGTGTGCTACCGTGCTGCCCTGCTGTTTTTGTACCTCTCTTTAGTTATTGTCTGTGACTTTAAACTGCCATCATCAATTCCCTAATCAGAAAATTAATTCTCAATTTCTCTTTGTCCTTTCAAACTACCCTACCTGTAGCCTCTCTTTGTTCTCAAACCTATGTCCGTCTTTCCTGCAACACCATGTTTTAATCTCTCCAGTCAAGTTTCCGGCTGTCTTGTCCCAATCAAAGGTACAATAAATACCCTCTGTAGCTAAGACCATGGTGCACAATCATTCCTTAGGCTTCCCGGCCTGCAACATGTAGGGGTGTATTCTCCTCCCGCGGGATTTCTCCGTTCCACCGGCAGTGCATCCACGCCCACAGGTTTCCTGGCGGCTTGAGTTGGCCACAATGAATTCCCATTGGTCGGTGGCGGAAACGAAGAATCCCGTTGCCAACGATGGCGCGCCGCCGAGGAACGCGTGGTTGGGGAGATGGAGAGTTCACTATTGATTCTAGCACATGAATTTTCAAACAGTTGACAAGACATCACTTCACCTGTGATGTTGTCTAATTTACTTTTTAGGTTAGTGGATGAGACGGAAATTAAGGGAAGATGATGGGCGGAATTCTTCGACCCCCACCGGGTCGGAGAATCCCCGGGGGGGGCGGCATGAATCCCATCCCGCCGCTCCGACGCCGGCTGCTTTATTCTCCGGCGCCGGTTTTCGGGCGGGAGCAGGGATCACGCCACGCCGGTCTGGGGCCATTGGCAGCAGCCCCCCCAACAATTCTCCGGGCCCTAATGGGCCGAGCGGCCACCCGTTTCTGGCCAGTCCCACCAGTGTGGATTGGACATGGTCCCACATGGCAGGACCCGGCAGGTAATTTGGCTGGTACGGTCCTCGGGAGTGCGCGGGGTTTCCAACCCCGGGGGCGGGGTCCCATGGTGGCTTGGCCCGCGATGGGAACCCACCGATCTGCAGGCAGGCCTGTGCCATGGGGGCACCTCTTCTTTCCGCACTGGCCCCTGTAGGGCTCCGCCATGGCCGGCGCGGAGAAGATAGCCCCTGCGCATAAACCAGAATACGCCGGCCGGTCTGCGCATGCACTGAACTACGCCGGCGGTCCTGCGCATGCGCTAACTCATGTAGTCCCTTCGGCGCTGGCTGGTGTGGCACCAATCCCTCCGGCGCTGGCCTAGACCCTGGAAGTGCGGAGAATTTCGCTACTTCCGGTCGGCCCGACGACGGAGCGGTTCCGGCAATTTTTTACTCCGGCGTCAGGCCATCGCGCCGATTTGGGAAAATACCACCTCATAACTTTTGCCCTTGATTTTAAGATTGTACCCGTGACTAAATATGTTTGATTGAATACTTCTTTTTTTCTTGTAAACTGCTTGTTGTAGAGCAATTAAAATAGAACTTCCAAATTTGTCGAGGATTACTTCATTGCCAAGTCACACAATCCTATTTGATTCTATGAAAGCATTGGAGGAAGCTAACAGAACTTCAGTGAACAGAAGGTGATGTTAGGGCTCTTTCTCTAATTGGGTTTTCCTGGCTATTAGCAATGCTCAGGGAAACATTGATTAGGAAATTAGTGTCATTGGCCCTGATTCCTCAATTAATTTGAATTGGTGGAACATTAGGACTGTGGTGCCACAAGTGTTTGATTAATGCTCCCCAGAAAACATAACAGAACAATGGGGAATGGGAAAGTGCGTGGAACTTATTGGAAGTTTTTTTAAAGAGCTGCCTCAACCAAGATAAGTCAAGGGCGGAATTCTCTGAACACCGTCGGAGAATCGCCCGGGGCCGGTGTAAATCCCGCCTCCGCCGTGGCCGGAATTCTCCGCCACCCTGGAATCGGCGCCGATCGGCGTGCCCCCCGTGGTGATTCTCCGGCCCGCAATGGGCCGAAGTCCCGCCGCTGACAGGCCAATCCCGCCGACGTGGTTTCAACCACCTCTGGTGGCGGTGGGATTGGCGGCGTGAGCGGGCCCCCGGGGTCCTGGGGGGAGGGGGCGCGGGGCGATTGGACCCCGTGGGGTGCCCCCACGGTGGCCTGGCCCACGATCGATGCCCACCGATCGGCGGGCGGGCAAGTGCCGTGGGGGCACTCTTTTTCTTCCGCTGTCGCCACGGCCTCCACCATGGCGGAGGCGGAAGAGAACCCCCCTACCATGCATGCGCCAGTGGTGATGTCAGCTGCTGCTGACGCACCGGTGCATGCGCAAACCGGCAAAGGCCTTTCTGCCAGCCCCGACGCTGGGCGGTGGCTGTCAAAGGCCGTTGGCGCCGGTTTTGGCGTCAGTCGGCGTGGCGCCAACCACTCCGGCGTGGGCCTAGCCCCTAAAGGTGCAGAATTTGGGGAGGCCCGACACCGGAGTGGTTGGCGCCACTCCGCTACGCCGGGACCCCCCGCCCCGCCGGGTTGGGGTGAATCCCGGCCCAGATGCCTGTTGTAACATGTATTTTAGGGATTGCAGCACAACACCACTAGAAAGGAAGTGTTCAAGGTGTTTGGGTGAGGGGAGGGGCGTGATGCAGAGAGAGAAGAGCCAGGAGACTGTTATTATTATCACAGCCAGAGGTGGCTGTCTGGAATTTTTGTGAGAGGTCCCCGGAGAACTGTGTGTGCTTTGTAGAGGGAGGTCACTAAGATAATTTAAAATATTTGTAAGAGAAGGGGTGTGTTGTGTGTAAGACCCGAGCTTCCAACCCTCTCCCTTCATGCTTTTTTTGAAAATGTAGTGTACCCAATTCATTTTTTCCAATTAAGGGGCAATTTAGCGTGGCCAATCCACCTAGCTTACACATCTCTGGGTTGTGGGGGCGAAACCCGCGCAAACACGGGGAAAATGTGCAAACTCCACATGGACAGTGACGCAGAGCCGGGATCGAATCTGGGACCTCGCCGCCGTGAGGCTGCAGGGCTAACGCACTGCGCCACCGCGCTGCCCTCTCCCTTCATGCTTAAGCCTAGGTAGCTGCCAGGTGAAGAAGGAAAGAACATTTCTATGCCAGGCAGTGCCAGCTGCCTGGTGAAGAAATCTTCCTTCCCCTATCAGTTGAACAACTACAGCATGATGGACGACCCCCCCAAACCCTTTTCATCTCCTCCTATGTCTCCCTGTTCATTTCCTTCCCTCTTTCACTTCCTCCCGATTCAGTGAAGCGATTAAACCATCTTTTCCCTCCTCCTCCGGTATATAATACTGTCAAACTACATAAGCGCTAGGGGTGGTTGCAGCTTGTACTTCTGGCAGAAACACTATTAGTGGCAAGATCTTGTAAGATCCCCAGTTTGGCACCATCACTAGTGGCGGGGCCCTCCACACAAACAGCTGCTTCTGTGTCTAATGGTGCTCCTACGACCCTGTCACAATTCCGCCTTGTCACAGAAAGTAAAGAGCTGCACCTACCCTGAAATGACCATTGCTACTTGCATGAAGGCTGTGCTGGACTTGTCAGACCCTCAGCCATAGTCGGCAGTATTATGGCAAGATGGTATTTTTCCTGAGGACCCAGCTTGTGGTGCATCTGACACTGGCCAAGGGGCTCAGTATGGGTGAGATGTTTCTGGCTGGAGGCCACCAGGCAAAAGGTCAAACATAGAGGGGAAATATACAGCAAATGGCAAAAATCTTAGGAATATAGAAAGTCAGAGAGATATAGGCATACAGGTCGACAGATCTTTGAAAGTAACAACAAAAGTGGACAAGGTAGTCAATAAAGCATATGGAATGCTTGTCTTCATTGGATGGAGCATCGAGTATAAAAACTGGTAAGTCATGCTGCAGTTGTATAGAACCTTAGTCAGGCCACACTTGGAATATTGTGCTTAATTCTGGTGTTCACACTACCAGAAGGATGTGAAGGTTTTGGAGAGGGTGCAGAGGAGGTTTAACAGGATGTTGCCTGGTCTGGAGGTTGTTAGTTATGCCGAGAGGCTGAATAGACTCGTACAGTTTTCATTGGAATGATGGAGGTTGAGGGGTGGCCTGATAGATGTCTACAAGATTATGAGGACCATGGATAGAGAGGATGGGGAGACACTCTTTCCCAGGGTTGAGGGGTCAGTCACCAGGGGGCATAGGTTTAAGGTCCATGGGGCAAAGTTTGGAGGCGATATGCGAGGCAGGATTTTTATGCAGAGGGTGGTGAGTGCCTGGAACGCGTAATCAGGGGAGGTTGTGGAAGCAGATATATTAACGGCTTTCAAAAGGCATCTTGACAAATACATAGATGGGAGGGTATAGAGGGATACACCACTGGGAAGTGCTGAGGGTTTTGGCCAAGGTTGGTATCATGACCGGTATAGGCTTGGATGGCTGAAGGGCCTTGTTCCTGTGCTATATTGTTCTTTGTTCTTTATCATCGAACCATCCCGACCTTTGTCTCTGGCGAGATCCTCCTCCTACATTTGCATTACCTTGGGGAGGTCAGGTCCAGCGTGCTGCTGATCCTCTTGGCCTCAGGGAGCCTACTCTCCATCACATATTACGGCACCAGACATTTATAGACTTGGGTTGAGGGGAGGTATTGGAGGGCTCATTTACTATCCAGCATGAAGGTATACATTATAAAGTCTTCTGGCCTATCAATGGCCTGCTGTTCCATCTCAGTGAGGAGATGGGGTACTTATGGAAGCATTGCCCCACCTCCAAGGCTATCAGTTGCACCTGACAGAAGAGTGCAGGAGGGGAGGATAAGGAAGACTCCATTAGTATGGATGTCTCCTTGGCCCTGGACTCTCCTCCAAATAGGTTCCCCTTGGAGGTGGAGGTCTTTTTAAGTTGTGCCATTTGGCGCATCTCTTCCCTTGATGAAAGAGGTGTAGCGTCTCCTTCCTGACAATCATCTTTCCATCCTTAAGAGGGATCAATGAGTAGGCACGTGCCTCCACTGTCATCTGAGCCAGGCACCTCTGGATGTGCACAGATGTGATACCTGAGGGCACATCCCCTCCTATGTCCTGCTGCTGCCTGGATGTACCCATGAATCCTTCTGATGTTTACGATAGTCCCTGTCCACTGGCTGGTGATGGTGAAGGGGAGGACCCCCCTCCCCGCTGCCCCTCCCCTACATTTGTGCCTGTGTTACAACAGGAATTGTTTCCTGAGAAACCGGACAACCTGGCACTGAGAGTGGGGGAGTGATCCCGAGCTACAGCCACCTGGTGATCCAACATTTTAGGAGGAGATCAGAGAGGACTCCTCTGCCAATGATCCTGGGGATGGGATCATGACAGAGGTTGAGCTGACCAATGGCTTTGTGCCGTGTCCCACACTCAATGTGGGGGAAGGGTCAGAACCCGGAGGTGACCTCCTGGAGGAGGATGAAGGTTCGATGATGTGAACTGGGGACGATCTAGATTTGTCAGGTCAAGTGATGGATGTCCTGGTGCCCCCACCAGTTCTCTTCTCATTTCTGCACAGGAGCTCCAGGACGTTTTGTCGAGCAATCGCAGTAACTGAGACAATGTTTAGTCATCCCTGGACTGGTGGCATTCATTTCTATTTATAGTTCAGTGTGTCCACACGGCCAAGAATGACCCCGAGCTGAACCAAAATGCTAAGCGTCGGTTCCAGAGGTATCTCTCTGAGAGGAAGGGAACATTAGAGGTCCTCTGATTCCACACTGCACACTGGGTGCTGCTTGCACTTACTTCTGACAATGAGGATAACTGTAGCCAGCTTTAAAATCAACGGCAGTAGAGAAGCACAACACAGGTTCTAAAACTTATCACTCCTCGGGGACTGGAAGTATGCGGTGTGTTCCCTGTGGGAAACCCATACCATACCAGGAGACAAAGCTCCGTGGCTCCTGGAGAGGAAATGGGAGGGTCTACATGAGTCACCTGGCCTCATTTTCCAACAGGGTGGCTATCTTGTTGGGACCCCATTTTCTGCCAGAGATCTTGGGGGCCAAGGAGCCTGTGCAGGGCTGATTGCTGCACCTTATTGTCTGTCCGGGAGCTTGGCTTTGTAAATCTGTCCGTCCCCTGGAATGGGCCATAGCAAATGAACTTCTTTGAAGAAGTGTCTGCTCATCTCAGCTCTATTGATACAAGTTATTTTTGGTGGGGGACATTTTAATTGCACCCTCAGGGCAGGGACTGTGGTGGTGCCCCATGCCATTCAGCAGTATAGGGATCTGATTGGGTCCTGGGAACTGGTGGTCATCTGGCAACATCTCCACCCTGACTCCAGAGCTTTCACCTTTGTGTTGCCTGGAGTTGGAGCATCCAGAATTGACCGCTTTTACATTCCTAGGGCTTTTGTGTCCTGCGTTCTGGCAGCTTCTGTGTGTAACTGCTATACTCGGACGGGCTTGGCGTACTGGCACTTTAACTAACTGCTGCTGGACGACGAGTGACTCCAGGTCTCATTTTGCTGTTTCTGGGCCAACCGGAGAAGAGAGAGGGAAGGTTTCCCCACCTTGAGGCGATGGTGAGATGTGAGCAAGACTCACGTCGTCATCTGTCAGGTGCAGATGAAGGAGTCAGCAGAAAGGTGGAAGTCCAGGTTCAAGGAGTTGGAGAAGAGGGTGCTTGACTTGGAGTTGTTTCCCGGTCAGCCCGATGAGGACACGTATATGAAGAGAAGAATAACGCTCTGAGGGATCTGCAATTCTTCAGATAGAAGCCCCCGGCCAGTGGCACAATTTCCAGCTCACTATGGTGATGTTGGACGCTTTCCAAACCCCCTCTCTCCCACTCAGTAGCCACATCGCCTGTTTGACGATTTCTGAGAGCACACGTGACCTCACCATTGGGAATTCCCCCGGTGGAGGCGGAGGATCGCGGAGGCCCAGGAGAATACCGAGTCAGGCCTGCTAATGATTTGCCAACGGCATTTATGTGCGGAGCAGAACACATTGATGCCGATGTCGAGACACTGAAGAATTGTGACTTGGAGTGAACTCGGTACTTGCCACGATTTCGGTATCAGTACCGGTTCTCCGCCCAATCGTGTTTCGCGATTCCAGTGTCAGCCGACTCAGAATCTAGCCCTCTGTCTATGTCTATCAGTTCACTTGTGCCTAGGCTTAATAAATGAACCCACAACATTTTTACCCAATCCCCTGTGAGTGATTGGTGCCTTTGTACCATTATAAAAATGCAGCAATACCCTCCAGCTGAGTTATAAAATTCACTGAGTCCCTGTGAACACTATAGTAACTGAGAGTAACTAAAGGATAAATCTTTCATTCAATTATTTTGCATAAAGTTGGATAGATTATGCTGATGTTATAATGTTTGGTGGAAAGTTGAACATCAGCAAAGCCCATAGTCTAGGCAGTAGATTTACTGTCATTCAGTGCCCAATGTGAACTGCTTCTCCTCCCTGACTCTCCAGTTCTCTGACCACTCTCGCCTATGATCCCATTCATTGCAGACATTCCGGCTCCTGGTACTCCCGCTCCCTGACTCGATTACTGCCAACTCTCCCTCTCACCAACCCTCCCTCTCACCACCTCTCCAGCTTATGGCTTACCTCCTGCAAATTGAAGCTGCTGTTCCTGGTGATTATTACTATTCCTGCGCATTCCTCGATCTCTTTCTCACAATGATGCTTTGGAAAATCGAAGCAGCAAACAAAGAGTCAGGCAGCAGTTCAGGATTTAGGACAGATGCAGATTCATGTGGATATCCTGAAGTAGTGATCGCTCACTCGCTGCTCCACCACAGGGTGTGCTGAAGACATCCCTCCACCCTGAGAATTAGCAATCAGCAAACCCAGCTGATCTGAGAAGAACTTCCCCTTCTTATGCTCGTACGTCACACTTAGAAGCCACCATAAAAAAAATAAAGCTTTATCCAATGAAGTGACACCTGATTTTTAATGCCATTCACAATGCCTCAGATACTGAAGCAGTCATACAGCGAGACCTGGAAAACATTCCAGTCTCAGCTGATAACTGGCAAGTAACATTTGTGCTGCACAGCTGCCGGGAAATGCCCATCTCCGACGAGAGAGACTCTAAACATCTCCATGGCATTCCCATCACTGAAAACCCCACCATTCACATCCTGGCGGTTTCTATTGGAGAGAAACGGCATTTAACCAGTCTTATAAGAATAGGTCAGCGACTGGGAATTCTGTGGCCAGTAACTTACCTCCTGACTTCCCAGAACCTGTCAACTATTGACAAGGCACAAGTCAGGAGTGTGATGGAACACTCTCCATTTGCCTGGATGAGTGAAACTCCAACAACACAATCCTCAACACTAAGTTCAACAATATCCAGGACAAAGCAGCCGCTTTGTTGGCACCCTATCACCACCTTCAACATCCACTCCCTCCAGCAGCTGCACATAGTGGAAACAGTGTTTCCAATCCACAAGATGCATTGCAGGAGCTCACTCAGATCGTTTGACAGGTATCTTTCAAGACTGTGGCCTCCACCATCTAGCAGTGGCAAAACTGGATTTGTAACAATTGCTCGAGAAAGTGGAAATTCATACCTGATTCTTTAGAAGCAGCAGGTAATTTGAAAACAAGGGAACACAAGGTTTTGAAGAAAATGCAAGTCACATACCCAGAACTGCAAACATTTGAAGGTTGCCTTTGTAATAAGGGGCCCACTTGAAAGCAAACAATTCAAGCTAAGTGCCTATGGTTAGGATTTTCTGTCTCCATTTCAACATATGAGAGAGATCTGTTGTGGTACATTGCTAATCAATACATACCCCCTGAGCATATCATTCTTCAGAAATGAACTGTGGCACTTTCATACTCATTAATGTGTTTGCTTTGATTATCGCTTAAATAAAACATTAGGGAGAATTTTTGTCAGAGAAAAGAATTCTGTTTCAAACTGGCAGCTCCTCAGAATGCATTCTCCAAGGATAGGCAGAGAACCGTGATTGTGACTGGATGAGCAGTTAAGAGATTATGCTTCACTAAATCCATCACTCAACTTTATTTTGTATAATCTGTTGGACAAGTGGAATGTGATTTTCTTTTGCTCACATGCTTCTTGAGTGGATCATTATCTCTCACTGTTAAGAAGATGAGAAATATCAAGTGTTGTACTCAGCAGTGTAACTGTTTCATATATTCAACTTCATTGTAGCATGGATACTCTCCTTTACCATATAAATTAAACTATGCAGTGCCCATACATCAGAATGTCCGTTGCCTGTCGAGTGAACTTTTGATCTAGCTATAATAGATTTAAGGCGATTCGAAATTTAACATTTGATGCATGGCTCTCAAGGGTCACATTACTTAGGTTCAGTTCAAACCTCAAACCTTGTTCCCCTGATATTTTAGTCCAACCACTTAATGGCTCGTTCCCTTCATTGTGAATGCATCCTGCTGTCTGTACACAGCTAAAGCTGTGTAGCCTGAGTACCTGAGAGCAGCCCTCAGTGCGCATGCTTGGTGTTAAGTCATGTTGGACTCAGACCAATCTTATGGAAGAAGGGAACAAAAGCAAGGGGAAATAGCAGAGAAAATTAACCGAAACATGGAACAATAATTTTACTTTCTGTTCCAATATGAAACACAGTGGCGGAGGCGTGCTAAATTAGATAGCCAGTGAAAATGCATGCGGGGATTGTTTTGTGTGATTAACCGGCGTCTATTGATTGCGATGCGGGCAGTGTGCCAATTGCATGCTGTCGGCACATTTTAATGATTTCACCGCTAACAATGTTGTTGACTGGCTTAATGCATCAGTGGGGGTCCAATATCAGGAGAGGTGAGTGCCAGTTAAAGCTAGCCTGCCTGTTTAAAGAGATCTATTAAAGTGAGGCTGGAGCAGTTGTGCAGAAAGTGACTCTGACCTGAGAAACATTCAAGTATTGCAAACAGTGGGCAGACTCCAAACATCCTGGACGCTGGAGGCCTTGATGGAGGAGGTGAAACGGAGGAGTGATGTCCTATACCCGCAGGGGGCCAGGCGGACCTCCTGACACATGCTCAGGAGGAAAGGGAAAATGCTGGAAAATCTCAGCAAGTCTGGCAGCATCTGTAGGGAGATAAAAGAGCTAACGTTTCGAGTCTGATTAATCTTTGTCAAAGCCGCTTTCCAGCATTTTCCCTTTCGTTTCAGATTCCAGCATCCGCAGTAATTTGCTTTTATGCTCAGGAGGTAGTGGGAACAGCAATCTATGGCAGTCAATGTAAGGAGTCAAGGCCTGAGAGCTAGGATGAGCCACTGCAAGAATTACAGTGACTTCACATGAGTGGTCAAGGTCAACCAATGTATCTTTAAATGTCATAGCCTACCAACTGCACTCTTAGCCTCAGACACTTCTTAATTCAGTACATCCCCATCAGTCAGCTACCAATAATCTCTCCAAATCAGGACTCATTTAAAAAAAGTATATTTATTGGATGTGGGAGTCACTGACTCGGCAAGCATTTATTCCCATCCCCACTGCCCTTGAGAATGTGGCGCTGAGCTTCCTTCTAATATAGCCATGATGTGGAGATGCTGGCATTAGACTGGGGTGAGCACAGTAAGAAGTCTTACAACACCAGGCTAAAGTCCAACAAGTTTGTTTTGAATCACTAGCATTCAGAGCACTGCTCCTTCCTCAGGTGAATGAAGAATTGGGTTCCAGAAACATATATATAGACAGAGATATATACTTTGAATGCGAGTCTTTGCAGGTAATTAAGTCTACAGGTCCAGACGCAGCAACTGGAGGGAAGGATAATCGCAGGTTAAAGAGGTGTGAATTGTCTCAAGCCAGGACAGTTGGTAGGATTTCGCAAGCCCAGGGCAGATAGTGGGGGATGAATGTAATGTGACATGAATCCCAGGTCCCGGTTGCGGCCGTACTCATGCACTTGGCTAAAAGTTTCTGCACACTGATTCTGCGTTGTCATGCGTCCTGAAGGCCACCTTGGAGAACGCTTACGCGGAGATCAGAGGCTAAATGCCCTTGACTGCTGAAGTGTTCCCCGACTGGAAGGGAACATTCCTGCCTGGCGATTGTTGCACGATGTCCGTTCATCCATTGTCGCAGCGTCTGCATGGTCTCGCCAATGTACCACGCTTCGGGACATCCTTTCTTGCAACGTATGAAGTAGACAACGTTGGCCGAGTCACACGAGTATGTACTACGTACCTGGTGTGTGATGTTCTCACGCGTAATGGTGGTATCCATGTCAATGATCTGGCACGTCTTGCAGAGATTGCCACGACAGGGTTGTGTGGTGTCGCGGTCACTGTTCTGAAGGCTGGGTAGTTTGCTGCAAACAATGGTTTGTTTGAGGTTGTGCGGTTGCCTGAAGGTCTGGACCTGTAGACTTCATTACCTGCAAAGACTTGTATTCAAAGTATCATATTGCATCTTTGACTCTGTCTATATATATGTTTCTGGAACCCATCTCTTCATTCACCTGAGGAAGGAGCAGTGCTCCGAAAGCTAGTGGTTCAAAACAAACTTGTTGGACTTTAACTTGGTGTTGTAAGACTTCTTACTGTTCTTATATAGCATTCTTCACTTCACTTCATCCTCAGACACGTTACTATCAGACTCCTCACATCACATAGCCTTCACACACTGCCAACTTTTTCAACAATGGCAGCCACAACAGCCAAACCGGTTGCAAGAGACTCATTGCCGAACTTGCTCTCTATTGCAGAAGAGGATGATGCAAGACCACAGAGAGAAGGAACTGAATGGGACACACATACCCTCAAACTCTCCATGGAAGCGATAGTGCTGTCATTATGGGGATAGCTATTACTGTGGTCAAGGGCAGGGCTGAAATTATCAAAGATGACAGTAGCTCGTTGATGCAGCAGTCAAGAAAGCCCAACAACATCTTGACTTCCTATGAAAGCGCAAGAAATTCAGCATATCTGCATCAACTCTCACAAACCTCTACAGATGTGCCATAGAGAGCATCCTATCCGGCTGCATCACAGCCTGGTATGGCAACTGCTTGGCCCAAGATCGCAAGAAACTCAGCCCAATGCATCACACAAGCTTCCCACCCTCACATTGATTCTGTATGCACCTCCCGCTGCCTCAGGAAGGCAGACAGCATTATCAGAGACCCCTCCCACCCAGGCATTGCCTTCTTCCAGACCCTTCCATCAGGCAGAAGGTACAGAAGTCTGAAGACCGCACATCCAGACATAGGAACAGCTTCTTCCCCACAGCTACAAGACTCCTCAACAACTCGCCCTCAAACTGATCTGTTCCCTGTAAGAACACTATTTACGGCACCTTATGCTGCTCTTGCTCATTTATTGGGTTTGTTTGATCCCTTGTTCCGCACTGTAACCAAACACTGTTTGTCGATCTACCATTTGTCTTTATCTTCCCTGTGGTCCATTAACCTCTGTATAAAAGGTCAGTCAGGAAGGCAACGGCCAGAGCTGGAACCTGGTAGGAATCTACTGAGCACTGTATAGAACATAGAACAGTACAGCACAGAACAGGCCCTTCGGCCCTCGATATTGTGCCGAGCAATGATCACCCTACTCAAACCCACGTATCCACCCTATACCCGTAACCCAACAACCCCCCCCTTAACCTTACTTTTTAGGACACTATGGGCAATTTAGCATGGCCAATCCACCTAACCCGCACATCTTTGGACTGTGGGAGGAAACCGGAGCACCCGGAGGAAACCCACGCACACACGGGGAGGACATGCAGACTCCGCACAGACAGTGACCCAGCCGGGAATCAAACCTGGGACCCTGGAGCTGTGAAGCATTTATGCTAACCACCATGCTACCGTGCTGCCCTAATGTTTTGTGTTGTAAATAAAACTATGGGCGCGATTCTCCCACACAGGGAGAAATCGTAAGGCTGGCGTCAAATCCGGGCGGGTTTGACGCCAGCCCCCCCCTCCCCGACCGGGAACCGATTCTGGTCCCCGGTCGGGGCTAGCATGCCGCCGCCGTAAACTCCGGCATCGCGGGCTTAACGAATTTCGTTAAGCCCGCTTGCCAGAGTTTGCGCCGGCTGACGCGTCATATGACGTCAGCCGCGCATGCGCGGATTGGAAGACTCCAACCTGCGCATGTGCGGATGATGTCATCGCACATTTGCGCGAACCCGCGCATGCGCGGGCCGGGATGCCCCTCAGCCGCCCCGCGAAGTGATACAGCGGGGCGGCAGAAGGACAAAGAGTGCGCGGGCATCGAACCCGCTGCCCGCGATCGGTGCCCACCGATCGCAGGCCCATGGCACCCTTGGCACGGCCGTGGTACTGCCGTGCCAATCGGTGCCATGGTTTTAAAAATTGGGACTTTACGGCCGTTTTTACGAACGGCCAGACCAGGTGTGTTTGCCGTTCGTAAAAACAGCCGTAAAGGGCTGGGTACTCGGCCCATCGGACAGCTGAGAATCGCTGCTGGCCGTAAAAAAATGGCGGCAGCGATTCGTATCGGGAGTCGGGCGTGGGGGGGGGGGGAGAATAGCGGGAGGGCGTCGGACTAGCGTGGCCGTAAAATTTTACGACCCCCGCTATTCTCCGCACCGTCGTGAGTGCGGAGAATTGCGCCCTATGTTTCTTTATTTCACTCGGTGTGGACTCCCCATGTCCTCACTAAAGTAACACTGCACAGGAGCAGTAGGACAAGCAAAGGCACTCCCATGTCAGGCATTCAAGGAATACACAAGAATACTTTTGAGAGCAAAAAGCATGAGTTCTGTTATAACTTTGATTCGGAAAGTTTATTTTGTTTTGTACTGAGGCAATGTGGATGTTGTGGTAATTATTAAGAGAAGGAAGGACAGTAGTGTGGCATCGCTGGGTAATGAGGAATTGTGTTTCTCTTATTGGCACCACACATTGATGAGTTGGAGAGTCAAGACAGAGAGGGAATGCCATTGTTTTCTCTGCCATTGATTTTGCTCCTCCTCCGCCTTGCACACTGCTCCTGAGCTATTTATCATAGAACTGAGAACAAGGGCCTTCTGCTTATGAGGTCCAGGTTGTGCATATGCAACAGATGATTACAAATCCTTGTCTCTCCTCAGCTGAGTCCTGTAGGTCTGATCCAGAGGGGACCAGGCAGTGGAGGCTGTGGCACGATTCTCCAGTCTCGTTGCGCACTCGGTCGAGCAAAACGAGGCCGATAAAAAGTGGGAGAGATCGAAAACAGTGGCTGCGCCAGCAGTAAACAGTTTGCGAAGCAACCGGCCCACTCCCGTAAGCGAAACCGGGATCTCACCGTAGCATGGCGAGAAACCAATTATCACCACTTAATGGGGCCTCACGGTAGCATGGTGGTTAGCATCAATGCTTCACAGCTCCAGGGTCCCAGGTTCAATTCCCGGCTGG
Organism: Scyliorhinus canicula; assembly: GCF_902713615.1. Classification (NCBI taxonomy): domain Eukaryota; kingdom Metazoa; phylum Chordata; class Chondrichthyes; order Carcharhiniformes; family Scyliorhinidae; genus Scyliorhinus; species Scyliorhinus canicula. The sequence goes on along the minus strand of NC_052151.1, from coordinate 145,898,871 downwards.
GTCACTGTCTGTGTGGAGTCTGCACGTCTTCCCCGTGTGTGCGTGGGTTTCCTCCGGGTGCTCCGGTTTCCTCCCACAGTCCAAAGATGTGCGGGTTAGGTGGATTGGCCATGCTAAATTGCCCGTAGTGTAAGGTTAATGGGGGGATTGTTGGGTTACGGGTATACGGGTTTCGTGGGTTTAAGTAGGGTGATCATTGCTCGGCACAACATCGAGGGCCGAAGGGCCTGTTCTGTGCTGTACTGTTCTATGATCTATGTTCTAATCCCTATTTCCATCCAATTAAGAAAATTAAGAGAGTTTAAACTGCTGCTTGAAGACACGCCAGTTTTTGTTTACGTTACCGGATACCTGAAGCTGGTAGGGTGCTTTCAGTCCTCCCATTTCGAGTTTCAGTGTCTTTTACTGCTTTGAGTCGCCAATGGTTGCAGTTCACCAAATCAGTGCTTCAGCCAAATTTTAACTTTGTCACTGCCGTCATTACCTTCAAATCTTCACCACTCTGGTACCATGTTGTGTCCGATGGTCGTTGTCTAGCCACGAAATCTACAGAACTGCTGTTGACTTTGCCAAAACCAGGATTTATTAATGTACACGTGGTAAGGTGACGATCAGATACTAATCAAGTTATTATAGAGTTTCAATGGAACTACCCCGATGCATGACTCTCCTCATATACGTCTTACAACCTTCTGAGGATAGCCGGATATGCCCTAACTTTTATCTGACCTGCTGGTGGGAGGTCACACTGCTGAGTACATGGCCACCTGCTGGTGGGAGGTCACACTGCTGAGTACATGGCCATCTGCTGGTGGGAGGTCACACTGCTGAGTACATGGCCACCTGCTGGTGGGAGGTCACACTGCTGAGTACATGGCCACCTGCTGGTGGGAGGTCACACTGCTGAGTACATGGCCATCTGCTGGTGGGAGGTCACACTGCTGAGTACATGTCCACCTGCTGGTGGGAGGTCACACTGCTGAGTACATGTAATATTATCTACAGACATATCACCACAGGGATTACAACTGTGATGCATCGATCGTGTCTTCCTCGGAGCTCTTCTCCAAGATGGTCTTCTGGGAGGCTGGAGAGGGTGCCATCCTGGATGGGCCGGTGCCATTGGCTGGAGAACCCACAGGAGAATGGATATGTGGTCAGTGGGAGGGCTGGGTCAGTCAGTAAGGCAATTACAACTCACGTTTGACAGGTCCTTTGGCTGGGGCATGGTGGTTCCTCACCTCTGCGGCATCCGCCAGCACTAATTTGGTGACCACTCTGTCCTTGACCACCCCATCACCTCCAGGGCCCGCTCTTCGAAGGCAGTGAGAATTCTTATGCATGCCACTGCCAGTCTGGGCCCTCTTTCAGCAATTGTGGGAGATCTTTTCCTGAGGAGACAAGGATAGGGCATCATTAGCCACTCATGTGGTTCACAGTAGTGGGAGGAGGGGGTGTGAAGGAAGGGTTGGGGGGGGTTGAAGGGAGAGGGGTGTGGAGGGAGCGTTGGGGGTTGCATGGAGACTTACGGCTGGATCCTCACATGGGGGCGGAAGGTCTCCGGGATGGAATGGGGGGTGTTGATGTCTACTCAGTCGTGCTGCCCGGTGTAGGTCATTGACCTTTTTCTGGCACTGGATACCAGTCATCCTGGTGACACGCCTGGTGCTCGCAGCACTGCCACCTCATCCCAGACAGCATTCACTACCCTTTGCTGATGCTCTGGGGACCCTCAGAGAAATAGGACAACCTTTATGGCTTCCACTGAAACTAGCAGCTCCCTAGAATGGCAGTGGCATCGCTGAATCTTGGGATTGGTCTCCTGGATGCCATTGTTGCGACCTGGCTTGGGTTGGTTGAGCGAGTGCAGATAAATGCTGCTCGACCATATTAGCAGGGGGCTGGTGAGCACGGTCCTGGAAAATCAGCTAGCGAGCCTTCATTTGCGGCGAGAAGCCCGTTAAGTGGACCAATTAACGTTGAATAGCGTTGCCGGCCTCGTTGGGCCGAGCGCTGGAAGCTCGCGGCAATTCCCGTTCGCTACAACCCCAATGATCTGCTCCAGCACATTCTGTGCGCTGGCACAGCTTTCATTGTGGGCATGGGTTGTGCATGCGATTGTCTGGCCCTGTTATGGCGAGTTTCCCCGTGGTAGGTGCGCGAGCCATTCCCTTTGACTTTGGTGTGACCAGAAGATCCCGCTGGCGCCAGGGGCCAGAAAATCCCACCCATATGATGTCAGTGACCAGCCCTTGTTGCTCAGGAGTGACCCTTTGGCACATCGACAAATTAAGCTGGTGTAATAAAGATAACGTGCCTGTCACCAGGATGCATGATAAACTACCAATGGTCACCCACCAGCTGGCCATTGAGGGAGTGGAAACTTTTTCGATTCCAGTGTAAGACAGGGTTAACATACAGTGACTGCGAAACAATGTGTGTGCAGTCGATGGCACCTGACCCATGGGAAAGACTGCAGTCCTGGCAAAGCCATGCTCATCACCAGCTTCTCTCTGGTAAGCAGCAATGAAATGTGGTTCACTTTCATTAAGTGACGAGTGTTTGTGATTTCTCTTACAAAACTGTGGCAGCTAACTGGGAGATGATCTCGCTCCAGCTGGGCAGACATATAAAGGTTTATCACTGCGGTCACTTTTTAAAAAATTATTTCATGTGATGTGGGCAAAGCCAGCATTTGTCGGCCATCCCAACATGCCCTCGATAACTAAGTGACTTCTTTGGCCATTTCAAAGGGCAGTTAAAAGTCAAATACATTGCTGCGGCTGTGGAGTCATGTGTAGGCATTATCATGCAGGTAAGGACTGGGGAGTTCCTTTCTTAAAAAAAACATTAGTGAACCAGATGGGTTTTTAATGTAAATGAATGATAGTTTCATGGTCAACATTGTTGAAATTAGCTTTCAATTCCAGATGTTCCCTTTTTAATTAATGAATTAAAATTCCGCTAGCTGGAAGAGTGAGATTGAACACATACCCCCCAAAGCAATAACCTGGGCCTCTAGATTACTAGTCCCAGTGACATTCATGATGTTGCTTACCTGCCTTGGGAGAAAGTGCCAGGAAGGGCAGGATTTTCAGTGTGGGGATGTCTGCGGGTGTGGACTGCCATCAGGCCAGCTGACCTGAAAATAATTTAGAGGCAGCTGCAGGGGCTGATGGGTATGTAGGTGGACTTTTTAAATGGCCCACCTCGATTCTATGGGACTTCGCCCAAATTACAGTAAAAACAGAAATTCCATCCAGCTTTCACCCCGACACCCACTCCTACCCACACATACTCGCCATGTCCATTCCAAGGCCCCTAATATCCCCAAGCCAAGCTATGTTTCCCACCCCTCCTGTGCATCATATGACCATTCACCCACTAAGCATTGCACAGAATCCTACAGTGACAAGAGAATATATTTTAAAAAGTTTAGGAAAGTTATTCATTGATAAATTTCCATTTTCTTAACAAACACATTTTTACTGCAGTCCAATAAAATTGTCAATAATCCAGGTCATTCGAAGTATCAATAGTTGAAACTGTAATCACTTGAAACTTTGTTATCTTGAGCAACTAAACATTATGAAATTGACAGCATAGATCAGAGAGCTAGAGATGTCTACCAAGTAATGTTTTCCCTGGGTGCAGCTGTTTCAAGAGTCAAATATATTTAAGGCTCTCCGCCAAGCTTGGGCAGAACGGTAGCATTGTGGATAGCACAATTGCTTCACAGCTCCAGGGTCCCAGGTTCGATTCCGGCTTGGGTCACTGTCTGTGCGGAGTCTGCACGTTCTTCCTGTGTGTGCGTGGGTTTCCTCCGGGTGCTCCGTATTCCTCCCACAGTCCAAAGATGTGCTGGTTAGGTGGATTGGCCATGCTAAATTGCCCTCAGTGTCCAAAATTGCCCTTAGTGTTAGGTGGGGTTACTGGGTTATAGGGATAGGGTGGAGGTGTGGACCTTGGGTAGGGTGCTCTTTCCAAGAGTCGGTACAGACTCGATGGGCTGAATGGCCTCCTTCTGCACTGTAAATTCTATGATTCTATGATTCTATAAGCTTCATTATGTATTCGTAATGGATACCGTGCCCAGAGCGATTTGCCTAAAGTGTTTCCGTGTGCTGTGGATGTTATTTTAGAGTTTTAAAAAAGCATTTTAGCAGCCAGAAAATTGGGTGCAAATGATCCCAGTTTGTTGCTTTTGACAATTTGAATAACACATAATTTAATGGATTGTCCTATCCACATTGTAATATTTCAACTCACCTTTACAAAAAAAAGTATATTTTACATTTTGAAAAGGGCACACTGAAACATGCTTAGACTAAAGTGGCATTTTGATTTCTTTCTGTCTGCCTTTCTATGATAGATACATTGTAAATCTCTGGAGATCCTTGAGAATAAAATGGAAATGTAAGCTATCAGTACAGCAAGTGTGAAGACCGACATCAACTTTTATTCATGGCTTTTGTCAACGGGTTTATTATTGGTTGCAATAATAGAGTTTATATGGTAATGTTTTGAACATGGATTATATTTAACAGATCATTTGTTTCTGCTTCTCTGTATTTCACGTTAGCAACACACAGTGAGTTGGCCGTTGTCTGGATTTGAATCCAATGCAGACTTATGGAGAGGGGATTTTTAACCTGACCCCATCCCTACCCCTGAGCACCTCTCAGCATCTCCATCATGACCCCCACAATCTTTTCAGTGATCAGGGATTTTCCCCAGTGGTCTCTGGATGTTGCTTGCTATTGAATTAAAAATTAGGCGGATTCTTTATAGGTCAGGCAATGCTATCCACCAGATTTCTGTCCTGGCAATAAAGATAAAAAGCTACCCTAATATCCAGTGATGGTGAGCTACCCATTCACAACATGAGTTGAAGCTTTGTCTGTGTTTACTCCTTCGTTGCTGAAATAACTCTTTTTTTCATATTAATATTCTTAGGCATGTAATAGAAATGAACGGTTTCAACCCCTCATTTCTTACATTGTGGCAATCTCATTATCAAAAGTTCAAACTCATTACAGACTAATCAATGAATGTAACCATAGCGATAGGCCATGTCAGTTGGATGTTTAAACCATAAAAATCATTGTCATCCTTGTCTCTTGTTGCCAAACAACTAAATCAATATACTTGTGCCATTTAAAGGGGCAACCCTGTGGCCAGCAGAAAGCCTTGCTCATGGACACTACATAGCAAAAAATGGCTACATGGTGTGTGCAATTTTCTGACCATTCATTTGATGGCAGCATGAAGTTAAAATGTTTCACCTTGATACATTATACAATGCAAATTACCACCTAATTTCCTTTAGGCTAATAACAATACCCGTATTTGCAGGCAGAAGGTTTGACCATTTTCACTGAGGAAGTTGCCAGATTCAATCCTTGGTGAGTGATAAATTACTTGACTATAGTTAATGCACAAGGAGGGTGAATTACAATTGCTGCCAGTATCCCTAGGCTCAGTAGGTAAAAAATCAACCTGTTTCTTATTGTAATCCAGCAAACCCTCAATGAAAGTCTCATGCATGAGAATGACGGGTGATGATAGAATAAGTATTCACGGTGGAATAACCTGTCAATGTTCATTGTTTACGGTGATGTATCAAGGATGGGTGCTTGGGAAATGTGGACCCTGGAGTTGTATCCCAACATGGATCACAGGCAGGAAACCAAAGGGGGGAAACTGATTGAGCTGGTGAAAATGATTTCTGCATCGAGAAATTGCTGGAAAATGAATAGCAAGTTCACAGCACTTGCCATTAAATGTTTGTAAGAAAATCATCCAGAATGTTGTGGTGATGAAGAAGTACATCATGACTTCTGATTCTCCAAAATAGCTGAATTAACTTCTGGTCCTCCCCAGCATCAGATTTGGGGGGCACTCCAAAGATGACCTGGGGAATCCCTCTCGGACGTTCCCAGGTAGGAGCTTATGCGATAATTGTCCAGAAGCTCTGACATCCCCTGGACAGTTGGGCTGGGAACCATCTGACAAAGTGATTTAAATTGATAACTTTGGATGGTTTTGCCAGTGTTCCACCAATACCCATTTTTTAGCCCATCCTCTTCACCCCCTCACCCTTCATAACCCCCCTTCATACCTTCCCTTCACCCCTCCATGGGCATGGCCACCCTCAGGCCCTGCCCCTTGGCAGTGCCCCTTGGCAGCTTGGCAATGCCAACCTGGCATCACAGAAGTGCCAGTTTTGTACTGCCAGGGTATCAAGTTGCCAGGTTGGCACTGCCCAGGAGCCAGGGCACTACCCAGCTCTGGCCCGACCACTCTGGGGGCTCCAATGGCCTCTGAGCCTCCCATGTCCTGATCATACCTGGTCTCCGTTTGTGGAAACCAGTACTAATCTACTCTGGAGTGAGACTTTGCCAGTGTGACTCCTGACTACTGGGAGCCAGGAGAATGCAGCCTCAAATGGGCTGAACATAGGTTAATAAGCCTAATGGCTCAGTTAAATATGAATAGATGGATCACACTCAGTAAGTGTGTGAAAACCGCGTTCTATATCTGCCTTGGAGCTTTCAGGATACGATAGCTGGCATGAGTCCAAATATCTCACTGATTAGTGGTGACTCAGAACCAGAGCTCTGTGGAGTGTTGGTAAGTGGAGTTGACCTGTCTCTGTAATCTTTTCCAGTCCTACAACTCTTCTTAGATCTCTGTGCGGCTCTGTGCGCCTCTTGAGCTTTCCTGATTTTAATCACTTCTCCATCGCCAGCTGTAACTTTAGCTGCCTCAGCCCTAAGCTCTGGAATTCTGGGTTGGATTTTCCATTCTGGGCCTGGGTCCCATGGCAGTGGTGGAAAGCACAAGCATTCCCTGCCATGGGAACAGAAATTTATGCCTGATGTCAATGGACCTTTCGCTGGTCCACCAATCTTTCTGTCCTTCCCTCACTGATTGCTGTCATGGGCAGGACTGAAAAGTTTGCTTTCTGTCTCTAAATCCCTCAACCTCTTTATCTAATTTTTCTCCTTTGATGCACTCCTTTTTAAAATTTACTGTCATGTATTCTCTGGTTTGATTTTTATGCTTAATATTTCTCAGGGCAATGCGGAAATAACACGAGCTACAGATCTATATGAGTTTAAAAAAAAATATCCATTCATAGGATACAAGCTTTGCTGGCTAGACCAGCATTTATTATCCATCCCGACTTGCCCTTGAGAAGGTACTGGTAAGCTGCCTTCTTGAACTGCTGCAGTCCGTGTGTTGTGGGAACACCACTAGTGCTGTTTGGAAGGACATTCCAGGATTTTGATGAAGGAACAGTGAGGGAACGGTGATATGCTTTCAAGTCAGAGTGGTTTGTGCTTTGGAGAACTTGAAGGTGGTGCTGTTCCATGCATATGATGTCCTTGTCAGTCTAGGTGATAGAATCCACATGTTTGGAAGGTACTGTCAAAGGAGCTTTTGTAAGTTGCTGCAATGCATGTTGTAAATACATGCACATGTGCGCGTCTACACTCACACGCATGTCCTCCCTATGGAAGATTCTCTGCTTAAGTAGCTCCCATGCTCCACCTACAGGCTTAAGTAATCAGGTATGGTTAACAAGGATCAGTTCCCAGAAAAACATGATCAAACCTAGATCAACCAAACCTTTGATCCACTTTGTCTAAGCTTTTGATCATCTGTCTTTATGTCTCCTGAAATGACTCATCATCAAATTTAGATTATTTCATTATGTTAAGGGTTCTAAATAAATATAAGTTGATATTATCACCAATGGCAATTCCCAGCACTTTAAGTATGATAAAGTTGTGAATGGCAGGGAAGACTGTAACAATGAAACAAGATCTGGGAATACTGCAGAGCCTCTCCTCGCATGGTTCTATTGATGGCCAATCTTTCAGAAGTGTTTACTTCTTCTGCCGCAGCTCAGGTCAATATTGTTGGGACTATTGTCCATAGAGCAGTAGATAGACTTTAATGTGTTCTTCCCGGAGGAGGAGAAAGAGAGCCGAGTTTTGAAGGATGACAATATCAGGACAACGTCCACACCTGAAGATCCATAATCTACCAAACTACCATATGGGAAAAACAAAATGAAGGCTTTGAGACCTGAAAGAAGGGATAAAAATCAGGACCTGGGAATGATGTAGCTAAGAGATTACTATTATTCCAACATTCAGATGATAATCACAGTGTAGTTAGTCAGCTTTCAAATAGTTTTTCAAACATTATATTCGGTACGTTATGCATGAAGCCATAAAACACAACTGTTGTCTAAAAGCCACAGCACAGCATTTTTATTCATTTGATGCTCTTTTTCTTTTTAAATAGGTCCATTAACAGGACACATTGAAGCCATATGGCAAGAGGGGTTCAACAAACATACTCCTTAGAGGTGAAAGTGGTACTCTATCTGTTGGGGCGGGGATGTGGGGTGGAGAGGGGGAGGGGAGGCCTGATTTTAGCCTCTAACAACCAGTAGGTCAATCTGGAAGTGAAAATGGAAGAAAACAAGTGCGACTCACCCCAGCTCCAACTTGCCCAACGCAGTAATGAAATTCAGAAGGTCCATGAAGTGAGGTTAACTGAGATGTGTTTGGCTCCTTACAAGAGTTGGTTATAATCATCAGCACAGGTGCGTTGGCAATTAAACAGCCTTTAGCATCATAATTACATTAAAATAAGGTGATTTTCAATTGATTTAAACAGTTCTCTTAATTTAACATCACCAGGGCTCAGGAAACCCCGTGAGTGAAAACAAGTGAGGTTAAAATGTACTTCATGAAGCTTTTCCAGTTCAGATTCCCAATCCCAATAAAGCATCATTACTTACAGCTGCTTGGTCAGTTCCCTTCGGACAAACGGTTTGCAAATAATTCTTGTTAGCATAGCGTGTTGAAATATTTGGAAGCTGTCCAAGAAACATCAACAGGATGGGGTGGGGGGCAGCATTAAATGTTTTTGCCACTACATTGAATGAGAAAGATTTATATCTTCATCTATAGATCACCTAATGTAATGCTTGGAAGAATGTTTTTGGGCTGACTGTGATGAAGTGCTGTGGTGGATCAGCAAGTGCACAGGAGGGCCAGGGGAGTGAGATGACAAACAGAGGGGCCGGTGTTGGAGGAGGCACTACCTATATGAGAGAATGTACCAACAGAGGCTCAACACCTTTCATGTATTTTATGGGCTGTACTTTCCCAAGCCCAGATTAACAAGGCAGATTTCGCAAACAGCTATAACTTCCTTCAAAAGGAGTCCTCGTGAACCTGGCTGAACATCGTGGTCACATATTATCTGTTGCAGTCTAAATCCCCACTGTCTTCAATATCTTTGCACCTGGCTATTTCTAGAGTGCTGACGAACTCATCCGAAGGGTCTCCTAGTCAACAGCAAATGCATATACATGGCAGGTCGCAGATGGCTGTTTGCAGGACATCGCTGCATCAAATTCCCCTGGGGCAACAATAGCCAGAATGTGCAGGTAATTGCATATTGATCAATTGCATAGACGTGGCAATTCAAAGAGTTTTTACCAACCATAAGGGATAATATTCCATCAGTAAACAGCTTAATGCTCACCTTAAACCTTATCGTTTGGCTTCGCGGATTTGCATTCGGTAAATAAATAAACAAATAATTGTCCTTAGTGTCCAAAAATGTTAGGTGTGGTTACTGGGTTATGGGGATAGGTTGAAAGTGTGGGCTTAAGTGACGTGCTCTTTTCAAGGGCAGTGTAGACTCAATGGGCTGAATGGCCTCCTTCTGCACTGTAAATTGCATGATTCTATGATCAGGAGGTGGGTTCAATACTCACCAGAGAGGATCTCCAAAATCATTTTGGTGTGCTGCATTCTGCACTCAATTTCACAGCAGAGATGATTAAAGATTGAGAATGATCAAAGTACTCACCATGGGTGGAATTCTCTGTTAACGGGGCTATGTCCCCAAGCCCGCGAGAAAACAGGCGCCAATCACTCTGGACTTTCCTGGAGAATGTCCAGAGTGATTCTTTGTTTTGAAGAGGACTTGCAGGGCCCCAGAGTACTCCACGCAGCTACAGCTGCCGATACGGGGCCCTGCACTTCCAGCCATGGATCCGCGCAAGATGGCGGATCGACACAGCGGGCTGGCCCCAACAATATAGGCCCTCCCCAGATCGCGCACGCCCGCCCATCTGTAGCCTCCAATCGCGAGCCTGGCCATCCTTGAGACCCCCTCCCGGTGTCAGATCCCCCTGCCCCCTACCAGGGCGGCCGTGGACTGTGTCCACGGCCGCCACTCCGAGTGCCCGCTGGGTGGAACAATGAGTGAACCACGGAGGCGCTAACTCGGCCAATTGCCGGCGGAGGATCGCCGCAGGGGCCTCTTTCAATGGCCCCCGACCGGCGCCGCTTTGACCGCACACGATTGGCAGTGATTCTCTGGTCCCCGGAGAATCGTGGGAAGGCGTCAGACCCGATCGCCTCATTCTCCACCCCCACTTCGAGTGCGATCGCAGCGCGGAGGCTCGGAGAATCCCGGCAATTGCTGCGAAGGACATCAAAAATGAGGAGGAGGAGGAATATGGAAATGCAGCACACATCAATAGGTTAGTCATGTACAGTATTTTGGACTATGTCAGTGATGACCCCAAAGTTAGAATCTTAAGTTATTTCCTCCATCTAGATCAAACAACAGCTGAAATCTACTCCACCAACCTCCTCCCTCCTCTTCCCAACTTTCTCCAGCACCCTCCACTCCGAAGTAGGGCTGCTTTCAGTGGAGTTCCTAGTTCAGTCATTGATTAAATAATGTCAGCATAAATCTTTCAGAATTATTTGCAATCTGCCATTAGACAGCACAGTGGCACACTGATTAGCACTACTTTCTCAGTGTCAGGGACCAAAGTTCAATTTTATCTTGGAGTGACAGTCTGTGTGGAGCTTGTACATTCTCTCTGTATCTGCGTGAGTTTCCTCTGGATTCTCCAGTTTCCTTCCACAGTCTAAAGATTTTTTGTTTTTTTTTATAAATTTAGAGTACCCAATTCATTCTTTCCAATTAAGGGGCAATTTAGCGTGGCCAATGCACATACCCTGTACATCTTTGGGTTGTGGGGGCAAAACCAACGCAAACATGGGGAGAAAGTGCAAACTCCACACGGACAGTGACCCAGAGCCAGGATCGAACCTGGGACCTCGGCGCCGCCACAGTCTAAAAATGTGCAGGTTACGTGGCTTGGGCAGGCTAAATTCCAAATTTAAAAAATGTTTGGGTGGGTTTATGGGGATAGGACGGGGACATGGGCCTGGGTGGGGTGCTCCTTCAGAGGGTCAGTGCAGACTTAATGAGCCACATGGCCTCCTTCTGTATTGTAGGGATTCTATGATTCTTTGATCAACGAGTTCCCAGATTCTCCGGGCGCGATTCTCCGCAAATGCGGAGAGTCGTAAAGGCTGCAGTGAAACTGGCCATGTTTCACGGCAGCCTCTGCGCCCCCTCCAGGGACCTGACCGTCGCTAAGCCCGCGCGCCAAGCGTCACGGCGGCTGACGCGCACGATGACGTCAGCCGCGCATGCGCGGATTGGACGGATCCAACCCGCGCATGCGCGGATGACGTCATCATGCATATGCGTCAAACCCGCGCATGCGCGGGCGGTCATGCCCCTCAGCCGCCCCGCAGACTGATCCTGCGGGGCAGCGGAGGAACAAAGAGTGCGCGGGTATCGGACCCGCTGTCTGCGATCGGTGCCCCCCGATCGCGGGCCCGTGCCAATCGGTGCCATTGTTGTCCGGAATGGCACTTTGCGGCCGTTTTCACGAACGGTGAGAGCAGGTGTGTTTGCGTTCGTGAAAACGGCCGTAAAGGCCTGGGAACTCGGCCCATCGGCCAGGGGAGAAATGTCGGGAAGGCCCTCCCGCTATTCTCCGACGCATCGATGAGGGTGATGATCAGACAGGTACATCAGATTGCATAGTGATTGGAGTGAGAGGCAATGATGGATGCATAACTTGGGGAAGTGAGCGATGGCACAAGGTGAATGGGGTGAGCAATGACGTGATGGGTAATGTTTGGCAAGACAAAATGAAAGGGGGTCATGTGGTTTACACCACAAGATGCAGATGAATCAGCTAATGTTAGTCATTAAACTGCTTGCTGCACAGCTTCAAAACCGGGCAAAATGGTCCTTCTGTCCTCCTCAGGCACTTCCAAACACACCACATAGGAAGGAGACTGTTAAAGAAGTTAAGAGCCTATGGTGTTAAGGGTAAAATCTTGGCATGGGTAGAGGAATGACTGACTGGCAGAAGGCAGAGAGTGGGGATAAAGGGGTCTTTTTCAGGATGGCAGCCGGTGACTAGTGGTGTACCTCAGGGGTTGGTGCTGAGACCACAACTTTTCACAATATATATTAATGATCTGAAAGAAGGAACTGAAGGCACTGTTGCTAAGTTTGCAGATAATACAAAGATATGCAGAGGGGCAAGTAATATTAAGGAAGCAGGGAGGTCGCAGAAGGACTTGGACAGGCTAGGAGAGTGGGCAAAGAAGTGGCAGATGGAATACAATGTGGAAAACTGTGAGGTTATGCAGTTTGGAAGGAGGAATGGAGGCATAGACCAGTGTTTTTCAAACTTTTGTTCCGGGGACCCATTTTTACCAACCGGCCAACCTTCGGGACCCAACCCAGCCGACCTTCGCGACCCACACCGGCCAACCTTCGCGACCCACGCCGGCCGGCCTTCATGGCCCTTGCCGGCCGACGTGCATGATCCACCATTTTCTCTTACCTTGTTTGTTGCTGACAAAAATGGAGGAAAGGATTTTGGGTCCCTTTGGCCCCAATGGTCCCTTTGTCCCTTTGGCCCCCCGAACTTGAAAACAAAAGGCTGCGACCATATAAAAAAAATGCGGCCGCACTGCACGAACGTGCCCAATCATGGGTGTGCATGCACATAGTTTTGTGCATGCGCACCGATGATCGGGCACGCATACGCAGTGGGGCCAAATTTTTTTAATTTGTTCCTGGCCATTTTGAAGGCCGCTCGCAGCCGGCATTATTAAAAGCCAGCTGTTGCGGCTGTTGCACGTGGATTTACGCAATCGGGAGAACGCGACGGACAGCTCCGTGACCCTCCCGACACCCGCCCGCGACCATATCAACCATGATGAATGGCAGAGCAGACTCGATGGGCCAAATGGCCTAATTCTGCTCCTATGTCTTATGGTCTCATGGTCTAACACCTTCTTGATACAGCGACAGATTGTTTCTTCCTCCCATTGCTGGGGAAATGTATAGCTCTCCAGCTCCCAGAATCATAGAATCATAGATTGGATGCAGCACAGAAGATGACCATTTGGCCCATTGTTACTGCGTCGGCTCTCTGCATGAACAACTCTCCCGGTCCCTTTAAATAGTGGGTGTCTGAACACATCATGCAGCTGCACATCACACTGCCGCATAGCAGAAAGGTAAATGACATGATCCAAAAATCGGACTTCCTAGTTTCACCCACGCAATCTGCCCTTCTGCTTGTACTTTGCTTTTACCTTTATACCGGGGCCTATTTTGCAACCATTGATTTAAATGATTGTACAGTCATGTACAACATGTATCCAAATTATTCCTATATATTTGCAGTGTGCAAGCCTCCTCACAGGTAAACAACATGAGGAAATTATGCCATACATTGGTAAAGGTCTCGTTCACCTATTTAATCGCAACAATTTTACAATGAGAGGAAAATGTACTAGAAAATACCAATGGCTGTGCCATTGCAAATGTCGCTTCCTCAATTTGCACATGCATTATATCTAATCCAGTATTCTCAATGTCAGAGAATGCCTGTTTTATCTGAAACAGTGTGGCGAAAGGAAAAGGAATCCACATCCAGTAAACAGCTTTGGTGACTAAGATTACTTCGATTCATATTCTTATTTCATTTTTCTTTCCACAGCATAAAGGCCAATCACATCTCAGTTCCCAGGCAGGATACGAGAAGTGTCAATGACCTGCTGCTGCTCAGGGACTCCCTGGAGTACTTGTCCTTTTATGATTTGTTACCCGTGATGGTCAAATCTGCTAAAAAGCAAAGGTAGAACATCAAATATTTATGGGATGTTGTCATCTTAAAATCGATGGGATTTATTCATCAACCTGATGCTTTCCACATACTTGAATCTCAGTGCCAAGAGGGAAATAGGCAGTTTTAACAGTCAGTCCCTAACTTTCTCTTGCAAAGGGTTAGATTAAATTTCCTTGGCTGTTGTATTATTTAAAGCAGCAGTCAGATACATTACTGAGTTAAAACTAAATGAAGCTTACAACTTGGTCCACGGCTACTGAGCGATTGATCTAAAAAACAACTACATGAATGTTCCTAATTGAAATTGTGCTTTGCACAGTTTCTTTTCATATCAAAATGGATTTTAAGACGCTTAAGAAAACTTCTATCCTCTACCTGCCTAATAGGAATTACTGAGATGTCCAATTAAAAGCAGAATTTTACAATTTTGGCGATTTCTGGATTCATTATTAAAGCTATAATCTGAGCCTTGTAAAACCTTTAATTAATACAGGTAACATAAAACGCTTTCATTCCCTCTGCTCTCAGCTGAATTATTCCATTAATCTGTTACAACACGATTATTTTGCTGATGCTTTTTGTATTTCTTTCTTTTAGTTTGTGACATATTCTGATGCAGTATTTTGCCTCAATAGAAGGTTTTAACAATAGATTGTGGGGCATCAATTCAAATTCATAATTCAAAGTCACACATTTTTGGAAAATGCTTATTTTGGGCTGTTGTTTCGATTGGAAGTACAGCCTTTATTAATTTTGTCAACAGGAATTTTACACATCAAATCACCAAGTAGAACATTTTCAGGTGAGGGATCTTTGTCCTGAAGAATCAGAGATTTTTCATTTCGGTTACTGGGCCGAAATGGATCTTGATGTATTGGGTAAGCTGGGTCAATGTGGACTGCATTTGATGCAGTGTAGCGAGAGACAGACTTCCAACACTTGATGAAATGCAACACGATTTTATTTAACATCTAAACTATTATACATTTTCAACTGTGGGTTGACACTATGCTGACTTGACTGGAGGCCTGATACTAGCCTGACCAGACTTACTAGCTACCACATGGTGTTTGCACTGGCTAATGCTCACGAACTCTGACTGTCTCAGAGGCTGGGTCCCGAGAGAGCTGGAAAACTGGTGCCCTCTGGCTTTATAGTGGTTGTGTCCTGTCTGGTGACTGGCTGCTCTGTTCTGTGTTCTTACTGGTCATCCTGTGTGTCAATCACTGCCTGTCTGCACTCCATTATATACATCAATGTATATTATGACAGACATTACATCAAAAGTAAGAAAGACTTGCACCTTTCACAACCTCATGGTGTCCCAAAGTCCTTTGCAGTCAAAGAAGGTCTTTTGAAATACAGTTACTTCCGTAATGCAGAAAACATGGCAGCCAATTTTTCGAACCTACAGAATTTGACTTGCTAGATAGATATTCCATTTGTCTAGTTGCATCAGTAATTTAAATTTTGAAAGGTTACATGGAACTGGGAATCTTTCAGTGTTGTATTTGATAAAGTTGCTTTGCACAGTGACCCCGGTAATGACGGGCTGAGGTCCATTTTGGCAATTCCCGATAACAATTGTACAGTGACTCATTGTTGGGTTTGCCGCTAACCTAAATGCCTATGATAGACTATTCCCCACTTCGTCTGCTTTTAGATCTAGAATTTCAACAAGTGAAGAAGTCTATGTGGCTGATGTCATTTGTAAAATGTTGGCTGGATCCTTGTTTACGGGCACTGTTTTTCTTGATTTTCACCACGTAACTCTTGCTGTAGCATAGTGGTTAGCACTGTTGCTTCACAGTGCAAGGGACTTGGCTTAGATTCCCGGCTCGGGTCACTGTCTGTGTGGAGTCTACACGTACTCCCTGTGTCTATCTGGGTTTCCTCCGGGTGCACTGTTTTCCTCCCAGTCCAACAATTCGCTGGCTTTGAAAGCAGACCAAGCAGGCCAGCAGCACGGTTCGATTCCCGTAACAGCCTCCCCGAACAGGTGCCGGAATGTAGCGACTAGGGGCTATTCACAGTAACTTCATTTGAAGCATACTCGTGACAATAAGCGATTTTCATTTCATTTTCATTTCATTGTTAGGTGATTTGGATGTTCTGAATTCTCTCTCAGTGCATCCGAACAGGTGCCGGAATGTGGCGACTCGGGGTTTTTCGCAGTACCTTCAATGCATTAATGTAAGCCTATTTGTGACACTAATAAAGATTATTATTTTTATTATAATGCAAAATCTCTTGGAAGTGTTCAATTTCTGATTACTTTCTTTCTATTCATGAAATCAAATTGCAAAACAGAGTTTCTGCTTCTGCTGTCCTTGTGGATGGTTTAGCACACTGGGATAAACAGCTGGCTTGTAATACAGAACAAGGCAGCAGCGCGGGTTCAATTCCCGTACCGGCCTCCCCAAACAGGCTCTGGAATGTGGCTTTTCACCGCAACTTCATTGAAACCTACTTGTGACAATAAGTGATTATTATTAGAAGAGCTGAGTGCTATAGATGTTTCTGCATGCATCTTAATATTTGTACATAAATAACCTCTCAGAAAATAGTGAAAAGTAATGCCATACATACATTTGACATTTTTGCTTTGTTCTGCTTCATGAATTTTGCATCTTTTGAACATAGAACAGTACAGCACAGAACAGGCCCTTAAGCGCTCAATGTTGTGTCGAGCCATGATCACCCTACTCAAACCCACGTATCCACCCTACACCTGTAACCCAACAACCCCCCCAGTGACCCAGCCGGGAATCGTACCTGGGACCCTGGAGCTGTGAAGCATTTATGCTAACCACCATGCTACCGTGCTAATTGCATTAGATTCAGATGAAAACTCTTTCAAGGCCAGAACATCACAGGAGAATTGGATTGGAGAGCAGTGAGCTTGATTTGCAGAATTCGTAACCTCTTTGCAAAATTTCCCTTCCATCTTTATCATTTGCAAATCGCCATGTATTACAAATGACAGGGCCTTGTAGAAATATCTTACAAATATAAATGTAATATTGGAACGTCCTGCAGCACGCTCATGGGAAGTTGAATGGTATGTTTTATCATGATATACATATTGAATTTGACATGTTCCCTTGAAGCTGAGAATAGAGAATAATATGGAGAATACCCTCAGGCCAGTAAATATATTACAAAGTAACAAGTGCTGCAATGGCACCTTCCTCATAGCTTTGCCCCAGCTTCTTGGCTATGAACCAGACATTAGTATTTTTAAAATTGCTGAAACACTTATTCTCGTTTTAGTGTGTTTGAGTGGGGCCTTGTTAGGAAATAGAATAAAAGCACACTGAGCATTTTAATCAATGAAAAGCTGATTCCCAGCTCAAAGCTGAGAGGAAGGTGGGAGTAGGTTAAAGATTTGTGACTGCTGCTTTTTAAGTTATCCATCGCTGTTCATAGGCTGTGGATCACCATTATACAAAGCCATGTCAGGAATCAGGGCAGTTGCTTCAGTTGTGGCTGTGGCCACCACAAACAATGAAGGGACCCTGAATTCATCTGGAGGGGTGGAGGGGTTGTTGGGACTTCTGGAAAGGGAACCGATGATTCAAGTATTCGGTCTTCGATTATGTGTGTCTGTTAACTGATCTATGTTGACTGTGTGTTTTTAGTTGAGCCTGGATGTGGACTCAGAGAAAAGTAAACAAAGCTGGCGAAAGAGTTGGAAGGTAAAGCTGAAGCACGCAGTAGACTTTGAAAGCCTTTCAAGTTTTTTTTAATGCATTTTAAAGCACTGGTGGCATTCTCTGATGCATTTGCCATGGCAATGTCTCAACCTATCAGAGTTGACTTGGCAACCAGTCAGCACCTCTTTTCTTATGCAGTATAAATTGTTGTTCCCTTTGAAATTTGTCATCAGTGCATATGTCCTGACGAGTGCAAGCCAAAAAGCTTCAATAGCATGTCTCTCTATTTTTGGCAATGCGTAGGTTTAATTCCATCCTCCGGTGACTGTGTGGAGTTTGCACATTCTCCTCATGTCAGCGTGTTCCTCATGCTGTGAAGCAGCAGAGCTAACCACTGTGCCATTGTGCCACCCATTTGAAGTAGCTACCAGAGTGAGATGACAGTCTCTCTAGATGAGATAGGCATGCAACCAGCATATGAAACATGGTAGCAGCAGTGGTAAGACCAATCTGTCATGTGGGAGAATCTTTAAGAAATGGGTGTTTATCAAATAGCTGTAGTGGATGTACCTTTAAGAAATGGGTGTTTATCAAATAGCTGCAGTGATGTCAGAGTGTGGGTGGAGCTGGGCTGTTTGTCTGCTTTTACTTTTGTTTTTGGGCTGTTACAGTAAGTGTTTAGTTTCGTTTTGAGAGTGGGAGCTGCATCCAGCTGAACAAGGTGTAATTTTGATCTCTGCACAAAAAGAATGCCTTCAGGTCACTTGCTAATATAAAAGTGATAACTGCTCTCAGTGGAGAATTTAAATCTGCTGTCTTTGTTTAAGAGGCTATTTGTCTTATGGATGTTGCTGGGAAAGATTAAGGGTTACTTATAGAGTACTGTATTCTTTGGGGGAAGTATTTGAGTTGATAGTTGCTAAGATGTTTACTGTGTGTTTATAAAATGTTAACTGGATTCATATAATAAACATTGTTTTGTTTTAAAAGTACTTTAGATCTCTATTGCATCACACCTGTAGAGTGGGCCTTTGTGCTCCCCATAACCAAAATCTATTAGAAGTTGTGGGTCAGGTCAACTCCATGATACACTTTGTAGTTCTCTAAACTCTGGCCCGTAATAAATCTAACGAGGGGTCATTGCCATTGATGGGACAGCATGATGGAAAGGTGCAGGAAAACCGAGTAGAAATAAGAATCTGCACATTTGAAAGTCTCAAGCGCCAACAGCGAAGCAAAAAGTGGGTGTTATGGAAGAAGCACCTCCTCCAATATTGAACAGCATTGGGCCTTCATGTTAAAGAACAAAAGTAGGCTGAACTCGGTGAAATAAACCGGGCTATAATCCATCATGACACTGAAGCTCCAGATGACTCCATTAGCTGGGTAGGACTAAGGTCGGGGGCCCCACCCACTCCAAAGTTTGTCAAAACTGGCGAAAGGGTGGGAAACCCCACAGCAGTCATCTAGAAATGCTTACACTGTGGTGCAAAGAAACACAGATGCCAAGATCGGCCAGCAGGGGGTGCAGTTTGATTGCACTGTGGGAAGGCTGCAAATTTTAACTGCTTCTGTAAGGTCAACAACTTTAACAGAGGAAGAAGATGAGAAAGTATTCATGAAATGCGCCCATCCAAGAAATTAGAAATAATGATCGAGACAAAACTGCAGAATTTCCAGCAAAAGTAAACGGTCTTAATCAGGATTAGTGGTTAGTTATACAGCGGAAGTTGAATGGTGAGATCTTCCACCTGTTCCCGCTGGCGGGATCCTGTCGTCTTACTGACAGCGCAGCCCTGTCGTGGGTTTCCTGACATAAGGGGCGGGTTCAATTCACAGCGGTAGGACCAAAAGACTCCCCCAGCGGCCAATGGCAGGCTGCCTCCTACCATGGGGTGGCTAGAGAATCTCACCCAAAGACTTTGATGCCAACTTTAAAATTGACACTCGAGCTAGCGTTACAACATGAGCAGATCATTTTCAATGTCTTCAATTGCAGGAGTCCAATTTTTGCCTGAGGTGTAATTTTGCGCAAGAACATGTTCATTCCCCATGGTCAAAGACTCTGCTTTTGGAATGTTTTTCCCTTCTAGCCACTTGTATCTGATTTCCTGACTAACTCTGAAGTTGAAGGGGGAGTCAAAAGGTTGAACTGTGTATGAAGTTTCATTTTTAACATCAGTATAGACGGTGAACTTTGTGTTGTTGAATGCACAGTGTTTCTGTATGTCATTAGAAAGCTATTGACACGTTTAGGTAGAGAGCCTTCGCTCCTTGAAGCCTTCACTGCATGCTTGAGCTACTGTATGAAATATTCACCTAAGCCGTTGGCAGCTGGATAGTGGGGGGCAGATGTTTATGTTGCACTCCTTGAGGGAGCCCTCAAATTCAGTTAATGTGAACCAAGTGCCATTATTGCTCATGATTTGTTCAGGTCGGCCGAATCTTTCAAATACCTCATCAACCTTTCTGTGGTCTGTCCCATAGTTGTCGATTTCATGATGGCAATCTCCGGCCACTTCAAATGGGTGTCAACCATGACCAAAAACATATGTTCTTCAATTGGTCCTACATAATCGACGTGGATTCTTTGCCATGGTCTGGTAGGTCATGGATGCAAATGTTGTAGTGAAGGTGCATTTCTCACTGCATCGCAGGATTGGCATAACCCCACCTTCTCCTCTATTTGGGCGTCCAATCCGGATCCAGAAGTAGCTTCTCACCAACTCCTTCATTCTAATTACACTGGGAAGGCCCTCGTGCAGCTATCCAGAATTCTATTTCATAGACACGGCAGAATTATTACATGAATGCCCCACAAGAATACTCCATTTTGCACTGTCAAATTATTAAGTCAGGTAAGAAAGGGTTTAAGGTCTGGATTCTTCCTGTGCTGTTGTGCTAGAATGCCCTTTCTGGGTGCAATCCTGATCACACCAGCTGGAGATGGCCGAGAGAATCGAAAATTATTTGGGACTCGGCTCAAATCCCATCTCGGGCTCCTCTTCGAATGCTCACGACACGTCGCGATTTGCACTTGGCGCTATGCGGCCGAAGAATTGCCCCCACACAACGATCTTCTTTTGTGCCAGGTATGAATGTAACCTGCGGAGAAATTTTCCTCTGATTTCCATTGACACCAGTTCGACTTGAATAAAAGCAAAACTCTGCAGATGTTGTGCCTGGCGTGGATGAATAATGCGCATGCCCCAAATCAGGCTCTGCGCCGGGTGCAAAACCTCACATGAGCCACCCAACTTGCTTCACCCAGCGCAATCCCACTTGGCAAGATCCAGATCTGGCTCATTTAAATATCCGGACGCCGGATTCATTGGCACCCGCAACTTACCAACCATTCTTGGGAGATCTCACCAGGGCGCTGTTGAGTATTGGTTCACACAAATGTGAACCAGGCATAACGGCATCTGGGTGAGGTCCCCCAGGCCATTGGAGATGGTTGGTTGTCCGGGGACAGTACAGGGTGGCACCCTTGCACTCCCCCTGGCACATGGTCTACTTGGAACTAGTAGGTGCCAGGATGGTAGCGTCAGGGGTTGGTCCCTGGAGTGGCTTTGCCAGGTAGAGGAGGAGTGAGGGGGTGTTCCTGGAGGCCTCCCCAAGGTGAGTGTGGCGTCTGGGAAGGGCGGGGGAGGGGTGGAATCGGGGCTGCTGGCCAAAACGATGCCTTGATCTGTGAGGAACCTTTACTCAAAGTGCAGCTCCAGTAGGGAGAAACACACGAGGTAAAAAAAAGGGCAGAATTCCATTGGATAGCGGGGTGTTTCTTGGCGCAACAGCTGGCCTGAACCATCCCGCTAAATGTCCCATTCACCCTTTCTTAAGTTGAGTCTGGTGAATCGAGGCCCTAGAATAACAGAAAATACCAGAAAATCCCGGCATATCTGGCAGCATCTATGGTGAGAGAAACAAGGTTAACATTTCGAGACCATCTGGCCTTTCTACAGCTCTCTGCCGAAAAATCATACAGACGCGAACCACTGGGTGGGATTCTCCGGAATCCGACCCTGAAATTGCGTTCAGCGATCGGCCGGAGAATTCACGGTGGTGCCGAAATCGGGGGCGGCGCGGCTTTTGCCATGCTCCTCCACCTCCAAAACGGCGTACTCTAGGAGTACGCCGCATGCCGTATGGGCGGCCTCAGGAAATTGCTCCGATGCTCCGCCCCCAACCGGCCAAGTTCCCGATGGCGTGTGTCGCTCATGCTATTTATTTCAGGAACCTGCCGTGTTGTCTGCGGACTAAGTAATGTGCGCCGATCCGTGGGCAGGGGGGGCTTTGGCAGGGGCTGGGGGCACTGGTGGATGGTGGTCCAAGGATGGCGAGCCTGGCCAAAGGGGGGCACTATTTGGCAGGCCAGGTCCATGCGTGGCCAGTGCCATGTTGCACGGCGCAGCTGCTGCACGCCGCCTTGCGCATGTGCAGCCACGGACCTGGCAATTCTCCGGCTGTATCAGCAGCTCCAACCGGGGGCTCTACAATGTGTGCCTGCGAGCCCTCTCACCAGACGGATGATTGGTGGCCGTTTTGCGCCAAATGTTCGGTCATAATTCCACGGATCCCACACCGGCGTCAGGACATAGTCCAAATCAGAAAATCCAGCAGGTTAACTCTCTTTCCCTCTCCACAGATGATGCCAGACCAGCTGGGATTTTCCAGCATTTTCTCTGTTATTCCAGTTTTGCTGGGCTCCTTGACGCCAAACTCTTTCAAATGCTGCCTTGATATCAAAGACAGTCATAGACACCTTACCTCTGGACTTCAGCTCGTTTGTCCATGCTTGAACCAAGGCTGCAATGACGTCAGTAGTTTAGTGACCTTGGTGGAGTCTAACTGAATATCTCTAAGCAGATTATTGCTAAGGAAGTGCCATTTGATAGCACTGTTGATGACCCCTTCCATCACTTTACTGATGATCGAGAATAGACTGATGAGTTGGTAATTGGCTGGGTTGGATTTGCTTTGTGTGCACATGACATTCCTGGGCAATTTTCCACATTACTGTACTAGAACAACTTGGCTAGGAGTGAAGCAATTTCAGAGCACGTCTTCAATACTATTGCCAGAAAAATGTCAGGGTCTTTGCAATATTCAGTGCCTTCAGAGTTTCTTGATATCACATAGAGTGAATCCAATTGGCTGAAGACCATCTGTGATGCGGGGGACCTGTGGGGGAGACTAAGATTTAACATCTTCATGACACTTCTGGCTGGATATGTTTGCAAACGATTCAGCCTTGTCTTTGGCCTGGCACTGACATGATGGGCTCCTCCATCATTCAGGATTAGCGTATTTGTGGAACCTCCTTCTCCAGTGAGTTGTTTAATTGTCCAGCACCATTCACGACTGGATGTGGCAGGACTGTGGAGCTTTGAACTGATCCATTGATTGTGGCATCACTTAGCTCTGTCTATCACTTGCTGCTTTGGTTGTTTGGGATACACGTAGTCCTGTGTTGCAGATTCGCCAGGTTGACACCTCATTTTTATATATGCCAGGTGATCCTCCTGACATGCCCTCCTGCACTCTTCATCAAACCAGGATTGATCCCCTGGCTTGATGGCAATGGTAGCTTGAAGTATATGCCAGGCCATGAGGTTACAGATTTTGGTTAAGTACAATTTGCTGCTGCTAATGGCCCACAGTGTCTCATAAATGCCCAGTCTTGAGTTGCTAATCTGTTTGAAATGTATCCCATTTAGCACGGTGGTAGTGCCACACAATACGAAAGAAGGCATCCTCAATGTGAAGATGGGCATTGTCTTCATAAGGACTGTGACGTGGTCACTTCTACCAATATTGTCATGGCCAGATGCATCTGCAACAGGCAGGTTGACGAGGATGAGGTCAGCTATGTTTTTCTTTTTTGTTCGTTCCCTCACAATCTGTTGCAGAGCCAGTCCAGCAGCTTTTTCTTTTAGGACTTGGCCAGCTCGGTCCATAGTGGTGTTACCAATCCACCTCTGGTGATGGCCATTGAATTCTCCCACTCAGAGTACCTTCTGTGCTCTTGCCACCCTCACTGCCCCATCCGCGTGGTGTTTAATATGGAGGAGTATTGGTTCAGCAGCTGAGTGGGGGGCAGTATGTGGTAATCAGAAGGAGAATCCTTGCCCATGTTTGGACTGATGCCATGAGACTTCATGGAGTTGATGATGTTTAAGACTCCTGGGCAACTCCCTGCCAACTGAATACCATTGTGCCACCCGCCATCTCTGGTGGATGGTGATGGTCTGGGTCCTTATCTGTAAGGTATGAATATGATTATATCAGGCTGTTCCTTGACTAGTATGTGGGACAGCTCCCAAATCCTCAGATGTTAATGTTAAGGATTTTACAGCGTCAATAGGGCTGAGTTTGTCATTGTCACGTCCAGTGCCTAAGTCAGTGCAAAGTGGGCCATCCAGCTTTATTGCTTATCGGAAAGTGGTTTGGTACAGTTTCAGAGGGCAGATAAGAGTCAACCACATTGCCGTGGGTCTGCAGTCAAATATAAGTCAGGTTTCCTTCCTTAAAGGGCATGAGTGAACCAGATGGGTTTTTGTGGCAATGATTCCATTGGCATCATTAGATTTATAATTCCAGATTTTCTTTATTGGTTGAATTCCAATTCTATCACCTGCTGTGGCCCTCCATAGAACAGAGGAACACCTGCATATATCCAAGATGTCTTCCCAGAGAGTTCAGAATCATAGAATCATAGAATTTACAGTGCAGAAGGAGACCATTTGGCCCATCGAGTCTGCACCAGCCCTTGGAAAGAGCACTCCACTTAATCCCACACTTGGTCCCCATCCCCACAACCTCACCCAATCCTTTTGGACACTAAGGTCAATCTAGCATGGCCAATCCACCTAACCTGCACATCTTTGGACTATGGGAAGAAACCGAAGCACCCGGAGGAAACCCACGCAGAGATGGGGAGAATGTGCAGACTCAATACAGACAGTGACCCAAGTCGGGAATCGAACATGGGACCCTGGAGTTGCGAAGCGACAGTGCTAATCACTGTGCTACCATGCCACCCTGAGAACACTGTGGGAGGTTGAATCTCTCATCGCAGTGACTTTGGGGGTGTGGGGTGGGAAGAATAGGAGTAGGAACTGGATAGAATCCGTAGCAATGGAAGAGAGTTACAGAAATGCAATTTAAACATAGTTTAACATTGTTTAGAGAAGTTGATAGTATACTTAAGGGCAGGTGTAGAGCAATGAGTTAAATAGAATAGTAATGGTAACTAAATCCGGTCCACTGTCTTTCTTGATAAGGTAGACCACACAACCAGTGTAAGAAACAGAATGCAGGAGAATGAGACTACAATTCGACTTTAAACATGTTAGCGAAATTTAAAACAGAAAGCATCAAAACGTAAAATAAAAATCATAACAAACTAATTTGGGAATGAATTGAGAAGACCAGAGGGTTTGGAGGCAACACTTAGAGTCAAGGTCAAGAGAGCAAGGATCATGATGCTAGTATCAGTCAAGCAGAAGAATAGGGTGAGAAGTAGTTGGCTTAACCAGGACAGGAGAGCCTGGCAGATGGGCATGATAGATGTGGAAAAAAGCAGAATTACAAAAAAATGATTGCAAAAGTATGAGAGGGACATGTGCCCTTTTGGAGTGAGACACATTTCCTCTGAAGTGTACTATTTGTGCAGCCTGATGGGAGATGAAGAAAACATAAATCGTTTCTGACCTGTGATCAGGTGAGGAAGGAATTTGCTGCTCTCTGAAAGGTTGCCAAGGTTAGTGCGCTCATAATTTATCGCTTAAATTAATGCTCTTCTGCATAATGGGAGAATATAATGGATGGCCAGGAGTAAATTACAGACATCCAGGTGGCCCAAATTGATTTGGGGTCAATATATGTCCCAGTGTTGTAGCCAAAAATGCCTGCAGAGACTTAAAACCAGCCAAGAGCTCCATGCACATCTCTAATTGAATCTATTTATCTTCTATTTTCAGTGACTTTCAAGGACAGCCAACATTAGCAATGCAATATTCAACAAGCATTAAAAATTATGTTTTTGTTGCTTGATACAACATGGTTTAAAAAAAAACATTTCACAGCAGAACATAATCACATTTTGATTTCAGACTAAAACTGTGGCGAATTTAATATATCCACTAGAAATATAATCAAATCGTCATGAAATAAATTGGTGACCACATAAAAAGGATTCTGGTTAAAATGTAAAAACATTCAAATACATTCAATTGATATTTTCCATTTAGTTTCGGGAATTTCAGTTTCATTTGTAACATGTCAGAATCATCCAAAGATGATATGGTTGACAATATAAACGTATGTGTGATTCATTGTAATGCACATTTATCTCAATGCTGTATCCTTCTTCCGTAACCAAATTTACATGAAACATTATGCGGCAAACACTTTCCAGCTGTTTCCAATGACTTGACTTGTAACACACATCAAGGATCTTATGGTTCTGCTCTTAAAATACTGACTATTCTGCAATTAGCCCCAAAGACTTTTATTTTATTCATTTCTGATTGAAAGTAAAGCAAACTGCAAAGGTGTAGGGCAAAATTCTCCGCCTCGCAACGCCGCAAACGCGAACCTCGATCAGGCATCCAGCTAAAATCAAGGTCTGTACCCAGAGCTGATTCAGGCGCCATATTCCGGTCTCTAGCTGGTGATGATAATGAGGTTTGCGCCCCGCGCCCCGGCAGCGTGCAAAACTGGCATTTGCATGCATTTTATTGTGATCAGCGGCTTGGACACAGTATGCTCCTCTCAGGCGGATGCCTCGCAAGCGTGAATCAGTACAAGTATTAACAAATGGGGAGTAGATGCCATGGCTGTGGAGGGGGAGCGGGAGGCTAACAGAACACTGAAAAAAAACGTTAAAAACCATCGGGCTAGCTTGGGGATGGCTACCTGGGCCGGGGACAATAGCAAGTGCTGACTTGGTGCTTGGGGTGTCCCGCTCAGGATCAGGGTGGCCAGGCTCAGTCCACCATTGTTGCAGCCTGTCTTATAAATGGTACTACTTACAGGCTTCTGGCTGCTCACACTGCTGAATGCTATCCGCGTCCTTTGAATGCTCAGAAGGCCTCTGGTCATCTGGGGCGAAATTCTCCGACCCCCAGCAGGGTCGGAGAATCGCCTGGGGCTGCCGAAAATGCGGCCCCCGCTGTGGCAGAGATTCTCCACCACCCGGGAAGTGGCGGTGGCGGGAATATCGCCACTCCGATCGGCGAGGCCCCTGCGGTGATTCTCCGTCCCGGATAGGCCGAAGTCCCGCCGCTGGGAGGCCTCTCCCGCCGCCGAGGTTTGAACCACCTCTGGAACGGAGGAATCAGCGGCGCGAGCGGGCCCCGGGGTCCTGGGTGGGGGGGGGGGGGCGGGGGGTGATCGAACCCTGGGGGGTGCCCCCACGGTGTCCTGGCCCGCGATCGGGGCCCCCCGCTCAGACTCCGGGCCAGTGCCCTGGGTGCACTATTTCTCCTCCGCAGCCGCCACGGCCTTCGCCATGGCGGAAGCGGAAGAGAACCCCACATCACACATGCGCCGGCAGTGACGTCAGCAGCCAGCTGCCGCTGACGTCACTGCCGGCACATGCGCTGACCGGCGAAAGCCTTTCGGCCAGCGCCGCTGCCGGGGGCGCCGGTTTTTTGCGCCAGTCTTCTGGTGCCAGCCGCTCCGGCGCGGGGCTGGCCCCCAAAGGTGGGGAGAATTCCCCACCTTTGGGGAGGCGCGACCCCTGAGTGGTTGGCGCCACTCCCCTACGCCGGGACCCTCCGTCACGCCGGGTAGGGGAGAATCCCGCCCTTTGGATCTCACCCAGGCCACGCCTCTGGACACCCTCACACCCCAGCTGTAACATCAGGGGCCAAGCTCAATCAGACGCCCATCTGGTGTTGGCATTCCTCAGATGTGCTGCCCCATTGCAAAGGAAGCAGGAGATCAGCAGAGGTTCTCCCCCAGCAGAGAGTCTGCACCACAGACTTTGGAAGCCTCCCTGGTTCTTTGCATCTCTCAGGGCAGAGAATTCACCAGTAACCCCCATCCCTCCAGATCACCAGCTGTCTCCTCCTGGTGAGACTGGCAGCGCTGACTGCATCTGCCACCACTTCCCAGGGAGTGTACAGGAGGTCAGACTCGAGGCTGCGGCCCACGCTGGGGAAGAGGGTGCCTCTCTGCTCCTCACTGGCATGAGATGTGCGTCGACCTTGTTCCCCTGACCTTGATTTAAAGTAGCTCCAGCTGTCAGCTCTTTGGTGATAATCCTGCCTCAGCGGTCAGAACACCCGCTGGGCTGGGAATGTCTTGGAACCCATGCCAGCCGAATGCTGGTCCATTAGCATGTCCTGAATTGCTCCACAAATAGCACCCCAACAGGAGCACGAACTGCGTGCAATTCAGACCTGCCATTAACACTTAGTCTCCCAAATGTCCATAATACCCAAGTCACAGTCACCCTTTATTCTTGTACTATGTGCTTGTAAAAACTTTTTTAAGCAGTTCGTAAAACTGGACCTCATGGGATTTCTGTGATGATGGGTGGGATTTTCTAATCCTGTGGCAGTGTGTCCACGCCGTCGTAAACAGCGTCGTAAAATGGGCCGCTGCCAGGACTAATTCTGGCCCCTACAGGGGGCCAACACAGCGCTGGAGCGGTTTGCGCCGCTCCAGCTGCCGATCCCGGAGCGAACTGTGCGCCGTGGGATCCGCGCATGCGCAGTGGCGCCAGAGCACATGCGCAGTGACGCCAGCGCCGGCACCAATGCACGCATGTGCAGTGGCACCAGAGCACATGCGCAGTGACGCCAGCGCCGGCACCAACGCACGCATGCGCAGTGGCGCCGGCACCAACGCACGCATGTGCAGTGGCGCCAGAGCACATGCGCAGTGACGCCAGCGCCGGCACTAACGGCAGGGGCTGTTTAGCACAGGGCTAATTCGCTGGCTTTGAAAGCAGACCAAGCAGACCAGCAGCACGGTTCGATTCCCGTAACAGCCTCCCCGAACAGGCGCCGGAATGTGGCGACTAGGGGCTTTTCACAGTAACTTCATTTGAAGCCTACTCGTGACAATAAGCGATTTTCATTTCATTTCATTTAACGCACGCATGCGCAGTGGCCTCCTTCAACGCACCAGCTAAAAAAGTTTACATCCAGTAAAAGACAAGATAAAGGTCATCAAGAAAGCATTAACCCCGAGAAGCACCATGGACTTAAAATCCTTCTGGGATTAGTAAATTATGATGGGACATTTATCCCGAATTTGGCCTCCTTACTGACCCGCGACTACAGAAGTACCAAAGATGGTCTTGGGAGGCACCACAGGTGGAGGATTTCAATGATGCTAAACAACAATTACAGTCATCCAACTTATTGGCCCATTTTGACCCCAAGAAGGAACTTGTTTTGACATGTGATGCTTCCCCTTATGAGGTTGGGGCATTATTTTAACAACACTTATTCATCCAAGACCATTTCAGATGCCGAGCAGAGGTATTCTCAAATTGAGAAAGAGGGTTTGGCGGTCGTGATTGGTGTAAATAGGTTCCACCAATAAGCCTACGGTAGGAGTTTCATAATAGTAAATGACCATAAGCCCTTACTGGAACTTTTTAAAGAGGATAAGTTAATTCCTCCTGTCATAATATTCACTCATGTATATAATGAGATGCAGACAGGCAGTGGTTGACACATAGGATGACCAGTAATCATACAACACAGTACAGCCAATCACCAGACAGGACACTACCACTATAAAGCCAGAGGGCACTAGGTTTCCCGCTCTCTCTGGACCCAGCCACTGAGACAGTCAGAGTCCACGAGCTAGCCAGTGCAAACACCATGCGGTAGCTAGTAAGTCTGGTCAGGCTACTACAAGGTCACCAGTCAGATCAGTATGGTGTCGACCCACAGCTGAATATGTATATTAGTTCTATAGTTGAATAAAACAGTGTTGGATCTTCTCCAGTGTTAGACATCTGTTTTTAACTTCCCTGCATCGAATGCAGTCCAGATCGAACCAACCTGCCTAACACATCACTTCCGATGACCTCCTCCTGGATACAGCATTTGGTCCTGTTACTTGCAGCTTATGAATACCTTTTCGAGCACCATCCTGGAGCCCAGATAGCCTGGCTGATGCATTGAGTCACCTCGCACTGCCCATAAGCCCGGCTCCTTCACTAGCATTGCAAGAGGTCGCAATGACCCGAGATTTTACTTCAGGACTGCGGTATCCGCAAGACAAATTCAGACCTTGGCGCAAAAAGACACGCCCCTGTCAAAACTAAAGTACATGATCCTGAATGGTGGATTCCGAGGACAAGGCTCAGAAGTAATTTCCCCAGAACAGCTGATCAGTAGCTCTGCTCTGCTGCCCTCTGCTGGTTGCTTGCCTTTACTCAAACTACTTGGGTCTCCTTCGCAGGTTCACCTTCAACTTAGGCTGACCGCACTGCACGAATGATGTCTCGGGTCGTGTTTTCCGGGTCCTTAAGGGGGAGGGGGAGCAGCCCCAAGTCGTAGTCCACATTGGCACTAACGACATAGGTAGGAAAGGGGACAAGGATGTCAGGCAGGCCTTTAGGGAGCTAGGATGGAAGCTCAGAGCGAGAACAAACAGAGTTGTTATCTCTGGGTTGTTGCCCGTGCCACGTGATAGTGAGATGAGGAATAGGGAGAGAGAGCAATTAAACACGTGGCTACAGGGATGGTGCAGGCGGGAGGGATTCAGATTTCTGGATAACTGGGGCTCTTTCTGGGGAAGGTGGGACCTCTATAGACAGGATGGTCTACATCTGAACCTGAGGGGCACCAATATCCTGGGGGGGAGATTTGTTAGTACTCTTTGGGGGGGTTTAAACTAATTCAGCAGGGGCATGGGAATCTGGATTGTAGTTTTGGGGTGCGAGAGATTGAGAGCAGAGAGGTCAGGAGCACAGATTTGACTTCGCAGGAGGGCGGCAGTGTTCAGGTAGGTGGTTTGAAGTGTGTCTATTTCAATGCCAGGAGTATACGAAATAAGGTAGGGGAACTGGCAGCATGGGTTGGTACCTGGGACTTCGATGTTGTGGCCATTTCAGAGACATGGATAGAGCAGGGACAGGAATGGTTGTTGCAGGTTCCGGGGTTTAGGTGCTTTAGTAAGGTCAGAGAAGGGGGCAAAAGAGGGGGAGGTGTGGCGCTGCTAGTCAAGGACAGTATTACGGTGGCAGAAAGGATGCAAGATGGGGACTCTTCTTCCGAGGTAGTATGGGCTGAGGTTAGAAACAGGAAAGGAGAGGTCACACTGCTGGGAGTTTTCTATAGGCCACCTAATAGTTCTAGAGATGTAGAGGAAAGGATGGCGAAGATGATTCTGGAAAAGAGCGAAAGTAACAGGGTAGTTGTTATGGGAGGCTTTAACTTTCCTAATATTGACTGGAAAAGATATAGTTCGAGTACATTGGATGGGTCGTTCTTTGTACAATGTGTGCAGGAGGGTTTTCAGACACAATATGTTGACAGGCCAACAAGAGGTGAGGCCACATTGGATTTGGTTTTGGGTAATGAACCAGGCCAGGTGTTAGTTCTGGAGGTAGGTGAACACTTTGGAGACAGTGACCACAATTCGGTGACCTTTACGTTAGTGATGGAAAGGGATAAGTATACCCCGCAGGGCAAGAGTTATAGCTGGGGGAAGGGCAATTATGATGCCATTAGACATGACTTAGGATGTGTTGGTTGGAGAAGTAGGCTGCAAGGGTTGGGCACACTGGATATGTGGAGCTTATTCAAGGAACAGCTATTGCATGTTCTTGATAAGTACGTACCAGTCAGGCAGGGAGGAAGGGGTCGAGCGAGGGAACCGTGGTTTACCAAAGAAGTGGAATCTCTTGTTAAGAGGAAGAAGGAGGCCTATGTGAAGATGAGGCGTGAAGTTTCAGTTGGGGCGCTTGATAGTTACAAGGAAGCGAGGAAGGA
This sequence comes from Scyliorhinus canicula, assembly GCF_902713615.1. Classification (NCBI taxonomy): domain Eukaryota; kingdom Metazoa; phylum Chordata; class Chondrichthyes; order Carcharhiniformes; family Scyliorhinidae; genus Scyliorhinus; species Scyliorhinus canicula. The sequence continues at coordinate 145,867,183 of NC_052151.1, read as the reverse complement.
TCTAAAGAGAGAGCTGAGACGAGCAAGGAGGGGACATGAGAAGTCTTTGGCAGGTAGGATCAAGGAAAACCCAAAAGCTTTCTATAGGTATGTCAGGAATAAAAGAATGACTAGGGTAAGAGTAGGGCCAGTCAAGGACAGTGGTGGGAAGTTGTGTGTGGAGGCTGAGGAGATAAGCGAGATACTAAATGAATACTTTTCGTCAGTATTCACTCAAGAAAAAGATAATATTGTGGAGGAGAATGCTGAGACCCAGGCTATTAGAATAGATGGCATTGAGGTGCGTAGGGAAGAAGTGTTGGCAATTCTGGACAAGGTGAAAATAGATAAGTCCCCGGGGCCGGATGGGATTTATCCTAGGATTCTCTGGGAAGCCAGGGAAGAGATTGCTGAGCCTTTGGCTTTGATTTTTAGGTCATCATTGGCTACAGGAATAGTGCCAGAGGACTGGAGGATAGCAAATGTGGTCCCTTTGTTCAAGAAGGGGAGTAGAGATAACCCCGGTAACTATAGGCCGGTGAGCCTAACGTCTGTGGTGGGTAAAGTCTTGGAGAGGATTATAAAAGATACGATTTATAATCATCTAGATAGGAATAATATGATTAGGGATAGTCAGCATGGTTTTGTGAAGGGTAGGTCATGCCTCACAAACCTTATCGAGTTCTTTGAGAAGGTGATTGAACAGGTAGACGAGGGTAGAGCAGTTGATGTGGTGTATATGGATTTCAGTAAAGCGTTTGATAAGGTTCCCCACGGTCGGCTATTGCAGAAAATACGGAGGCTGGGGATTGAGGGTGATTTAGAGATGTGGATCAGAAATTGGCTAGTTGAAAGAAGACAGAGAGTGGTAGTTGATGGGAAATGTTCAGAATGGAGTTCAGTTACGAGTGGCGTACCACAAGGATCTGTTCTGGGGCCGTTGCTGTTTATCATTTTTATAAATGACCTAGAGGAGGGCGCAGAAGGATGGGTGAGTAAATTTGCAGACGACACTAAAGTCGGTGGAGTTGTAGACAGTGCGGAAGGATGTTGCAGGTTACAGAGGGACATAGATAAGCTGCAGAGCTGGGCTGAGAGGTGGCAAATGGAGTTTAATGTGGAGAAGTGTGAGGTGATTCATTTTGGAAAGAATAACAGGAATGCGGAATATTTGGCTAATGGTAAAATTCTTGGTAGTGTGGATGAGCAGAGGGATCTCGGTGTCCATGTACATAGATCCCTGAAAGTTGCCACCCAGGTTGATAGGGTTGTGAAGAAGGCCTATGGTGTGTTGGCCTTTATTGGTAGAGGGATTGAGTTCCGGAGCCATGAGGTCATGTTGCAGTTGTACAAAACTCTAGTACGGCCGCATTTGGAGTATTGCGTACAGTTCTGGTCGCCTCATTATAGGAAGGACGTGGAAGCTTTGGAACGGGTGCAGAGGAGATTTACTAGGATGTTGCCTGGTATGGAGGGAAAATCTTATGAGGAAAGGCTGATGGACTTGAGGTTGTTTTCGTTAGAGAGAAGAAGGTTAAGAGGTGACTTAATAGAGGCATACAAAATGATCAGAGGGTTAGGTAGGGTGGACAGCGAGAGCCTTCTCCCGCGGATGGAGGTGGCTAGCACGAGGGGACATAGCCTTAAATTGAGGGGTAATAGATATAGGACAGAGGTCAGAGGTGGGTTTTTTACGCAAAGAGTGGTGAGGCCGTGGAATGCCCTACCTGCAACAGTAGTGAACTCGCCAACATTGAGGGCATTTAAAAATTTATTGGATAAGCATATGGATGATAAGGGCATAGTGTAGGTTAGATGGCCTTTAGTTTTTTTTTCCATGTCGGTGCAACATCGAGGGCCAAAGGGCCTGTACTGCGCTGTATCGTTCTATGTTCTATAAGTAATGAAACCCTATTTGACAAGAAAGGTGAGCTCAGTGTTGAGGATGGTATCATTCTCTGGGGGTCCCGAGTGTTGTCCCTCACCCAAGGCCCCATCCGATACTTATGGAACTACATGGTGGCCACCCTGAGGTATCGAAATGAATTGTTTGCCAAGAGCTACGTCTGGTGGCCCAGCCTCAATTCAGGCATCATGGACTTGATGAGACCATGTGATGCATGCCAAGAGAATTAAAAACTCCCTCCCTCAGTCTCCCTACACCAACGCGAGTGGCCTGGCAGGTCATGGGTGTGAATGCAGGCAGACATTGCCGAGCCTTTTATGGGTTCATGTTTTTGATCCTGGGAGATGCAAACTCCAAATGGTTGGAAATACATGACATGAGCTCCACTACCTCCCACGCTACAATCAAGAAATTCCAACAGAGTTTCTGCATAGACAGAATAAGTTCTGGTTTCCTATAACGGAACTGTGAGTTCCAAAACTTCATGCTATCCAATGGCATCAGGCACATCAAAAGAGCAACTTATCACCCGTCATGCAATGGGTTGGTGGAATGGGCAGTGTAGACTTCTAAAACTGGCATGAAGAAACAACCTGCATCCATAGAGACCAAATTGGCACAGCAGGAATTGCCCTAGCTGAACTGCTAATGGGACGGTGTCTTCATATGCAACTAAGCCTACTATTCCCAGACCTGGTTGGGAGGGTGGAGTCCCAATGAGAGAACCAGAAAAGGAAGCGCGGCTCTGCAAGAACAGAAAGAACATTCGAAATAGTCGATTAGGTTTATGTGAGGAACTTCGGAGATGGTCCCTGCTGGGTTCCTGGGATCATAATGGAGGTAACAGGGCCAGTGTCATAGAAAGTGAGGGCCAGGGAAAGGTTGCAAAGAAGCACCTGGACCACCTCAGACACAGGGAATCTGACCCTGAGCAAAGCTCGTTACTGGTCATGGTGGTGGCTGCCACCAGTACTGGGCAACAGCTCGAAGTCTACCTAATGCTCATCCCTCCGGATAACGGGGACAAGGATTCTGAGATGGAAGCAGAGGAAGCTGGTGCTCCGACTGAAGTGGACCATGAAGAGGAACCCTCGTCAATAATTCTTCAGTGTTTCCTCTAGAAATAAAGCTCTCCAATTCAGTTTATACAACCAGATCCGATCCCACCCATGACTGACCTCATAGCAATTGCATTGCGGTCACTGCATCCAGAACGTGTTCCTGAGCAAGACACCCTCCGTGTTGAAGTGAAGGTAAGCATCCAGCAGAGGGCAGTAGAGTGGAGCTGCTGATTGGCTGTTGCGGGGATCATTTGCATTAGTGCATTGCGGTCACCATATCTTGAAGGTGGTTTGTGGAGGAGCTGTTGTCAAGTGACAGTTAAACCCCAAACACTTCTTCAGTGTTTCCCTCCCTACCTCCTCCTGTAACCAAAAAAAAACACAGTCACTGTAAGGATCCCAGCCGAGTAAAGATAAAGAGGGAGACTCGAGGGCAGGTAGAAGTAGAAAGAAGTTGAACCGTGATGTCACAGCCTGCAGGTAAGTAATTGGCTGGTGACTGGTAAGTAGTTTTTCTTTTCCCTGAAGTATTATCATGCGGGGCGCAGTGGTTGCTGAGTCAGTACTTGCTGAGAAGGGGAGTAAATTTAAAAACTTACTGTTGGGAGTTTCCAGCTGAATCCGGTCGGAGTGAGGACAGAGTGACTGCTGGCAAGTAATAAAGATTTTAATTGTTTGCGCAGGCCCATAACAGCTAATTGCTGTTCCCGTGTGGGGTGCAGTGGTTGCTGGTTAAGTGTTTTATTTTTACCTGTATTTAAGTTGGGCAGTTCCTAAACCCTGGACATTACACTTGTAGTGTCCCCCACCCTTCCACCTCCTTTAACCTAAGGGGTAGAGTGAATAACAGGTAAGCTCTTTCTTTCTTTTTCTTTCTTAATCTAGAGTGGATGGCAGGGAAGGCAGTGCAATGTTCCTCCTGCAGAATGTTTGAGGTGAGGGACGCCATCAGTGTCCCTGCTGATTTCACCTGTGGGAAGTGCACCCATCTCCAGCTCCTCAGAAACTGCGTTAGGAAACTGGAGCTGGATGAACTTCGGATCATTCGGGAGGCAGAGGTGGTCATAGATAGTAGCTTCAAGGATGTAGTTACTCCGAAGAATCAAGATAGATGGTTGACGGTGAGAGGGGCTGGGAGGAAGCAGTCAGTGCAGGGATCCTCTGTGGTCGTTCCCCTCAGTAACAAGTATACCGTTTTGGATACTGTTGAGGGGGACGACCTACCAGGGGTAAGCCACGGTGAACGGATCTCTAGCACGGAGTCCGTCCCTGTGGCTCAGAAGGGAAGGAGGGAGAGTAGGAGAGCAATAGTTAGAACATAGAACATAGAACAGTACAGCACAGAACAGGCCCTTCGGCCCTCGATGTTGTGCCGAGCAATGCTCACCCCACTTAACCCACGTAACCCGTATACCCGTAACCCAACAATCCCCCCATTAACCTTACACTACGGGCAATTTAGCATGGCCAATCCACCTAACCCACACATCTTTGGACTGTGGGAGGAAACCGGAGCACCCGGAGGAAACCCACGCACACACGGGGAGGACGTGCAGACTCCACACAGACAGTGACCCAGCCGGGAATCGAACCTGGGACCCTGGAGCTGTGAAGCATTGATGCTAACCACCATGCTACCGTGAAGCCCCAAAGTTATTGGGGACTCGATAGTTAGAGGGACAGACAGATGGTTCTGTGGAAACGAAAGAGACTCACAGATATGTTGCCTCCCGGGTGCCAGGGTCCATGACATCTCGGACCGTGTTTTCAGAATCCTTAAGTGGGAGGGGGAACAGTCACAAGTTGTGGTACACATCGGTACCAACAACATAGGTAAGAGAAAGGACGGGGATTTAAAACAGGAATTTAGGGAGCTAGGGTGGAAGCTGAGAGCCAGGACAAACTATGTTGTCATCTCTGGTTTGCTGCCGGTGCCACGTGCTAGTGAGGTGAGGAACAGGGAGAGAGTTCAGATAAACACGTGGCTGCAGGGATGGTGTAGGAGGGAGGGTTTCAGGTACGTGGATAATTGAAACACATTCTGGGGAATGTGGGACGTGTACACACAGGACGGTTTGCACCTGAACCAGAGGGGCGCCAATATCCTGGGAGGGAAATTTGCTACGGCTCTTTGGTGGGGGGGGGGGGTTTAAACTAATTTGTCAGGGGGCTGGGAAAACGAGCTGTAGTCCAGAAGCCAGTGTTGAGAGTATTGAGGTACTGAGGAGGGTATCAAGGTCGCAGGAGTGTACCGGCAGACAGAAAGGTGGGTTGAAGTGTGTCTACTTTAATGCAAGGAGCATCCGGAATAAGGTAGGTGAACTTGGAGCGTGAATTGGTACTTGGGACTACGATGTTGTGGCCATTACAGAGACTTGGGGTGCAATTCTCCGACCCCCGCAGAGTCGGAGAATCGCCCGGGGCTGCCGAAAATCCCGCCCTCGCCGTGGCAGAAATTCTCCGCCACCCGTGAATTGGCGGGAGCGGGAAACACCGCCGGCCGATCGGCGAGCCCCCTGCGGCAATTCTTCGGCCCGCGATGGGCCAAAATCCTGCTACTGGGAGGCCTCTCCCACCACCCTGGTTTGAACCACCTCTGGTGGCGGCAGGATCGGCAGTGTGAGCAGGCCCCTGGGGTCCTGGGGGGGGCGTGGGGCGATCGGATCCAAGGGGGTGCCCCCACGGTGGCCAGGCCCGCAATTGGGGCCCACCGATCGGCGGGCGGGCCAGTGCGGTGGGGGCACTCTTTTTCTTGAGAATTCCCCAGCGGCATGCGCCGGTGGTGACATCAGCAGCAGCTGACGCACCGGCAGATACGCGAGCCAGCGAAGGCCTTTCAGCCAGCCCCAGCGCCGGGTGGCGGGCATCAAAGGCCGCTGGAGCCGGTTTGGGCGCCAGTCGGTGTGGTGCCAACCGCTCTGGCATGGGCCTAGCCCCTCAATGTGAGGGCTTGGCCCCTTAAGGTCCGGAGAATTCCGCACCTTTGGGGAGGCCCGACGCCGGGGTAGTTGGTGCCACTCAGCTACGCTGGGACCCCCCGCCCCGCCGGTTAGGGGTGAATCCCACCCATGGTTAGAACAGGGACAGGAATAATTGTTGTAAGTTACGGGGTATAGATGTTTCAGTAAGAGTTGGGAAGGTGGTAAAAGAGGTGGAGGAGTAGCATTGTTAATCAAAGATAGTTTAACGGCTGCAGAAAGGCAGTTTGAAGGGGATCTGCCTACTAAGGTAATATGGGTCGAAGTTAGAAATAGGAAACGAGCGGTCATGTTGTTTGGAGTTTTCTATAGGCCCCCAAATAGTAATAGAGATGTGGAGGAAGAAATTGCAAAACAGATTATGGATAGGTGTGGAGGTCTCAGGATAGTTGTCATGGGTGACTTTAACTTTCCAAATATTGATTGGAACCTCTATAGGTCGAACAGTTCGGATGGGGCAATTTTTGTACAGTGTCTGCAGGAGGGTTTCCTGACACAATATGTGGATAGGCCGACAAGAGGTGGGGCCCCATTGGATTTGGTACTGGGTAATGAACCGGGCCAAGTGTAAGATGTATTTGTGGGAGAGCACTTTGGAGATAATGACCACAATTCGGTGTCTTTCACTATTGCAATGGAGATGGATAGGGCCATACGGCAGGGCAAGGTTTATAATTGGGGGAGGGGTAATTATGATGCGATTAGGCAAGAATTAGGGAGCATAAGATGGGGACAGAAACTGTCAGGGAAAGGCACAAATGAAAAGTGGAGCTTGTTCAAGGAACAACTACTGCGTGTCCTTGATAGGTATGTCCCTGTCAGGCAGGAAGGAAATGGTCGAGTGAGGGAACCATGGTTCACAAAAGAGGTTGAATGTCTTGTCAAGAGGAAAAAGGAAGAGTGAGTAAGGATGAGAAAACAAGGTTCAGTTGGGGCGCTTGAGAGTTACAAGGTAGCAAGGAATGAGCTAAAGAAAGGGCTCAGGAAAGCTAGGAGGGGGCATGAGAAGTCTTTGGTGGGTCGGATCAAGGAAAACTCCAAGACATTTTACTCTTATGTGAGAAATGAAAAAATGACCAGGGTGAGGGTAGGGCCGGTCAAGGACAGTAGTGGGAACTTGTGCATGGAGTCAGAAGAAATAGGAGAGGCGTTGAATGAATATTTTTTTCAGTGTTCACCAAGGAGAGGAGCCATGCTATTGAGGATGAGAGTGTGATTTAGGCGGGTAGGCTGGAGGAGGTAGATGTTCTGAGGAAGGATGTATTAGAAATTTTGAAAAACCTGAGGGTTGACAAGTCCCCTGGGCCAGATGGGATATATCCAACGATTCTTTGGGAGGCAAGGGATGAGATTGCAGAGCCTTTGGCTTTGATCTTGATCTTGGGGCAGCACGGTAGCACTGTGGATTGCACAATTGCTTCACAGCTCCAGGGCCCCAGGTTCAATTCCAGCTTGGGTCACTGTCTGTGAGGAGTCTGCACACCCTCCCCGTGTGTGCTTGGGTTTCCTCTGGGTGCTCCGGTTTCCTCCCAAAGTCCAAAGATGTGCAGGTTAGGTGGATTGGCCATGATAAATTGCCCGTAGTGTCCAAAATTGCTCTTAGTGTTAGGTGGGGCTACTGGGTTATGGGGATAGGGTGGAGGTGTTGACCTTGGGTAGAGTGCTCTTTCCAAGAGCCGGTGCAGACTTGATGGGCCGAATGGCCTCCTTCTGCACTGTAAATTCTATGATCTTTGAGTCCTCACTGTCCACGGGGATAGTGCCAGAGGACTGGAGAGTGGTGAAAGTTGTTCCTCTGTTCAAGAAAGGGAATAGGAATGACCCTGGTAATTATAGGCCGGTTAGTCTTACTTCGGTGGTTGGTAAGTTAGTGGAAAAGGTCCTGAAGGGTAGGATTTATGACCATTTGGAAAGATGCAGCTTAATCCGGGATAGTCAACACAGATTTGTGAAGGATAAGTCTTGCCTCACAAATTTGATTGAATTCTTTGAGGAAGTAACTAAGTGTGTAGATGAAGGTAGAGCAGTTGATGTTGTATACGTGGATTTTAGTAAGGCGTTTGATAAGGTTCCCCATGGTCGGCTCATGAAGAAAGTAAGGAGGTGTGGGATAGAGGGAAATTTGGCCAATTGGATAAGTAACTGGCTATCACATAGAAGACAGAGGGTGGTGGTGGATGGAAAATTTTCAGACTGGAGACCAGTTACCAGCGGTGTACCACCGGGATCAGTGCTGGGTCCTCTGCTATTTGTGATTTTTATCAATGACTTGGAGGAGGGGGCTGAAGGGTGGGTCAGTAAATCTGCTGATGACACCAAGATTGGTGGAGTAGTGGATGAGGTGGAGGGCTGTTGTAGGCTGCAAAGAGACATTCATAGGATGCAGAGCTGGGTCGAAAAATGGCAGATGGAGTTTAACCCTGATAAGTGCGAGGTGATTCATTTTGGTAGAAAAACTTTGAATGTTCGGGTTCTGAGGAATGTGGAGGAACAGAGAGATTTTGGGGTTTATGTCCACAGATCTCTGAAGGTTGCCATTCTGTCCCCTTGGTATCTGTGGCCATTAGCACCCGGTTTCCCTGGGTTTCTGTGGCTATGACTCATCTTTCATTCTCACTCCACAGTATAAATATTTCCCACTCTCTCTGTCTGTTAGCTTTGACAAAGAGTCATCGGACTTGAAACGTTAGCTCTTTTCTCTCCCTACAGGTGCTGGCAGACTTGCTGAGATTTTCCAGCATTTTCCCTTTCGTAATCCGATATTTGTGGTGAACTGCCTTCTCCACCTTCTGGATCAACGCATTCTGTGCCTGCAGCCACTGTTCCACCCTTCCCAGTGCAGACCAAACTGGCTTTGCCACACTCGCCAAGTCCTCAGTGACTGACTGTCTTTGCTTTTTTAATTCAGCTGATAGGAACTCAACCCACTTGTCTGTCAACCACTAAGCAGGGAACAATGCCACAGGTCCCTCCACCATCTTTTCCCCTCCTGACCCACATGTGTCCTCAAGGTTCGAAGAATGCCCCTTGCTCGACACACTCCTTGTCTGATAGCTCTGCCACATCACATACTGGAAGAGAAGCCCTCGTTCTTCTATTTGACCATTTTTCCACAAGCACTACTCCTGTAAAACGGGCAAGAAGGGCCAAACAAAACAGTGCTCAGCAGGAGCCACCTTATGTGTGACTACTAACTCCATGGTCACCACTGGAAGTTCTTCCCATGGTTATTGACCCGTCTACATGTTGAATAAACGTGTTGAAGCTATCTCCAAGTCTGAACCTTCCTTTGTCAGAGTGCACATCAAGGAAGCAGCTTATGCTACGTCAAGAGCAGAACAAAACAGCCAACTGCTCTGCTGGCACCTTGTGCTACAGACCTGATTGTGTCTTCTTGATCACTGACATTTGTTGTGCACTCCACAACTTGGCAGTACAAGAAGAATTTATTAATTGAATTCAAATTCCACCATTATGTGGTTTAAACATATGTCCTCAGCCTTTGATTATTAGTCCAGTGATATTACCATTACGTACCATCGGCCTCACCGGGCCCTCTCGGTAGGCCTCTTGCGGGATTTACTGGCTTCATCACGCCTCACGAGATCTCACAAAAATGTCACGATCTGGATTCCACCTATTGAGGTCGGGACCCAGATTTGCTCATTTACTTGTGCAGTTCAGCTTACTTGAATATGTCTACGCCAGATCTACCAAGCGTTCGGGACCTGATCCTGTGTCTGAGACCTCGAACGGGCACCGTTTATCACTGTTTTCCACAAATATGTACGAAATGTACTGGCACAGGGGTGTCTCACAGGTGATCGGGGGCTCCCCGGGTGGTTGGGCTCTGAAAAGGGTGGTACCCTGACACTCCTGATGCTACTCTGGCACCATGGAACTGCCAGACTGGCTCCCTGGCAGTGACACCCAGGCACCCTGGCAGTGACACCCAGGCACCCTGGCAGTGTCACCATGCACCTTGGCAGTGTCACCCTGGCAATGCCCCCCCAATTGGTGAGTTGGGGCATGGCCGGGGGGGGGGGTGTCCAGAGACCATGGTCGAAGGTTCAGAGATTGGGGTGCAATTTTTAAATCTCTTCCTGCACTGGCCAATGGAGCTCATGAATGCAGGAAAGGGGACTAAGTGCACCCCCAGCGGGGCATTCCTCGCTAAAAAATTAATAAGAAATTAAGCAGAGTCCCATTTAATAGCAGGGTTGTTCTCCACGCTGCCCACACCTGGAAACACCCAGCTAAACGTGCTCAATACTGGAACCTGTTTCATTTCCGTGAAGAACACTTGATGAATCAGAAGTGTTACTTGCGATTGTCATAAAAAAGGCTGCTTCAAGGTCAGGTTGCAAAATGTTATTCTGGATTGCTGGCCTCATACATGCATTGCCAAAGCCTCCCCAAGCACTGCCCGGTGGATTAGCAACAAAGTCAATTGTACTGTAAATATAAAGACTGGTTGTAGAGCATATTTGTAAAAGAATTACACTGCAAAGAAATTTGAGTTCCATCTGACTAATGGCCAATTCATACAATAGTAAGTTACTACCAGAAATAATCACATTTATAAAAAAAACACACTGGGGTAAGACACATAGATAGAGCAGGCTAAACATCAGTTTGTATTGCTGCAATGGAATAGGATGAGGTATGAATCCCCTTGCTTAAGTCACTTCTAATCTCAATTTTGTCAATGAGGATGCCAGTGATGGAGAGCCCAAGGAAAAGTTTTCTTTGGAAAAAGTCCCTTTGACAGTCAGCTCAGAAATGTTGATGAGATGCCTGTTCATCCTCGAACCAAACTGGGAATGGTCCAGCTGCTCAGCGAATGGAGATAAAATGACAGTTCATTATTTAAAAAGATGGTGAAATGAAATAATATTGGAGATTTTGAAAACTCCAATTCACCCCCTAATCAAAATGATAAAATAAATCATTATGGGCAGTAGTGGTAGATATCTCCACAAGAAATATAATACGCTGGATTCTCCGCTGCCCACCCCCAGGAGCGGAGTTCCTAATGCAGCGGAGAATCCGGTGTCGGCCCTGATGCTCCGGTCCCCTCCTGGTGGCAGCATCGAGATTCACAACCTGCGCCAACGGGTGATAAATAAGTCAAATTAACCCATTTGCATCCTATTAACTGGCTGGGCACCAGATTCTCCACACCCTCATGAATGTCCGGTCCTCTGGGCCAGGATTTGTATGGGCAAGAATGGGTGCAGGAATTTTTTTAAAATAGAATTTACAGTGCAGAAGGAGGCCATTCGGCCCATCGAGTCTGCACCGGCTCTTGGAAAGAGCACCCCACCCAAGGTCAACACCTCCACCCTATCCCCATAACCCAGTAACCTCACCCAACACTAAGGGCAATTTTGGACACTAAGGGCAATTTATCATGGCCAATCCACCTAATCTGCACATCTTTGGACTGTGGGAGGAAACCGGAGCACCCGGAGGAAACCCACGCACACACAGGGAGGATGTGCAGACTCCGCACAGACAGTGACCCAAGCCGGAATCAAACCTGGGACCCTGGAGCTGTGAAGCAATTGCGCTATCCACAATGCTACCATGCTGCCCTGCGTGGCCCGAGCGTGGCAACCTTATGGTGGGCCAAGGGGATAAATCTTTTAGGGATTGCCTCCACAGTCCATCAGAGGGCCACCCTCCCCCTCACTATGCAAAGCCTGCCCACCCCTACCAGACCTGCCCACCATCCCTCCAACCAGAGACCCCTCACAAGAAACCCCACCAGAAATCCTCTGACAAGAGAGACCCGCGCCAGAGACCCCCACTATAAGAGAGACCCCTACCTGGCAACCCTCCGTAAGAGAGAACCCTGCCTGGAGGTTAGAGAGCAGTCCAGAGAGAGAGAAAAATATCAACGCTTTAAAACTCACCAGTGCAATGTGAAATATATTTTACTAGGCTGTGATCGATATATTACACACAACCAGCTGTCCGGATTGTTTAATTTAATTTCCATTCATGCTTGAGTGGATTTCAAGCTGCCTGCAATGAAACTTCCTCACTTCTGCTTTTTCTCTGCAGAAAGCACTTAACTGCCTTTGGTGTGGCCCAAGAGCTGTCAATCATAGCCAGATGTTTGTAAATATTCTGGTTAGTTTCACAATGGTTCTAAAGCCCAGAAGAAATTATGAGATTCTGGTCTCCTGTGTCACCTCTGACTGCTTCATTAGACCTTCCTTAAAGGTTTGGACTGCTCATTCAGCCAGTCAATTTGGCAGCTCGCTACTAAGGCACAGTCCTGATGTCTTTGATACCATTTAAGGAAGCAAGATGTTTAAATTCAGCACTCATGAAGGTTGTTCCATCATCCAACACCATGACTTCAGATATCCTGCTGGTTAAAAGGCCTGCCTTGAGTCGATGGGACATCATCCCAGTTGCATTGTGACATCTGAGATCCTCTAGTCCTCACCTCTCAATGTCTCACCATACCACCAGTGCCAAATCATGCCTCCTATCCACTGCCATGGCCCATTGTATCCCCTGTACCCAGTGGACGCTATGTACCGAACAAATGAGCTATACAGTAACTAGGACATGTGTGGAACTGATCAAAAAACAAAACATCCATTCACAAATCTTTAAAAACAAACTGAAATTTCTACAATCATCTAAATGTGTCAATCAGACAGATCATTAAATCAAAGACAGAAACTTCAAATAATTCACACCACTTAATGTTGCGCATCTGAACATTGGGACATTGGCAAAATAGATCATATAAAGCACCACTTATTATGTCAGTCAAGCAAACGCAAAAATTCTCTCCAGCTGTCAAAACAGCACCCCACTGAGATGATCCTATGAGGATTATGAGGCTGGGTCCTCAGACAAGCCCCATTATGAACGGTGGCACAGTGGGTTAGCCCTGCAGTCTCACGGCGCTGAGGTCCCAGGTTCAATCCCAGCCCTGGGTCACTGTCCGTGTGGAGCTTGCACATTCTCCCCATGTTTGTGTGGGTTTCGCCCCCAAAACACAAAGATGTGCAGGCAACGTGTATTGGCCATGCTAAATAGCCCCTTAATTCGCAAAGGTGAATTAGGTACTCTAAATTTATATATTTTAAAAAATGAATGTCCTTTTATTGTGTCACAGTGTGGCAGCAGGTTGATGAGAAGTAGGAGAGGGCCAAGAATAAGTCCAAAGTATTAGGGTGGGCAAAGAAACTATTGAATCTTGTCCTTATTTTGGAATTGTTCCTCTCTCTTGGTGACAGTAAATGCGCACTGTCTCCACTCTTCTGAAATATGCATCACACTTATTTCCCCTCTCTTGTGTACATCACTCAAACTCAGATTAAAATTCTCTCTCTTCACTTGCTCAGCCTTGTTAATTGATATTTGACTTTTTTTGATTTGGACAATTTTAAACTCACCGGTTCTGTTAAATTGACTTTTAGATTTTAAATTGCCTTTATCAGCAATGGAGCTCACTATCCCAGGGAGCTTCCTTCAATTGTTATGCCTTAGATCTGCCACAGATCTATATAGCATCAACTACTCACGGTAGTACCCTGAGAGTTTTACTTTTATCTGTATTAACTCAAGCTGCAGGACAGCAAACTCAAGGACATACCAAAATAATTCCCTTGTGATCTGTACTAGATACCTGTGCACAAAGTGTTTTTTCAATCTCACTGAAGGTGGACTGAGTGAATGCCTGGTAAAATGAGGCCAGATACAAATCATGAAGCTGCTCCACTTCCCAACATGAGACCATAGAGAGTGCCAGTTATAATCAAAACTCATTTATCCCACACAGCTTCTCTTCACTCTCTGTGCATGGGGAAAAAACATCTAACCAATATATTCCACATTGCTCAACTGTCTTTCTTGCATTTTCAGAATTATTTTACTTTCTGTACAAATACTGGCAATATAAAGCTGGATGTCCTTGAGCCAAGGGTGGAAACATCACTGTTCTCTGTGTTTTTCTCCAGTCACATTGAGTAAAAATGATGACATCCCAACATGGAGCAGTTTACCAACCTAACTTGGGCAGACAACCCAGCTAAGTGTAAAAGATTAGAATTGTCACTGTCATGTTATGTACTCTGGGATAACACAGGCTGCAACTGGATGCAGCTTTAACCAAAAGTTACTTCAGACCTTGAAGTTAGGTCAATCTGATTTATTGAACCAGCACAGTTCTCTTTGAGTTCGACTCTCTGCTAACCTAAGTGTGGTTACTCTGTCTGACTGAACCAGACTAGCTCTTAGCCACGTGCTGGAGGTGTGATAATGTACATACACCCTGACTCACTCTGTAGATGTTCATCAGTGGAAAGAGGTGGAGTGTGAGTGCCTCGTGCCTTTTATAGTGAGATACCACCCCTGAGAATCCTGCCTGCTCATTGGTCATGTCCTGTTCTCTATGTTCATCAGCTGCCTGTCTGTGCCTGTCTGTATATCATTATCTGCATGTCTGCATATCATGACAGTCACAACAGAAATAATGAGGACAATCCTTAGAATGTTAAGATGTCTGTTGTTGTCTGCAGCTCGTTGACACCCTGAGGGCGATCTATCAGCGGCGTTAAGCCAACGGGCCAGTAAATGCCAGGAGAGGCCTTCCCTGGGCTTCCCGACAAGCTTGCGAGATCTGGTTTGAGAACCCACTTAAACATGCTGATGACGGATCTAACTGGCTTGCGGCATCTAACGGCCTCTCAAGGGAGACTCCAGCCAAGCGCTATTTTGTACTGGATCCGGCATTTGGGGGGCCTCCCAGTCCATTGGAGACCCCGGGTGGTCAGGGACAGGGCAGGATGGCACTCTGGCCCTCCCCCCGAAACCCAGGCACCTTGGCACTGCCAGGCTGACAGGAGCACCTCCTGGGTTCCAAGGCTGCAGTTCGAGGGATCCCGGATGCCAGGATGGGATTGCCAAGGATCACGCCTGAAGGGGGCCATGTCCATGAAAGAAGGGATGAGGGCAGTATGAAGGGTGGGGAGGGGGAAGGGTGGGTATGAAGGGGTATTCTGAAGATTGGAAGATGAAGGGTGGGAGTCCTGGAAGGGGGGGGGGGTCTGAAAGGGGGTGTGGGAAGGCCTGAAAAGGGGGACCCTCAGCGACACATAGAGGGGTTGTGGGGTAATGCACATGTGTGTGGGAGGTGACATTGCCCATGGGTGGTGGCGGGGGGAGGGGGGGGGGGGAGGACTCTCAAGATCACTTAGAGATCGGAGAACACTTTCAAAATGGTGGCCCAATCTCAGAGAAGCCGCTCTGGCCAGCAAGTTCAGCTCCCCAGTGATGAAAAATGTTCCAAGTGTGCTAGCCCGGGGAGAAATTCCCCAGAGTCTGAAAAGGTCACTAAGTGTGATTAGATAGCGGTGGGAAACTCGTCGAGAGAGTTGGGTAGAAACTCCCAGAAAAACTCACCTGAAATGACACTTAGAAACTTTTCCATTAGATTAGGCTGCCTTTTCTACTCCTGAAGCCTGGAATTAGGCAAAGGAAAGCTGTGAGCAAGCCTACTATCAGTCTGAAGAAGGGGAAGAGGTGCTTTCCCACTCCTATGATATGTTTTGAGTTACTGTAGCTCAAGTACTGACCTTTCCTGTTTTGAAATTCTGCTGCTGGAAACTGCCATCGGTGGCCCCTTGAAGTTGCGGTTCAGGTGCCTGGACTGCTCTGGAGGGGCCCTCCAGTATGATGCTGAGAGGGTCGCCCGCTTCGTGGAGGACTACTGTCTCCTTCACAACATTGTGCAGAAGAGGGGTGACGTGCTGGAGGAAGAGGATGAACCCCAGTCCTCCTCTGATGAGGAGGATGAGTGTGGGGCTGGTCTAGTAATGGGACCCAGGTCCAGGGCTCTCTGCTCAGCCACCGTGTGGTGCCACATGTTTGACGGTCTCACTCCAGTTTTCTCCTGCTCCTGGCGCTTATGGGTGGCCTTCTCCTTGCGGGGGCAGAGGGGAGGACGGGAACAGAAAACAACAGTATTAGACAGTCCGGCACATGCAGGCCACGGGGTGGTTTGTTGGTGGCTTCAGTGGCCAAGGCACCAGGCCATGGTGGGTAGTATGGGTGTCGGCATGTAGTGCAGGTTGGGGGGGGTTCAGCCACCCTCCGGGTGGGGGTGTCACATTAAGGGTGTGTGGGACGCAGGTTAGTGACAGAGGCACAGTATTGCCTACTCACCCTGGCCACCCTGATGAGATCATGCTGTTCTTTCCACCACTGCTGGACTGTCCGGATGGTATTGCTCGTGGCGGTGACCGCCTCTACCACTGCTCCCAGGCACGGCAAATGGCCCCGGGTGACATCCTCCTTCCTGGGCAGGGGTACCGTATCAATCGCCTCTTCTCCACCAGGTCCAGGAGGGTCTCCAGCTCGGCATTGGTTAATCTTGGGGCCGTTCTCCTTGCTGCCATCTTGTTGGCTGGCATGGTGTGTGGGGAGTGAAGTGTGTTTATGCGGCTGCAGCTTGTCAGCCTCCTGAGTGGAATGGAATCCTGCCAGACAGTTTCCAGAAAAGCCACTGATATTAGACTTGCACTGTACACTCGACTTCATTGGAGTATTTGCTCAAACCTGTCATTAGTTAAAGATCAATACAGCAGTCTATAAAGCAAATGATTTTGGGTTACTGTACCTTGCATATTGTGCATTCCAATAATTTATCAACAGTACTGGCTTGTTGTTGTCATAAGTTAAAGAGCACTACATCAGTCTGCCAAGCAATGATTTGTGTGAGTTGAAGGTGGGCAGGGTCAGGAGGGTATTGACGTCATTTGGAATGGGGTTCGACGTCATTGTCGATGGGGCTTGACTTCATTGGAGTGGGGATCAATGGCATTGGAGGCAGGGCTCTACATCATTGGGATGGGCCATCATGGGACAGGGCGTGACATTGGACACCCGGAGAATGCGGGGCCCACAAAAGTGTAAGTCAGCCCCTGTTTGTGAGCTTTTCCTGGAACCAGTGGACCATCATGGGCCTTCTGAGTGAAAGAATTGTCATTAACGCTGCCTGATCAAAGTGTCTCGAGTGAAAGCATGGAGTGAATTCTCAAGACACAGCTACGAAGATAACATTATCTTGCCACCATTAACTTGTACAAGATATTACACAGTCATGTAGTTAGCTTCTAAGACTTGATAGTTGTAAAACTAATAAACAGGGAATTATCCCATTTACTTACTCTCTTGCCACCCATCTATAGCGATGCGCCCACAGTGTTATGATCCTTGACCTGGTTCCTCACAGCAGCACACTGACACAGTATAATAATGTGATGAAGAGGGCGAAAGGCATAGGCCTGTCAGTGCTCACAGAGCACAGAATTCTATCTTAGAGGCTGAATTGCATCATGCACTTGTGCAGAGCTATTTTCTCCACCAAATCTTACTCGTAATCATTGATGATATGGTGAAAATGGTTTCTGCACAATGTAAGAACACAAAAGTGAATGAGTGCATTGTAATCTGAATGGTTCATGACCCAGTTTCATCTCGTATTTTTATTCTTAGAATGCCAGACAGAGGAGACACGGGGAAAAGGGTGGGTCCAGCGTCCCCACGTTTTTCTGACCAAGATCTTCATGTTTTGGTGGATAAGGCCCAGAAGAGAAGATCAGTCTTTAACCCTGCTGGCTGCTATAATGCCCCCTCAGTAACGAAGCAGCTCTGCTTCAAATACTGGCTGCAGTGGGTGCAGCAGGAGATCACCAGCACTCATGGATTCAGTGCAGGAAAATGTTCAATGGCCTGCTACGTTTCGACAAGGTATCTTGGTTCACCCACACAGACCTCCAAGGGTCATACCTACTTTGCTGCAACGAAGGTGTGAGGCATGGCACATTCCTCTGCTTCAGCACTGAGGGGTTTATGTGTACACAGCCCATGTCGACGTGCACAGAACACATCTGAATGAGCGCAATGACGCACAGACACAATGAAGAGCAATATCTCTCCATGCACTATATATCAGGCTAACAGAAATCAAGCTGTTGCTGTAGACCAAAAGGGTGAAGAACGCCATGGAGATGGTCCCAACTGGGGGTGGCCAATTGCATGGGGAGACACATGCAGCAACACTCAAAGGAGATGAAAGGGCAATGTCTCAGCCAGGAAAAGGTGCAAGCCTCCCTCTGTAGTCTTGATATGTCTTCTCAGAGCATAAGCACTGACATCCATAGCATAAATGAGTTGCATAACCCTAACCAGACTGGCGCATGTTGGCACAGCGGCTACTGGAATAGATGATTGCTGTGCAGTCAGTCCCACCAACCCCATGAACCATTAACCCAGGGCAGTGCAGGTCACGGAGGGTGGTGAAAGTGCCTGGAGGTCCTCAGCACCCTAATTTTCCACCTAGCCCCTCCGTCACAGTCCTCATCTGCTACACATGTGCCAATGACCATGGCTGTCCATCAAAGTTGTGGCCCGTGTGGTGAACGTATTGCTGCTACAATTCACCACTGTATTGTATTGTATTATGTTGATGCCCCTGGGGGTGATCTGCAGCCTGTAGGCGGCATTCAGTACAGAGCAGTCGCAGACAGGCACAGATATAGCTTATTAAAACCACTATTCACTTCTACTCATCGTCTCATGTGAATTGATGGTAGCATCAATTTAATAAGCTACGATATCGCAATGGAAGCCGCCCTCAAATCTGATCGACTGGAACTCGACCCACAGGCAGCTGAAGCAAAAGGAATCTTTTCACACTGGCTCCGCTGCTTTGAGGCCTACCTCGCCGCCTCCTCCTCACCCGCCGTCACCGAGGCACAGAGGCTGAGTCTCCTCCACGCCCGGGTGAGCCACAGACCTCTGTACTAATCGAAGACGCGACCACGTACGCAGACATGGTCGCGATCCTGAAAAGACATTACGTGAGGCCAGTGAACGAAGTGTTCGCGCAGCATCTCCTCACCACACGTCGTCAACGCCCCAGGGAATCGCTGGAGGAATGTCTACGCGACCTGAGGGTACTCGCTCGAAACTGCAAGTACAAGGACGTCACGGCCTCGCAGCACACGGAACTCGCCATCCGGGACACCTATGTGGCTGGAGTCCGGTCCAACTATGTCAGACAGCGCCTACTCGAAAAGGGCTCCCTCGACCTAGAAGAGACAGTAAAGCTACCACCTCATTAGAGGTAGCCTTCCAGAGCTTAAAGGCTTTACCCTCCGACCACGCGATTTCTTCGTGGGCGCCGGAGGCGTGACCACCACCCGACCCGAGGGTGTCCCAGGCCTGTGCCGCGCGGCTGCCTGCCCAACCCGGGCGGTCGCCTTGCTATTTCTGTGGTCAGAACCAGCACCCCAAGCAGCGTTGCCCAGCTCAGAACGCGACCTGCAGCGACTGCGGCAAGAAAGGACATTTTGTCAAAGTCTTCTTGGCCCGACCCTTCTGATGTGGCATCCGCCTCGTGCTATCAATGGGGGCCGCCATCTTTAACCCTACCATACACGTGCGACTCATGGGGGCCACCATCTTGGCCGCCATCTTCAACGCCACCTGACACGTGCAACCGACGGGGGCCGCCATCGTGGACACGATCTTCAGCACTCCCCGACACGTGCGACCGATGGGGGCTGCCATCTTGGGACCACCCCGCTACCACCGATCACGCCGGCTACCCGCAACTTGGCGCTGTCACTCTTGACCAATCACGGCCGAAGCACCTCAAGAACTCCATGATGACCGCCCGGGTCAATGGGCACGAAACGCCCTGCCTGTTTGACTCTGGGAGCACGGAGAGCTTCATCCATCCGGACACGGTAAATCTCTGTTCCCTCCAGATTTCCCCCACATCCCAAATTATCTCCCTTGCTTCCGGATCACATTCAGTGCAGATCCGGGGGTACTGTGTCGTGAACCTCGCGATACAGGGTGCCGAGTACGCCGACTTTAAATTCCATGTCCTCCCCCATCTTTGCGCTCCTCTCTTGTTAGGACTGGACTTCCAGTGCCACCTTAGAAACCTGACCCTGAAGTTCGGAGGACCCCTTCCCCCTCTTACCGTATGTAGCCTCGCAACCCTTAAGGTCGCCCCTCTCCTGCTCTTCGCGAACCTCACCTCCGACTGTAAACCCGTCACCACCAGGAGCAGGCGGTACAGTGCCCAGGATAGGACTTTTATCAAGTCGGAGGTCCAGCGGCTCTTGAAGGAGGGGATCATCGAGGCCAGTAATAGCCCCTGGAGATCCCAAGTGGTGGTCGTCAGGACCGGGGAAAAGAACCGGATGGTTGTAGACTACAGCCAAACCATAAACCGGTACACACACCTCGATGCGTACCCCCTTCCCCGTATAGTGGACATGGTTAATCAGATTTTACAATGCCGAGTTTTCTTCACAGTAGATCTGAAGTCCGCATACCACCAGCTTCCGATCTGCCCGGAAGACCGCCAATACACTGCCTTTGAGGCAGACGGCCGCCTCTTACACTTCCTCAGGGTCCCTTTCGGCATCACCAATGGGGTCTCGGTACTCCAAAGAATGATGGATTGAATGGTTAACCAGTACAGGCTGCGGGCCACGTTTCCGTACTTGGATAACGTCACCATCTGCAGCCATGATTAGCAGGACCACGACGCTAACCTTCAGAAGTTCCTCCAAACCGCCCAAGCCCTCAATCTCACCTATAACAAGGAGAAATGCGTTTTCCGCACAACCCGACTGGCCATCCTCCGCTATGTCGTGGAAAACGGCGGCCTAGAGCCCGACCCCGACCGCACACGCCCCCTCCTGCAACTTCCCCTTCCCCACTGCCCCAAGGTCCTGAAACGATGCCTCGGGTTCTTCTCATATTATGCCACGTGGGTCCCCAACTATGCAGACAAAGCCTGCCCACTTATCAAAGCCACCATCTTTCCCCTGACGACTGAGGCCTGCCTGGCCTTCAGCCGCATCAAGGAAGACATTACCAAAGCCGCGATGTACGTGGTGGACGAGTCCATCCCCTTCCAGGTGGAGAGCGACGGGTCGGATGTCGCCCTGGCCTTTACCCTTAAGCAGGCAGGCAGGCCCGTGGCCTTCTATTCCCGTACCCTCAACGCCTCTGAGATTCGACACTCCTCTGTCAAAAAGAAGCTCAAGCCATTGTGGAAGCTGTGCGGCATTGGAGGCACTACCTGGCCGGTAGGAGATTCACCCTTGTCACCGACCAACGGTCGGTAGCCTTTATGTTCAACAACACACAGCGGGGCAAGATCAAGAATGATAAAATCTTGAGGTGGAGAATCGAACCCTCCACCTATAATTACGATATTGTGTATCGTCCTGGGAAGCTTAATGAGCCCCCAGATGCCCTGTCCCGCGGCACATGCGCCAGCGCGCAAGATGACCGACTTCGGGCCATCCACAATGACCTCTGTCACCCGGGGGTCACCCGGCTTCTCCACTTCATCAAGGCCCGCAACCTGCCCTACTCCACTGAGGTCAGGGCCATGACCTGGGAGTGCCAAGTCTGCGCGGAGTGCAAGCCGCACTTCTATCGGCCAGGCAAGGCCCACCTGGTGAAGGCATCCCGCCCCTTTGAGTGCCTCAGCGTTGATTTCAAAGGGCCCCTCCCCTCCACTGACCGCAACGTGTATTTTCTCAATGTCGTTGACGAGTACTCCCGCTTCCCCTTTGCCATCCCATGCCCCGTCATGACCACGGCCACTGTCATTGGGCTGACACAAGGGGCTGGTTTAGCTCACTCAGCTAAATCGCTGGCTTTTAAAGCAGACCAAGCAGGCCAGCAGCACAGTTCGATTCCCGTACCAGCCTCCCCGGACAGGCGCCGAAATGTGGCGACTAGGGGCTTTTCACAGTAACTTCATTGAAGCCTACTCGTGACAATAAGCGATTTTCATTTCATTTTTTTCATTTCATTAAAGCCCTGCACAGCATCTTCACCCTGTTCGGTTTCCCCACTTACGTCCACAGTGACCGGGGCTCCTCGTTTATGAGCGAATAGCTGCGTCAGTATCTGCTCGGTAAGGGCATTGCCTCGAGCAGGACTACCAACTACAACCCCCGGGAAAAAGGACAGTTGGAGAGGGAGAACGCGACGGTATGGAAGGCCGTCCTGACCCTACGGTCCAGAAGTCTCCCGGTTTCCCGCTGGCAGGAGGTCCTCCCTGACGCGCTCCACTCCATTAGGTCGCTCCTCTGTACAGCCACGAACGAGACCGCTCACAACTGTCTATTTGGCTTCCCCAGAAAATCCACCCCCGGGGTCTCACTTCCATCCTGGCTGACAACACCGGGGCCTGTCCTCCTCCGGAAGCACCTGAGGAGCCATAGGTCTGACCCCCTGGTTGAGAGGGTCCAGCTCCTACATGCCAACCCTCAGTATGCCTACGTGCGCACCGCAACGGCCGACACGATACAGTCTCCCTCCGGGATGTGACACCCGCCGGTTCCCCAGCAACCATCACCTGCATCCCCCTACACCCGTGCCCGAAGCGAAGCCGGAGCTGAGGCGATTACAGAGAACAGTCAAGGCAGTGGACAGACTCGATCTGTGAGCCCACTTCACCCCCGCTGGACTTCAGTTTTTTAACAGGGGGTGAATGTGATGAACGTATTGCTGCTACAATACACCACTGTATTGTATTGTATTATGTTGATGCCTTTGTGGGCTCCGCCCCCTCGGGGGTGGTATTTAGATCTGCAGCCTGTAGGCAGCACTCAGTACAGAGCAGTCGCAGGCAGGCACAGATCTAGCTTATTAAAACCACTGTTCACTTCTACTAATCGTCTCGTGTGAATTGGTGGTCGCATCAGTCCGAATTCAGGAAGTTGCAACATGTGCCTGTACAATATGGCTGACTACCATGATCCTCATTGTCATTTAAGCAGAGAAGTAGGCAGTAAGCACTTCTTGAATATATTTACTTACATTTGTACATGACTCAGTGTGTATTTGTACACGAGAGAGCTCAAAAAAAGTTAACATTATGAAATCTTATTGTTGTGTATTCAGGTTTGTCCCTAATTGAAACACGGTCACTTTAAGAGTTAATTCGCATGATGTACGGATGTTGTCATCAGCAGTTTGGATGGGCTAATAGCCAGTCTATTCAATGCAACCTGTGAAAAAACATCTTTCCAATAAAGCTCTTGCTTGTTTATACCCTAGTGGTCGCAAGCCCATCTGTTAAAAATACCACTAAGAAAGCTGGCAACGAGGAGGTCAGAACCCTGTGCGCAGACTCCCAGAGAAGAAAAAGGATCTGGAAAATTCATCGATCCATGCGCATCCATCCAAAAGGAATTAAGAAACTAATCCTCTCCTATGTCTTTTTGTCTCATGGTCTTACACCAAAGCTGGCAATGGACTGGTGCCGGATAATAGCAGCAACCATCGAAGGAATGGAAATTTAAACAAAGATTCGGTGAAATCTGCATCAAAGGAAGCTTGCCAAGCGCCCTGCCTGGAAATTTCTGGAACAGTGCTCACTCCACTGTGAGTAGCAAGTACCGTGCAACAAATGTTTAGAGTTGGAGGCATTCCAAACTTGGAAAGGAACAGGCTCAGCTCAGGATTATTTCTTGAAAGGAAACAAAAGCGAGGTAGTGCTAAAAGCTTTGCAGCATGTGTGCTTACACAAGCCTTCCCATAGTAAAATTGCAGACATTTTAACACCATGGGGCCGTGTGATGAAAGCAGCGAACTTTGGAGCTCATACACAGAAAGATTCAACTACTTAGTCCAGCAAGAAAGATTTTGGCTAACATAGTAGACCCGCCTTCCTGAGTTCAATGGGGTAACAAACCTTAAGCTTCCTGTGAAGCCTGGTGCAGCCAGAAAACCAGGCTCGAAAACCTATGATTAGATTGTGGAGATATTGCAGGGCCACTTCTCACCTGAACGTTTAGTTATTGCCGAGCGGTTCAGGTTCCATAAACGTGACCGACATTTAGGTTTTAGCACTAAACCAGCTGGTTTAGCTCACTCAGCTAAATCGCTGGCTTTTAAAGCAGACCAAGCAGGCCAGCAGCACGGTTCAATTCCCGTACCAGCCTCCCCGAACAGGCGCCGGATTGTGGCGACTAGGGGCTTTTCACAGTAACTTCATTGAAGCCTACTCATGACAATAAGTGATTTTCATTTTTCATTTTCATTAAAATCCATAAAATGTCAGCTGAGACCTGAACACAGACATAGGGGGTGGGATTCTCTGACCTCCCCCACCATTTCGGAGAATCGCCGGGTGCCGGCATGAATCCTGCCCCCGCCGGCTGTCGAATTCTCTGGCGCTGGGGATTTGGCGGGGGCGGGAATCGCACTGCGCCGGTCAGCGGCCGCTAGCAGCGGCCCTCCCGGCGATTCTCCAGCCCGCGATGGGCCGAGTGGCCACCTGTTTTAGGCCGGTCCCGCCGGCGTAAATTACAGCAGGTACTAACTGGCGGGACCTGGCTGCGTGGGTGGCTGTGGACCTCCGCGATGGCTGACGCAGAGATGAAACCCCCTGCGCATGCGCTGGGATGACGGCAGACAACGATGGTGCTCCTGCGCATGCACCAGCTCGCCCCGGCCGCCCTAGGCCCTTCGGCGCCAGTTGGAGTTGCGCCAAGCCTCTTCCGCGCCAGCTGGCGTGGCGCAAACCACTCCGGCACCAGCCTAGACCCTGAAGGTGCGGAGAATTCCGCACCTTCAAGGCAGCCCGACGGCGGAGTGGTTCACGCCACTCCTTCGCGTCAGAGTTGCCCGCGCCGCAGAATCCTGCCCAGGTTCAAAATTGCCATCAATGTGCAAAAATCGGCCACACAGCAACTGATTGCGGGAGTAAAGATGCAAAATGCAAGAATTGTGGTAAAAATGGGCACAACAAATATGCGTGTTGGAGAAAGAAACAAGTTTCAACAAAAAATTATGAAAAATCAGGAAACAAATGCATCAAATAAAAAATTCAATACAGGGAAGAGTGTTCACGGGATATAAAAATGGCGCAAAAAATGACCAGAGTCACAGTCAGATGGCGAACTGTTGTTAAATGTATTGGCTATTGTTGGTGCAACTAACCATTACTGGGTCACTCCTTTACTGGATAGACAACCAGTGAAAATGGAGGTAGACACAGGCGCAGCTGTTTCGTCGGTACCATAAACTATGATATTTGTCTTAAAACTCTCAAAAATAAAATTAAAAACCTATACTGGGGAAGCAGTGTGTTACGTTCAGGTGTTTGACTGGTTGGAATAAATACACTAAAGAACGTCTAGTTCTTCGACTGATTAAAATGTTATTGTTTAACAGTTGCATGGTTAAGATAACTATAAGAATATTATCAAAAACTACGAAGTATAATAACGCTGTGCGCAACTGGCATTTTATCATAAGTAATGCTGGAGAACCTTGGATTCTCAAATGTGTCATATTGTTGTATGTAATCAGGAATTGGCTAAGTCATTTTGACAACGATCTTTGCTAATGAGTTACTTTCAATGAATGATTCATTGGATGGACAAACCTTTCAGTCGGCCCATTTATGGCAGGATGATAAGGAGTGGATCGGATGTGTTGGATTCCGTTCCCCTTTAGAACATTGGTGAGTTCTTGTGAAATGAGCTGTAGCCCATTGTCACTAACAATTGTTCAGGGGAACTGAATCTTGCAAAAAACATGTCACCCAACCTTTCTATTGTTCTTCTTGAGAATGTAGTCTTCCTAATGGTGACGTCAGGTCAGTTTGAGTGTGCGTCTACCAGAATGAAAAACATTTGCCCTTCGAATGGTTTAGATTAATCTATCTGCACTTTTTTCCATAGCCCCTTCTGGCTATTCCCAGTGATGGCAAACCTGTGTACGTGCCAAACACATGCCTCCCTTTCATAATTGAGCCATGACTACCAAAAATAGCATCTGGCTATCTCTTTAATCCCAACTAAAATGTCAGATACTGACAGCGTTTCATCTGCTGAAGTCACCTAATCTAAAAGAGGTTGTTGAGAGAAATCAGTCCTCAGGTTTTGCGGCGTGAGGACAGGGCTAAACACCATGGGCGGGATTCTCTCTCGGCTGTTGCTGGAATCAACAAATGCAATTGGACGTGAGGCGGAAAATCGTGATGGTACCGGGCAGCCGACATAATGAATGCGTCAACCTTGGTGTCAATGCATTATACTTTGCATGTACAGTAAACGTCATTGGTATATCATTAGCGAACCTGACCCTTGTATTCGCCAGGGCCTCCGCGATGCTCCGTCTCCACCAGGAGGAATTACCGACTGAAAAGTTCACTTGTGGTTTTAAAAATCATGAAACAAGCGCTGTGGTTGATGAGAGAGGGAGAGGGAGAGGGGATATGAAAAGTGGCTAACATTGTCATAGTTTGATAGATAGAAGATAGAACGATACTGCGCAGTACAGGCCCTTCGGCCCTCGATGTTGCACCGACATGGAAAAAAACTAAAGGCCATCGAACATACACTATGCCATTATCATCCATATGCTTATCCAATAAACTTTTAAATGCCCTCAATGTTGGCGAGTTCACTACTGTTGCAGGTAGGGCATTCCATGGCCTCACCACTCTTTGCATAAAAAACCCACCTCTGACCTCTGTCCTATATCTATTACCTCTCAATTTAAGGCTATGTCCCCTCGTGCTAGCCACCTCCATCCGCGGGAGAAGGGTCTCGTTGTCCACCCTATCTAACCCTCTGATCATTTTGTATGCCACTATTAGATCACCTCTTAACCTTCTTCTCTCTAACGAAAACAACCTCAAGTCCATCAGCCTTTCCTCATAAGATTTTCCCTCCATACCAGGCAACATCCTGGTAAATCTCCTCTGCACCCGTTCCAAAGCTTCCACGTCCTTCCTATAATGAGGCGACCAGAACTGTACGCAATACTCCAAATGCGGCCGTACTAGAGTTTTGTACAACTGCAACATGACCTCATGGCTCCAGAACTCAATCCCTCTACCAATAAAGGCCATCACACCATAGGCCTTCTTCACAACCCTATCAACCTGGGTGGCAACTTTCAGGGATCTATGTACATGGACACCGAGATCCCTCTGCTCATCCACACTACCAAGAATTTTACCATTAGCCAAATATTCCTCATTCCTGTTATTCTTTCCAAAGTGAATCACCTCACACTTCTCCACATTAAACTCCATTTTCCACCTCTCAGCCCAGCTCTGCAGTTTATCTATGCCCCTCTGTAACCTGCAACATCCTTCCGCACTGTCTACAACTCCACCGACTTTAGTGTCATCTGCAAATATACTCACCCATCCTTCTGCGCCCTCCTCTAGGTCATTTATAAAAATGACAAACAGCAACGGCCCCAGAACAGATCCTTGTGGTACGCCACTCATAACTGAACTCCATTCTGAACATTTCCCATCAACCACCACTCTCTGTCTTCTTTCAAATAGCCAATTTCTGATCCACATCTCTAAATCACCCTCAATCTCCAGCCTCCGTATTTTTTGCAATAGCCGACCATGGGGAACCTTATCAAACGCTTTACTGAAATCCATATACACCACATCAACTGCTCTACCCTCGTCCACCTGTTCAGTCACCTTCTCAATGAACTCGATAAGGTTTGTGAGGCATGACCTACCCTTCACAAAACCATGCTGACTATCCCTAATCATATTATTCCTATCTAGATGATTATAAATCGTATCTTTTATAATCCTCTCCAAGACTTTACCCACCACAGACGTTAGGCTCACCGGCCTATAGTTACCGGGGTTATCTCTACTCCCCTTCTTGAACAAAGGGACCACATTTGCTATCACCCAGTCCTCTGGCACTATTCCTGTAGCCAATGATGACCTAAAAATCAAAGCCAAAGGCTCAGCAATCTCTTCCCTGGCTTCCCAGAGTATCCTAGGATAAATCCCATCAGGCCCCGGGGACTTATCTATTTTCACCTTGTCCAGAATTACCAACACTTCTTCCCTATGCACCTCAATGCCATCTATTCTAATTGCCTGGGTCTCAGCATTCTCCTCCACATTATCTTTTTCCTGAGTGAATACTGACGAAAAGTATTCATTTAGTATCTCGCTTATCTCCTCAGCCTCCACACACAACTTCCCACCACTGTCCTTGACTGGCCCTACTCTTACCCTAGTCATTCTTTTATTCCTGACATACCTATAGAAAGCTTTTGGGTTTTCCTTGATCCTACCTGCCAAAGACTTCTCATGTCCCCTCCTTGCTCGTCTTAGCTCTCTCTTTAGATCCTTCCTCACTTCCCTGTAACTATCAAGCGCCCCAACTGAAACTTCACGCCTCATCTTCACATTTTCCTCTTAACAAGAGATTCCACTTCTTTGGTAAACCACGGTTCCCTCGCTCTACCCTTTCCTCCCTGTCTGACTGGTACGTACTGATCAAGAACACGCAATAGCTGTTCCTTGAACAAGCTCCACATATCCAGTGTGCCCAACCCTTGCAGCCTACTTCTCCAACCTACACATCCTAAGTCATGTCTAATGGCATCATAATTACCCTTCCCCCAGCTATAACTCTTGCCCTGCGGGGTATACTTATCCCTTTCCATCACTAATGTAAAGGTCACCGAATTGTGGTCACTGTCTCCAAAGTGTTCACCTACCTCCAGATCTAACATCTGGCCTGGTTCATTACCCAAAACCAAATCCAAAGTGGACTCACCTCTTGTTGGCCTGTCAACATATTGTGTCAGAAAACCCTCCTGCACACATTGTACAAAGAACGACCCACCAATGTACTCAAACTATATATTTTCCAGTCAATATTAGGAAAGTTAAAGTCTCCCATAACAACTACCCTGTTACTTTCGCTCTTTTCCAGAATCATCTTCGCCATCCTTTCCTCTACATCTCTCGAACTATTAGGTGGCCTATAGAAAACTCCCAGCAGTGTGACCTCTCCTTTCCTGTTTCTAACCTCAGCCCATACTACCTCGGAAGAAGAGTCCCCATCTTGCATCCTTTCTGCCACCGTAATACTGTCCTTGACTAGCAGCGCCACACCTCCCCCTCTTTTGCCCCCTTCTCTGACCTTACTAAAACACCTAAACCCCGGAACCTGCAACAACCATTCCTGTCCATGTCTCTGAAATGGCCACAACATCGAAGTCCTAGGTACCAACCCATGCTGCCAGTTCCCCTACCTTATTTCGTATACTCCTGGCATTGAAATAGACACACTTCAAACCACCGACCTGAACACTGGCGCCCTCCTGCGAAGTCAAATCTGTGCTCCTGACCTCTCTACTCTCAATCTCCCGTACCCCAAAACTACAATCCAGGTTCCCATGCCCCTGCTGAATTAGTTTAAACCCCCCCCCAAAGAGTACTAACAAATCTCCCCCCCAGGATATTGATGCCCCTTAGGTTCAGATGTAGACCATCCTGTCTATAGAGGTCCCACCTTCTCCAGAAAGAGCCCCAGTTATCCAGAAATCTGAATCCCTCCCGCCTGCACCATCCCTGTAGCCACGTGTTTAATTGCTCTCTCTCCCTATTCCTCATCTCACTATCACGTGGCACGGGCAACAACCCAGAGATAACAACTCTGTTTGTTCTCACTCTGAGCTTCCATCCTAGCTCCCTAAAGGCCTGCCTGACATCCTTGTCCCCTTTCCTACCTATGTCGTTAGTGCCAATGTGGACTACGACTTGGGGCTGCTCCCCTTCCCCCTTAAGGACCCTAAAAACACGATCCGAGACATCACTTACCCTTGCACCTGGGAGGCAACGTACCAAACGTGAGTCTCTCTCGCTCCCACAAAATCTCCTATCTGTGCCCCTGACTATTGAGTCCCCAATTACTAATGTTCTACTCCTTTCCCCCCTTCCCTTCTGAGCAACAGGGACAGACTCCGTGCTAGAGTCCCGTACCCCATGCCTTACCCCTAGTAAGTCCCCCCCTCCACAAGTATCCAAAATGGTATACTTGTTACTCAGGGGACCGACCGCAGGGGGTCCCTGCACTGACTGCTTCTTCCCAGTCCCTCTTACAGTTACCCATCTATCTCCAGCCTTTGGTGTAACTACTTCCCTGAAGCTCCTATCTATGACCACCTCTGCCTCCCGAATGATCCGAAGTTCATCCAACTCCAGCTCCAGTACCATAACTCGGTCTTGTAGGAGCTGGAGCTGGCTGCACTTACTGCAGGTAAAATCAGCAGGGACACTAACGGCATCCCTCACCTCAAACATCCTGCAGGAGGAACATTGCACTACCTTCCCTGCCATCCCACTTAATTTCAACCAAGTTCTGGTAAACAAATATAAAACAATTAAAAAATAATAATATAATATAGCACTTACCTGCTCACACCAATGGGTCTTATTATTAGGTAAGAGGAGGAGGGCGGGTGGGAGACACTATACGTGTAGTGTCTCGGGTATCCTCTCCAACAGAATTTATTGGCTAGGAGAAAATCCTTCCCAGAAGTCCGCGGGTCGTACTTCCGGTTCCCGCCTTATATTATCTTTGCTCCCACTGGCACCCCGCCGCTCTCAATGTGTCCCCTCGCGCTCTTTCACTGACTCACTGCCGCTCTCCTCGCGCTCTTTTATCCTGTGTCCCTCTGAACTCCCGCTGCTTTATGGGCTCTCCCTCTGTCTCTGATCTCCCGCTGCTTTATGGGCTCTCCCTCTGTCTCTGATCTCCCGCTGCTTTATGGGCTCTCTGTCTCTGAACTCCCGCTGCTTTATGGGCTCTCTCTCTCTCTCTGAACTCCCGCCGCTTTCTGGGCTCTCTGTCTCTGAACTCCCGCTACTTTATGGGCTCTCTCTATCTCTGAGCTCCCGCTGCTTTATGGGCTCTCTCTCTCTCTCTGAACTCCCGCTGCTTTATGGGCTCTCTGTCTCTGAACTCCCGCTGCTTTATGGGCTCTCTCTCTCTGAACTCCCGCTGCTTTATGGGCTCTCTCTCTCTCTCTCTGAACTCCCGCTGCTTTATGGGCTCTCTCTGTCTCTGAACTCCCGCTGCTTTATGGGCTCTCTGTCGCTGAACTCCCGCTGCTTTATGGACTTTCCCTCTGTCTCTGAACTCCCGCCGCTTTCTGGGCTCTCTGTCTCTGAACTCCCGCCGCTTTCTGGGCTCTCTGTCTCTGAACTCCCGCCGCTTTCTGGGCTCTCTGTCTCTGAACTCCCGCTGCTTTATGGGCTCTCTGTCTCTGAACTCCCGCTGCTTTATGGGCTCTCTGTCTCTGAACTCCCGCTGCTTTATGGGCTCTCTCTCTCTCTGAACTCCCGCCGCTTTCTGGGCTCTCTGTCTCTGAACTCCCGCTGCTTTATGGGCTCTCTCTCTCTGAACTCCCGCTGCTTTATGGGCTCTCTGTCTCTGAACTCCCGCTG
Organism: Scyliorhinus canicula; assembly: GCF_902713615.1. Lineage (NCBI taxonomy): Eukaryota > Metazoa > Chordata > Chondrichthyes > Carcharhiniformes > Scyliorhinidae > Scyliorhinus > Scyliorhinus canicula. The sequence continues at coordinate 145,835,935 of NC_052151.1, read as the reverse complement.
CTTTATGGGCTCTCTCTCTCTCTCTCTGAACTCCCGCCGCTTTCTGGGCTCTCTGTCTCTGAACTCCCGCTGCTTTATGGGCTCTCTGTCTCTGAACTCCCGCTGCTTTATGGGCTCTCTGTCTCTGAACTCCCGCTGCTTTATGGGCTCTCTGTCTCTGAACTCCCGCTGCTTTATGGGCTCTCTGTCTCTGAACTCCCGCTGCTTTATGGGCTCTCTCTCTCTGAACTCCCGCTGCTTTATGGGCTCTCTGTCTCTGAACTCCCGCTGCTTTATGGGCTCTCTGTCTCTGAACTCCCGCTGCTTTATGGGCTCTCTCTCTCTCTCTCTGAACTCCCGCCGCTTTCTGGGCTCTCTGTCTCTGAACTCCCGCTGCTTTATGGGCTCTCTGTCTCTGAACTCCCGCTGCTTTATGGGCTCTCTGTCTCTGAACTTCCGCTGCTTTATGGGCTCTCTGTCTCTGAACTCCCGCTGCTTTATGGGCTCTCTGTCTCTGAACTCCCGTTGCTTTATGGGCTCTCTGTCTCTGAACTCCCGCTGCTTTATGGGCTCTCTCTGTCTCTGAACTCCCGCCGCTTACTGGGCTCTCTCTCTGGCTCTGAACTGACAGTTATGTTGCTGGCCGGGGTGGGGGGCTTCTGCCAGGGCAAGGGGGAGTAGCGGGGGGTGACAAGGAGGTGGGCCGTAAGGTGGGGTAGACGGGCATGGAACACCATTGCCACATCCTGCAAGTCAGTCATGCGGCTGCACATGCCTTAACTGCCCACTGTGAACTTTTAGTGCGACAGGTCGTTTACAGGTCCCCCCAGCCACCCCTTTAGATACCCTCTGGCCCCAGCCAACCCATCAACAGGATGGGTGCAATCCAGCACAACCAGTGCCATCCTGTTGGCTGAGATGAGTGTGTGTGGAGAGTGGAGTGCTAATATGCAGCTGCAGCTTGTCAGCCTCTCGAGCGCCATCCCAACCCTGGTGAATCAGACACCATTTTTCTGTCGTGTTTCATATGGGGCCAGTGCTAGCCCATTAACGGTTCTGAATTGCTCCAGGACAGGCACCAATTTTGCTGTCATTGAATTCCACCAATTCTGTCCCAGCATCAACACTTGTCTCTGAAATGGAGAATCCTACTCCATATTTATGAGAAAGGGCAGCGAAACCCCCGTGGTAGTGCCCCTGGAAAAATTAAAGAGCCGGTCGTGAGGGGTCTGGTTGGTAGCGGTACATAGGAGGGACCTAATAGCGTGGAGCGCGTCGGGGAAGACTTCTTGTCAATGGGAGATCGGGAGATTCCTGGACCGGAGGATCAGTAGGACGGTCTTCCAGACCGTCGCATTCTCCCTCTCCACCTGCCCGTTCCCCCTGGGGTTGTAGCTGGTAGTCCTGCTCGAGGCGATGCCCTTGCCGGGCAGGTACTGACGCAGCTCGTCACTCATCAAGGACGAACCCCAGTCGCTGTGTACATAGCTGGGGAAACCAAACAGGGTGAAGATGCTGTGCAGGGCCCTAATGACTGTGTGGGAGGTCATATCGGGGCACGGGATAGCAAATGGAAAACGGGAGAACTCGTCTATGACGTTCAGGAAGTACACATTCCTGTTATTCGAGGGGAGTGGCCCTTTGAAATCGATAGCAAGGCATTCAAAGGGCAGAGAAGTCTTGACCAGGTGGGCCCTGTCTGGTCTGTAGAAGTGCGGTTTGCACTCCGCGGAGATCAGGCAATCCCTGGTGATGGCTTTTACGTCCTCGGTGGAGAAAGGCAGATTTCGGGCTTTAATGTAGTGGGCGAGCCGGGTGACCCCCGGGTGGCAGAGGTCATTGTGGATGGCTTTAAAGCGGTCGCTCAGTGCGCTGGCACACGTCCCGCTGGACAGGGCATCTGGGGGCTCGTTGAGCTTCCCCGGTCGATACATAATATCGTATTTGTAGGTGGAGAGTTCGATCCTCCACCTCAGAAATTTGTCATTTTTAATTTTGCCCCTTTGCGACTTGTCAAGCATGAAGGCAACCGATCTTTGGTCGGTGATGAGGATAAACCTGCGAGGTAGTGCCTCCAGTGACGAATAGCCTCCACAATGGCTTGTGCTTCCTTTTCGACTGAGGAGTGTCGAAGTTCCGAAGCGGAGAGGGTTCGGGAGAAAAAGGCGACTGGTCTCCCTGCCTGATTCAATGTGGCTGCAAGAGGTACCTCTGAGGCATCGCTCTCAACCTGGAAAGGGACGGATTAATCCACCGCCCGCATGGACGCTTTGGCGATGTCCTCCTTGATGCAGTTGAAGGCCTGGCGAGCCTCAGCTGACAGAGGAAAGAGTGTGGCCTTAAAGAGTGGGCGGTCTTTGTCCGCATACTGAGGGACCCACTGGGCATAATACGAAAAGAATCCCATGCACCGTTTGAGGGCCCTGGGACAATGAGGGAGAGGGAGTTCTAAGAGGGGGCGCATACGGTCCAGGTCGTGGCCCAGGACTCCGTTTTCCACGACATAGCCGAGGATGGCTAGTCTGGTTGTGCGGAAAACGCATTTCTCCTTGTTGTATGTGAGGTTAAGCTTCTGGGCCGTCTGGAGAAATCGGTTGAGGTTGGCATCGTGGTCCTGCTTGTCATAGCCGCAGATGGTGATGTTATCCAAGTACGGAAACGTGGCCCGCAGCCCGTACTGGTCCACCATTCGGTCCATTGCTCGTTGGAACACCGAAACCCCATTTGTGACGCCAAAGGGGACCCGGAGGAAGTGGAAGAGGCGGCCATCGGCCTCAAACGCCGAGAAGTGGTGGTCCTCCGGGCAGATTGGGAGTTGGTGGTATGCAGACTTCAGATCCACCGTGGAAAAAATCCGATACTGGGCGATCTGATTCACCATGTCTGCAATCCTGGGGACGGGGTACGCGTCGAGGAGCGTAAACCGATTAATAGTCTGACTATAGTCTATGACCATGCGGAATTTTTCCCCGGTCTTGACGACCACCACCTGAGGTCTCCAGGGACTGTTACTGGCCTCTATGATCCCCTCACGTAAAAGCCCCCGGACCTCGGATCGAATGAACACCCTGTCCTGTAGGCTGTACCGCCTGCTGCGAGTGGCTATGGGTTTACAGTCTGGAGTGAGGTTGGCAAAGAGAGGAGGGAGGGAGATTCGCAGCGTGGCTAGGCTGCAGATAGTGAGTGGGGGTAGGGGTCCGCCGAAGCTGAGGGTGAGACTCTTGAGATTGCATTGAAAGTCGAGTCCCAATAAGAATGGGACGCAGAGTTCGGGCAGGACGTATAGTTGGAAATTAGAGTAGCTAGCGCCTTGGATTGTTAGAGTTGTGACAGTGCGCCCTTGGATATGGACAGAGTGGGAACCCGAAGCGAGGGAGATAGTTTGCCGTGCAGGGAAAACGGGGAGCGAACAGCATCTTACCAGGTCTGGGTGTACGAAGCTCTCAGTTCTCCCGGAGTCGAAAAGGCATAGTGTACTGTACCCGTTGATTTGGACCATCGTCATAGAGTTGTTGAGATGCTTTGGGTGCGATTGGTCCAGTGTGACTGCGTTGAATTGCAGGTAGCCGGCGGCTCGGTCGGCTGCGCTGGGATGGCCCCACGATGAGTGCCCGCTGAGGTCGCAGTCTTCAATCGAGTTTTCTGAGTGTGGAGAGGATGGGGCCCAAGATGGCCTCCCCCGTGGATCGCACGTGGCGGGCGGCGAGGAAGATGGCATCCAAGATGGCGGCGCCCATGAGTCGCCCGTGGTGGACCGCGTGGTGGGTGTCCACCAAGATGGCGGCTCCCATGGATTGTACGTGGCGGGTGGGGGCAGAGTCGGGGCATAGGCCGCTGCGTTCCGGGGCCTGCGGGTCTGCGAGTGCGGAGGACGATTACTTTGTGCCGCTGGAGGTTTAGGGGCTGGGGCCTTCCTTGTCAGGCACACTCTGGCGTAGTGGCCTTTTCGCCCGCAGCTGCTGCAGGTCGCGTTGTGGGCCGGCAGTGCTGCCACGGGTGCTGGGGCAGGCCATAAAAGTGGCAGGCTGGGGCAGCATGGTGGCTGGGTGGCTGCGTGGCGCAGGCCTAGGGGAATCACTGGTCGGGGGCCCATGACGGGGTCACGCAGTCGGCAGGAAACGAGGTGAGGCTACGAAATGAGACCTCCATAGTTTTAGCGAGTTCAACAGTATCTTCTAAATTTAGGGCCCCGTTCTCCAGCAGTCGCTGGCGCACGTTATTCGATCTAAGGCCTGCAACAAAGACATCGCGGACAGCAAGTTCTCTCTGTTCTGCAGCAGTTACAGCCTGAGAATTACAGTCCTGGGATAAGGCTTTTAAGTCTCTGGGGAATTCTTCTAGCGATTCTGTAGGGCGCTGGCGGTGAGTAGTAAAAATGTGGTGCGCGTAGACCTCATTGATAGGCCTCACGTACATTCTATCGAGTAGGGCCAGGGCCTCTGTATATGAGCCGGTACAGTTTAGATGAGTAGATATACGATGGCTCACCCTTGCGTGCAGTAGACTGAGTTTCTGCTCCTCCGTCGTTTCTGTGGTGCTTGCTTCAGCCAGGTAGGCCTTAAAACATCGGAGCCAATGCGAAAAGATTTATTTCGCCTCTGCATCCTGCGGGTTGAGTTCCAGTCGATTAGGCTTGAGGGCTGATTCCATGGTCATTCCTTACTGTTTCTTAAGATGATTAAATTGATGAGACCATCAATTCACGTGACACGCGGTTAGAAGTGAACAGTGGTTTTAATCGTCTTACAACAGAGCCTGCCTGTGACAAGGTGAACTCCAGATGAACTGGCAGGCAGGCTCTCATCATCAACCTTTATACTTCGGTTAGGGGGAGGAGCTGTGGGTGGAGCCAAGGGTGGAGCCCAGTACAAACTCCCGTACACTCCCAGTGCATCTCCCCCTAGTGGCAGAGCAGCGCAACTGCTTGTGTGCAGAGCTTACAGAGACATAGTACAACATGTGTAATACAGTGTGAATTACGCTACTGTGATTCACCACACTCAGCTGAGGACATTTTAACACCAAGTAAATCTTCAAACCCTCAGTGGACTTCAATTGAGACGATGGCCAAACCACACCAAAAACACCAGAGGTTATAGGCAACGTGAAAAAGCAGATGCCTGAGGTTCACCAACAACCACACAGGAATTGACGTCTTCCAATACATCTCACTTATTGATTGTTGTTTTTTTTAATTGTTCATGTTGTAAATTTTGATTGTTTATGTGTTTCTTTGCAGGAACCTCAGCTGAAAAGGGGGAGTTAATTGTTATGTATTCATGTTTGTTCCTAGTTGAAACAAGGCCACTTTAAGAGTTTGATCACATGATGTACTGATTACATCATCAGCCATTTAGATGGACTAACAGCCAGTGTATTCTAGGCAGCCTGTGAGAAAACACCTTTCCAATAAAGCTCTTGTTTGTACCTTTGTGTTCGGCAAGCCTATCCTTTAATAACACAACACTTATCAGTAAAAATGAAGGTGGCATGCTGAGGTCAATCTCTATGTGTTGTCAAGATGATCAAGGTTGTTGGCTGATTTGTGATGTTTTGGAGGACTTCCTCCTTCTCTGCTGTATCATATGAGATTTCAGATGTCAAAAGCTCAAGAGCTGAGATGTTCCCTGTACCTCTAATTGTCCAAGAAAGCTTGTCTTTAAGGGAGGTTCAATGATCAGCCTCCACAAACAGATACTGGGCAGCAGGTACAGCTCTGGCACGTGTGCTGGTGACAAGGCATTTACCTGCACTACAGTATTACACATTGGCCTAGGTGTAGGCATTACCGCTCGAGAGGCCATGTATCTTTCAGGTAATGTTGGTCATCTGCTATTCCCACTGCTTTGGCTGCATTGGCATTCCAGATGTCACAGAATGTGTTTTGTGTGGTAAGGGGAGGTATATGGAAGCCAAACACGTTGTATGTGGTACTCTCAGATGGCCATCTGCAAAGGACCATGGGAATTATGGCCAACCCAGGACTCAGACACACTCAGAGCTTGTGCATATATTTGCAACCCAGATAGCTAGACGTGATCAAAACCCCCCCCCCCCTCGTTTGCATTCTAATGGCCCATTTCCCCAGAACAAAAGGACTGTACTTAGGTAACCGATACAGATGCAAACTAACAGGCGCCACTCCCTTTGCTAAGAAAGCCCAAACAGCCAAGGTCAATGACCGCTTAGGACACGCCCAGCCATCAAGGCACCCGCCCCTTTATTGGCCAAAATCGAAGGCAATGATCGAAGCCTGTTGAATTATTGGTCCAAAGCTAAGGACCAAAGAGCGTGAAATCCCAGAGGGATAAAAAGAGACACAGCGATGTGTTTTGTCTCTCTTGGCCCCGGCCTATGCCTCAAACCAAGTGTAGCATAATGACCAGACAGACAAGTTCAAGACCAACGATCGCTAACAGACGGATGAGCCCAGCAGAAACTAAGCCACTTCTTCCACCCAGCCACGCAACATCCGAACAAAGGCCTTGTTCATCTGCAAAGAGCCGGTTGTCCTGAAGTTAAGTATAGGTTATTGTAGTTGTTAGGTGTAGTTTAACTTGTAGTGTTTTATGTTGCATGTCGAAGTAATCCTTGTGTGTAAATAAACCATCTTTGAACTTGAACTGACTAACTGGTTGTTTGGTCTTTGATCGACATCCGGTAGAGTCTAGTGGTGGTATCATTTGATACCTGGCGACTCTTAAAAGCAATATTATCATTAATAACTGCCAGATCTGGTTAATTTGGCGACATTATTGGCGTTTCCAGTGCCGATTGGCAACATTATTGGTGATGCTGATGGAATAGTATTCCACTCATTAAAAAGAGCAACAGTACCCAAGCCAGAAATCTGTCCATTAACTTGAATTGGTAGAGCCTAAATTCTTTCAAAGAGTTATCATTACATAGTTATGCCCTCCTCATGCATGAGTAGCTTTATCTGCACATATGCTACAACATACAATCCTATCAACATGTGTAGTGGCTCTCTGCATCTGGTATGCCAAATCTATCGGGAAATTAATATTAATGATAATAATAATAATCACTTGTCACAAGTAGGCTTGCATGAAGTTACTGTGAAAAGCCCCTAGTCGCCACATTCCGGTGCCTGTTCGGTGAGGCCGGTATGGGAATTAATGTGATGCCTCACATGAGGCAAACAGAGCATTAGTTACATCCTTAATGCCGCTGACAGGTTATCTGATGATCCCTGTAAACATCCTGAGGTGTAGGAGTTGAGAGTGGTGGTTACCTTCAGAGCCACTGGTGCAGTATGGGGACTGTTGGATAGTGGCTTTAGCAGCTGCTTGACAATATGTCTGTTACTGCCTCGCAGCTTGACCCGTCACCTTCGACACTGGTTCTCTGTTATTTTGAGGCAGAATGTCCTGGATCTTTTTATCAGTTCCACAGAGCAATCCCTGGTTGTCCTGCCTCTCCTCCTCCTTCCTGGTGCATGGGCAGAGCCCTCTTCTTCCTGACATCATACCCTCCACTTGGATTCTGGCTGTTCACAGTGACTGGCTTCTGTGGCCTAGGTGCAAGGGTGCCATTTCTATCTCCAAAGTTCTTTCACTCAAAGTGCTATGTGTCCTTTTCCAGCCAAAGATCTTCCTGTTACCTGGGTGCATGAGTCAATAAGGGCAAAAAAGATTTGCCCTGTGAGACGAGGAACCCCACCCTCCTACTCCCTTGGGTTAAGGGAAGACTGAAAACTTGATTCATGCACTTCTGGGACTAGGAATAACATTTTGAAGCAAATTTCACAAGGATGTGTTACCCCTTCAAAGGGTTATTTCCTGCTTAACCAAAGAAATACAGCAAGATCAGACCCATCTTGTCTGGGTTTCTTCACACTCTTTAGGTTCCACACTGCGAGACTACCAAAGTCTGACTTGGAGTGTGGGGGGGGGGGGGGCAGCAGCTGGTTAAAATGGTCAGCTGCCTCATTAAAATATGCACGGTTTATGCAGCCTGCCCCTGTTCCACCCCCAAGAAAATTGAAAGTGCCATGTTGGGGAACAATGGGCTGGATTCTTCGCACCCTGACGCCGAAATCGTGTCCCGAGAATCCATTTTCTCGCAAGGAATTGGGAACCGGTGCCTATTCCCCGATTCTGCAGGTGTCGAAAAGCGCCACCTGGGACTTCCTGGGGCCACTGTCAGAGGCGCTCTCAGCCATTCTCCACCCCCGACTGGCCGAAGTACCAACGGCGTGGATCTAATGTGGTCCAGCCGGTCGGAATACTCGTGTGGCGGCTGCGGCTGCGCCCTGGTGAGGGGTGGGCCAATCGGAGGACGGGGTGGGGGGGGGGGAGCCTTATAGGTGGCTGGGAAATGTTTGTGTGGGCAGACAGGGTCGGGCGCGTGGTCGATCGGGGGGTTTATTTTCAGGGTCCAGCTCCGCAGTCCGAGTCCGCCATGGAGCCGATCTGCATATTGAGAGAAGGAGCCCATCAGTTTCCAGCCCTGTCCTTCCTGCCTACTCAGAGGAGCTTTGTTCAAATTGACCGCGGTAATGGAGTAAGATGTCAGCAGGTAAGTCACCCGAGTGCTTTTCACTGCCTGTCCATTCACTTCCTGCCAGAAGCAGAGGATTATATTGACTGTATTGTGTTTCTAAAAATAATCTATTGTTTAAGCGAACTTGTTTTTTTTCAGCCTTGCATGTAATTTCTGTCAGCAGTGATTGCTGGTACCAACATGAGTTGTCAAAAAAAACTGCAGCAATATAAAATAATTAATAATCATGGTCTTATTTGGTCTTATTTGTCCAATTATTATTTAATTCATTGTTGATTTCAGAGGAGACTTATGCCTTTATGTAAAAATATTTCAACAGATGCTACGATTGCATTTAATACTTTCCTGTTGATGACATGTCATCTTGTCTGCCAAGAATCAAGATGGAGAAAAGTGAGGCGAATATTAGCTTTATAGCTGGATAACAGCTGGCAGTGCCCTGGAGAATTAGAACCATTTGATTGGAACAAATCTATATCTAAATATTAATTTAAATTTGAATAATGTACCTTCAGGATGCTCTCAAACCATTTTATGTGGAAAACTACATTTTATGTCTTATGAAGTTTATTTCACACATTTCATAATTTGAATGGCACACTTCTGAATTTCAGCCAAGATGATTGACAACATTTTCTTTCTAAACACTGATCTGGGGCGGAATTCTCCGACCCCCCTGCAGGGTCGGAGAATCGCCCGGGGCCGGCGTATATCCCGCCCCCGCTGTGGCCAGAATTCTCCACCACCTGGGAATCGGCAGGGGCGGGATTCACGCCCCACCGGTCGGCGGGCCCCCACGCCGGTCGGCGGGCCCCCCGTGGTGATTCTCCGGCCCGCGATGGGCTGAAGTCCCGCCGCTGTCAGGCCTCTCCCGCCGGCGTGGTTTATACCACCTCTGGCGCCGGAGGGAGCAGGCGGCACGAGTGGGCCCTGAGGTCCTGGGGGGGGCGCAGGGCGATCTGACCTCGGGGGGTGCCCCCACGTTGGCCTTGCCCGCAATCGGGGCCCACCAATTGGCGGGCGGGCCTGTGCCGTGGGGGCACTCTTTTTCTTCCACCACCGCCACGGCCTCCACCATGGCGGAGGCGGAAGAGACCCCCTCCACCGTGCATGCGCCGGGTGACGTCAGCAACCGCTGATGCTCCGGCACATGCGCGGACTCATGCTGACCGGCGAAGGCCTTCCGGCCAGCCCTGACGCCGGTCGGCGTGGCGCCAAAGGCCATTGGCGCCGGTCGCTGGAGCGGGAGCCACTCCGACGCGGGCCTAGCCCCCAAAGGTGCGGAGAATTCCGCACCTTTGTGGAGGCCCGACACTGGAGTGGTTCTCGTCACTCCGGTACACCGAGACCCCCGCCCCGCCGGGTAGGAGAGAATCCTGACCCTGTTTTCAATTGCCCCCATGTGGTGGAAACCGAGTTGGGATGAAGATGAAGATGGAGTCTGGTGCAGTTGGCGGCATGGCAGCACAAGTGGATAGCACTGTTGCTTCGCAACTCCAGAGTTCCCGTTTCAATTCCTGGTTGGGTCACTCTGTGCGGAGTCTGCACGTTCTCCGTTTCTGCGTGGGTTTCCTCCGGGTACTCCGGTTTCCTCCCACAATTCCCAAAAGACATGCTGTTAGGTGAATTGGACATTCTGAATTCTCCCTCTGTGTACCTGAACCAGCGCCGGAGTGTGGCGCTAGGGGCTTTTCACAGTAACTTCATTGCAGTGTTAATGTAAGCTGACTTGTGACAATAAAGATCATTATTATATTATTCTAAAAATATGCCAATCCCTTACCTGCTCTAATTTTCTCCATACCCCTGTGATGCTCCAAGTCTCTCAGCCAAGATCCATCCAGGTGTGGATTGATGCAGGAATTTTCAAGTGTGGCCCTGACAAGGTATATCTCGCAGTGGGTCAAGAGGGTAAGTGTGTAACGTATATACCCCCAAAATCCATCGGTGGGTCCCCATAGCACAAATCCTGCTTCCCCAGCCCTCCATCGCATGCCCAATAAAGATGTCCCATCAGACCCCCCATCAGAGGCCCCCCATCAGATCCCCCCAACAGAGACTCCCATCAAACCCAAACAGAGACCTTCCCATCAGAACCCCAATCAGATCCCAACAGAGACTCCCAACAGAGACCCCCAACAGAGACCTGCCCAATCAGAGCCCAATCAGACCCCAATAGAGACTCCCAACAGAGACTCCCAACAGACACCCCCAACAGAGACCTGCCCATAAGAACCCCAATCAGAGCCCAATCAGACCCCCAACAGAGACCCCCAAAGAGACTCCCAACAGAGACCCCCAACAGAGACCCCCAACAGAGACCTGCCCATCAGAGACCTCTGCCTGAAAGCTGAAGAGCTGTCCAAGCAGTTGGTTGAGAAATTACTGCAGTTTCATTTACCCTTTCCTGACATCTGCTGTGTCAGACAGATATTTTCAAAGCAACAGCTTTTACAAGTGTCAGAGGGTTCCTCAAAAGCCCAGTAATCCTCAAAGGTCTTGAAATCTCTTGACAGCCTTTGAAATGCAGATCTTCCAATCAATTTCACACAGCAACACATTGCATTAGCCAGCGGTTGACAGTTTTATTACTCCTGAGGCAGCTGCTTGGTGGATTGTTCATTGATCTTTCTCTTCACACTTGAATGCATCTCCAATACCCTGCTTAGATGCTAACCACAATGTTTATAAAACACTTTTGCTGTGATTGATAGCCCCACATGTCTTGACTCAATTTTCAGTAATCCTCAGGTACTGTTCTACCAAATGATAATTTCCTCTTGTGAGGAAGAACACAATATGAGGATATCAGAATAAGATAGAACATAGAACACACAGTGCAGAAGGAGGCCATTCGGCCCATCGAGCCTGCACCCACCCACTTATCCTCACTTCCACCCTATCCTCATAACCCAATAATCCCTCCTTGCCTTTTTAGACACTAAGGGCAATTTAGCATGGCCAATTCACCTAACCTGTACATTTTTGGACTGTGGGAGGAAACTGGAGCACCCTGAGGAAACCCACGCACAATTGGGGAGAACGTGCAGACTCCACACAGACAGTGACCCAGCAGGGAATCGAACCTGGGACCCTGGCGCTGTGAAGCCACAGCGCTAGCCATGTGTACTACCTTACATTGCTGCCGTGCTACCCCTTACTTTGAAATCCAAAGGGAGTTCAGAAGAAACTCAAAGAATGGTGAGAATTGGAAACTTGCTGTAACAGGGGATAGTTAAAGTAAATAGTGCAGATGCGTTTAAGGGGAATCTAGATATGAGGGAGAATGGAATGGATGTTTATGATGATCAAGTTAGATGTGAATAGATGAGAGGAGGCTTGAGTGTAGCATAAACGCCATAAACACCAGTTGGCCAGAATTATCCATTTATGTGACCTATGTAAATATTTAAATTTGTTTTAATGACAGTTTGGATAGCACAGAAAGTAAGCTAACAGAATCATGTTGAACAGCGCAATAAAATAGTGAGCAAACAGAAAGAAAGATTTGCATTTACATAGAATCTTTCTTGACACCCCAAAGTGTTTGACAGTAAATGGAGTAATTTGTGTTTGGAGTGTAGCAGCTGTTGTAATATAAGAATGACAGTTGTCAATTTTCACATTGTAAGCTCCCACAAACAGCAATGTAACCTATCTTCATGGTGTCAGTTGAGGGATAAATAATGACCACGAGACCAGTGAAGTCTCACCTGCTCTTCTTTGCAATAATGCCATAGCACCTTTTAGGTCTGCCCAATAGGACCCTGGTTTAAAATCTCATCTGAAAAAGGACACCAATGACTACTTGGCATCCCCATGATATAGGACTGGAATATCACCCTTATTCCGCTCAGCTCCTAGTGTGGAACTTGAACCCACCACCTTCTGACTCAGAAGCAAAAGTTTAGCCAACTATAGTTAAAGTCACTATAGTCGCAGATGACCAGAGTCTGCTTTCAGCTTTAAGTGGGAGAGCTGACAGGTGGCGATTTAAACTGAGGGTCACCACACCTTAGGCGAAGCGTAAGGTTGAGAAGGCGGGGTCCTCATGAATAACCTCAGTCGGTACGGGAATTGAACCCGTGCTGTTGGCCTCGCTCTGCATCTCAAACCAATTGTCCAGCCAACTGAGATAAACTGACCCCCAACTGAACCAAAGTTATTTTTTTTATAAATCCAGAGTACCCAATTTTTTTTCCCAATTAAGGGGCAATTTTGCATGGCCAATTCACCTAAAACACACACATCTTTTTGGGTTGTCGGTATGAGACCCACACAGCCAGGGGGGACTAAATCAAAGTTGACACTTAAATGGGATTAAATCCTTGTCTGTTTATAAATCATATTTGTGAAGCTTTGGGCGCGATTCTCCCGTCTCGTTGTGCTCTCGCTCAAGCAAAACGAGGCCTGTGAATAGCGGGAGAGGCTAAAAACGAGAACTGCACCAGGCGCCAAACGGTTTGCGATGCAACCGGCCCGCTCCCATAGGCAAAATCGAGATCTCGCTGTAGCGTGGCGAGAAACAAATTATCACCACTTAAGCCCTATTTCCATACAATTAACACGAGCCACCCCATATCCAACGGCCTACCCACATTCAGCGGCCTCCCCAGCAAGTGCTCACACTGGTGCCGATTAGTACTCCTTTTGAAAAACGTGAACCTGGTGGAAGGGCTTCTGTTGGTGAACCGAGGAGGTGAGTAGGTATCTTTGCTCACAGGCAAAGAGCCCTATGTGCTGGGTTTGCCACCGTCACCTTCTTCCGCAATGCGGGCTGACCTCCGAAATCTTGGCCCATCTCTCCAGGCATCACCCCCTCCCCGTGGTACTCACCTACCCTCTGACTGTGGACATGTCCTCAGAGCTGTGTCCCATCCCCTGGTTTTGGGGAAGTGGAGGACTCTCGGCTGCGGCTCGAGGGTCTTCGCAAGGATGGGTCACCATGGGAGGGTGGGGTGGAGGGATGCTGGGTGGGTGGGGAACCGGATGGGGAAACCACTCGCGGCACCACCATGCCAAGCCCTGGATCATGTGTACCTATTCCTGGGGGAACCCTTGTCCCTGCCTGTCTGCCCCACCGATGACCCATAACCCCCAGCGACTGCCAAGGCCTCTGGCCATATGACTGAAGGCTATTGCTAATATGGAATTAGTAATCATGGTTAAGTGGGAACTTCACACATCCCAAATGTATTCCCGTGGTAAGCGGGCCATGCAGCATGTGGGAGTCATTGCCGAGCATCCCAATCAAACATTGATGCCTGGACACTGTGCTTGAATACTGCAGGAGGCAACACCACATATACAACAGCCAACATCCAAAAAACCAGGGGATGGGACACAGCTCCGAGGACTTGTCCACAGTCAGAGGGTAGGTGAGTACCACGGGGAGGGGGTGATGCCTGGAGAGATGGGCCAAGATTTCGGAGGTCAGCCCGCATTGCGGAAGAAGGTGACGGACGCATCATACTGTTTGTGCACAAAGGTGTTTATTGTGTTTTACAATTCCCTACCCTCCCTATGGTGCTTCCCCCTCTCCTAAACCCAGCCCTCGCCCCCTCCCCTGGTACACTCAGCGATGCTTGATGTGCTTTGCCGTCTTAGCTCTACCACTATGTCTAGGTGTGTCCCCACGATACACATCTAAGGTGGAGGCTGCCAGCTGCATATCTCATCCCATGGCCTTCAATGCCCCTGGTGGGCATCCTCTGGGGGCTCTGGAGCCGGAGGGCCCAGACTCACATGTCGGCGGCACAAGTACAGCCATGGCGACCTGTCCCTTGTGCTGGCTGCGAGACGTGGCCTCATCGGGGGAACTGATGGCTACCATCTCCAGTCCATGGGATGGGTCCGGGTTGGTGCTCAGTGTCCCTTCCACCTGGTCGGTGCCCAAAGATCCTGGGGTTCCCCTTAGGATTTGAGCCCCGCCTGCCCCTGCATCATCTGGCTCTGCCACCTCTAGTGGCTCCCCGATGTCTGCACCACCGTGCCGTCGCCCTCAGTGATGCTCCTCAGTGATTGGGCCATGCTCTGCAGTGCCTCGGAGATGTTCACCTGCAACTGGGTCAAGCTTTACAGAACCTCATCAAGGGCAGCCTGGTACTGGGTGACATCCCCCGGCGAGTGGGACATTCTGTTGAGACCCTCAGCCATGGCCGTCACCGACTACGTGATGCCTTGGACACGTTTACTAATGATGCCGACGTCGTGCACCAGGCTTTCCTCTGTGGTGGCCACTCTTGCAGTGTTGGCCTCGGTGCCAAGCATTGCTGGCAACATCTCCTGTGCCCGTAGGCTCTGGGACACCTCCAGGCAGCTATGGATCTGCTGGAGTGTCGCTGACATCTCCCTCTGAATGTCCTGGCTGCTCCCTAATGTCTCCATCAGCTCCGGGAAAGCCTCTTCCACAGGTTCAGCATCAGGCTGAGATTCAGCTGGGTCCTGGGATCCAGCAGCCCTCTGACTGCTGTCTCGCCTGGGGAGTTCCTGTCTCCACCTGATGTACATCAGCAGAAGTGCGGTGTTCACCAGATTGTGCCTCAGAAGCCTGACCACTAACATTTCCCATTGAAGTGTGTGTACCTGTGCTGGTGGAGGGTGGAGATGACAGTTGTGCCGCGACTATTACGGTGTCTTTCTCGGAGCTCTGCTCCAAGGTGTTCTCCTCGGAGTCTGGAGAGGGGGCCACCTGTGATGGCTGGTGCAGTCGGCTGGAGGATCTGCGGGAGAGTGGTCACGTGGTCAGTGGGAGAGATGGGTCAGTCAGTGAGGCAATAACAACTCACGTTTGACAGGTTCTCCGGGTCGAGCCCAGTGCTTCCTCACCTCTGCGGCATCCATCAGCCTTCGTGTTGCTAACCGCTCTGCCCACAACCACACCAGTCATCTCCAGGGCATGCTCCTCGAAGCTGATGAGGGTTCTTATGTCTGGCACACCACCGCCAGTCTGGGCCCTCTCCTGACAATTGTGGGAGAGATTTTCTTGAGGAGACATCGAAAGGGCATCATTAGCCACACGTGTGGTTCACAGTGGCGGGAGGGGGCTCGGTGAAGGAGAAGTTGGGGGGTTGAAGGGGGAGGGGTCGGAGGAAGGGTTGGGGTGGGAGGAGGGCTACATGTTCCCATTGGGGCAGAAAGGTCTCAGCGGGGGGGAGGTTTGCATTCGTGGCTATTCACTACTCACTCATATTGCCCAGTATAGGTCATTGACCTTCCTGCACTGGAGGCCAGTCCTCCTGGTCACACTACCGGTGCTCACAGCTGCCGCCACCTTGTCCCAGGCAGCACTGGCTGACCTATTGCCCTATGGCTAACCGTCCTGGACCCTCAGGGGAACAGGACATCTCTTCTAGCCTCCGTCCCCAGGTCTGCGTTCCCGAATCTTGGGGCCGGTCTCCTCGGCGGTATTGTTGCGAGCTGGCTGGGGTTGGCTGAGCAAGTGCTGCTTAAGTGCTGGTCGACCTTGTTAGCAGGGTGAGGCTGGCAAGCGCATTGCCCGAGAATCAACTGGCGAGCCTTCATTTGCGGCGAGAAGCCCATGAGGCCTCATTAAGCAGACTAATTGACGTTGAATGGTGTTGCCGGCCTCGCTGGAGCGCCAGGAAGCTCGCGACAATTCCCACTCGCTGCAACACTTAGAAATGTTTCCAGAGTATTGCGCCCTTTGATTCCATTTGTCAAGTGTCATGCATGGCCTTGTAAGCTCTAATTGTATCATAATCAGACTAGGCAAGCCAGTGAAAACCCTCCATACTGCACATCTTTATCTTCCTATCATACCTAATCAATCATGCTGAACTGATTACTGAAAATACCCACTCACACCAGGACATTGTAACTACTGCTCTGTTAATGATGGTTTTAGCATGAACTGAAGTCATCTATGAGTGTTTATAATTTATTATATTTTATTTTAAGTACAGATACCACAATGATACCATCCATGTTCATCCTATATTGGCTGTACGGCACCAACTATTTGCCCTTTCTGCTTCCCTCAGTTACAAATGGGTTGCCTATAATGTACTATATACGGTAGCTATTTCCAGCAATAATTTGTAGAAATTTCCTTTTAATAAGTCCTCCTGATCCACTAAGTTTGACCTTTCATCCCACGTCCACTTTCTGTCAACTACTCGAGAGTTTTTTTGTTGTCTTTTATCTCAACTTACTTTCTTACTGTACTCTCCCACTCAGTTGGATGAAAGTTGTGCTACAGTCACATAAAGTCACATAGGTTAATGTAGTTATTTCAAGCAGTTTTGCTTCTCATATGTTCAAAAAGCAAAAATACAGAGATAAAAATGCAATAAACGTTTTCTTTTCAATGTTGAATAAATATCTCTTGGTTTGGATCTTCTTCCTGCTGCTGTATTTGTATCACCAAATATTATTTGCTGGACTCCTTAGTGTTAGAGGTTGCAGGTTTAGGTGGCGCTGTTGAAATAATCTTGATGAGCTGCCATAATGCATCATGTATCTAACGCATACTGCAACCATAGGACACATTTATAATAGAGGGTGGATATTGATTCTTATGGCAGGAGTATCAATCAACAAAACTTCTTTGTTCAGGATGCATCAAACTCTTGTTGCAGCAGCGCCTGCGCAATTGAGTGGTAAGTATTCCATCGCACTCCAGACTGATCTTGTCGATGGTGGATGTTGTGGCTGGAGACATACACTGGAGGCTTTCAGTAGTTAACAAAGGGGTTTATTGGTGAAAGGCAAAGGTAGTTAAGTAACAGGCACAGAACATTATACAACAGGTCTCAATACTTTGGCTCTTGGGTCCTGTCCCCAGAGTCCCACGTAAACTCCCTATTGGCCGGACATTGCATGCTCCTGCGCGATTGGCCCTGAGCCCGTCACGTTGTCCATGGAACCCACTTCCTTAAAGGGGCCGCACTACCACTGAAGTGAAATATTGAAAGGTCAAGATAGGAGCTACTCATAGCTGCTTACCCAATCTCTGCCTTATTCTCATGGCTATGGTGCTAATCTTTTGATAGTCTTCTGGTTACCATCAGAATGTCAATGGGGAAACTCAAGTGATATTGGCACCACTGATGGTGACAAAGATGTGACTGCTCCACAGGTTAACTGGATATCATCTATTAGTCAACACTTATCTGAAAAACTCTTTTTTCATTTGTTCTTATTCATGTAGTGCCGACTGTGGGATTCTCCGCTTCTACAGCAGCGCACCCATGCCCATGGGTTTCCCAACGGCATGGGATGGCCACAATGGCAGCACAGTAGCATTGTGGATAGCACAATTGCTTCACAGCTCCAGGGTCCCAGGTTCAATTCCAGCTTGGGTCACTGTCTGTGCGGAATCTGCACATCCTCCCTGTGTGTGCGTGGGTTTCCTCCGGGTGCTCCGGTTTCCTCCCACAGTCCAAAGATGTGCAGGTTAGGTGGATTGGCCATGATAAATTGTCCTTAGTGTTGGGTGGGGTTACTGGGTTATGGGGATAGGGTGGATGTATTGACCTTGGGTAGGGTGCTCTTTCCAAGAGCTGGTGCAGATTTGTTGGGCCGAATGGCCTCCTTCTGCACTGTAAATTCTATGAAATCTGAAACCCCATTTGGCTGCTGGCGGGGATGCACCGCACGGAGAATACCGCCCCATATCTATAGTACTGTTTCCATTGTGAATATATTCCTTTGACATTTCTATGTATATGGAACAATGCTTGTGGCACAGAAAGATGCCATCTCTTATTAAATTACACTATTCACATTTACAGCGTATGAGCATAACTACTTGGTGCTAATGGCAAAGATTCCGAAAACTCTGTGTAGGTATTTTTTAGGCCAGCGAAAATGTTGCTCCCGAAATACAATTGCTGTCAGCATGTGCTATCAGGTCTTTCATTTTGGTTAACACCATTGATAAGTGACTTCCACTCATTTGACTTTGGATTCATTTTCAATTCAGGCTTTAGGATTATACAGTCCATTTGTCTTCCCTTGAACACTAAATTATTACTGCTTTAATTCTCCATCTATTGGAATTGTATCAGGCATCAGTCTTTCAATATCACAGCTGACTTGTTCTGCACAACATGCATTTAATTCATGCTTGTCGAATATGTCAATTTTTAATCATTATAATATTTGGTTCATTATAAATGGCATCAGTGATGAATTTAGACAAAATAAATCCCAGAATCTATCGACAAGGATGCCTTATTTTAACAGCACTGTGACATTTACTTTCCACCCCATCGCATTTTAACTGCTTGGATGTCTTAAAAGCCATCTCTGGTTATTTTTTCCCAGGGGGATCTTACAAACCCAGCTTGCTTTTCTAGATTGCCTTTTGGATTATTTCTGTATAGTTTTAAGAGCTTTAGATTATCATGTTCTATCCCAACTATTGAAGCATAATTACATTCTCAGGAGAACATAAAAGGTAAACTTTCCCTGAACAGAGCACTTTGAGTCATCACTGACATTATATAAGCCAATTTCAAATCTCTGTTTACCAAAAGATGTATCAATGCAATTTCCTGACTCCTTTGGGGAAAATCCATTCGGATTTTCGGCCTTTCCAATCATTTGCTCCTTCAACAAGCATACAGCTGACTGGATTAGTAATTAGCTTAAGGATTCTAGAGAATTAATCGAAACAAATGAAAAATAGCACGTTGTAAGAGGAGAGATGATTAATATTGTAAAGTTGCTAACATTTATAAATTTATTCTGGTGTTGGTTTTGAACTCTTTCTGCTTGTTTTTTTTATGATTGGCAATAATTGATTGGAACACAAAAGTTTGTGCTGTTAGCACGACGTTAAACACATGCAGAATGGTCAATAACATCATAAATTGAATGCTTTTCCCATTATCATGGAAATAGTGCACATTGATTTTACACATCATGAAAAATTACAAACATAAATATTCCTGTTTCTTTGAGACTTTTTTTAAAAATCGCAGAAAGAACATTTTTAACTCTTCTGCTACTGCAGCATTTTTCACAGCATGGTCCATGCAATGATGTTCACTTGGAGAGGGGTGTAGCCATTACCAAATTCAACAAGGTCAGTTACTAGCTTTTAGTGATTCGTGTGCCAGAACACCCAATCCGTTTGATCTTCCATGGTTCCTCATCCCTCACCATTGTCATGTCCTCAAGATCCCCATTGAAACCCAGCTACCATACTTTTATACATATCCTAGTCTGTTAATGTTGCTTTGATGTGTTCTCTGTTCAACTTGAAACTTGATGTGGAGATGCCGGCATTGGACTGGGGTGAGCACAGTGGGCGAAATTCTCCGACCCCCAGCAGGGTCGGAGAATCGCCTGGGGCCGCCGGAAATCCCGGCCCGCCGTGGCAGAGATTCTCCGCCACCCAGGAAGTGGCGGGGGCGGGAATCACGCCACTCCGATCGGCGAGGCCCCTGCGGCGATTCTCTGGCCCGCGATGGGCCGAAGTCCCGCCGCTGGGAGGCCTCTCCCGCCGCCGAGGTTTGAACCACCTCTGATGGCGGCGGGATTGGCGGCGCGACCGGGCCCCCGGGGTCCTGGGGGGGCGGGGGGCGATCGGACCCCGGGGGGTGCCCCCACGTGGCCAGGCCCGCGATCAGGGCCCCCCGATCAGGGAATGAGCCAGTGCCCTGGGGGCACTCTTTCTCCTCCGCTGCCGCCACGGCCTCCGCCATGACGGACGCGGAAGAGAAACCCACAGCGCGCATGCGCCGGTGGTGACGTCAGCGGCAGCTGGCCGCTGATGTCACCGCCGGCGCATGCGCGAACCAGCGAAAGCCTTTCGGCCAGCCCCGCTGCTGGGTGGCGGGCCTGAAAGGCCGCTGCGCCGGTTTATGCGCCAGTCGGTGTGATGCCAACCGCTCCGGCGTGGGGCTAGCCCCCAAAGGTACGGAGAATACCGCACCTTTGGGAGGCCCGACCCCGGAGTGGTTGGCGCCACTCCCCTACGCCGGGACCCCCCGTCCCGCCGGGTAGGGGAGAATCCCGGCCAGTAAGAAGTCTTACAACATCAGGTTAAAGTCCAACATGTTTGTTTCAAACACTAGCTTTCGGAGTACTGCTCCTTCCTCCGGTGAAACTTCCTCAACTTGAACCTTGCACAGGGAGCAAAGTGATACCACCCACCAAAGCCAAACATCTGAATAGAAGCAGGCAATTCTGTCAGATCTGTTCCGCGTTCCAATCAAATTAATGCTGATCTGTATTTGTCTCTATTGAGATCCCCCCCTCATTCTTTTGAACTCCACTGAGTATAATCCTAACCTACTCAATCTCTCCTCATACATCATTCCAGGAATCAGTCCGGTAAACCTTCGCTGCACTCCTTCTATAACATCCTTCCTCAGATCAGGGGCGAAATTCTCCGACCCCACGCAGGGTCGGAGAATTGGCGGGAAGCGGCGTTATTTCCGCTCCCGCAGGTTTTTGAATTCTCCCGCCGGTAAAAAACCGGCGTTGTGCAAATCCCGCCGGCAGCCTGTGAAAACAGCTGGCGCCGGCTGGATTTCATTTTTTTTGCACTGACCTTAAATCTCCAGCCCGGATGGGCCGAAGTCCCGCCGACGTGGCCATTGGTCACGTCGGCGAAAATCACAGTTGATTTAAAACGGCATCAACCATTGATGATGGTTGACGCCGTTCAGTGTCGGGGGGTGGGTTGCGGCATCGGGGGGGGTGGGTTGCGGCATCGGGGGGGGTGGGTTGCGGCATCGGGGGGGGTGGGTTGCGGCATCGGGTGGGGGAGTGGGTTGCGGCATCGGGGGGGGGTGGGTTGCGGCATGGGGGGGGCATCGGGGGGGTGGGTTGCGGCCATCGGGGGGGCATCGGGGGGGTGGGTTGCGGCCATCGGGGGGGCATCGGGGAGTGGGTTGCGGCCATCGGGGGGGGTTTGGGGGCAGCGGCGGGCAGAGAGGGGGGGCGACGGATGCCCGGGGCCAACGCACCGTCGCCCCCCCCTCTGTACGCCGCTGCCCCCTACCCCAACCACCCCCCCTCACCACCCATACCTCCCTCCAACGCCCCTACCCCCCTCCCCACCACCCCTACCCCCCTCCAACGCCGCCCCCCATCTCTCGCAACACCGCAACCCCCCCCCCCCTTAACGCCGGGTCCCCCCCCTCAACGCCGGGTCCCCCCCCCCTCAACGCCGGTACCCACACCCCGTCCCCCTCCCTCTGAAGGCCGGTACCCACACACCCCCTCTCTCCTCCTCCTCCCCCCTTCCTTCCTCCGTCCCCCCCCCCCTTCCTTCCTCCGTCCGATAATAATCTGCCTTCCTGTTTTTCTACTAAAGTAGATAACCTCACATTCATCCACATTATAGTGCATCAGCCATGCATTTTCCCACTCACTCAACTTCTCCAAATCATACTGAATCACCACTGCATCCTCCTCACAGTTCACTCACCCAGCTTTGTGTCATCTAAATCATTAATATATGTTGTGAATAGCTAGTACCACTGCAGTACTCCACTGCCTGCTATTTTGATAAAGATCCTTTTATTCTTACCCTTTATTTCCTGTCTGTCGACAAGTTTTCTATCCATCTCAATACACTATCTCCAATACCATGCACTTGAATTTTGCACATTAATCTCTTATGTTGGACTTTGTTGAAAGTCTTCTGAAAGTCCAAATATACCACATCCATTGGCTCCCCCTTGTTGACTCTTCAAGTTACATCTTCGAAGAATTCCAGTAGATTTGTCAAGGATTTAAAAAAAAATTCAATTTTGAGTACCCAATTTTTTTTTCCCAATTAAGGGGCATGGCCAATCCACCTAACCTGCACATCTTTGGGTTGTGGGGGTGAAACCCACGCAAACATGAGGAAAATGTGCAAATTTCATACAGTCAGTGACCAGGGCCGGGATCTGCTATTAAATCTGTTATAATGGACTCTAGAATTTTCCCCACTACCTATGTCAGGTTGACCGCTCTATAATTCCCTGTATTCTCTTTACCTCCGTTTTTAAATAGTGGTGTTAATTAGCTATCCTTGAATCTGTAGGATCTGTTCCAGAGTCTGTAGATTCTTGGAAGGTGACCAATAATGCATCCACAAGTTCCAGAGCCACTTCCTTAACTACTCTGGGATGTAGATTATCAGGCTCTGCGGATTTGTCGGCCTTCATCCCATCAATTAATCCAACACCATTTCCATAATATATTGATTTCCTTCAGTTCCTCCCTCTCACTAAACCCTGTGTTTCCAACAATTCTGGCACATTATTTGTTAACTCATTTATGACGGCAGTATGAATTTAGTTGGTCAATCATTTTTTTGCTCCCCATTATATATTCCCCCTTTTCTGAATCCCCATATTCCCCAATCTTTTTCTCTTCACTTACCTACAGATGCATTTAGCGTCATATTTTTTGTTCCCTGCAAGTTTACTCTCGGATTCTAATTTCCTCTTCTTCATCAGTCCCTTTGTCTTTGTTTGCTGAATTCTAAACTGCTCCCAATCCACAAGTTTGCTGTTTTTTCTGCCAATTTTTATGCCTCTTCCTTGAATCTGATATTATCTCTAATTTCTCTTGTTAACCATGGTTTGGCCATCTTTCCAGTTTTATTTTTGTGCCAGTCAAGAATGAACAATTGTTGCAGTTCATCCATGCATTTTTTGAATGTTTGCCAATGACGATCCACCGTCATCCCCTTAAATAATGTTCCCCAATCCATCATAGCCAACTTGCGCCTCATACCATCATTGTTTCCTTTATTTAGCATTTATTTGGCTTTTCACAGTAACTTCATTGAAGCCTACTCGTGACAATAAGCAATTTTCATTTCATTTCATTTTCATTTAGATTCAGGAACCTAGGGCTGGATTCTCTGATTTGGAGACTATGTTCCCACGGTGGCATTTCACTCCAGGAAAACTGCCGCAAAATGGCTACCGATTCCCCGTTTTGCTGGGGGCTTGCAGGGAGGCAGTGTAGAGCTCCCGGCTCAAGAAGCCGATACGGCCTGGAGAATTTCCGGGTCCATGGCTGCACATGAGACTGTGGCGGCACTAAACTGAGTCCGCAGCCGCCACTCTGAGTTCCTGACCACACGCGACCCACGCCGTCGGAAACTCGGTCAGTCGGGGACGGAGCATCACAGGAAGGGCCTCAGCCAATGTATGAAGGCCGTGGATATGCCGTGTGGAGCATCGCAAAAGTGGCGCTACCCCACGATTTTGGCATCTTCTGTGATTCTCCGCCGAACGCCATTTCAGTGTTGGGGATCGGAGAATCCAGTCCCTAGTCACAGAATCTCTTGCTCTAACCTTTCGTATTTCACTTTTTGTTTTACGATCTTGTCCGCGTTTCCCCCTCCGTTGACTCCTTCTTTTGGTTTTACCCCCATGCCATTTTAGTTCAAAACGTCCCCAACCAGTCTGGCAAATACTCCCCCTAGGACATTAGTTCTGGTCATGATCAGATGTAACGCATACAGTTTGTACTGGTCCCACTCCCCCGGAACTGGTCCCAAAGTCCCAGGAATCTGAAATCTGGATGGCACGACAGCACAGTGGTTAGCACTGTTGCTTCACAGCACCAAGGATCCGGGTTGGATTCCCAGCTTGGGTCACTGCCTATGTGGAGTCTGCAAGCTCTCCCATGTCTGTGTGGGTTTCGGGTGCTCTGGTTTCCTCCCACAAGACCATAAGACATAGGAGCAGAATTAGGTCACTCGACCAATCGAGTGTGCTCTGCCTTTCAATCATGGCTGATATTTTCTCATCCCCATTCTCCTGCCTTCTCCCCATAACCCCGGATCCCCTTAGCCCGAAAGACGTTCTGTTAGGTGATTTGGACATTTTGAATTCTCCCTCTGTGTACCCGAACAGGCGCCGACATGTGGCGACTAGGGGATTTTCACAGTAACTTCATTACAGTGTTAATGTAAACCTACTTGTGACACTAATAAAGATTATTATTATTATCGAACCCTCCCCCATGCACTATCTCTTCAGCTATGTATCAAGCTGATATATCCTGTTATTTCTTCTCTGACTAGCAGATGGCACTGGTAATGATCCTGAGGTCACTATCTTTGAAGTTCTACTTTTCAACTTACTTCCGACCTTCTTATATTCTGCTTTTACAACCTCATCACTTTTTATTCCTATTTTGTTTGCACCAGTGTATACCAAAACCACTGGCTGTTCACCCTCCCCCTCCAGAATGTGCTGTAGACGCTCTGAAACATCCTTGACCCTGGCACCAAGGAATCACAGAATCACAGAATACTATAGTGCAGAAGAGGCCCTTCAGCCCATCGGGTCTGCCGGAAGGATGAAAGGCATTGACCTGCCCACCTACTCCCACTTGCCAGCACTTTGCCCATAGCCTTCAATGTTATGGCATGCTAAGTACTCATCCAAGTGCATTTTAAAGGGAGGCAACATAGAATCCTGGAGACTCATTTGCAACCATAAAAATGACTATTTATTCTCCTCACAATTGAATCTGCTATAACTATTGCATTCCCACACATTTTACTCCTCCCCTGTGCAGCATAGCCAACCATAGTGCGCCGAATTTGGCTACTGCTGCTTTTCCCTGAGAGGTCATTCCCCCAATATTATTCACAGCAGTACATCTGTTTTTCAGGGGAATGGCCACAGATGTTTCCTGTCCTGCCTGGTGGGCACCCATTGTCTCCCTGCCTGTGCAATCTTGGCTGGTGGTGTGACCACCTCTCGATACGTGCTATACTCTTGGCATCACGGATGCGCCACAGTGTCTCCAGCTGCCACTCCAGCTCCAAAACCCGGGCTTCCAGGAGCTACAAGTGGAGAAACTGCCTTCCCACATGCTGGCCCTGTGACTCCCACATAGACAAGAGGAGCACATCACGGCTTTGAGCTCTCCTGCCATGACTTGCCCCTTTAAATTAAAGTTTTTAGAAGATGCTTAAAATTAAATAATAACAATTATTCTTGGGCCCTTCCTCCCTGGTCCTTGTTACTACTGAATATAGCCCTTACAAACGATAGACACACAAAATATAGACTGTAAAAACAAAAGTGATAAAAGTAGTAAATGCTTACCCGACCGTCCTCATCCAATCAGCTGCTTTAATTTTCCCAGATCACTTTTGAATCCTGCCGTCACTTCTGAAGCAGCAAACCCCAAGCTACCACTCTGCTCTTAGTCTCACTCACTCTCCCACTCTTTTATCCTCCCGACTCCACTCAATCGCACTCATTCTCGTGCTCCTTTAACCTCCCGGCTGTACTCTCAGTCTCACTTTATCTTTGATGTGGAGATGCCGGCGTTGGACTGGGGTGAGCACAGTAAGAAGTCTTACAACACCAGGTTAAAGTCCAACAGGTTTGTTTCAAACACGAGCTTTCGGAGCACCTGAAGAAGGAGCCGTGCTCCGAAAGCTCGTGTTTGAAACAAACCTGTTGGACTTTAACCTGGTGTTGTAAGACTTCTTACTGTGCTCACTTTATCTTGTGCTCGTTTATCTCCCTGGCTCTGCTCCTATTGTTGCACAGCTGATGATCACACCTTCAGTGATCTAGACCGTACACGCTACAATTTTCTCCTCAAACCCATTTGCTTCTGCATCTCCATCTCGTTGTTTAAGACCCACCTTAAAATTCACCTCTTTGACCTAGCTACGGTTACCATTAAGCATTATTTTTTTTGTTTGAAGCTCCTTGGAGCAATTCTCTAGTTTAAAAGTGTCACATAAAATGCAAATTGTTGCTATTATCTTGTTCAATACTGTTCTCCAGTAGCGCTTCAGATTGTTTTTATTGACAATTTGCAAGAATTATTTTCCAAGTTGTTACTTGATTAATTAAAAAGTCCAATTTGCAGAATTATACCCACTTTGTATGAAATGGGACTTATGTCCTGATGATAGACTTGAATAATGCTCGCAGGTACCATGGATTCTCTCATCTTCAAAGCCTTAAGATCATTATTATCAGGCTATGAATCAAATTATAGTTTATAGGTGTAGCGTTTGATTGAGATGGATCAAATACTCAATAGCACATGGTAGTCCCTGTGATTGGGTTATTAGTGAGGGAATCAAAGAGCATTTATGCAACATTCCCTCAGGAAATTGGGATCCATGAAAGCATAGCTTGAACATGCGCAGTTCAAATATGACAATTTAAAGGAGCCAGCGATCTTTACTCTTTTCATGTTATTTAATGTGAGGTGTTTTCATAAATTTCTCTATGAGCTACACAGTTCTAACAACTGCGAGCACCAAACATGAATTCACTTCTGTACTCCAACAATGACCTGCCCATTATTCGAATGGGCAAAAAAAAGGGTGAGGATGTGCACGATCGAATTTCCAACATATATAGCACCAGGTGAGGTGCAGAGCATGGATTAAAAATGGATTAATGTCTTCCTCTGGTGGTTGACGTTCAGTGGTAAATTCCTAATTTGTCCATTCTACGTTTGACAAAAAAGCCATAAAATCCTCTTTGGTTCTTCTGCCAACGTTTTGAAGGGAGAATTCATCCTCCAGTGTTCACTTCTTGGGATTTGTAGGGCTGGATTTTATGAGGTGCCATGGCTCCTGAACAATCCCCCCCCCCCCCCCCCCCCCCCCCCCCCGGCACCACAGCTAAAGAGACATGTTGGGGCGGTGGCGGGGGAATCTGCTGAGCAGAAGCAAGGTTGCCCTGTAGGAATGGAATTGCTAATTAACTGTTAATAGATGGTGGTCGTCACCACTAGTGGCATGTTATATGTATTATGGCACTGCCCGTATATTAAGGGTACTATGGTAAATCCCTGCCTGCTGGCTCCACCCAGTAGGCGGCGTATAAAAGTATATGCTCTCCGATGCTGCAGCCATTCTGGTTCCAGCTACAGGAGGCACAACACCTTGCTCAATAAAGCCTCGATTGTTCCACTATTCTCGTCTTTGTGGTAATTGATAGCGCATCAGGGGCTGGTTTAGCTCACTGAGCTAAATCGCTGGCTTTTAAAGCAGACCAAGCAGGCCAGCAGCACGGTTCGATTCCCGTACCAGCCTTCCCGGACAGGCGCCGGAATGTGGCAACTAGGGGCTTTTCACAGTAACTTCATTGAAGCCTACTCGTGACGATAAGCGATTTTCATTTCATCAATTTATTGAGCAAGATTTTTAAAAAACGATGGATCTCCTCATCAAGCCTAATCGCCTGCAGCTGAGCCCTCAAGCAGCCAATGCTACGTCTGTCTTTGACCACTGGCTAGCCTCCTTTGAAAGCTACCTCAGAACCTCCGCTGAAGAACCCTTGGACTGGCAGAAGCTCCAAGTCCTCTATTCACAGGTGAGCCCTGACATTTCCCCCTCTTCCGGGATGCGCCCACCTACTCCGAAGCAATGGAGCTCCTGTAGGGACATTATGTTCGACCAGTTAATCAAGTATACGCCAGGCACCTCCTGGACACAAGACAGCAACTCCCCGGGGAGTCTCTGGATGATTTCTGGCATGCCCCGCACATCCTAGGTAGGAAATGTGACTGCCAGGCAGTTTCGGCAGTTCAGCACACAGAACTTTTAATTCGAGATGCTTACGTCATGGGCATGAAGTCTGCGGAAGGGGGTACGCTTGATCGTGCGGGAACTAGGCAGCTCGCTAATTCGTTAGAAGTGGCCTCCGGTAACGTTCAGTCCTGCGCCCCCAACCGTGCGGCACCCTTGTGGGCATCGTGGGCCCCACCAGCTGCCGACTCCAGCTCACCGTAAGCCTGCGCCGTGCAGCAGGTAGCCAACTCTGGGGGGCCCAAGTGTTATTTTTGCGGGCAAAGCAAACATTCCAGGCCAAATGTGAATCCCGCTGCTACCGTGCAAACTGAAAAATCCCAGCCCATGGATGGGTTTCTCCGACCCGCCTGCCCCGTCTGCCGGCGTGTCCCGCCGGCAGTGGGATTATCCGTTCCCACAACCGGCCAGTGGGGTTTCCCATTATGGCTACCCACACGCCATCGGGAAACCAGCTGGTGTGAGTGCGCTGCCAGCGAAGCAGAGGATCCCACTAACGGAGAATCCCGCAGGATACCTTTGATTCCTTCCTCCAAGTCATTCATATAAATTGTAAAACATTGAGCTCCCAGAACTGGGCCGGGCCGGAATTCTCCCCTACCCGGCGGGGCGGGCGGTCCCGGCACGTTGGAGTGGCGTGAACCACTCCGGCGTCGGGCCGCCCTAAAGGTGCGGAAGGGGGCGGGGAACCCCGCCCCAGGTTCCAGTGGCATACCACTCAATATATCATGCCAACCAGAAAATGACCCATTAATCCATACTCTCTGTTTCATGTAAGCTAGTCAATCTTCTATCCATGCCAATATTTTATTCACTACACCTTGAGTTTTTATTTTCTGCAATAACCTTCAACCTTAATTTCTTAACTTATTTTGTTGAAATGAATTAAAGCAAAATATAAAAAGCTGGAAAGTTAATTGTGCACATTTTTCTACCATTCTTTCTGTGAAATTTGGTGCGGGATTCTCCCCCAACCGACGGGCGGGCCGTATCAGCGCCAAAGAGTGGCGTGAACCACTCCGGCATCAGACCGCCCGCAAGTTGCAGAATTCTCCGCACCTCCTGGGGCTAGGCCGGCGCTGGAGTGATTGGAGCCGGCCAACCTGCGCATGCACGGCTGATGTCACATAGGCGCCACTGTTGCGTCATTCTCGGCACACCGCTTTGGAGCAAGCGTCAAGGCCCGGCGGCTGAGGAGCGGGATTCTCCGCGTCGTAAAAGGGCTCGAGCGAACAAAACCAGTGAGGGCCTGACAATGACGGAGCCACGGAGGGTCACGCCGAGGTTTGGGGAGACTGACCTTGAGACCCTCCTCGATGAGGTGGAGCAATGGAGGGTCATCATCTAGAAGAGGGCATCGCCACCCTGCCAGCATTGTGCGACGGGCCTGGCGTGAGGTGGGCACGGCAGTGAGTGCTGTGGGGCTGTCCCCTCAGTCTGGGGAGCAATGCCGCAAGAAGCTCCACGACCTCACCAGGGCTGCCAGGGTAAGTGCCAAGAGGGTGCCCCCAGGTCACAACAATTCCCCCCCCCACATGTCCCTCATCACCCACCTCCCCCCCCCAGTCACGAGGGGAGGGGGAGGGGAGGGCGAGGGTGAGTGGAGGGTGGTTAATCAAGTTGTCACAGACCCACATGAGCGCTGCAACCCCCTGGAGAGATGCCATGGTGTAGCTGCAACTGTCCCTCCAACCTGTGCCAATATCTGAATGCCCTGATGATACCTGCCGAATTGTGATGATCTATCCATGCCCCCCCACAACAGGACAGGTCTGCTCACAACAACCGGGAGCGCAACAGGACTAGAGAGGGTTCACCCATCATGCACCCCGTGACAGTCTTTAAAGAGAGGGCACTGGACCTTGCTGGGGGACACCCTAGGCCTCGGTCGTCTCCTCTGGCGCCCTGGCTCCACCATCAATGCCTCCTCCTCCTCCTCCCCATGCTGCTCGACGACAGGCCACTCCGCGGCCATTCCGTCTGCTGCTGCAGCTGCCCCTGCATCCACTGTGGGATGTGGCTGTGGACACTGTTGGATCTCCAACTGCAGTGCAGCAACCCCAACCACTGCGCTGAACATCGCCGTTCGGTTGGAATACATTTTGCTCACCTACAGAAGGGTGGTGGGGGGCAGAGTAACGACATGTTAGACGGAGGTTATTCGACACCTCGGCAGCTGCCTGCCACGGGATACCTGGTCGCGCTGCTGACACACGACCAGCCTAACCCCTGGTCACTTTCTGCGTACAGCGGGCAGTTAACAACACGTCCTCCTCACCGGTGCGTCAGTGTCCTGTGGCCATCAGCCACAGGGGAACCAGCGGCCGTGTCCTCGTGACCGTCCGCCATGGCAGGGCGGCTGACATGTTGCATCCAGGGGTGGACGACCCACTCCATTCCACTCACTCCACTCTCCCCCCTCCCCTCTGCCCCCCAACTTCTCCCTCTCCCCCCCACTTCTCCCTCTCCCCCCCACCTCCCTCTTCCCCCCCCGCTTCTCCCTCTACCACCCACTTCTCCCTCCCCCCCACTGCTCCCTCACCCATCTCCCTCTTCCCCCCCATTTCTCCCTCTCCCCCCCACTTCTCCCTCTCCCCCCCACCTCCCTCTTCCCCTCCCACTTCTCCCTCTACCCCCCACTTCTCCCTCCCCCCACTGCTCCCTCACCCATCTCCCTCTTCCCCCCCCATTTCTCCCACTCCCCACCACTTCTCCCTCTCCCCCCCATTTCTCCCTCTCCCCCCCACCTCTCCCTCTCCCCACCACTTCTCCCTCTCCCCACCACTTCTCCCTCCCCCCCACTGCTCCCTCACCCATCTCCCTCTCCCCACCACTTCTCCCTCTCCCTCCCACCACTTCTCCCTCTCCTCCCCACTTCTCCCTCTCCCCCCCCACTTCTCCCTCTTCCCCCCCCCCCCCCCCCCCCCCCCCCACCACTGGCCGCTGCGTTCTCAGGGGTGCCTTCCCCAGCTTGCTGACTCCGGGACGGTCCGCTCACCTCCTCACTCCTCGTCAGCCAGCTCGACTGGCTGGCGACTTACTGACCTTGCGTCAAGACGTCGGGACTTCGGCCCATCCGGCCCGGAGAATAGCGGGGGTGCCGGGGAAGCGAATGTTTGCCTGCTTCGGCCGATTCGCTGTGGTTTTGCGCGCGATACATGATTACAACAATTTGGCCGGTTGGGAGCATAGCAGGAGCGCGTCGGACCATTGTCGCGGGAAAAAACGGTGTTGACCGCTATTCTCCCAACCGGCGTGGGGTCGGAGAATCTCGCCCTAGGAGCAGCGCTCCGTAACTCTCGGCTGCCGGGCCTTGACGCTCGCGAATGACGCAGCGGTGGCGCCTATGTGACGTCAGCCGCGCATGCGCAGGTTGGCCGGCTCCAACACGCGCATGCGCGGCTGACGTCACGACGGCTGACGGCTCCAACCCACGCATGCGCGGCTGACGTCATGACGGCTGACGGCTCCAACCTGCGCATGCGCGGTTGCTGTCTTCCCCTCCGCTACCCCACAAGACGTGGTGGCTTGACCTTGCGGGGGGCAGAGGGGAAAGAGTGCGTCGCTTTGAGACGCCGGCCCGACGATCGGTGGGCACCGATCGCGGGCCAGTCCACTCCCGAGCACGGCCGTGGTGCTCACTCCCCTCTCCGCCCCCCCCACAAGCTTCAAATGAGCATTTGGCGCGCATGTTCACGATGGCAGGGACCAGGTGTGGTTGCCGTTGTCGTGAACCGGTCGGGAACAGCAGGCCGCTTGGCCCATCCGGGCCGGAGAATCGCCAGTCGCCGTGAAAAACAGCGAGCGGCGTGGGCCAAGGGGGTAATATTTTAATGAAGTGTTCCCCAAAGTCCATCCAAGGCCACTCTCCCCCCCGCCCCCCCTCACAGTGCTCTACCTGCCAACCTCCCCTCTATTACCCCCCCAGGATCTCTCCCCCCTCCCCAAGAGACCCCTAAAATGGTAGGCCCATACAAGAAACCTGCTTCATGGGAACACCTAAATAAAGGAAACCTCCCCACAGAACCCAGAAAAAAGACCCCTGTCTTGAACCTAGAGAGCAGCCCAAACAGGGGCAGTGAGCACAACTACAGTTGTAACACTTATCTGAAAGCACCACGTATCTATTCTTGGAAAGCTCTATCTAAACCCCTCCGATCTATTAGCTTCAACCCATTCATTAATTTCTAGTAGTGGACTGTGATTGACAGCTTTCGCAAAACGGTTACAGTCTTGATGCATTCATCTTCCTTTGTAGGTGAGTGACTCTAAGTGCTTCAACCCCAATGTTTACAAACATCAACCACATCAATGAGAGATAAGTGCATTCTAATCACTAAGTGCATTCCAATCACTTCAACGTGTGATTGCAATGCAGTTACATCTCTTTGGAAAATTGCTCAGGCATTTCTTGTACACAAAAAGTAGGACAAATACAATAAGGCCAATCATTCTACTCTCCATCATCAGTGAAGTGATGGAAGGAGTCATTAAAAGCACTATCAACTGACACTAATGAATAACCCTCCCAGTGACTCTCAGTTTTGGTTCTGCAAGTCCACTCAGTTTCGAACCTCAGTAGAGCCTTGGTTTAAACATGGAAAAAGAACTGAATGCCAGAGGTGAGGTGAGAGTAACTGCCCTTGACATCAAGGCAGCATTTGTTCAAGTATGGCATCAAGGAGCCCAAGCTAAACTGCAGTCAATGGGAATCAGAGGGTAAAACCTCCATTGGTTGGAGTCATACCTGGCACAAGGAAAATGGTTGTGAATGTTGGAGGTCAATCATCTCAGCTCCAGGACATAATTGCAAGGGTGGCTCAGGGATGTGTCCCAGGCCCAACCTTCTTCAGATGCTTCATCAATGACCTCCCTTCCATCCAAAAGTCAGAAGAGAAGATTTTTGCTGATGATTGCAAATTGTTCAGCACTCTTCATGACTCCTCAGGTAATGAAGCAGTTCATATCTAAATGCAGAAAGACCTGGACAGTGTCCAGGCTTGGGAAAGCAAGTGCCAAATAACATTTGAGCTACACAAATACCTTCTCCAACACGAGAATCTAACCATCACCTCTTGGCATTCAATGGCATTACCATCATTGAATTCCCCACTATCAACATCTTGGGGGTTGCCATTGATCAGAAACTGAACTGGACGAGCCATATTAATACTGTGGCTACAAGAGCAGGTCAGAGGTTAGGAATCCTGCAGTGAATATCTCACCTCCTGACTCTCCAATGTCTGTCCACCATCTACAAGGCACAAGTCAGGAGTGTGATTGAATATTCCCCATTTACCTGGATGAGTGCAGCTCCAACAACATTCGAAGCTCGACACCATCCAGGATAAAGCGCTGGAGATCCGAGATGGAAACCGTTCTGTGGGTAAAAGAGACAGAGATAAGTCGTGGATTTTGGTTTAAAAATGTTATTTTTAAATAATGCTAGCCCACTGCCTGACTTCACAGTACATCTATTTACTGTCCTTTTTAGAATGTGTCTGTGCCTTTTGATTGCTATCCCTTCCACAAACATTCACTTCCTTCACCACTGATACACAGTAGCCTGTGGTGTGTAACTCACCTCCTGACTCCGCAAAACATGTCCACATTCTACAAGGCACAGATCA
The DNA here is from genome assembly GCF_902713615.1 of Scyliorhinus canicula. Lineage (NCBI taxonomy): Eukaryota > Metazoa > Chordata > Chondrichthyes > Carcharhiniformes > Scyliorhinidae > Scyliorhinus > Scyliorhinus canicula. Next base: position 145,802,293 of record NC_052151.1, on the reverse strand, counting down.
GGAGTGTGATGGAATACACTCCATTTATCTGGATGAGTGCAGCTCCAACAACACTTACGAAACTTAACACCATTAGCCTGCTTGACTGGCATCCCAACCACCACCTTAAACACTCACTTCCTCCACCACTGGCATTGAGTAACAGCAGTGTGTATCATCTACACCAGGGGTGGGCAAACTACGGCCCGCGGGCCGCATGCGGCCCGCCAAAGGCATTTCTGCGGCCCACCAAGTCATTAAAAAAAAAAAAAAAAAAAAAATTTTTTTTTTAAATTTGTTTTTTTTTTTAAATTTTTTTTTAAAGGTTAATGGGTGGGGGGGCTGTTGGGTTACTTACTGGTATAGGGTGGATACGTTGACTTGAGTAGGGTGATCATGGCTTGGCACAACATCGAGGGCCGAAGGGCCTGTTCTGTGCTGTACTGTTCTATGTTCTATATGAGGCGCCCAGAATCATAACCGGGTGACGTAATTATTTTACTTAATATACTATGCGGCCCTTTGTGAATTGTGAATTTCTGAATGCGGCCCTTGCACGGAAAAGTTTGCCCACCCCTGATCTACACTCATCAAAGTTCCTTAAGCAGCGGCTTCCAAATCCATCACTGCTACCGTCTAGAATGACAAGGGCAGCATACACATGGAAACGCAACCAGCTGGAAGTTCCCCTCCAAGCCACTCACCATCCTGACTTGGAAAAATATCAGCTGTTCCTTCACTGCTGCTGGGTCAAACTCCTGGAACTCACTCCCTAACTGCAGCAGCTCAGAAAGGCAGCTCAACACCATCTTCTCAAAGACAATTAGGGGAGGGCAATAATAGCTGGCCTAGCCAACAAAGCCCATATCCCTTGAATTAATTTTTTAAAAGACCCACTTAATGGGATTTACAGAGGTCCTATCTGGACACAAGGCATATATTAGAAGACTATTTCTCCACCAGAATCACCTATAAAGTTTTTTTTAGCTGCTGGATGAAGCTGTTTAACCCACTTCAAAAATAAGTGCAACATTATCTATAGCAGCAAAAATAGTCACATCTTTGAACTTTCTTTCCCACTGAGTCAGTCCAAGTAGTATTGAAACAACTACAGAAAAGCTTGCATTGATGTGTCACCTTTAACCTGGTAAAATGTCTCAAAGCACTTCACAGGTGCATGATCAGACAAAAAAATCACACCAACCAATGTAGGAGATGTTGTGAGAAATGATTAAAAGCATGATCAAAGCAGTGGCTTTAAAGAGCATCATAAAGTCTGGCTGCCCATCAATCACGGATTGTAGAAAATGGAGGGTTGCATGTTCGGCAGAAGCTTACAGCCTTATAAAGGACGAGGGAGAATGGGGAATTGAAGGATGTATGTATTAGTGAAAAGTTGTATTGGAGAAATCGATGGAAGTGAAGCCTAATAAGTCCCCGGGACCTGATGACCTAAATCTCGGTGTGTTGAAAGAGGTTGCTATGGAGATAGTTGATGCATTGATGATCATCCTCCAAACTCTGTAGATTCTGGAATGGTTCCTGCAGATTTGAAAATAGCAAATGTTACTCCAATATTTCAAAAGGGAGGGAGAGAGAAAACTGAGAACTACAGACTTATTAGCTTTACATCAATAGGGGGGAAATGTTAGAATTTATTATAAATCACAGAATCATAGAAATACAGAGTGCAAAAGAGGCCATTCGGCCCTTTAAGTCTGCACCAACACATGAAAAACACCTGACCTACGTACCTAAAACCATTTACCAGCACTTGTCCCATAGCCTTGAATGTTATGACATGCCAAGTGCTCATCCAGGTACTTTTGAAAGGATGTGAGGCAACCCGCCTCTACCATCCTCCCAGACAGTGCATTCCAGACCATCACCACCCTCTGGATAAAAAGGTTTTCCCTCAAATCCCCTTCAACCTCCTGCCCCTCACCTTGTACTTGTGTCCCCTCTTAACTGACCCTTCAACTAAGGGTAACAGCTACTCCTATCCATCCTGTCCATGTACTCATAACAAAGAACAAAGAACAATACAGCACAGGAACTGTCCCTTTGGCTTTCCAGGCCTGCGCCGGCCATGGTACCTGCCTAAACTAAATGCACTTACGAAGTCCGTATCCTTCCATTCCCACCTTATTCATAAAATTGTCTAGATGCCCCTTAAATGCCGCTATCATACCTGCTCCTACCACCTCCCCAGGCAGCACGTACTATATATTTACCACCCTCTGTGTAAAAAACTTGCCTCGCACATCTGTTCTAAACTTTTCCCCATGCACTTTAAACCTATGTCCCTTAGTACTTGACTCTCTGACCCTGGGAAAGTGCATCTAACTATCCACTCTGTCCATGCCACTCATAATCTTGTGGACCTCTATCAGGTCGCCTCTCAATCTCCGTCGTTGCAATGAGTACAGACCGAGTTTAACTAACCTCTCCTCATAGCTAATGCCCTCCATACCAGGCAACATCCTAGTAAACAGCTTCTGTACCTCTCCAAAGCATTCACATCCTTCTGGTAGTGTGGCGAGCAGAATTGTACACAATATTCCAAATGAGGCCTAACTAAGGTCCTGGACAGCTGCAACATGACTTGCCAATTTTTATATTCAATGTCCCGACTGATGAAGACCAGCATGCTATATACCTTCTTGACCACCTTATCCACATGATTTGTTACTTTCAGTAATTTGTGTGCATGCAAGCCCAGATCTCTCTGCCTATCAGTACTCGCAAAAGATCTACCATTTATTGTCCAATTCCTATGTGCATTGGACCACCAAAGCGCATTACCTCACACTTGTCCAGATTAAACTCCACCCAAGATTAAACTCTACTTCTCCGCCCAAGACTCCAACCAGTTGCGGTATCCTCTGAAAATCCTCTTCACTATCCGCAACGCTTTTTGTGTTGTCCGCAAACTCACTAATCAGACCAGTTACATTTTCTTCCAAATCATCTATATACACTACGAACAACAAAAGCCCCAGAACTGATCCCTGTGGAACGCTGCTTGTCACAGCCTTTCATTCAGAAAAACACTCTTCTACTGCTACCCTCGGCCCAAGCCAGCTCTGCATCCAACATGCGGGCCCTCCTCTGATCCCATGTGACCTCACCCTCCATACCATAGAACATAGAACATAGAACAGTACAGCACAGAACAGGCCCTTCGGCCCTCGATGTTGTGCCGAGCAATGATCACCCTACTCAAACCCACGTATCCACCCTATACCCGTAACCCAACAACCCCCCCTTAACCTTACTTTTAGGACACTACGGGCAATTTAGCATGGCCAATCCACCTAACCCGCACATCTTTGGACTGTGGGAGGAAACCGGAGCACCCGGAGGAAACCCACGCACACACGGGGAGGACGTGCAGACTCCGCACAGACAGTGACCCAGCCGGGAACCGAACCTGGGACCCTGGAGCTGTGAAGCATTTATGCTAACCACCATGCTACCCTGCTGCCAGTCCACCATAACCGTGTACACCTCGATCAGGTGACCAAACCAAAGTTTTATTCAACTCTGGAATGTGGTAAAGAATGTGATAAATGGACACTTTGATAATAATTATTTATTTGTCATGGTTAATATGGATTTATGAGTGGGAAATCACATTTGACGCAACTGTTGGAGTTTCTAAGGATGTTACTAACAGAATTGATGAAGGGCAGTTGGTGGATGTTGCATACTCCGATTTTCAGAAGGCTTTTATATAAGTCTCCAGAGGAGGTTCGTTCGCAAAATGAAAGCATCTGTGATAGGAGGTAATATACTGGCCTGGATTAAGGATTGGTTAACAGGCAGAAAACAGAGAGTAGGAATAAATGGGTCAGTCTCATATTAGCAGGCTGTGGCTAGTGGAGTACTGGAGGGATTTGGCCCCAGCTGTTCACAATATATATCAATGATTTGTACGTGGGGACCAGATGTAATATTTCTAAATTCGCGGATGGCACAAGGCTAGATGGAATATGTGTTGTGAGGAAGGTGCAAAGGGGCTTCGAAAGGATTTGAGCAGAATTACTGAGTGGCCAAGAAAATGGCAAATGGAATATAATGTGGAATAATGTGAGGTTATCCAGTTTGGTAGGAGGAACAGATGTGTGGAGTGCTTCTTAAATGATAAACAATTAGAAAGTGTAGATGTACAAAGGCGCATGGGAGTTCTCATCAATAAGCCACTGAAGACTAACATGCAGGTGCAGAGCAAGCAATTAGGAAAGCTAATGGTATGTTAGCCTTTCTCAAAAGAGGATTCAATTATAGGAGAATTGAAGCCATGATGTGGAGATGCCGGCGTTGGACTGGGGTGAGCACAATAAGAAATCTTACAACACCAGGTTAAAGTCCAACAGGTTTGTTTTGAATCACTGTCTTTCGGAGCGCTGCTCCTTCCTCAGGTGAACATCCACCTGAGGAAGGAGCAGTGCTCTGAAAGCTAGTGATTCAAAACAAACCTGTTGGACTTTAACTTGGTGTTATAAGACTTCTTAAGGTGTATTGAAGTCATGCTTCAATTGTATAGAAGCTTGGTTAGACTGTAACTAGCGTACTGTGTGTAGTTTTGGGCCCCTTAGCTTCAGAGTGATATTATTGCCATAGTGGGAGTGCAACAAAGGTTCACCAGACTTGATCTCATGATGACAGGATTGTCCAATGAAGAGAAATTGGGCAAACAGGCTAGAATTTTGAAGAATGAGAGGTGATCTGATTTAAACCTACAAAATACTTAAAGAGATAGACAGGGTGGATGCAGGTAAAAGTGCTTTCCTTGTTTGGAGAGTCTAGTACCAAGGAGCACAATTTGAAAATAAGAGAGAAACCACACAGGACCGAGATGAGGAGATATTTCTGTACACAGAGAACTGTGAATCTTTGGAATTCTCCACCCCAATCGGCTGTGGAAGTTCAAGTATGTTTAAAGTGGAGATTGACCCGTTTCTAAATGTCAATGATGTGAAGGGAATAGTGTAGGGAGAAAGGCAATGACACTGTTGCACCGCAAACTTAGGTCAAGCTGACAAAACACTGAAACTCTCAAATAATCGTACAACTATCTCCTTTTTATACCTTACCAAGTTTCCACAAAAGTATCAAAATTCCATTGTGAAGGGTATTAAAAGCAAAACTGTTCTACAAAAGGTATCAAACTCAAGGCTTGGACCTCAGCACCACCTATTAAGAGGTGAGGTGATCAGACTCCGTCTTGGTGTATTCCGATGTCCAAAGTGCTCAATCCTGTGCATGATTTGTCATAGTCTTTCATTGTGCTCTGCCATGTTTGATGCCCAGATGACTCTATCATTGACATAAACACTAACTCCAGGAAGGTTTTCCATGCTCTGTTCCATCGCCCTGTGGAAGATCTCCGATGCAGAGATGATGCCAAACGACATTCTTAAAAAACAGTACCACGCGAACGGTGTATTAAAGGTGCCCAAACGTGTGCTGTACTTGTCCAATCTCAGCTGCCAGAATCCCCTGGTAGCATCAAGATTGATAAACACTGCGGAATTTTTCATCTCACAGGGAATCTCCTCTCTTTTGGGGATCTGGTAGTGTTCCAGTCTAATGTTTTGGTTTAGATCCTTTGGATCAATGCAAAAGCGCAACTCTCCGTTCTGCTTCTTCACACAGACCAGCAAGCTAACCCAGTTGGTTGGTTCTTCCACTTCCTCTATGATGCCTAACCTCTACATCTTGTCACGCTCGATCTTGAGACGTTCTCGTAGTGGCGCAGGCACTCTTCTCGGTGGGTGAATTACTGGACGTGCATCATCCTTGAGTTGGATTTTGTATTGGAATGGCAACATTCCAATTCCGTGGATAACTTGAGGAAATCTCTGAATTGTTTGCTCAATGATGGCACAGTATGGTTGTTTCACCATGCTGTAGACACGCTTCACCAGTGGTAACTGCTTCCAGGCATCTGGGCCCAATAACAATGTTCATGATGATTGAACTATTATGAACTTGATTAAATATTTTTTCCCCTTAACTTCCACCTGTAGGTTACGAGCACCCAGAATTATGATAGTTTTGCCATTATAGTCGCTCAGGACGCAATCTGTGTATTGGATATTCGGTTTTATTTTCAACTTCATCAAATCTGCTTTGTTAATTAAGTTTGCGTGAGTCCCGGTGTCGAACTTAACTTTTACAATGGTCTCATTTATTTTGAGCAGTGTGGTCCACTCATCCGCTGTTTTCACCGTCTGAATTTTTAGTGCTATTTGTCGTCCAGCATTTTCATTAATTATGTTCACAAAGACAGAATCTTCAGGGACAATTGGTTCATCATATATTTCACGTTGCCTGCTTTGTATAATTGATGAATCGCTAGTTTTTGTAGCCTTGGCTATTACATCACACTCTTTAGTTGCTGTCTTCTTTCACCGAACAGGCATTGCTGCGCAAAATGTTTTTTTCTTGTACATCTGGCACAAGTTTTGCTGAAAGCAGAGAATTTTCTTCGACCGTGCATTCTGCCGCACCTCCGGCACAAAATGGCCTGCTCTGAAATTTTTTTAAAATAGCCGCCGCCCGGACCACGTTTCTAATTTTGCTGCGATGCAACAAAGATGGCGTCAGTTGGGCCGTCTTTTTCCCCGCCACTTTCTTGGGTCTGGGTCTCAGTGACCTGCTTTGGTACTATCTGACTGGTCTTGCAGATTTTGATGGCATCTGCTAATTTTAAATTGCTTTCCCTCAGCAATCACTCGGGTAATTTATCACATTGTAAACCGTATACAATTTGATCTTTTATCAATGAATCATGGAAGTCTGAAAAATTGCAGGACTATGCTTTGAGACGTAGATCCGTGATAAAACAGTCAAAGTTTTTGCCCGATTTGTTCAGTCTCACCCTCCTGAATACATAGCGCTCGAAGGTTTCATTTTTTAGCGGATTGCAATAGTTATCGAATTGCTCGATTATTTTTGAGTAGCTCTTCTTCTTGTCTCCCTCCAAAGCGAACTGAAAAGTACAGACCAATTATACAGATCAATTGCTTGGGGACCAGCTACTGTCAACAGGAGTGCTATTTTTCTCTCGCCTGAAGATTCTTGGAGACCAAGAGCTTGCACATAAAAAGTGAACTGTTGCTTGAAAGCACACCAGTTTGCATCTACATTACCAGTTGTGAGCAACTGGCAGTGAGTCTTCAATGCTTCCATCTCGCTTCGACGATCCTTGTAGTATTTCATTTAACAGCCGATTTTTTTTTTCAAGTCTCTGCTTGTTCTCTTGTGTCTTCTCGATTTATCTAATTTTCCCTAACTGTTCTCTTTCGACATCCACTTTAAAGGTACCATGTAATGTTCTTTGATTGGGCTGATGTGAACAAAGAACATTCAACTTTGTTTTATAAACAAAGCTATTTATTATTAACACTACATTAACGAATACCTAAAATGTCTAAGGTGAATCCAGTTGGAAACAAGCGTCTATCACTAACTTACACTAAGATACAACAGAGCTACTTTAAACTGCGACTGCTATCGACTCCTGACAAACACCTTCTGATGGGGCACATGGTGCATCCCAGGTTCTGGGACTCCATATTGCCCCACCTCCTACTTGGATGGTAGAACTACAACAGTAAAACATATAACTTATAATACACAGGCAGATCATAGATTATAGAATTTACAGTGTTGATGAACTATTCATATTATGTTCAGATGATAGTCTACCTATCATCACAATTCCTGCAGGTTATTTCTCCAGCAGTTTCTTTGTCTCTCCTTCTTATACAGCACTGACCATGCTTCCAGCTACGTACTCATAGGACAAGCACTAATCAATCACTGTCCAAAAGTCATAAATGCTCAGGAGTCCTGACTCTCTCAGGGGTTGTATTTCTCTCATAAATCTAAATTCTCAACAGTCATAGCTCAAATTTTTTAAATCTCCACTAACATACAGAACCTATGTCCCCTTAAGGTTTAAATAATTCAGTATAGGTACGAAGTAGCTTGAATCATTTTTATGCTCCCTTAACAAACTGTAGAGGAAACTCCTCCATTATCTCATCATTATTCTTGACCATTCTTTCTTGGTTCATGAACAGCGTGATCTGCACAAATTTATTTTCTTCCAAGGTTTTGACTACCATTCCATAAACCCAGATAACTACGAATGATGAAAAATCCTGATATCAGTTGCAACTTCATCCAAACTCCCCAGATTTAACACTATCACCTCACCGGCAGACCACCTCACTCCTGAACACATAGTAAAGTCACCATAGTCCTAGATGACCACAGGCTGCTTTCCCCTTTGAGGGGGAGAGCTGACTGGTGGTGATTAAACTTGAGGATCAACACAAGGCAAGGTTGAGAAGGCAGGGCCTTTATCAACAACCTCAGCCGGTACAGGAATTCAACCTGGGCTGTTGGCATCGCTCTTCATCACCGAACCAGCGGTTTGTCCAGTTGTCCAACCAACTGAGCTAAACTGACCACCACTGAACGCATATGATTCCTTATCTTTTCACATGAAGTAATTAATTCAAATTCCATATTAGCTTTTAAGTACATAGAATTAAAATAACAGATTTAACATGTTAACATGTGCATTACCTTAGATAGTATTTACTCATTATAGGTAACACAAAAAAAGAACAAATATTGCTCTTATAAAAATTATCCCAAATTCAAATAATGGACTCAACTTACTCACCTCGTCGTGCTTGACGGGATGCTTCTCGCCAGACCCGCGATGCTTGAGGCTTCTCGCGATCTGGATCATCTCCTTTAAAATCGCCCAGCAGCTGTGCCTGGGAGATCTCGCCAGGCCATTGTTTAGCACTGGTTTCCATCAACATGGACCAGGCGTAACAGCACCTGGTATGGTCTCCCAGGCCATTAAAGACCCACCGCTGGTTGAACTCTGAGCAGGGTGGTACCCTGGCATCCCACTGGCACCCTGACACCTAGCAACCTGGCAGTGCCACTCCGGCCGCGGTGGGGTCACTAAAGGGGGTCAAAAGATCAGGGCAGCCTTTAAAAATGGCGCCCCGATTCACGAGTTGTCTTCCTGCACTGGCGAACTGAGCTAGTCTGTGTAGAAAATTATGTAAATGCAGCTCGACGGGCGTTCCTTGCCGAGGCCAAAAAAGACGGCTAAGTGCCATTGACTATTGGGGTTGAGAAACACCCTGCTCAACGTATCTGAAACCGGACTATATTTTCTTCTGTGAATCGAAGCCAGTGACATCACAGGTTGAGAATATATGAAATCTATCTCTCTTCAGCAACAAAAAGAATTTAAATTCTCCTTCACACTCAAACCCACACAAACAATCCTTCCATTAACTGCCATTACCCCTTACTTCATCAAAAATGTAAATCTGTTTAACCCCTTAAATTTTAGGTAACTTCCCCTTTTATATGAATTGTCATTCCGTGCACTCAATTTATTTCATCACATAAATATCACGAGCAAACTCCCGCAGGCATGGGAGAACAGCTCAGTTATCAATAACAGTAGTGCTTACAATTGGTATGGAATTTAAGTCAAACTAATTACACAAACAATTCAGCTCAAAACGTAACAGATAAGTCTGAATGAGTTAACTTTCTTTGAATAAAGGGCGTGAAAGCCTTTAGTCCCCAATGGACACTATGCTCTAATGAACACTTTGGAGTCTTGAAGCTGCTAGGCTTGCTTGTTTTCTGTGATTCATGATCCATCTATTTTAAAATAAAAGCACAAAGGATACGTTTGGCTTGGAGCTAAATAAGTTCATTTGGTCTCGATGTATCTTGTCAATTTCTCGATCAGCAAATTGGATTTATAGTGAAATAAACAGAGAACAGCATAATCTCTGCAAGTTGAGGGAAACAAAATTAAACAAAAGTTTTCAAATGTAATGACTGTCATAATATACACACAAGTATGTGATGGTGCACAGGCAGACATTGATTGACACACAGGATGATCAATGAACACACAGAACACAGCAGCCAATCACCAGACAGGACACGACCACTATAAAGCCAGAGGGCACTAGTTCTCCCGCTCTCTTGGGATCCAGCCTCTGAGACAGTCAGAGCCCGTGAGCAACAACTAGAACATCCACCATGTGGTAGTAAGTTAGTCTGGTCAGGTTAGCCTCAGGTCTCCAGTCAACTCAGCATAGTGTCAACCCACAGTTAAAGCATGTATGATAGTTAAGAGTTCAATAAAATAGAGTTGCATTTTTTCAAGTGTTGGAAGCCTGTTTCTCTCACTGCTGCAGTAAACGCAGTCCTCGCAGACCCAGCATACCCAACACATCATGATACCAGTGAGTCATGTTAGAGTTTGACGGACCTACCTTGAGATAGTCTGCCTTTGACCAGCGATCAGCCATCTGGTAACATGAACAGCATCCGCCCGCCCTCGACACTCCACATCGCCGGCAACCTCGGTGCAAACTGGAAGATTTTTAAGCAGAAGTTTCAGCTGTATCTTGAAGCTACCGACCTCAAAGCCGCATTGGATGCCAGGAAGATCGCTCTCTTCCTCTCTGCAGCTGGGGACCACACTATCCACATTTTTAACTCCCTCACCTTTGCTGAAGGTGAGGACAAGACAAAGTTCAAAACAGTCCTGCTGAAGTTCGACAGCCACTGTGACATCGAAGTCAATGAGAGCTTTGAATGCTATGTGTTCCAGCAGAGGCTTCAGGGTAAGGATGAACCTTTTCAGTCCTTCTTAACCCATCTCCATATCCTCACGCAATTCTGCAACTACAGCTCCACTTCCGACTCCATGATCCGCGACCAGTTTGTTTTCAGGGTCCACTCCGATCCCCTTCGCCAGCAGCTCCGTAAAGTTAAGCAGCTCACCCTCACCATCGCCATCAAGAACTGCATCCTGCATGAGAATGCTAATCAGTACTCTCATATCAAGGCGGCAAAGACGGCGCGGCAAAGCCCCCACGATGGGGAGTGGGTGCAGGCTGTAAAACAGCTCCAGGGCATGAGTCTGGATGAGGGCAGCCATTTTGCGCGCTTTTCCTGGGCTCCTGCGCATGCGCGCAATGAGCGAGGGGACGGCGAGGACGAGGACCGAACTGCGCAGGTGCGCACATCTTTTGACCACACAGCGCAGGCGCAGTGGCACACGGAGCATCCTGAAGTCGGTGCCATGATGTGCAACAACTGTAGCTCCATCCACATCAAGCCGAGCATTCTTCCATCGGCCTGCCAGCTTCTCGACTACAATGGCAATGCCATTGCTGCCAGTGGCTCATGCCAGCTTGTGGTATCTCATCGTTCTTCAAGAGCCACCCTGCATTTTGAAATTGTAGGGTACAATAAAGCTTCCTTGCACGGTGCTCAGGCCTGCAAAACCCTGAATCTTGTGCAGCGGGTTCACTCCATGTCGCCCGCTGAGGCATCAGCCTCGCCAGATGCCAACTTCCAAACCCAATTAAATGACACCACAGCACGATACCACAGCGTCTTCGAGGGTATGGGCACACTTCCATACCCATACATACAAGATACTTCTGAAACTGAATGCCACACCTGTGGTTCATGCACCGTGTCATTTCTAAGGTCATGGAACCCACGGACTGGGTTAGCTCCATGGTTTGTGTCAAAAAACCGTCAGGGGAACATCGCATTTGTATCGACCCAAAGATTTGAACCGTAACATCATGAGGGAACACTAACCTATCCCTAAGCGAGAAGAGCTCACCAGCGAAATGGCTCACGCCAAATTCTTCACGAAGCTGGACGCCTCCAAGGGGTTTTGGCAAATACAGATGGACGCATCCAGTCGAAAGCTCTGCACATTTAACACCCCGTTTGGTCGTTACTGTTACAACCGAATGCCCTTTGGCATCATCTCCGCCTCGGAGGTGTTTCACCGCATAATGGAGCAAATGATGGAGGGAATCGAGGGGGTGCGAGTGTACGTCAATGACATCATTATCTGGTCCACAACTCCTCAGGAACATATCAATCGCCTCAAGCGGGTGTTCCATAGGATCCACGAGCATGGCCTCCGACTCAACAGAGCCAAATGTTCGTTCGGTCAAGCATAAATAAAGTTCCTTGGCGACCATATTTCGCAGTTCGGTGTGCAGCCAGATGCAGATAAGGTGTCGGCGATCAATGCTATGAAGACACTGGAGGACAAGAAGGCGGTCCTCCGCTTCCTAGGGATGGTCAACTTCCTTGGGAAGTTTATCCCCAACCTTGCATCTCACACCACAGCTCTCCGCAATCTTGTTAAAAAAAAACACCGACTTCCAGTGGCATTGGGGCAGTACTCCTCCAGCGGGACGAATCCTCCTCCTGGGCCCCAGTCGCATATGCATCTAGAGCTGTGACACCTACTGAGCAACGATATGCTCAAATCGAAAAAGAATGCCTGGGCCTCCTCACGGGGATTGACAAATTCCATGATTACGTGTATGGACTCCCCAAGTTTGCAGTTGAAACGGACCACAGGCCATTGGTTCACATCATACAGAAGGACCTCAACAATATGACGCCACACCCATAATGTATCCTCCTCAAACTCCGACGCTTTGATTTCGACCTTCCTAGGGATGGTCAACTTCCTTGGGAAGTTTATCCCCAACCTTGCATTCTGCAAGGTCTGCACCCCAGGCAAGGAGCTTATTGTGGCCGACGCACTCTCTCGCTCCATCACCACGCCGTGCGAGCAGTCGGACTTCGTCTGTCAGATCGACGCTCATGTTGAGTTCTGTGCATCCAACTTTCCGGCCACTGATGAAAGGGTCGTACAGATTCGTCAAGAAATGGCCAGGGATCCTTTACTCCAACAGGTCATGCGCCATCTCACAGATGGTTGTCAAGAAGGACAGTGCCCACAGTTCTATAATATAAAAGACGATCTGGCAGTGGTCGATGACATATTAATGAAACTGGACAGGATAGTAATACCACAGAGTATGCGAGAGCTTGTCCTCGGCCAACTCCACGAGGGTCACCTGGGGGTGCAAAAGTGTCACCGGTGAGCCTGAGAGGCAGTATATAGGCCTGGCATTAGTCAGGATATCACCAACACTGTCCTGAATTGCCCAACGTGCCAACGGTTCCAGCCGGCTCAGCCGAAAGAGACTTTGCAGCCGCATGAACTGGTGTCGTCCCCATGGACCAAGGTTAGCATTGATCTCTTTCACGCAAAAGGCCAGGAATACGTCCTCATAGAACATAGAACATAGAATGATACAGCGCAGTACAGGCCTTTCGGCCCTCGATGTTGCACCGACATGGGAAGTCCAAAAACTAAAGGCCATCTAACCTACACTATGCCATTATCATCCACATGCTTATCCAATAAACTTTTAAATGCCCTCAATGTTGGCGAGTTCACTGCTGTTGCAGGTAGGGCATTCCACGGCCTCACCACTCTTTGCGTAAAAAACCCACCTCTGACCTCTGTCCTATATCTATTACCCCTCAATTTAAGGCTATGTCCCCTCGTGCTAGCCACCTCCATCCGCGGGAGAAGGCTCTCACTGTCCACCCTATCTAACCCTCTGATCATTTTGTATGCCTCTATTAAGTCACCTCTTAACCTTCTTCTCTCTAACGAAAACAACCTCATGTCCATCAGCCTTTCCTCATAAGATTTTCCCTCCATACCAGGCAACATCCTGGTAAATCTCCTCTGCACCCGCTCCAAAGCTTCCACGTCCTTCCTATAATGAGGTGGCCAGAACTGTACGTAATACTCCAAATGCGGCCGTACAAGAGTTTATTACAACTGCAACATGACCTCATGGCTCCGGAACTCAATCCCTCTACCAATAAAGGCCAACACACCATAGGCCTTTTTCACAACCCTTTCAACCTGGGTGGCAACTTTCAGGGATCTATGTACATGGACACCAAGATCCCTCTGCTCATCCACACTACCAAGAATTTTCCAACTACCCCGAGGTGGTCAGACTCTATGACCTCACATCAGCAACAGTCATCAAGGCATGCAAAGAGACCTTTGCCCGTCATGGCATTCCACTTACAGTCATGATTGATAATGGCCCGTGCTTCTTCAGTCAGGAGTGGATGGATTTTGCCAGGCAGTACAATTTCACGCACGTCACTTCAAGCCCCCACTACCCCCAGTCAAATGGGAAAGCTGAAAAGTGGGTCCACATTGTTAAATGACTGTTGTGTAAAGCTGCTGATTCGGGTTCAGACTTTAACCTGCCGCTGTTAGCCTACAGGGCGACTCCTTTGTCTGCTGGCCTGTCCCCAGCACAGCTGCTAATGAACCGCACACTACGGATGGTGCCGGCTATCCACATCCCGGACCGTGACAATTTTCCGGTCCTGCAAAGAATGCAACAGTCTCGGGCCCAATGCAAGTCGGTGTATGATGCCCACGCCACAGATCTCCCTGCTCTCGTCCCTGCTGACCGAGTTCGTGCTCAGCTACCTGACGGTGGCTGGTCTGCCACAGCTATGGTGGTCAAGCAAGTGGCGCCGAGATCATTCCTCGTTCGCATGCATGATGGCTCCTTTCTTCGGCATAATAGGCGAGCACTGCGGCTGCTTCCATGCTCGCCGCCTGAACGTGATGTCCCGCCTCGCCTGCTGATTCCTCAGGACACACCCTTCCACGAGGCCACCGATCTGCCGCTTCTTTTACCGCCCTCTACAATGGAGGCAGTTCTGCCCGTTCCAGAGCAAGCAGCCCCTGACCCACTCTTGAGGCAGTCAACCAGACTTCGTCGCCCGCCACAGAGACTGAATTTATAGACTGAATGTTGCATTGCCTTGTGTTTCGTTTACACATCTGTCTGTACATAATGTTTCTTCCTAATTTGTTGTATGCCCTCTATCTGCACTAGACACCTTCCCATGTAAATACATTCACGTATTTTGTATATAGTCAGGCTCCTACTCATGTAAATACGCTCACATACTTTGTACATAGTCAGGCTCTTACACACATTCACTATTTATTGACATAAACACATTTTTTTAAAAGGGGAGATGTCATAATATACACACAAATATATGATGGTACACAGACAGACATTGATTGACGCACAGGATGACCAATGAACACACAGAACACAGCAGCCAATCACCAGACAGGACACGACCACTATAAAGCCAGAGGTTTCCCGCTCTCTTGGGATGCAGCCTCTGAGACAGTCAGAGCCTGTGAGCAACAACTAGAACATCCACCATGTGGTAGTAAGATAGTCTGGTCAGGTTAGCCTCAGGTTGCCAGTCAAGTCAGCATAGTGTCAACCCACAGTTAAAGTATGTTTAATCGTTAAGAGTTCAATAAAATAGAGTTGCATTTCTTCAAGTGTTGGAAGCCTGTCTCTCTCACTGCTGTAGTAAACGCAGTCCTCACAGACCCAGCTTACCCAACACATCAATGACTTAATCACCGCCCCTTAAAAAATGAAAGTACAAAGGAACACAGAATCATAGAAAGGTTACAGCACAGAAGGAGGCCATTTGGCCCATCTTGTCCATTCTAGCCCGAGGATACCCAGGCACCCTTTCTAATCCACCTTCCTGCACACGGTCCATAACCTTGTGTAGCTTAGAGCACTTAAGGTGCAGCTCCAGGTACTTTTTAAAAGAGTTTAGGGTCTCTGCCTCCACCAACAACTCGGGCAGGGAATTCACTACCCACTACCCTCTGGGTAAAAAGGTTCTTCCTCATTCCCCTCTACACCTTCTGCCACTTATCTTGAATCTATGTCTTCTTAATGTCATAGAACATACAGTGCAGAAGGAGGCCATTCGGCCCACCAAAGGAAACTATTTTATCCTGTCCACTCTATCTCTTCCCCTCATAATTTTTTACACCTCGATTAAATCACCCCTCAGCCTTCTTTGTTCCAAGGAAAAATAACCCCAACTTATCCAATCTCGCCTCTTAGCTATGTCTCTTTAAACATAAATTTCAAGCTCTAGAACCTTGTATTTCACAATTTGAACTGAGTACCCAGAATTATTCCAAGCTCAAACTGATTATTTCCATATTTCAATTTATACACCTTGATTTTTTAAATTTTCCATTTACTTTCTGACAATTGTGTTCAAAGTGATTTCCAAAATGGTGATCATTATTACTCAATATAACTATCACTGGGTGGAATATTACCAGAATTTGGCAAAGAGTGATGCTCAGACAGAACACTGTCAAGGAACGCTCCAGTTGTGCAGACCAGTTTCCTGACGGAATCGTAAACCTCTTTGCCAAATAAACGAGTGGGTGTGGTTTACGCTGTCACTCCTGCAGGGGGGGCCTCATAGAGCCAGCAACCAAAGAGTTCAGGGCGCTATTTTTAAAGGGTGCCTGATCAGCATTGGAGCCTAACAGCCTCCATCCCGGAGACATCGGGGGTTCTTCCACACCTGCTAATTCTCACCGAGAACCCTCGTACCCCCGAGCTTTCATCACCGGAAAACCCCCTTCCCTCAATGTCCACTTTCCCTTACCCACTATACGGCATAGGGACAGCAGTGGTTAACACTGCTGCCTCACAGCTCCGGGGTCCCGGGTTCAATTCCAGCCTCGGGTGACTGTCTGTGTGAAGTTTGTACTTTCTCCCCGTGTCTGCGTGGTCTTCCTCCGGGTGCTCCGGTTTCCTCCCACTGTCCAAAGAAGTGCAGGTTAGCTGGATTGGCCATGCTAAATTGCCCCTTATTATCCAAAAGGCGAGGTGGGGTTGCTGGGTTACGGGGATAGGGTGGAGGTGTGAGCTTAAGTAGGGTGCTCTTTCCAAGGGCCGGTGCAAACTCAATGGGCCGAATGGCCTCCTTCTGCACTGTATGGATTCTATGATCCTCCTTGGAGCTCCCACACTGGCACTGCCTGATTACCAGCCTGTGCCAAATGTCAATGCCCAGGCACAGGTTGGCAAACTGGTAGTGCCAGGGGCAATGTGGGGGCAGTGTCCAGGAATGTCTACCCCCCCCCCCCCCCCCCCCCAGGGGCTGTACCTGCCTCCGCACCCTGGAGGGATCCCTTTCACTGCCTCACGTCATGAACCTCGTGACTTTGAAGGTGAGTGCGGTATTAAGAGTGCAGCCAGCACCTTACTCAAACACAAATTTCCTTATCAACTCAGTGCCAGCAGCTCTGAATGGTTTAAAGAAAATTGATTTTAACCTTACCTTCAATAAAACAAATGATTTGCCCAAATTGGACATTTTGTTTCAAATATGCATTCAGAATGCAGTAATTCAAATTATTTTCCAAATTGTTAATTATCACTTTTTCAAACTCATCTGGCATATATCCCCATCCTCCGTCCTCAGCATCCTCTTTATCCTTCTCACAGTCCCCAAAGGTGCACAAAGAGTAGAGGCTTTGGCTGAGATTCTCCATTCAAATACGCTCCAATCTGGCGAAGAATGGAGCATCAAGGGAAAAATGGGTTTGGTGCTACCGTAGCTAATCTCCGATCCTTAGCTTGCGGCCTCTGCATGCTACCCACACCGCGCCAGCGGGAAGCTGGAAGCCCGATTCACCACCCCGAGTTATGCACCAACCCCCAGAGTGGGAAATCCCCCAGGCGGCCTTTGGTGAAAGTTTGCCCAAGCATGTCCCTGACGTGCTGGATCCCCAGGTGAGTCTAGGGGGTCAATGAATAACTGTGGTGCTCCTCAGAGATCATCAGAAAGACCCCCTCTCTGCAACAACACAAATCCTGTCCCTCCCCTGCTGACAAGTAGGGGTATCCACCCTCTCACCATGGGAATAACAGGTCACCCCCACCGCCCCCCTCCCGCCCCCCCCACCCGCCACAGCATGCATGCAAGAGTGTTTACAAATATTGTGGTTAGCATCAAAGCAGAGTACTTGAGATGCATTCAAGTCTGATGGGTAAGATCAATAAACAAACCACCAAGCAGCTGTCTCAGGAGTAATATAATTGTCAATCACTGGTTAACGCATGCATTGCTGTGTAAAATTGAATGAAATATTTGCATTTCAAAGGCTGTCAAGGGCTTTGAAGCCCTTTCAAGTATACTTGGCTTTTGAAAAAGCTTCTGATGTTTGTAACAGCCGTTGCTTTAAACACGCTTGTCTGAGGCAGCAGATGTTAGGGAAGGGTAAGCAAAAATACAGTGACTTTTCACTCAACTGGTCTTTGATGTGGGTTCTGATAGACGTCTGGTGGGGTTTCTGATAGGGGCCACAGATGGGAGTTACTGATAGGAATCTCTGATGGGATTCTCTAATGGGCTTTCTGATGGGGGTTCTGATGGAGGGCCTGCTGGGGTCTCTGATAGGGTCTTTGATGGGGATTCTGATGGGATGTTCTGATGAGGGACCTTGGGGTGCCTGGTGTGGGGTTTGGTTGGGGGCTGGGGGTTGCTGCAGGGTGTTCAGATCACTATGATGTATATGTGCTTTGTGGGGGACCTTTTATTCCTGTGTTAGTGGGAGAATGCCCATACTTGACAGTGGGAGAGGAGAAGGATTTACGCTGTGGGAGAGAGGTGGAGCTGCCATCAGATTTCGGGATCAGGTCGCCTGTGCAAAATGGGGGCCCAATACCAGGATTGCGATGGACGCTGGCAGGCTCTCTCCCATGCAGAAGGTAGCATGGTAAAGAAGAGTGGCTTGCATACTGGGCCCCGCTCTGAGTGCCAGCCGAGACCAGTAACAATTCTCCTCCAGCAGGAGGACTTTTTTTTAAAATAAATTTAGATTACCCAATTACTTTTTCCAATTAAGGGGGCAATTTAGCGTGGCCAATCCACCTAGCCTGCACATTTTTGGATTGTGGGGGCGAAACCCACGCAGACACGGGGAGAATGTGCAAACTCCACACGGACAGTGACCCAGAGCCGGGATCGAACCTGGGACCTCAGCGCCGTGAGGCAGCTGTGCTAACGACTAGGCTACCGTGCTGCCCGAGGAGGACTTAGACTACAGAGCAGAGAATGCTGCCCTTTAAGTTGACTATCAGAGAAGTACTCTGACATTTGGTTCTGCCCATTAAGCAAAGCACCAAGTCCCACACTGACTTCATGTAAAACTCATTACAAACATGCATTAAGCCTCATGTCTTTCTTTTCCATCGGGATAACCCCTGACTATCCCAATATCACTTGCTCAGTTTCAAAAATAGTTCACATCACTTCCCCCCTTTGTCACAAAGGGGACTTCCGGGAGTCCTTTGTCACTGGCTACCTTCCACAAGCTGATTAAAACAGCCTTTCCCTACTTTTAGACCTAGTCAGCGACACCGAGGTCACCAGATATGGGGTCAGGTGGTTCTGCGCTGTGGCAGGTTGCTTGCTGGAGGTAGGTATCCTCTTAAGCAAACTTCATTATCAAACCCTCAGCAAGTCTTCCCTTGCTAAATTCCTGTCCAGTCTCTCCTAGTCATGTACAGGAGATGTGCTAAGCACCCATCAAGGCTGACCCCTGTCTATTGACGGGGCTACTTCTATCCTTCTATGTGTCCCAAAACCCTGCTTAGGCACTCCCAGAGTACTAAACTCAACATGTGGAATGCTTTATGGTTCAGCAAGTTCTAAGTATCACACTTAGTCAATATTGCTGAATATTGGACCCACCCAGGGACACCAGATTTTGCACTTCAAACTCGGGTCAACTCGCATTATGGACAAAACACTCAAGCTCTCAAATTGTCATACAGCAATCTCCTTTATTGTGCTTTACCGAGTTACTACAAATGTATCAAAACTCCATGTAAAGGATATCAATGTAGTGATCACTTTATGTGCATGTACATAAGGGTCTAATGTGCAATCAGTTGAATCAGATGATCACTCGAGGGCAGCACTCACAGGGGTATTCTGTTCCTCTCCTTAATTTGGGTGTTCTGTGACAAGAGAGCAGGAGTGTAGATTAGCTCAGAGAGTTAGTGTAGTTAAACATAGGTCTGTATTTCGATCTTGTTAACCTCATTGCTAGTATTAGTATTAAAGTAAAGAACTCACCAAATTATTGTTTTAGTTATTCAATAAATCTTTTGTTACTACTGGACAACTTTGAGTCTTTTTTCATCAAGATTCAGAAAACCTTATCAACAACAGTATTGAGTAACATATATTGCATTCAGTAGTATATCATAACATACTACGAGCAGTGTAACACAACAATCAAAAGCTCTATTACACAAAGTATTAGGGCCGGGATTTTTCCCTACCCGGCGGGGCGGGGGTCCCGGCGGAACGGAGTGGCGTGAACCTCTCCGGCGTCGGGCCGCCCCAAAGGGGCCAAGCCCTCACATTGAGGGGCTAGGCCCGCACCGGAGTGGCTCCCGCTCCGCCGGCCGGCGCGAACGACCTTTGGCGCCCCGCCAGCCGGGGCTGGAAGGCCATCACTGGCTGGCAGAAGTCCGCGCATGCGCCGGTGCGTCAGCGGCTGCTGACGTCATACCGGCGCATGCGCAGGGGAGGGGGGTCTCTTCCACCCCCGCCATGTTGAAGGCCATGGTGGGACGGAAGAAAAAGAGTGCCCCCACGGCCCAGGCCTGCCCGCCGATCGGTGGGCCCCGATCACAGGCCAGGCCACCGTGGGGGCACCTCCCGGGGTCAGATCGTCCCGCCCCCCCCCCCCCCCCCCCCGGACCCCGGAGCCCGCCCGCGCCACCAATCCCACCGGCACCAGAAGGTGGTTTAAACCATGCTGGCGGGAAAGGCCTGTCAGCGGCGGGACTTCGGCCCATCGCGGGCTGGAGAATTGGCGCGGGGGGCATGCCGACTGGCACGGCGCAATTCCCGCCCCCGCCGAGTCTCGGGGGGTGGAGAATTCCGGCCCAGAATTCTGTTCTACAAAAAGTATTGAAACTCGTTGCATGGACCTAAATACTACCCATTCAGAGTGGAGGTGATCAGACTCCTTCTCGTGTTCTAAAGTCTTCTCTGGATCTCAGACCAAGGGCGCTGCTTCTTACGATGGGTATTCCAGCAGGTTATCGCTCCATAAGTCCCTTCTTATACAGCACTGACCATGCTTGCAGCTACATACTCACAGGGCAAGCATTAATCAATCACTATCCTATAACCATGAATGCTCAGGAGTTTTGACTCTCTCAGGGGTCGTATTTCTCTCAGGAGCAGAACATAGCGGTCTGTGTTCAATCACAGTCTGTTCAAGGCATAGCAACAGCCCTGTCTAATCAGCTCCCATACACATCCTGTTCTTTGCTTCTGATCACATCAGGTTATGCTGATGCAGACCTAAAGAAGACCAATGATACTTCTTTTTTCAAGTAGATCTTAACCTTCTTATTGTGGCCTGCAAACATACAGGCCAGTTCTGAAGGCTTTTTCTCGAGTGCAGAAAACAATTGACAAGAACACAGTTGATCTTTCAGTCCCATTCTGACTACGTCCTGAATTTCATTGTCAGGAAAAGATTTCATGTTGTCAATGTTTAACTAGCTCAAGTGACCCAGGAAACTGCCATGACATAATCCACCTGTTTCCAAATCATGTATCAGGATGGTTGATGTGTGACCAGGGACATTCCCTGCAGTGTTGGATAATAAATCCAACATGGAGTCTGCAGACAGAGGAGGACATGAAATATAATGAAGCCCATGGGACTACAGGAAGAGCAGTAAAACAAACCATTGACAGTCTGAGGTCTCAGGCAGCTGAGCAAATCAAATGGATCCCTTCAGTGTAGTCTAATAACTATACGCGTACTGAAAAATATTGCTGTGCAATAAGAGTTGTTTTGATTTTGTAAACCAGAAGAGGACAATAATAATGAAGAAGAATACGGCCCTCAATCCTCACAGCAGCACCAAACTGCAGCTTGGAAATGAGGTGACAATGCAGAGACAGAGAAATTCTTTAATTAAGAGGGCAGAAGAGTCCCAAATATTTGGAGATTTTAGAACTGAGGAATTCAAACTGTACTGATGCTTGCAGCGAGGTATTTTCCTGGTCCATTATGGAAGAAGCAGGAAGATATGAGGCCCACTCTC
Organism: Scyliorhinus canicula; assembly: GCF_902713615.1. Taxonomy (NCBI): domain Eukaryota; kingdom Metazoa; phylum Chordata; class Chondrichthyes; order Carcharhiniformes; family Scyliorhinidae; genus Scyliorhinus; species Scyliorhinus canicula. Next base: position 145,780,364 of record NC_052151.1, on the reverse strand, counting down.
TCTCCATCGAGAAATCTAAACTGATTGCTGCCACCAGCCCAGGATCTTCCGCCGCAATTCTACTCGCATTCCCTGAAATCAATGAAGACAGCAGGAGCAGCCAGCAACCTTCTTCCGAGGAAAACAGAGGGGGAATCCACGGCCTGCTGCAGTGATTCAACAGTAGGCCCTGTCACCTGACTTTGTCCAAAGCTGCATTGAATTTACAGCACAGAGGCAGGCCTTTTGGCCCAGCTAATCTGAGTGAGTGTTTATGCTCCATGCAGGCTTCCTCTCACCTTACCTCACAGAATCTCAATAAGAAGTCTTACAGCATCAGGCTAAAGTCCAACAGGTTTGTTTCAAATCACTAGCTTTCGGAGCACTGCTCCTTCCTCAGGTGAAGGAGGAAGGTGCAGTGCTTTCTCACCTGTGCTCACCCCAGTCCAAAGCTGGCATCGCCACATCCTCACAGAATCTGATGAGCATACTTTTTTTCTGCTACTGCTCCACCTAATTTGTGATGGAACCATAAAGAAAGCCCAGTTCACTGGATTATAACCAGGGGTCAAGGTATAGAAAGTTGCATTGGATGTTTGGACTGATTGTCAGTAGTAAATATTAAAATGTAGAAAATAGGCCAGAACCGCAGCATTACATCAATGGTTATTCACCATATTTATGACCTAATTAATGCACGAGTAGCTTTAATCATTCTATGCAGGATGATTCCACCCTTTGAGTTATAATTGATGTTGTCTGTGACAAGCGGTGGCTTATCATTGATAGTGCTAATTTATACAATTAATTCTAATCTGCACAGTCATATCCTACCAACTCTTATTTATGAGATAATGAATACATGCCTGTGTATATATGTTTATGAACAAGAAAGCTGGCTGCAATTACAAATGAGTTTCTACACATGAGCATTTGTGCTTCCAGCAAAGCCCCAGGTCAGAAATGAGTTCTGTCACAAATTTTAGTGCTCAGAATTGATGTCACAGAGGTCTGTAGCATGTCCAATTCTATCAAATGGATTTTGGGATATTAATACCTTGCCTGAGTTAGGCATACCTTTCACTCACTCTGTCCTTTTCTGTTCTGCTAAACCAGAGCCTTTTAAAAATAAATATGCAGCCCTGTCTACAAATGAATGTTTTCTTTGTGATATTTCTTTGTTTCCACCTGATTGCACATTTAGGCTGCTGCCCTGGATTCAACTTACTCTTCCTCTCCTGGCCATGCTTTCTCTTTTACAATTGAAAAAAAAAATATTTTTTACGGGATGTGGACTCTGCTGGCTGGGCCAGCATTTGTTGCCCATCCCTAATTGCCCTTGTGAAGATGGTGATGAGCTTCCTTCTTGAATCGCTGCAGTCCATGTGGTGTAGGTACACCCACTGTTCTATTAGGATTGGAGTTCCAGGATTTTGACCTAGTGATAGTGACGGAATGGCAATATATTCCCAAGTGAGGATGGTGAGTGACTTGGAGAGGAATTTCCAGGTGGGTTGTGTTCTTATGTATCTGCTGCCCCTTAAAAACTACTGCAAGTAAAAACCCCTGGAGATAAAAGGCTAACAGTGTGAAATACAGAAACCTCAAAAGGGGGAAACGTTCCTCCAGTTACAATGCACTCTATACAACCCTTGCAAGTATTTTGTAAATGCTGAAATATTTGTTTTGAAAACTGAAGGGCAATGGCTTCAAACACACTCACTGTAAAACCCGAAGATCACTTTGTCCCAAACTAATGCAAGAGTCATAACCAAGTACCAAGCCCAGTGCAATACACAGAGCTGGAACACTCTGTACCTTCATCAATATATTTGTTGCAAAATACAAAGATTTTTCAAAGATCCGCCCAGCAACAAGACCTAAAAAAAGAGGGAAGCCAAGTGTATCCCAGCAGCTACAACCTCTGTCAAAAAATGGTTACTACTCTCAGTATTAAAGAGGTAACACATTTGAAAGTCGTAAATACAAGAAAACTGCCATGAACAGCAAATTAGAAGAGACAGCAGTGAGGTAGCAACTCCCAACAAAGTGCCAAGGGAAACAAGAGATGCCAGCGAGACAGAAACTCTGCTGAGGGCAACAAGAGATGCCAACGAGAGAGACACTCTGCTGAGGGCAACAAGAAACGGCAGCGAGACAGACACTCTACTGAGGGCAACAAGAAACGCCAGCGAGAGAGACACTCTACTGAGGGCAACAAGAGACGCCAGCGAGAGATACACTCTGCTGAGGGCAACAAGAGACGCCAGCGAGAGATACACTCTGCTGAGGGCAACAAGAAACGGCAGCGAGGGAGACACTCTGCTGAGGGCAACAAGAAACGGCAGCGAGACAGAAACCCTGCTGAGTGCAACAAGAAACGGCAGCGAGGGAGACACTCTGCTGAGGGCAACAAGAAACGGCAGCGAGAGAGACACTCTGCTGAGGGCAACAAGAGACGCCAGCGAGAGATACACTCTGCTGAGGGCAACAAGAAACGGCAGCGAGGGAGACACTCTGCTGAGGGCAACAAGAAACGGCAGCGAGGGAGACACTCTGCTGAGGGCAACAAGAAACGGCAGCGAGACAGAAACTCTGCTGAGGGCAACAAGAAACGGCAGCGAGACAGAAACCCTGCTGAGGGCAACAAGAAACGGCAGCGAGACAGAAACCCTGCTGAGGGCAACAAGAAACGGCAGCGAGAGAGACACTCTGCTGAGGGCAAAAAGAGATGCCAGCGAGAGAGAGGGTAACTCTGCCGAGGAAACCACCATGGGCAACAAGAGATGCCTGAGAGAGGGCAACATGAGATTCCAGAGAGGGCAACTTAGCTGAGGGCAACAAGAAACCTCAGAGAGAGTGTAACTCTGCCGAGAGCAACGAGAGATGCTAGAGAGAGTGTAACTCTGCTGAGAGCAACGAGAGATGCTAGAGAGAGGGTAACTCTGCCGAGAGCAACGAGAGATGCTAGAGAGAGTGTAACTCTGCCGAGAGCAACGAGAGATGCTAGAGAGAGTGTAACTCTGCCGAGAGCAACGAGAGATGCTAGAGAGAGGGTAACTCTGCTGAGAGCAACGAGAGATGCTAGAGAGAGGGTAACTCTGCCGAAGGCAACGAGAGATGCTAGAGAGAGGGTAACTCTGCCGAGAGCAACGAGAGATGCTAGAGAGAGTGTAACTCTGCCGAGAGCAACGAGAGATGCTAGAGAGAGGGTAACTCTGCCGAGAGCAACGAGAGATGCTAGAGAGAGTGTAACTCTGCCGAGAGCAACGAGAGATGCTAGAGAGAGTGTAACTCTGCCGAGAGCAACAAGAGGTGCTAGAGAGAGGGTAACTCTGCCGAGAGCAACGAGAGATGCTAGAGAGAGGGTAACTCTGCCGAGAGCAACGAGAGATGCTAGAGAGAGGGTAACTCTGCCGGGAGCAACGAGAGATGCTAGAGAGAGGGTAACTCTGCTGAGAGCAACGAGAGATGCTAGAGAGAGGGTAACTCTGCCGAGAGCAACGAGAGATGCTAGAGAGAGGGTAACTCTGCCGAGAGCAACGAGAGATGCTAGAGAGAGGGTAACTCTGCCGAGAGCAACGAGAGATGCTAGAGAGAGGGTAACTCTGCCGAGAGCAACGAGAGATGCTAGAGAGAGGGTAACTCTGCCGAGAGCAACGAGAGATGCTAGAGAGAGGGTAACTCTGCCGAGAGCAACGAGAGATGCTAGAGAGAGTGTAACTCTGCCGAGAGCAACGAGAGATGCTAGAGAGAGGGTAACTCTGCCGAGAGCAACGAGAGATGCTAGAGAGAGGGTAACTCTGCCGAGAACAACGAGAGATGCTAGAGAGAGGGTAACTCTGCCGAGAGCAACGAGAGATGCTAGAGAGAGGGTAACTCTGCCGAAGGCAACAAGAGATGCTAGAGAGAGGGTAACTCTGCCGAGAACAACGAGAGATGCTAGAGAGAGGGTAACTCTGCCGAGAGCAACGAGAGATGCTAGAGAGAGGGTAACTCTGCCGAAGGCAACAAGAGATGCTAGAGAGAGGGTAACTCTGCCGAGAGCAACGAGAGATGCTAGAGAGAGGGTAACTCTGCCGAGATCAACGAGAGATGCTAGAGAGAGGGTAACTCTGCCGAAGGCAACAAGAGACCCCTGTGGGAGGGCAACAAAAAAAGCAAGAGCACCAAAGATATCAGGTTGAAAGCAAGAAATTACCCCAGTGGGCAACAAGAGACTCCAGAGAGAGGGCAACAAGATACTCCAAAGTGAGGGTAACAATAAAATAAACAGTTGAAAGAGCATTTGATTGTCCTTCAAGATTAAATGCAAAAGGAATGAGTGACCATTCAACTACAGGTAAAAATGAAGACTGTCTTAAACAGCGTCATGGAAGCACGGCAGAAGAAACACGAGGAGACTCGATTGAATTAGAGGAAAGCTCAAGAATTCCTTTGGTTAAAGTTTGTTCCTCTGGAAGATTATGAAGAGAAGAAAAATGAGTTGAACGTCACTCTGAACAAACTGCAGAACCAGTTGACAGAGAAGACTCAACAATCTTCCATATTCCAGCGGGAAGCCAAAAGCTACAAGAAACAGACTGAAGAGCTAAAGAAGCAGATGAATGGCAAAGAGGAGGCATTGAGAGGAAAAGTCGTAGAGCTTTCCAAACTTCACAAAGATAATGAAGCCATGAGTAGCACAACTATAGAATTGAAATAAGTTAAAGTTTCACCGGAGAAGTAAAATCTACACCACTGTCTGAGGCAGCAGGTGTAAGGGATAGGTAAGTGAAAAAGCAGTGATATTTCACTGTTTCTGCCTGGACTGCTCTTTAGCTTCCAGGCAGGAGTGACTGATGGGGGTGGGGGGGTCACTGATATGGGGAGGTCTCTGATATAGGGAGGTCTCTGATGGGGGAGGTCTCTGATGGGGGAGCTCTCTGATTTAGAGGTCTCTGGTATGCGAAGTATCTGATTGGGGGTCTGATGAGGAGGGCTGAGGGTTGGGGTGTGCGATGTGGGAGAGGGGTATTGGCCTCTGATGGACTTTGGGGGACCCTACATTCAATGCTTACCCGTCAATACTTACCCCCTTGGCCCAGCATGATGTTCGCCGTTTCAGGGCCAGAAAATACTTGCACCAATCCATGCTGCGTAAATCACAGCTGAGAGGGCCAGAGTATTATGGAGGCCTGGAGAATCCAATGTCCATCCGGTGAGCTACTGTATCACCTACTGATGCATATCATGCAGCTCACTGCCGCTGCCTGGTGCTGATCCCATTTTTTGCTCGACACGGATTCTCTGCCGCATTGCGAACTCTGCTTTTGGCGTTGGGCAGCGGAGAATCCAGCCCACAGTATCGAAAAAGCAGATGAGTTTTTAATAAAGAGAAACACAACTCCAAGGAGTGCAAAAAAGTGAATCAACTGGAGATAGGTAGGAAAGTACCAGAGAGCAAGAACAAAGAACAAAGAAAAGTACAGCACAGGAACAGGCCTTTCTACCCTCCAAGCTTGCGCCGACCATGCTGCCCGTCTAAACTAAAATCTTCTACACTTCCGGGGTCCGTATTCCTCTATTGCCATCCTGTTCATGTATTATCAAGATGCCCCTTAAACTTCCCTATCGTCCCTGCTTTAACCACCTCCTCTGGCAGCGAGTTCCAGGCACCCACTACCCTCTGTGTGAAAAACTTGCCTCGTACATCGCCTCTAAACCTTACCCCTCGCACCTATGTCCCCTTGAACCTATGTCAGCTTGTAATTGACCCCTCTACCCTGGGAAAAAGTCTCTGACCATCCACTCTGTCTATGCCCCTCATAATTTTGTAGACCTCCGTCAGGTCACCCCTCAACCTCCGTCGTAGCAGTGAGGACAAAACAAGTTTATTCAACCTCTCCTCATAGCTAATGCACTCCATACCAGGCAACATTTTGGTAAATCTCTTCTGCACCCTCCCTAAAGCCTCCACATCCTTCTGGTGGTGTGGCGACCAGAATTGAACACTATACTCCAAGTGTGGCCTAACTAAGGTTCTATACAGCTGCAACATGACTTGCCAATTTTTATACTCATTGCCCCAGCCAGAGGCACAGATTACTTCTACCATTCCTCCAAACAAGATAGACCGAGATGTGGAAGTCTTGGGGGATCTGGGATTTCAAATGAAGTCGTACTGTAAATACTCCATGGAAGGAAGGAAAGTTTTCTTTAGAGAAGGCAGATGTTTTGGCATTGCCTGCTTGCCATTGTAATGTTAAGGTGCTCGGCAGAGCAAGGGTTAATGTGGGACTGGAGATGAGCACCGTCCACAGTATAATATACAGAGAGTCACATAAGAGATTCTGGAGGAAGTCTAGATAAAACCTCTGTAGGTAAGCAGCCAACCTGCATGGAAGCAGCACAATGCATGACCATACCTTGGATCTGTGGATAGTTAGAGACAACCAGTAAATGTTTCAGGCTTAAATATACAAGTCTAAAGATCTCTTCATTGATAGATCCAAAGAACCCATAATACAACATATGTTGGCAGCGAACAGCACCCATAGTATAACAAATATCATCAGTTCGGATTTCACTTTTATCTTGGACGTCTTCAGGGTGCCATCAAGAGCAGCTATTGGGAACAGAAGTTCAGTTGTTGTAAAAGTGAGAGAAGATTTATAACCCACCCAGGCAACAGGAACAATTAATATGGATCATTGGGCTTGCTTTTCCTATAGTGCCACACTATTTCATTGGCTGTCATGTGAAGCCTTCAAAGAAACTGGGGCTGTGATGTCTGAATCAGCAATGATCTGCTTTACTGTGGTTCACAGCTCAGATTTGTCCCGAAAGTCAGTGATTGTTTGGTCGCAGGTTTCTAAAGTGGGAGCTGTTCAAGATCCATTGAAGTTTATTTTGATTGACAATGTTGTAACCAGGATCTGCCTGAACAGAGTGTCAGGGTAGTATGCTCTTGCTTGATCTGCAGACTACCAACTTGTTGTTTTGGTTTTGTTATAGATTTAACTCTGGCATTTGCGGAAAATCATTTTGTTATTTAATTTTTATTTTGCAATTGTTACATGCCAGTGTTTATAGTTTTAACGGAGGGTAATAAAGCGACATGTTATGCTTATGTTTAAACCTTTGATAAGCCAGCTTAAGTGAAAATAATTACATCTTGGAAGGTGCTATGAGTGACAGTGTGCAAATGCTCAACATGTTCATTTAAAATTCTCTCCCTGCTATTGTAAAACAGGTGTTTACCCATTTAAAATAAACAAGCTTCGAGCCAGTTACGATAGTGAGAAGAGAAAACTTGTTGCAGAATCGTTTGCAGTTATTATGATAAGATTACTCAGGATCATTTTCAGGCTTACATTTATTGATATTGTAAAATCTAAATCTCACATATTATTGCTTATTTCAGAATAAATATTGGATCATCAAAAGTGTGATAGGTTATTGGTCATATTTCAAGGTTAACAGGCTTCAAGAGTTCAGAACCCCACATGAGAATTTGAATTGAGTCGAAGAGCAAATAATAAATCTGGAATAAAAAGACAGCATCAATGAAAAAAAAACATGAAGCTGTCATTTGTGCATTGGGCTAAATTGCTGAGAGTGGGCTCCCAGCACCCACGTGTAAATGTTGGGATTGAGCCCACCTCCACTTGGCTCGATCGTACTACTTTAATTTTTCCGGCAATGGCCGAAGTGGGACTTCTGTCCATCTCCAGGAAGAAGGACCACCTCTCCAGGAGCAGGTCCCACTTCACAGAATTGCCAGCCAATCAGCGTCCAAAATCATGGTACTATGCCAGGATTCTCAAGAGGCCTAGGATGAAGAGCAGCCATTGAGGCCCGAAATCCAAGTGCGCCCGGGATCTCCCTGAGATTGGGCTGGAAGGCCCCGGCGGGGGGCTTGGAAGGGTATGTTTGGACAGGGAGGGCACACGAGGAGGTTGGACACGAGGAGGCAAACTGTGGGGAGAGGGTTCTAATTGGCCTAGGCGGCCGAGAAATGAGTCTCCCCTCCTCTCCACTGACCAGCAGCTCGCAGGGTTAAACCTGCTGGGCTACGTGGTGGGTGCAGGCCCCTTCCGCCACTCATCAAATGGAAGATATGGTGGAATGAAGACCTTAATTTAGCATTGACTGCTGACGTAAGGGCCTCAATCATGCCACAGGCAGGAAGCACTCTTGTACACCTTCCCTGTTGCCAATAACATTGTGGTAGGGCAGATTGGCTGGTGAGGGGCAAGCCACTGATGGCATACACATTGATTTAAGGATCCACTTGCCAGTTTCCCTACCCGCTCTGGTTGAGCAGTACATTCATCCCTATATGTGGGGGTTTAATGGTGGGGAGCGGGAGCATGGGGTAGTGGAGCAGGGCAACATGGTAGCACAGTGGTTAGCTCTGCTGCTTCACAGCTCCAGGGTCCCAGCGTGATTCCCAGCTTGGGTCACTGTCTGTGCGGAGTTTGCAGGATCTCCCCGTGTCTGCGTAGGTTTCCTCCAGATGCTCCAGCTTCCTTCCACAATCCAAAGATGTGCAGTTTAGGTGGATTGGCCATGCTAAATTGCCCTTAGTGTCCAAATAAGGTTAGGTGGGGTTACTGGGTTATGGGGTTATGGGGATAGGGTGGAGGTGTGGGCTTAAGTGCGGTTCTCTTTCCAAGGGCCGGTGCAGACGCGATGGTCCAAATGACCTCCTTCTGCATTGTAAATTCTTTGATTCTATGGTTAAGGGGGAGACTGCTCCCCCCCCCCCCCCCCCCCCCCCCCCCCCGAAGGAAAGTCAGCTGTAAGTCGACACAGGCTGAGGAAGTCTTACCCATGGCCATGGCAGGCTGAATTGTTTGACAGTGGGACCTCCGCCCCTCAGTGAGAAGAAGCCCTGTGCTCGGGAACTGCAGCCAATCTGATTGGTCGGCAGCTCCATCAGTCCTGGCGGCACACATTTTGGCGCTCTGATGCTTCCAAGACTGTAGGAAGAAGCCCAAAGAAATCTTAGGGAGGTGGTAGGCTGGGTGTGGGCTGGGTTTTGGAGAGCAGGCAGAAGGAAATGAAGGTGGTATGGATGGTTGGTGGGCTGACATTAAATGTACTGCCCTCCTTCCTTCCTACCTTTTCTCACATAGGCTTTTGAAAAACAGCCTGCCCACTCACACCCAACTGTTCACGCAGACCATATTTTAGTGTGGGCAGCGTTTCACTCAGGTCCTGAGGCTTGTCGACAAGTCTATTTGGCCTTTAATTATTCATTTAAATATGGTGGGCAAGTTGCTGATTATGTCACCTGCCCCTGGTGGGTAAAGACGTGGGTGAATGAGAAGGTGGTGGACTGGTTACCCAACCTATTTTACATGCCTGCACCCCCCCTCCCCCCCAACCACACTCAAACCTCCCACACCCCATCTCCACCCAACCTCCCCTCACAACCTCATACCACTGCCAAAGGCATGCCTGGCAGGGGCACATAAAATCCAGATTTTCTGAGCCTCATGTCTTCAATTCAATGGTGATGAAGGAAACCTCGTGCTGATTATCACCTACTGCTGTAGGTGAACTTAGGAATCATCTCTCCTGCATGTTGAATAACAGTTGGAGGAAACAATGAGTATCGCAAGAGAATGTACTCCTGGATGGAGGACTTCATTGTTCATCACCAAGAGTAACTCAGAATTACCATGGATATGGCCAAATTCTGAAGGATATGGTTGCCATACTGGGTCTTCAGCAGGTGATATGAGAAACAATGTGAGGGAATGTTTTTTAAATTTATTCTTTCATGGGTGTTGTTATGACCCCCTGGGCCAGTACATGGTCAATCCAGCTCCACTTGACCCAGAGTCACAACAGGATTGAAATTTACTTTCATTTTAAAATACCCGAGGTCTTCGGCTGCCCAATAACTACAGTCACCAGGTTTGTAAATTTAAACACAGTTAACGTTTTCTTATTAATAGTAACTATAATTAAATAAGCAACAAATACAACTGGTTAACTGCTAGCTAATCACTAACCCCATACCCTTTTTAACTCACCCCACGCTCTACTCACACACACAGACAAACAAACACAGAGGGGAAAGTGGGGTGTAAAACAATGATTAAAGTTAAAAGATAAGAGTCTAGTTTCAGGTGGACGTCCTCCAGTTGGTTTCTCCCTCAGTCTAGGCTTTCAGATGGAAGTTCTCTTTTCTTTGAGCTTGTGATGGTTTTCACTGGAGACTCACTGAAATAGCCGGCAGCCAGCATTCAAGAGAGAGAGAGCTTCTTCTTTCAGAGTCTAGAAGCTGCTGTCTTCAGACAGTAGGCAGCAGAGCAGAGAGAGAGAGCTGCTTCCACCTTGAGGGTCCAGTGGCTTCATGTGGGTTCTCTTTGAAAAACCCCACCTGACAGGAACCAATCGCTGTCAGTTGATGGGCACAGTACTGTCTCTGGCCAATCCATTGGCCACCAGACAATAATCAAAACAAACCCCTCCAATCACCTGGAAGTCTGGGTTCATCAGCCACAAATACAAAACTTTATAACACAGTATATTATATTGACACTTGAGTTCCTTACTTCCTCTGCTCGTCTTAAATATATGTCTCCATTAATGACCCATGAACCAAAAGTGATAAAGACAAAAAAAAAGAACTAAGGGAATCAACAGGAAGGGCTCTTACAATGTGGGAATTATAAGCGATTTTCATATTCATTTTTCATTTCATTTATTGTACATCCCTGCTTACTCTTAAGAAGGTGATGGTAGGGCAGCACGGTGGCCTAGTGGTTAGCACAACCGCCTCACGGCGCTGAGGTCCCAGGTTCGATCCCAGCTCTGGGTCACTGTCCATGTGGAGTTTGCACATTCTCCCCGTGTCTGCGTGGGTTTCGCCCCCACAACCCAAAAATATGCAGAGTAGGTGGATTGGCCATGCTAAATTGCCCCTTAATTGGAAAAAATAATTGGGTAATCTAAATTTATTTTTTTAAAAAGAAGGTGATGGTGAGCCATCTTCTTGAACTGCTGCCATCCATGCAGTGTAGGTACACCCACACTGTTGTTAGGAATGAAGTTCCAGAAGTATGACTCAGCAACAGTGAAGGAACAGCAATGTGTATCCAAGTCAGGATGGCTGTGGCATGGAGGGAACTTGCAGGTTGCAGAGGTCACATGTTTAGAAGGTGCTGTTGAAGGGGGCTTAGCGTGTTGCTCATGGTTATTCAGGTGGTGACCCTCAGCTTAAATCATCACCAGTCAGCTCTCCCACTGAAAGGGGAAAGCAGCCTATGGTCATCTGGGACGATGACTTACTTACTTGTGTGTTGCTGACATGCATCATGTAGATGGCACACATTGCTGCCACTGTGCATTGGTACTGGAGGGAGTGAATGTTCAAAGACATGCAGGTTAGGTGGATTGGCCATGTTAAATTGCCCTTAATGTCCAAAAAGGTTATGAGGGGTTATTGGGTTACGGGGATAGGTGGAAGTGAGGGTTTAAGTGGATCGGTGCAGACTTGATGGGTCGAATGGCCTCCTTCTGCACTGTATGTTCTATGTTCTAAGGTAGGATATGGGGTGCCAAGTAAGCAGGCTGTTTTGTCCTGGATGTGGGATGTCGAGCTTCTTGAGCGTTGTTGGAGCTGCACTCATCCAAGCAAGTGCAGAGTATGCCATCGCACTTCTGCTTATGCCTTGTAGATGGTGGACAGACTTTGGGGAGCCAGGAAGAGAGTTGTTCAACTCATAATGCCCATTCTCTCACTTGCTCTTGTAACTAAAGTATTCATGTGGTTGGTTCTGTTCAGTGTCTGGTCAATGATAACCCCCAGTGTTGGTGATAGTGGGGGAATCAGTGATGGTGGTGCCGTTGAATTTCAAGGGGCGATGGTTAGATTCTCTCTTATTGGAGATAGCCATTTCTTGGCACTTGTGAGACACTTGCTTCATTGGCCTCTTACTCTTCAATCAACTTGTCACAAATTCATTTGTCCATGATGGCACTGGTAGGAATGACTAGCAGACAATCCTGTGATGTGTTGTCTGACACTAGCATGACACTGAATGGGATTAATTAAAAACAGATCTAGATGCTCAAAGCTGGATATTCATGTGGTGCTGTGTGCCTTCAGCAGCAAGAAAATTGTGTTCCAACAGTAATATGCAATTCCATTGCCAAGCAAATCTGTCATTTCTGCATCATCATTAAGCAAGACCAACACAGCTCATTAAATTAGTCTACTTTCAGTCGTCGGGAAAATGAGAATTATCAACAGTGACAAAACGGATTGTTATGGAAGAAAAAAGTGCTAGGAATGGGGCAAGTAAAGAACAAAAAAATACTGCGAAGAACTATATATGACAACAGCAGAATATTAACTGCACCCTGCCATCCAGAAATATGGACAATGCCAAATATGTAAACTGCTTCCGTTTTTCCGGTTAGCCATGTTATCACTTTTGTCTTTCAATCATAGAGATTCCCTTTTTCATTTTCCAGCCACTCCTCCCCCTTTCCCTGCCTCTGCACTTTCTTAAACCTTGTTACATCTTTAACCTTTCCCAGCTCTGATGAAAGATTATCAAACTGAAATGTTAATTCCTGCCAATGCTGCCAGTGCTACTGCGCGGGATTCTCTGATCCTGAGGTTAAGTGTTAACGCCGTCGTAAACGCCACCGTGTTTCCTGACGGCATCAACATGGCCTCAGGAGCAGCAATTCTGCCCCCCTACAGGGGGCCAGCATGGCACTAGACAGACCACGCCGCTCCAGCTGCCAATCCCAGCGTCAGATGGGCGCCGCGGGTCTGTGCATGTGCAGTGGGACCGGCGCGAATGCCGCGCATGCGCGGTGGCTCCCTTCTCTGTGCCAGCCCTGACGCAACATGGCGTAGGGCTACAGGGGCCGGCGCGGAACAAAGGAGGCCACCTGCCCGAGAGGCCAGCCCGCTGATCGGTAGGCTCCGATCGCGGGCGAGGCCACAGCGGAGGCCACCCTGGGATCGGACCCCCCTCCCACCCCCACAAGGCCGCCCACAGATCCATTCACGCCGAGGCCCCGCTGGGTAAGACCAGGTTAGAACGGCGCCGGTGGGTCTCGAGTTTTTTTGTACGGCCGCTCGGCCCATCCCGGGGGGGGCACGTAGAGCAGCCCCCGACCGGCGCCGCGTCGACGCCAATCTCCGCTTTCCGGAGAATCGGATCCCAGTGCCGAAGCGGCATGGTGGGATTCGCGTGGCCTCCCGGGGATTCTTCGACCCAGCGCGGGCTTAGAGAATCCTGCCCGCTGTGTACTTTCCCCTTTTCATTTTAGATTACCAGAATCCGGAGTATTTTGCTTTTGTTGGCATGCAAGCAGATGGTTTAAGGCCGATCATCTCAGCCACTGGAAATCATTGCAGGGGTCCTTCCATATCCTAACCTTTTGTTATTTTCCTCCATCATAAGACCATAAGACGTAGGAGCAGAATTAGGCCATTCTGCACATCGAGTCTGCTCTGCCATTCAATCATGGCTGATATTTTCTCATCCCCACTCTCCCGCCTTCCTCCCATAACTCCTGATCCCTTATTAATCAAGAACTGATCTAATAAAAAAAAATAATTGCTTATTGTCACAAGTAGCATTCAATGAAGTTATTGTGAAAAGCGCTATTTGCCACATTCTGGCGCCTGTTCTATCTCTGTCTTAAAGACGCTCAGTGATTTGGCCTCCACAGCCATCTGTGGCAAAGAATTCCACAGATTCACCACCCTCTGGCTGAAGAAATTCCTCCTCATCTTTGTTTTAAAGGATCATCCCTTTAGTCTGAGATTATGTCCTCTGGTTCTAGTTTTTCCTGCAAGTGGAAACATCCTCTCCACGTCCACTCAATCCAGGCCTTGCAGTATTCTGTAAGTTTCAAGGCAATTCCCACTTAGAGCAGCATGGTCCGCACTCAGTGCGGCACAGTAGCACAGTGGTTAGCACTGCCGCTTCACAGCTCCAGGGTCCCAGGTTTGATTCCCGGCTTGGGTCACTGTCTGTGTGGAGTCTGCACGTTCCCCTCGGGTTTCCTCCTGGTGCTCCGGTTTTCTCCCACAAAGTCATGCTGTTCGGTAAATTGGACATTCTGAATTCTCCCTCTGTGTACCCGAACAGGCGCCGTAATGTGGTGACTAGGGGCTTCAATGCAGTGTTAATGTAAGCCTACTTGTGACAATAAAGATTATTATTTATATTTTCAACTCCAAACCAGATTCCTCAACCACTCCTTATATGACATAAGATCAGAAACGAGCTGTTTGCTGATGATTGCATAATGTTCAGCTCCATTGGAAAGTCACAGAGGTCCATGTTTGCTAGTGACAAAACCCAGACAACATCCAGGCTTGAATTTGTCAGTGACAAGTTGTATTTGTGCTACAAATAATGACCACCTCAAACGTAAAAGAGCCTAATCACCTCAGTTTACCATGGCAATTTCATAACTAAATCCTTGATAATCAACATTCTGGAGGCGTCATCATGGATCAAATGCTCAATGACTGAAATTCTCCAGCCGTTTGCTGGCGACGGGATGCTCAGGTCCCGCCGGCAGCCCACTCTCGTTTCCCGGCGGCGGAGGGTGGTTTCAGTGGGAAATCCCATTGATAGTGACAGAAACAGAGAATCCCCCAGGCACCACCTCCTGCCGTGAAGAAGCTCGTGGTTGGGAGACTGGAGACTCCTGTCCTCTATGAGTGCAGTGGTTACCGGAATAGGTCAGTGACTGGGTATTTTATGGTCAGTGTCTCATCTCCTGACCCTCTAAAGCCTCTCCAGCACATGACAAGTTGAATACTCTCTTGTTGCCTGGATGGGCACAACTGCAGAAACATCCAAATTGCTTGACATTATCTCAGACAAAACAGTATACTTGATCTCCACCCTAAACACAAAGGCATTATGGGCATGACTACGCAAGCAAAGCTCCCTCCACCACACTCTCCATCCCCTCTAAGTTGCACACCTAAATTATGGACACAAACTTCTGTTCCTTCATCATAGTTGGATTAAAAGTTTGGAACTCCATATATGCTGCTGGTCCTTTAAGGCAGAAGGGCAGGTGGATGAAGTGGTTAAGAAGCCATATGGTATACTTGCTTTTATTAGCTAAGATATAGGGCTGGATTCTCCGCTCCCCTACGCCGAAATCACATTCGGTGGTGGAGAATCCGTTTTGGTGCCAAAATCGGAAGCACCGCCAGTTTTCAAATACTACCCCCGCCCCCCTGAAAATCGGCTTACTCATGGAGTATGCCGTGCCGAGTATCCACTGCCTGAGGTCATTGCCTGAGGCCCACCCCATGCTGCTCTGTTGCTGACTGGCTGAATTCCCGTCGGCGTGGGCCTCTCATGGTCCCACCGTCCGGGATCCTTGTAAAGCGGCTGCCGACTCAGTCGGGGGGGGGGGGGGGGGGGGGGGCCTTCATTCGGGGCTGCGATAATGTGGGCGGGCGGCCCGGGGTGCGCAAGTGGCCGATGCGGGCATTATTTTGCCGGTGGCTGAGTCCGCCATGGAGCATGACACGGCCGCTGCATGCGGCCGCCATGCAAATGCATAGCCTCTGACCCGGACGTGCTGGGGGCTGTATTGGCTGCTGGAGCTGCGAACTCTATGATGGCTGTCTGCTAGCCCCCAGCAAAACAAGGAATCTGTAGCCTTTTGACGCTAGTTTTCCTGTGTTTGTCGGTGTTCTTGAGTTTAAGTAACCAACAAGTCATCATGAGGTGTTTGAATGGTCGAATCACTTTTGTTGTCTGACCTGGACTTTTTCCTGTGCTTGCGGTATCGATTCTGTATGACATCTGCCCTGAAAACTTGTTTGTTTTGGAACAAATATGAATTTGTGAGATTCGTTGTCATGCTATGTTATGTTTGTACTCTTGCCATTGTTATGGACTGTGCTGTTACATTGTCCTTGATGTGCGGAGTTGTCGTTGTTTCATTGTTGTTGTTTTTGTTGTTTCTGTCATTGTGTTTGTTGTTTTTGTTGTTGTCCTGGTTGCTATAGTTGTGCTTATTGTTGTTTTTGTTGTTTTTGTTGTACTTCTTGTAGATTTTGTTATTCTTCTTGTTGTGCTCAATGACTGTTCTGTGTGGATAATTTGAGTTATTCTCAAAGTTACTGATATCAGTGTCCTTTGTGGTATCTGATGGTTCATTGAGCGTTTCGATTTGAGGATTGTGTGAATTATCTGACGTTGCATTGATACATCAGTCATCTGTGGTTGATTTGATTCCTCTTTGATTCCTTGGTTCTCCTCTTCTGCAGGCATATCAGGTTGATTTGCTTCATGTTTGATCTCTTGTTGCTCCTCTTCTGGAGTCAACGTCGTCAAGATTTCAGTTTCTTGTGGGCTGTCAAGAGTGGATGAGGTTTTAATTGATGCAGTCTCACTGGACTCAAGAGTAGTTTTACTTTGATTGTTGTGTGCTTCTGTACAGCCGAGCTGAGATCTGTCAGTCTCTGTGATCTTGCACACCGTGTATGCTGATTGTGATCACTGTGTCACTATTCGTACATACAGCGGTTGGACATTCATTGTCTTGTTGTTCAAATGAACTGGGTAGACTTTCACAGTCTTCTTTTTGTTGCTGAAATAAGGTGGATAGACCTTCATAGTCTTCTTCATGCATGGATGTCACTCTGGTCTTTAATTGCTTCCATTCTGGAGTCTGTCAATGAGCTCTCTGTGGAGGCTTGCGTCGCTCTCTGTGGAGTCTTTCATGGCGCTCTGTGTGGAGCCGTGCAGTGTTCTCTCTGTGGAGTCGATCTGTGCTCTCTCAACGAAGTGGGTCAGTACTCTCCGCGTGCGTTATTTCCTTCTTGGCTATTTGACAGGTTGCTGTCATCCAGTGTAATAACGATCTGCCATTGCATCATGGTATTGGATTAATCTACCATGAGTAGAGTTGTATTGAGCTTTACAACCGTGTCGCTGATGCTATTATTATCATGTCTGAACAACACATCCATGTCTGAATAGTATTCTTCGATAAACAAATCATCTTCTTTTGTTTCGGATTTGTCATTGTGCTCTTCCCTTTTAATTAACAAATCATCTTCTTTAGTTTTGGATTTGTTCATGTGCTCTTCACTTTGCTGCAAACTGCTTGTTCCAAGGTGCTGTGGAAGTTATTTTCAAATGCTGGTTGAAGTTCAGGCAATGTTGTGCATTTTTGGATTTTGTAGCTTTAAACCTCTTGGGCGCGATTCTCCGCTGCCCACGACTGGTTGGAGAATAGCGGGAGGGCGTCCCTGACATTTTTCATGCCCTCCCGCTATTCTCCCACCCCACGGCCGCCCCACGACACGAATCGCTGCTCACCGTTTTTACGGCGAACAGCGACTCTCCCCAGGCTGATGGGCCGAGTTCCCAGGCCTTTACGGCCGCAAACACACCTGCTTGCTGCCGTCGTAAAGACGGCCGCAACATGCCCAGAACGGTACCACGGCCGTGCCAAGGGAGGCATGGGCCCGCGATCGGTGCCCACCGATCGCAGGCAGTGCACCCGTAACGGACACACTCTTTCTCCCTCCGCCACCCCGCAGGATCAGTCCGTGGGGCGGCCGAGGGAGATGAGGGAGCCGTCCAACCCGCGCATGCGTGGCTGACGCATCGTGCGCGTCAGCCGGTGTGACGCTTGGCGCGCGGACTTAGCGACGGTCGCTCAGGCCGCGATGCCGTGCTTCACAGGGCCCCGCTGCTAGCCGCGCCCGGGGGGGGGGGAGAATCGGGTCTCGGGAGGGGGCGTGGAGGCTGCCGTGAAACACATTTGCGGACAATTGCGCCCCTTATTTTCGATTTTCGGGCATTTCCCCTTTCAGTGGGCATGGTCTGAATCTTCTGACATCATGCCGCTCGTGACATTACGCGTACTAATCGATTGCGCATGCGCAAATCTATCATCGGGCTATTGTGCGCTTTTTCTTCAATTGCACATGAGCAAGACGCACATGTGCAGATCCATCTTCGAACGGTGTGCGATCTTCTTCCAACTGCAGATGCGTGGCTTGCGCATGCACGGAACGATCTATGCTCAATGTGTCTTTTCTCAACTGTGCATGCGCGATTTCGAGTTCCTGCGCATGCGCAGAATGGAATTTTGCCGATTTGCATCTTTTGTTGATGTGCGCACGTGTGTACAGTTTTGAATTGGAGGCGCCGCAATGAGGAAGCTGGTTTTTTGAATGCTGAGACTCCATTTTAAGAGATTCGACCTCATGGTGGCCCTTTGTGCCGTTTTAATGTTGGTAAGACTCATTATACTGTTCTTTACTTTGTTCGTGGGCAAGGCATTTTTGTATAGTGATTTCTAATGTTAAATCCTTTTCACTCCGGAGTGTTTTTCTGAGATGCTCATCATTTATGCCCCAAACAATTTGGACACAAATTTTTGAATCATGCAGCATTAAAAAGTTCCTGGCTAGTGCTATTGACTTTACATCTGTGACAAAGCTGTTGAATAATTCTCCATGTTTTTGCAAACGTCTGGTGAACCTGAATCTCCCAGAGATTTTGTTTTTCTGCGTTTTGCAATGAGTTTCAAATTTTAAAATTATTATAGCAAGTTTGGTTCTGTCCTCTTTTTCAGAGTACGTGAAAGAGTTAAGATTACCGTTCGTTTGGAGTAAATGTGGAGCTTGAACGTGGTCCATCGCGCCAATTGGTCTCCGAGGGATCCGAATGCTGTGAAGCCTTCCCAAGTCGAATGTCCAGTACGTGTTCTCTTCTCTTTTCGATCTTTCTTTGTCTAGTAAGCTTTCTGAAGCCACGCCTGGTATTATATATTTTTTCTTGCATCCAAATAAAGCTCGTAATCTTCCAGTTGAAGCAGATGCTTTATTGAGTAAGTTAGTTCCCTCTCCAGAGCTTAACTATGTTACATATGAGCTGTCTGTTTGTGTCCTGCCACTAGCTGCAGTTCCTGTGAAGAGAGAGCTCCTGGCTTCCGTCTGTCTATTTTATACATCTCTAGTGCTCCCTCTAGTGATTACTTAGGTATAGTGTATTTACATTAACCCCTTGTGTACATACAGATATGCAGATCATTGCACCCCCTATCACTCAACTGTGCCTTGCACCTGTGCCAACCTAACTGGTGTCTAACTTTCTGGCCCTAACACTACGTCTTAGTGGATCCCCAGATGTTACATCAGGGGTGGAGGTGGCCTCCTGTGATTGCTGCCCTGTGAACAGGGTTCCCGTTGGCATATGCCCTCGGTGGGGGCCCGGCCAGGATGGGCACGGCTGCAGCTTCGGCGCCCCGGGCACCGTGGTGCCGCCATGTTCTGCCAGCTGCCAACCAGATGCACCAGGGACAGGAGGGGGTGGGAGACCGAGGTGCTGCGGTGTTCCGGCACCTCCCCTGCATGAGTCACCGGCACGGGCCCCATCATCTCCTCCTCTCTCCGGGTGCCCAATGGCCCCGAGCTACTCCATGGGATGGGGTGAGAGCAGAGCTATCCCCTGAGGCTCCCCCGCCACCTGGCGCTGTCAGTCCTGGAGGACCGCTCTGATCTCGACCAAGGTCTGCATGCTCATGGCCATGAAACACAGGGTGTGGACCATCTCTGTCTCGGACTGCGCCACATCACGCTGCGACTGTGTTGCCACCTTATGGCTTTGTGTCACATCAGCCAGTGACTGCACCATCTCCCTCTGGGACTGGGCCACCTACCTCTGTGTATGCACCACGTTGGCCAGCGCCTGGGCAATGCCGCTGATGATTACAAACCATGGCCTGCTGTGACTGGGCCACACTTGGAATCGCCGCTGTGATGCCCAGGTGGCTCTGAAACATGGTTGCCAGTCAGCGGGCAACCCTTACCTGGGCCTTAGACATTCTGATCCATAACCAACCCGGCACCCCAATGCCTCCACTGTGGACGCAACCCATGCAGTGTTAGCCTGGGTGGCGTACATGGCCGGCACCACCTCCTGCACATGGTGGACTCCTCCAACTGCACCTGCAGGTGCTGGATGCTCGCCGACATCCCCTCATGTAGTCCCTGGCTCTGCGACTGCATCTGCACAATCGATGGGACTGTCTGTTCCAGAAGCCCGAGACCCGTCTGGACGGCAGCTAGTCCCTGGGATCGGCCTCCCCTCCAATTCTCCGTCCCCTCAGGTGTTCCTACCTCCACCCGATGTATCAGATCAGCTGGGTGCGCACCAGAGAGTGTCCCAGGAGCCTCTTCACTGAATTGTCCAACTGAGGTGTGTGTCTCTGGGATAGTGGAGGGTGTTGGAGAGAGCTGTGATGGGAAGTCCATGTCATCCTCAGACTTCAGCTCTGGGGTGTCCTGAGTCTCGGGTCGAGGGCTGCCATCCAAGCATGGGGGGGTTCCGACTGTGGCACTGGATGGGGGCGGGGGATGCTAGATAGACCCCCCCCCCATACTGCAAGACACAAAACAATACACATGATTAGTCAGGAGGCCAGGGTGGGAGGGGTGAGGGGGTGGGCAGTGGGGTGCAGGTGGTGTGGGTGAGGGGGGCTGAGGGTGAGGATGGTGTGTGGATGAAGTTGGTACAAGGTGGTGTTGGGGGGAGGGGTGTTGACACATGTGTCATGGGCACCTCAGATGGGTCTCATTTCCTCGCCAGCAGCTGAACTCCACCCCAACGACCTCCCTTTCCTTCAGGCCACCGACCACATCTCGGGCCCTCTGTTCTTCCATGGTGAGGGTCCAGAGGTCCGGTGGTCCCCCCGCAGTTTTCTTCCACTCCCAGCGGTTATAAGGAGCCTTCTCCCAGGGAGAAGGGGGGCAGGGGGGCTGTGGTGGGGGTGGTGAACAGAAAATGCAGAGTTTTAGACAGTCCGATGCATGCAGCCCAGGGCGTGGGTAGTTGGTGGCCTCTGTGGCCTGGATGCCCAACCATGGCTGCCGGTATGACAAGGGTCTCCAGCTCAGCGTTTGTGAAATGGGGTGCCACTCTCCTCGCTGCCATCTTGTTGGCTGGTGTGTGTGGGGAGCCAAGTGTGTGTGTGCGGCTCAGAAACAGAGAATCCCACCCCTTGAGCAGTCCAGTTGGACGGAAAGAATTGAAAAGTGACATCACAGGATCACTTGATTGCTTCCTGAGAAATCTGTGCTAAGTTACTGATTATAAGTTGCTTTCAGATCGAGGTAATAAGGAGAGATATAAAAAACAATTACAAATTTAAAAAAACTAATTGAAAACTAATCAAAGAAAATAAGAATGGAGGTCTAGGAGATGTGTTGTTCTTGCATGATGTGGGAGCTGGTGGACCTCATTGTAGTTCCCAGTGACCATGTCTGTAGTAAGTGTTGATTGCCCGTGGAACTCTGGCTCAGAGTTGATAAGCTGGAGTCTAAGCTTTGTAAATAGCAACACATCAGTGAGGGTGAAAGGTACCTGGACATTGCTTTTCAGGAGGCAGTCACACCCCTTAGACTGCCCACCTTGAATTCGGCCAGTTGGCAGGGGCAGGAGGGTATAGCTGGAGTGAGACAAGTTAAGGGATCCAGGAGGTAGGGTTGCAGGAGCCTCAGCCCATCTCCTTGTCCAAAAGTTTTAAGATTCTTGCTCCCTCCCTGGACAGGAACGGGTACTGCAGGGAGGATTATAGAATTTACAGTGCAGAAGGAGGCCATTTGGCCCATCGAGTCTGCACCGGCTCTGTGAAAGAGCACCCTACCCAAGCCCATACCTCCACCCTATCCCCATAACCCAGTAACCCCACCCAACACCAAGGGCAATTTTGGACACTAAGGGCAATTTAGCATGGCCAATCCACCTAACCTGCACATCTTTGGACTGTGGGAGGAAACCGGAGCACGCACGGGGAGAACGTGCAGACTCTGAACAGACAGTGACCCAACCCTGGAGCTGTGAAGCAATTATGCTAACCACTATGCTACCGTGCTGCATGAGCAAACTGACCACAGCAACATGATACAGGGAGCCATTCATGGGGGGTGGTGGGTGGAAAGAAGAGAAATGTAGTCACAATTGGGGATAGTATAGTTAGGGGCATAGACACTGTTTTCTGTGACGAGGCTTGTGAGTCGCAAAGGTTGTGTTGCCTACCTGGTGCCAGGGTTTGGGATATCTCATCTGGGCTGCAGGATAACTTGGAATGGGAGGGTAAAGATCCAGTTGTCGTTGTCCACATGGGTTCCAATGACATAAGTAGAAGAAGGACAGAGGTACTGCTGAGGGAATATGACCAACTAGGGGCTAAATTAAATAGCAGAACTGAAAAGGTAATAATCGCTGGATTACTACCTCAGCCACAAGCTAATTAATCATCTTTATCTTTATTATTGTCACAAGTAGGCTTACATTAACACTGCAATGAAGTTACTGTGAAAATCCCCTAGTCGCCTGTTCGGGTACACTGAGGGAGAATTCAGAATGTCCAAATCACCTAATAAGAATGTTTTTCAGGACTTGTGGAAGGAAACCAGAACACCCGGAGGAAATCCTGGGGAGAACGTGCAGACTCTGCACAGACAGTGACCCAAGCCGGGAATGGAACCCAGGTCCCTGGCGCTGTGAGGCAACAGTGCTAACCACTGTGCTACCGGGCACAGGGTCAATAAGATTAGGGAGGTAAATGTGTGGCTCAAAGATTAGTGTGGGAGAAATGGGTTTGAATTCATTGGACACCTGCACCAATACTGGGAAAGAAGGACCTGTTCAGATGGGACGGTCTTCCTCTGAATCATGCTGGGACCAGAGCCCTGATGAATCGCATTACTAGGGCTTTGGATAGGGCTTTAAACTGAATGGAGTTGGGGGGGCGCGGAGGGTTCAGCTGCAGGGAAAATTAGAAGTGCAGGTTAGCAATGTGGCGGATGGTTACCAGATAAGTGTGAGTGACAGAACGGGTGTATGTATTTTTGCACCAAGGAATTATAAAAGAGTAAGGAAATTTGACAATAGAACAAATTATATCTAAATGCACAAAACATAGGCTGAAAGGGAAAGGAGATAGCATAGGCCTACTGGTGAAAAAAGGGATCAGTGCTGTAATGAGAAATGATATAAGCACTGGAGATCAAGATGTGGAATCAGTCTGGGTAGAAATAAGAAATGGCAAAGGGAAGAAATCCCCGGTAGGTGTAATCTATAGGTCCCCAAACAGCAGTTCTACAGTGGAGCACAGTATAAACCAGGAACTACTGGGGGCTTGTAAGAAAGGTGAGGCAATAATTATGGGTGATTTTAATATGCACACAGACTGGCTCAGTCAAGTTGGCAAGGGTAGTCTGAAGGCAGAGTTCATTGAATGTATTAGAGATTGTTTCTTGGAACAATATGTAATGGAACCAACCAGGGAGCAGGTTACTCTAGATTTGGTATTGTGTAATAAGAGGGAATAATTGATGACCTCATAGTTAAGGATCCTCCAGGGAATAGTGACCAAAGTATGATTGAATTCAAAATTCAGTTTGGGTGCGATAAAGTGGAGTCCCACACTAGCGTTCTGAAATTAAACAAAGATAATTACATAGGCATGAGGGCAGATTTGGCCTGAGTAGAGTGGGCAGAATGGCAAATAGTTTGGACAGCAGATGAGTAGTGGCTGTTTAAGGAGATTTCTCAATTCCTCACAACTAAAATATATTTCAGAGAGGAAGAAAGATAGTAAGAGGGGTAAAACCTTTCCATGGTTATGCAATGAGGCGAAAGACAATAGAAAGGCAAAAACTAAGGTATACCATGTTGCAAAGGCCAATGGCAGGCTGGAATATTGGAAAACTTTCAGACACAGGGAAATACCGGAGGACTGGAGAAATGAAAAAGTGGTTCCGTTGTTTGAAAAGGGGTCAAAGGAAATGCCGAACAATTATAGGGCGGTTAGTCTTATGCCAGTGGTGGGAAAATTAGTAGAATCAATCCTGAGAGGATTAACTTTCACATATAAAGGCATGAATTAGTCAGGGATAGTCAGCATGGATTTGTTAAAGGAAGGTCTAGCCTCACAATTTGATTGAATTCTTTGAGGAAGTGACAAGAAGTGTTGATAAAACTAGTGCAGTGGAAGTGGTGTACATGGATTTTAGCAAGACGTTTGACAAAGTCCCACATGGCAAATTGGTCAAGAAAGTGAATACCCTGGGATAGAGGGTAATGTGGCAAACTGGATAAAAAGTTGGCTCAGTAACAGGAAACAAAGAGGAATGGTCGATGGCTGCCCTTGAAATTGTAAAGTTGTTTAATGTGGTGCTCCATAAGGCTCGGTGTTGGGACCCTTATTGTTTGTGTTATATATTAATGATTTGGATGCGAACGTGGGGAGCATGATTGGGAAATTTGCAGAAGACACAAAGATTGGCCGAGTAGTGGACAGTGTGGAGGACAGCTATAACCTTCAAAATGATATGGATGGATTAGTGGAGTAGGCGATAAAGTGGCAGATGGAATTTAACTTAGAGAAGTGCATTTAGGGGGTTGAACAGTTGTAGGGAGTATACAATAAATGGGAATATACTAAGCGGAGTAGATTAAGTGAGAGATCTTGCTGTACAGGTACACAGGTACCTAAAGGCAGCAGTTCAAGTAGGCAAGGTTGTTAAGAAAGCATATGGAATGCTCTCCTTCATTGGCAGAGGTATAGAATATAAAAATAAGGATATAGTGTCAGAATTGTATAAAACATTGCTGAGGCCACAACTGGAATATTGTGTGCAGTTCTGGTCATCACATTACAGGAAGGACATTGCTGCTCTGGAGAGAGTGCAGAGGAGTTTTACAAGAATGTTGACAGGACTAGAGAAGTGTAGCTATGAGGAGAGATTAGAAGGTTGGGGTTATTTTCCTTGGAACAAAGAAGGCTGAGGGGTGACTTATTTAACGTGCATAAATGTATGAGGGGAAGAGATAGGGTAGACGGGATAAAATTGTTTCCCTTTGTGGAGAATTCCAGAACTAGGGAAGATAGATTCAAGATAAGTGGCAGAAGGTGTAGAGGGGACATAGGGAAAAACGTATTTATGCAGAGGGTAGTGGGAGTCTGGAATTCACTGCCTAAGTTGGTGGTGGAGGCGAAAACCCTAAACTCTTTTAAAAGATACCTGGATTTGCACATTATGTGCTGTAACCTACAAGGCTATGGACCGTGTGGTGTTCTTTGTGTTGCTAAATTCAGGATGGTTGGCGGAGTGTTCACAAAGACCACAAAGTAGCTTGAACTTAAACAAAGCTATAAATTTATTTACACTACTAATTTGGATTCAACACGTACTTCCAAATAATACACAGTTGATTGTTAACATATAAACTACATTCATCTACAACTAATCCTAATACTGGTATTAACTATGATCTGCTCTAACTCACACTAATAACACTTTTGACTGTGTCTGGCTAACTTCTGACTACTCTCACCCATAAGGCTTAACATCAGTGCCTTATATACGTGTATCTGTAGCTCCCTCTAGCGGCTACGCTAGATATTTCATTAACCCTTGCAGTGCTTACAGTTATGATAGTACCACAGACCAGATACAGGAAGGTGGGATAAGAAAGGGCACCTGGGTGTCCTTGGGCTATCATGGGCAATATAGGCCAAATGGCTTCCTTCTGTGATTCTATGAAACCAACAGGTTACTAGAAAAGTAATAAAAAGAGCTAAGGTAAATTATAGAAGAAAACTAGAGCAAAATATCAAAAGGATAGCAAAAGCTTTTTGAAGTACATAAAGGGGAAGAGTGTCACTGAAGTGAATGCTGGTTCCTTGGAAGATGAAACCGGAGAGTTACTTGTGGGGAACACAGAAATGGTAGAGATGCTAAATCAATATTTTACCACAGTTTTCACAGAGGAGGACAGTAGTACCATCCCTACAGGAACAGGTAATTCAGAGGTAATAGAGACGGTGGAACTTAGAATAATCAGAATTAATAGGGAAACAGTACTCAACAAACTTTGGAATTGAAGGCAGACAGGTCCCCAGGGCTGATGGTTTACATCCTTGGGTGTTAAAGGATGTGACAGTGGTAATAGTGGATCCATTGGTTATAATATTCCAAAATCTCCCGGTCATGGGAAAGGTTCCAGTGGATTGAAAATATGCTAATCATAGAATTTATAATGCAGAAGGAGGCTATTTGGCCCATCGAGTCTGCACCGACCCTAAGAAAGAGCACACCTACATCCTATCCCTGTCGCCCAGTAACCCAACCTCACCTTTTGGACACTAAGGGGCAATTTAGCATGGCCAATCCACCTAACCTGCACATCTTTGGACTGTGGGAGGAAACGGGAGCACCCGGAGGAAACCCACGCAGACATGGGAAGAAGGTGCACACTCCATACAGTCACCAGAGGCTGAAATTGAACCCAGGTCCTTGGAGATGTGAGGCAACAGTGCTAACCACTGTGCTACCGTGCCACCCATAATTAGTAAAAGGTTGAAAATTATGGGGAGAAGGCAAGAGAATGGGGATGAGGAGCATATCAGCCATGATAGAATGGCGGAGCAGACTCAGTGGGTCGATTGGTCTTATTCTGATTCTATATCTTAGGTCTTCTAGTAAGGGGCAGGAGGTTTCAAGAGAATCTGAGGGTAAACATTTTCACCCAGAGGATGGTGAGATTCTAGAACTCACTGCCTGAAAGGTTGGTGGAGGCAGAGACCCTCATAACATTAAAGAAGTATTTAAATGTGCATTTGCGATGCCAAAGCATGCACAACTATGGGCCAAGTGCTAGAAAATGTGATTGGAATAGTTAGGTGGTTGTTTTAGACCTGTGCAGACAAGATGGGCCGGAAGGCCATTTCTGTGCCCTAAACCTCCATGACTCTATGACATTGGGAAAATATCTTCATCACATGGACCAGAGGTTTGAGAAACTTACTCACAACTGTCTTCTCAAGACCAACTAAGAATGTGCAATAAATGTTACCTTTGCCAATGGCAGCGAAAACCCAAAATTAGAAAAATATTCTTTAGGAAATGTAGTTGAAAGAATCACTGTAAGATATCATTTGAGGATGTAACACCAAAGCTCATAGTGCAAAGTTTCCAATTTCCTTATCCCTCTTTCCATTCATTTCAAAGAAAAATATAGTCAATTTTCTAAAAGTGAATGCATGGATGGAACAAATTAATTTAGAAATCAAATTGCTGAAGCTATTGATATTATTAAAGATACAACTTTGAATAATTGAGAAAAAGCACACTAGCCCTTAAGGCATATGATATCACTTAAGAATTCACAGTTTAAATAAAAAAGTATGTGTGCAGATTTACACTGGATATCTCCACGGTAATATATAAATCCACATGGTAACAAAATGAAAAACTCTTATCAATAAGTGGCAGCTGTAAATAATGTGCTCCTTTTTTTAATTGACTCCATGGCTATCCTTTCACTAACAGGCATTCAAGGGAAAAACTGCTGTCACATGTAACCCATACTTAAAATTGTTATAGAATATTAAAATGAATTGCATAACACTGAAATGCTTTTGCAATTTTACAGATCTCATTATAATTACGGTGACCATCAATGGCAGAATCAGGACTTCCAAAATACTTGTTTTTAAGGGTTTTCTCAGCATCTATGTTCCTTCCTTTATGTTAAGTCTGTGACAAAAGTATTCATAAAATCAGAATTGTATATCTGCTGAAATGGGTGGACAGATTTTGGGCGGGATTCTCCGACCCCCCTTCGGGATCATGCCTGCCAGTTCCAAAGACCTCTCCTCCTCGTGAACGGTGAGTAGTCTCTCATCAGCTGTGCCCCCTCCGGTCCTCGCACGCTCCCTGTTGTTTTGTGCGCACTTCTCCTGTGGACTCTGGGTCTGTTCTCGGAGTTTAGAAGGATGAGTGGGAATCTTATTGAAACTTACAGGATATTGAAAGGCCAGGATAGAGTGGACGTGGGAAGGATGTTTCCACTAGTAGGAAAAACTAGAACCCAATTGAAGGGACGATCCTCAGACTGAAGTGACGATCCTTTAAAACAGACATAAGGAATTTCTTCAGTCAGAAGTGATGGAGCAGACTCAATGGGCCAAATGGCCTAATTCTGCTCCGATATCTTATGGTCTTATGGTGGAGTTTGAGGAATCCCTTTGAGAAGATCTCGGTTCTAACACCACCACCTCGGCCAGTGGTATACTGGTAACTGGGCTTGGGTTCACCTGCCTCTTTTCAGGGATGTCAGATTCTCTCCTCCTCAAATGGTCAATGGACTTTCTAGCCTCATGGCCCTGTAGGGCTATGACATGAGACACTGGCCCAGTCCCTTCTCCAACTCCTTCAGGCAACCACTTGGTTCCTCCACCAAAGTTCTACATATATACTAAATTGTCTGTTTGAAACGACCTGTGCTTCTTGGCTGTATCGTGGTGGCTTTTCTGTGAGGTTTGCCTCCGCCCTCCCTGACAAATTTGGAAAAGTAATGTCAAGTCTGGGCCTGAGACACCAGCCCATAAACAACTCAGCCAGGGTAACCCAAGTGATGGTGGGGTTGAATTGCATGATGTATGAGAGCAAGAGGTCTGCCAAGCAAGAGCAGTAGTGGCCTTTGAGCTTGTTTCTTCATCGATACTTTGAAAAATTCGACAGTACTTTCAGTCAGCCTGCTTGATGTGTGGGGGATGGGGGTGGGGGGGAGGGTTAGGTGGCTGTCCTTATGTGTTGCATCCCATTGGATATCAAGAAGAGTTGAAAGTCTGCAGCTGTGAAGGCAGCACAATTGTCTGCAGCAATCATCTCAGGCAGGCCCTGAATGGCAAAATAATGGCTGTGAAACTTATCGCAACGTTTATCAACATCTAGCCGTGATTGACAGTTCCTGGACCACAATCAAAGATAGTTAAGTGCTTTCTGCAGAGAACAAGAGGAAGTGAGAGCACTTAAAGCACTTAACTGGTTAGTTTCACACCTGGGTACTTCAAAACCACTCAAGCTTGAAGGGAGGTGAATGAAGCAATGCAGACTGCTGGGTTTGCCTGGAATCTATCATTAACAACATAGTGAAAGCAATTTCACAGAGAAACAAATGAAAGACTTGCAGATGGAAACATAGAAACATAGAAAATAGGAGCAGGAAGAGGCCATTCGGCACTTTGAGCCCACTCTGCATTCATTATGACCATGGCTGATCATCCAACTCAATAGCCTAATCCCACTTTCCCCCCATATCCTTTGATCCCCTTCGCCCTAAGTGCTATATCTAACTGCTTCTTGAAAACATGCAATGTTTTGGACTCAACTACTTCCTGTGGTAACGAATTCCACAGGCTCACCTCTCTCTGGATGAAGACATTTCTCCTTATCTCTGTACGAAATGGTCTATCCCATATCCTCAGACTGTGACCCTAGGTTCTGGACACAACCACCGTTGAGAACATTCTTCCTGCATCTACCCTGTCTGGTCCTGTTAGAATTTTATAGGTTTCTATGAGCTCCTACCTCATTCTTCTGAACTCTGGTGAATAGTATCCTTGCCCATTCAATCTCTCCTCATATGTCAGTCCTGCCATCCCAGGAATCAGTCTGGTAAATCTTTGCTGCATTCCCTCTAGAGGAAGAACATCCTTCCTCGGATAAGGAGGCCAAAACTGCACACAATATTCCAGGTGTGGCCTCACTAAGGCCCTGTATAATTGCAGCAAGACAGCCCTACTCCTGTACTTGAATCCTCTCGCAATGAAGACCAGCATACCATTTCCCTTCTTTACTTCCTTCTGTACCTGCATGCTTACCTTCAATGACTGGTGTATGAGGACACCCAGGTTCCTATCTCCTAATTTATGGCCAATCAGATAATAGTCTGCCCTCTCATTTCTGTACCAAAGTGGATAACCTCGCATTTCTCCAAATTATACTGCATCTGCCATTCATTTGCCCACTCATTCAACCTGTTCAAATCACACTGAAGTATTTCTGCATCCTCCTCACAGCTCACTCTCTCACACAACTTGGTGTCATCTGCAAATTTGGAGATATTACATTTTGTTCCCTCATCAAAATCATTAATATATATTGTGAATAGCTGGGGTCCTAGCACTGATCCATGTGGTACCCTACTAGTCACTGCCTACCAATTTGAAAAAGACCCGTTAATTCCTACTCTTTGTTTCCTGTCTGCCAACCAGTTTTCTATCCTTTTTAATACACTATTCCTAATCCCATGCACTTCAATTTTGCACACTAATCTCTTGTGCAGGACTTTGTCAAAAGCCTTCTGAAAGTCCAAAATATACCACATCCACTGGCTCCCCCTTGTCAACTCTACTAGTTACATCCTCGAAGAATTCCAGTAAACCTGTCAAGCATGATTTCCCCTTCATAAATCCATACTGACTCTGCCTGATCCTATCACTATTTTCTAAATGCTCTGCTATAAAACCTTTGATAATGGATTCTAGAATTTTCCCCAGTACTGACATCAGACTTACTGGTCTATAATTCCCTGTTTTCTCTCTACCTCCCTTATTAAATTGTAGAATTACATTGGCTACTCTCCAATCTGCAGGAACTGTTCGAGAGTCGATCGAATCTTGAAGATGACCACCAATGCATCCACTATTTCTTGAGCCACTTCCTTAAGTACCATTCCTTTACTAATTCTCAACTAATATTGATCTCCTTCAGTTCCTTCTCCTCACTGAACCCTGCATTCCCCAACATTTCTGGGATCTGATTTGGGGCTTCATTTATTTTTTTATTCATTTACCGGATGTGGGTATCACCGGATGTGAAAACAACCAAAGTATGTGTTTAGTTACTCAGCTATTTCTTTGCCCACTATTATATATTTCCCTGTTTCTGACTGTAAGGGACATTTGTATTCACCAATCTTCTTCTCTCACATACCGTCAGAATTTTTACAGTCAGTTTTTATGTTCCCTGCAAGCTTACTCTCATACTCTATTTTCCCCTTCTTAATCAATTCCCTTGGTCCTTCTTTGCTGAATTCCAAATGGCTCCCAATCCTCAGATCTGTTGGACAGGATTCTCAGGATTCTCGGGAAACGGGAAACAGTTTTGACGCCAAAATCATGGCTAGCCACCGGTCTCACGCTAAATAGCAATTCTCCAACACCTCGACAGCGGCGCCAATGCGTTCCACTCCTCATATACAATAAACGGCGTTGGAATATCATTAGCGGGCCCGATCCGGTATTCTCCGGGGCTGCTGTGATTTTCAGTCTCCAATGGGGTGAATTCCTGACTGCGAGTTTCACTTGTGCTTTTAAAATCGTGAAACAGGTGCCATGGCTGCTGAGGGCGAGAGAGGGGTTACAGAAAGTGTCTAACATCGCTATAGTTTGCTGATAGCTATGCCACTGGCTTGAGGGATTCTGCCAAGGCCGGGGGAAGTAGTGGGGATTGGCCAGGAGGTGGGCTGTGGGGTCAGGGTGGATGGGCACGAAACACCACTGTTGCAGTCTGCAAGGCAGCCATGCAGGTGCGCATGCCGCTGACTGCCCACTGTGAAGCTAGGGCCATGGGTCATATGTATGTCTTCCAGGCCACCCCCCTAGGTGTCCTCTGACCCAGTCAACCCATCAATGGGATGGGCGTGCTTCAGCACAACCAGTGCAATCTTGTTGGCTGGGATAGTGTGTGTGGAGGGTAAAATGTGCATATGCAGCTGCAGCTTCTCAACCTCCTGAGTGTCAATCACGGACCTGGTGAATCTCACACCGTTTCTTATTGGAATCAATTGTGTTCCACCGAGTGTAGGTCCAAGTGCGGTGCCAGTTTTGCTGTCGTAGAAGTCCACAAATCCTGACCTGGTGTCAACAGAATGGAGACTTCGCCTGGTTGTTTTTCTTGGCCAATTTGTATGCTTCTTCCTTAGATGGAATACTATCTCTAATTTCCCTTATAAGCCATGGATTGGCTACCTTTCCCATTTTACTTTTGTGCCAGACAGGAATAAATAATTGTTGCAGTTCACCCATGCGCTCCTTTAATGTTTGCCATTGCCTATCCGCAGTCATGCCTTTAATTAATGTTTCTCAATCCATCATAGCCAACTTACACCTCATATCATCATAGTTTCCTTTATTAAGATCAGGACCCTCGACTCAGAATCAACTGCTTCACTCTCCATCTTGAGGAACAATTCTATCATATTATGCTTGCTCATCCCCAAGGGGTCTCGCACAACTAGATTGCCAATGATTCCGTTCTCATTGGGCAATACCCAGTCCAGCTCTCTTGTTGGTTCTTCAATGTATTGATCCAGAAAACCATCCCGTATACACTCCAGGAATTCCTCCTCTACGGGATTGTGGTTCATTTGATTTGCCCAATCTATATGCAGATTAAAATAACCCATAATTACAGATGCTCCTTTATCGCATATATCCCTAATTTCTTGTTTAATGCCATTCTCAATATCACCACTGCAGTTTGGGGGTATATATACGATACCCACTAATGTTTTTTGCCCATGGTGCTTCTCAGTTCTTAATACAGGTTCCGCATTGTCAGAGCTAATGGGCGCGATTCTCTGCTCCCCATGCCGAGTGGGAGAATCGCGGGAGTGCCGGGCGAATCACAACACGCCGCCCTGGCACCCCCCGCGATTCTCCCCCCACCCCCCCCCCCAAAAATGGCGTGTCGCGGAATCACAGGTCGCTGTTTTTCACGATCCTGTCACGATCCACCGATCGTCGGGTCAGCGTCTCTAAGAGACGCACTCTTTCCCCTCCGCCACCCCGCAAGATCAAGCCGCCATGTCTTGCGGGGCAGCGGAGGGGAAGACGGCAACCACTCATGCGCGGGTTGGAGCCGGCCAACCTGCGCTTGCGTTGCTGACGTCACTTAGGCACCACCGTCACGTCATTCTCAGCGCGCAGCTTTGACGCAAGCGTCAAGGCCCGGCGGCTGAGTTTTTCACAACACGCTCCTAGCCCCCTGGGGGCGGGGGGGGGGGGGGTGAATAGGGTGCGAGGAGCAACCTCCGATGCCGTCGTGAAACTCAGCCGAGTTCACGACGCCTTCCCGATGCCGCGCGGGAGCGGAGAATCGCGCCCAATATATTTCCTCATATTGCATTAATTTCCTCTTTAATCAGTACTTCCACTCCACCACCTTTGCATTGGATTGGATTTGTTTATTGTCACGTGTACCGAGATACAGTGAAAAGTATTTTTCTGTGTATAACTCAAACAGATCATTAAGTACATGAAATGAAAATATATAATAAGGCAACTCAAGGTCCACAATGTAAATACATATACACCAGCACCGGGTGAAGTATACAGGGGTGTAGGTCAGTCCATAAGAGGGCTGTTTATGAGTCTGGTAACTGAGGGGCAGAAGCTGTTTTTGAGTCTGTTCGTATGTGTTCTCAGACTTTTGCATCTCCTGCCCGATGGAAGAAGTTGGAAGAGTGAATAAGCCGGGTGGGAGGGCTCTTTGATTGTGCTGTCTGCTTTCCCCAGGTAGCGGGAGGTTTAGATGGAGTCAATGGATGTGAGGCAGTTTCGTGTGATGGACTGGGCGGTGTTCATGAAGTTTCTTCCGGTCTTGGGTCAAGCAGTTGCCATATCAGTCTGTGATGCAGCCAGATAGGATGCTTTCTATGGTGCATCTGTAAAAGTTGGTAAGGGTCAATGTGGACATGCCAAAATTCCTTAGTTTCCTGAGAAAGTTTAGGCGCTGTCCTGCTTTCTTGGTGTAAGAGTCGAAGTGGGTGGACCAGGACAGATGGTTGGTGATGTGCACACCTAGGAATTTGAAGCTGTCAACCATCTCCACCTCGGCCCCGTTGATGAAGACAGGGGTGTGTACAGTACTTTGCTTCCTGAAGTCAATGACCAGCTCTGTAGCTTTTCTGGCATTGAGGGAGAGATTGTTGTCGTAACACCACGCCACTAGGTTCCCTCTCTCCCTCCTGTACTCTGACAGGTTGTTGTTCGAGATCTGACCCACTACAGTTGTGTAATCAGCAAACTTGTCTATGGAGTTGAAGCTGAATGTTGCCACGCAGTCGTGTATATATAGGGAGTAGAGTAGGGGGCTAAGTACGCAGCCTTGCAGGGCCCCGGAATTGAGGACTATTGTGGAAGAGGTGTTGTTGTTTATCCTTCCTGATTGTGGTTTATGGGTCAGGAAGTTGAGCATCCAGTTGCAGAGGGAGGATCCAAGTCCTAGGTTTTGGAGCTTTGATATGAGCTTGGCTGGGATTATGGTGTTGAAGGCGGAGCTGTAGTCAAGAAATAGGAGTCTGATGTTGGAGTCCTTGTTGTCGAGATGCTCTAGGGATGAATGTAGGGCCAGGAAGATGGCATCTGCTGTGGACCAGTTGCGGCGGAATGAGAATTGCAGTGTATCTGGACATTCTGGGAGTATGATTTTGATGTGCTTCATGATCAACCTCCCGAAACACTTCATTGCGATCGATGTCAGGGTCACCGGACGCGAGTCATTGAGGCCCGTTTCCTGGTTCTTCTTTGGCACCAGTATGTTGTGGTCTTCTTGAAGCAGGTGGGGACGTCGGAACAGAGTAGGGAGAGATTGAAGATGTCCGCAAACACATCTGCCAGAAGGTCCGCGCAGAATCTGAATGCACGACTAGGGACCCCGTCTGGACCTGTCGCCTTCCGAGGGTTCACTTTCAGGAAGGCCGACCTGACTTCGGAAGCTGTGACGGTGGGTATGGGTGTGCCTGGGGCTGCTTGGGCAGTTGACAGCAATTTGACGGTTTCCTGTTCAACGGAGCATAGAATGCATTAAATTATTTGGGGATGGATGTGAGGAACTCCGGCCTGATCGCGATCATGCACCCCTCAACCCCAGCAATCCCGAAATCGCAACCAGCATCCGGGACCTCAACATATGCAGCCACATACCTCCCATAAGGTCTCCCATCGGATTCCAGGACCACCGAGAAGCAGCGGCCAACCGAGGAAGTGAGGTCAATGCGGCGGTCTGCAGATGGGACTAAAACAACGCGGTTTCAAGTCTCCTCTCCTCAGCATACTCCTGGCAAACATCCAAGTGATTGAAATCATGCTGGACGAGCTTAACACTAGACTAACCTCTCAGAGGGGAAATAAGACACTGCTGTGTGCTCTGTTTCACAGAGACATGGCTCACCCCCGCCTCATCAGAGGCATGGCAGCGAGCTGAGTGGGGCTTACTCTGCAGGATTAGTTTAAGTGCTGCTCAGCCTTGTTAGCAGGGAGCTGACAGGTGCGGTCTTGGAGGCGAACCATCATTTGCGGCGCGAAGCCCGTGGGGCCTCATTAAATGGGCCATTAACATTTGATACCAGTGACGGCCTGGCTGGGTCGAGCAGTTCCCGCTCGCTACCACACTTGGAAACCTTTTCATTAAATTACACCCTGAGAATTAGTTTAAACACTGGGAAGCTGAATTCACTGGCCAAACTGGCTCTTCCTCAGAGACTGGGTGCCATTTTGAAATGGTCCCCGATCTCTCAGTAAACTTGTGGGTCCCCCACATCCCCCACCCATGGGCAATGTCACCCCTACACATACAGCACCCACTACGGGGTTGCTGAGGGCCCCACCTTTTCACGCCTTCAAACTCCCTCCCCCCCCCATTTCAGCCCACCACCCTTTCAGGTCCCCCAACCTTCCAGAGGCCTGCTCATACCTGCCCTGCACCCCCCCCCACCCTTCATACCACCCCCACCATGCTTTCATGGGCATATCCCCCCACAGGCCCAGACCCTTGACACTGGCACCCTGGCAGTTCTCTTTCCAGCTTTGCAGGTCCACCCGAGCACCTTGGCAGTGACAGGATGGCAGCACCAAAGTACAAGCCTGGCAGTGCCAAGGTGCCCTCATTCAAGGGGAAGAGCCAGGGTGCCACCCTGCCCTGTCCCAGACCACCCAGGGTCTCCAATGCCCAGGAGACCCATGGGTTCTGTTCCACGCTTATGTGGACAAGTACTAAATGGCACCCAGCTGGGGACTCCCTGGGGAGTCCGGTAGATGCCGGGAGCCAGTTCGATCCTGGGCGGGCATGCCTAAGCAGGTTTTAAACATATTTAGGCGTGCGAGGCTTGGGATTACGCATTGTGGTTGGGATCCTGATTGCGACGGCTCTCGAGACCTGGGTAGATTTTGCGAGGTGTACTGGCTGTCGGGATGACTCTGGAGGGCCTGTCCTTGCATCTACCAGCCGCGTTAAACAACCGTTTGGGAGCAGTGTGGCTGGTCGATCGAGCCCTGGGTAACCAGAGTGGAGTGGGCAGTCAGGAGCTAGACAGGGAAGGACCAGGGAGAAAATGAGTGCTCCTGTGTGCAGCTGAATCAGAAGTCAAGCCTATAAAATAGGGATGAGACAATCTAGGAGGAGGCTTGGGTTTATTGGGATTGAGCGTTTGGGAGCTGTAATTTTAAGTATTTTGTGGAGCCTTTGATCAACCTCTGGATATATCCTAGCCCTCTTTGGTTTTGCTATAGCCTAACAGCACAGCTCATAAAAACTTTAGAGATTCAGGTCCTTTGGATGATGCATGCGGGAACTGGGGTGGGTGGCAGGGGACAGGGGAGGGGGATCTTGTCGGAACTTGTCATAGCTTTTGACATTTACTAAAGTGAGTCTGCACTTGTAAAAGAGCCTGAGGATTCTTTCAACATTGCCGGCCGACATTGTTGAGGGGTGTCCCAACACATGGGAGGGCCTCTAGGGTTTCTTCAACTTGGCAGGAATTTCCAAAACAAATGTTTGAAAACTACTGTTCTCAATGTTTTTTTCTCCAGTGAACACATCTTGTTGGTCTCACCAAAGCTGCTGCAGTGCATTTTATGGCCTTTCAAAGACAAATGTGCACATAAACAGGCTGGTTCCCTGATTAAGTTTTCCCAGAGAACATGGAGTAGGAAATCACAGGACTGTTGTTTGTGGCTATCTGCCTATTAAGACGGTGAAGAGAAAAAATCTTTATGTTGTTAGACCTGAAAATGCTTTGCACCAGGGAGTCGTTGAGTCATCGGCCATTTTATCTTTTAAGAGAAGGCTTGATATTATTTGAAGCTGAAGAAGATGCAAGACTATGGGGACAAAGCAAAGCAAGGTGATTAGTTTTGGATTGCTTTAACAAAGAGCTAGAGCAAACATTAAAAGCTGAACGGCCTCTTTCAAGCTGTAAAATTCTGTGGTTCTATCTGAAAACTGCGATGAACCAACAATTCCATGAGGAGCAGAATAGAGCTGAGTACTTTGTAAATGTTCTTCCAGGAGACACATAGTCCAAATCTGACATGTCAACTTGGGACAAATTTGCTTTGGTGCTTGTTTCCTAATTGATAAACTAAGAGTGCTTTTTTTGTCACGAAACATGCATTTAGTGAACACAGAGCGTAGTGTCAATCCTGACTCTTTTATTCTTCATTAGTATCCTTTTCTGTGCCACTAAGATGACCCAACACAATGGTTTGCATCCATGTTTCCCGTCAAGGTCCACTCCATCTAATTGTCACCATCTTTATCTCCCAGTCCCAACTGTTCTACCTGGCTATCTTTTTCCTTTTGGGCATTGGCACGTGCTAGTCCTTTTGCTTGCTACCATGTCCTGCCCCATACTAATTGTCCTGCTCGATATCTTGTTTATTTTGCTTTTTGCCATGTATTAATCAAACTTATCATCCCAGTTACTCTTTGTGGCTGTCTCATTAGTGGGACCAGATTTTATTCTTTATTATCACCAGAATTATATTAACCTTTATAAACACCTAGGTATTTCTGCCATTCTTAAATAGGGCGATCATTTAAATAGCTTTATTTCTAATTTTAATATATCTGAAGGCTACGCTGGTGGTCGGAGAGAAAAATTGTGGGTAAGACTAATTTCACAGAAAATACGAATGTTCAAAATAGGAACAGAAATAGACCGTTCGGTCCCTCAAGCCTACTCCACCATTGAATAAGATCATGGCTGATTTGTTTATGTTTCAAATTCCACATTCTCATCTCCCCCGATAACCTTAGATTCTTGTTAGGCACTGGAATGAATCTGCCTCCACCTTAAAAATATTCAGTGACCCCTCTTCAACCAACTTCAGAGGCACAGAGTTCTAAAGTTGCACAGCACCCTGAGAGAAAAAAACCTCATCTCTGTCCTATAACGATGACCCCTAATTTTAAAGCATTGCCCCACCCCTAGTTCTGGATTCATTCACGAGAAGAAACATATTTTCCACATCCACCTTGTCATGGCCATTCAGGATCTTATATCAACAATTAAAACGCAGTGTCACAAACAGAGATAGGAAACAAAGGAGATAGAGAGAAAGAGAGTTGAACCATGATGAAACTTAATGCTCAACCTGTTGCAAAGCTCTGAGAAGTTTATTGATAGACATGAAATAGTCCTGGAGCATTCCTTCGTTTTCGCAATGAATACTCTGGTAGAAGAATGTGCCTCATTACACCCTCAGCCTCCTGGAATTCTGGAGAATTGTACAGATCTCATGAGCCAGGGTTTGAAGGAGTAGTCTTGGTCACTTTAGATACAGCTGGATACATGACTTTTACAGTGCTGACTCTGTGAATGATCTGAATGAGTCATAGCAGCTTTCAGAAAACCAAGTGTTCAAGTGGACGAATATAACCTGACCTTCAGAGCAATAACCCTTCCTGTTGGTAAACCAGGATATCCAATGTGGGCACCATGAAGGCTCCATTGAACCTTGAGAAATCCTGCTCTGCTGAAGAATCCCATCGTTTCTCATGCTAGGACCTCTCATCCATAGGGCAAAATATTTTTTTTTACAACTTTGGTTTGTCATGACGATGTTATTTCAATAAAAGAACTATAATGGATAGAATACAGCGATCACTGGCTAACGAATCTGATTGTCCACCTACAAAACTCAGTGTTACTGGTCATGGGTTCTGTGGGACCTGGCATGCCTGATGAGCCTGATCCTCAAGCCGCATCTTCAATCACTCACAGGTGTTTCCAAAAGGTAAAATGGGTCCTTGAATGCTGGGTCCCGTATATTCCTTTCTCCAGCTCCTTCTCTGGGTCTCCTCTTGCCGTTGGGTGTTCTCGAAGAATTGTGTCCCTTCAATCAGGAGGTTCCTCCAAGTAGGTCACTTCTGAGAAAAGGTCTCCCAGTCATTGAAGTCTATGTTCTATTTCTTGAGATAAGTCTTCAGATGTCTTTGAAGAGCTTCCTTTGTCCATGTCCTCCTCATGTTCAGGATCTATGAGCTGGATGAAGAAGATTTGCTTTGGCAGTCGGGACTCTGACATCCTCAGCATTTGGGCAGCCCAGTGGAGTTAGTTTTGGATGATCATGGCCTTGATACTGGTGCTATTGACGCCTTCAAGGACGCTAATGTTAGCATGCCTGTCCTCCCAACTGATTCAGACCTAAGGGCAGCACAGTAGCACAAGTAATTAGCACTGTGGCTTCACAGCGCCTTGGTCCACGTTTGATTCCCTGTTGGGTCACTGTCTGTGCGGAGTCTGCACATTCTCCCCGTGTCTGCGTGTGTTTTCTCCGGGTGCTCCGGTTTCCTCCCACAGTCCGAAAATGTGCAGGTTAGGTGAATTGGCCATGATATATTGCCCTTAATGTCCAAAAAAGGTTAGGAGGGGTTATTGGGTTACGGGGATAGGGTGGAAGTGAGAGCTTAAGTGGGTCGGTGCAGACTCGATGGGCCGAATGGCCTCCTTCTGCACTGTATGTTCTATGTTCTGAAGTACATTTGGATTTTACAATGTATTTTAAGCTGTGTTGTTTAAGAGTCCCCTGATGTAATGTTCATCCTTACAAGCCTCAGTGATTACTTGAAAATGCTTTAACAGAATTTAATGCCTTAGTTGACACATGTCAGCCTCGTGTAAGCTAATGTAAATTATCTCTCTGGCAGGTATTGCAGAATTCAGACCAGACTCAAGATCTGTAGTCATGCTTCACTTCCATTAGGGCATCACACTTTTGCGGTGTCGATGTAGGCACAGGGATCATGAGAGAAGAATTAGGCATCATCTCCACCAGGTGACACAAATGGCCCATTTGAGATCACCTGACAGATGCTACTTTCAGACATTGAGCTTGTAAAATTAACAATTGATATGTCAAAACCCTCTTCCCTCCCTTTTACAAATAAACAGAACTGTTGTGTTTCGGTAAACAGATATTTTATTGACCGCTGTGTTTAAATGAGAAAATATATTTTATTGCAAGGAATCTGTAAAAGTTGAGGTAGTTGTATGGCATTGTTTATTTGATAACATTTAACTTAATGTTTAACTTTAACTGGTTTCAAATTTTTGTATTTATAAAATTATTTTTGTTCACAAATCTTTTCTACTCATGTTACAAGCTTCTACAAATGTCTTACTGAAACATCAAAACACAACATTTAATTATGAGATAATTATAAATGAATAAAATAATTGAAGTAAACAAGGTAGAAACATAATAACACGGATAACACAGTGGCACATGGGTTAGCACTGCTGCATCACAAAACCAGGGACTCGTGTCCAATTCGAACCTTGGGTGATTGTGTGGTGTTTGCACATTCTCCCTGTGTCTGCATGGGTTTCCTGGAAGCATAGAATAGAATCATAGAATTCCTACAGTGTAGAAGGAGGCCATTTAGCCCATTGAGTCTGCACCAACTGATGTGTTGGGTATGCTGGGTCTACGTGGACTGCGTTTGATGCAGTGTAGAGAGAGACAGGTTTCCAACACTTGAAGAGATGCAACACAATTTTATTGAACAACTAACTATAATACATGCTTAATTGTGGGTTGACACTATGCTGACTTGACTACAGACCTGAGGCTAACCTGACCAGACTAACTGACTACCACATGGTGTTTGTACTAGCTGCTGCTCACGAGCTCTGACTGTCTCAGAGGCTGGATCCCGAGAGAGCGGGAAAACTAGTGCCCTCTGGCTTTATAGTGGTTGTGTCCTGTCTGGTGATTGGCTGCTGTGTTCTGTGTGCTCACTGGTCATCCTGTGCGTCAATCACTGCCTGTCTGCGCTCCATCATATACCTGGATGTATAATATGACACCAACCATCTGAAAGAGCATCCTACCTCGGCCCACTCCCCAACCCTAACCCCAGAGCCTAACATGTACATCCCTGGACACTAGGGGGCAATTTAGCAAGGCCAATCCACCTAACCTCCACATCTCTTGACTGTGGGAGGAAACCAGAGCTTGCGGTGGAAATACACGCAGAAACGGGGAGAACGTACAAACACCGCACAATCAACCAAGACAGGAATTGAACCAGGTCCTTGGTACTGTGAGGCAACAGTTCTAATCACTGTGCCTCCATGACAATTGTAGGCAATATTCCCTTTAAAACCTAGTTGCTTTGCATGCTCACTTTATTTATTTTTTTGCCCGGCTGCACAAATGCATTATTTATCCCAAAATAAGCCTTGCAAAGTACCTTTACCTTGGGCCATCATCCTTTTTGTCATTTAATCATTCCTACGCTTCACCCTATCAAAGACCTTTCCCGTTTTCATTTCGGACCTCCACCTTTCCCTAGCTGTCGATCAATTTGGGGTGGCACAGTGGCACAATGGTTAGCACGGCTGCCTCACAAAGTGTGGCTGGTAAGGCAGCTGGAAGAACTGAGCTTTTCAACACCTCCATGATGTATACTTTGATCGTGCTTTCATCATAAAATGGATTCTCCAGTTACTATCACACTGTTGCCTGGTGGACTTTATTTTTCAGAAATCGATTGCTCTGTATCTCGTCATTACAACAGTGATTAATCTTTAAAGGTATTGCATTCACTGTGAAGCACTTTGAGATCTCTTGTGGTTGTGAAAAGCGCTTTATGAATAAAAGTTATTTTTTTCCCCCAATTAAGCATTCATCATTGGAGCCAGCCAGCCCAATTCATCTTCTTCTCTCAGTCCATAAAGTTAATGGCCAGTGTGCTTGAAATGTACTAATAATGGCTAAGAATTTCGGACTCTCCCGTCCAATGTTTAGTTGACTGTTCCTCCTTTATAAATCAGTTTGCGGCACAATTGACCTCGCATGCAGGCATTTTCTGTTCTTTTTCAGCCCACTGCTGATGACTTGTGATTGGATCACATTGCCAATTCTCAGTTGGGAGCTAGACTTCTCTTTTCATTCTATTTTTCTGCTTTAGTCACTGCCTACGTATTTTTATCCGTGGCAATATTGATTTTGGTAGCAATTCATAGTCTAGTGCTGTTCCCAGCTGTTTCCTGGGACCTGGGAGCACAATGCAGGAAGATAGTGGATTTGGTCAGGCTTGAAGATTGATTTGAGCTGATTGATGTGAATAATGCCAGTGCTAGGAGTGAAATGCTTTTCTAGTGAGCATTTAGCATTCCTGAAGTCAGGAATGTCAGATACAGGGTATATTTCCATCTAAACTAGACGGCTTCGAACTCATCCCAATGCACAAATATAAAAATGTTCATTTCCCACGTTATCATTCTGGCTTTTGAGTTACTGTCAACTCAATAGGCGAGAGCTGTGAACTTACACTCACTAGGAGCTGATTTGATATTGTCAAAAAACACTTCATGTGGGAACTCTTGCAGCCTGTTTTTAATCACACCAATTTGAGCTGCACTTGTACACAAAACCCAGTGCTGACAAGGCTGTATTCTCCTGTGGTATCATTGTTTTGTGGAGTTTGGCACTATTGTTCTCT
Organism: Scyliorhinus canicula; assembly: GCF_902713615.1. Taxonomy (NCBI): domain Eukaryota; kingdom Metazoa; phylum Chordata; class Chondrichthyes; order Carcharhiniformes; family Scyliorhinidae; genus Scyliorhinus; species Scyliorhinus canicula. The sequence goes on along the minus strand of NC_052151.1, from coordinate 145,737,769 downwards.
GAAAATAACTGCTATGTCCATGCAGGGTGAGAAGATACAATCATATTTATAAAATAGAAGAAATTTTCAGGACTTTTAGAACAAGAAAACACCACTAGACCTTAGCAGACCATTTGTGATGGCTCTCAGCCCCCACCTATTTCTGATGCTAATTTTCATGTAAAGTCATGGCAGACACTAAATTATACTCCCTGTTTTATAATCATAACTATTTTTCACTAGAATTAGTGAACGGTGGAAATATAGTCCTTATTGCTGACGCAGCTAACAATATGAGCAGTCTAATTTTTAAAAACCTGTTTTCAGGCTGTTGTGCAATAGTTGGAAAGAGTAAACGGTGGTTCTGTCATTTGTTGCCACAATTCAGAAACAGCTTCTTCCTCGCTGTTACCAGACTCCTAAACAACCCTTTTATGGACTGACCTCATTAACATCGCACCCTTGTATGCTTCATCTGATGCCGGTGTTATGTAGTTACATTGTGTACCTTGTATTGCCCTATTATGTATTTTCTTTTATTTCCTTTTCATTTCATGCTTACAGAAAAATACTTTTCACTGTACCTCGGTACATGTGACAATAAACAAATCCAAATTCCAATTCAATCCCTAAGGTAAACCACAATCTGTCGAACTGGATCGCTGCCTGATCCATTACGTGGTCAAACATTTCCCATGGTTTCCCCAACTAGCCTCCGTCACTCATTAGTGAACACCTTTATAAATGGTGATGAGCACAGAAGTGTCTCTGTGGAAGACATCACACTCAGGAAGATATTGGGAGCAATTTTCTGACCACATTGCTTCAGGACTTCAGGTTGGGGCTCTCCATTGGAATGGGGTCACGAGGCTACACTTCTCCCACAGCTGAAAAGCCCTTGAACCATTTTATTTCAGGCCAACTTCAAAGCACAGTCATGTAGCTATGGCTCTTCTGCACTCATTTTGCTTTAAAGGATTTGTGGTTATCTGTTCATATTCCATTTCACTCCACATTAACAATTATAAACACCAGGTCTTCATAGATTAACACAGCACCTCACGCTCCATCAACTCTGAAATGCTTCCAGGAATGCACAACTGTTATGTCGAAGCTCATGATTTTAGAAGGTCATTATTTCTATCTCACCTGAAATGCACAACTTTCCTGGAAGCTACTTTTCACCATTCTTGCAATTGTGCCCACTCAGAAATTTTAGTGCAAAGATTTTTTCATGAGGACCATCTCACACTCATTGTCCTTCCTACATGAGTGCCAGAGAGCTGAGCAAAAGGACTCCAGATCTGGACAGGAGCGAGTCTAAAGACTGAAAGCTGCCAGACCAGGGACTGGCTGCATGTCATCCAGCGAGAGAAGGTGGGCAGTCATGTTAAGGGTGGAGGAGGGGCAATATTTGATTCCCCCTTGGGCTTAAAGTCATAGGCCATGCACTGACTGCCCTGGTGCATTGAGTATATGGCATTACAGCAATAATATTGCAAGATAGAAGCAGGGATGTGTTGCTGAAATTATTCAGGGCCTTGGTGAGGCTACACCTGGAGTATTGTGCGCAGTTTTGGGCTCCTTCTCTGAGGAAGGATGTTGTTGCTCTCGAGGGAGTGCAGAGAAGGTTTACCAGACTGATTCCAGGGATGGCAGGACTGTCATGAGGAGAGACTGACTAGGTTAAGATTGTTCTCGCTGGAGTTCAGAAGACTGAGGGGGGATCACATAGAGACTTATAAAATGTTAACAGGATTAGACAGGGTAGATACAAGGAAGACGTTACCAATGATGGGTGTGTCCAGAACCAGGGGTCACAGACTGAGGATTCAGGGTAAACCATTTCGGATAGATATAAGGAGGCATTTCTTCACACAAAGAGTGGTGAGCCTGTGGAATTCGTTACCACAGGAAATAGTTAATGCTAGAACTTTGAATATACACAAGAGGCAGCTGGATATAGCACTTGGGGAGAATGGGATGAAAGGCTGTGGTGAGAAAGCAGGACTATGCTATTGAATTCGATGATCAGCCATGATCGCGATAAATAGCGGAGCAGGCTCGAAGGGCCAAAAGGCCTCCTCATGCTCCTGTCTTCTCTGTATGCATCTCTGTATATAAGGTGTGCAAACCTGAGTATACATGATGCACATTGCTCTGGCCCTTGTCTGCCTCTGGAAGGACTTTTGCCCTCTCACATTCCTCCAAGTCATATTCTTCCAACCAATTGGCCATCATCATATATCCTTCACCACTCTCAGCTGCCTCACTCTCCAAGTCAGGGTTAGTGATGGAATCCTTAACTGTCATGGGCTGAAGGTTGGGGTCTGGAAATCGGGAGGGGTAGACTAGGGCCTCGCATCAGCGAACACCCGCCTGCACTGGAGAATCCAAGAGTCATCATGCCTCACTTGGACATCCATGAGCCATAGCACAAGCAGGACACACTGCAGCTGATGTGAGGGGAGGGTGTAGCCATGATGACTATGAGTGGCACGGATAGTGGCTGTGTTTGTTGAGGTGATTATGTGTTATGGCCAGCAGCTAATTCAGGTGGCGCATTCTGTCAGAGATGGAGTAGGGTTGTCTGCCTCCAGGGTCATAGGTCAAGGGGTGTTGGGAGGGCTTGAGCATCCCGGGTTGGATAATCTTACTGACCATCTCTCTCTGTCTCCTTCCTCCCCGAGTACTGATGAATTTTGGAATAGAGCCAGTCAGGCTGGCAATGATCCTCATGAATACAGTGGTGGTGGACATACGTTGTCAACTGCAGCAAGGCCAATCCAGGTTGGAGCCTGCACCAGAACAATAGGAGCCACTGGTCATGCTCAAGACCAGGCAGGGTCCAGGGAGAATTGCACTTACACTTTTGGGAGTCCTGTGCTTTCTCTGTTTGCAGGGCCCCCATGTCATACCCCACCCTGGTGATGTGGCGCCCTGCCCCAAATGAGGTAAAGTCCCACCCCAATTATACTAACACTCACACCAATGATGTCAAGCACTGCCCAAATGATATAAAACCCCACCCCAATGATGTCAATGCCCTCCTGACTGTACCCAACCTCAGCTCACACAATGCAAGCCACAAAACACCCAAATCACTGCTTAACTGCTTTAGTGCTCTCTAACATATGAGAACAAGCCTGTATTTGATTAATTGAAATCTACAATGCAAGCCCCAAAACTACCTTAATCATTGTTTAACTGCTTTACTGCTCTTTAACCTATGAGAACAAGCCTACAATTGATTATTTGAAATCAAAGTGTATCTGTTGGCAGCATGCCAGTAGAGATGGTCAACTTTGTGATCTGTGTGTCTTGAGGTGAGCACATATAAACTGGCTGATGAGCAACAGGATGGAGAAATCAGCCAATGATATGACTGCAGCTTAGCACAGGCCAGTGCAGGATAGAATCAGTCAGAAAAAGTCCAGTCCAGGAGCAAATACTCCAACGAAATGGAGTGTCCTTTTCAAGTATAATATCAGTGGCTTTTCTCGCAACTGTCTGCAGGATTATGTTTTTTGTCGAGAAGGGTCTTTCTCAAGGTCAGTATTGAGAGCAATGGGGGATGAAGGTTACTTACTGCTTATAACTGTCTGCATGTGACCACCAATCATTATATCAGACCAGCAAATATTTCCTTCGAAGAACAGAATTTAGGCTGGAGAACATGGTAGAGGGACAAATTTTTTAGATTTTCTTGCCTCATCAGGGGCGGGATTCTCTCAGCCCAGAGCCGGGCCGGAGAATCCCACCGATTGGCAGGCTGGCTTCTCTGGTTGGTGGCCTCCTTTCCTACGCACCGGCCACTCTAGTCCTGCGCCATGTTGGGTCGGGGCCGGTGCGTTGAAGAAAGCCACTGCACATGTGCGCGTTGGTGTTGGTGCCACTGCGCATGCGTGGATCCCGTGGTGCCCAGTTTGCACCGGGATCAGCAGCTGGAGTGGCGTTAACCGCTCCAGTGCCATGCTGGCCACCTGTAGGAGCCAGAATTACTTGTGGGGTCAGCCCGTTCACACTGTCGTAAAATGCGTCGGCGTTTATGACGGTGTGGACATTCTGCCGCTGGATTAGAAAATCCATGCCAGGTGTTTGCAATTAATGCAAAATTATATAACTTTTCTTCGGCAATTTTTCTTCACAAAATCATCAATCAGATCATCGTAGGTAAAATCTTGTAAGGATGCTTTTTCAATCATCAGTATTGCTGAACTTGCAAATGTTCCTGAATCATTGTACTTCACAGATAATTTTTGACTCTTATCAATACACAGGAAGAATGTTCACCAGGAGCATTTGTGACAAGCAGTGTTCAAAATATTTTCAGAATCGTTTCCATGTTTGGAAAGGCTGCCTGGAAACCATCACATACAAGTCTGTAAAAAAATAGCTGGTGATCTTGAAAAACAGGGCTCCCGTTATTAATTAAATGAATGAATTGTTTCATTTCAGCTTCAAAAGGATTTGTATCTATGTCCTCCTGGTAGAAATCTACCTGGCAGAATCTAATTCATTACTTACGGTTTTTAGCATTCTCGTTCAAAGCATGCAAATTAATTCTACAGTTTTCTCCAAAGATTCACTTCTACTTTGCGATTGTACCATTATCGTGTTACAAATAGCATTGACAGTTCCAATAATAATCTCTTTCCCTTTTAATCTTTTAATTTTTTTTAAAATTTAGATTGCCCAATTATTTTTTCCAATTAAGGGGCAATTTAGCGTGGCCAATCCACCTACTTTGCACATTTTTGGGTTGTGGGGGCGAAACCCACGCAGACATGGGGAGAATGTGCAAACTCCACACGGACAGTGACCCAGAGCCGGGATCGAACCTGGGACCTCAGCGCCGTGAGGCAGCTGTGCTAACCACTAGGCCACCGTGCTGCCCCTTCTTTCCCTTTTAAAGTAATTTCATTGTTTTTAGTTTCATCAAAAAATAATTTCCTGTGCTTATCACTCTTCTCAGCATCAGACGGACCAGTATTCTTTGTTGATTTTAGTGTCTGCTTCCACTGAGGTATAGTCATGTTGAACCTCCATGACAAAACTTCTAACAGAGGCTAACAATTATAAAGCATTCAATAAAGTTGTTTCAGCAAGTTGCAGCGATTTTCTGATGGCATTAATTCTTTGAATAAATGGTCCCACAAAACAGTTAAAATAGCAACATTTTATTTTTCGAATTGCTCTGCGAAGGATTTTGCTTCAGCTTTCATGTATGGTTTCTCTGACTTTTATGTGGCCATGTCTGATAAGCATTCCTTTATATCGACCACGTTCAGTCACAAAACACCTGCTGCTGATTGTCACTTTTTTTCCATGTGCCTGCTCTATGTGTATTGCAGCAAATTCCACCAATGCTTGGAAACTGAAAAAAAGGCATTAAAAAAGTTTTGAACAAAGTCTTAAAAAGTGTCTGACTGCCTCACACGATTCAGCTGCAGTATTACAGATTAAATTCAAGAAATTACTGGAACATGGGATGAGTTCTGCACAGTGGCTTGCATTGTTCAGTCTTGCTTATAGACCTTAATATTGTCCTGCCATGTTTGCGGCATTATCAAAGCTCTGCCCAAGACAATTTTTTGATGTCCAAATCTAATTTGTAATGATTTCCAAAACAGTTGTCTCCAGGGTCAGATGTGTCAGCGAGTCATTTATTAAGGCAGGAGGGTGAATATGACTCTCTGTAAGGGAAGCTGTAATTCTCCTTTGGTTCTGCTTCAGTCTGACTCCTGTCTGTCTTCTGACTGCCCACAGACTCTCGGGCTCATGCCTGAGTGAGGGTCAGGGGCACATTCATTTGGTCCAATGATCCGGGGGGGGGGGGGGCAGGAGGAGGGGATTGCAAAGCCTAGGGTTCAATGAGTAATAAAGCTGTCATTCCAGGATGTCTGTCACTGGGTCTCAAGGGTTCTCAGTGTTGGGATTGCTTGGAGGGTCTGTAGGAGGATCTGAGTAAAGATGGGGAAATAAACTGCCTTTGGAAAAGGGGTCAAAGACATGTGTTGCAGCTTTGAGGTGCAATATTCTATAACAGTGATTATTTACAAATACAAATATCCACTGCGCAACAATGGTGTCTGCCTTCATGTGTGCCCACTCTGTGCTCCTAAAACTTCATGATCTTGTGTGCTACGTCTACGTGTCTCCCCAAGATGCTCATCAGAAATAGACGGGGCCCTCTGCCTTCCACACCCTGCAGCCTAAGATGGCCTTGGAGGTAGTCCTTTGCAGGGCCTGGACCTGAAGGGATGGCAGCTTTTCAGCGGCATGACTGAACTTTGATTTTTATTGGAGCAGACTTTCATTAATGATTTCCTGACCAGGGGCGAAATTCTCCGCGGACCGACGTGACGCCCATTTCCGGCGGGCAAAAGCAGTGCAGATGACTCCGGCGTCGGGGCCTTCTTTTAAGCCGTTAATCTCCGTTCCCGAAAGGGCCAGCAGCGGACTGACGCGATACGCGTCAGTTTCACCCGCTGCGGAAGTGCTGAGTCCCGGCGTTTGTGGCGGGGGTGGAGAGAGAGTTCCGGCGTTTGTGTGGGGGGGGGGGAAGAGAGAGAGAGAGAGTCCCGGCGTTTGTGGGGGGTGGAGAGAGAGTCCCGGCGTTTGTGGGGGGTGGAGAGAGAGTCCCGGCATTTGTGGGGGGGAGGAGAGGGGGGTGGGGGGGGTGGGGGGAGGAGAGGGGGGTGGTGGGGGGGTTGGGGTAGGGGGTGGTGGGGGGGGTGGGGTAGGGGGTGGTGGGGGGGGTGGGGTAGGGGGTGGTGGGGGGGTGGTGGGGGGGGGGTGGGGTGGGGGGGTGGGGGTGGGTGGGGGGTAGGGTTCGGGGAAGGTTGTGGGGGGGTAGGGTTCGGGGAAGGGGGTGGGGGGGTAGGGTTCGGGGAAGGGGGTGGGTGGGGGGGTAGGGTTCGGGGAAGGGGGTGGGTGGGGGGGTAGGGTTCGGGGAAGGGGGTGGGTGGGGGGGTAGGGTTCGGGGAAGGGGGTGGGTGGGGGGGTAGGGTTCGGGGAAGGGGGTGGGTGGGGGGGTAGGGTTCGGGGAAGGGGGTGGGGGGGTGTAGGGTTCGGGGAAGGGGGTGGGGGGAAGGGGGAAGGGGGAGGGGGGTGGAGGGTAGGGTAGGGGGGGTGGGGGTAGGGGTGGGGGGTAGGGTAGGGGGGGTGGGGGTAGGGGTGGGGGGGTAGGGGTGGAGGGGGTAGGGGTAGGGGGTTGGGGTAGGGGGCAGCGGCGTGCAGAGGTGGGGGAGCGACGGTGCGTTGGCCCCGGGCATCCATTGGATGGGGGCATCAGCAGATCTTCCTCAAGGCTCCCCTTCCTCCCAGCTGCCTTGTCTTTGTTTGCGAGAGAGAGATTGTGGGGACAGAAAGAGAGAGAGAGAGACAGAGAGAGGGAGACCCGTCCGTCCTCTGGCTGAGAGCAGGGCTTTGGTGAGTATATTGCAATCTGCCTAAACCCAGGAATATTGCCTGGTTAGAATGCAGAGGGAAATGCTGGGAAATGCTGGGATCCCGGGGTGGGAGATGTGTCTGGATTTGTCTATTTAAGCTTCATCCTCTGCAATTTCAGGTCAGTTTCACAACAACAGGAAAAACGCGCGGAGAGAGAGGGAAAAACTTTTGGCAAAGTTTCTGGGTTCTGCCTTTATAATTCACAGCGCAGAAAGGGTTCTGCGCTGTGAATTATCAAGGCACCTTTTCTAATCCTGGGGAGAAACAACCTTTTGAAGAGTCTGAGGAAATAAGCAGGAATTTGGATTAATTCTGCCTCCCCACCCCCTGGGCCTCTTTCTCCCCCTTTCTCCTCCCTCCTCCCTCCCTATTCTCCCCACTGCCCCAGGGATGTACTGGTGTTAGGAAGGTGGGATTCAGAAGGGCTGGAGAATGCCTGAATCTCCTGCGTGGAAGGCCCAATGATGGGTGGTGGTGCTCCAGATGGCTCGGCCTCATCAGATGTTGATCTTGCAAGACAATAATCATTGTTCAGAGAAAGGAAGGATCAAGATCGGGGCAGCATATAACTCACTTGAACAGGTCATATGGATAAAGATTTAGTGCATCCTCACTTCTGTGACACAGGCCAAAGTCACTGTCACACACGCCCCTCTCCTCCGCATCCCCTGCTACCTCAATCGTCCTCTCTTCAGGGGTTAGGAGGCACAAATCCAGGATTCTCCTACTCATTGGCCTCTCCCTTTTATCCCCAACGTTTAAACAACTCCAGGCAAAATAAGTTACAAAATGTCACAATTGGCACAAGTGAGGAGCCCGTTGGTGGGTCAGGATGAAATTAGCAAAATATTTAATTTACTATGTCCACTTTTTAAAAATAAATTTAAAGTACCCAATTCTTTTTTTCCCAATTAAGCGGCAATTTAGCGTGTCCAATCCATCTACCCTGCACAGCTTTGGGGAAAATGTGAAAACTCCATACAGTCAGTGACCCGGGGCCGGGATTGTACCCAGGTCCTCAGCGCCGTGAGGCAGCAGTGCTAACCACTGCGCCACCATGCCGCCTTACTATGCGTACTGTTTTGAATTTATATGAGAATAAATAGTTGAATAAATACTCCAAATAATTTGTTTAAAAGGAATGGGCAGTGAAACCAACTCATTAGAAAATCTGAAAAGGTGACATCATGGCGAACACAAAACAAGAGCCCTGAGAGGCAATAAAGTGGGGGAGTAAATAATAAGCAATTTGTGCTCCTTCAACTAAAGCTCCAAGGGATTCAAGAATGGTGTTCCTAGCATGTGTGGAGGACACCTTTCCAACCCAACATTAAGGGAGGATTAACTACTGACTTCAGTAATGGACATAACAGAAATGACAATAGGGAAACGTCTAAGTAATAGTGATTGGAATATAATATGGTTAAGGCTAATAATTGGAAAATACATGAAGATGACAAAAAACAGGGTAAAAGGTTAAAGAAGAGTTGATTTTGAGTTGCTGAGAATAGAAGGTGGGAAAACAAAATGGACAGCAATTTTGGCATATGGTGAGGTAGAACAGCAATGTAATTTTTTTAAGGAGTGTCCAACAGAGCCCAGGAACTATTTTGTGAAAAATTAAGAATGAACTTAAAAGTAATAAAATACCATAAGTGCAATTGAAATAAGCCTGCTGAAGCAGGCAAGATGTTTGGAACTCTCAGAGAATTGCACAAGATCTATGCATTCTCTTCCTGGATTCATTCACTTTGGGCAGCACGGTTGCACAAGTGGATAGCACTGTGGCTTCACAGCGCCAGGGTCACAGGTTCGATTCTCCGCTGGGTCACTGTCTGTGTGGAGTCTGCACGTTCTCCCCGTGTCTGTGTGGGTTTCCTCCAGGTGCTCCGGTTTCCTCCCACAGTCCAAAGACATGCAGGTTAGGTGGATTGGCCATGATAAATTGCCCTTAGTGATCAAAAAAGGTTAGGAGGGGTTATTGGGTTACAGGAATAGGGTGGAAGTGAGGGCTTAAACGGGTCAATGCACACTCGATGGGCCGAAATGGCCTCTTTCCGCACTGTATGGTCTATGTCTATGTCTAAATATGTGCAGCAAGGAAGGTCTGAGTCACGCAATGCACCTACTAGTGCCAGGAAGGCTCATTAATGAGCTACTTCAGTGCCATTTTTTATTGAGCACACCGTGATTTAATGGTAGCTCGCCAATTTAATGTAAATCACACGGACCTCTTGTAGCTGCAGGAAACCACCCATATGGCAGCTTTTAAGTGGCATGACTGAACTTTGATTTTTGTTGGTGCAGACTTTCAATAAAGTGATTTCCTGACCAGATCCGTATCCAGCCTAAAATATCTTGAGCTGAAAGGGTCTGCTGTGAGGTGCTGAGTGACAGAGCTTCTCACAGAAGCTCTCATCTGAGAAGCAGAGGGCCCAAACAGTTAAAGTAGCATCACAAACTGGAGGAGTAGAGAAGCAGATCCTTAAAATAGCAGCCGACAGCCAAGGCAGCCTGTCATTAATTTGGAAAGATTTGAAAATGGGAGTCATAGACCCAATTATTCTGCATCCATAACCACTATGATGGCTGCACAATGAAACTGTAGACAATAGAGCAAGCTGTCCTCCCAACAGATGTCACAGGAGGAAGCACGTTGTCAGGCAGTCATGCAGCAGGTGAGTGACAGATGGAGGCATACATTGCTTCCTACAGTCTACTGGACAAGGATGAATTACTTGCAGGTTGCAAAGAGGCCAAGGGAAATCCTGGGTTGGATTCACCGATTCTGTGGCTATGTCCCCACGCATGGGAACAGTGGTGTTTTACGCCCAAAAAACTGGCGCAAAACGGCCACCAATTCCCAGTTCTGCTGGGGGCAAGCAGGAAGGCAGCATAGAGGACCCGACTCTAGCTGCTAATATGCCCAGAAGAATTGCCGGGTCCGTAGCCGCGACGGCGGCGGTCTGCAGCGTCCACGCCGTGCTCCATGGCAAAGGCCGCTCACGGACCTGGCCTGCAAATTAATACCCCCTTCAGTCAGCTTGCGCACTCCAGACCACCCCATCACAGTGCCCCCAACCCCAGATAATGTTCCCCCCTGCCCGCGGATCGGTCCCCCCCCCCCGACTTTGGTGGCGCTGGACTCAGTCCGCAGCCACCACGCCCAGTTCCTGACGGGTAAGACCACACGTGTCCCACGCTGTTGGTAACTCGGCTGGTCAGGAGCCAGCAATTTCCTGAGGCCATCGATATGTGGCACAGCTTACTCTCCGAGTTCGTCATTTTGAAGGGGATGGAGCATCGCAAATGCGGCGCCACCGCCAATTTGGTCGGGAACTTGGATTCTCCGGCAGGTCGGCAAATGCGATTTCGACGTTGGCGATCGGAGAAACCAGCCCCCTGTCTCTCTAGAGACTGTGACCAACCGAATCACCTGAATTTTGCCATCTATCACTAGGCTCGAATCCCTTGTGCCTTCTACCATCAGGCCATGGTTTCCTTCATCTCACTCCAGATCCCATCCTCCTTCCGTAACCAAGCCCATATCTTAGCTCACACAAGCTCTCCTCATCCCTAAGGCCTGTGACCCTCAAGACCAGCTCTGCCCTTGGCAGGGTGGCAGTCTCCTCTGATTATTTCCCTCCAGCCCCAATTGTATCTTCTCCACCTAATTACCGACTGATGTATCACTCCACCTTTATCCAGCGTAGCCATCTAAGAACCACCTGCAAAGAACCATGGGAATTATGACCAACTCAGATAGATACAGAGCCTATGGGCGGAATTCTCCACAACGGCCGACGCCGTCGTGAAACCCTGAGTGTTTCACGACGGCGTCGGAGGCCGCTCCTCGCCCCCTATTCTCTCTCCAGCCCCCCCCACCCCCCGCCCCCGGGGGATAGGAGCGGAGTTTCGTGAAACTCGGCCGCCGGGACTTGATGCTGGTGTCAAGGCGGCGCGCCGATAATGACGCGGCCGCCGGCACCTTAGTGACGTCAGCCATGCATGCGCAAGTTGGCCGGTGCCGACCCGCGCATGCGCGGTTGCCACATATTGATGGCGCGGAGGTCTTCCCCTCCGCTGCCCCGCAAGATGTGGCGGCTTGATCTTGCGGGGTGGCGGAGGGGAAAGAGTGTCCCCTCCCAAGCACGGCCGTGGTGCTCAATCCCCTCGCCGCCCCCCACAGGCCCCAAATTTACCTTTCGCGCTATGTTCACGCCGGCAGCGACCAGGTGTGTTTGCCGCCGGCGTGAACAGGTCGGGAATGGCAGGCCGCTCGGCCCATCCGGGCCCTCCCGCGATTCTCCCACCCGGCCTGGGGAGCGGAGAATCGCGCTCTATGTGTATCTGAAACACAGGTAACCAGGCCTGATCGAAACCCCCGCTCGTTTGCATTTTTATGGCCCATTTTCCCAGGACAATAAAACTCCAATCAAGCAACCGGTACAGCCACAGACTGATGGGCACCACTCCCATTACTCAGAAAGCATAACTGCCAAGGTCAATGACCGCTAAAGAGTTGCCCAGCCACCAAGCCACCCACCCCTTTATTGGCCAAAATCGAAGACCGTGATCAGAGCCCTATCGAACTATTGGGTCCAAGGTTAAGGACCGCCCAAAGATGCGAAATCCCAGAGGGATAAAAGAGGGCACAGCCATGTGTTCTGTCTCTTTTGGATCCGGCCTGTGCCAACCCAATCATAGCAGGAACAGCCAGCCAAGTTCAAGACCAACGATCGCCACCTGACGGATGAGCCCAGCAGAGACAGAGCCACTTTCTTAGAGCCAGCCAAGTGAAATCCAGATAAAGGCCTTTATCCATTTGCACAGTGCCGGTCGCCCTGAAGTTAAGTATAGGTATTGTAGCTGATAGGTGTAGTTTAACTCGTAGTAGATATTGTGTTTGCATGTCGAGATAACTCTTGCGTATGTAAATAGACCATCTTTTGGACTAACTAACTGGTTGTGTGGTCATTTGATCGATATAAGGGAAGGCTTGTGGTTCACCAACATTATTAACAGAGCAACATTATTGGCGACTCCGTCGGGACTCGATTAGAAGTGATTTTGTCACTTCACGAGAACCCACAAACTCTGAATCCAATTGCGAGAAAGAAAAAGAACCACAAGTGCAAGTCCCATATCGACCAAATAACCAAATTTCAGAAGTGTGTACTAACCCACATGCATACCTAACAGCAAGAGTAAGGTAAACTCGTTAGAATTGTGTACAACTATCGAGGGATTGTGAGCCACAAAATAGCTTAGGCCATACCCGCAGTTCAAATCGCCGCCTTATTCCCCTGTCCCAAATGAAAAGTAGAAAAAGAGATAAGAGAAGTAATGGCCACTAAAGCAATGGACTGATTGATGAATCCACAGGAACCCAAGGTTGCAGCAACCAACAGAGCAGAGCAATGCCCCATATGGGAGAAAGAGTTAAGGAAATACTTAAAGGGGAAAGGATGGCCCCTTTGGTCGAATTTTTGCGCTAATGATGAGTCAGGTCCAGGAAAGATAGGACAGACTTGGTGGGAGAACCTAAGCGAGGGTCACAAGAAAAATGTCGGGAAAGTCAGAAAGCCGATGGCAATAGTGTCCTGTTTGGAACAATTGCGAGGCACAGAGGAGGTCATGAAGGTGCTCCATAGGCAGTTAATTGAGAAGGAAGAAAAGAACGACGGAAACAGTAACGAAAGCAAGAAGATAATTTAGCAACTCCGGGAACAGTTAGCAGCTAAGGATAAGGAAATGACCAATGTAAAACGTGCACATCAATCTTGTCTAGTTCACCTTAGTAGCTTTCAGACCCAGTATGATAAAGCCTACCATGATACAGAGCATGCAGTCCTGGTAAGAGAGGAAACAGAACAACAGGTCGCCCAGCTAACTAGCAAATGCGCAGATTTAAAAGCAGCTTTGAGAGCGCTCCACAACTCCACTAAGGAACAGAGGCAGAGTACCGTTGACCATTCTAAATGCCGACAGAAAATAGAAAAGTTACAGTCGCTACTCTCAGTACAGAATGGCTTCAGGTACGCTTTTAGGCAGGATTTAAATGAGGAAGATGCTCCCGATTGGGCGCTTTTGTTTAACTCTTGCCAAAGATATGTTGAGGACGTGGGAAATCAAAATCGAGCTCCCCACGCCCCAAAAGAAAAGCACCCGCACCACCGACTGCACAGGCAGAACACACCCCCACTCCCAATTTGACCCCCATGAATCCGGTTACCACACAACGCAAGTCATCAGATCAGGAGGAGCCTAATATCGTTTACACCACCCCCACTATCCATAACCCAATTAAGAGAAGTTTGCATGAAAATTAGTCCATTCCAGCCCACTGCAGACCCGCACAGCTTCTTTGAGGAGGTGCGCCAACAAAAGGTTATGTACGGCCTAGATGAGAGGGAGGAAGTAAAGCTAATAGTTATGAGCCTTAGCCAGTCCGTCAGATCAGCTTTGCCAGAACCCCAAAATGTAGTAGGAGGAACCCTACAGGAAATGAAAACAGCCATATTAGATGCCATCAGGTATAACAAAGGAAATCCAGTCGAGGGTTGAAATCACTGAAGGCAAAAGAAGGGAAAGCATCCCACAGTATTTGCCGGTCAACTCCTTCCCTCCGGCTCCACGCAAAACACTCCTTCCCCCCCTCCCAGAACTCTCTTCCCCCTCTGTTCCTGCCCCCCCTCCCCCCCAGAACCCTCTCCCAGTTGTGATGGTCCCCCAAAGAGTCAAGCTCCTGAACGTCATCTTCTGCCACATCGAGGCATCCACTATCTTACTAATGTACAAACATATTCATAACGTAACAATGTTAGTTATGGAATAATGTGTTGGATCTATGTTTATGCACTTGATTAAGTAAAAATGCCGGGGCACTAAAGGAGAGGTTTTAGTTTCAGAGTAACACCATTGGCTGATTTAATTTACACAATGACGTCAGCAGAGAGATTTGCGGGCTTTTATGGAGTTCACCATTGTACCCTGATTGAGCAACATCTTGTAAATAAACCCTTTCACTATGTTATTCAAACTCGTCGTGTGCCACCTCTGAATCTTTCTCTTTACAGCTACAACAAAGAATATTACAAAAACAATACAGGCACAGGCTATTCAACCCAACCAGGCATCTTGGCATTTATGTTTCAGTCTCTTCCTATCCTTCCTCATCCATCCCAATCAGCATATCCTTCTTTCTCATCTTCTTTCATATGCTTATCAGGCCTCCCTTAAACGCATCCAGACTATTCACATCAACCATTCTATCTGATCGCTGTTCCACATTCTCACCACTCTCTGGTGTTGCTCTGTTAATAATGTTGGTGAACCACAAGCCTTCGAAAATCCACCCACATCGACGCTACCACCAAGAAAGCACAACAACACCTATGCTTCCTCAGGAAAGTAAGGAAATTCGGCATTTCCACATTAACTCTTATCAACTTTTACAGATGCACCATAGAAAGCAGCCTATTGGGCTGCATCACAGCCTGGTATGGCAACTGCTCGGCCCAGGACCGCAAGAAACTTCAGATTCATGAACACCACCCAATCCATCACACAAACCTGCCTACCATCCATTGACTCCATCTACACCTCCCGCTGCCGGGGGAAAGCGGGCAGCATAATCAAAGACCCTCCCACCTGGCTTATTCACTCTTCCAACTTCTTCCATCGGGCAGGAGATGCAAAAGTCTGAGAACACATACGAACAGACTCAAAAACAACTTCTTGCCCGCTGTTACCAAACTCCTTTTCTTTTCACGTACTTAATGATCTGTTGAGCTGCTTGCAGAAAAATAATTTTCACTGTACCTCGGTACACGTGACAATAAACAAATCCAAATCCAAATTAAGGTTTGTTTTAACATAAAAGATATCCATTGGTCAGAGTTACCACTCCGGGGGTGAAGTATCCTTTCTTCATAATTTTACAAATTGAAAAATTGTTTGGGGTTCTCATCCGGTATTGTGACAGAAGTTGGGCTCTGCTCCGGTATCCTAACAATGCGCAGTGTTACTGTATTTATTAGAAAGCTACTGGAGAGCTTTTATCCCTCAAAACCTTCCCTGCATGCTTGAACGATTATACGAAATGTTCAGCCAAGCTGTTGGTAGCTGGCTGGTAGGGGGCAGATATGATGGTGGATGCCACACTGCTTCAGGTAGTCCTCAATTTCGGCTGATGTGAAATGAGTACTGTTATAGCTCACAATTTGCTCAGGTCGGCGAATCTATGGTATGTTCCAAAGTTGTTGATTTCATGATAGCAACTTTCGGCACTTTGAATGACCAAACATGTATGTCCTTCGAATGGTCCCAAATAAGTGACATGGATTATTTGTCATGGCTTGGTCGACCATTACCATGAATGCAAAGGTCATAGTGGAGGTACATTTCACAGCGCACTCAGGATTGGCATAACCCCAGCTTCTCCTGTATTTCTGCATCCAACCCAGGCCACAAGAAGTAGCTTCTCACCAACTTTTTCATTCTAACTACACAAGGATGGCCCTTGTTCCAGGATTCTACCTTGTAGACACAGCAAAATGATTACTCTAATACCCCACAAGAATACTCCATTTTGTACATGTTGGCTCAAGATGCCTGGGAAAGTAGGGTTTAAAGTCTGGATACTTTCTGTGCTCCTGTATTAGAATGCCTTTTTGAATCATGTCCAACACATTCATCATCATCAGATCTGTTCGTGTAAATCTTTGCACCTGATAAGACATTGCCAGAACATTTTCCACATGAGACAAATAGAGCATGTCACTGAAGTGTTCATCAGAATCATGCTGATTATTTTGTTCTTGTTGTCTCGATAAAGTGGGCGGGATTCTCCATTCCCGACAGCAATTTCATAATCGCCGATTGGGCAGAGAATCGGTTTTGACACCGAAATCTGGAGTGGCACCTGTTTGATGCAGGTTTTGTATCCTCCACGATCGTGAAAGTGGAATCTTTCAGTGGATGGTCGGAGAAATGTTCTTGCAAGACAGCCATTAATTCATCATGTGACTTGTCTTCAGGTTTAGCTGGGTGTACTAAATTCTGTGGCAACATGAATGTTTTCTTCCCAACTGAGCTGAGAAAGGTCGCATTATGCAGGTCTGCTGGTGTCTGATTGAAGGAACGACTGCAACCTTTCCTCATGACAGTTCCATGTCTCCTCCTCTTCATCACGAACGTCCATGGCACCTTTTCTCCTGCCATTTTTTATTGCAGCTCCCTGATCTGTGCTGCTCAGCCTTCAGCTGATTCTTTTTTTTTTAAACAGTACAGCACAGAACAGGCCCTTCGGCCCTCGATGTTGTGCCGAGCAATGATCACCCTACTTAAACCCACGTAACCCGTATACCCGTAACCCAACAATCCCCCCCATTAACCTTACACTACGGGCAATTTAGCATGGCCAATCCACCTAACCCGCACATCTTTGGACTGTGGGAGGAAACCGGAGCACCCGGAGGAAACCCACGCACACACGGGGAGGACGTGCAGACTCCACACAGACAGTGACCCAGCCAGGAATCGAACCTGGGACCCTGGAGCTGTGAAGCATTTATGCTAACCACCATGCTACCTGTTTATTTTCTCTCTGTTTAAAGCAGGCTAACTTGTAGCGCACAAGTAGACCAGCTGTTTCTGTGCCTCGCTATTGATTCCTGGCAGGAGGCTGCAGAGTCGGCAGCCCCGTAGGTTCACGGTCCCAAGCCCCCTTTCAGTGCCTCATACGCGACCTCTGCAGCTCTACCCACTGCAATGGTAAGTGTACTAAAAACCTCGATCCTCCCTTTGAAGTAAGCCCCCAGCAACTCACAGTCGTCCAACAGTTTTATTTCTTTTTGGAAACCCTTTTACTTGCACTAGCAGGTGCAGCGATTGACCAGATGATAAGTCGACGCCCCACTACAAGTATCCAAGTATTTACTTGAGAGTTATTTTTACTTGCCACAACAATGATTTCACCTTGGAAGTGCACAATATTTCTTCTGAACTCACTTTAGATAGATCTCCATCGATGATTCCTTCTTCTGGCTCATTAAAATGTTGTTGAAAGTTATTTATCTCCTTTTTTTTAATAGCCCAGATCTCATTCTCTTTGTTGTAGCCCCAGAGGTGTCAGGTTCCCACAAAATAGTGCAAGGGGTTTATGGAGAAGATGTTGCTCAAACAGGGTACAATAGTGAACTCCACAAAAGCTCGTGGAGCACTCCGATGATGTCATTGGGTATCACAGTGACATTAAACCAACCAATCGTATTACTCTGATACATGACATCTATCTATGTGCTTTTACTTTTCCAAATTGCACTGCAAAAAGTATGAGTAGAAATGCGTATCGTTGAAATCTTTACGGTTGTGAGAGATGAATTTCCATGGTTACTGTCCTGCTTCCCAATATAACTTTGAAGAAGTGTGGAAACCCTGGAAAAATGGCATAATGAATTCTACCACCAAAATTTCAGTGAAGGAGCTGAAGAAACATTTGCAAGCTGACGATATGAAAGGCGAATTAAATGGATTAAAATCCCAATTGAGACAATCATTTTGGTAAATTTTTGAAGCTTTTAAGTGAATCCTTACAACAATTTAGCTAAATATAATTTCTCATTAAACTAACAACTCCACAGACACAAACTTGTTTCAGACAATTGGGTGATCACTAGTTTTTCCAAAGCCATGGTGGTAGAGTTTTAAAGGACATATGGCTGGAGAATTTGAATCCTTGAATAACTTAGGATATTATAAAACAGGTCAGCTTTTGTTATGGAACTGTCTCTTCAGATCATGTTTCATCTCTTATCAGAGAATCTCATTTCAATAATAAATACATTTCGGTTGCTAAAATGGAACAGAGATAAATTGTCAAGAGATGGCATTACATTTCTTGAAATTATGCGACACATGTCTAAATAATAAGAACTGCTGGGCTTGCAACAATGATTCCCATGGCAACATCAAAGGAAGTTTAATCAAGCAATTAAATTTTGTGCCAGTTTGAGGAGATATATGCTCTTTTAAATGTGATTTTGAATGATTTTCTTTTGAATATAATTAGCTGTATCTTTGTGGCCATTTTCTGCAAAGGTTTCTCTTTGATGGAAATTTAAGCCATTAACCACATATGTGAGTGTATCAAACACCCAGAGGTCAAATACAGCTCTGTGGCAAAATAAATGCCCGTTTATATATTGGTAAAATGATTAAGAATGGTGTGGCTTGATAAATCTTGACAATGAGCACAAATCTGATTTTGTGATTTTGAAGAATATTTTCTGACAAAACGATCTTCAAAAATTGAAATGAACCAAAATGTATGCATTATTTCTAGTATAATTTTGAACATAACTTAATCAGCAATCAAATGCACCCTTCTATTCAAGGCAAGGCTTGACATATTTATTCCTGTCGCAGGCTCATTTGTACAAGTAACAAAGTGAAAATAGATTTTAAATCCTATTGTTTAACTCCTTCAAATTCAAATCATGGATTTTCAGCAACACTTATCTTTATTCTCTTTATTTGTTAATTACTGCATTGGAGTTTTTCTTCAATGTGGTTACTATTCTTTCCAGTTTTGTGTAGTTCCTCACTGGTTACTTATGCTTATTACAAATTGAAACTTCGTTAGGGTTTGCAGGTTAGATTTGCTTTCATCCAATATTTACGCAGAGAAAGAAATAATTAGGCCAAATGAGAAAGATACAGGGATAAAATTATGGGTGATTTGAATCTATATATAGATTGAATGAATCAGATTGGCAAAGGTAGCCAGGAGGATGAGCTGACTGAGAGATTTCAGGTTGGTTTCTTGGAGCAGCACATTCTAGCCAACTATAGAATAGGCTAGTCTAGATCTGGTGATGCGCAATGAGAGATGATTAATTAATGATCTCATGGGAAAGAGGCCATAGGTAGCAATGACCATAACGTGATTGAATTTTGCATTCAATTTGAGGTAGGAGGCATAAATGTGTCATTTTCGGGTTGACAAGATGTAATCAGTGGAGTGCCGTAGGAATTGGTGCTGTGGCCATTCTCTGTGTAGTAACCAGACCCTTTAATGGGTTAAACCCTTTATTGACGTTCTATTGAGGAAGGAGCCATGTGACCTGCTAGTCCAATCAGGGATGGAGTTGGGATTTCATGGGGACATCTTAGGACTTGTCCCAGCACTTGGACCCTAGAACTGAGTGCGGAAAGACCGTTTGAAGCACTCTGTAAATAGTTGTTTATATTTGGAATGAATCATTGTGTTATAGAAGTTAACTGATGGAGCCAATTCTAGA
Organism: Scyliorhinus canicula; assembly: GCF_902713615.1. NCBI lineage: Eukaryota > Metazoa > Chordata > Chondrichthyes > Carcharhiniformes > Scyliorhinidae > Scyliorhinus > Scyliorhinus canicula. The sequence goes on along the minus strand of NC_052151.1, from coordinate 145,718,030 downwards.
AGTTATTACATTGGCGACAAGATAAAGACCAATGACTCAGATTGCAAGAGCTCGTGAAAAAAAGTCCGATTGCAACAGTTGCAGAACAAGCCCAGCCAAGAAAGCCTGCAAGAGAGAGAACAGTTGAAATGTCCCTTTTCGGGAAATGAAGCCATTCGATCCTGCTACAGAAGATTGGATACTGTATGTGGAAAGCTTAAAATCCTTTTTCGTGCAAATGAAATATAAGGAGAGGAGAAGCAGAGAGCAATTTTGTTAACAGCATGTCGCGCAGTCACAGTCTGATTCTAAGCTTAAAGTCCCTGGATTCCCCAGATACCAAAACATTCACAGAGATCATGGAGTAACTCACTGTCACCCCAAGCCCCCTTTAATTTTACAGCATTATATATATCATTTGATTGGGAGAACCCCGGGGAAGACCATTGAAGCTCTCATGGTAAGGCTCAAGAGAATTGCAGAGCATTGTGATTTTGGGACTGCATTAAATGAGATGCTAGGAGATTGTTTATTGTGTGGCGTTAACAATGATGCCACACAGGGCAGCACGGTGGCTCAGTGGGTTAGCCCTGTAGCCTCACTGCGCCGAGGACCCAGGTTCGATCCCGGCTCTGGGTCACTGTCTGTGTGGAGTTTGCACATTCTCCCCGTGTTTGCGTGGGTTTCGCCCCCACAACCCAAAGATGTGCAGGCTAGGTGGATTGGCCACGCTAAATTGCCCCTTAATTGGAAAAAATGAATTGGGTACTCTAAATTTATAAAAAAAAACAATGATGCCACACAATAAATCTTTTTGGCAGAATCAGAATTAGATTTTAAAAAGGCACAGGAGATTGCTGTAGCCATGGAGCTACAAGAGCTACAAAGCGCTCTGAACAGTGAAATCGCGGTTAGGGCGGGAAACCACGTGCAACAGTGTGCCACGAGTGAAGGCTCTTCCAGTTCCCATATTAATTTCTTTGCTTGACCCTTCTCCACACTCTCCATGGCTAAAGCAATCTCTTGTGCCTTTTTAAAATCTACATCTGATTCTGCCAAAAGCATTTATTGTATGGCATCATTTTTAGAACAAAGAACAATATAGTACAGGAACAGGCCCATCGGCCCTCCAAACCTGTACCGGTCATGATACCAACCTTTGCAAACCCGCAGCACTTCCTTGTGCCGTATTTACCCATCCTATCCATGTGTTTGTCAAGATGTCTTTTGAGCGCCATTTATGTATCTGCTTCCATGACCAACTTCCTGTACCAGCCTCCCCGGACAGGCGCTGGAATGTGGCGACTAGGGGCTTTATTTTAATTTTAAAGGGGCTGGTTTAACTCACTAAGCTAAATCGCTGGCTTTTAAAGCAGACCAAGCAGGCCAGTAGCACGGTTCGATTCCCGTACCAGCCTCCCCGAACAGGCGCCGGAATGTGGCGACTAGGAGCTTTTCACAGTAACTTAATTGAAGCCTACTCATGACAATAAGCGATTTTCATTTTCATGACCTCCCCTGGCAATGCATTCCAGGCACTCACCACCCTATGAGTAACTGACCCCTCCAGCCTGGGAAAGAGTGCCTGCCCATTCACTCTATCCATGCCTCTCATAATCTTGTAGACCTCGATCAGGTCACCCCTCAACCTCCGTCATTATAATGAAAACAGTCCGAGTCTATTCAGCCTCTCCACATAGCTAACACCCTCCAGACCAGGCAACAGCCTGGTTAACCTCCTCTGCATCCTCTCCAAAGCCTCCACATCCTTCTGGTAGTGTGGGAACCTGAATTGTGTGCCATATTCTAAGTGCGGACTTACCAGGGTTTTATACAACTGTGGCATGACTTGCCAGTTTGTATACTTGATGCCCCATCCAATGAAGGCAAGCATTCCATATACTTTCTGACTACCTTGTCAACTTGTGTTGCCACCTTCAAAGATCTATGCCTAGATTGCATGCCCAGATCTCTCTGTCTTTCTACATGGCTGAGAGTTTTACCATTTACAGTATATTTCCCCTCGATATTAGACCTACCAAAGTGCATTATCTCAGATTTGTCCGGAATGAACTCCATTTGCCATTTCTTTGCCCAAGTCTCCAACCTATCTATGTTCCACAGTATCTTCTGACAATCCTCAACACCATCTGCCACTCGACCAACCTTGGTGTCATTCCCGAACTTACTAATCAGACCGGCTACATATTGTCCAAATCGTTTATGTACACCACAGCACCGTTCCCTGTGGAACACCACTAGTCACAACCTTCCATTCAGAAAAACACCCTTCTACTGCTATCCCTTGCCTTCTGTGACCGAGCCAGTTCTGTATCCATCTTACCACCTCACCTCTGATCCCATCTGACTTCACCTTTTGTACCAGTCTGCCATGAGGCACCTTGTCAAAGACTTTACTGAAGTCTATGTAAATAACATCCACCACCCTCCACTCATCAATCATCTTTGTCACCTCCTCAAAAAACTCAATCACGTTAGTGAGGCACAACCTCATCTTTACAAAACCAAGCTGTCTATTGCTTATAAGTCCATTTGTTTCCAAATGGTATAAATACTGTCCCTGAGAATTCTCTCAAAAATTTACCTACTACTGACTTGGGGCTCTTTGGCCTATGGTTTCCAGGATTATCCCTGCTACCTTTCTTAAATAGCAGCACAACGTTAGCTATTCTCTAGTCCTCTGGGATCTCACCTGTAGCCAGTGAGGATACAAAGATTTCAGTCAAGACCCCAGCAATTTCCTACCTTGCTTCCCTCAGTATTCTGGGATAAATCCCATCTGGCCCAGGATATGTATCCACCTTAATATCTTTTAAAAGATCCAATACCTCCTCCTTTTCGATGTTAACATGATTCAGACTGTCCACACACCCTACCCAAGAATCAACTTCCACAAAGTCCCTTTCTTTAGTGAATACTGATGCAAAGTACTCATTTAGTACCTCGCCCATTTCCTCTGGCTCAACACATAGATTCCCCCACTGTCTTTTAGTGGTCCAATGCTTTCCCTGGCCACCCTCTTGCTTTTAACATATGAATAAAAAGCTTTGAGATTCACCTTAATCCCACTTGCCAAGGACTTTTCATGACCCCTCCTAGCCCTCCTAATTTCCTGCTTCAGTACGTCCCTACTTTCTTTATACTTCTCAAGGGTTTCGACTGTTCCCACCCTTCTAGACCATACAATACACTGCTTTTTCTTTTTGACGAGTTTCACAATGTCCCCCGTTATCCAAGGCTCCCCAAACTTCCCATACTTATCATTCATTCTCTCAGGGACGTGACTTTCCTGAATCCTAATCAACTGTCGCTTGAAAGACTCCCACATCTCTGATGTTGATTTATTATCCAACAGCTGAACCCAATCCAAATTCTTCAATTCCTGTCTAATGTTATCGTAATTTGCCTTCCCTCAGTTTAGCACCTTAACGTGAGGGTTACCCTCATCCCTGTCCAAAAGTACCCTAAAACGTATGGAATTGTGGTCACTACTCCCAAAATGTTTCCCTACTGAAACCTCAACCACCTCTCAAGGCTCATTCCCCAATACCAGATCCAGTACTGCCCTTTCCCCAGTTAATGCTCTGCAATTCTCTTGAGCCTTACCATGAGAGCTGGAATGGCCTCTCCCAGGGCTCTCCCGATCTATTCAATATGTAATGTTGTAAAATTATAGGGGGCTTGGGGTGACAGTACCCTTTGAATTACTCCATGATCTCTGTGAATGTTTTGGTCTCTGGGACATCCAAGGACTTAAAGCTGAGACTTAAGACTGTGCCCCACATGCTGTTAACAAAATTGCTCTCTCTTCTCCTCCCCTTCTATTTCATTTGCACGAAATGAAATTTTAAGCATTCCGCATACTGTACCCAATCTTCTGTAGCAGGATCGAATGGCTTTCGTTTCCCAAAAAGGAAAATTTCAACTGTTCTCTCTCTTGCAGGTATGGAAGATTAGACCCACAACATAGGATGGACCCAGAGTACACAGAGTGTTAAAGATGTGGGGGAAGCCACCTCCCAGACGTATGCAGATTTAGGGAAGATTAATGTTTAAGGTGAGGGAAAAAAGGACATTTCACACATAAGTGCAAGTATAAGCAGAGCCTCACTAGCACTAGTAGATCGAACAGTACAGCACCAGTATTGAAATGATCGTGAGGTGGAGCGGAAAGTTAACAATAATATAAAAGTTTGCAAAGTGGCTTCAATGACGTGGAGTTGATGGTAAACTGAAGGGCATTAAGGATGGAAGTGCATCCTGGGGCCTCAGCCACCATGATGAGTAAGTTTTGGACGACACAAAGGTTGGTGGAATTGAGGACAGCGATGAGGACTATCAGAGGATACAGCAGGATTTAGATCATTTGGAGACTTGGGTGGAGAGATGGCAGATGGAGTTTCATCTGGACAAATGTGAGGTAATGCATTTTGGAAGGTCTAACACAGGTAGGGAATATGCAGTGAATGATAGAGCCATCAAGAGTATTGACGGTCAGAGAGATCTAGGTGTATAGGTCCACAGGTCACTGAAAGGGGCAACACAGGTGGAGAAAGTAGTCAAGATGGCATACGACATACTTGCCTTCATTGGCCAGGGTATTGAGTATAAAAATTGGCAAGTCATGTTGCAGCTGTATAGAACCTTAGTTAGGCCACATTTGGAGTACAGTGTTCAATTCTGGTCACCACTCTACCAGAAGGATGTGGAGGCTTTAGAGAGGGTGCAGAAGAGATTTACCAGGATGTTGCCAGGTATAGAGGGCATTAACTATGAGGAGAGGTTGAATAAACTCGGTTTGTTCTCACTGGAACAAAGGTGGTTGGGGGGCGACCTGACAGAAGTCTACAAAATTATGAGCAGCATAGACAGAGTGGATAGTCAGAGACTTTTTCCCAGGGTAGAGGGGTCAATTACTAGGGGGCATAGGTTTTAGGTGCAAGGGGCAAGCTTTAGGGGAGATGTACGAGACAAGTTTTTTTACATAGAGGGTAGTGGGTGTCTGGAACTCACTGCCGGAGGAGGTGGTGGAAGCAGGGATGATAGTAACGTTTAAGGGGCATCTTGACAAATACATGAATAGGATGTAAACAGAGGGATACGGACCCCGGAAGTGTAGAAGATTTTAGTTTAGATGGCAGCATGGTCGGCGCAGGCTTGGAGGGCCGAAGGGCCTGTTCCTGTGCTGTACTTTTATTTGTTCTTTGTTCTTTTTTGTTTGTTCTTTGGTTGGGGAGCAGACCTACTTGTACCTTCAGGAATGGGTCAATCCCCTAAGGTTGAACATCTTTGGGACCAAGCTTATGATATATATGGGCGAGGCCATAAAAGTAATAGGCACAATAGTGGTCCCAGTGAGCTATTGACAGCAATTCGCTCAGCTGCCTTTAGGCATGGTGTCTGGTTAGCGATCCAGTTTAATGGGGCGTGACTGGCTCCACGAGGTCAAACTAAATTGGCTAAATATTATTTAGCATTAAAAAGAGGGGCCTGCACAAGATCATCAACAAGTACCTATATATTTTCAGGAAGAACGGGAAGAAATAAAAGGAGCAAAGGGGAGAATTCATGTGAACGCAGAAGATACCCCAAGATTTTTCAGGGCTAGACCTATGCATTATTGAAGGAGGTCAAAACAGAGTTGAAGAGGCGGGACGATCTAGGCATCATTCAAACAATAAGATTTGCAGAATGGACAGGACTCATTGTACCAGTAATGAAACCAGATAAAACCATTCGCATTTGCAAGGATTGCAAGTTGACAGGTCGCGAAGCTGGACAAGTTCACCATCCCCATAATAACCATCTATTTGTGAAACTGGCTGGAGGTCAAACATTCACTAAGTTAGACATGTGTCATGCCTACCAGCAGCCGGAGATGGACGAAGACTGGAAAGAATATTTGACTCTAAACACCCATCAGGGTTGTACCAGGACACACACTTGCCCTTTGGAGTTTCATCAGCCGGTGCTATATTCCAAAGAACCATGGAGAGTTCACTGCAAGGCTTGTTGGGTGTCATTGCGTACTTGGATAATGGATTAGGAACAAGAACTACAAGAAGAAGAACACTTGTTGAATTTGGAAGAAGCCACAAACAGATTCCAGAAAGCAGGAATGTGCCTCAGGAGAGAGAAGTGCATCTTCCAGGTTCATGAGGTGGTTTATCTGTGTTATTGGGTGGATACTCAGGGGTTGCTCCCCATGGAGGACAAGGTGGATGAAGTCAGGGAGGCACTGGCCCCAGTATACCTCAGAACTCAAATCCTTTCTCATGATGATTAACTATTATGGGTCATTCCTCACAAACCTGTCAACGATGTTAACTCCACTACAAGCAGTATCAAAGGAAAAGCAGAAATGCGTCTGGAAGGCACCACAAAAAGAGAGATTTAGCCAGGTCAAGCAGCTGCTGCAGTCGTTGTGTTTACTGATGCACTTCAACCTCACCAAGAAGATAATACTGACATGTGATGCATCCCCAAATGGTGTTGGGGCAGTTTTATCCCACAGAATGGATGATGGGTCAGAGCTGTGGGAAATGCATCAAGAAACCTTACAGATGCAGAGAAGAACTATTCACAAATTAAAAGAGAGGCTTGACTGTCATCTGTGACGTCAAAAAGTTCTTTCAATATCTATACGGGAGACATTTCACTTTAGTGACAGACCATAAGTCACTGTTGGGTTTATTCAAGGAAGATAAGGTGATTCCACCAACAGCTTTGGCCCACGTACAGCATGGGCATTGTTCTTGTTGGCTTATGAGTACAGCATTAATCATCGTCCAGCAACACAAATAGCCCATGCAGATGCCTGAGTCGTGTTCCTTTGCCAGAGACAGCTGCATACCCTACATTACCAGAAGAGATAAGAATAGCCATGAATTGTCTTGACACTTTACCAGTGTCAGCTCAACAGACTAAGTACTGGGCAAACAGAGACCCAGTGTTGTCGAAGGTGAAACAGATGACAGTGTATCGATGGCAGAACGAGAGAGCTTCAGAGGAAATGATGCCTCACCTGATTGGGAAAGAAGAGTTTAGCTGTGAGGATGGTACCATCATCTGTGGATGAAGAATGATCATCCCCAGGCCAGGAAGAGAATTATTACTGGAGTTACATAGTGCCCGTCCTGTCGTGTCTAAAATGAAGATGCTACCGTGAGGCTATGTGTGGGGCCTGGCATTGATGCTGCAATTTAAAGAGTGGTACGGCACTGCAAGCAGTGCCAATTTCAGCAGAAGTTGCCATGCCACATCTTCGTTACATCCATGGAAATGGTCAGGTCGACTATGGATTTGGGTTCACGTTGACAATGTAGGACCGTTTATGGGCACAATGTTTCTGTTGTTTGTGGACACTCATTCAAAGTGGATGGAGGCATTTGAGATGAGATCCACAACTGCTTATGCCGCAGTTGAGAAGCTGTGCCAGTGTTCGCAATCCATGGAATGCCAGAGGTCCTTGTTTTCGACACCGGAATGGCTCTTACCGGTGCTGAGTTTCAGAAGTTTATGATCTTTAATGGAATAAAACATATCAGAACAGCACCGTATTATCCTTCATCCAATGGACCGGCCGAGAGAACAGCGCAGACTTTGAAGGCTGGCTTGAAGAAGCACCTATCTTTAAATGCCAGTTGAAGAGGTTCCTGTGACCATATAGAATCATCCCGCATACAACTACTGGAGTCTCTGCAGCTTAGATGCTGCTGGGTCATTGGTTGAGGACCAGGTTAAGCCTGAAGGGAAGGATGAAGACAAGCCAGAGAAAGAATCACAATTAGTTTAAAAATGCATTCAAGATAGATGATGCAGGACTTGTGAAGAATTTCGGTAACAAACCAAAGTGGGTTTGAGGAGTTGTGGCCAGAACAGGGCCAGTACCGGGCCCAATGGGGTTAAAGTGCAAGACAGGATTTCAAAGCAGCATGTAGAGCAATAGCGTGGGCGAGAGCCATCCCAAGAGTCAGTGCAACAACCTGTTCCAACTGTGCCAGCAGGAAGCATTGTGGGTTGGCTGAGGAGTAAACTATTGGATCAGCCAGTAACAGGCCAGAGTGTTATACCCCCAGGAAACACGTGGAAACAGAGGAAGGTGGCCCCAGGAAACAGTGGAAACAGAGGAAGGTGGGATGTTGGTACAAGGAGTGAGTCCTTCTGAGATAAGGCCAACAGTAACTACCTCATTAGAAGAACCTCAGTCACTGGAGCTAAGCCGCTCTATGAAAAAAAAGAAGTCACTGGACAGACTGAGTTATTGATGGACTAGTGTAAAAGTTCATGATCGTTGCTGTTTTGGCAATTGTGTAATTTATTTATTCCCGTATGTAAAAAGGGACTTAAAGGTGGAGGGATGTAGTAGCATCCCTTTAAGGGATGTTCTCTGATGGAGGAGTCCTATGATCCACTAGTCCAATCAGGGACAGAAGCTGAGAATTCACTGGGCCATATTGTGACTTGTCCCAGCAGTTGGACCCCAGAGCTGAGCATGGAAATAGCGCTGTTTTAAAGAGCACTGTAAATAGTTGTCTATAATTGTAATAAATCATTGTGTTTTATATGTTAACTCTCGTGGAGCCAATTCTTTAAGTTATTACATTGGCGACCAGGTAAAGACGAGGGACTGAGGTTTAGCTCAGTTGTCTGGATAGCTGGTTTGTGATGTTAGAGCAAGGTGCAGGTTCAATTCCCATACCAGCTGATGTTGCTCATGAAGAACAGCTTTCTCTACCCCAGCTCACCTCCTGAGGTCTGGTGATCCTCAGGTTAAATCGCCAATAGCCAGCTCTCTCTTTCAAAGGGGTAAGCAGCCTATGGTCATCTGGGACTGTAGTGATATTACTTACTTCAGCAGTGAGTGGCACAGTCATTGAACATTTTTAAGTCAAAGACAGATAGATTCTTGAGTAACAAAATAATCAAAGGGTATGAGAGGGAGGTAGGATAGTAGCGCTGAGACAACAATCAGATCAACAATGATCTTATGGCAGAGCAGCCTCGAAGGGCCAATGACAAACTACTGCTCCCAATCCGTATGTTTGTATATAAAGCCGTATATGCTAAGATGAAAGTGAAATAATATGGATTCTGGAGATCTGAAATAGAAAGTTGCTGAATTTTCCAGCACCTTCTGTTTGTATTTCAGGCCTCTTCTATGTTTTGTGTTTGTGGGTGTGGTAATAAGCAGAACTTTTTAAAAATTCTACTAAATGTGGAAAAAGAAACAATTAAATTGGTTCACATAATTTTAAGTGGTGCAAAGTGTTGTTGTGATCTATGTTAGTATCTGGGCATGTTGGAGTACTAATATTGGGTAGAATAATTTCATGCCCATGGAGATTAAAGAACAATGGTGAAGGTGGCATTGAACGAGTTAAGTTCAATGCCCCATGAACCAAATAATGCAGTCCATGAGACATTGGGGATATTTCCAATGTTGGGCAATAGTACAAAATGGATAATGTCAAATCAACTGCCCATTATGCATCATTCCAGATTTTGAATGACATGAATAATGGACAGATGATCTCTATCGCCTATTTAACAATATTGCCCAAAGTCAAAATTAACCGCATTGCTTTTCTTTCAAAATTACATACTTAAACTGTGCTGAGGAAGACATTTGAGCTCAGCAGAAATAATGTCTGAAAAGTTGTTTTACACTGAATGGCAATACCTGTTCACAACATTTATGTAAGCTTTATCTTCTGTTCATTAATTTCAATGAAAAACTGCTTCTGCGTAGGAAGTGAAAATCATCATTTTACATCTACATTCCCTGGTAAATTAGTGAACAGTTCAAAATATAGAAGAACATGAACACTCAAGAATCTATAGGGACAAAAAACATTGAGGATTCTTTGTTCAGTTTGTTATCACTGTAGAACAGTGCCACCATCATTGCTACTGACTGGTCACAGGAGAGAACATTACAATACATTGTATTGTATAATTTCACAGGTCTGCTTGAATGAAGTACCTCTGGTACTTTCAATAGGGGAGCAATATTTGCATTTTATACTGTGGGCACAGAGCCATGCCTTTTGTCCAATAAAGTGAATGGGTAAAAGTTATTGCTCGCGATTTCTTGCAACGCATCCCTTGTGATTGCTGCTCCCTTTTGGAAGCGCATGAGTGTAGAATTGGTCTGGCAGCATTGACTGGATAATAAGTTGTCCACTGTATTGAATGAGTGGATTAAACTCAGTACTCATCACCTCCTAAATCTATCCATGGCTGACATTGCACTTTACTAGCACTAGCTTGGAAGATGTCAGGCGGGAGTCTCCGTCGGTTCATGCTGAAAACGGAAAACGCGACTAGGCGGAAAATGGGTCTGACACCAAAATCGTAACGGGCACTGTTTCACGCCAAATCTCAATTCTCCGGTGCCTTGACTGCAGCATCAATGTGTTTCACTCCGCATGTATAGTAAACGACATTGGCATATTATTAGCGAGCCTGACTCAGTATTCTCCAGGGCCTCTGCAAATCTCCGCCTCCATTGGGGTGAATTTCTTCTGGCCACGTTCACTCATGGTTTTAAAAATCGTGAAACAGGCGCCGTGGCTGATGAGGGAAAGAGAGGAGGAAGGACATGGAGAGGCGATTGTGGACTGCCGGTACTGGCACTGGCTGGTCTGGCTGGGAAAAGGGGCTCTGCTAGGGCTGGGAGAGTGATGGGAAGAAGGGCTGTGGGGCTGGGCTGACCCCCCATGGGACTGGAGCAGTGCCCAGGCACTGACCGCCATTTAAGCGGCCTGAAAAGCAGCCATCTTGCTGTGCACCCCACTGATCACTGACCCTGGCCCCGGCTCTGTAGAGTGACACTGGCATATGGGTGCCCCCCACATCACCACCCTGGCATTCCAGCCCCCACCCCACTACCCCTGCAACCCACACTCCGCCATACCACACCCCACCCACTCAACTGGCCGCCATCCACCGGCGGCACATCACACAGCCCATCCAAGTACAATACCCACAGTAGCCCCTAAAGGGGGACACCAGACAGGGGCCATGGAGCGTACCACTGGCTAAGGCAGAACCAGCCGATGGTACCCCTGTGATAGAAATTGACTTTTCTAGTCAGCTATAACCATGAGAGTAAGGGAAGATGATAGAGATTTAATTGAGAACTCATTAAGAATAATTAACTATAATCATATTAAGCATTACTTCAGTGCACCAAAGCTGGGAATCCACTAAGGGTTAATCCAGATAATACTCTTTAATTCAATTTCTTAGGTTTCACATTTTGCAAGTACAAGGTCAGTGACGTCAACTAGCTAAAAGACCCATTGTATGGTTAAAACTGGGTGGCTGTCCAGTACGAGTAGTCCTGTTTCTATAGTAACAGCAAGTCTAGGGCTGATAATTTCTTAATGAAAACTGTGGATTCTCCACACCCGCGCAGCATCGGGAAGGCTGTCGTGAACTCGGCCGAGTATCACGACGCCGTTGGAGGCCGCTCCTCGCACCCTATTCACCCCCCCCCCCCCCCCCAGGGGGCTAGGAGCGGTGTTGTGAGAAACTCAGCCGCCGGGCCTTGACGCTTGCATCAAAGCGGCGCGTCGAGAATGACACGACGGCGGCGCCTACTTGACATCAGCCGCGCATGCGCAGGTTGGCCGGCTCTAACCCGCGCATGCGCGGTTGCCGTCTTCCCCTCCGCTGCCCCACAAGACGTGGTGGCTTGATCTTGCCGGAGGGGAAAGAGTGCATCCCTTAGAGACGCCGGCCCGACGATCGGTGGGCACCGATCGCGGGCCAATCCCCTCCCTAGCACGGCCGTGGTGCTCAATCCCCTCTCCGCCCTCCACAGGCCCCAAACTTACCTTTCGCGCTATGTTCATGCCGGCAGCGACCAGGTGTGGTTGCCGCCGGCGTGAACAGGTTGGGAACGTCAGGCCGCTCGGCCCATCCGGGCCGGAGAATTGTCGGTCGCCGTGAAAAACGGCGAGCGGCAATTCTGCGACATGCCATTTTGGGGGGGTGGGAGAATCACGGGGGGTGCCAGGGCGGCGTGTCGTGATTCACCCGGCGATCCTCCCGCGATCCTCCCACCCAGCGTGGGGAGCGGAGAATCGCGTCCTGTGTTTTTCTATCTAAATTGGCAAGCGATGGAATGGGAAATTGGCACCAATATATATATATATAAATGTATATATCTCTTAAATTGATGGACAGACAGTTTGGCTAAATTGAGTGAATTATAAATTAGTTAAAGCCAATCAGAAGTAAAAAGACTAGACCTTAAAATAATAATCTCCTTAAGAATCTCTTACCGGGATGGAAAAAACTCATTCCGGAATCACTCTATCTATATTTCTGAAACCTATTTCTTTGCTGCTTGCTTTTGCTAAATCACCAACTTTCTTTTGTTTAAATCACTTAGTTATGTTATCCAGTGTATTATGATTTGAAGAATTACCACGATCTGTAATCGAATGAAAACTCAACTAATGTATTCGCTAAAGACAATCAATCTGACTAATTTGCTGCAGGGCTAGCCGGAACTTCCTAATGTTGTATAAAACATAAGGTTACCAGCGGCACAGCTGAAAAATAAAGTACAAGTAGTCTTTGCCAAAAAGCACAGACTCGACCTCTGTTATTTGGGAACTGAGAAGGGATAACAGATATCCAGGGTTGCGAATAGACACAGAGAACCATCAACTGGTGCTGCGAGGCAAAAGGAGGGAGAAGTGGACCAAAGACCGCACCGTCGACGGCTGAATCGTTAACGAAGAGGCCCGAAGACAGAATCGCTGACCGGAAGACTGAACTTTGACTCCGGACCGAGGATAGGGGGGATGGAGGTAAGAAATAACCTTTGCCTCATTAAAGTCCTAAGCCGCAACAGCTCGCGAAACTTCCTCCAACCAACAAATGAACCTTAAAAGAAAAGACTGTGCAATTGGGTGAGGGTGCAAATCTATTGTCAGACACCTTATATCAGTGTCATATGGTATATGGTACGGCACTATAGGTGTACGTATTACGACCTATGACTCACAGACTCCTCAATTTGTGTCCCGGGTCAGAAACCTATTCGGAAGAGTAGTGGGGAATGAGGAGTTTTTCAATTCTTCTCCAAAGTGCGACCGAAGTACTTCTCCTACATGCCAGTGTGCTAAATCAGATGTCCCGACTACTTCCAAAGGTGGACGAAAGATTCCCACAACCTCTAAGGGCAACGGAGCTCCACAAGACATGTCCAATGACGATATCTTCAGAGATCTTAAATTTTGCATTAATCAGCAGTTTGAATTGTCTGACGTGAATACGGAAATTGAATTAAAATACAACATCCCCAAGGGCCAATGGTTCCTTGAAGATATAAAGAGAGTTCGGGGGAAAACTACCTGAATGAAGGATAGGGAGCATGTTAGATGGTCTCTTGTGGTAATGGGACAGTGAGAGGGGATAACGGATATCCAGGGTTCCAAATAGACACAGAGATCCATCACCCTGGCACTGATGGGGCCAGGAGTGTGGGGATGGGGAAGAGAGAGGGACATGCGGGGAAAGAGCCCGCAATGCCAACCGGGGCCATTGTGTAGCCCGGTGGACCTGGTTGGGAGGGGGTACATAGCATGTAAATGTGTTAACATTTTACCCCCCTGGAGACAACGAATATTGGAATTTTACCAGCAATGGTGGCCTTCCTCTTAGTCGCCACTAGCCTGGGGTTGCATTGTGATACGAGCTGGAGCTGCTCGAGGAGGACAACCATGCAGCATCAGAGCCTGCCCTCGAGGAAAAGGAGGCAGCCACTGAGGTTGGAGAATCAGCCGCACAACAGACCGAGAAGGAGTAGGAGTTGCAAAGAAGGCGCCACATGCAGCCTCATGTGTACTGGCAGCGCCTGTCATTCGAGGACCTTTCGGATCGGGCATACTGTTGATGTTCAGGACACATTATAGACTCCAAGTTGTCTGTGAAATCAAACAGGTTTGGCCCAGGCTGTGCTTTGCATTAACATCTCCTGAGGCCCATCCAAACCATTTACCACCTCATCAGCTCCAAGAACTCTCATCAATTCAACCGACCATTGGAAGAAGCCCGTCAGGATTTCGAAGGCTGCAGAGTTTAAAATTAAATTAAGATAAGAGACATTCGACTTTTAGGCCAGAAAAGCCCCAACCAGAAGGGGATATAAATGTATGGACGCAGGAGCACAGTTCAGTTCACTTCTTCAGGACGACAGCCAGGAACCCTTCTCAGGCCTACCCAACCAATCAAACAACAAACCCAAAGACCAACGGAAGACACCAATGACCAGGTTCAACCAACTTTGACGGAGCCACTTCCCTATCGTCCCCAACAACTGAAAGGACTCTAAAATTACTTGACTCCAGGAGTGGTGAGTATATTCTGCAGTCCCCAGAAATCCCCAATTAGTCAAGTGCTGAGGAAGGGTGGTTGGGAATTGTGTAATCATAAAAATATCTGTTGTGCCGTTATAGTCTTTTCTTCCATAGCATAGTAACTGGTTATGTGTGCATGTTCACTGGTCTGGTTAATTTCAATCCTTCCTAAATAAAATTTGGCCTTTTATGTCATCCACTTGCTTCTCTCTTTACATTCTGGTGAATCGCAGAACTAGAACATAATTCCAGAGTCTAGAGCCATCGGGCATTCAGGCACCCTGGAAATTCTCACTCAAGTGGGTTCACTGGTCAGGCATAAACAGTGACTCACTTTCTCTCTCCTGCGAGGTCATCCCAGTGTGACACTTCTGGCGTTTCCTCCACCTTCAGGAGAGATAGACAGGAGGCAGTTGAGACCACCATGTATGGAATAAAAGACCCCCCCTTACAGAGAACATGGCGCACCTGACACTGTAGGGGAATGAGGGAAGGACACCCGCTCCTGGTGGTCATCAAAGTGATGGTCGGCCTGGACTTTTACGCCATGGGCTCTTTCCAGGCACCGAGTGGGGAGCTGCCCAGAATCTCACAGAGCTCGGTGCAAGAGGCTGGATTAGCACAGTGGGCTAAACAGCTGGCTTGTAAAGCAGACCAAGTCTAGCAGTGAAGGTTCAATTCCCGTACCAGCCTCCCCGAACAGGTGCCGGAATTTGGCGACTGGGGGTTTTTCACAGTAACTTCATTTGAAGTCTACTTGTGACAATAAGCAATTTTCAGTTCACTTTTTTTCACAGGTGCATCCGAGCCATCACGGAGGCCCTACGTGCTCAGTCGGCATACATCCATTAAAATGTGGACTGAGCCCACCAGGATGAACAGGCAGTGGTGTTTGCTGTCATCGCCGAGATGCCCTGGGTCCAGCGGTGATCGATGGGATGCATGTTGCCCGACAAGAACTTGCAGATGACAGACCACTCACACAAACTAAAAGGGGTTCCAGTCGATGAACGTGCAGCTGATATGTGACCATCAGTAGCACATCGTGCATGTCTATGCCTGATATCCAGGCAGTGTGCAGGAAGCCTTCACCTTGGCACACTTGATGACTCCCACCTCTTCACGGCACACCCCCTGACTGGAGCGAGGGGGGTTGGGTTGGCTCCTGGGCGGTTGTGGCTGATGATGCCTGATTGACCGCATCCTGAAGATGGGGTTCAGGTGCCTGGACCGCCCTGGAGGGGCTCTCCAGTACGACGCAGGGAGAGTCTCCCGCATCGCGGCAGCCTGCAGCATCCTCCCCAACATCGTGCAGCAGGGTGGCAATGTGCTGGAGGAGTAGGATGAATGCCAGGCTTTGTCCAATGCAGAGGATGCGGGGGAGGAACGCTTTGATCACCTCCAGGATCACCGACTAGGGCGGGGGGCACTGTGGAGGGGGGGGGTGTACTGGCCAGTGGCATGGGCACCGCATCCCACCCCCACACTCCCCTCCCCCCACCCCCAGCCACCAACCCGCCTGCAACCCCCTCCTTGCTATATACCAGTCGTATTATGGGGTGGGGACCCTGGGTTGGCGGTAACAGCGGGTGTGGTCAATGAGATGGAGGATGGTGACAACCCACTCTGCGATGGACTCTGGTGCTCCGCATTGTTTGACAATGTCGGACTCCTGCTCACAGCAGCGCTTTCCACCATCCACTTGGGTGATCCGTGCATGCTGGGCATTCCATCGCACGGTGCCTTTGAATCCCTGGGGTGGCGGAGATGGGCACGGTGGGGAGGCGGGGGGGGGGGGGGGGGGGGGGAGGAGGAGGCTTGACTTTTGGTAGTAGCTCAGTACAAGTAGCCAAAAGTGCGATTATCTGAGATGATTTTTTTTCTGCTGTCTGTCTGGTATTAACAGGTGAAAGCACCACAGTCTTTTGGTTAGCATTTAAATGGCGCCCCTGAAATTAACGTTGAGACAGGTTCTGAGTGGCAGAATGGGTGACTGAGGTCTCTAATTAAGGGCAATGGATTGTATGCTTGAATTACAGTTGGACTGGGGAAATACATTTTTAACTTCCTGATTTCGTACCTCGCAGCAGCTCGGCATCCACGTGAAGTGATCTGAAATCCACTATTTCAAGGGCAGGTGCTGAATTGGAATTTGAAAGAGTCAGGAAGTGTTTTGAATGCATGCAGAAAGAGCTAGGCCATCACCCGGATTCAATTATCCTTCCCTGGAATTCATGCTGTCAGAAGCAGGACGACCATACTCTTCCCCAGCAGTGGGAGGAATAAACATGCTGCTACCACCAAAATATGGGATTGGAGGTAAACTAAGGAGATGAGCAGCATTGCACCCCAGTCTAGAATGTAGAGTGGGAAATGATTTAATGGCCTAACCGGAGGAGGGGGGGGGGGGGGGTCTCAATGGTCAAGGTAGCATTTAAAAATGGTGTCCTGATCTGCCAATACCCTTCTTGCACCGACGAGCTGAGATTGTCACTGCTCGAACTGAGGTAAGTGCAGCCTTGACGGGGCATGCCTTGCAAAGGCCCAAAAATCGAGAGTCCCATTAGATACGGAGTTGTACCTGAAACTGTGGGCACCCAGAAGCATCCCGCTATATGCGCCCAAACGGGACTCTTTTTTTTTTGCGTGTTAAATCGCACATCGCCTACCTCGCCACTGTGACATTGTGGGACCTTCTGTGTTTATTTTCAAAGAGTTCAAAACTTCAGCGGGAAATGCTGCCAACAGCTGGCGGGTTACATGTAGGGCAGGATACTCCGACCCCCCCCCCCCGACCCCCGGGCCGGAGAATCGCCGGGGGGGGCAGCATGAATCCCACCCTGACGCTGGCTGCCGAATTCTCCTGCGCCGGCTTTCTGACGGGGGCGGGTATCGCGCCGCACCAGTTGGGTGACATTGGCAGCGTCCCCCCCCCCAGAAATTCTCCGCTCCGTGATAGGCCGAGTGGCCACCCGTTTCCGGCCAGTCATGCCGCTGTAAATTACACAAGGGTTCTTACCGGCGTGACCTTGCTCTGCGGGCGGCCTGCGGAGTCCTCGTTGGAGGTGCGGGGGTATCTGGCCCCGGGGTGGTGGGGGGGCCCATGGTGGCCCGGCCCGTGATTCGGGTCCACCAATCTGCGGGCAGGTCTGTGCCGTGGGGGAACTCTTTCCCTCCACGCCGGCCGCTGTGAAGCTCTGCCATGGACGGTGCGGAGAATAAACCCTCTCCACATGCGCAGGAATCATGCCAGCGGTTCTGGGAACACGCTGACGCACCTGTGCATGCACCAACTCGCGCCGGTTGGTGCGGCGGCGGTTGGTGCAGCGCCAACCACTCCAGCGTTGGCCTAGCCCCTGAAGGTGCGGAGGATTCACGGCATTCCGGGGTGGTTCACGGCATTCCTCGGCGCCAGTATGGTCCGCCCACCAGATACCGGAGAATCCCGCCATAGTGTTTCCGCTAGAGTTGACTCTTTGAAAAAAAATGAGAGAATTCCACGGTATATTTCAATGGAAATGTTTTTCTTTTATCCATTTTATCCATCTAAATCAGGAGACAGTCAGAAACTTCCTTCCCTGTTCTGCTCGTTATGCCTAACAGGCTATTAAATCATGGTCTGTTAAATTGGCGTTGGACTTCACTCTCTTGACTCGCTAAAACATCTTATGGAGCTTGGCAGGCTGTCAATTCCTTTGTTTTATCTGCTATGTCTTGTGGCCTGCAATCAAGCTGACATCTTTTATCCAGCTAAAACTAAGGAGGATAGATTTCAGCACAGAAGGACCTGATTCTAAATCATTTTGTACAAGTGTCTCTCGGAGCAAAACTGCATCCATATTTAATGATATTGAATCTATATTTAATCCTGTTGAAAAAGTCCCAAAGTCCTCCCTGTCACATCCACTTCAGTTTTGTGTTAAAGTAATTGGCTATTCATAAGTGAGATTGACCCTAAAACCAATCAGACAACACAGAGAAGTAAGGCAATGTTGGTTGGGGTTGCATTGTGTGATACTCGCACACAAATGCGTAATCCATTCATTTAAAAATGCGCTCGGTCCCATTTTATTGGATAAGATTATCCATTTATTTTAAGTGGAGCCCATCACCATGGAAGTAGGAGAAAGAGGAAATTCAGATAAATGCAGCAAGCATTTTCAGAGCCAAGGTTTGTTGGAACAAAACGCAACAATTCAAACAGATTTTGTGCTACACATAAAGTCAACGCCAGCAAACTGCTCACTTGGTTATTTTTCCAGCACCGACTGATAATTTTTTATCTTCTTAATGGGATGTAAACCGATGAGGGGTGGCAGTCTTCTCCAACAGGCAGATTACCCATTCAGCAAGATTATCGCCCAGGCAATGAGGACAATAGAGGTCATTAAGCAACTCAGAAGTTCACACCAGAAATGCAGGTGCACAAACTATAAAATCTTTCTGACCATTAATGAAGGAAAAAACAGGAGCAGCACAAAATCTGTGGGCTGGAATCTCCGGGTTGAGGCTATGTCCGGAGCATGTGTCTAGTCTTACGACCAAAGAGTCAGCGCCGCCCCCTTACTGATGCTCTGCCCGGTGGGGGCTAGCAGCCACAACATGAAAGGCCCCCGGCTTTACCTGCAGATACGGACAGAGAATTGCCAGGTCCTTGGCCGCACATGCGCATGGAGGCGACCTGCGCCGATCGTGTCATACAACATGGCTGCGGCCACGTGCGGACCTGGTGTGCCACATAATGCCCCCGTAACCCCCCCTGGATCACCCTCCACCAGTCTCCCCAGCCGCCACCGAAGCCCCCCCCCGGCCAGCGGAACGGCTCCCCCCCCACCGACTGTGGCAGCGCTGGACACAGTCCACAGCCGCTGAAGTGTTGGGCACTGTGGATTCATGAAGCAGTCATATGCCACCAACACTGAAGATGGTTCAACACTATTTTATTAACTCTTATAAAATGCTAGACATACTATAACTGTGGGTTTACACAATGCTAGTTTAACTAGAGACCTGTGCCTGTCCGAACCAGTTGAATCACTCAGCACGTGGTGAGAATCTGTACTATACTTGATGAGCTCTTGTGCTTCTGAGAGGCAGCATCCAGAATGAGCGGGAAAAGTGATGCCCTCTACCTTTATAGTGCGTGTGTTCTAACTGGTGATTGGCTGCGGTGTTTGAGCATGTTGATTGGTCCTAGTGTATGTCCATCAGTGTGTGTGTGTGCACCATGATATACTGGTGTATATTATGGCATGCCACGCGAGGTTGATGAAACCTCAGAGCACACGCGCCCACGACGTCGGGAAGTCGGCCCATCGGGAGCAGAGCGCCGGGGAGGGCCTTCAGGTGACATCCTGAGGCCGTCCCAATGACGTGGCGTACTCACCGAAGACGCCGTTTTGGAGTGGACGGAGCATCTGAAAAATGGCGCCTCCCCCGATTTCGGCGTCAAAATGGATTCACTGGCAAATTGCTGAATGCGATTTTGGTGTTGGCAAACGGAGAATCCAGCCCTATGTTATATTAATCAAAAAGAATGAGGGAGTATTAGGTCATGTGCATGTTTATATATCTAAAATGTCACATCATTTACTATTGCACTACAATTCGAGTACCAAGAATAATCAACAAGTAATTAGTAAAGCTAACAGGGGTGTTATGCTTCAATTGTACAGGGCACTAGTGAAACCATGGGTGTGATTTAACTGGAAAAAAATCTATATCCGGCATCGGCATGTTTAGCAGGATGTTTGTTGGTGCTGCTGCAATGAGAAACACCCAGTTTTCAACGGCACTTTGCTGTGTTCTTTGGCCTCAAGGAGTTTCTCTCCGCCGAAACTGCACTTGGAGTAATTTTCTGCTGGCGATCTCTGAAAGGCTCCTCACAGAACGGGGCGCTATTTTGTCTGGCTGTCCATATTTTACCCCATTCTTCAGCCCCCCTACCTGTTTTTGACCTCCTTGCATCCTCTCCACGTCCACTCTATCCAGGCTTCACAGTATCCTGTGAGCTTCAACACGATCCCCTCATCCTTCTAAATTCCAATGAGTATAGGCCCAGAGTGCTCAACCATTCCTCATACGACAAGCTCTTCATTCCAGGGATCATTCTTGTGTACCTACTCTGCACCCTTTCCAAGGCCAACACATCTTTCCTTAGATACGGGGCCCAAAATTGTTCACAATACTCCAAATGGGGTCTGACCAGAGCCTTATACAGCCTCAGAAGTACATGCTGGTCTTGTATTCTAGCCCTCTCGACATGAATGCTAACATTGCATTTGCCTTCCTAACTGCTGACTGAACCTGCACTTTAACCTTAAGAGAATCGTGAACAAGGACTGCCAATCCCTTTGTGCTTCTGATTTCCGAAGCATTTCCCCATTTAGAAAATAATCTGTGCCTCCATTTCTCCTTCCAAAGTGCAAAACCTCACTCTTTTCCATGTTGTATTCCATCTGCCAATTCTCGGCCCACTCTTCTCGCCTGTCCAAGTCCTTCTGCAGCCCCCCTGCTTTCTCAGTAATACCTGTCCCTCTCCATATCTTTGCATCATCTGCAAACTTAGTAACAGTGCCTTCAGTTCCCTCCTCCAGATCGTTCATGTATATTGTGAAAAGTTGTGGTCCCAGCACCGCCCCCTGAGGCACACCACTAGTCACCGGCTGCCATCCTGAAAAAGACCCCTTTATCCCCACACTCTGCCTTCTGCCAGTCAGGCAATCCTCTATCCATGCCAGGATCTTACCCTTAACACCATGGGCTCTCAACCTATTTAACAGCCTCCTATGCGGCATCTTGTCAAAGGCCTTACGGAAATCTAAATAAATCACGCCCACTGGTTTTCCTTTATCTAACTCCCTTGTTACCTCCTCAAAGAACTCTAATAGATTAGTCAGACATGACCTCTGTGGTGGTATGATTAGCATAGCTGCCTGCCATTGGTGCAGAACACCGGCTTACCATTGGCCCTGGTCGGTCATGTGCCTCTCGACCGGTTGGTTGAGACCAGTCATGTGACGGCTCCCCGATTGGTCGAGAGGCTGAGTTAACCCCGCCCCCAGGGCGGGGTATAAATACCCAGTACTCCCGGCGGTCGTCCTTCTACTGTAATCGACCGCAGGGCTAACATCTAGCAGATTAAAGCCATACTTTTGTTCAGCAACTCGTCTCGTGTTTAATTGATGGTACATCAACCTCCCCTTGATGAAGCCATGCTCACTCAGTCTTATTTTATCATGCACTTTCAAGTACACCGCGATCTCATATTTAATAAGTTAAGGGAGTATTGTATTATAATCCAACTTTTTCATGTTCAATAAAAAAAAATATTGTTTAATCTCATTAGAGGTCCTGTGATGCTGTTCTTCCACTTTTGATAAAAAGAAAATTAAAATCTTTTGAGCCAGGGTTCCATTCTGTGATTTTCCTGTCCATTTATAACATCAACCAGGATCATAACACTACCCTTGCTCCTTGTTTGTATGTAATGTATCAGTCTCCAGCCATATGAGCCACAGGTCGGCATGGTGGCACAGTGGTTAGCACTGCTGCCTCACAGTGCCAGTGACCTTGGTTTCATTCTGGTCTTGGGTGACTGTATGTGTGGAGTTTGTATGTTCTCCTTGTGTCTGCGTGGGGTTCCTCCAAGTGCTCCATTTCCTTCCATAGGCCAAAGATATGGAGGTTAGGTGGATTGGCTATGATCAATGCGGGTGGGGTTACAGGGATAGGGGCCGAGGTAGAGTGCTCTTTCGGAGGGTCAGTGCAGACTCGATGAAGAAATTCAAGAATTATATCCCTATCTAAAGGTTTGATTATTCCGAACTTCTGGGAACCACAAAATATAACATGTTAGCAGCAGGTGTTTGTGTTTAAAGCCCAAGCATTATAAACAAAATAATTGCTGAATTAGGTTGAGGAAAATCAACCCAAATTGGTGCCAGTGAGAGAACAAAATTGAGTGAATTGTGCAAAAAGGAAATGGCTGTAGCCACAGAAATGAACACACATCTCCGGCTCAGAATGCATTAAAGGATGTTGTTGCCGTGGGCCATTTATGAAGTTGAAACAAAAGTACAGTTTGATATTCAGTAGTTTTCTAAAAGGCATTTGTGAATAAGAAAGGGTCAGATATATTATTTTGTGGGCAGAAGAGAAAGGGTTAAATAGTTCAGGAGCTAGGAGATCAGTGAAGACAACAATAACACAGGCAACATTTATTGAGAAGTTCAGCACACATCTCCAGCTAAAGTAAAACCATTGGACCCACCGGCATGAATTTTAAAGCCTGAGGCAGGAACCAGGTGAGCCTATTGATCATAAGATTGAGAAATGTAGCAGGTAAATGTATGAAAGGCTGGTGGGTGAGCTAATTTGGGTCTCTGCACACCCTGCTGTGGAAAACGCTCTGACTGGACAGGGCAAGCTCACAACAGTAGACTGTTTATACTGTCAGAGCACATGAAGCCTCCAGTAGACAGATGAAGATAGTTGACTGCCCAAATGGCATACCTTCAATTAAATTAAGAGGAAGGCAGCAGAATTAATTCAGTGAAACAGCAACAAAAAGAATGCACACCAGACAGAAAGATGTGCAAGAGCTGTGGACAAACATAAGGACCAGCATATTGGCTATCCCAATGGGACTGTACTCTGTAAATATATTCGCTGCCATAGGCAGATATTTTGTCATTGTACCCTGAAAGATGACAGTACGCTTGGAGGCACAATAGACACAGGACCAATTCAACGACATGTAGCAGTCCCCAGAGCCAAGACGTTTGGGATGAATGTTTAAATGTTTAAATAGGTCAAGTTGTCATATGGAAAGGGGAAGTTTTGGGTATTCTAAAAAGACATTAAGGTGGACAGGTCCCCAGGAGCGGATGGGATCTATCCCAGGTTACTGAGTGAAGTGAGGGTCGAAATAGCTGGGGCCTTAACGGATATCTTTGCTGCATCCTTGAGCACGGGTGAGGTCCCGGAGGACTGGAGAATTGCTAATGTTGTCCCTTTGTTTAAGAAGGGTAGCAGGGAAAATCCAGGGAATTACAGACCTGTGAGCTTGACGTCAGTGGTAGGCAAACTGTTGGAGAAGAAACTGAGGGATAGGATCTATTCACATCTGGAAGAAAATAGACTTATCAGTAATAGGCAGCATGGTTTTGTGCAAGGAAGTTCATGTCTTACAAACCTAATAGAATTCTTTGTGGAAGTGACAAAGTTAATTGATGAGGGAAGGGCTGTAGATGTCATATACATGGACTTTAGTAAGGCGTTTGATAAGGTTTCCCATGGCAGGTTGATGGCAAAAGTGAAGTTGTATGGGGTTCAGGGTGTACTAGCTAGATGGATAAAGAACTGGCTGGGCAAAAGGAGACAGAGAGTAGTGGTGGAAGGGAGTGTCTCAAAATGGAGAAGGGTGACTAGTGGTGTTCCACAGGGATCCGTGCTCGGACCACTGTTGTATGTGATCCACATTAATGACCTGGAGGAAGGTATAGGTGGTCTGATTAGCAAGTTTGCAGATGATACTAAGATTGGTGGAGTTGCAGATAGCGAGGAGGACTGTCAGAGAATACAACAAAATATAGATAGATTGGAGAGTTGGGCAGAGAAATGGCAGATGGAGTTCAATCCAGGCAAATGCGAGGTGATGCATTTTGGAAGATCAAATTCAAGAGCGGACTATATGGTCAATGGAAGGGTCCTGGGGAAAATTGATGTACAGAGAGATCTGGGAATTCAGGTCCATTGTACCCTGAAGGTGGCAACGCAGGTTGATAGAGTGGTCAAGAAGGCATACAGCATGCTTGCCTTCATCGGACGGGGTATTGAGTACAAGAGTAGGCAGGTCATGTTACAGTTGTATAGGACTTTGGTTAGGCCACATTTGGAATACTGCGTGCAGTACTGGTCGCCACATTACCAGAAGGATGTGGATGCTTTGGAGAGGGTGCAGAGGAGGTTCACCAGGATGTTGCCTGGTAAGAAGGGTGCTAGCTCTTTTTCCAAGAGTGGGGGTGTCAGTTACAAGGGGTCACGATTTCAAGGTGAGAGGGGGAACGTTTAAGGGAGATGTGCGTGGAAAGTTTTTTATGCAGAGGGCGGTGGGTGCCTGGAACTATTTGCTAGTGCAGGTAGTAGAGGCGGGCACGATAGCATCATTTAAGAGGCATCTAGATAGGTATATGAACGGGTGGCAACAGAGGGAAGTAGACCTTGGAAAATAGGAGACAGGTTTAGATAAAGGATCTGGATCGGCGCAGGCTGGGAGGGCCGAAGGGCCTGTTCCTGAGCTGTAATTGTCTTTGTTCTTTGTTCTTTGTTTGTACAAATATTCAAATCAGAACGAAATAAGCCATAATTCATTCCACTCAGACTAGACCAGATCTTTCCTGAAAGTTTGGAAAAAATGGTTACCCAAAGAAAGTCTGAAAGTGAGAACATTGTGACAATGGCTCACAGAGGAATGGAGATTGGGCAGTCAGAATGATCCATATCAGAGGAAACCACAAAGGAAAAGATATTAACTCCATTTTCTACATCATGGAAGCAGATGGTCCTGCTACCGAGGTTGACCAGTTCCAAAGTGCTGCTGGTGATCTCAGTATATCATGAGATGAAGGAGGAATCACTGCGGGTTGAAGGTGAGTACACTCATCAGAAAGTATTCTCAGATCAGAAGCAAGAAATATCTGGTGTAAATGGATCTAAAGTGTTTTGTTGAGATGGTAGAATGCTTTGACGATTTTGAGTGTCACATCACTATTGATCAGGAGAAAAAGAACAGAGATTTGTTCCCATGTAAAGTAACTATAGAACTAAAAGGAAAACTTGAAAGTGTGCTCCAAAAGTCTACAGATTGTGGGAGTACCTTTAAGAAATGGGCGTTTATAAATGGGTCTGTATATAAGTATCTGTAATGGGAGTATCTTGAAGAAATAGGTGTTTATTACTGCAGTGATGTCAGAGAGTGGGTGGAGCTGGGCTGTCTGTCAGCTTTTTACTTTTGTCTTAGGCTGTTTGCTGCAGGGTGTGTTTCAGTTTTGTTTTCAGAGCTGGATAGGCGCAGTCACAGCCAGAAGGTGTATGAATCTCGCTCTGTAATCTAAAGACTGTAAATTGATCCCGGTGATTTAAAACTAATAACAGTAGTGACTTTAACCTGATGTACTTCTGGTAAAAAGGTGTATTAAGTGTATGGATATTGAAAGGAAAGCTTAAAGGATTACTTAGTATTGTATTCTTTGGAGGTTGTATTTGAATTGATGGTTGCTAAGATGTTCACTGTATGTTTTAAAACGGTTAACTTGAGTTCATGGAATAAACATTGTTTTGTTTTAAAAAAATACTTTTCCATTTCTGCTGTACCACATCTGTAGAGTGGGCAGTGTGGTCCCCATACCACAATCAAGTAAAAGTTGTGGGTCAGGTGAACGCTATGATACACTTTGGGGTTCTGTGAACCCTGACTCATAACAAATTGGGGGCTCGAGGGGGATAAAAGTGTATCTACTGGATTGGCTTAGTGAACTCAAAGACAGTGAAGGTGAGCATATTGTGGGTGCTTTTCAAGTATGGTATTTTAGTTTGAATAGGGAGTGTGTTGAGGACAATGGCTCTTTCAGAGGCTCTGAAGTTTTGGGGGGTAGAGACGGTCACAGGTAGTACCTTACGGACAGAGACTAAAAGCAGACTGTTAGATTTGGCAAAAACATTGCAGTTAACATTACCTGACAAAATGTGAAAAGATTACGTCATTATGGTGGTGGCTAAGCATTTAAAGTTGCTTGAGATACAGTTTGACTCATTGGAAATAGCAAAAATTCAGTTGCAAATTAAACAAATGGAACATGAGAAAGAATTAAAGCAGCTTGAATACGAAAGAGAGAGAGAGAGGAAAAAGAAAGCGAAAGAGAGAGAGAGAGGAAAAAGAGAGCGAAGAAAGGAAAACAGAAAGAATAGCCCTAGCAGAACAAAAAGAAAGAGAAAGGTAGTTACAGATCAGGGAAAAAGATAAAGAGAGAGAGTTAGAACTTCAGAAAATGGCCATGAAACACGACAGTCAGTTAAAATTGGCAGGCATAAAGGGAAACCTACAGTTGGATGATAGTGATGAGGATAGTGAGAAAGAGCATCATAGTCGGAGGCTTGGTGGGGATCTATTTAAATATATCCAAGCATTGCCAAGGTTTGACGAGAAGGAAGTGGAAGCCTTTTTCATTTCATTTGAGAAGGTAGCTAAACAAATGAATTGGCCATAGGATATGTGGGTATTACTGATTCAAACAAAGCTGGGAGGTAGGGTGAGTGCAATGTTTGCATCACTACCGGAGGAGGTATCTGAGACGTATGAGGAGGTGAAAAATCCATCTTAGGTGCATATGAACTAGTGCCTGAAGCCTGTAGACAAAGGTTTAGAAATTTAAGTAAAGCATTTGGTCAAACATACATGGGTTTGAAAGGATCAAACAGAGTAATTTTGATAGGTGGATAAGGGCTTTGAAAATAGACAAAATGTATGAAGCTCTCAGAGAAATTATACTTCTGGAGGAGTTTAAAAATTCAATTCTTGATATAGTGAGAACTCATGTGGAAGAGCAGAGGGTTAAAACTGCGAGATTAGCAGCAGAAATGGCAGATGATTATGAATTAGTTCATAAATCAAAGCTTGGTTTCCAACATCAGTTTCAGCCTGTGAGGGATAGAAACTGGGGACCTGATAAATACTCAAGTGGTAAAGGTAAAGGTGATCTGATGGCAGATAATAAGGAGTGTACCTCAGATTAAAAAAGAAATCCAGGATGGTGGAAAAGAAATGAAAAGTTTCAAATGTTTTCACTGTAATAAACTAGGCCATGTAAAGTCACAGTGTTGGTGGTTGAAGAAAAGCACTGGGAAGGCTGATGTGGTAAAACAGGATGCAACAGTGGGGTTTGTTAAAGTGGTAAAGGAAAGCCCAAGTGAAGCGAAGGAGGTGCAAAGGATTGTACAGTCTGATCAAGAGGTGATTGATCAGAAGGTGTCAGATCTCTTAAAAGAATTTACTTGTGTGGGTAAAGTTTACTCATGTGTATCAGGAGGAGCAAGTAAAGAAGTCACAATTTTAAGAGATATGGGAGCTAGTCAATCTTTAATGGTAAGGGATGAGGAGCTACATAATTTGGGAAGAATGTTGCCAGAAAAGGTGGTAATATGTGGAATTCAGAGAGAGAGGAGTAGCGTTCCATTATATAAGGTAAGGTTGGAAAGTCCAGTAAAAAGTGGTGAAGTGGTAGTAGGAGTAATAGAGAAACTATCTGGTAGTGGAATACAGTTTATCTTGGGTTATGATATAGCTGCATCACAGGTGGGAGTAATGCCTACTGTGGTTGATAAGCCAGTGGAAAATCAGACAACTGAATTGTTGAGGGACGGATATCCTGGGATTTTTACGGATTGTGTAGTAACAAGGTCACAAAGTCACAGGTTAAGACAAGAGGAGAAATCAAAGAGTGAAGATGACGTTGAAGTGCAATTATCAGAAAAGATTTTTGATCAGATGGTTGAAATAGAACAAGAACAGGTGGAGGATAAGGCCAATATTTATAGTTCAGGAAAATTGGCAGACTTACAACAAAAAGATATAGAAATAAAATGGATGTATCAGAAAGCATATACGGAAGAGGAATCTGAGTGTATACCAGAGTGTTATTCCCGTAAAAGTGATGTCTTGATGAGAAAATGGAGACCTTTACATATGCAGGCGGATAAAAAGTGGGCAGAAGTTCATCAAGTAGGATTGCCGGTAGGGTATAGAAAGGAGGTGTTGCGAGCCGCACATGAAGTACCAATGGGAGGTCATTTGGGAATCAGGAAAACTCAAGCTAAAATCCAAAAACAATTTTATTGGTCTGGACTACATAAAGATGTAGTTAAATTTTGTCAAACATGTCACACATGTCAAGTGATAGGGAAACCTCAAGCAGTGATAAAACCAGCGCCCTTAATACCCATTCCAGCATGTGAGGAACCTTTTACATGCGTCCGAATTGATTGCGTAGGACCGTTTCCTAAAACAAAAAGTGGGAATCAATATCTTTTGACTATAATGGATGCGTCTACTAGGTTTCCAGAGGCTATTCCAGTACGTAATATTACAGCCTAAATGATTGTGGAGGAGTTACTTAAATTCTTTACTAGATATGGACTACCCACAGAAATACAATCGGATCAAGGATCGAATTTTATCTCAAGATTATTCAAAGAAGTTATGGATAGTTTAGGAATAAAACAATTTAAATCAACTGTGTACCATCCAGAATCGCAGGGAGCGTTAGAAAGGTGGCATCAGACATGAAAAACAATGTTGAGGGCTTACTGTCAAGATTATCCAGAGGATTAGGATAAAGGAATTCCATTCGTACTGTTTGCAATTAGGGATGCACCTAATGAGTCAACCAAATTTAGTCCCTCTGAACTAAATTTTAGTCATGAGGGAAGAGGACCACTTAAGTTGATTAAGGAAAAATTGGTGAGTGAGAAATCGGAAATTACATTCTTGGATTACATGTCAAATTTTAGGGAACAATTAAATAGAGCAGGTGAATTGGCTAGACAACATTTGAAAGTTGCACAAAATGTGATGAAATGGGTCGCAGACAAGAAATCCAAAGTTCGTAGTTTTGCCAGTGGAGATAAAGTTTCAGTTTTAGTATTGTTACCAGTGGTAGGTGAATCTTTAAAAGCTAGGTTTTGTGGAGGAGTTACTTAAATTCTTTACTAGATATGGACTACCCACAGAAATACTATCGGATCAAGGATCAAATTTTACCTCAAGGTTATTCAAAGAAGTTATGGATAGCTTAGGAATACATTTAAATCAACTGTGTACCATCCAGTTGACCCATTTGGTTGACCCTATCAGATTGAAAGGGAATTAAGTGAGGTGAATTATGTGGTAAAAACACCAGATAGAAGGAAGAATCACCAAGTGTGTCATGTGAATATGCTTAATAGGTACTTTGAAAGGAAAGGAGAGAAAGAGGAGGTTTTAATGATTCTAACTTAAAGTGATGAACCAAATCCAGATGACTGTGAATATGACATACCTCAAATTGAATTGAAAAACGAGGATGTTCTTAAAAATTGGGATACATTGCTGAGTTACCGTCCAGAGGAAAAACGGACTGACCTGAAAGAGTTATTGATATCACATGATCAAGTTCGTAGAGATAAATTGGGAAGTACTAAATTGGCTATGCATGATGCAGATGTGGGAAATGCTGTTCCAATCAAACAACATCCACACAGACTTAACCCTTTAAAATTGGCACAGATTAACAAAGATATTGATAGTATGCTTAAAAATGGCATAATTGAAGTGGGTTGCAGCCAATGGAGCTCACCCATAGTTATGGTATGAAAACCAGATGGTACCCAACGGTTGTGTGTGGACTATAGAAAGGTTAATGCAGTTACATGAACGGACTCTTATCCTATCCCACGTTTGGAGGATTGCATTGTGTAAGTGGGACAATCAGCTTTTATTTCCAAACTGGATTTACGTAAAGGTTACTGGCAGGTACCTTTATCCGAAAGGGCGAAGGAGATTTAATCTTTTGTGACTCCAGGTGGTATACCAATTCAAAGTTATGCCATTTGGCATTAAAAACACCCCATTCACATTTCAATGGTTAACTAACAAAGTTGTTTCAGGATTACCAAATTGTGCGGTATACATCGACGATCTGGTAATTTTCAGGCAGACATGAACAGAATATTCTGTTCATGGGGCAGCACGGTAGCATTGTGGATAGCACAATCGCTTCACAGCTCCAGGGTCCTAGGTTCGATTCCGGCTTGGGTCACTGTCTGTGCGGAGTCTGCACATCCTCCCCGTGTGTGCGTGGGTTTCCTCCGGGTGCTCCGGTTTCCTCCCACAGTCCAAAGATGTGCGGGTTAGGTGGATTGGCCATGATAAATTGCCCTTAGTGTCCAAAATTGCCCTTGGTGTTGGGTGTGGTTGCAGGGTTGTGGGGATAGGGTGGAGGTGTTGCCCTTGGGTAGGGTGCTCTTTCCAAGAGCCGGTGCAGACTCGATGGGCCGAATGGCCTCCTTCTGCACTGTAAATTCTATCTATGTATCTATCTGATGGAGTTATTCGATCGACTTCAGGAGGGGGTTTTGGTGGTAAACCTCGCCAAAGTGAATTTGGAAAAGCCCATCATTTTTCTTAGCCATTAAATCGGACAGGGTTGAATGGTCAGACGGGATGTGAAACCTAGTTATTGAGGAGTTTCCGATACCCTCAAGATGAAGGGAAATAATGCGAATTCTTGGCATGAGTGAATTTGATCGAACATTTGTGGAAACGTTTTGTTGCGTGATTGCTCCACTGATGGACTTGCTGAAGAAACGTCAAAAATTTCAGTGGACAGCGGACTTTTAACAGGCATTTGATGGTGTAAAAGCTCTGATAACCAATGCTCTTGTGTTGGAGAATTACAAGGGATTCTGTGATCAGATTGAACTAAAGTATCTGACTTTAAAGAGAAATGCCGAGGCGGAGAGAAATGGACGGATTGTGCAGAGACCTTCTTGTTCAAAGAGACTGTCAATCGAGAAGGATTTCAGTTGGAGGAAGAAAAAAAATGGACTATATTATTATACCTGTTTGTGTGTGTTGTTTTCTGAAATGAAAAAGTATATTTACTGTGTGCATTTCTTAAAGAATGGTGAAAAATGAAACCATCTTGAAGTTGATAGGTTTTGTTTCTTGGGGGGAGGTGTCATGTGGGAGTACCTTTAAGAAATGGGTGTTTATATATGTGTGTGTATATAAGTATCTGTAGTGAGTGTACCTTGAAGAAATGGGTGTTTATTACTGCAGTGATGTCAGTGAGTGGGTGGACCTGGGCTATCTATCAGCTTTTTACTTTTGTTTTAGGTTGTTTGCTGCAGGGTGTGTTTTAGTTTTGTTTTCAGAGCTGGAGAGCTGCAGTCACAGCCAGAAGGTGTATTAATCTCTCTCTATAATTTAAAGACTGTAAATCAATCCTGGTGATTTAAAACTAATAACAGTCGTGACTTTAACCTGATGTGCTTCTGGTAAAAGGTGTATTACGTTGTATGGATGTAAAAAGGAAAGCTTAAAGGATTACTTAGTGTTGTATTCTTTGGGAGTTGTATTTGAATTGATGGTTACTAAGATGTTCATTGTATGTTTTAAAAAGGTTAACTTGAGTTCATAGAATAAACATTGTTTTGTTTTAAAAAATACTTTTCCATTTCTGTTCTACCACACCTATAGAGTGGGCCGTGTGCTCCCCATACCTCAATCTAGTAAAGGTTATGGGTCAGGGGAACTCCACGATACACTTTGGGGTTCTCTAACCCTTGCCCATAACATGTGAGAGAAGCAAAATGGAAGACTATCGGTTTTGCTGGATCCCAATCTGTCTCTAAAGAGGAATCATTAGCCTCTTTCAACACTAGTAAAGCTCATGCCAACACTGGCAGCTGCAAAGGCTTTCAGCAAGTTTGATGCCAGAAATGGAAAGTGGAATATGAAGCTTAAAGAGGAATATTTGCTGTTGACAGCCCATAATTTTGGCCAGACCACATTTGCTTCTTTCACTGCAATAACTTCGCCAATGCCAATCTTCTATCAGTAACTCCCCTTCTTAAAGTAACAAAAAGTGCTTACAACACTTGCACCCCAGTTCAGGGATCTACGGTGATGCCGGTCCAGGTTCGAACTGTGGGTTTTGAACTCCAATCATGCTCCTCCTATTGGGAGAGCCTCTGCCCGCTCAATAAGGGAAATCATATTCCATGAAGCCCGTGGGGAGCTCCATTGCTGATCTTGTTTCCCCAAGACCTTTACCTGGACCTTCTCCTTGCAGGACACGAGCCCTGTTTTCTCCAATATGACTCTGGGGACCCAACTGGAGCCATCTCCAATGTTCCTTACATAGCCTGGCCCGCCTGTCTTGAATATTCTTTCAGATCTCACCGAATCATAATGTTTTCTCTGATTCTCTTGTTGGGACCCCACCCTCTCCACCAGGTTAGGGAGTAATAAGCTTAATCACGTGCAAAGCTGCCGTCCCATTAACATTTCCGCTGGGGCAATTCCTCTTGTAGTATGAGGAGTGATTCTATAAACAAATAAAAACCATCCTAACTTGGCCTTGTTGGATGCTGCCGGTTGCTTTTTCATGTCAATTTTGTGGATATGAACCGTCCTTTCTGCCATTGGACAACAGGTGATATGGTGGTATTCTTTTTTAAAATAAATTTAGAGTATTCGATTCGGGGCTGGTTTAGCATAGGGCTAAATCGCTGGCTTCGAAAGCAGAACAAGGCATAGAACATAGAACATTACAGTGCATACAGGCCCTTCGGCCCTCGATGTTGCGCCGACCTGTGAAACCACTCTTAAAGCCCATCTACACTATTCCCTTATCATCCATATGTTTATCCAATGACCATTTAACTTCCCTTAATGTTGGCGAGTCCAATACTGTTGCAGGCAGGTTATTCCACGCCCTTACTACTCTCTGAGTAAAGAACCTACCTCTGACATCTGTCCTATATCTATCTCCCCTCAATTTAAAGCTATGTCCCCTCGTGCGAGCCATCACCATCCGAGGAAAAAGGCTCTCACTATCCACCCTATCTAATCCTCAGATCATCTTGTATGCCTCAATTAAGTCACCTCCTAACCTTTTTCTCTCTAATGAAAACGGCCTTAAGTCCCTCAGCCTTTCCTCATAAGATCTTCCCTTCATACCAGGCAACATCCTGGTAAATCTCCTCTGCATCCTTTCCAATGCTTCCACATCCTTCCTATAATGCGGCGACCAGAACTGCACGCAATACTCCAAATGCGGCCGCACCAGAGTTTTGTACAGCTGCAACATGACCTCATCCCTCTGCCAATAAAAGCTAACACACCGTACGCCTTCTTAAGAACCCTATCAACCTGGGTGGCAACTTTCAGGGATCTATGGACATGGACACTGAGATCTCTCTGCTCATCCATACTACCAAGAATCTTACCATTAGCCCAGTACTCTGTCTTCCTGTTACTCCTTCCAAAATGAATCACCTCACACTTTTCTGCATTGAACTCCATCTGCCACCTGTCAGCCCAGCTCTGCAGCTTATCTATGTCCCTCTGTAACCTGCAACATCCTCCCGCACTGTCCACAACTCCACCGACTTTAGTGTCATCGAAGGGCAGACCAGCAGCACATTCAATTCCTGTACCAGCCTCCCCAAACAGGCACCGGAATGTGGCGAATAGGGGCTTTTCACAGTAACTTCATTTGAAGCCAACTTGTGACAATAGGCGATTTTCAAATTTCACTTTTCGTTTTTTTTTACAATTAAGGGCCAATTTAGCATGGCACCCATACTCTATGTGCACCTGCACCCGTGGCCTGCCTGGCCACTCCCATGAGTGCAGGGAGACCAAAGGACGGATACCCATCCTGCACATCTTTGGGTTGTGGGGGTGAGACCTACGCAGACATGGCGAGATTATGAAAACTCACATGACAGTGACCCGGGCTGGAAGTGACCCCGGGTCCTCGGCGCCATGAGGCAGCAGTACTAACTACTGAGCCACCATGCCACCGTCAATATGGTGCTATTCTAA
Source organism: Scyliorhinus canicula (assembly GCF_902713615.1). Lineage (NCBI taxonomy): Eukaryota > Metazoa > Chordata > Chondrichthyes > Carcharhiniformes > Scyliorhinidae > Scyliorhinus > Scyliorhinus canicula. The sequence goes on along the minus strand of NC_052151.1, from coordinate 145,684,001 downwards.
TATCTCTGATGCCATTTGATTTCCTGAAGGCCTGTAAGGTCATGCCATTGTCGGAAACCAGGATTCTGGTACGTCTTCCATGCAAAATCTCTGTCGTAGTTTCCCCATCGTACGTGGGAAGCCGTGAGGCCATGTGGTGTACCTCCAACCATTTAAGTGTGCATCCAAAAGGATCAGAAACATAGGGCACAATTCTCCAGCCATGTTGCGCTCAAGTAAGATCACAACACGGCTGGAGAATCCCGGGAATGCTCTATCGCGAGCCTCCCGAAAGCCTACGGGCCTTATGGGATTCACCGAAGGCCCGCGAGACATCGGTGTCGGAACTCCACCCCAAATGGGAGGGATCGAATGGCGCTCCGGAAGAAGGTCACAAATCTACTTATGACCTACCTACACAGGATCCACCGGCCCACTCAATTCACCGGCCACCCCATGGAGTGTGCAGCTGGGTGCCAATCAGTGCTGGTCCACACCAACGTGGACCAGGCAGAACTGTGGGGTCTTGCTGGGTAGTCAGGGTAAGTGCAGGGTGGCTTCCTGGCCCTTCCCCTGGAATGTGGACACCTTGGCACTCCCAAGCTGGCACTGCTATGGTGCCCGAATGGCACTCCCAAGCTGACAGGAGAACTTCCTGGGTGCCAGGGTGGCAGTGGAAGGGTGCTCAGGTGCCAGGGTGGCACTGCCAAGGGTCGGGGATGAGGAGGGCCATGCGCACGAAATGAGGGTGCAGCGGGAGTTTGAAGGTTGGGGGAGTGCAGGACAGGTAATTAGATGTCTCTGGAGGGTGGTGGGTGATGGGTGGGGTTCTTAGAAAGGAGGGGATGCCGGAAGGTGGCTTGGGATGGGGCCTGATGTGGGGAGACCACCAGGAATCCTATAGTGGTGTGTCCTTATTTGGTGGTGTGTGGGGTAATGTCCATGTGTGTGGGGGTGTCATTGCCCATGTGTGAGGGCTGTGGGGGACCCACAAGCTCACTTGGAGATCGGGGCACCCTTTCAAAATGGCCTGCCTGGCCTCTCCCATGAATGCAGGGAGACCAAAGGAAGGATATTCTGGTTTTCTTGGCATAAATTGCACAGCTTCACCAAGGCTGTGATGTCTGAGCCAGGTCCGGGCAACCAGACATAGCTCCGGGTGAACATTTTCATTTTTGCGACACCTGGGTGGCCAGTCGGAAACTTCAATAGGATTGGACCCATCCAGGGTGGGGGGGGGGGGGGGGGGGGGGGGGGGGGGTGGCTACCTGGGACCACCAACGAATGATACCATCTGTAGTGATGTCATGGTAATGTTGTAATTCACCGACTGACCACTAGGAGTCTCATTTGTATATAAGTGAATATTAGAGTCAGGTGACCTCAGACTGGCTGGGGAGCTGGGAGAGAGATAGTGGTTTGTGCATGTTCATACTGTTATCCTTCTGTAGTTTTGTATATATTTGACCCACAGTTAATGTTAATAAATTGTTTATAGCTTCAGCTGCATGTGTTCTTCTAATATAAATCAGGCCATCTGACAAGAACATTACATGGTACCAGGTTTAGATGCCATAAAACACTTAGAAAAAAACAATCACATCATAGAGTGAAACCTGCAACAAGGTCCACAGTGATGTGAAATTTTGCAAACTGCAAGAATGAACTACATGGAGTCGCTGAAGCCACCAATGAGTCTCAGATTTCATGGTAATGGGGACAGCAACTGACATGTGTATAAAAAACAATTTAATCTGTTCCTTACTGCAGTAAATTTCGGAGATCAATCAGATTTGCGTAGCAATGCTCCTAACAGCGGCAGGGCCAAAACCAATTGCTGTGTTTAACATGAGGAAATTTGCAAACAATGAAGATAGTAAAAGGTTTAACAAAGTAATTTGAAGATTTCATGAACAAAGTCAACCACTGCAGTCATTTTCTCAGATTAATCTCCTGTTGCAGGACCCTTTGTTGGTTGTTCAGCTGCAAAGATCCAGTGAAATATCTACAAAAACAAAATCCCTTGATTTGTTCAGAACCTTGAAGTTCCTGCTGCCGCAATTTACTTTTCCCACCAGCATCGCTGCTCCGCCTGTGGGTTTCCCGGCGGCATAGGGTGGATTCAATGGGAAATTTGATTGAAAGCGGTGGAAGACAGAATCCCACCATCAGCGAGTGGCACGCCACCGCGAATCATGGGGCTGGGGTACTGGAGAATCCAGATCTTTAATGGTTTCTATCATTATATCCTGCATGCAACACAGGGAAGGCAGAATGGTACAGAAACAAAAAAGCTGCAGTTTCATGGACAAATAAATGTGTTGATTTGTAAAAACGCATAAAGATGTAGACAACAGCAAGCAAATGATTCAATTTCATCTTATTATCTGACAACGTGTCCGAATCAGGACATTCTCCTAGCAGCTAAGGGAGGTCCATCAAACATTCACTGTTTATTTTTTGTGATATATGGAACCACATCAAGGAGATTTAAGAAAAATATTACAAATGCTAAAATGGGGGAAATGAAAGGAGAAAATGGCACAAAAATAATACCGTAAGGCCATAATACCATAAGACATAGGAGTAGAATTAGGCCACTCGGCCCATCAAGTCTGCTCCACCATTCAATCATGGCTGATATTTTTCTCATCCCCATTCTCCTGCCTCCTCCCCATAACCCCTGATCCCCTTATTAATCAAGAACCTATCTATCTCTGTCTTAAAGACACTCAGTGTTTGACCTCCACAGCCCTGAGGCAAAAGTGTTCCATTGATTCACCACCCTCTGGCTGAAGAAATTCCTCCTCATTTCTGCTTTAAAGGATTGTCCCTTTAGTCTAAGAATGTATCTTCTGGTTCTAGTTTTTGCTACAAGTGGAAACATCCTCTCCACGTCCACTCTATCCAGGTCTTGCAATATCCTGTAAGTTTCAATAAGATCCCCCCCTCATCCTTCTAAACTCCAATGAGTACAGACCCAGAGTCCTCAACCGTTCCTCATACGACAAGCTCTTCATTCCAGGGATCATCCTTGTGAACCTCCTCTGGACCCTTTCCAAGGCCAGCACATCCTTCCTTAGATACGGCCCAAAACTGCTCACAGTACTCCAAATGGAGTCAGCCCAGAGCCTTATACAGCCTCAGAAGTACATCCCTGGTCTTGTATGCTAGCCCTCTCGACATGAATGCTAACGTTGCATTTGTCTACTGTTTTTTTTTAAAGTATTTTTATTCAGGTTTTGCAGAATTTTTCATAAAAGAACAGTAATAACAATAATAACAAAACTAACGAGTGAATATTAACATAGTGTAAAAAGAGAATATAGAATAACAATTAAATAGACATTACCCCACGCGACCCAGTCTTCCCACACCATCCTAATGAAGCACTCACCCCCCCCCCCCCCCCCCCCCCCCCCACGGTGCCTAGCTCTATTTATCTTTTTTTTAAATTAAATTTTGAAATAATTTTTATTCAAGTTTTCAACAACAAATGTTATTACAACAGAGAAAAACAGTAACCCCTCCCCTCCAATGCAAAAACAATAAATTAACAAGAAAAAGAAATAAGCATAAAACCATGAGAACAAACCCCCATAACGAACCCGTAGCCCTCAGACTCCCGGCTACCTTCCCCCGATTCCCGTCCATTTTCCCCTGATTCTTGGCCACCCGGCTATTCTTCCTCTTGTTCGTTGGCCACAAACAGGTCCCGGCACAGTTGCATGATTGGCTCCCACGTTCTGTGGAAGCCGTCGTCTGACCCTCGGATGACGAATTTGATTTTCTCCAATTGGAGAGGTTCCGAGAGGTCGGACAGACAGTCTGCAGCTCTGGGTGGTGCTGCTGACCGCCAGCCAAACAGGATTCTACGGTGGGCGATCAGGGAGGCAAAGTCAAGGGCGCCCGCCCTCCTCCCCAGGAATAGATCTGGCTGGTCTGAAACCCCGAAGACCGCCACTATCGGGCATGGCTCGACCCTCACCCCCACCACTTTGGACATAGCCTCAAAGAAGGCTGTCCAGTACTCCATAAGTCTGGGGCAAGACCAGAACATGTGGGCGTGGTTGGCCGGGCCTCTTTGGCACCGTTCACATCTGTCCTCCACCTCCGGGAAGAACCTACTCATACGGTTTCTCGTTAAGTGGGTTCTATGTACCACTTTTAGTTGCGTCAGGCTGAGCCTTGCGCACTTCGTGGTGGAGTTGACACTATGCAGTGCTTCGCTCCAGAGTCCCCACCCTATCTCAATCCCCAGGTCATCCTCCCATTGTTGCGTCCAGTACGGTGTCGTCCCTTTCTACCAGTCGGTCATACATGTCACTACATGTCGTTGGTTCCAGGATTGGAGGGTGGCTGTCACCACTGGGCTGCTGGAGTCCTTTTTGGGTGGGGATGGGAACGCTGCCGTGGCGATGGCCCGGAGGGGGGTCCCCATGCAGGAGGCCTCCTCCGCGCGCACCCACTCGGACTCTGGCTCCTGGATCCATCCCCTTACTCGCTCGGCTGTTGCCGCCCAGTGGTAGAATTGTAGGTTTGGGAGGGCTAGCCCCCCCCCTGGATTTTGTTTTTTGTAGGACCTTCTTTGGGATCCTGGCATTTTTACCCCCCCCCCCCCCCTATACGAACGCCATGATTAGTTTGTCCAGCGCTTTGAAAAAGGCCTGGGGGATGTAAATCGGAATAGATCTTAACAGGAAGAGGAACCTGGGCAGTACGTTCATTTTGATCGTCTGAACTCTCCCCGCGAGGGAGAGCGGGAGTGTGTTCCATCTTTGCAGGTCCTTTTTTACTTCCTCCATCAGACTGGTGAGGTTCCATTTGTGGATCCCTTTCCAGTCATGGGCTATTTGGATCCCCAGGTAGCGGAATTTGTGTTGGGCTTGTATGAACGGCAGCTCCTTTAGTCCCCCCCCCCCCCCCCCCCTTGCGGGTGTACTGGGAAGATCTCGCTTTTGCTCGTGTTGAGTTTGTAGCCCAGGAAGGCTCCAAACTCTTTCAGGAGCGCAATGATTCTGTCCATGCTACTCTGTGGGTCCGAGGTGTAGAGGAGCAGGTCATCTGCATAGAGTGAGACTCTGTGCTCTCTGCCTCCCCTTCGGATCCCCCTCCAATTGTTTGCTGCCCTGAGCACGATTGCTAGCCGCTCGATTGCTCGTGCGAACAGCAGCGGGGACAGTGGGCATCCTTGTCTGCTGCCCCTGTGCAGCTGGAAGTATTGGGAGTTGGTATTGTTGGTCCATACGCTCGCCATGGGAGCATTGTATAGGAGCTTTACCCAAGCGGTGAACCCTGTTCCAAGCCCGAACCGCTCCAGTACCTCTATGAGGTATTTCCATTCGACTCTGTCGAAGGCCTTTTCTGCGTCCAGAGAGACGATCACCTCTTGTGTTCTCTCCCCAGAGGGAGTCATGATCACGTTCAGCAGGCGCCTGATGTTCGAGGTAAGCTGCCTACCTTTGACGAAGCCCGTCTGGTCCTCTGTGACCACCTCAGGTACACAGTCTTCTAGCCTTTTGGCTAGGATTTTGGCCAGTATTTTGGCATCTGCGATCAGCAGTGAGATGGGTCTGTATGACCCACATTCCATTGGGTCTTTGTCTTTCTTCGGTATCAGCGAGATTGAGGCCTGTGCTAACGTGGGTGGCAGTGTGCCCCTAGCTAGCGAGTCTGTGAACATCTCCCGCAGGTGCGGGGCCAGCGCTGTCATGACTGTTTTGTAGACGTCCGGCGGGAATCCATCCGGTCCCGGCGTCTTCCCCGTCTGCATGGAGCTAATGCTGTCCATGATCTCTCCCAGTGCTAGTGGTGCTTCCAGGTCCCGTTTTCTGCCCTCTTCCACGACTGGTATGTCCAGTCCATGAAGGAACCGGTTCATCCCAGCCTTCCCTGTTGGGGGCTCTGAGGTGTACAGCTCTTGGTAGAGGGCCTTGAAGGTTTTGTTAATCCTCTCTGGTTCTGTTTCCAACGTTCCTCCAGTACCCCTGATTTGCGCAATTTGTCTGGTGGCTGCCTGCTTTCTCAGCTGGTGTGCCAACAGGCGGTTGGCTTTGTCTCCGTGTTCGTACTGGGTCCAGCGCGCCTGGCGGAGTTGGTGTACTGCTTTCCTGGTGGAGAGCAGGTCAAAGTTCCTTTGTAGTTCTTTCCTCTCCGCCAGGGCATTTGTCTACAGTTGACTGAACTTGCACCTTAACCTTAAGGGAATTGTGAACAAAGACTCTCAAGTCCTTTTGTGCTTCTGATTTCCTAAGCATTTCCCCATTTAGAAAATATAAATTGTGCCTGCCAGCAGCTAAATGGAGAAAAGACAGGTTATATGCCAGATCTCGAGAAGAACTGTAAATCCGACAGTTGCTCAGAGCTATCACAGAGAAGAAGATCCCTCAAGAGATTCCCATTTGTAAATATACTGAACAGCCAAGATGTTGGATGATGTCCTCAAGCTCGTCAAAAAGCAGGAAATGAAGCCCGGGGAGCAGTATAATGGGAGATAAAAGGGTCTCTGAAGATTTTCAAAGATTCTTATTTCAGCAGCTTTATTTTATGCTTGAGTAGCTAATAATTGGAGAGCAATTAGCAACCACAGTTCAGAATAAGAAAAGAAGGAAGAGTGTAATGCGCTGTACTGAGAATCAAAGATTACACAACTAAACTTCGATTGTGTGCAATCACAAAAATGGAAAGGTCACTTTTTTTACCTGGCATATTGAAGAAACAATTTATTAACATGTTCCACTTGTCGTTCACATAGCTTCTTGAAAGTACTTCATCACTATTTTATTAGCAAGCTCATACTGTTATTTTCACCTATCGACCATGATATTTTCAGCAATGAACAGAAAAATGTCACAGTTGTTAGGAAATATCAATCATTCCTGCTGCTACGTATTGCATAATCTACATGCTCACAAGATTGAATACAACAGAAAAACCTCTGAAACCCTTTACCATAGGACTCACCAATGTTAACATTATTCTGCCAGTACAAAAGCCCTCTATGTCATGAAAAAATATATTACAAGCACATTTCCAGTTCTGTTTTCATTGGTGAGTCAAAGGATGTGATAAGGTAGAAAATCTGATTCTGTACAAAATATGATAGAGGGCTGGAATTAATGGAGCCTCCTAGAGCAGGCTGGGTACAGGACATGGGAGGCCACACGTACCATTCCTGAGGTAGTGATATTGCGTATGTGCCAATGCAGACATTGACATGTAGCTTTAAGAAGCTGCACAGTGACATCCCTATGACTCCACCATGTATAAAGCTGGAGGATAAAATGGTACAGCCTCCATGTTCAAGGTTCACTGTGCCTGTGAACCCTACTGCAGACTTTCAGGACTGTCTATGACTCTGTATCAGTACGACCTCATGTATAGCTTATGAGTCAGGCATGTGGTCAAGTAATCAACCCGTGTAACTGTTAGGATCCAAACTAGACCAAGTGCAGAGCTGTATATAAATGTTGCGAGTAATAAACTTTATGTAATTGTGTTCAGTCAAAACACTCATCATTCTCAATATCTTGTTTAGCATAGCTAACATAGAGATAGATCCCCGAGGTCTACATCAAGACCCTCAATGAATATGATGGCAGCAGATCACAAGCGACCATGACACCTGCCAGTGGGAAAATTCACCCCAATTAAATCAATGGAGTGAAAGGATTGATGCAGGGACCCAGTCCTTTGGCTAATTCAGGGCATCAATGAGCCCCTTAAAGATCATTATCCCTGAGTCAACTGAGATTCTCTCTGACCCAAGTGGGTTCTCTGTGTCTCCTGAATGCCATCGGCAAGCCCTGTTGGGTGTGTTGGGGGAAGAGTGTCTTTCAAAGGCACTTAATGCCTGATCAAGGGACCTGGCATTGGGAAATGGGTGTGGCCACTGCACTCCACCTCCCCACCCTTCGCATCTAACCCCACTCTCCCCCTCACCAGTAAACCCGTCCCATAATCCCTCACCTACCACAGCTATCTCCATTAACCCCAAAATGGTCTCTAGTGAAGGTATCATTGGATTACTGGCAGCAGCTACAGCTTATTTTCAGACAGCTGATAGCCTCTAAATGACCACCAGTTCTTGGTGGGCGGGATTGATGTTGCCAGGTTCCCAAATGCCGGAAAGGCCTGCTGCTGGCCAGTTTCGCTGACTTGGCAGTATTTGTTCCCCCATCCCAAAGAGTCCTTGGGAAGGTGCTGTGAGTAGGACTTCTTGGACCATTTAGTGCAGGTAAATTCACAGTGTGGTTAGGAAGGGCCTCCGAGGATTCTGACCTGGTGACAGTAAAGGAACCAAGATATAGTTCCAAGTCAGGATAGTGTGGCTTGAAGGGGGACTTGAAAGTGCTGGTGATCTCTTGCACCTGCTTCCCTTGTTCTTCATCGGGGTTGGAGGTTTGAAAGGTGCTGTTAAAGGAGCCTTGATTAGTATCTGCAATACATCTTGTATAATGACATGCACGTCTGCCACTATGCATTGTTGGTGGAGGGTGTGAATGTTTAAAGTGATGGATGGGGTGCCAATTAAGTGGGCTAATTTCCCTGACGGTTCTCTTTCTTCTCTCGTATGATCATTGTTTGCCAATCCCGAATGCACTTAAACTAAGTGGCTAGCTGGACCATTTCAGAGAGCAGTTAAGAGTCAATCATATTGCAGTGAATCTGGAGTCCAGATCAGGTAAGGATGGCAGATTTCTTTCACCAAAGAATGCTCGTGAATCAAAAGAGTCTTCACAACAATGAAACATAGTTTCAAGGTTATTCCTGATTTATGAATTAAATTTTAAATTCTACCAGGTGGAATTTAAACCCATGTCCCCTGAGCGTTAGCCTGGGCCATTGGATTACTCGTCTCATCACCTCTCATCTCCCCTTTTGAGTTTAGCTCCTTTGTCCATGTTTGGACCAAGGCTGCAATGAAATCAGGAGCTGAGTGCCCTGGCTGAGCCCAAACTGAGTGTCCGTGAACAGGTTAATGCTTGATAGCATGGTCAACAACCGGACCCAGAAACTGAGAGAATAATAAGTGGATTCCTCAGGGACCACAACTTTGCCAAGATGAAAGTCAGGTTAATCTCCAGAAGGCTTTCAGAGACTGGATCAATCTGGAGCAGAGTTCAGAGAGATGAAAAAAGAAAACCCTGAAAACTAGGACTTCTAAGCTGAAAATGTGTTTCACTGTAAGACATCAATAAATATATATAGCAAACCTAGACTGTCAATTGAATGCAATGGGTACAGAAAAGCAAGATTTGTTCTGCTGGGGAGAAAATATATTGAAAGAAGAAAGAAATACTGCAAAATGAATAGAGATGCAGTACACTGATATGTCTGAAGCAAGAACAAAGATTTCATAGCGAGGCAAGGCATTTGCCTTACTACACCAACTCAGAAATGAGGTTGTATAAAATGAAGGATGGTCATTTTTAATCTCAGCCACTTCATTACCACGGCTGGAAGCTATTGCTTCCAGGTTGTGCAGCCAATAGCAGAGTGTGATGATGACACAGAGCAGGTGCCCCACATTCCTAGCCGCCTCGTGGAAATGCCCTCTGTGCCTTTTTCCACTGTGCAGAGGGGTTCTCTGAACAGGCTGCTGCTACACACCCTTCATCTCCTTGCCCTTACCCGTCGCCCAGACAAGCCTTGGCGCGCCTTGTTGCCATCCCGGCGGCGGAGGTCCACACTGGAGGCCCCTCCATGGAGGTGTCCACCCCCTAAATCTTGGGCACCTGGGGTGGAGGGTATTGCATGCAGCAGTACTGTGCATTCACCTTTCGCATCGATTCACAGGCACCCCTGAAGCCTGTTGTTTTTGTGGGCTCATGTAGTCGGTGTGCCAGGCATATGTTGAGTAATCTTTTTTTGAAGCTTGGCTAAATTTTAAATGTCTTCGATGCAAAAAATGGCTAAATTTTAAATGTCGGCCTCTCGAACCTAGATCCAGTGGGCTAGATTCTCCTCCGATGGGATGTTCTGTTTTGCCGGCAGCTGGGGGTTTCCCGATGACGTAGGGCTCCCCCACAATGGGAAATCCCATTGAACAGCTGGCGTAACGGAGCATTCCGCCGGCGGGGTAAAACAGAAATGTGGCACGGTGGGGCGAAGAATACAGCCCAGTATTCCAAGAGTTTCCAGGACACGAGTAGGGCAGAAAGCGGAGTGGTGTAACACTTTCAGGTGCTCAGGTTCACATTCTGACTTTCCAGGTATTCTTCTACTGACACACCTTGTAGTTCCACTCATTCTTCTCTGTCCAGGCACCTCCTCAAATCCTCAACTGAGCAGCCAACACTCATACATAGCCTCAGTTTTTTGCCAAATCACATCCATGCCTCACAACAATCTTCCACAAATGCTGTCCTTCCCTCCTCTCCACACAGTCCATTTTTCACACTCAACTTCCTGGTTTCTCTTCTTGCCGAAAGGAAAAGGGACAATGCGGTGGCACAGTGGTTAGCACTGCTGCCTCACAGCAACAGGGACCCAGGTTAATTTTCGGCCTTGGGTGACTGTCTATGTAGAGTTTGCACATTATCCCCGTGGCCGAATGGGTTTCATTTAGGTGCTCCAATTTCCTCCCACAGTCCAAAGATGTGCAGTTAGATGGTTTGGAATAGCTAAATTGCCCCTCTGTGTCCAAAGATGTCCAGGTTGGTTGGGGTTATGGACTTACAGGGATAATCCGAGGGGAGTGGGCAGAAAGTGTAAAGTAGGTGCAGGAGTTGACACTAAATTGGCACCAGGGCTATAGGGGTTAGTAGGGGACATGGGTTTGGCATGGAGAGCATCAGGGGCTATGGAAGTGGGTGGGGCTTCATGAGGTGGCATGAATGGGGCATGGGAGGATGTGGGAGGTGAGGGTGTGTGAGGGGCTAGGTCCAGAGAGCCATATTGTTGATATGGTAACTGGGTTGAAATCTCAGAGCACTGAGGTGGATCTTTCAGCCAGGTGCCTTGGCACTCAGCAGCCCACTTTGCTGCATCTTCACTGTTTCTGGGGGCAGTGGACCTGACTCCAGTTAACCCCCTCCACCCTACCCCACCCACTTCGCCACCTGGCCACCCCGCAACATGGTAGAAAACACCTGGATCTGTGTTGTAGTTCATACCTCCTTCAGCCTGGATTACGTAGTCCAGCTCTTCTCCCCTGTGGACCAGTAGGTGGCTGAAGAGAAGGCAGCTGGTGCTGCTGCTGAAACTTCACATTGGTGTGACCGCTCTTCCTTTTCCTTAGCAGGTCCAATGTAGAACAACAGATGCTGCCCCTGTGGCACAGTGGGAACAGCTGGAAAGTGCAGGTAAAGATTAATGAAGTCCTGACTTGTTCTAAATAGTAAGAGCACAATCTCAGAAGAAGTGCTATGAGCACCAGCCTCATTCTTAACCAGAGCTGTTGCTGTTCAGTTTCACTGGTCAGTTTAAATATTATCAACCTCCAGAATGATAGAATCCCTACAGTGTAGAAGGGTGCCATTCGGCCCATCAGGTCAGCACTGACAGTCCGAAAGAGCACTCTACCTAGGTCCACTCCCCATGCCCTATCCCCCTAACCCCATAATCACATCTAATTTAGGGGCAATTTAGCATGAGCATTCCACCGAACCTGCACATCTTTGGACTGTTTGAGGAAACCGAAGCACCCAGAGGAAAACCACGTAGACATGGGGAAAACCCGCAAACCTCACACACAGTCCCCCAATACCAGAATTGAACCCGGGTCCCTGCTGCGTTAGAAAGAAGCACTCCCTGCTGTACTCTTGCTTAGTTGACCCTGGTACATTCCGCACAGTTCGGGAAACCTATATACTGGCTGTTAAACTCAGATATCTGAGTTAAATCCAAAGTTAATTAAAGGTTTAATTATTTCAATTACACACTTGGCAGTCCCATGAGGATTTCCTGCTTGTTTGCAAATCTGCCTGGTTGAACCAAGAAAAGGAATCATGACAGGTTTAAGTGTAAATTGCATTCAGCAGAAATCAAAGTTCTGTGATCTTTGGCGGTAGATTGAAAACCATTGCACCAAGATGAGGACCTACTTATAAAGCTAGCTACATGTCCAGGGGTGAATTAATGACCCATTGGATGATGTGAATCGTTTAGTGGCTCCAAATATTAAGTTGGCTCTTTGGCAGCCAATGCCACCAATAGGCCTTTGAAAGTTTTTGAATGTTGGGCTGGACTATCCGTCGCATTGGCGGCGAGCAGTGGAAAATCCAGCGTTGGGCAGAAAATGGGATTGGCGCTTTTCCAATGCTTCGGTCTCCGCTGGCGTCGGAATCGAGGTTCATGTCTTGTGGAACCATATTCTCCAGTCCCTCATGATTCTCAGGCCTTCTGGGCTGGGAATCATGTGGGTGAGAATTGGTGCAGGTCTTTACAAAATAGGTGCAATGTTACCAGAATCTCAGATGCTGACCAAAGTGGGAGCTCTTCTTTCTTGTTTTTAACCCATTGCCTTTTAACAAATGTAATGATGTATCAAGGAGAACCCAACTGTTAAATTAAATTAATGCACTTCATCTTCCTTGGTGACCATAGGTATACTCCATATACCATGAGGGCAGCACGGTAGCATAGTGGTTAGCACATCGGCTTCACAGCGCTAGGGTCTCAGGTTCGATTCCCGGCTTAGGCCACTGTCTGTGCGGAGTCTGCACGTTCTCCCCGTGTCTGTGTAGGTTTCCTCTGGGTGCTCTGGTTTCCTCCCATAGTCCAAAGATATGCAGGGGTAGGTGGATTGGCTATGCTAAATTGCCCTTAGTGTCCAAAAAAAGGAAGGTAAGGTCAGGTGGCGTTACGGAGCAAGAGTGGAAGTGTGGGGATAGGGTGGAGGTGTGGGCTTAGATAGGATGCTCTTTCCAAGGGCCTGTGCAGACTCAATGGGCTGAGTTGCCTCCTTCTGCACTGTAAATTCTGTGATCTACTAATCCCATCAGTTAACTGCTTTTAAATAGCTGTCTGCCTTGACTCAATTGCAATACTTTCAGGTGAATGTTGAATATTCAATCCTACATGTGACTAATTGTGCCTTGCAGCTGGTGGATTGACTTTGAGGTGGTTGGACGTGAGCCATTTGTCAGAAAGCCTCTGCCCTGCTCATGTTGCTATGGCGATGTTAGAACTGGCCCCAATTGTGCTTCTAGTCAAAGATGTTGGTGGTCAGACATGTGATATTTTGGTGGTGTTAATAGTTAAGAGAGATGGTTATTCATGGAGTTATTTAACATTTGCTGGCCCAAACATCAATGTTATCCTGTTCCTGGTGTTCATTATTGGAGGAGTTTCCTGACCATCCAGTGGAATTGTCAGTAACCAGTCCTACTCCTGATCTTATGATAGAGAAACTGCTATTTATGAAGCATCTAAAGATTTTTGGAACAAGGACACTCTCCTGTGGACCTCCTACAGTGATGTCCAAGGTTGTAATGATTGGCATTCAACATACATAACCGCCTTTCCTTGTGTTAGGTATGATTCTAGCCAGCGATCAACCTGTTTTTATGTTGATTGAACATCCCTGGGATATCTTCTAGCTTGTCAGATAATTGCCAGTATCATTGGTATCCTGGAACAGTTTGGCTAGGAGAGCACAGATGTCCAACACAGCAAGTGGGAAGCTGTCAAGGCTCATTGCCTTAGCTGTGCCCAATGAACCCAGCTGTTTTCTTTTGTCACATAGAGCGAAATAGTTTGGTTGGAGACTGGTAACTAAATTGTTAGCGACCTCTGAACAGAGTTGAGTAAGATCAACTGCCCGGGCAGCATGGTGGCGCAGTGGTTAGCATTGCTGTCTCACGCAGCCAAGGTCCCAGGTTCAATCCCAGCTCTGGATCACTGTCCGTGTGGAGTTTGCACATTCTCCCCGTGTCTGCATAGGTTTCCCCCCCACAACACATAAGATGTGCAGGGTAGATGGATTGGTCACATTAAATTGCCTCTCAATTGGAAAAAATGAATTGGGTACTCTAAATTTGTAAAAAAAAAAGAATCATAGAATCTACAGTGCAGAAGGAGGCCATTCAGCCCATCAAGTCCACACCGGCTCTTGGAAAGAACACCCCACCCAATTCGCCCACATCCACCCTATCCAGTAACCCCACCCGACACTAAGAGCAATTTTGAACACTAAGGGCAATTTAACATGGCCAGTCCACCTCACCTGCGCGTCTTTGGATTGTTGGAGGAAAACGGAGCATCCGGAGGAAACCCACGCAGACACGGGGCGAACATGCAGACTCCGCATGGACAGTGACCCAGAACCTGGGACCCTGGAACTGTGAAGCAACTGTGCTGACCACTATGCTACCGTGCTGACCCCTATGCTACCGTGCTGAGTAAGAGCAACTGCTCAGTAATTTGTCTGGAGATAATTGAAGAAACTTCGGCCTTGCTTGCTGCAATCTTATGTTGGGCTGCAGCATGCTTGAGGATAGGCACATTCATGGAGCCCTCTCTTCCTATTTATTGCCTGCTTGCCACCCACCAACATTTATTAGACGGAAAGAACTACAAAACTTTGCTCTTACCTGTTGGCTGTGGGACCACAGTTCTATCTAAGGATGTAAAACATTATTGAGTGATATGCAGTCTGAAATGACAATTTAAAATTCGCTTTCTGAGCATGTTTGAGAATCATGCAGTCATCAATTAGCAAGCCAATGTATTGCACACAGCAAACTAGAAATACCTTGATTGAAATAGCATGCCATTATAAGACTGGCCAGCATTACATCACTAACAGAAAACAATAATATTTTTGTAATAAGGGGACTGGGATGTTAATTTATTCTTTCATGGGACATGAACATTTCTGGTTAGGCAAGCATTTTTATTACCTTTTCCTAATTGCCCTCGAGAAGGTGGTGATGAGCTACCTTCTTGATTGCTGCAGTCTAAGTGATGAAGGTCCACCCACAATGCTGTTTAAGATGGAGTTCCCAGATTTTGACCCATGCATTCATATCCACTAGCTATAAGGCATGCATCCAGATGAAAGAGATGTATTCAATATATGGTGCACAGACAATCTGTGTAAATATATGAATTACTTTTGTATCATACATTATTCTTCACTCTCACTTATCTGTCATGCATAATGTCATGCAGGGAATCAAAGACCAGTCAGCGTGCCATCGGTAGTGGGGGAAATTCTAGAATCCATTATCAAAGATTTTATAGCAGAGCACTTTGAAAACAGTGCAGCATCAAACAGAGTCAGCATGGTTTACGAAAGGGAAATCATGCTTGACAAATCTACTGGAATTCTTTGAAGATGTAACTAGTAGAGTTGACGAGGGGGAGCCAGTGGATGTGATTAATTTGGACTTTCAGAAGGCTTTTGACAAAGTCCCACATCAGAGATTTTTGTGCAAAATTAAAGCACATGGGATTAGGGATAATGTATTGAGATAGATAAATAACTGTTTGGCAGACAGGAAACGAAGATTAGGAATTAACGTGTCTTTTTCCAAATGGCAGGCAGTGACAAGTGGGGTGATACCGCAGGGATCGGAGCTGGGACCCCAGCTATTCACAATATATATTAATGATTTAGATGAGGAACAAAATTTAATTTCTCCAAATTGGCAGGTGACACAAAGTTGGATGGGAGGGTGAGCTGTGAGGAGGATGCAGCGATCCTTTAGTGCGATTTGGACAAGTTGCGTGAGTGGCCAAATAAATGACAGTTGCAGTATAATTTGGATAAATACGAGGTTATCCACGCTGGTAGCAAAAAAAGGAAGGCAGATTATTATCTGAATGGCCATGATTTAGGAAAGGGGACTGTACAACAAGACCTGGATGTCCTCGTACACCAGTCATTGAAGGTAAGCATGCAGGTACAGCAGGCGGTAAAGACGGCAAATTGTATGTTGGCCTGCGGATTCGAGTACAGGAGTAGACTGCCTTGCTGCAATTATACAGGCCCTTGGTGAGGCCATACCTGGAATTTTGTATGCAGTTTTGGTCTCCTTATCTCAGGAAGGATGTTCTTGCTCGAGAGGGAGTGCAGCAAAGTTTTACCAGACTGACTACTGCGATGGCGAGTATGACGTGTGAGGAAAGATTGAATGAGGATTGTATTCACTGGATTTAGAAGAATGAGGGGGATCTCATAGAAACCTATAAAATTCTAACAGGACTAGACAGAGTAGATGCAAGAATGATATTTGTAATGGTGGGGGTGTCCAGAATCGGGTTCACATTTTGAGGATGTGGGGTAGACCATTTCGGACAGAGATGAGGAAATATATCTTCACCCAGAGAGTGGTGAACCTGTGGAATTTGTTACCACAGAAAGTAGTTGAGGCATAAGATATGTTTTTAAGAAGCAGTTAGATATAGCATTTGGGGTGAAGTGAATCAAAGGATATGGGGGGAGGTAGGATTAAGTTACTGAGTTGGATGATCAGCCATGATCATAATTAATAGTGAAGCAGGCTTGAAAGGCCAAATGGCCTTCTCCCATTTTCTATTATTTTCCAAGTCCTCGGTTAATGAGACACTCTTCTGGGTTTCATATGGGTAAAGTAGGTAGTTGCCTCGAAAGATAATTGATGACTTTCCTATTAATTTTCAAAACGCTTGCAAGAGCATCATAAACAATTACTCAAACCTATGTGTATTGCAGCTAAAAGTATTTGTGAAATGATTTTTAAAAAGTTAAATGAATAGATTTCTGTCTTGCAAAAAAGCATCAGTGTTAAGTATGCTGTCCCTTCCGGAGGAGCTTTAACTTGCAACAGAAACTGGGAGACTGCTGCACAATTGTAAATTTAAATCCTTTTCGTAGAAAATATCTGAGTCTGGTTGTTTGCTGGAGAGTTGAGTGGAATAAAGTGAGAAATTAATTTCATGATTATTTTCCAACTTGCACACAATTTTAGTTGTAGTTTATTTTTTAATTCCCAATTGGAAAAAGTTGAGATATATTACACATTTAACAGTAGTTACTTTGGTTCTAATGTTATGGATTTATAAATCAACACTTTCAAAATTCAGATATGGCTATTCAGTAAATTGTGCTGCACAACACCGCACTGCTTAATCTTCTGAAAATGTTCCACTATTTGAAATCGAAATAATATCACTGGCCATTACTTGATTCATTAAATAACTCTTAAGTCTGGAGAGATGCAAATGAGGACCATTGCCGCAAAAATTGCCCAAATATCTGCCAAAAAAAGCCTCATAAAATTCTACTTTGTGAACTCTCAAGCAGACAACTGAAGTAACATTTGCATTTGCAATCTGTGGATTGCTGACTCCTGCCTCTACCTTTGAAAGAAGTCAAATAATACGGGAATTGTCCAATTAATGGCCGCTTGGCCAACAATTTCAGGAGATGGTAGACTGTGTGTCCAATTGGTAAAGGAAGGCAGGACATCCAGGTGCAGAGGAAGCAGGCCATTACCTAGAAAGAAGTCACTGGCATTCACATTAAGGGACCCCTGGGAACAGAATTTAGTGAAGGCTGCATTGATGAATTGGTGCAAGAATCTTTTTACAGCTGGGAAGCACTTGGTACCTCTGCTATGGAAGAAACAGCATTGGAATGCTGGAAGCACTAACCCT
This sequence comes from Scyliorhinus canicula, assembly GCF_902713615.1. Taxonomy (NCBI): domain Eukaryota; kingdom Metazoa; phylum Chordata; class Chondrichthyes; order Carcharhiniformes; family Scyliorhinidae; genus Scyliorhinus; species Scyliorhinus canicula. The sequence goes on along the minus strand of NC_052151.1, from coordinate 145,666,436 downwards.
GATGAATACCAAGTGTTACTGGAAATATTGAACATCTATCTGTTGTGTCTAGATGGCCGAGAGAAGGGAGTCAGGAGATGGGGAGGGTAAAAGATCAAAGACGAGCCCAAGGACAAAGATTCCCTGTGAGGTGGTAAGCAGTCGTCATGCAATCTGACAGGAATAGGAAGCGTCCCAGCCTGACCAAGCATCCTGGAATGAGGTCGCAGTGGAAGTGAGCAACCTTGCATCATCCAGCAAACTTGGATTCAGTGCTGCAAAAGTTTCAATCGACTTAGAATACCTACTGTATAGAATGAGGCCATTTGTCCCATTGAGTCTGCATCAACCCTCTAAAACAACAGCCTACCAAGGCCCACACCCTTGTCCAATTCCCGGAACCCCACCTAATCTTTGAACACTTTTGGAGTAATTTTTCAACATGGCCAATCCACCTAATCTGCACGTCTTTGGATTGTGAGAGGGAACTGGAGCATCCAAAGCAAACCCATATAGACATGGGGAGAACAGGTAGTGCAAGGGGCCAGGTTTCAAATCCACCCAGGCAGAATGGAAATCGAACCCTGTGCTGTTGGCACCAATCTGATCCATGCCATTTATGCAGCCAACTAACTCTTCAAAGTGCCTGAGTTGCTGTGGCAATGTGCACATTCCCAAGCATGCAATAGACTAGAGCCAAGAATAATGAAGGCAGATGATCCAATTTTCTTTCCGTTGCATGACTGACCAGGAATCGCAGTTGGGAAAGATACAGTGCTACAAAAGGGAACATGATTCTAAGATTAGTTTTAGATTTCTTTTACAAGAGTTAGCACAATGAGTAATGACCCTGCGCACTCTCCTTTGCTGCAAAATTTGAAGCTTTTAAACTTCTAATCATGGATTTTTTCCAAAATGTTCTTAGTACCTGTGGATTCCCGTGATACTGAATTTCATTAAATTCCAAGTTAGTAATATTCATTCAGTCAGCTTCTGAGGCAATGATGTTTGTCATGGTAAGCAAGATTTCATGATGAAAGATTTCCACTGTATTAAGCATTACCAAATGGTTTCTGCCACTAATCCTATTAAATAGAAGAGTTGGCTCCTCTGAAGATAACAGCATTTTTATCCATTTCATTTTCAATTTTGTTAGAAACTCAACAAACTCTAATAGCTGCCTAGAATCCCAATTGTTTCTTTTAAAACTGGACAGTTGCCAAGTAGTTTGACAAAGCAGAGTATCCAAAACATGCTCTCACGTTAGTTGAACTATTTGCATTTGTTTGCCCATTTAGAAAGATTGACATTTGTTGGTAATTCAAGACAGAAAAGGGAAGATATATGGGATCACTGATTAATAAAATCAACCAAAACAAACAACAAACCTAAAGTAGTTTCAGCAATGAGCTCCGTTGTTGGATAATTGAATATTGCACAAAGAAGCTCTATAAGTTTGTCGATGGGGAAAAAACTTAATTTGCTCTCTAATGAGGAGATTGGTATTGAACATACATGCATGCCAGTAAGATTCTAATTGCTCTTCATTTATTAAGCATTGCTCTCCTTTCTTGTTGTGTCAGCAGTTTATTGACAGTTGCATGAAGTACCAAGCATGCATAATTCAGTTTAGTGCTAATGAAGTGTTAATTGGACGTATTGAATATGTGGCCTAAATAGTGATGCCTATTGAGTTTATTACTGAACCTCTTGAAATATATACACCTGCAGGATATGGTGCATATCAATAAAGGATATGTGTGTGTGTGCATATGTAAATATGTACTGCAGATGTTGGTGTTTAAGTTGACCTTTGAAGCCTTGAAAAACTCTTCCAAAAACTGGAATCAACTTATATGCCAAGTATAAAAATGAATCCTAATGTGGGTGTGGATGTGGTGATGACCACCTTCAAATGTCATCAGCATCAAAGTGATCTTCACAACACAGCTCATATTGCCTGTTTGATCCCTTGCACCGGGTTATAAGGTAGCATGAAGTGTAAAACATCCATTTGTGGGGTGAAAAATTGAGACTGACTACTAAGGTGAATATAGTATGTTGTCGGGTCAACCGAAATGCCAAGCATATGCAAAAGCATGTTTTTTGCTGCTGGAAAAATTGGATAGTCTTATATGCCGGATCAACTTGTATGCTGCATATATTATATATATATACGGGTGCGCTTTAGCGGCCTCATTGCGCTAACTTGGTGTCGGGATGAGGCAGTTGAGTCTTGAGAGAGGCCTGCATCGAGATTTTCGACACTCTTCAGTGGAATTTTGCCGTGCATCTCAATCTGGATCTCGCTCTCGCTGGGCGAGGTCCAAGCGTGCATTCAGTTCATTTAAATATGTACTTGCCCAATTCACCCGGGGCCCGGGATTCACCGGCCTTGCCAGCAAAGCCTCAACGGTGTACGGTTTGGTACTGGTTCACAAAGTCGTGAACCAGTTGTGATGGCGCCTGAGGATTCTCGCTGGGTGGTCGGGGATAGGGCAGGGTGGTATCATGGCATTCTTCCTGGAACCTGGACACATTGGCACGACCAGCCAGGCAGGGGGAGGTTGAAAGATCAGGGTTGCCTTTAAAAATGGTGCCCCAATCCGTGAGTTGTCTTTCTGTAGCTCGTCAGTAGTGGCCACGATGGGGAGTTCCTCACCGAGGCCAAAAAAACAGCAAAGTGCTCTTGAATAGTGGGGTCTTTCTCGGAGCTGCAGGCACTGAGAAGTACTCTGCTAAACATGCCGTTCAGCGCACTTTAACTTGAGTCCGCTCAATCGTACTCTCCATCTAACTAAGCTTTGGAATTCATGAAACATTCTTTACCTGCTGCTCTCTCTATTTTTCTCTCCCTCTCTTTAGTCTGCAATTGAATCTTCCTTTCTGTCCATATGTATTCTCGCTATGTTTTAACCTTTCTCTAACTCACTCTTGTGCTGTGAGAAGTGTTTCATTTGTTGATATTTCCGTCCATCTTTTCTCTCTTTCTCTATTGCTGACAGTGGTAAAGTAATTGAATGCTAAACACTGTTTAAATACAGATGTAGTTGAACACCACAAAATTAATATAGAGGAAATGCTATTGATAAAGCTATTGAAGGTGGCTGGGCCTAGGACAGAGCCTTGCGATACTCCTACAGCATTGTCCCAGGGCAGCATGATTGGACTCTGACAACCATAAGCATCTTTCTTTGTGTAAGGTATCATGACTCTATCCATCAGAGAGTTATCTTTTACTTCCTTTAAGTCTGCTTAATTGAGGCCATACTTGGTAAATTGATTTTAAGGACAGTCACTCTCACCTCATCTCTGGGTTCCAGTTCCTATGTTCATGCTTATTCCAAGGCAGTAATGAGGTCCGGATCTGAATGGTTTTGATACAACTGTGGAAATAAATCTGTTAGCGATTATTCGTTTCAAATTTTTAATGTAACAACATAAAGCACCGGCCGTGAAGTTGTAAATCTTTCGGTTTTACTTGCTCGAACAAAGCTTCTTCCTGAAGAAAAAATATAAGGGTTAAGAAATTTTAACTCAGTTCCCCACAAAAAGTCTGCCAACTTCTTTACAAATTATTTGAGAAAACAATCAGATCCATAAATAGCATTATTGCTGAATAAACAGCAGATTTCACATTTTGCTCTGATGTAATTGAATAACTTTTCTGACATCTTATCACTGATTTTGAATTTTCAGCACAAACAAAATAAAACGTTTGTGCTATAATTGCTCTCTTCAACTTTTCTCTCTGAAATAACACTTGGTTATGTCAAGTAAATATTTCTTGATTTAAAAAAAATTTAGCCTGCACCCCTTCCGATTTTGCTTTGAAATCATCTGGCATAACAACAATCATGTTAATACTATCATACCAAATGGTGAAACTTTTCAATCCGATTTTTGGCATTCAGCAAAATAATCTTTGTATTACAGAAGCCATAGAATCCCTACAGTGCAGAAAGAGACCATCGAGCCTCCACCGAACCCCGAAAGAGCATTCTACCTAGGCCCACTTCCCCTTCCCACCACCGCAACCCCGCGCATTGATCGTGGCCAATCCACCTAATTTAAGCATTTTTGGACTGTGGGAGGAAACCGGAGCACACGGAGGAAACCCACTTAAACATGGGGAGATTGTACAATCTCCTCACAGTCACCCTGAGGCCAGAATCAAACCCGGGTCCTTGGCGCTGTGAGACAGCAGTGCTAAACATTGTGCCCCCATGTCGCCCCAATCAGGATGATTATTTATGGAATTAGAGTATGGGGTGCGCTAATCATCACTCGATATCAGTTTCTGTCACCCATCTCAGCAGCTAGCCAACAACGAACTCCTTGTAAAATTTAATCTGAAAAGGTTACTTCCAAATTCAGAAGTTATGTTACTTTGAAATCATTTGGAGAAAACAAGAAGCCAACACATAAAAATTGACATAGCTCATGTTGAAAAAGGGAGAATCACAATGATGAATTTTTGGTTAATGCCCACATTTCTGCATTCTGTGAGTTGCAGGCACAATTGAGATGATGAAATCTGTGCATTTGGCAGAGGCTTTGGGTATAATATTAACTCCAAGGCCTGGATTTTTGGGAAAGTCAAAGGTTTCTGATTAAAACATTGTGACGATTTTCAAAGATACTAAGACAATTTGATATCAGTTTTAAGCATTGCCTCAAATAATCCTCATTTCCAAATCCCTCTATTGGCTCACAATAATGTTCCTAAACTAATAATCCAAAGGCCCAGGCTAATACTCCAGAGATTTGCATTCACATCCCACCATGACAGCGAGGGGATTTAAATTCATTCAATTAATGAATTTGTAATAAAATGCTAGTCTCATTAATAATGATCACAACGCTATCAGATTGTCAGTAAAAAAATGTGTTCACTAATTCTCATCAGGAAATAAATTTGCCATCCTTACAGAGTCTGGCTGACATGTGACTCCAGATACACAATGATGTGGTTGACTCTTAGCTACCCGCAATGGTCTGTCAAGTAATTTACTTGAATCAGGGGCTGGATTTTCCAATTGTGAGGCTATGTCCCCACACCGGTGTGGGAGCAGTGGTGTTTTATGCCAGAAAAAAATGATGTAAAACGGCCACCAATTCCTGTTTGGCTGGGGGCTAGCATGCCGGTAGCGTAGAGCATCCAGCATCTAGCTACCAATACGGCCTGGAGAATTGCTGGGTCCGTGGCTGCGCATTCGTTCGCCCACGAAGTAGTGCCCCATTTTGGCTGGCTCGCGTGCCCCGGACCACCCCCTCCCTCCCCCACAGTACCCCCAGCCCCTGATAAAGTCCCCCCTTACCCACTGTGGCGGCACTGGACTGAGTCCGCAGCTACCACGTCGAGTTCCTGATGAATAGGACCACATGCGACCGATGGCGTCGAGTACTCGGCTGGTCGGGGGCGGAGCATCGGGGGGCAGACCTCAGGCAATATCCTGTGGTTGCCGATAAGGTGCGCGCCGTGTTTTCCAAGTACGCCACTTTGGAGGGGCTGGAGCATCGCAAAAGCGGCGCCGCTCACGATTCGGTCGGGAAATTTGATTCTCTGGCCAGCGCGGTTTTGCCGTCCCCGACTGGAGAAATCAACCCCAGGTAAAAATGTCAAATAAGAATAAAACCATACAGACCACAGAGCATCGGCCTACAGACACTGGAAAGGGCAAAGACATACCTGTACAATTATCTCTGCAACGCCCGCCTCACTGACGGTTGGGGACTGAAGAATATACCTACCAGTCTGAACCTGCGGCAGGTGCTGTGAGAACAGGCATGAGGGAAAAATGTACTTGATTTTACCTCACCAATCCACATGTTGCAGATACATCTTTCCATGGCAATACTAATTGGAGTTATCACCGCACAGAGCTTGTGCAGACAAATTCCCATCTTTACACGAGGACACATCATATCCTGTTGTGTGGCATTTCCACTGCGCAAAATAATTCTGCAGTGACTATTTTACCTCCTGACTACCCAAATTCTGCCTCTAATATACAAGGCACAAATCAGAAGTGTGATGGAATACTCTCCATTTCTTTGGATAGGTGCTGCATCAACAACACTCAAGATGTTTGATACCACCAAAGACACAGCAGCCTGCTGGAGTGGCATCCCATCTACCATCTTGATAATTCACTCCGTCCACCGCAGCAGCAGCAGTGCATATCATCTAAACGATTTACAGCAGCAACCCAACAAGGCTCCTTCGATATAATCTTCTAAACCTGTGACCTCTACTAACTAGCAGACATGTGAGAACACCAAAACCTACAAGTTTTTCCACCAAGCCACATACCAGCCTGCCTTAGAACTCTTTCCCCATTCTTTCACTGTCACTGCATCAAATTTCTGGAACTTACACCCTAAAAGCACAGTGGATGTACCTAATCCACATGGACTGCAGTGGTTCAAGAAGGCAGCTCACAGCCACCTTTTCAATGACAGTTAAAACTAGGCAATGAATGTTGGCCTTGCCAGCAATGCTCACATCTGAAGAACTAATTTTAAAAAACTTTAGCGTAGTCCTTCAACCATACAACCATCCAAGGTATTTGTACCCCTTCAGTTTTGGTATTTGGCACCTCCCTGATTTGAATTGTTCCACCATTGATGGCAACATCTTCAGCTGCTGAGGCCCCAAGCTCTGGAATTCCCTCCCTAACTCTCTCCACCTCACTTTCCTCCATTAGAATATTCTTTCAAGCAAACCTTTTGACCATTTGTTCATCTGCCTTAACGTGATTCAGTGTCAAATTTTGCTTGACAAAACTTTGATCAATTGCCTTAGAATATTTTACTATTTTAAAGGTGCTATAAAAATGCTAATTGTTTTTGCTGTTGTCAAATAAATAAGTTTTAATTTTCTTTATGCTATTTCAAACCTTATTTGGGGGTTGGGCTGTTTGAATTCAAGTTTGGTAGATAAGTGTTAAACACATTGAAAGCTAATTCTGTTTGGAATGGAATTATGCACTATATGCCATGAATATACATAAATATAGTCATGAAAATATGATCGAGCTAGATTTGAGAGATACTTTCTCCTTTTTGTTTTGATTCAACCTGAAATAGTTCATAAATCTGAACTTAGGGAAATGCTTCCTTCCTTTAATTCCTATCAATATGGTACCTTGTGGTCTACAATCATTGTTGGGGGCCTGTTAGGAAGTTTACAATGAATTCAAAAATGAGATAATAGAAAGATTATCCCACTTATTTAATGAATAGCTGGTTATTGCAAAGGCTTACCAACAGTATGCACTAAAATCACCTTCTGGTGCATATATTTGTAATGGCCAAGAGGTAACAGATGCAGTGAATATTAGTGTCACTACTGCTGATGTATCAGCATCCACGAGTGCCAAGCTGTACAAAATGAGGAAGTGTCCCAATTTACTTCAGGGAATATGTATAATTCTTGCGGATAAATTGTGTTAGCGGATAAATTGCGTTGGAGTGTAAACAAAGTTAATTTACAAAGATGAATTTAAATGAAAAATATTGGGACAATTGCAACTCCTTATTATAGCCATGCCAACCCCATGCTTCTACTCATTTCTAAAGCTTGCTGCCAGTGATATAGTATTTCATTTGTACCATTGTTTATCAATATGACATGTTATAGTCAATACGCATCTGGTCAATCTTCCTTCCTGTAAAGTACCTACTGCCTTTTTTCTTATTAAAGTGGAATTCACGTTCAAGTTTCTGTGAGGATAACATAATTGTGATCACCCCATGGAAAAGAGCACAGAAGCACAGAAAATGAAATAACCTTCTGAGTACAATTCTATTATTCGTCAAAATAATATTCAAAACTAGAGACAATTTGTTCTTTAAAACAGCAGTGGAAGTACTTGTAATATTGTTTTAGCTATAAGATGATCCTTGATTGGAATTTCGACAAAACTGCCCTTGCACTGTAACTTTGCCGCAAGAAAAGAGGTGGTGAAAGATTGAACTGCGCGAATGCAGCAGCAGCCCAAAGGCAAGTGATAGCATCAGATTTGGGTAAAGAGGGGGAATGACGGACCATGGAGCAAGAGTGGGAAACAGAGCCATGGCCATGAGTAGGAGGTAACATCAGCCTGAAGTACCAATGGGATTATAGCAAGGTTAGGGATGTAAAAGAAGATAAGTGGCAGCGTGCTGGTTGGGTCCTGGGAGAGGGGGTTAGGCGGACAGTACGCCAGGTGATGTAGGGCAAGGATTTCAGAGCTCGGTTGTGGGGGAAGAAAGCTTTGCGAGATAATTGAGAGGGTGGGTTTAATAGGGGACTGCATGAGCATTCCTGTTCCTCTCGGTTCCAATTCAGGTAAGTCTTTTGTTGCAAAGTTCTGACAGGTTGGTTTTCCTCAGGTGAAGATGGTTGGCTTCGGCCAAACCAATGACAGGGGTCCTCAAGCAGGCACTAAGCCTCTTATTTGAAAATGCATAGTGATTAATGCCTACTTTTTAATTTGTCTACACCTCTCCCTATCTTGGGCGGAATTCTCCGACCCAGTGGGGGGTCGGAGAATCGGCAAGGTGCGACGTGAATTCCTCCCCTGCCGGCTGCCGAATTCTCCAGCGCCGGGGATTTGGCAGGGGCGGGAATCGTGCCGCGCCGGTCGGCAGCCCCCCCCGGCGATTCTCCGGCACATGATGGGCCGAATGGCCGCCCGTTTTCGGTAGGTCCCGACAGCATATGTTACGACAGGTACTCACTAGCGGGACCTGGCTCTGCGGGTGACCTCCGGGGTCCTCGGGGTGGATCTGGCCCCAGGGGGGTGCCCCCATGGTGGCCTGGCCCGCAATCGGAGCCCACCGATCCATGGGCGGGCCTGTGCCGTGGGACAACGCAACCACGCGCTGGTGCTCCTGCGCATGCTCCAACTCGTGCTGGCCGGCGGAGGCCCTTCGGCGCCGGTTGCCGCCAAGCCCCTTCGGCGCCGGCCGGCGCGGCGCAAACCACTCCGGCGCGGGCCTAACCCCTGAAGGTGCAGAGGATTCCGCGTCTTCGGGGTGGCCCGATGCCGGAGTGGTTCATCCCACACCTTCGCGCCGGAGTTGCCCGCCCCGCCAGTTTCCGAAGATTCCCACGCAAGGAGTCTGGCGCACCTCGGGTGGGAAGTATGTGTGCACTTTTTTTTCACCAATTATGGGGTTTAAGTTATGTTGCACTACATGAGCCAAGTTCTCACCTACAAGTCATCCAATGTGATTTAAAGACATTAAGGTATTCTGGTCTTTTCTGTTGCAACAGATTGTGAGCCTATCATTAAATTTCCCAGTTTTTGTCTCATGGTACCCAAAATAGGCCTGTGATTAATCAGCCAGATTACTGCCCACACAGTGAAGATGAAAGTTTAGCTGATTGGCCTGACGATGCATTTTCATTCAGTACCAGTTTCCAATTTCTTTCGGCAAAGTCCTATAAGTCGTATGAGATTTTAAACAAAGCTCTTAAATCTAATTCTCAATCAGTGGCTGGGGCCACTCATCCTTCATGCCAGCGAGATCTTCCGGTCCTGCTAATGGCGCACCCCTAGGTGCATTTAACAGGAAACCCCATTGACAATGGCAGGACCTGGAAATCCCGCCACCAGCTAATGGCGGGCTGCCTCCTGTGGCAGATGGTTGAGCAGTAATATCCGCCTAATGCCTTTACAAAATTAATATACCTTTGCATTGAATGATCTATGACATCACTGCACCAAAAGATGTCTTCCCTTTTAATCAGCAATCACTATGACTGGGACTTTGCAGTCAGCACAGAGGGAGTTGGACTTAGAATGAAACACACTGCATTGCAGCGCGGGGCACCCGCCAATGTGGGGCGGGGGGGGGGGGGGTGCATACTGAGCGGTGTTGGAGCACCAATCAAAGCCTGGTCGCTCTGAATTTGCTGACAGGCTCATTCGAATTTGGCATCATTTAGGGTGGGGCACATGAAGTGGAGGAACCCACAAGGAGGGAGAGCACGGGCCCCCAAAAGTGTAAGTCTGCCTCGGAGTCAGCTGCTTGCTACTCATCTGCAAAGAAAAGCTGTTGATCCAGCAATCTCTGTGGCATGGATTGCATCCTTCCCAACATTAACTTAACTCTGGTTCCAGCCAGCAGGACATCCAGCAACAGCAATGTTAGCAAGCATGCTAAACTGCCAATTGCGTTGGAGAATTCTCACTGGTAACAAGCCAGGAAGTAACAAGCAGCTTTTATCATTCACTTTTTTGCCAATTTTATGGAAGGCAAAATGAAGATTGGGAGATACAAATGGGGAAATACCTGAAAAATCATCAGCACAAATTTTAAAAATCTATGGAATTTCATATTATGAAATGGAAAAAATTGCCAAAAATGGAAAAACTGAGTTTTTCAGGGCCAGATAGGTTGTTCAACAGTAATTATGTTGGAGGAGGTCAAGAAAATAGGCGGTGAAAGATTGAACTGCACCGAATACAGTATCAGCCCAAAGGCAAGTGATCGCATCAGATTGGGCGATGAGGGGGAATGGCAGGCCATAGAGCAGGAGCGGGGGATAGATTCATGGCCATGAGTAGAAAGTAACATCAACTGGATGTAGCCCATAGATATAGCAAAAGCAGTAGATGTTAGCAAAGAGTAAGTGAAAATTAAATGATATTCACCCCACTGCCTGGGCTGCTCTTCAGCTTTTAAACAAGGGGTCTCTGATCGGGATGGGGGGAAGGGGCGCCTGATGAAGTTTTTCGCTGGAGGTCTGATGTGGGGTCTCTTTTGGGGTCCATTGGGGGGTCTAATCGGGGCCTGATGGGGTTCTGATGGGGTTTCTGTTGAGGGTCTGATGGGGGTGTCTCTGTTGGGGTCTCTACTGAGGATCTGATAGGGGCATCTCTGTTGGGGGTATGATGGGAGGCTGGGGGTGTCTGATGGGGGGTCGGTGGGAGAGGGCCAGGTCACCCTCATGCATGCGTGCTGTGGGGGGGCATGACCTATAATTCTTGTGGTGGTGGTGGGGGATAGCCTACTTTTCAGTGGGGGGGGGGGCAGGGGGGTGGATTTGCTTTGCGGAGAGGAGTTCAGCCGCCAGAGCTCGGTACTGGAGCTTGGTATCAGGTCGCCCACTTAAAATGGTGGCCCGATAGTAGGTTTCCCCCTGTCATGAATACAGTTTTATGGCAAGGGAGGAGGAATCACTCCTGGGCACTGTTCCCAGTGACAGCACAAAGCAGAAGTGATTCTACTCCAGCCGGAGAACTTAATCTCCCAAAAGGTGAATCTAGCCCTTGATCTATAGATTCCATATCCCACTATCATAGAGTTGTTTTAGGATGTGCAGTAATCACTAATCCAGGCAATAGCTTCCACAGTGGTTAAATGAAGCTCTCTGAGCCTTACACTGAATTTTGTAGGGCAGTCTTCAAAGATGTGAGTCATTGATTGGGGCGTATCATAGCTGCTGCCTAGGTTTCCTGCAAGGCCCCACTTCTGCTGATTTGCTGGACAAAGGCTTTAGCCAGTGTTGAAATGGTTGAGAAGAGCTCAATGTTGGCATAACAGCTTGAAGCCAGGTTGGAAAGCTGTGGGATCTGTGATGAGGAAGTGATGTCTAATGGTGGTGTGATGGTTCCATTCCTGCTGCCAGAGGGCCTCTACTGTTGTTCTTAGTGGTCTTAGCCATATTATTTACCAAATTTGGGAAACATAGCGCAAGACGTTTGTCCAATTAGAGCCACTGTTAGCAGTGCTACACACATTTGCATTGATTCGCTTGGGCATTTCGTACAGTGAATGAGTGGCCTTCATGGTATTTTTCAATTATATCAAACAGCACTATGTGAAAAAAGTTCAACCCCATAGTTTTTTAGTACTTCCACCTCAAAGACACTGGGGAGGTGTGAGGGATGTAAGAAATTGGTACATAAATCCAGCTGGATTCTCCGCCACCGGCCGCTGGTAGCGGAGGTCCCGATCCATCGGAGAATCCAGTGTCAGGAAAAAAATGGGATCAGATCCATTTCCAACGCCCCAAATTAAAGAGATCCCCACAGTGACCCCTTATGAATGAGACACCCACGCAGATATCCCCAGAAGAGAAACCCCTATCTGGATGCCCCGCAGAAGAGAGATGCCTGGCTGGAAAACTACCAGAAGAGAGACCCATGTCTAGAAGCACCCCCAAAAGAGAGACCCCTGCCAGGAAGATTCCCAGAAGAGGGCAGCACGGTAGCATTGTGGATAGCACAATCGCTTCACAGCTCCAGGGTCCCAGATTCGATTCCGGCTTGGGTCACTGTCTGTGCGGAGTCTGCACATCCTCCCCGTGTGTGCGTGGGTTTCCTCCGGGTGCTCCGGTTTCCTCCCACAGTCCAAAGATGTGCAGGTTAAGTGGATTGGCCATGATAAATTGCCCTTAGTGTCCAAAATTGCCCTTAGTGTTGGGTGGGGTTACTAGGTTATGGGGATAGGGTGGAGGTGTTAACCTTGGGTAGGGTGCTCTTTCCAGGAGCCGGTGCAGACTCGATGGGCCGAATGGCCTCCTTCTATTCTATAAGAGAAGGACCACATCTGGAAGCCTACCAGAAGAAAAACACCTGTCTGGAAGCAATAGAGAAGTCCAGACAGAGGCAGTGAAAAAAAATCACTCTTTTAAAACTCATCGGTGCAATACACTTGTCAGCTCAGGCAAAGGAAGCACTTGTCAGAAAGAGAATACCAGTCAGCTGGGGTCAAACCCACTCAGATCTTTGTTCTGCCATTCATTTATTTTGTTCTTATATTGATTTTACTGGTCTGTGATTAACAGATTTCACACACACCATCCGTCACTATTATTCTATTCATCTCCCTTCACACTTGAGTGACTGTGAAGTAGTCAGCTGTGAAACGAACCACAATGTTTATAAACAACAAGCTTTGATTGACAGCTCCTGGACCACATCAAACAAAGTTAAGTGCTTTCTGTTAATTTCACTGCTGACTTTCTTCAAAGTCACTCAATTGTGAAACAAGATGAATGGAAAGCACTTCACTCTGTTTGTTCATAGTATCATAGAATTTACAATGCCGAAGGAGGCCATTTGGCTCATCGGGTCTGCACCAGCCCTGGAAAGTGCACCCTTCTTAAACCCATGCCTTCACCTATCCCCGTAACCCAGTAACCCTATCTAACCTTTCGACACTAAGGGGCAATTTAGCCTGGCCAATCCGCCTAACCTGCACATCATTATGGTATCCAGCCTGTGTGTCAGCAAAAATGTAATTAAGAAGTAGTAAAAGGTGAGGTCATGAATGATTCTTACCATTTACACTTTTTCACATAGAGGGTTTACATGTAGAGATTCTAACCATTTACTACTTTACATATAATAGAACATGTTATGATTGCTGGAGATTCCATGAGGATTAGATAATTTATGAGATGTTGTATTTAGTCCTAGCTAAGATGTCATTTGACATCTTTGTGGGGTCCAGATGATGTAATTAATGGGGGGAACCAGGTCTGTCTATAGTTTTGCAATTTACCATAGGATTTGAGTCTGACAAAGAGAAGGATTTTAAGTTGAACAGTAGTTTTGCCAGATGCTGCTCGGTTAAGGAGAAGCATACTGGTTCTGCTCCTGAAAGGGTCTCGCTCCCTCCACAACTAAGCAAGTAATCTGTCTGTTGACTGTATTTATAAGTGGCATGTGAGGTGAAGTGGGTTGTTCAATTGGAGTTAGCAGCAGGTAAAGATAATGGGTGGGATTCTCCGTTTCTGAGACTAAGTGTTGACACCAGCACAGAATCCGTGGACTTCCACAACAGAATAACTGGTGCCATACCTGCACCGATTCCATTATCATTAAGGGGCTAGCATTGGGGCCGTGTGGAACACAATCGATTCCAATGGAAAACAGTGCAGTAATCGCCGGGTCCGTGATTGACACTCGGAAGATTGACAAGCTGCAGCCGCACATACACATTACAATCTCCACACACACTCATCCCAGCCAACTGGTAGTACTGCAGCGCATCCATACAGCTGATCGGTCGGCTGGGGCCAGAGGGCACCAGGGGCGTGGCCTGGGGGGACACCTATATGACCCATGGCCCTAAGTTCACAGTGGGTGGTCAGTATGCTCAGTGCATGGCTGCCTTGTCAGCTGCGGCAATGGTGTTCCGTGCCCGTCCATCCCGACCCCCTAGCCCACCTCCTGGCCATCCCCCGCTATTCCCCCCGGGCCCGGCAGAAGCTCCCCGGCGAGCGGTCAACAGTCAACAAACTATGGCGATGTTGGACACTTTCCGTACCCTCTCTCTCTTGCTGAGTAAGTTTAAGTTTTTTCTTGTGTTTAAAAACTGTTTAAATGCTAATTGTAAAGCTATTTCCTTTAATGTTAATGTGGTTAATTCTGTGTTAAAATTCGAGTTTATTTTAACACAAAAGATACCTAGTGGTCTGAGTCATCACTCCTGGAGTGAAGAATCTTTTCCTCACAGTTTTAACAAATTTAAAAAAACTTTGGGGGATTCTTGTCCGGTATCCTAACAGATGTGGGGTCAATGAGCATCCCCACTCCAAGTTGGGTTCTGTAAAGTAGGCAACTCCCCTGACCCCCATCTTTCGCACCTGAGGACCAAGCAGGTAAATCTGCTAGGCATTTCCCCCCTTTAGGCTGGCAGGAAGTGGTCATTTAAGGGCCTCAATTGGGATTTCCTAGGCTGGATTCTCTGGTCGCTGACGCCGAAATTGCGATCGGCCAGAGAATCCACGTTTCTGATGAAATTGGGGGTGGCACTGCTTTCACAATACTCTGCCCCCTCCAAAGCAGCGTATCGTCAGCCTCAGGACATTATCTGAGGCCCACCCCCTGATATTCCTCCCATATCTGGCTGAGTTCCCGATGGCGTGGGTCTCTCACGGTCTCACCCGTCGGGAACTTGGCGTGGCGGCTGCGGACTCAATCGGGGGAGGGCCAATCCACGGGCGGGGGATGGGACATTATTCGGAGCTGTCGGGCACTGTCGGGGGGTGGTCCGGGGCGCGCAAGCCGTCCGAAATGGGGGTCTATTATGCGGGCCAGAACCGCCATGGAGTACGGCGCAGCCACTGCAGGCTGCCACCGTGCACATGCGTGGCCACGGACCTGGCAATTATCTGGGGCTTATCGGCGGCTAGAGCTGGGCGTTCTCCGCTGCCATCCTGCTAGCCCCAAAGCCAATCGGGGAATCGGTGGCCATTTTGCGGCAGTTTTCACCGTTCCCACCCCAGCGTGGGAACATAGCTCCAGAGTCGGAGAATTAAGCCCACTATGTCTCACCTGCTGCCCATAAAATCATGGCAACGGCACGGCAGAGTTGGGTGGTGGGAAATTAGCCACAAAATTTTACAGGACCGCACCGCACACAAAGCTGCCTTCAGGGGGCCGTAACATTCTGTCCATTAATTGTGTTTCTCTCTCCACAGGTGCTGTCAGACTTTCTTACCATATTCCCTGCAATGCTGTCCACTTCATTTATAAAGACCATGATGTGTCGCGAACCGAGGACCCCATCTTGGCGAGGTACCACAAATCAGCAGGCTGCACCTCATCCATTAACTGCCAGACTGGAACCAATTCATCAAACATAGATACAAATTTCTACTGCTCCAACAAGAACTGTGGACAGTTTTGGTCACCACTTTACAGGAAGGATGTGATCGCACTGGAGATAGTACAGAGATTTAGAGGGATGTTGCCAAGATGGAAAATATTTAGCTGTGAGGAAAGATTGGATTAGCTTGGATTGTTTTCTTTGGAGTGGAGGAGGTTGAAGGACTCCTCCATTCCAATCGAGGTATATAAGATTATAAGGGATAAGTATGGATCGGCAGGGAAATCCTCAGTTTTGCCGGCAGGGGTGCCCAGAATGGGAAATCCCATTGGCTGGCTGCCGGGATGGAGAATCTCACTGCCGGCAAGGGTGCGCCGCACCAGAAAATGGGTGTGGAGGGATGGAGAATCCCGCCCCCTTTATCATTAAGTAACCTAATGTGACATTACCTTAGAAAAGGCTTTCTGAAAACCTGGTAAGTAATGTCTACTGGATTTCCCTCATCCACCATCATAATGTCTGACACAGACACTGTATCAAATTTGTTTGGTATGACTTCTTTTTTTGTGATTATAATAAACATCTTTTAAGATTCCTTCTTGTATGTTCCCAATAAGAGATAACATGCTGATCAGCCTAGGCGGCACCAATTTGTCCCCTTTATAGAAAATAGGAGCTACATGAGCAATATTCCAATCTAAGTGTATGAGAGATACCTGTCAACATGGAAATACTTTAAAGTTTTAACATTCAGAATTACATGGCAATATAGGATAACACTTTTTCTTTCAGATTCTTATACAGGGAAAATGGACAAATGCATCATGAGGTTAAAATTCAGCTTCAAGGAGCAATGACAGAAAATGTCGTGTTCAATAAAAGCAATCACAACAAAAGGTTACAGTTCTGTAGAAAGATTTAAGCACAATAGGTCGACAGATTATTTTCAATAGAGCACACTCATCTTCTCAGTCAAAAATAAATTTAAAGCAATGAATAAGAAAGAGTGGGCTAACCGTGAGCTTGGCACCTCTAGGCATCGGGTACAATTGAATAATTCATCGAGTAAAATCTTGTTGAGGCATCGAGGGGTCTCGCCTGCTAGCTAGAGTGCCAGTGAGAGACCCCGGCAGCCTCTTTTTGGGAAGGCTGCTGACTGCAAACCGATCAGACAGAGGCCTGGCCTTCAGCGGGCCTATCCCTCGAATCAAGACCTCAAGGTGGAAGTCTCACATATCAAGAGCTGCCAGCCAATCAGAGTCAGCAGCTCTTGTGCTCAACTGTGCCATTGGGGAGGCTGTAGCTGCTGCCAGGACAGGCACTGGGGGTCCCAGGATTATGGAGTGGTCCAAGCCATTGGTATCTAATGTGGTGGCGGTGGGTAGGAAGTTGCAGGTCGGGTGTGCAAGATGCAGGGAGCGGTATGCAGGGGAGTCAGCAGCAAGGGCACTGGGTTTCTCTCAGGGGGTCACCCCAGGCCTTTCAATGCCCAGTCCCTCGATCAGACACTGAGTGCCTGTGATGAAGGAACATCCAACTGTCTAAACCCCCACCTTCTCCACCAGAGAGGACAAGCTACCTGCAGGTTTTAACTGCCATTAATATCACATGGTGACAGGCCACTTGCAGCTGGGTTAATGTCAGCAGCAGCTGAATGAGACCCTTAGGTGATCATTAATTTGTCACTTAAGGGGCTGAATAGGCAGCAGAGCAGGAAGATCAACATGGGATTTCCCACTCAGAACCTACTTCTGTCAGAGGCATGAAGATGGTGGGGTTCTGGTTGACCACAATCCCACCTAATTACATGCCACCCCCGCCTCTGGGCTCACCAGCAATGAGAACAGAAGATTCCGTCCTTTGCTCATGTACGACCAGTTAAATAAACTGGAGTCAATTTAACTTTCATTGACGTATGGAAAACCGGCGATATAAAAACTGCCACCATTATACACCCTGCCTGTTTTAACTAACCATTCAAATAAATGGGAAGAGATATCCAACAGAGTGGCCAATCTTGGAGAGTGCATAATACAGATTCATCAGAATTACAGCAGAGTTTGAAGGGTTAGATGATGAGGGCAGTTTGCATATACCTGGTGTGCTGGTGTGGTTCCTTTAAGGGGCGATTTTTCATGGACCACGTGATCCACTCGGGCCTATTAAGTGGGGGTGCTCAAACCCCAACCAATGGGGAATAATCGTGGGGTCCTGGGAGCAGGGGCCGGGCATTGTGGACCGGGAGTCAAGGAGTAAAGATCTGTATCATATACCTCTGTGCCTCATTGCCATATCCAAAAAATCTCTTTGTTATTCAAAATGTTTCCTCAGTGATACCTCATGCTTTTGCACCTGGTGTGACAATATGTGGATATTGTAAGGAATATAAAGGATTAATCCAATGTTACTACTCTAGTCACGAGATGGTGCTATAGAGCAACCATATAAATATTACATGCCTCCTTGACTTCTGGGAGAGAGTGAAAGGGAGCCAGACTGAGTAGATATGGTAACTTCATTTGAAGCCTACTTGTGACAATAAGCGATTTTCATTTCATTCATTTCATATGAGATAGTTTAGCTGATAGCATAGTTTAGTATCACAGTTGTGGGGTGTATTCTTTACTTATCTAATTTCTTAGCAAATGTTCCAATCCAATTAAGTGTAGTGTAATGAATTGGCTTTGTTTGTTAAACCCTGCTTGCTGTTCTTTGTCAGCACGACAACCTTCACCATCCTGAAGAACAATATAAAGAACACAACCCCTGGTTTTTGCTCCCTTACATTTAAAAGATTGAGGGCCTCCTAAAAAGAGGGCCTGACCAATTTAGAAGTGATCTGAATGCCCACAGATCGGATACAGCCTCCGGTCCCTGGTGGTATAATGGTTAGGATTTGGCGTTTTCAGCACCACATCCCGGGTTCGCTTCCTGGTCAGGGAAATAGATTTAATACAATGGCTGAACTTGCCTTAAAAAAATTGTCAGATGCAGGCTCAAGTCTAATTAAATTGGTTATTGCTTCAAGCCTGAAAAACAGGTCCCACAATGTTGAATTTTTTTTTTTTTAAAGAATTAAACTTGTGCATCTTTTGGTGATTGGTGATTGAATTGCTGAAATTATTTTCCAGAGGCTCACCATTGTTGTTATAATGATAATTCACACACTCCAGTTAGGAAGCCGTACATAGAGCCACGTAGGGTTTGCTGCTTACTCAGCAATCAGATACAGGAGCAGCACGGAATAAATGAACTGTTTTCAGAGGGCATGAACTAATACTATCTGAGTGGACCGATAAACATAAAGGGAGTATTTTTCTCTGTCAGGATTTAAACAAAATGACCCAACATTATTTCTTTTTACTATTTATCATCCCAAGAAAAGGATGCAATTTGCATTTTTAGCAGTTTGGATTCGGAATTAATCCTCACAGCGAACGCTGAATATGCAGAAACTTCACATCCTGCTGTACTGTGTGCCAACAGAACACCGCCACTAAATATGTTAGATTGACATTCTATTAATTGGATACAAACCTGCCTTACACTGTTAAAGTCGTAGAGGAACTCAGCTAGAATACACTTTGTTTCAATCAAATTGAATCACTATTCTGAGGATCGGGTCAAGCTTTGTTTCTTGGTTTAATTTTTTTCACCATTTTTCTCAGCTTTGCTGGACTTTAATTCTACACGTATTGATTAGGCTTCGGAACCTTTCTGAAGTGATCAAGGTGAGTCTTCCCAGTGTGTCCAGGCAGATTATTCGACCATGGTGAGCAACATACAGGGGAGACGGTAGCACAGTAATGTCATTAGGCGAGCAATCCGAAGGCCCAGACTAATGCTCCGAGGAGCATGCATTTAAGTGCAACACAGCAGCTGGCGGAAGTAAATACAATTCATAAACCTGGAATTGAAAGTTAGTCTCTGTATAATGATCATGATTGTCATGAAAACCCATCTGGTTCACTAATTAGGGAAGGACATCTGCCATGCTTACCCGTTATGGTGTACATGTGACCCCAGACTCCACAGAAATGTGGTTAAGTCTTAAATGCTCTCTGAAATGACCTAGCAAGCCACTCATTTCAAGGGTAATTAAGGATGGGCAATAAATGTTGGCCTTTCCATCTCATGAAAGAATACATTTTAAATGAACTAGAGCCTGATTCAATCCTCACAGAAGGTCCATTGCACAATTCCAATGAAGATTGTGCAAACAAAAGTCTCAAGCATGGTTTTCCTTGCCATTACCCAGCAGTTCTGAGGCCAGTTAGAACATTCACAGGACTGTAGACACTAACAGCACTGAAAAAAGACTATTCAGCACATTGGGCAGAATCGTATTGAGGTGTCGGAGGCCTCACCAGGGGCTAGAGAGCCAGTGAGAGGGCTGTGCCGTCTCTTTTTGAACAGGCAAACCAAAACTGCAAGCCAATCAGGCAGTAGTGAGTCCACCAGTGGACCTTCTCCTGGAATCGAGACCAGGTTTAAAATCTTGCTTACCAAGAGCTGCCAGCCAATCAGAGGCCAGTGGCTCCAGTGCTCAACAGTGCCACTAGGGAGCTCGTAGTTGCTGCCTGAAGGGCAGGAACCGAACAGCTTTGACAAAGGGTCATCCGGACATGAAACGTTAGCTCTTTTCTCTCCCTACAGATGCTCCAGTCCTGCTGAGATTTTCCAGCATTTTCTCTTTGGACAGGAGCTGGAGTTCTAGGATCGCAGAATGGCCCACGAGTAGAAAATGTGGGAATGTGTTTCGCGGCATGGCGATCGAAGGGAGAGTGGTGCAGGGGTGTCAGCATCAAGGGCAGGAGGGTAGTTCTCAGCAGCCTCTCATCGCAAAGTCCACACTTTCAATCAGACACTGATTGCCTTTGATGAAAGAACTCACACCTCACAAGGAGGTAAAATCTTCTGTGCACACTCATGGTAATGTGTCCACCTTCAGCTGGGTTAACGCAGTTGCAGTGGGATGGGGCCTTTAAGTGGCCATTTGTTGGTCACTTAAGGGTGTCAGTTGATGGCAAGGTGTGAAGGTGGACAATAGGCTTTCATTCCCAGTATTTATTTCTGGCAGAGGCAGGAAGGTGGTGAGGTTCTGGTACGCGGTAGGAAGGTGGTGAGGTTTTGGTACGCAGCAGGAAGGTGGTGAGGTTCTGGTACACGGCCTGAATGTGGTGAGGTTTTGGTACGCAGCAGGAAGGTGGTGAGGTTTTGGTACGCGGCAGGAAGGTGGTGAGGTTTTGGTACACGGCAGGAAGGTGGTGAGGTTTTGGTATGTGGCAGCAAGATGGTGAGGTTTTGGTACGCGGCAGCAAGGTGGTGAGGTTCTGGTACATGGCCCGAAGGTGGTGAGGTTTTGGTACGCGGCAGGAAGGTGGTGAGGTTTTGGTATGCGGCAGGAAGGTGGTGAGGTTTTGGTATGCGGCAGGAAGGTGGTGAGGTTTTGGTACACGGCAGGAAGGTGGTGAGGTTTTGGTATGCGGCAGGAAGGTGGTGAGGTTCTGGTACACGGCCCGAAGGTGGTGAGGTTTTGGTACGCGGCAGCAAGGTGGTGAGGTTTTGGTACACGGCAGGAAGGTGGTGAGGTTCTGGTACGCGGCAGCAAGGTGGTGAGGTTTTGGTATGCGGCAGGAAGGTGGTGAGGTTCTGGTACGCAGCAGCAAGGTGGTGAGGTTCTGGTACGCGGCAGCAAGGTGGTGCGTTTTTGGCACTCGGCAACAAGGTGGTGAGGTTCTGGTACGCAGCAGCAAGGTGGTGAGGTTCCAGTACGCGGCAGGAAAATGGTGAGGTTCTGGTACGCCACCATCCTGTCAAAGTAAATACCCTTCCCACCTCCAAGCTCACCACCTGTGAAAGCACGAGATTCCAGTCAACAGCATCAATTTGTTGCTGCATAATTTCCAAACTAATTCCATTTACCATTTATGCTTTCTTTCCATTGCCGTGCATCTCTTAAAAGATGCAATGGTCTCTGCTTCAGTCATTCCTTGTGGTAAAGCCGTGATCACATTGCACAAATACATTACTCTAGCCTTTCTCTTGCTGTCTTAGTGATCATTTTAGATTGATGACCCCTCATTACCGACTCCTGAAACAAAGGAAATAATCTTTCCTCAGTCACCCTATCAAAGAAAACCTTCACAGTTTAACTAAAACCTCCATTAAAACATTGTTATTTCATCTCTATAATTCACTGTGTCTGACATCAATTGCCTTTGTTTCCCTGAATCATTATTTCCATGTAGTTTTGCAATGTTTAGCTTATCAGGATAACCTTTTTAATGATGAAAGACCTCAAACTATTTAAATCCTTTTGACAAAGACGTCTTTGAATGTAATACGTTTTGCTTCTGAAAATCGAACCGATGGCGACCAGATATTTCTGGATGATAAATGTATTATTTTGCTTCAGAACAAAAGGCGTGATTCAGTGGCCTAGTTGCGCTTGAGCGAGAGCGTGACGAGGCCAGTGAATAGCGGGAGAGACCAAAAACAAGAGCCCCGCTCCCGTAGGCAAAATCAGGATCTCCCTCTCGCGTGGCGAGAAATCAATGACCATCACGTAAGCCCTATTTCCATACAATTAACGAGAGCGACCCCATATCCAACAGCCCCCCGTGATCCAGAGGCCTCCCAGCAAGTGGTCATACTGGTGCCCATTAATACTGGTACCTTGGAGGACAGCTTATCCAGTGAGTGACCCAAACCACTCACCATCCCATGACCACCCCCCCCCCCCCCCCCCCCCCATTCCCTCAGAGGGTATGTGGAAGCCCATGAGATGGAATGGCAAGCATACATGCAGGGATGACCTGGGTGGACATTGGACATTGGAATGTGATCCCGAAGGCAGGAGTCAGACTTTGTCAAACGATGAGGAGAACCAGAGCTCATCTCACAGTAGGTTATCATCATTCCCCTCCCATGAACAAGACCCACTAATACTGCCAACCCAGGGCTAACACCCTGTAGTGATGCTGGTAAGACCCTCAGGGGGGGAGCTGGGGTGGGGGGGCGGGGGGGGGGGTTGGAGTGAAGGGAGGAGGGTCATGGGAACATGTGAGTGATTATGGGGAGTATGGAGGAGTGGGACAGAGTCACTGAGCTGCCTGTGGACAGGCCGCCTAGTCGATGAACCCAGGGGTGATGAGGTTGACTCATATGTGGCGGCCCTGGTGCTCACATAGGGTGGCCTCCTGTACCTGCTCGGGTCCCATGCCCTGTTCCTCCTTGCCATCATCCCCATTCTCCTCGTCGGATGAGGCCTGGCGTTCTTCCTCCTCCTCCTCCAGCATGCCCCCTGTGGTAGGCTCCATTAGGGGTATCACGGTACCTAGGTGGGATGTACCTTATACTGTAGTATGAGTGGTAGAACCTGCCTGCTGGTTCCGCCCACCAGGCGGTGCATAAGAGTCTGTGTTTCACCCACAGCAGTCATTCTGTATCGGAGCTGCTGGGGTAACTACTTGTTCATTAAAGCCTTCAATTGGACTACAATCTCGCTTCAGTGGTGATTGATGTTGCACCCCCTTATGTTGCACGATGTTGTGCAGGTGCTGCAGGCCACCAGGATATGCGAGAGCCCCACCAGAGCAGTCCTGAACGCCTATACACTGCTCAATGACGTTCCTGGTTGCCGCATGGGCATCATTATAGCGGTTCTGCTTTGCGATCTGGAACCTCTGGACAGATGTCAGTAACAAAGTCCTGAGCGATAACGCTTGTCACCAAAGAAACAACACCCAAGGGACAACTTCGAAGGTGTCGATAACCGACGAGTGTACCTGGATGTAGGTGTCATAGGCACTCCCCAGGGTACTGGGCGCAGATCTGCATGATGTGCAGCTGGTGATCATGCACTAACTGCACATTCAGGGAGTGGAAGCCCTTCCTGTTGATGAAACAATCCCCCCCCCCCCATGAACTGGTATACCTAGGAGGACAGGTGTCCCATCTATCACCTCCTGGATCTGGGATATGCCAGGAATGGTGGTGAATCCCGCTGCCCAGGCATCCTGGCACGCTTGGTCCCAACTGAAGTTTATGTAGTCTGCTGCCTGGGCATGTTGCTGATATTTGAGATATCCCAGAGATGTTGCCACTCGGTGCCTGGAAAGACCCCAATGCAAAAAAAGGTTCAGGGCGACCTTCACCTTGACACCCGCTGGGAGCTGGTGTCCTCCTCCATACCCCCCGATTCCAGGTGTGCCATCCTCTGGCACAGATGTTGCCCAGACTCCTTAGACAGCCAAAGTCTTTGGCAACACGCTCAGCCCAGCAGGTCCTCGAAGGACAGGCGCCGGTGGTGGCCTGAAGCAGCGCCTCCTTTGCACTTCCTGTTCGGCCTGTTGGATGGCCGGTTCTCCAGCCTCACCAACTGGCCCCTACTGTACTGGGGCAGGCTCCTGTTGTGGAGGGTCCTCCCTGAGCAGCGCCTATTCCTGCAGCCTCCATGAATCCACAAGGTCAGCTGCACCCAGGTAGGTAGCAAGTATTCCTGGCTGTACTTCAACATTAATTCTCTGCAGGGCTGGAAAAAAAGAAATGTTAGCAGGTTGATTACTCCCTTGCCCACCTAGATCCAACAGGCTACATGGTGATCCTGAGTTGCACTTCAGGTCCACCCTTCACATGAAGCCCCCCACACCCTCCCCTTAATCCCTCAGCTGTCCCCCCAATATGTTGCCAAGCACACTGCACCCTTGACCCCTTCAGTGGGTGTCACTTGCGAGCCTGTATCCTCCTCACCCATCCTTGTCGACAGGTGTACCGGTGGCTTTCGCAACCCATGTTAGCGATAGGCTCTGTGGCCCCTGTCCACTGTGGGTGTCCTCATTGGGTGGGCCGTGTGTTATCTCACCAGCAGCATGGCACCTGGTTGTGCATTGGAAAGGGTCATGGTGTGCCACCTCCATGCTTCGAGGCTTGTATGCGGGCATATCCTAGATGGGTTTGAGAGAGGGTGGTGGGCATCTGCTGGGGACCTCGCTGCAGTGTGATGTGAGTCCTGGGTGTGCGACAAAGTTGTGACACCCTGATGGGGACAGGAGGGATGAACCGGCGCCAACCACTCTGGCGTCACCCTCCACCATTTTGATTCTCCCGCCGGCGTGGGGACTTAGTCCCCAGAAGGGAGAATCCCGGCCTTGGTGTCAGCCAATGGAAAATCCCACCCAAAACTTTCCTTCCTTAAAGGATGTGTGTGAACCTGATGGGTTTTTACAACAATCTAGTCGTTTCCTGGTCACAATTATCGAGACTATCTTTAATTAATTGCATTTAAATCCCTGTCATGGTGTGATTTTGATGTCACTACCACTGCACTAAATGGAATAGAATTCAAACAAATTCTGCAGCTCAAAACTGGGCTTCCATAAGGAATATCCCGCTCTCTGCACATAACATCATACTAAAGGATCAACCATAGTTCAATGGGGAGTAGAGTAGAGGGTGCCAGAAGCAGCACTAGGCATACCTAACCGAAACTGGTAAAGCTGCAGCACAGCACACCATGCATGCCAAACAGCAGAATCAGCATGAGATAGCAATGCATCAACCAACAGGTCAATTCTAAGTCCTGCAGTTCTGCCATGCCCAGTACTGAATGGCAAGGAAAGTAAAGTTGTCATAGTCCAAGATGACCACAGGCTGCTTTCCCTTTGAGGGGGGGAGCTGACAGGTGATTTAATCTGAGGATCACCACGCCTCAGGGGAGGGGCAGGTTTGTGAAGGTGTGTCTGTCATGTGGGAACCTTTAAGAAATGGGTGTTTTTGAGAGAGCTGCAGTGATGTCAGAGAGTGGGTGGAGCTGGGCTGTCTGTCTGCTTTACTTTCGTTTTTGAGCAGGCTGCTACAGAGTGAGTTTTTACCTTTGTTTTCAGAGAGAAGAGCTTCAGTGAAAGCCAGCAGATGTGCATGGATCTCTCTGTAAACTAAAGACTGTCTCCAAATCAATTGGGTGATTTCAAAGTGCTGACTGTTCTCAATAGTGAATTTAAACCTGATCTTTGTGTTAAAAAGGGTCTTTTGTCTTCCGAATGTTGTTTGGGAATTTATTAAGGGTTATCTGTCGAGTATTGTATTCTTTGGGGATTTATTTATGTTGATAGTTGTTAAGATATTTACTGTGGGTTTATACAGTGTTAACTGGTTTCAGAAATAAACATTGTTTTAATTTAAAACTACTGTAGATTTCTGTTTCTGTACCTGCAGAGTAAGCCCGTGTGTTCCCCATAACCACAATCTATTGAAAGTTGTGGGTCATGATACCCTTGCGGTGAGGTGAACTCCATGGTACCCTTTGGGGTTCTCTAAACCCTGGCCCATAACAGGGTCCCTCATGAATAACCTCCACCGGTATGGGAATTCAACCTGCACTGCTGGGTCCGTTATGCAGAGTATAATAGATCATTTAACAACTAACTGGAGGAGGAGGCTCTGAAAACATCACTATCCTCAATGAGGGGGCTGCTCAGTACATCAGTGCAAAAGACAAGGCCCCTGAACTCCTCCCACCAGCCTGAAAATGGACTTTGGGCAGGAACAGTGCTTAAGTGTTCTTTAATTAGCCAACTGAGGGCCTCAGTTGGGGCAAGTGTGAATTGGCCAGCCTATGCTGTACCCTTACCACTGCTAAATCAGAGCAAGGTCAGGATGGGTGCAAGCCCAGTGGGATAGCCATCCAAGGAATTTTATGGCCACTCCGATCTACAAATCCATTGGCAGGGAAGTTAAAATTTTGCTCAGACCTTGTAATAACCCTGTCCATATATGTACAAAATTACTGAACTCAAGAGGTAAGGTGAGAGCGACTACCCTTTGACTGAGTGTAGCATCAAGGAGCTCCCACAAAATTGATGTCAAGTGATGTGAACAGGAATCGGGGGAAACACTCCACTCACTGAAGTCATATCAAGCACGAAGAAGATGGTTGTTGTTGGAAGGCAATCAACTCAATACTGAGATATCGCTGCAGAAATTCATCAAGGTTGTGGTCTTGGCCCAACCATCTTAAACTGCTTCATCGGTAACCTTTCCTCCATTATAAGATCAGAAATAGGGATGTTCACTGTTTAACGCACAACGTTCAGCATCATTCACAACTCATCAGATACTGGAGCAGTCCATGTGTGCAACAAAACCTGGACAACATTCAAGCTTGGGCTGATAAATGACAAGTAACATTTGTGCAGAAAAGTGCCAGGCAATGATCATCTCCAACAATCTAGAACCTAACCATCTTCCCTTGACATTAAATGGTATTACTTTTGCTGGATTCACCACTATTGACATTATTCGTGGTTATTACTGGCAAGAGGGGGTTTCAGCCCGTTGGAGCAGTGGGTTAGCCCTGCTGCCTCACAGCGCCGATGTCCCAGGTTCGATCCCGGCTCTGGGTCACTGTCCATGTGGAGGTTGCACATTCTCCCCGTGTTTGCCTGGGTTTCACCCCCACAACACAAAGATGTGCAAGCTAGGTGGACTGGCCACGCTAAATTGCCCCTAAATTGTAAAAAAATGAGTTCGGTACTCTAAAAAAAGAAGAAAAAATTATTGACAGGCGGAACGGTGGCACTGTGGTCAGCAATGCTGCCTCACAGCGCCAAGGACCCGGGTTCAATTCTGGCCTCGGGTGACTGTGTGGAGTTTGCACTTTCTCCCTGTGTCTGTGTGGGTTTCCTCCGGTTTCCTCCCAGAGTCCAAAGATGTGCAGGTTAGGTGGATTGGCCATGCTAAGTTTCAAAGAAGCTATCAGGGCTCCTTTGACAGCACCTTCTAAACTGCTGACCTCTATCACCTAGCAGGGCAAGGACAGCAAATACATCAGAATGCCACCAACCATAACCTCCCCTCCAAATCATACACCATCCTGACTTGGAACTATACTGCCGTTCAGGTAAAAGCAAAATACTGCGGACACTGGAAATCTGAAATATAAACTGAAAATGCTGGATATACTCAGCAGGTCTGGCAGTATCTGTGGGGAGAACGGAAGGGATTGTCCACACAACTCACTGTGTGTTTGCTGGCGGCGGGGCTGGCCGGCCATTGGCTGGTGCGGGATCTTCTGGTCCCGTTGTTGTCTACGGGGCAACCCGTTGAATGCACCCCTCACTGCTGGTAAACCCGTGGCGGGTGTGCTGTCAGCAGGGCCAAAGGGCCCATTGATGTGAATGGCTGGGAAATTCCGGCCAACGTTTCAGATCTAAATTTGCCATCTACAGAGAGCCGTTCTGTAGAAGGGTCATTTCGATCCGAAATGTTAACTTTGTTTCTCCCCACAGATGTTGCCAGTCCTGCTGAGTTTGTCCTACTTTTTCCGCTTTTATAAGACAATATATTAATGACCTTGCCTGCAATACTCACATCCCATAAATTAACTTAAAAAAACAATGCAGATGTAAGCGGTTAAAGTTGTATCTGTGTCCAACATACATAATGATATCCTGAGTAATTAATGCTTTACTAATTTATTATTTACTTATTAATGAGACTCCCACTAAAGTTTGCCACGAAATCAAGCACCACAATGGAAATGGAACAGGAAATTGAGCTACTCCATTTTAACTTCCTCCCCAGCCATACCTCCATGCTTCTTTTCTACCAACCTGGGAGAGTTAAAATTATTTTTTAAATGATTTACTGTGAATCCTTCAAAGTGACACAGTACAGATTCACCAGACGAGGTAAGACAGTTCATAATGATGTTTTCTCCTACTAAGTAAAAAAGGGAAGGACTTTTTTGGCTGCCCCCTGAGTTCCAGCCTGTGCAACATTTATTTGTCAATAAAAATCTTTACAGCCTTTCAGTGTTCTCAGTCCAGATTTAATCACACTGCCCATTGCCCTGCAATCAGATTATCTGCAAGGAGTCAGAGTGAAAAATAAAATGGTGTCAGATTTTCTCCCACAAGTGTTAAACAAATCAACCTTGTTTGGATTAGATTATCGCCCACAACTCACTGAGCTTCTTTAGAAACTCTCCGATGACAGATGGTCGCTTGGATCATTCTACATCTCCTGAAAGTATCAGCAAGTCACGTAATTGAGAAAATCAGGCAGAAATTAGTACTGGTACTTACGATCCAATAGATAAGGGAGAACATTTCAGAAGCCAGTTGCGTTATAATTCCCAAATGTGGCCATTCTATATTCAGTAACAATAATCTCCTTACTCAGGAAAGACAAATAATCAGAGGATAACTTCCAAAAATAATATCCAGGAAACCTTTAGTCATCCTTATGACAAGTGTTTGAAGTCAGTTTAAAGATAAGCAGTGGGGACAAGCGGTGGCTTGTGACAACAGGGCTGTACATTTTGGTCAGCACGTTAGCACAGGGGTTAGCACAGTTGCTTCACAGATCCAGGGCCCCAGGTTCGATTCCCAGCTTGGGCCTGTGAGGAGTCTGCACGTCTTCCCTGTGTCTTTTCTCCGGGTGCTCCGGTTTCCTCCCACAGTCCAAAGGTGTGCAGTTTAGGTGGATTAGCCATGATAAATTGCCCTTAGTGTCTAAATAGGTTGGGTTATGGGGATAGGGTGGGTGCTCTTTCCAGGGGTTGGTGCAGGCTCGATGGGCCAAATGGCCTCCTTCTGCACTGTAAATTCTATGATTCTCCCAAATGTTTTGGCCTCGTGGTCATTGACTGAATATGGAGTATTTACTTTTCATCCCTTGAGCTTTCAAAAACCTAACAATCTACAAATTTAGAGGAATGACAGTTACTATGGTCAAAAATTCTAATAATAAGCCCTGAGAGGAATGATTGTTCAGTCATGTTGAAACAATTACTCCCACTCCTATTTTTCGGTCTGGACTGCATGGAAAAGAAAAGGTCAAGTAAAAGACTCATGGGTGTTTTTTATTTCCCGCTTGCTGTTTGATGAAATTCTTCCTGCATATCATCTCGTTATTTTTGAATAGAGATTCCACTTGGGATGTATCTTTTTTAACTGTTATCCCATAATCAAAGCACACTTTGTTCTTATCATGAAAGGCAATCATGTAAAAGACACAGCAGCTTCACTGTCTTCAAAAACTCATAGAAGACTTATAAATGTCGGTCAGATGCCGCAGTAGCCTTTGTTTCTCTTGCATTGCAAATCGATTAAATTTTAATTGAATTTAAAATCAGCTGAATGATAAGTGTCTGGGTTGAAAGTTCCTATTCAATAGGAGTCAATGCAGGATATGTACAATGCTCAGTGTATCTCCAATGCATTGATGTACTTAAGCATTTGAAAGTGATGCAAGAGAGAGGTCCCAGTGGATTGGAAAGCCCCAAATGTATCTCTATTCAAAGAAGGAAGGGAGACAAAAGTAGCAAACTTCGGTTCACTTGGCCTAACATCTGTCATCAGGAGAATGCTGGAATTCCTGATTAAGGAAATAGTGGCAAGAATTTAGAAAATAATAATGTAATGAACCAGAGTCAACATGGTTTTATGAAAGGTAAATTGCGTTTGACAAGTCACAGAATCCCTACAGTGTAGAACGAGACCAAGCCTTCGAAAGACCACCCCACCTAGGCCCAATCTCACACCCTAACCCCGTAACCCCACCCAACCTAAAAAATAGAACGCTTCACAAATTTGCATGTCATCCTTGCGCAGGGGCCATGCTGAGCATCTCTGTATCATTCCAATTTTAGTATATGTGCTGCTGAAGCGAGCAAATTTAATGCAGTTCTTTGAGGATGTACCAAGCAGGATGGATAAAGGTAAACGAGTAGTAGTAGTGTCCTGGATTTCCAAAAGGCAATTGATAAGATGACACACAAAATGTTACTGCCCAAGATAGGAGTTCATATTGTTGCTGTCATATATTTGCATGGGTAGTGGATTGGCTAATTGACAGGAAACGGGGAGTTGGCCTAACTTTGACAAAGAGTGATCCGGACTCGAAATGTTAACTGCCTTTTCTCTCCGCAGATGCTGCCAGATCTGCTGTGATTGTCCAGTATTTTCTGTTTTTGTTGGGATAAATGAGTAATTTTCTGGTTGAAAAACTATAACTAATGGAGTGCCACAGGGATCAGTGCTGGAGCCTCAACTTATTATGATTTATGTTAATGACTTAGTTAAAGGTACTGAGTGTATTGTAGCCACATTTGTTGAAAATACAGGGATAGATAGGAAGGCATGTTATGAGGGGGGCTCAAAGGGTGTGCACGGGAACATAGATAGGTTAAGTGAGTGGCAAATATTGGACATTTGCAGTATAATGTGGGAAAACATGAGGTAGTCCACATTGATGAAAAAAATAGAAAAGCAGAATATTATTTATACTTTGCATCAGTATTCAACAAAGAGAAGGAATTGGTGGATGTTGAGTCTGGAGAAGGGTGTGTAGATAGCCTGGATCACATTGAGGTCCAAAAAGATGAGGTGTTGGGTGTCTTGAAAAATATTAAGGTAGATAACACAGGTGGAAAAAGTAGTCGAGAAGGCATACGGCATGCTTGCCTTCATTGGCCGGGGCATTGAGTATAAAAATTGGCAAGTCATGTTGCAGCTGTCTCGAACCTTAGTTAGGCCACACTTGGAGTATAGTGTTCAATTCTGCTCGCCACACTACCAGAATGATGTGGAGGCTTTCGAGAGGGTGCAGAAGAGATTTACCAGGATGTTGCCTGGTATGGAGGGCATTTGCTATGAGGAGCGTTTGAATAAACTCAGTTTGTTCTCACTGGAACGATGGAGGTTGAGGGGCGACCTGATAGAGGTCTACAAAATTATGAGCGGCATAGACAGAGTGGATATTCAGAGACTTTTCCCCAGGGTAGAGGGGTCAATTACTAGGGGGCATAGGTTTAAGTTGCGAGGGGCAAGGTTTAGAGTAGATGTACGAGACAAGTTTTTTACACAGAGGGTAGTGGGTGCCTGGAACTCGCTGCCGGAGGAGGTGGTGGAAGCAGGGACAATAGTGACATTTAAGGGGCATCTTGACAAATAAATGAATAGGATGGGAATAGAGGGATATGGACCCAGGAAGTGGGAGTTTTGACGGGCAGCATGGTCGGCACAGGCTTGGAGAGCCGAAGGGCCTGTTCCTGTGCTGTATTTTTCTTGTTCTTTGTTCTTGGCAAAGCCGGTGAATCCCGGGCCCCAGGTGAATTGGGCAAGTACATATTTAAATGAGCCGAATGCACGCTTGGACCTCGCCCTGCGAGATTGAGATCCAGATCGAGATGCACTGCAAGATTCTATTGAAGGCTATCGCAAATCTCGATGCAGGCCTCTCTCAAGACTCAACGGCCTCATCCCGACACCAAGTCAGCCCAACAAGGCCGCTGAATGGCACCCGTATATATATATATAATATATGCAGCCATATAGTTGATCCGGCATATAAGACTATCCAATTTTTCCAGCAGCACAAAACATGCTTTTGCATATGCTTGGCATTTCGGTTGACCCCACAACATACTATACTCACCGTACTTTTCTTTGTTCTTTGTTCTATTTAAATGGTGAGAAACTGCAGAATGCTGTTGCATCGGCCTCTGGGTTCCTCGTCCAAGAATCACATAAAGTTAGCATGCAGGTACAGAAATTATGAAGGCAAATAGAATGTTGGCTTCAGGAAGTTGTAGTATAAAAGTAGGGAAATCTTATTACAACTGTACAGGGCATTGGCCAGACACACGGACAGTACTGTGTACAGGCCAGGGCAGTGTATCTAGAGGTTGCCCCAAGGATGCATTGAGGAAGTTCAAACTTCCAGTGGGCAATTATCGTGCACTGGGAACCATCCGAAAATGTGATTTAAAATACTAAACTTTGGATATCCCCGGCTGTGTTACATCAATAGTGACCCAGAAACAATTAGAAGAAATAAAACCACGTCTAGCTTCTGGGTAACTGTTGTGCTGACCTCCCTCGACCCCCGATGGGACTCCACCCTTCCCCCACTCCCTGTCGCTACCATTCTCCAAGTAACACCCCCAACTGACCCTGTCCCCTCTGGAATCCTACCCACTTACCTTATACACTTACCTTAGCCCAGGCTTGTCAAAGACATTTAAACCTGAAGGACCATTAATCGTACCTGGACTGCGACAGCACCGTAAAAAAAGGAAAAGCAGTTTAGATTTAGATTTAGATTTATTGTCATGTGTGCCGAGGTGCAGTGAGAAGTGTTGCTCTGCATACAGTCCAATTATTTACCTGTGACTCTATAGCCCTTGACTGTAGACTCCCAGAGTGCACTGGACAGATCAGGTCTCGTCTGGACTGAGTTGGACGGTCAGTTGAGATAAGATCGCCTGGATTTCCAGGTAAATGCTTCCAAGCAGATTGGCAACTCCATCGGCATTTACCCCCCTTCATCTCTTTATTTAAGGAAGGGTATACATACATTGAAGGCAGTTCATGGAAGAGTCTCGAGGCTGATTCCTGGGATGATGGGTTGGCTGATGAGGAAAGATTGAACAGGAACCGGGGACCTATACTCATTGGAGTTTAGCAGAACAAGAGGTGTCTGTCGTGTTAATCACCCTGGGGAAACACGGACCGCAACTGGATGCAGTTGTACTTGAAAATAGACTCCAAACTTTGATGTTAGTTAAATATGCTTTATTGAACTTGTTAAGCAGTGCACACAGTTCGCTGTGGGTTTGACTCTCTACTAATCTAAGCATGCTTACTATAACTAACTAAGCCAGACTAGCTCTGAGCCACGTGTAGAAGGTGCTAACTGATATGTACACCCTGACTGTCACTACAGTTGTCACCAGTGGAAAGAGGCAGAGTGTTGATGCCGCGTATGTTTTATAGTGGGAGGTCACCTTCTAGTGTTCTGCCTGGTGATTGGTTGTATTCTGTCCTGTGTGTTGATTGACTGTACTGGGTGTCTGTCACTGCCTGTCTGTGTCTCATTATATGCATGGGTGCATATCATGACAGTGTCCTTATTGAAACACATAAGATTCCGATGGGATTTGATTAGAGTAGATGCTGGGAAGGTGTTTCCCCATTTGGGGAAACATTAAACACCCATTTGAGACTGATAAGGAGGAATTTCTTCTCTCCAAAAGTCTTTAACTTCTGGAATTCACTCCCGAATAAACCAGTGGCAGCTTGAATATGTTCAAGACTGAATCAGGCAGATTTTTGATCTGTCAAAGGGTATGGGAGAAAGGCAGAAAAGTGGAGTTAAAGCCAAAATCAAATCAGCCGGGATCTTATTGAATGATGGAGCAGGCTCAAGGGACTCAATGGCCTATTTCTGTTCCTATTATCTTCATATGTGATGTGAAACAAGCACTGTTTGTGAATTTGAGAGATACACTTGAGAAGCCAGTACAGCCGGCAGGGAGCCTTTCATGACACAATGGCAGATCGAAATTAACTCGACAGAAAGATTAATGAAACAAGATTAATTTGTTCTTTCGCAACTATTTGATAATTAATGGCAAAAAATCATGAAAATCATGTTGGCCTGAGTTGTCTTCCTTTAAAATGTGACTTTACAGTGGGAGCGCTAAACTCATAACATAGTCTATGGAGTTATAATAACATTTCTTCCGCATGTTCTTTGACTGTCTCCTTCAGCAGCATAGAATCTGATTATTCCTTTCATCCTTACTGATTATGTGATAATATGCTTTTTACTAGTTATAACACAGGGATTATTTCTGCATTCATGGTGCATACTGACAGGCTTTCAAAATAACATGAATTTGCTCACTTGTAACACAGATATTAATGCTATTCGAGTAATGGTTCAAAGTAATGCTTTGTTAAAACGAAAGGCATGTTTCCTTTGGTAAGTGGCCATTAATTAAGGGGAGCTCCAGCAAATCACAGCTACCTTATGCTGGTCATATTTGTTTGATGTTTCTATACAAATAGAAGATGTTGTTGCTGCATCTAATCAAGCTTTTGAAAAAGATAATGTGGAGAACTCAGCTACAAGAAAATCTCAGATATTTTCTTGACTGGATCAACCTGGCAGTGCAAGTGTGACTTGTGAAACTTTCCACTTGAAGGTTTGCACTGTCTACACATTTAGCAATCTGTTCTGAACTGTTGAAGCCCTTTCAATCATGTGTCAAATGAGGGCACAGACAAGAATTAGTAATAAAGAGAACGTTCTATAAAGATTCACTTAAAAGTCGTGTTTGGACACGGTACATAAAATTAAGAGCCCCGAATTCCAGCAGGTTCTCCTAACCTTCTGTCATGATTTTGGAATCTCCATAGAAATGTTAAAGACATCTTAATCTGTTTATCTGGGGGGAGGGTCGTGGGGGGGGGGGGGGGGGGGGGGGAGGAGGTTGTGTGTAACCTCCACAGACATTCCAGGTGAAACAATTTAATAGAAGCAGGTACTGTTGCAAACGTGCTTTGGGAATAAGTACAGTTGCAAGTTGGCTTAATAGTTACTGATATTTTGGGTTCTTGATTGAAACGTTTACATATTTAAAGATTGTACACAAGTTAATTTTCTCTATGGAAGTTATTATACTTTGTATTTATTTTGTTCAAATGTTCATATTTTATACTTCTACCATACCGGGAAAATGGAGGTAATTGTAAGGCAGAACATTTGGATTTTTTTGCTTGTTTACTGACAGGAATGTAGGAACAGGAATAGGCCATTTAGCACCTAGAGACTGTTCCATTATCCAATAAAATCACGGTTTATCTGTATCTTAACCCCATCCATTTGTTTGGCTCCACATTCTGTTGTGTCCTTGGCTAGTAAAAATGTATCAAACTAAAATTATTAATTGAGCTAGCACCAACAGCTTTTTGTGGGAGGGGTCTTTACCAACCTTTGTGTGAAGATGTGTTTTCTCAGTTATTATGCCTCCTTGTCCTATTTACAGGGAGGTGGTGAGGCATTGGCTGAGGCCGAGAACTACAGTCAGGGATACAGAGCTCCTGGCAATCGTAACAGAAGGACTTCATTAACGCTCGCCAGCTCCATTTTTGGCCCTGCCACCAGTCATATGCACAGCCTGGTCAGAGGATAGAAGAGAACACCAGCAGCAAGAGACTGGGAGGCCAGTGTAGAAATGCCGTGATGGGGACTGGAACCTACAAAGAGTACAAAATGAGGCTTACCTGGAACTGACAGCCCCTGCCTCACTATCACTGCTGCGCTTCCTGATGTTAACTGCACTGAGAGCAAATCATCTGCCACGGAGCAGGCACAACAGGTGAATGCCTCAGGAGCCCCAAATCGGGCTTCGCGGTGGGCCAATCGCGAGTCATCTAACCCGCTCCACCCGGCGTGATCTGGATCACATCCTCACTGGCCACGATCCAGATAATTACATCTAAATGACCCATTCGGCTCAAATACCCGGGCACCACATTCGCCTGGTACCCGGGAGAAAACAGCCAGGCCTTCAAGACCTCGACAGGGCACCGTTCAGCACTGCTTTCCACAAATGTAGACCAGGTGTAACGGCACCTTGGGGGTCACGTAGGCTACTAGAAGCCCCTGGGTGATCGGGGACAGGGTAGGATAGTATCTTAGCACTCTAGGGTGCCTGGGAACTTCCAGGGTGCCAGGCTGGCAGTTCCAAGGTGCCAGGTTGGCACTGGCAGGTGTAGGGCCGGGGGGGGGGGGGGGGGGGGGGGGGGAGAGAGGGTGGGGGGGGGGGGGGGGGGAAATCACCCATCAGTGGTGGAGGGGGGGGGAAGAGGTGGATTTCCAAGTGCCATTAGAAGGTTTGGAGGGCTGAGGGGAGGACGGGGTCCAGAACGTGGGCAGAGGTCCTAAAAGGGGTGATCAAAATGGCACCCAATCTGTGAGAATTGACTAAAGTGTGGCCTCGGTGGAGAGAAACTCCCCAAGACCCCATAAAAATGGCAAAATGCCGGTGAATAACAGGGTGAATCTCAGCACTACAGCTGTCAAGAAACATCCCGCCAAACTCGCCCGAAATACAACTTCGTTTTAAATCCATTTAATCATGTTCACAGTGTTTAATCATTCCAGTAAGTGAGGCAGCACCAAAGACAGTGAAGTCTTTGAGGACAAACTGGAATTAACAGGCACAAATGTACAAAACTCTGTACCAACTGCCTTGGTACTCTCAACAAACTAGTATGTGAGAAGGTGCAGGGTAAGTATGGATGCTTTCGGTGACAAGTGCACCTCTTGGAACAAGACATACAGATACATATAACTTCATTAGATGGCAGGTCTTTTTCATCCCTATCAATGTACATATTTGACCTGAATCATTATACAGTATCGTGCAAAATGAATGTTGCTCATGTTCTTTTCTTTCCCAGATACAGTCACCGATTTATAATTCTCTTTCAAATGCAGCAGAAAGGTAGCTTTTCTTTGATAGTTCATTTCCCAAGACTAGATAAGAGCAGCTGAACTCGTGTAGCCATCGTGTGTCTGTGGATCAAACTCTGCCCTATACAAACAGAAGAATATCCGTTTCCATGCATGTTCAATTGCTCTATGATATTCCTCTTCAAACCTTATGAACAATGTTAGATTTTTTGGGATTTCGCATAATAGATTCTTTATGAGACAATTGTGTTGATTGTGACTGATTGTGGGAGAATTAAGGTTTGATGGTTAATTCAATAAGATGTGTCTCATCTACTGCAGTAATGACCATTCTGCAAAATCTACAGAAGCCTTACAGCCAAGGTGGAGCCCATAGCAGAATCTGGTGCTTGGCAGCATCCAAAGGCTCAGCACCTGAAATGTCCATTATCAACTTTTCAAAGGAGGCTAATGGATGTTATTGCTTCTTTTCTCTTATAATCTACCTTTTATACAACAAGAGAAAGTGCAAATATTTATTGTGCATGTCACAGGCATGAATAATTTCATCCACGTGCCTTTGATAGCCCAGCTACTGTAACGCCGTACTTGTCAAGCTTATCATAAATATGAGCCTGCCTCGTGACCTTTGTCAAACGTTTTTCACATTTTGAAATGCATGCATTAGGTTGGCCATGATGCTTTCAGAAGTAATAGTGACCTAGGTGGGAGAATACAACCAACATCTGTCCTTGGCTGAGGGAAAGAAGAGAGAGAGAGGTGCCATCTATAACATGAAGCACTGGATTCTCAGATTTTGAGGCTATGTCCGGAGGAAGTGTTTAGTTTTACGATGAAAAGGTCGGCGGCGCCCCCACACCGAGGCTCCGCCCGGTGGGGGGGCTAGCAGTCCCGCCACATAAAACTCCCAGCATTCTCGGATAAACGGCCGGAGAATTTCCGGGTCCGTGTCCACGCATGCGCCAGCACGGTCACGCCTGGCAGATAGTGCCCCCCTGTACCTTCCTCGCCACGAGCCATGCGAGGTGTCCCACGCCGTCAGGAGGTCGGCTCATTGGGGCAGAGCATTGGGGGAGGGCCTTCAATTTCACCGTCAAAAGGCATTCTCCGCCCGATCGCCAATTACGATACCGGCGATGAGCAGTGGAGAATCCCACCTTAAGTGCTCCTGTTTGATTAAAATCACTCCTGGTTTCCTCTGGCGCCAGGAGCGGCATCCAGGAAAAAATCCCTTTCCTTTTCACTCAAATTTATGCATGGAAGCCAGTTTGCGGGATTCTGCCGGAATCCCTGTATCCGCCCGCCATTTTGAGTGGGCAGCCCAATACTGAGGTCCGGTGGCTGACTCCTCTCCCCAGCACAATGTAAATCAAGTCTGCCATCTCCGCTGACAAATAGGAATTCCACCCTACCCCCACCACCATGGTAGTAACGGGTAACTTCCCCACAGCACACAGGCATGACCCAAACCCTGCCCCCGACTGACTTCCCCATCAGACCCAACCATCAGACCCCCATCAGAGATCCCTACATGAAAACTGAAGGGCAGTCCAGGCAGTAGATTGAAAATTCACTGAATTGTCATTTACCCAATCCTTTTTTTTAAATGTTTTTTATTGGGTTTTTAAACAAAGTATATTTGCAGATATGTACACAGAATAAAATATATATATAGGAGAGAAAACAAAAGAAAAAACAAAAAAAAAACTGGTAGGATATTGTGCACTAGTTCAACAGCAGTAACTGTACAGTTAGCAATATTATTTTTAACAAATAAGTAGGCACCTGTTTGTGGAGGGGTAGCGAACTGGGGAGGTACACATACATTTGGGTGCCGGAGAAACAATTACATTAGTTATGTCCAATACAGAGAGGGCAATACGAGTATGGATCTGGTGTTGGTGTTGTTACTTGTTTCTCCCGGACAGTTTTCACTGCAATTGTCGTCGCGCGTTCACC
Organism: Scyliorhinus canicula; assembly: GCF_902713615.1. Taxonomy (NCBI): domain Eukaryota; kingdom Metazoa; phylum Chordata; class Chondrichthyes; order Carcharhiniformes; family Scyliorhinidae; genus Scyliorhinus; species Scyliorhinus canicula. Next base: position 145,627,667 of record NC_052151.1, on the reverse strand, counting down.
TCCGCTTCGGCCATTCGTCCCGTCTTTCGCCCGTATTTTCCTTGCTCTCTGTTACTGTATTTGCCGAGTTTGTTGTTGTTTCCTGTGCTCTCCTTCCGGCTATCATTTCCTTGCCTCCCCCCCTCTCTGGTTTCCCCGCTATTGTTCCCTGTCTCCTCCCTCTTCCCCCCTTCCCGTTCTGCCCCTCCCCCCTTCTGCTCCCCTTACCCCCTCCCCTTCTCCTGTGGTTCGCCTTTCTTTTCTCTTAGGTTTACCTGTACCACCCCACCCACCCCTGGTCTTTCCTTCCCTCTCACACCTTGGCTACTTTCTCCTGATTCTTGGCTACCTGGCTATTCTTCTGCTTGTTCGTTGCCCACAAACAGGTCCCGGAACAGTTGCATGAATGGCTCCCACGTTCTGTGAAAGCCGTCGTCTGACCCTCGGATGGCGAATTTGATTATCTACATTTGGAGAGATTCCGAGAGGTCGGACAGCCAGTCTGCAGCATTGGGTGGTGCTGCTGACCGCAGGCCGAACAGGATTTACGGTGGGCGATCAGGGAGGCAAAGGCAAGGACGTCCGCCCTCCTCCCCAGGAATAGATCTGGCTGGTCTGAAACCCCGAAGGCCGCCACTTTCGGGCATGACTCCACGCTCATCCCCACCAATTTGGACATTGCCTCAAAGAAGGCTGTCCAGTACCCAGCAAGTCTGGGGCACAACCAGAATATGTGGGTGTGGTTGGCCGGGTCTCCTTGGCACCGTTCACATCTATCCTCCACCTCCGGGAAGAACCTACTCATTCGAGTTCTTGTTAAGTGGGCTCTATGTACCACTTTTAGTTGCGTCAGGTTGTGCCTTGCGTACGTGGAGGTGGAGTTGACCCTATGCAGTGCTTCGCTCCAGAGTCCCCACCCTATCTCAATCCCCAGGTCTTCCATTTCTTTATTGTTGTGTCCAGTACGGTGTTGACTCTCTCTACCAGTCGGTCATACATGTCACTTCAGTTCCCTTTATCCAGGATGCTTGCGTCCAGTAACTCTTCCAGTAATGTCTGTCGTGGCGGTTGTGGGTATGTCCTTGACTCCTTTCGTAGGAAGTATTTGAGTTGAAGGTACCTTAGCTCGTTCCCCCTGGCTAGCTGGAATTTCTCCGTCAGTTCATCCAGTGTTGCGATTCTGCCATCCGTAAATAGGTCCCTGACTGTTAGTGTCCCTCTGTCCTGTCCCTACTTTTTAAAGGTGGCATCAGTCAGTGCTGGTGTGAACCTATGGTTGTTGCAGATAGGGTTTTGTTCAATATTTTGGTCAGGCCAAATTGCTGCCGTAGTTGGTTCCAGGATTGGAGTTTGGCTATCACCACCGGGCTGCTGAAGTGTTTTTTGAGTGGGGATGGGAGTGCCGCAGTGGCAAGGGCCCGGAGAGAGATCCCCTTGCAGGAGGCCTCTTCCGCGCGCACCCACTCGGCTTCTGGCTCCTTGATCCATCCCCTTATTCGCTCGGCTGTCGCCGTCCAGTGGTAGAATTGTAGGCTTGTTTAAACGGCAGTCCCATTAGTGCTGCCCCCCTACTTGTGAGTATACAGGGAAGATCTCACTTTCGCTCATGTTGAGTTTGTAGCCCGAGAAGTCGTCAAAATCTTTCAGGAGCGCGATGATTCCGTCCATGCTGCTTTGTAGGTCCGAAATGTAGAGGAGCAGGTCATCTGCATAGAGTGAGACTTTGCTCTCTGCTGCCCCTTTTGTCCCCCTCCATCATTTTGCTGCTCTGAGAGCAATTGTTAATGACTCGACCGCGAGAGCGAACAGCAGCGGGGACAGTGGGCATCCTTGTCTGGTGCCCCTGTGCAGCTGGAAGTATCGGGAGTTGGTGTTGTTGGTCCGTACGCTCACAATGGGAGAATTGTGTAGGAGCTTTACCCAGGAGGTGAACACTGTTCCAACCCTGAACCACTCCAGTACCTCTATGAGGTATTCCCATTCGACCCTGTCAAAGGCCTTTTCTGCATCTAGGGAGACAATCACCTTCGGTATCCTCTCCCGGATAGGGTCATTGTCACATTCAGCAGGTGCATGATGTTCGAGGTTAGCTGCCGACCTTTGACAAGGTCCTCTGTGACCACCTCTGGTACGCAGTCTTCTAGCCTTTTGGCTAGGATTTTGGCCATAATTTTGGCATCTGCGTTCAGCAGTGATATGGGTCTGTATGACCCACATTCCACTAGGTCTTTAACTTTCTTAGGTATCAGCGAGATTGAGGCCTGTGCTAGCGTGGGTGGCAGTGTGCCCCTCGCTAGCGAGTCTGTGAACATCTCTCGCAGCTGCGGGGCCAGTGCTGTCGCAAATTATTTGTAGAAGTCCGCCGGGAATCCGTCTGGTCCTGGCGCCTTCCCTGCCTGCATGGAGCTAATGCTGTCCATAATCTCTCCCAGTGCTAGTGGTGCTTCCAGGCCCCGTTTTCTGCCCTCCCCCACGACTGATATGTCCAGTCCATCAAGGAACCGTTCCATCCCGGACTCCCCCTTTGGGGGCTCTGAGGTGTACAGCCCTTGGTAGAAGGCCTTGAAGGTTTTATTGATCTTTTCTAGTTCTGTTTCTAATGTGCCTCTGGTATCCCTGATTTGTGCAATTTCTCTGGTGGCTGCCTGCTTTCTCAGCTGGTGTGCCAACAGGCGGCTGGCTTTGTCTCAGTGCTCGTATAGGGTCCCCTGTGCCTCGGGAGTTGGTGTACTTCTTTCCTGGTGGAGAGCATTTCGAAGTTCCTTTGTAGCTCTTTCCTCTCCGCCAGGAGCTCTACGGTCGGGACCTCGGAGTATTTACGGTCCAACTCCAGTATGGACTCGACCAGCTGCTGCCTAGCCGCCCTTTCCTCTATATCTCTTCGCACTTTAAAAGCGATAATTTCCCCTCTTACAATGGCCTTCTGTGCTTCCTGGAACATGGAGGGTGAGACCTCCCCGTTTTGTTTGTTCCCTTGATTGGTGTGTCTCTTGGTTGGCTTTCATGTTTCTTAGGTGGGGGAGGACTCTGGATCTTTTCACTGGGCCGTTGAGTCCCCTTACATTCCAGGTGACTATCCTGGTGGGGAGGGTTCTGTCCCTGTGGGATTAACCATACTTATCTTTTGTACGTGTCCCTGCACTCTGAAGTTTCCCTTTGTTAGGGGGCCGTCAGAATGGCCGCTGCCACTGCTCTCCCCATGCGGTCGGGTCCAGAGGGCACCCAACATGGCCGCCAATGTTGCGTCCGCCACTTGGGTCTGCCCCTGCACTCCGGGGTATCCCTTTGTCCCGGTAGCACCCATCATGGCCGCCCACTGTGCGTCCGCCACGTGGGTAGTCCCCTGCACTCTGAGGTCTCCCTTCGCCCAGAGACGGTACTGGGTGGATGCAGCGATTCCTTGTTCTGAGTCCTTGGTTGTGGCACTTTGTAGTCCTATTGTTATTCTCTTTCTAGCCTTGTTTGTCCCTCCTTCACTGTGCGCCCCCCCCTCCCAGTCCCTCCCTTTCCCCCTGTTATCCCCCCTTTTTCACCCCTCTCTCATATCCCCTCCTTTGTCCCTCTTTCCCCTGTTCCTATCCCCGTTTGCTCTCTCGCCTCTGTTGAGTGGTCTCCCCCCCCCCCCCACCGGCCTGGCGCCATCCCCCCGTGGGAGCGTGCCATGGCTCTGCCTTATTGCATGCCTCCAGCGCTAGCTTTCTTGCTAGTACGGTGTCCTCCTTCTCGGGAGTTACTGTCTCGCTTCTCCCTCGCCCGACCTCTACGGTTTTCTGCCCGTTCTTCCCCCATCCTACCTTGCGCTCCTCTCGCTTGCTCTCCATTTTCCTCTACTATTGTTCCCTCGTGCTGGGGCCTGGTCTCCCATCTGAAGCGGTCCCTCGGGTTGTAGTTTTCTTTTTGTTCATGGTGTGCTCTCCATGGGGGAGGGGTGGAGTGGCGGGGAGGCCTGGTGTTGCCTCCCCCCTCCCCCTTCCCATTGGCGTGCTGTTGCTCCTTGCCAGGGGCCCCTTAGTTCTACCCTTGCTGTTGGTTTTCCAGCCCATGTTCCTCATCAAACTTGTTTGCTTCCGCGGGGGCTGTGAAGAAGTATTCTCTTTCTTATATGTGACCCAGAGTTTCGCTGGATACAGCATACCAAAACGCACATTGCTCTTGTGAAGAACTGATTTCGCTCCATTGAATTCGGCTGACATCTGGCTAGGTCTGCCCCAACGTCATCGTAAACACTAATGTTGTGTGTCTTTCCCATTGGCAGTTTCTGTTTTGTCTGGCCCAGTGCAGGATTGTTTCCCTGTCTTGGTATCAGTACAGTTTAGCTATAACTGCCCTCGGTTGATCCTCTGCTTTGGGCTTCGGACGCAGTGACTGGTATGCTCTGTCCATTTCTGGTGGGTTAGTGTAGAAGCCAGCTATTTTCTATATGTAAAAGTGATAGCTATTTAGCATTAAGCCCCTAGTCTAGTCTAGTCTATTAAATACCATTTTAAAACTCACTCATAACCTCAGGTCATTTCAAAACACATATTCAGCATGCAAAACATAGCTTCAACAGAACACAGAAACAGATAGATTAAAACAGCATTCTTTTTCAGCTAACAAATACATTTGCAAGATAAAGTGACCGAGGACAGGGCAGGCTCCATGACAACAGCATAGAACCTAAAGGAGCCATTGTTTTAACAGTCAAGTCAGCAATAATCCAGTTCAGGCTGCTTGCGACAACGGCACTAAATCGCATTCCATAGCATATATAAGAATAATTAACGAAACATTTCAAGTTAATGTTGCACATTACAGACAGACAGCTAAACGTCAAATCAAACCTATTTGATTCTAACCCAAACCAATTAGGATTACATAGGAGTATAGCTAGATGGCTAAAGACTGGTATGATTTAGTATAACCGTGATAGTTCGTACGGCCATATTCCATTCCGGAATCAATCTATACTTTGATCTAACTATTCGCTGTCTCTATCTTTCATACTTTCACTTTCCAACTCTGACTCTTGAAGCAAGAAAATCATTTCTGTATTATTTGAAAGTTGAATTGTCTGCAAAATTGCTTCTCTTTGAGTCATATAATTTACAGTGCAGAAGGAGGCCATTCGGCCCATCGAGTCTGCATCGGCTCTTGGAAAGAGCACCCTACCCAAGGTCAACACCTCCACTCTATCCCCATAACCCAGTAACTAATCCCCACCCAACACTAAGGACAATTTTGGACACTAAAGGCAATTTATCATGGCCAATCCACCTAACCTGCACAACTTTGGACTGTGGGAGGAAACCAGAGCACCCGGAGGAAACACACGCACACACGGGGAGGATGTGCAGACTCCGCACAGACAGAGACCCAAGCCGGAATCGAACCTGGGACCCTGGAGCTGTGAAGCAATTGTGCTATCCACAATGCTACCGTGCCGTCCTTTTGCTAGCTGGACTTATTAGAGAATAGGATTTAAATGATTCTCAATTGTAATCGATAGAGACAAATAAAATGATTCTTATTTTCACCCTGGAAGTATGAACTCAAATTTCTACTGAGTTTTAGTCATCGCAAGTGCAACTAGATCACCATGGTAGATCTCTACAGTTAGGCCATCTCCTTCTTCAGTGCCATGATCTGGTCGCTCTTGTTGGTCGTGGCCTTTCCCAGCTCCTTAATGGTCGCCTCTTGGGCTTCCAGTTTCTTCTCTGCTCTGCCCAGGGCAAGCTGCACCTCCGCCAGGCCCTTGTCCATTGCCGCCTGTACCGCGGCCTCCATGTCTAGCCTCTGCCTTGTTTTCCTGCTGATGTTCCCTCAGCACCTTGGCAAAGGCTGCCTTCCAGTTCCCGTTCCCCTGTGGCACAGGGGGAAAATGCCCCTTTCTGTCCAGTTCTTCTTGGTGTGGTGAACCTTCTGTTCCGCCGCTTCGTGTGCCAGTTAGCTCGTCTGACCGGGCTTCTGCTTCTGGTGCCCTTTCTCCCTCTGCTTTGGCACCCTTCTGGCATTTTTTCCCCTCCCTTCTCCCCTTTAACACTTTTTTTTAAAAAAAGGGAAGTTCTTTGTTTTCTCCTCATTCACCCGCACACCGGGTCAGGAGGGTCAAGAGAGAGAGGCTTCTGGTCCGGCCAGATGTCCTCCTTTGTTCCCACTTACCCAATCCTAACATCTGCTGCCTCAGACAAAAGTGTTTAAGGTAAATGACTCATTTGCATATTCCCGCCATCGCAGCACCATGTAGCTCGCTGCCACCACCAGCGGGGAAGCGAAGCATCTGGCGCTGATCCTGTTTCTTGCCCAACATTTGGCTAATTCTTCACCAGATCGGGAAACCCGCTACCGGCGGTGGGCGGCGGAGAATCCATCTCAGAGGAGAGGACAAACATTCATTCGTTGTGCTGCAGGAACTGCTGCCTGTCTGCCGACTTTCACATCAACGAGGTCAGCAAAGTCTGCAGAAACACTAGCATCTAGATCTACTTACTCAGAACACAATTTCCTGTATTATTTTCTTGTTCATTGTATACTATTTTCAATGACTCAGTCATTCTTTCTGTGCTGTATTGCACTTAACTGAAAAAAACTATTGAGAAGTGTAGAAATAAGTGGAAGATGAAAAGTGCTTGAAGCTACCAAATAGCAACAGCCTGCATTCAGAAAGCATATTTAATGGAGTTATATTTCCTGGGGTGTTTCTTTTAAAAATTAATTTACAGAATGTGGGCGTCACTGGCTAGGCCAGCATTTATTGCTCATCCCTACTGGCCTTTCAGAAGATGGTGGGGAGCTGCCTTCTTGAACAGCTGCAGTCCTTGAAGTGTAGATATACCCACAGTGCTGTTAGGGAGTGAGTTCCAGGATTTTGACCCAGCGGCAATGAAGGAATGCTGATAAATTTCCAAGATGTGGAGATGCCGGCGTTGTTTTGTTCGGCTCTTGACATAGCATAAGCTGCTTCCTTGATGTGCAGTCTGACAAAGGAAGGTTCAGACTTGGAGATAGCTTTAACACATTTAGTAAACTGTTAACAATTCTCCTACTTGAGCACGACTCTCCCGTTAATCCTGCTATAGCTATTCAGACTGGCGAACCAGTCTGCGACAATCCAGGTGGTGGGTAGGATGTGTTGAATCAACCCTGTGTACACACTGAGTGTCTCCACTGGAAAGAGGAAGATCATGTGTGCTATGCCCTTTTATATGGGTTGGCGTAATGCCCTCCTGTGGTGGTGTCACCTCTGTGTGTATCATGAATGTTCATTGGTCGTTTCCTATCTTACTGACCTATTGGTTGAATGTCTGTGTGTCATGTCTCTGGTGCTCCCTCTAGTGTCTAGCTCGTCTACGTGTATTTACATTAAACCCTTGTGTATTTACAGTGATGCATATCACCGCAGGCGTTGGACTGGGGTGAGCACAGTAAGAAGTCTTACAACACCAGGTTAAAGTCCAACATGTTTGTTTCAAACACTAGCTTTCGGAGCACTGCTCCTTCCTCAGGTGAATCCTGAGGAAGGAGCAGTGCTCCGAAAGCTAGTGTTTGAAACAAACAAGATACATTTCCAAGTCAGGGTGGCGAGGGATTTGGAGGGGAACTTCCAGATGGTGGGGCTCCCAGGCATCTGCTGTTCTTGTCCTTCTAGATAGTGGTTTTGGAAGGTGCTTCTAAGGAACCTTGGTGAGTTATTGCAATGCATCTTGTCGATGGTACAAACTGCCGTTGCTGGTCGTTGGTGGTGGAGGGTTTGAATGTTTGTGGAAGGGGGAGCAATCAAGCAGGTTGCTTTGTCTTAGAGCATGTCGAGCTTCTTGAGTGTTGTTGGAGCTGCACTCATCCAGGCAAGTGGGGAGTATTTCATTACACTCCTGACCTTGTACCTTGTAGGTGGTGGACAGGCTTCAGGGGTCAGGGGGTGATAGGATTCCTAGCCTTTGACCTACACTGGTAGCCACAGTATTAATATGGTTAGTCTACTTCAGTTTCTGATCAATGGTAACCCCCAGGATGTTGATTGTGGAGGATTCAGTGATGGTAAGTGAATGTCAAGGAGCAATGGTTGGATCCTCTCTTGTAGGAGATGGTTATTGCCTGGCACTTGTGTGGCTCGGAATTTACTTGTCACTTGTCAGCCCAGGCCTGGATATTGTGCAGGTCTTGCTGCATTTGGACATGGACTGCTTCAATATTTGAGGAATCGCTGAACATGTGCAGTCATTTGCAAATACCCCATTTCTGACCTTACGATGGAAGGTGTCATGTTCTGTAGACTTGCCGATATGAATGACGCACTACAGAACATCTACTTTAAATAATTTATTATGAAACAACTGTGTGGTGAAGATAACTGAAATAAATAAATAACATGACTCCAACCAGGAGAGAATTTTCTCCCTGATTCCCATTGATTCCAGTTTTGTTCGGGCTCCTTGATGCCACATTCAGTCAAATGTTGCCTCAATGTCAAGGGCAGTCACTCTCACCTCACCTCTGGCATTCAATTATTTTGTCCAAGTTTGAACCAAGCTTGTATTGAAGTCAGGATCCGAGTGACCCTGGCAGAACCCAAACTGAGGGTCAGTGAGCAGGTTATTGCTGAGTAAGTGCCGCTTTATAGCACTGGTGATGACTCCTTCCATCTCTTTGCTGATGATGGAGAGTACCAATAGGATGGTAATTGGCTGGATTCGATTTGTCGTGCTTCTTGTGTGCAGGAAACACCTGGGTAATTTTCCACTTTGCCGGGTGGAAAATGTGCTGTAACTGTACTGGAACAGCTTGGGTAGGGTGCTCAAGTTCTGGAACACAAGTTTTCAGCACTATTGCCGGAATATTGTCAGGGCCCATAGCCTTTGCAGTATCCAGTCCCTTCAGCCGTTTCTTGATATCACGTGGAGTGAAAACATATTGCTGAAGACTGACATCTGTGATGCTGGGGTCCTCCAGAGGAGGCCGAGATGGAATATTTACTCGGCACTTCTGGCTGAAGATTGTTGCGAATGTCTCAGCTTTGTCTTTTGCACATATGGTCTTCTTCATTGAGGATGGTGATATTTGTGGAGCCTCCTCCTCCAGTAAGTTGTTCAATTGTCCATTCCATTGACGGCTGCATATGACAGGACTGCAGAGCTTGGATCTGATGTATTTGTTGCGGAATCGCTTTGCTCTGTCCACTACTTGCTACTTATTCTGTTTGGCACACAAGGAGTCCTATGTTGTAGATTCACCAGGTTGATATTTAATTTTTAAGTATGCCTGGTGTTGCTCCTGCACTCTTCATTGAACCAAGGTTGACCCCTGTCTTGGTACTAATGGTAGAATGGGGGATATACCCAGCCACAAATTTGCAGATTGTGGTTGAGTACAATTCTGCTGCTGCTGATGGCCCACTGTCCAAAGTCTACTCCATTTAGCACAGTGGTAGTGCCACACAACATGATGGAGGGTATCCTCAATTTGAAGACGGGCCTTTATCTCCACAAAGACTGTTCAGTGGTCACATCTAGTGATACAGCCATGGACAGATGCATCTGAAGCAGGCAGATTGGTGAGGATGAGGTTGAGAATATTTTTACCTGTTGTTGTTGCCCTCTCAGTCCTGCTTCTTAGAAGCATTATAAAACAATGACACTAAATCACATTGGGGCTAATAGGGAAGATGACCAAACATTGGCCAAAGAGGTAAGTTTTAAGGAGTTTAAAGGAGGAAAGTGAAGTATATTGGGGGAGAGGTTAAGAGCAGGAATTCCCGAGCCTAGGACAGAGGCAGCTGAAGGTACAGCCATGAATGATTTTATAGTTAGAGAAATACAGCACAGAACAGGCCCTTCGGCCCACGATGTTGCACCGAACTTTTGTCATAGGTTAATCATAGAATTTTGGACAATTGTACATGGCCAATCCACCCAACCTGCACATCTTTGGACTGTGGGAGGAAACCGGAGTACCCGGAGGAAACCCATGCAGTCACGGGGAGGATGTGTAGACTCCACACAGACAGTGACCCAAGTCGAAATCGAACTTGGGACCCTGGAGCTGTGAAGCAATTGTGCTATCCACAATGCTACCGTGCTGCCCTTAAGAAGTTAACCTACACTCCATTATTCTACCCTAATCCATGTACCTATCCAATAGCCGCTTGAAGGTCCCTAACTTTTCCGACTCAACTACTACCACAGGCAGTGCATTCCATGCCCCCACTACTCTCTGGGTAAAGAACCTACCTCTGACATCCCCTTTATATCTTCCACCATTTATCTTAAATTTATGTCCCCTTGTAATGGTGTGTTCCACCCGGGGAAAAAGTCTCTGACTGTCTACTCTATCTATTCCCCTGATCATCTTATAAACCTCTATCAAGTCGCCCCTCATCCTTCTCCGTTCTAATGAGAAAAGGCCTAGCACCCTCAACCTTTCCTCGTATGACCTACTCTCCATTCCAGGCAACATCCTGGTAAATCTCCTTTGCACCTTTTCCAAAGCTTCCACATCCTTCCTAAAATGAGGTGATCAGAACTGCACACAGTACTCCAAATGTGGCCTGACCAAGGTTTTGTACAGCTGCATCATCACCTCATGGCTCTTAAATTCAATCCCTCTGCTAATGAACGCTAGCACACCATAGGCCTTCTTCACAGCTCTATCCACTTGAGTGGCAACTTTCAAAGAACTATGAACATAGACCCCAAGATCTCTCTGCTCCTCCACATTGCCAAGAACCCTACCATTAACACTGTATTCCGCATTCAGATTTGTCCTTCCAAAATGGACAACCTCACACTTGTCAGGGTTAAACTCCATCTGCCACTTCTCAGCCCAGCTCTGCATTCTATCTATGTCTCTTTGAAGCCGACAACAGCCCTCCTCACTATCCACAACTCCACCAATCTTCGTATCATCTGCAAATTTACTGATGGAGCAATTAAACCAATGATGCTCATTAGGTCCCAATTGGAAGGACACAGAAATGTCTGTCGGTAAGGAGGTTGAAGAGGATTCCAGAGATGAAGGAGTGAGGCCATGGAGGAATTTGAAAACAGCAATTTAAAAATTGAGGTGTTGCTTAACTGGGAACCAGTATAGGTCAATGAACACAGGACTGACGGATGAATGGAATTTGATATGAGGTGGCACACAAGAAACAGAATATGTCCTAATGCCAGCGTGGAAACGGTGGCATTTTACAACCAAACAATCAGTGCAAAACAGCCACCGATTCCCTGTTTGGGGGTTGGGGGTTGGGGGGGGCTAGCAGGCAGGCAGCGTGGAGCACCCAGCTCTAGCTGCCGATACGGCCAGAGAATTGCCATGTCCTTGGCCATTCATGTGCACAGCGACAGCCTGCAGCTGCTGCACCGTGCAACATGGCTCTGGCTGCGCACGGACTCGGCATTCCAAATAGTACCACCCCTTTTGGCCGGCTCGCAACCCCCGGACCACCCCCCACCAGTGCCCCCAGCCCCTGCCAAAGTCCTCCCTACCTACAGATCGGCTCTCCCCCGACTATGGCAGCACTGGACTGAGTCCGCAGCCGCCAGGCCAAGTTCCCGATAAATAATAGGATGAGAGACCCACGCCGTCGGGAACTCGGCCGGTCAGGGGGGGAGCACGGGGGTAGGGCCTTAGGCAGCGTCCTGAGGCCATCCATATGGCATGCGGCATAATCCTAAAGTCTGGCGCTTTGGAGGGCCGAAGCATCGCACAAGCAGCACTGCCCCTGATTTTGTCGCAAACGGGGATTTTCCGGCCAATTGCCGAACGCGATTTTGGCGTCGGAATCGGCGTTGGAGACTGGAGAATCCTGCCCCGGGTTTCAGCAGTAGATGAGATGAAGCAGAGGCTGGGGTTCTGTGTTCTCCGACGCTGCGATCAGGAATCCCGATAAGGTGACGACCAGAGCACCTGCCGATAAACAAGATCAGCGCCGGGTGGCAGATGCCGTCCCCAGTCTCTCCTCCCGCGCCGTTGCCTACAGCCGGCCACCTGCCTCATGCCGGCGGGAAAATGAAAATCACTGATTTGCATGCATTAACATGCAATTAATGGGTGGAAGCCCAATTCTCCACCCTCCCCTCCACCCTGACACGTTGCTCTGACCCTCCCACAATGGGAAATCCACCAGGCGAAGTTTGGTGTAGGTGTGGCCAAGCACAGTCCTGATGTGATGGATCCTGAGAGGGCTCAAGGGGGTCATCCCATTGCTAATGTGCTCCTCTGCCTCTATTAGGCTGCAAATAGGAGTCTCCCAAGGATCCTAGAGGTTGGTGGATTCTAGTTGTAGTGAGGGGTTGACTCCTAAATGGGGAGTCCCGTGTCTGGATTGCCATTCCAGCTCTGGGCAACCTGAAGATCACCCTGAATGTGGTAATCTCAGGCAGCCCTGTGCTCAAGAGCATTTTCCTAGTCTCACCTTTGTACTCTGAAATGGCCTGCTCACCCTGAACTGCTCTGCCTGACAGCTGATGAGCAGTTCAGGCTGTTCAGTGAAGAATCAAAGCAGGAACACTTTCCCCTTCCTAACATAAGCTCCTCCAGATATATGCCTTTAGAACTGCAGCTTTCTGAAATGTAGAGGTATCCTCAAAATCCCACAACTCTTCAAAAGGCTTCAATCCCCCTGAAATCATCTGAAATGCAGCATCCATTCAATTTCACAGAGCAATACCTTTCACTAGCCTGTGCTTGACAGCTTAATGGGTCAGACACAGCTGGTAGGGGATTTGCTTATTTGTCTTTCACTTCAGGCTTGAATGCATCTCAAATACCCTGCTTTGATGATAACCACAATACTCTTGCAATACACTTCCTGTACCAGCCTCCCCGGACAGGCGCCGGAATGTGGGGACTAGGGGCTTTTCACAGTAACTTCATTGAAGCCTACTCGTGACAATAAGTGATTTTCATTTTCATTTCATTTCATTCAATGATTAACTGCTCCTGACCACATCAAGGCAGCTAAGTGGTCTCACTTCCTCTTTTCTAACAACAGAAAGAATTTTGTTTCCTTGATATGGTCAGGGGGCTGGGGGTGCCCTACTTGTCAGTGAGGGGCACACACTGGGCATCGTTCCTCGCGCCAACGGTGATCAGTCACGATTCTCTACTGATGGGAGCACTTAAATTCCAGAACTGGGAATATTGGCCTCTGTGTACAACGCCATATGTGATTCCCTATAGTAAACAGCCGAGACCCCAATTGTAATTTGCCCTTCTACCAGTCATAAAGTGAAGCATAATGACCTTGTTAACCAAAAAGAAAAGTTTAGAAAAATGTTTGAAAAAACTAATCAAAGCAACCCCCACAACATTTGCACACATTCCTGCTAGAGTAATTTAATAAACATAATTCTTTTTCAAGGTAGTTCTTTATACTTTGTATTGATCTGTTTGATATGAGGATCTTGAGGTTAGTACTGTGAGGAGGAGAAATTATACGCAGTGACCATGAAGCCAGGCAGAATGAAGAGTGATGTAACTGGATCTGGAGGATAATCATCAACACATTTACTACAGCGCTTCACTGGTCTTATATTTCTTGTGTAATACCGATTATACCCTGATATTTCGAGACAATATCTGAAATAGCTTGGTGTTTACCATCTATTGAATTCCACTTTCCAGATTAAGAGCTGAGAAATTAGCTTTTTCCAAATTGTTTTTACTCTCCCTTTATTTCTATTAACACTGCAATTGATTAAATAATCTGTTGCATCTTTGTTTTCCTATTGCATTTTTTAACTGCCTTAACTCATTGCCCTGACATTTGTTATTTAACATTCAATTTGTTCCTCACAATGCCGCATTCTCATGTTATCACAAAAAAGTCTTGTTTTCCAGCCTTTAGGGAAATGTATTTTTTAAATTGTGCATGATTGCTACCAATGCAGTGGTTAATGGCCATGAAATGCTGGGATATGGACAACCCTGATAACTAAGGTTATAAAGATATGCTTACCCCTGAGGACATAGTTGTTTCTTTTCAAAAGCAATCTCTTCATAAGTATTGTGCTCTGTAAACATAAGAAATCATTAAAGTGGGTCACTGTTCAGAGATAGTAAAGATCAGGTTTAAAAGCTTAGGATTGGAAGTGTTTACATATTTATTCCGTGATATGGTGAGGTTGCTGAGGCCTTATCATTGGAAGATGAGTTCAAATTTTTCAAGGTCGCCAAAACAACCTACACAAGAGTATTCATGTGTTGTTGCTCAAAATTGCGTCCACAATTTCAGCTTTCTCTCCACGCACCTTCCCTGTTGTTAAGTAAAATTGCTGTTACGGGACTCTGGACGCCCAACGTAAGTGAATTAACCGATAATTTGTGTGTTTTCCTGAGATCTTTAACCCGTGACTGCTCCAATAATTTACAGGCGCCATAAGTAAAACATTAACAAACTGCTTATTTACAGCAAGAGTAAAAGATGAATGGAAATAACGGAATAATAGTCCACTCATCTACCTACTCCCAAAACCCCGTCTCGCCCTCCATCTAGACACACACAAGACAAACATACGGCAAGGGTAGGAAAAGGATTAGAATAATGGGAATTGAAGGGAAAGGTTTGAGATGAATCTTCGCTAACCCAAGAAGTCAGATGCATGAGCAACATACTGTCAAATACTGCTGCACGGCCATACGTTAGGCTTGTCACACAGTCCACAGTTATCTAATGACAGTAATTCAGATGTATAAAGAGTCTATGGAGAGATTGTCATCAAATACTTTAGGCAGTAAAGAGGTAAGCTGAACCAGCTAGGGGCTGATTTAGCTCACTGGGCTAAATTGCTGGCTTTTAAAGCAGACCAAGCAGGCCAGCAGCATGGTTTGATTCCCGTACCAGCCTCCCTGGACAGGCGCTGGAATGTGGCGACTAGGGGCTTTTCACAGTAACTTAATTGAAGCCTACTAGTGACAATAAGCAATTTTCATTTTCATTTTCAACAACTGTTAGGGCCATGTTTAGCACAAGACATAGACTTGGTAAAGGAGTTGAAGCGAATGACGAGGAACAGCCACTCAGAGACTTGTTAGACAGCTGATTATCAATTATATTGCCAGTTGGAATCAATTAAAGTGGCTGCATGACATTTTGGTGGCCAGAGCTTCAACTAGCACCCTCTCCACGCTGCAACCAGGTGTTTGGGAATATGCAGTGGTGGGCATTGATGTTCATGTCAAGCACCACTTAAGGGAATAATCATCCCTGAATGGGAGAATCACCACACCATGTTCAGTGTGATTGGAGGTGTGAAGCAGACCTGAGAAACACATCAGTTTGACTTTCGGGTTCCTTTGACATGACTTAACCAAGGTCAAGAATTGAATAAGGCCCCCCATCTAACAAGGCAGGAGAGTGGTGGTTGAGGGCCCAACGTTCAGCCTGCCTCCACTTCAATTAAGTCCATGGAGGTAAGGTCTGTGGCAGTGTACCTGCACCACCATGAGTTAAAGCTCTTAAGTAAACAATGAATGCCCACTTCAAAGCCTCATCCCATTGCAGCTGGTACTAACCCAGTGATGGACAGTTGGCTCACCATGCGGGGAACAGGCTGCCAGGGAGGGTGGGCAATGGGTGGTGGGTGAGGGGTATTGTTGGGGTGGTTGAAGATATCCCTTGTTTAAACACATTCAGTGCAAATTGTGGTATTGGGCAGGGAGACCTATTAAGAATCATCCTCTGTTCTTGCCGTCAACTCACCTTCACCCTGCGACCTTCCAGCCACAACCCCCCATCACTGACCCCAGATACTCTGGTGTGTTCAGAAAGCAGAGATCACCAGCACCAATTCTACTGCATTGTGGAGCAAAGTCGGTCTGTGGACTGTCAGGGCCATTAGCCCAAACCCTTTTTTATAGATCAATCTCCTCAGACTGAGTTGTCATCTTATTCCTGAATCCACCCAGAAACATATCCTAATATTTCTTGAAAACATTCAGTCTATTGCTCTCTACAATTTGTTTTTCACCTACATGGTGATGGTTAGCACCAAGGTAGTGAGCCCATGTAATAACCTGCATGGGATGTACGGTTTGAGGACGATCATTTTCTCCGTTCTCCTTGAGTACAAGCTCCCCCGCTAGGGGAGGGGTAGCTTGCCCGTATTTGTATAAAAAGTCGGCCAGCCTGGAATCGGCTGACAGGTGAGAGTACCCGGTGAGGTTCTACTGGTACTCATGTATATAAGTGTTGTAAAATAAATGTTGCATACTTTTTGTTTACTTCCTACTCCCCAAGCCTTTTAAAAACCCACACAAAAGGAAGAAAATAAAATGGTGCAAATTTACTGATCACCTTTGTGCACATTCTTTGTAACCCGTTTTTTAAGTTACAGGGCCTGAGGATAGAATATCTGCTGGGATTTTCTGGCAGAGAAAAATAATGTGGTGGGGAAACGAAATGGGGCTTACAAAAGAGAAGAATGAAAAATAAAACTGTATGTAATAATAATAATCTGCATTATTGTCACAAGTAGGCTTATATTAACACTGCAATGAGATTTCTGTGAAAATCCCCTAGTCGCCACACTTCGACTACACTGAGGTAGAATTCAGAACGTCCAATTCAGCTAACAAGCACGTCTTTTGGGAGTTGAGGGAGGAAACCGGAGCACCCGGAGGAAACCCACGCAGACACGGGGAACTCCACACAGCCAGTGACCTAAGTGGGAATTGAACCTGGGACCCTTGTGCTGTGAAGCAACAGTGTTAACCACTGTGCTACCTTGCCGCCCACGTGCTAGAACTACCATTGATGCCATTCACAGCTAGTATCTGGACATCAACCCGTCTGTATTTCTTTTAAGTATTCAGGCAATTATTATGTTTGTAGTGATTTGCTGTTCAATATTTCTATTGCAGAGATTTCATCAGAATGGATAAAGGGTTACTGTCTTTAAATTTTTATGCAAAAGTAATCTGATGATAGTTCCCAGCTAATTGATGTAGAATATGCATGAGATTGAGGTTAGCATGAGATAGGAACAATGCTTTAAAATATTTAACAAGCGTTTGTACTTATGATAAATTATTAAGGATTAAAGGTGTGAAAGTAGTTTACCGCATATTGAATTCTGGTAATCCGGTGATTTGTTTGCAGATCCAGTCAAGTTTAAAGTATGATTGTTTCAATTATATTAGAGTTAATTGATTTTCAGTGCAGTTTTGTTAAGAAAATAAGCTGGAGTATTCAATTGGGAAAGCTTTCAAGGAAAGGATTTAGGAATGTCAGGCACCATCTCTCTGCAAAGTATTTCTACATCAGGTTTGAGTAAGCCAATATTCAGCTAGCTGTCAGGTGGTGAAAGGTAGTGGTATTAAGTGACGGCCTTTAATCTAATGCCATCACAGGTCTCAAACTATGAAATACTGTAGTCCAAATTAGAGAAGCTACCAATGCAGCAAAAATTAACTCTGGTTCATCAGTTATTCAGTTGAAAACACTTTCCAAATCGTAAGAACTCAAATAAATTAGAAAAGGGCAATTTGGCCTGTCCAAATGTTCTCCTTCTATTTATCAACCACCGTTCCCTTGGCAACGGGTACCACCTCACCAATTCAATCACCTGAAAGCAGAAACACCTTGGGCTGGATTCTCCATTTGAGAGACTAAGGTCAGGATTCTCTGTTGCGAGTCGGCTCCTCTGTTGCTGCCAGTGAGGACGGAGAATTTTGGCGTGCCCTTTTCTGGCAGTAAGATTTTCCGCTCCCATCGCTTGTCAATGGAATTTCCCATTGAAGTCACCCCACGCCGTCAGGAAATTCGCTGGCGGGGGTGCACTTCAAACAGGACCAGAGAATCCCGCCACCAGCCAACAGCCTGAGAATCCTGCCCCAAGTGTTCCCGCCGGAACAAAACCGCATGCAATTTTCATCCCTGCTGGGGGCGCTATTGGAACAAAATTCAGGAGAAACAAATGGGCCAACACTCTGCCCACGTGAATTGCAAACAATTCCCAGCCCTGCTGGTGTCTGATTTACTGGGGACATATTTTGCACTCAAGAGCCTGACAAGCTGGAGCTGTTTATAAGTATTTTACTTACCACACACTGTTATTCCAATGAAGAAGATGGCTCATAGAAAACCTCCCCCACCACGCCCGATTTCAGGAGTCTGAAGTGGACTGACTGCTCTTGTCATTGAGGAGAGGAGCGAACACTCAAGCCCGGCCTCCTTGACAGCGCCTGGGAGGCGGTGGCAGAGGCAGTTATTGCTGCCAGCATCACCAAGAAGATCGGCACAAAATGTCGAAAGAAGATGAACGACCTTCTTTGGGCAGCTCAGGTGTGTAACCACCTCTATGCCCCTGACATCACTTCCGTTCCTCACCTCACATCTGCCCCAATCCCCCAGAGGACAACAACCTACTTGCCTGCATTTCCTTTACAACCCACCCTCCACCAAACCCCAACACATGTATTTCCCTCTTTGGCCAGGAGGCTTGCACACACATGCCACCAGCTACAGACCGCCTGTAGAACTCGCCTCCCAACATCTCAAAATGTCCTTTCTGTGTCCTCTGGGTTAAGGCAGCCTATAATTGGTGCGAGCAGCAAAAGACCGGAGGGAGAGCTGCTTACCTTCAGGTCCGCACCACAGCTGAGGAGAGAGCCATGCAACTCATGGGCGAGGCCAAGGAGAGGGCAGTGGCTGAGATGGAGGTCAGCATGCATAAATGAATGAGAGCCCAATGTAATACTCGTCCCTATAGCATGTGACTGACCTATCTCCCACAGACCAGTCCTTCCAAGATCTCAACCCATGCCTTTTGTCTTGCAGGATCAGACAAGGCCAGGCTGTCCATGATTGCTGTCCCCAGTCGCATCCACAGTACACCCTGGCACACCACTCCAGGGAAGACTCTAATGTCTCACCACCGCTTTCACCTACACCATCATAGAGACTATTACCTCGGTGGACATTTTAGTGAAGAGGCTCTTGTGTCACCGTCTGTTGCACACCACACACATACTGCAGCACACCAGTTGGAGGCAGGGACTCCCCATGAAGCAGATGGTGTCCCAGGAAACGGCTGTCGTCCAGACGAGTGTCGCACTTCTGGAAAGTATGATCCCATCACAGGTGCAGATGCAGACACAGAGCTCAAATTTAGAGGAGAGGGTGTCAGCATCTTTCCAGTGCCTACACGTCCAGCTGGAGAAGTCCAGCCACCTTAGGAGATGTTGCCAACAATGTTGCCAGGCCAAAACTGAAAAGGTGGTGTCCACAGTGGAAAGCTTGGAGCAAGAATTCAGAGCCATGGATCAGGGCATCCAAGGCTTGGGAACACTGTTGGTGGTTGAGGCACAGGACAGAGGAGCCGAGTCACAGGCAGACATGTCCTGTGTGCAGATGGGAATTTCAGTGGTTCTCCAGAGCTTGACTCAGTCACAAAGGGTCATGGCTGAGGTATACCTCAGCGACTCTGAATCCCCTCCACCTGACACTGGCGAATCTCATGGGCAGCGGGCAGAACAGAGTAACATGTCATCACTTGTCACACTCAAACGCTGGCCAAGCCCATCAAGGCCCGAGCCCCTCCAGTGGGTGTCGCCAAGGATGAGAGGGAAAGGCATGCAGAATGTGGGGACACAGAATGGGAGCAAGATGAAGATTCCCTTGATTATCCAATTCCACCAGGTAACATGGTCACCCTGAGGTGGCCTGCTGCACCACCTTCACCATGTGACACTATCAGCTAGTCTACTCCTGAGAATCACCACTTCAGGATGAGGTAGTCTGCACTGCCTCCCTGTCCCTGTTGGTGTCTGGCACCCGGCCCGTGATGCAGGGGGCCTCTATCCACAGCACATGTCTGTTACAACTGGAGGAATAACATGGGCTGGATTCTCCAATTTGGAGACTAAATCCCCACGCCGGCATGAAAACGGTGGCCTTTTACGTCAGGAAAACTGGTGCAAAACAGCGATTCCCTGTTTTGCTTGGGGCTAGCAGGGAGGCAGCGTACAGCATCTGGCTCTAGCTGCCTATATGGCCTGGGGAATTGCCAGTCCATGGCCGCACTTGCACACGGCAGCAGCCTGCAGCAGCCGCACCCTGCTTCATGGAGGATGCCACTCGTGGACCCGGCGTGTGAAATAGTGCCCCCCCCTCGGCCGACTCTCGTGCCCCGGACCGCCCCACCACAGTGCCCCCCAGCCCCAAATATGTCCACCCCTGCCCTCGGATGGGCCCACTCCCGACTGTGGCGGCGCTGGACTGAGTCCGCAGCCGCCACACCGAGTTCCCGACGGGTGAGACCGTGAGAGACCTGCGCCATCGGGAACTCGGCCAATCGTGGACGGAGCATCGGGGACGCGCCTCAGGCAATGTCCTGAGGCCATGGATACGTGGCGCGGCATACTTGGGGATACGTTCAGGATTTGGAGCATCACAAAAGTGGCGCCGCTCCCGATTTCGCTGGTATCAGGGATTCTCCGCTCCGTCGCCGAACGCGATTTTGTACACACTCAACCTTGTGTGCCGCCTATGCTCAGCAGACCTGTGAGCTGCATCCTCTGGATCCGGAGGGGACCTTGCTGCCCCTTGCTCCTCAGTGATGCACCTCCCTTTGCTAAGCTGGGTACTTATGTCACATTCTTCTCCACCTTTCCCCGGCCTATATGCGATGATGTAGGCTACGTTAAATGCACCATTCAATTTCCTTACGTACTGCACACTGCTGCACCATTGATGAAAGAATGAAGGCAAAACATGAAGCTGATAATCTGTCTGCAAAGCGCCTCTTCCTGTCGGTTACTAGTGAGTGACTGTGTTTCAAGGGGTTAGTTTCAGTTGAGCCACCTTTTGATCGTCATGAAATTCCTTGGCACCCCAACAACCATTTTCAGGAATGGTGTCTATGTCTCCCCACCCCACCTTCCAATTTCAAGACCGAATGCTTTGGTTGCTTTGGACAGATGCTTGGATGTGCTGTTTTTTATCCCAGGTGCTGGAATCCTCATCCAGTGGACTCTATAACTTCATCCCTTGGAATACAAATGTTCAGTGAGAAAATGAGGTTATTTTAGGTGGAGCTGGAGTTTCACATCTCTGAACAGTCTGCTGTAAGGATTGGATGTACAGTTTCCAATGGCCGTCTGCAATTTTTGCAATAGCCCACTTGGTTTTGCAGTTATTGTTGCATTGAGGAAGGGGTTTGATGTGTTGGGTGCTCTGGATCCGTGGAACACATACAAACTAAATTAAAGACCTCTGCCTATCCTAACCAGTCTATGTACTCAGCACATGATGAAGATCTGTGCTGTAAGCTGTAAGCTCTGTCCTTCTGAGAGGCTGCATCCCGAATGAGCGGGAAAACTGATGCCCTCTGTCTTTATAGTGAGTGTGCTCTAACTGGTGATTGGCTGTGGTGTTGTGCGTGTTGATTGGTCCTAGTGTATGTCCATCAGTGTGTGTGTCTGCACCATAATATACTGGTGTATATTATGACATCCCCCCTTTTATAAAAAAAATTATGTTTGTGGCAATAAATAATGTGTGTTGATAATGTTCCTAACTACGTGTGGGGTGCGAAGACTATTTACAATATTTACAAGACTATGTACATAAGAATTATGCTATTTACATGGGAAGGTGCCTGGTGCAGAGAAGCAGTATGCAACAAGATTAACGAGATCAACATTATATACAAACCAGGAAAACGATCAAACAAAGCAACAAAGCAATTCAGAGAGTCCATAACTTTGAAAAGTTCATAAATTTAGTCTCTGAGATGGGTGACGAATTCTGGTTGACTGCCTCAAGAGTGGGTCGAGAGCCGCTGGTTCAGGAGCAGGCTGGACTGCATCACAGTCAGGGGGAGGCAGAGTGACAGGAAGTTCTGCATAGTCCGTGGCAGGGTCAGCAGGAGGGCGAGGTAACACCAGAGGATCTCGTGGCGAGCGTGGAACGAGACGAAAGGCACGTCGGTTGCGGCGCAGAATAGAGCCATCCGGTCGACGAACCAGGAACGAGTGGGGGGCCACCTGCCGAAGGACAACAGCGGTTGCAGACCAGCCACCATCCGGGAGATGGACGCGGACATTGTCATCTGGAGCCAGAACAGGGAGATCAGTTGCACGGGAGTCACGAGCCGTCTTGTGCTGTGCACGAGAGAGCTGCATCCGGCGAAGAACCGGAACGTGGTCGAGGTCTGGGACGTGGATGGATGGCACCGTCGTCCTCAGGGTGCGATTCATGAGTAGTTGGGCTGGCGACACGCCAGTGGACAGTGGGGTGGAGCGATAGGCCAGCAAGGCAAGATAGAAATCAGACCCAGCATCGGCAGTCTTGCATAGGAACCTTTTGAGGATATGTACTCCCTTCTCTGCTTTGCCATTGGATTGGGGGTACAGGGGACTGGACGTTACGTGGGCAAAGTTGTACCGCCTGGCAAAGTTGGACCATTCTCAGCTGGTGAAACAGGAGCAATTGTCTGACATAACCGTGAGCGGGATGCCGTGTCGAGCAAAGATTTCTTTACATGCACGAATGACTGCAGATGAGGTGAGGTCGTGCAACTGTATCACCTCCGGGTAAGTCGAAAAGTAGTCCACGATCAGGACATAGTCTCTACCCAGCGCGTGGAACAAGTCGATGCCCACCTTAGTCCATGGTGACGTGACCAACAAATGGGGCTGCAGTGTCTCACGTGGTTGGGCGGGCTGGAAGCACTGACAAGTGGGACAGTTGAGCACTGTGTTGGCTATGTCCTCATTAATGCCAGGCCAGTACACTGCCTCTCGGGCCTGTCGACGGCACTTCTCCATGCCCAGGTGGCCCTCGTGAAGTTGTTCCAGGACAAGCTGGCGCATGCTATGCTGGATGACAATGCGGTCCAGTTTTAGAAGAACCCCGTCTACTACTGCCAGATCATCTCTGACATTATAGAATTGAGGCATTGGCCCTTGAGCCACCCGTCCGTTAGGTGCGCATGACATGCTGTAGCAAGGGGTCAGCCGCCGTTTCGCGGCGAATTTGGACGAGGCGTTCATCCGAGGCAGGCAGATTGGAGGCCGCGAATGCCACATGGGCGTCAACCTGGCAGACAAATCCCGCTGGGTCACATGGAGTGTTGACTGAACTGGAGAGAGCGTCAGCAACGATGAAGTCCTTGCCTGGTGTGTACACCAGCTGGAAGTCATATCGCCAGAGCTTGAGAAGAATAGGCTGGAGGCGATGCGTCATGTCGTTCAAGTCTTTCTGTATTATATTGACCAGCGGGCGATGGTCGGTCTCGACGGTGAATTGAGGAAGTCCGTAGACATAATCCTGAAAGTTAACAACATTGGTCAGAAGGCCCAGGTACTCCTTTTCTATCTGCGCGTAGTGGGTCATCGCATGTGACGCATATGCAACCGGGGCCCATGATGAGGCCTCATCACGTTGAAGGAGCACTGCTCCAATGCCGGATTGACTGGCATCGGTCGAAATTTTGGTCTCCTTTGCTGGATCAAAGAAAGCTAAGACCGGGGCAGTGGTCAGTTTTGCCTTGAGTTCCCTCCATTCATGCTCGTGGGAAGGGAACCATTGGAAGTCTGTCATCTTCCTGACCAGGTTCCTGAGAGCCGTGATATGAGAGGCGAAGTTAGGGATGAATTTCCCTAAAAAATTGACCATACCCAGAACATGGAGGACCGCCTTCTTGTTTTCTGGTGTTCTCATAGCTTTGATGGCAGCTACCTTGTCCCCATCCTGCTGCACACCCAATTGGGAGATGTGGTCCCCAAGGAACTTAATTTCTGTCTGACCAAAAGCGCACTTGGCCCTGTTGAGGCGGAGGCCATGCTCATGTATACGTCTGAATACGCGCTGGAGGCGATTACCTTGCTCCTGCGGGGTGGTGGTCCAGTTGATTATGTCATCGACATAGACGCAAACACCTTCAATCCTTTTCATCATTTGTTCCATAATCCTATGGAACACTTCTGATGCAGAGATGATCCCAAACGGCATCCTGTTGTAGCAATATCTTCCAAAGGGGGTATTAAACGTGCAGAGTTTCCTGCTAGAATCCTGTTGTAGCAATATCTTCCAAAGGGGATATTAAACGCGCAGTTTCCTGCTGGATTCATCAAGCTGGATTTGCCAGAATCCTTTTGAGGCGTCGAGTTTGGTAAAGAGCTTGGAGCGTGCCATCTCACATGTGAGCTCTTCGTGCTTGGGAATGGGATAGTGCTCTCTCATAATATCGCGGTTGAGACCCTTGGGATCAATGCAAATTCTCAATTCGCCGGAAGGCTTTTTTACACATACCATGGAACTGACCCAGTCGGTCGGTTCCGTGACTCTGGAAATCACTCTTTGGTCCTGGAGGTCCTGCTGCTGCTGCTGGAAGCGGTCCTTCAGGGGCGCTGGGACCCTGCGAGGTGCGTGCACACAGGCGTGACATTCGGTTTTAATAAAATCTTGTAGGTATACGGGAGCGTGCCCATGCCCTCGAAGACGTTGTGGTACTGGTTGATAATGGCATTGAGCTGCGCCCTGAAGTCAGTGTCCGGAAAGGCAGACGCGTCAGCAGGAGGGAGAGAGTGAACCATCTGAACTAGGTTCAACAGCTTGCATGCCTGTGCGCCAAGCAGGGAGGCTTTCGAGGAGCAAACGATTTCAAAAGGAAGGATGGCTTTGCGTGACCGGTGCGTCACTTCAAGTTGGCATGAGCCGCTGGCAGCAATGGCATTGACATTATAATCTAATAGCTGGCAGGCTGATGGCAGGATGGCTGGTTTGACACGAAGGCTTTGGAGGTCAGACCGCGCAATGAGATTGGCGGAGGCACCGATGTCAAGGCGGAATCGTATTTGGGACCGGTTGACTGTAAGGGTGGCACACCACTCATCATTCTTTGCTTCGGGGACACCCTGTTTCTCGTAATGACATCGACTCGAAAAGGCGCCTTAGGTCCTCGGTGTCAACATTGGGTAGCAGTTCTGAATCGGGCTCGGTGACCGTGGGTTGAATGGCCCGGACATCCCTGCGAGGCTGGCTGGAGTGACGAGAGTTGGCAGGCTGAGCTGATCTGCGTAAAGCAGCATAGTGGCCACGTTTGCCACATTGCAGGCATCGTCGGAATTTGGCAGGACATTGCCGCTTTAAATGGGCACAGCCACAATGGCCGCACGTTATAGCGTCAGTACGCTCGCTGCGCCACTGCACATGCGCAGTGCAATCGTACGTGGTGCGCGCCTGCGTAGTACGTTCATCGACGTCGCCGTCCCCTCGTTCAGCGCGCACAAGCGTGGGAGTCCACGAAAAGCGCGCAAAATGGCCACCCTCATCCAGGCTGAGGCCCTGGAGTTGCTTGATTGCTTGGACCCGTTCTGCCTCGTGGGGGCCTTGCTGCGCCGTTTCAGCCGCTTGGATGTGTGAATACCAATTAGTGGCGTGTTCATGCAGCACGCAGGTCTCGATGGCAATCGCTAGGGTAAGCGGCTTTACCTTGAGGAGCTGCTGGTGTAGGGGGTCCGACTGAACACCGAGAACGATCTGGTCGCGTATCACGGAGTCAGAGGTGGACCCGTAATTACAGGACTGCGCAAGGATGCGGAGGTGGGTGAGAAAGGACCAGAAAGGTTCATCCTTACCCTGCAAACGCTGTTGGAAAGACATAGCGCTCGAAACTCTCCTTCACCTCGCTGTCACAGTGACTGTCAAATTTGAGGAGGACAGTCTTGAATTTTGATTTATCTTCACCATCAGCAAAGGTGAGAGAGTTGAAGATGTGGATGGCGTGGTCCCCGGCCGTGGAGAGGAAGAGAGCGATCGTCCTGGCGTCGGAAGCAGCTTACAGGTCTGCGGCTTCAAGGTAGAGCTGGAATCGCTGTTTGAAGATCTTCCAGTTTGCCCCTAGGTTACCGGTGATGCGGAGCGGCGGCGGCGGGCGGACACTGTCCATGTTGCAGGATGGCTGTAAGCTGGTGGAAGGCAGATCACTTGGAGGTAGGTCTAAGAAGTTCTAACATCAACTACTGGTACCATGATGTGTTAGGTACTCTGGATCCGTGGAATACATACAGGCCACCAACACTTAAAATAGTACACTATTTTATTAAGCTAGAAACTGTTGAACATACTTTCACTGTGGGTTAACAAGATGTTAGATTAAACTAAAGACCTATGCCTATCCTAACCAGTCTATGCACTCAGCACATGGTGAAGATCTGTGCTGCAAGCTGTAAGCTCCGTCCTTCTGAGAGGCTGCATCCCGAATGAGCGGGAAAACTGATGCCCTCTGTCTTTATAGTGAGTGTGCTCTAACTGGTGATTGGCTGCGGTGTTGTGCGTGTTGATTGGTCCTACTGTGTGTCCATCAGTGTGTGTGTGTCTGCACCATGATGTACTGGTGTATATTATGACAGGGTTATTGCCAGGAGATCAATTAGAGACACAAATCTGAATTAATGTGCTTCATGAATTAATGCTCCTAATTGTAGCTATTGTTATCAAAATGCTCCTTACATGCCTCAGCTGTGCATTCCTCCTTTTAGCAATAGTCTTGTTTTATGTTGCAGGATGACCGCCACATTTGCTGTAAATTAACTTTATTACTGGCATATTTTCAGTCCATGAACTCACAACTGCAGCACATCTGCAGCCTTGTTATAAATTTCTCTTGCATGCGCTACCTGAACGTTGACCCTCAGGTCAGGTGACCCCCATGTCGTACAGAGTGTAAGTATGGTATCTAATACTGGAGTCCACTTCTATAACCAATTTATCATCATGACAGGGATACAGATACAGAGTACCACTTAAGTCAGCTCACCAGTGCAGTAATCACGGTAGCACAGTGGTTAGCTCAGTTGCTTCACAGCTCCAGGGTTCCAGGTTTGATTACTGGCTTGGGTCACTGTCTGTGCGGAGTCTGCACGTTCTCCCTGTGTCTGCATGGGTTTCCTCCGGGTGCTCCAGTTTCCTCCCACAGTCCAAAGACGTGCCGGTTTGGTGGATTGGCCATGATAAATTGCCCTCAGTGTCCAAAAAAGGTAAGGTGGTGTTACGGGGATAAGGTGGAGGTGTGGGTATGAGGTGGATGTATGGGCTTGAGTAGGGTGCACTTTCCAAGGGCCGGTGCAGACTAGATGGGCCAAATGGCCTCCTTCTGCACTGTAAATTCTATGGTTCTATGATTCTAATCCACTTCTGCCAAGAGCCCACCCCACAGTTTTTTTCACAGCTGTTTTCACAGTTTAATTTCTACAGCACCATAGGTTCAGGACAGAAAATGGTGATGCTGAGGTTCTATAATCAGACCAGCTTGAACTCTCCCGGTGTGACTGTGGAAATCCCTCACATCATCCTGGAGGTGCACAATGTTCATGTTTCCTTCCCTCCAAAGACGCTCAGCCCTCCCCTTGAAATCTTTAATCCCTTGATAATTGTGGTGGATATCCTTGTCTTACCCCCAGAATCGTTTGAGTTGGATGTTCCTATGCCCCATGTGGGCCTTACCATTCCCCACTTGAGGCCTATTACACAGTGACACACCTCCTGAAGCCATTGAGTGCTTATACCTACACTACCTG
Source organism: Scyliorhinus canicula (assembly GCF_902713615.1). Taxonomy (NCBI): domain Eukaryota; kingdom Metazoa; phylum Chordata; class Chondrichthyes; order Carcharhiniformes; family Scyliorhinidae; genus Scyliorhinus; species Scyliorhinus canicula. The sequence continues at coordinate 145,600,184 of NC_052151.1, read as the reverse complement.
GTGTATAGGTTACAGATGCTGCCCCTGACTGAGACTATTCCATCTGCAGCCCGGTATTATGCCCGAATCCACCTGGACTAACATGCATGAGGTGTTGTCCAGGCCATGCGCACCTTCCTGGGCATTATTGGCATGCCTCCCCCCAACCCTACCCCCATTCCCCTCTGCTAGAACTCGGACAAAGGCAGTCTGCAAGTTCAGTGTGATGAAAGTAGGTACTTCAGACCTTCAATGTATTTGGTGCAGCAAGGATTAAAAGTTTGGGTTAGTGTGTGTATGACTGCTGTAGTGTTTTTTAAAATCCTGGGGCGGGATTCTCCCAACGGGCGGCTAAGTGCCAGCGCCAGAGTAAAACCGGGAAAAAACTGGAGTATTTTACTCCGGTATCGGCGCCCGTTCCGGGACCCCATTCTGCAGCCCACAGGGGGCTAGGACGGCGCTGGAACGGCCTACACTGAACCTGGCACCGCGGGGTCCGTGCATGCGCAGTTGGGCTGGCGCCTTCCGCCCCGCGGCGGCCGTGATGCCAAACGGCGCAGGGCTACAGGAGCTGGCGCGGAGGAAAGGAGGCCGGGGTGGCCAGACCGCCAATAGGTGGGCCCTGATCGTGAGCGAGGCCACTACGGAGGCTCCCCCGGGGTCAGACCCCCCCCCCAACCACATGGGTCGGATCTCCCCTCCCCCCCATCCCCCCACAGGCCGCCCCCTGACACTTCAACGCTGAGATCCCGCCGGCTTGGAAGATGTTAGAACGGCGGCGGCGGGACTCGGCTTTCTGTTGACTGGCGCTCGGCCCATCCAGGCCGCAGAATCGGAACGCCGGCCCATGCTGGCCCGGGCCAGAGAGTTGCCGCATACCCCGACTGGCACCACCCCAATCACTGCGGAGAATTGCGTCCCGACGTTGGGGCAGCATGGCGCGATTCGGGCGGCGCCTCACCGATTCTCTGACCCGGTGGGCAGTTGGAGAATTAGGCCCAAAGGCAACCAGGTTTTGTGACCACAAGAGGTGCAATTAAAGCAGCACAGTCGCACAAGTGCCAGGGTCCCAGGTTCGATTCCCCACTGGGTCACTGTCTGTGCGGAGTCTGCACGTTCTCCCCGGACGGGATTCTCTGACCCTCCTCCGGCGCCTCGGTTTTGGCGGGGGCGGGGTAGCGTTGACAGCGGTCCGGCCTGCGATTGGCCGAGTGGTCGCCCACTCCACGGGCGGCCTGCAGAGTCCTCGGGGGTGCGCAGGGGGATCTGGCCCCCACGATGGCCTGGCCCGCGATCGGGGCCCACTGATCCGTGGGCGGGCCTGTGCCGTGGGGGCACTCTTTCCCTCCGCACTGGGCACTGTCAACCTCCACCATTGCCGGTGCGGAGAAGAACCCCCCTGCGGAGAAGAACACTCCCACACATGCGCCAACTTATGCCGGCCGAAGGAGGCCCTTCGGCACCGGTTGGAGTGGCGCCAAGCTCTTCCGTGCTGGCAGGCGCGGCACCAAACACTCCAGCGCCGGCCTAGCCCCTGAAGGTACGGAGGATTCCGCACCTTCGTGGCGGCCCGACGCCGGATGTGGTTCATGCCACTCCTCAGCGCCAGAGTGGTCCGCCCCACCGGTTCGCGGAGAATCACACCCCCCCGTGTCTATGTGGGCTTCGTCCGGGTGCTCCGGTTTGCTCCCACAGTCCAAAGACGTGCAGGTTAGGCGGATTGGCCATGATAAATTGCCCTGAGTGACCAAAAAGGTTAGGAGGGGTTATTGGGGGATAGGGTGGAAATGTGGGCATAAGTGGGTCGGTGCAGACTCAATGGGCCGAATGGCCTCCTTTTGTACTGTATGTTCTATGTTGTGTGTTCATTGTAAAAGTTTGGGCGAATAGATGTTTATTCATATTAAGAAGCTTCCCTGCTGAGTTGATAATTAGAGAGATTGGGCAGGATTCTCTGACTCCCCCGTCGGCTCGAAGAATCCCCGGGGGTAGCGCGAATCTTGCACCGCCGGCCGGCACCGGCTGCCGTATTCTCTGGTGCCGTTTTCCGGGTGGGATTCACGCCACGCCGGTCGGGGGTCGTTGGCAGTGGCCCCCCCGGCAATTCTGTGGGCACCGATGGGCCGAGCTGCCGCCGGTTTTGACCAGTCCCGCTGGCGTGGGGTATGTATGGTCCCACACGGCGGGACCTGGCAGGTAAGTCGGCGGGGGCGGTCCTCAGATGGGGAGGCGCGGGGTCTCTATGTTCTATGTTTTTTTTAACCTCCTTTCTTCCCCTCTGTGTTGTCTTTTCTTGTCTGTATGTGTCGAGGGTGGGGGCAAGTTAAAGTGGGGAATTAAGAATTAGGTGATAGTTAACCAATTGTTTTGCTGAATATAACATGATAGTTCTTGTTGTAAATAAACAGAAATTGTGTTTAAACTTACAAACCTGGTGACTGTAATTATTGTGCAGCCAGGGGCCAAAAACCTTGGGTATTTTACGAAGAATTATTGGTTAATTCATGTGTCTTGTGACTCTGGATCAAGTGGGGCAGGGTTTGCCCGCACACTAGTCCGGGGTGTCGTAACATGTGTTAGTAGTAAAGTTTGTTTTAATATACCAAATCTCTAGTTTACATGCAATCAATCCAGAAGCGATATATCCTTTCCTCACAGTCTTCATAATTAAATTAAAATATTGGGGTTTCTGTCCAGTATCCTAGCCATTGTTGGGGTCTGGTATCAGGCATTTTGTTGGAAAAGCAGGTCAGTGCAGTTCAAGCTGTGAACACAGGTCAGGTTTTCCTCTCTGTAGTTCAGTTAAAAAGAGATTAACAGTCTTTAAAGCAGTGCAGACTTGTCTGAGAATAAGGGAGAATTGAAACAAATGGAGAAACAGCGTCTGAAGACATAGGGCGTGATTCTCCGCTCCCCATGCCGGGTGGGAGAATCGCGGGAGGGCCGCTCTGGCACCCCCTGCGATTCTCCCACCCCCTCGCCGCGACACGCCGCTCAGAGAATCGCCGCTCGCCGTTTTTCCCGGCGACCGCCGATTCTCCGGCCCGGATGGGCCGAGCGGCCCGACGACCCCGACGGGTTCACGCCAGCGGCATCCACACCTGGTCACTGCTGGCGTGAACAGCGCGCGACAGGTAAGTGTGGGGCCTGTGGGGGGCGGAGAGGGGATCAAGAACCACGGGCGTGCTCAGGAGGTGACTGGCCCGTGATCGGTGCCCACCAATCGTCGGGTCGGCGTCTGTAAACGACGCAATCTTTCCCCTCCGCCTCCCTGCAAGATCAAGTCGCCACGTCTTGCAGGGCAGCGGAGGGGAAGACGGCAACCGCGCATGCGCGGGTTGGAGCTGGCCAACCTGCACATGCGCGGCTGACGTCACTTAGGCGCTGCCGGCCGCATCATTCTCGGCGTGCCGCTTTGACGCCCAAGGCCCAGCGGCTGAGTTTACCGCAACGCCGCTCCTAGCCCCCCAGGGGAGGGGGGGGGCGGGAGAATAGGGGGTGAGGAGCTGCCTCCGAACCCGGAGTGAAACACTCCGGGTTTCACTCCGGCGTCGGCCGTTGCGGAGAATTTCGCCCATACAGCCTGGGTTTCTGCATGGGTCTGACAGGATCTTGGGTGCTGACCAAAACCCCCGCCTCCTGCACCGGAAATGGCCAGGTCCCAGGCCGTGCATGCGTACGGCTGATGATCTGCAGCGGTCGTACGGCCGTACAACATGGCGCCGGCCATGCGTGGACCCGACATGCCATCCGCAATCCCACAGCCCACCTCCAGGCCACCCCATGGCCAACCCCAACAAACCCCAAGCCCTCACAGAAGCCCCCCCCCCTCCACCGGCTAGCGGCACGGATCCCGGCAGAGTGTGGTGGTGCTGGACACAGCCCACATGCCAGGTTCACGATTTGTGTGAGCTCACGTGTCCTGCATAGTTGGGACCTTGGCTCGTTAAGGGCAGAGCATGGCCAATGGGACGGCTGATGAAGCACCATCGTTATTGCGACTGTGCGCGGCATGCATTATGATGACGCCATTTCAGAGGGGGCTGAGAATCGCAAACAGGCATCAAACCGGCGCCAGCCCCGATTCTTCGTCGTAATTGATTCTCCGCCCGATTGACGATTACGATATCGACATCGGGCAACGGAGAATCCACCACTTGAGCATGATTCCCCGGTCTCCGACGGTAAAATCGTGTTCAGCGATCGGCTGTAGAATCCCCGTTTTCGCCAAAATTGGGTTGGTGCCACGTTTGCGATGCTCCACCCCCTCTAAAATAGCGTACTCATACACACGCCACATGGATTCCATCAGGGTGTCACCTAAGGCCCTCCCCCAATGCTTTTCCCCCGAAGGACTGGGTTCACGACGCCGTGGATCACTCATGCTATTTATTTTTGTGGACCCAGTATGGCAGCTGTGGACTGAGTCCAGCTCCGCCACAGTTGGGTAGGATTCGTTCCACGGGCAGGGGGGGGGGGGCTTTGGCGGGGGATGGGGTACTGGGGGTGGGTAGTCCAGGGGTGGTGAGCCTGGTCAAAAGGGTGCAGTTTTTGGCAGGCCGGGTCCGCACGCAGCCGGCACCACATTGCACGGCGTGGCCTCTGCAGACCGCCGCTGTGTGCAAGTGTGGCCACTGACCCACCAATTCTCTGGCCATATCCGCAGCGGAAGCTGGGGGCTTTACACTGCGTGCCTGCTAGCACCCCACCAGACAGACGATCGGTTCAGCTTTTGCCACGTTTCTTCGGGCGTAAAACACCACAGTTCCCACGCCGATGTCAGCACCTAGTCTTCAAATCAGAGAATCCAGCCCCAGGTCTGTAAAACAGTGACAAAAGATCTCCCTTTTCTCAAAGAACCTCTATAAAGCAATTATTCATCTCTGCTATTGGTAGTTACAGTGGATTGAGAGCTGAGACGGTGTTTTGTCTTGTTAGTTAAGTGGGAATAAAGATTGCAATGAAGGGTATTGTAGTCACTGTATTGAATAATATTGTTTAACCTGTAATTCTAAGTTATTTTCTGGTGTGCTGTTGAAGATTTTAATACTCTGTTCGTAATAAAGTTTTTTTTAATGTATCAAATCCCTATTTCGTTGGGTAATTACTCCTGGAGCAATGTATCCTTTCCTCATAGACGTACAAAATTCAAAGAAAATTTTGGGACTTCTGTCCAGTATGCTAGCCACTGTTGGGGTCTGGTCTGGGATCATAATAGTTTTGAAATCACCCAAAAATTGTTGTGCTGTTGCCTGTACAGCCTGGTGTGGAGTCGGAGGAACCAGAGTTTGATTTGATTTGAGTGATAGGTGATGTAAGATAGGCAAAACACCCCCAAGTAGCAAGTGGAGTGCTGTTTACCAAGTTTACATCCCTCATAACATGAATAACGCCAGTCTAGTTCAATGCCAGCATGGCATTTTGATTCAACGCAGGGATGTGATTCAGGTGAGCTTCCTTCAAAATGAGTATTCAGAATATTTAAACATATTCAAATACTATTCCTGACATGGCTCGGCAAGAATTGTGCACCACCATTGAAGTCTGGAGTGGATGATAATAATAATAATCATCTTTATTAGTGCCAGAAGTAGGCTTACATTAACACTGCGATGAAGTTACTGCGAAAAGCCCCTAGTCACCACATTCCGGCGCCTGTCCGGGTACACAGAGGGAGAATTCAGAATGTCCAAATTACCTAACAGCGTGTCTTTCGGGACTTGTAGGAGGAAACCAGAGCATCCGGAGGAAACCCACGCAGGCACAAGGAGAACGTGGAGACTCTGCACAGATAGTGACCCGAGCCAGGAATCTAACCTGTGACCCTGGAGCTGTGCAGCAACAAATGACCTGTTTTCACAATGACGTACACCTGACGTTTGTGCTGTGCTAACGTCCCATCCTGCATGCCTGCCACTGATAGGAATTGAAAATCCTGTCTTTAAAGTGGAACCACTTCACAGAGATGTGCAGGTTGTGGAAGAAGAGGATTTCATCAGTTCGACAAGTGGAAGAATCTCTTCCTGAGAATGACGTACAGCATGTTTATATAATCATGAAAAGCACCGTTCATCTGGTCATTTCAAGGGATACTCAGGTGAAATTTCAGGCACTTCACTCTAGCTTCTCATCGACATTGAAGGGCAAATATCTATATTGAGCGACAAATCTGCCATTGTTATTTGTAGCAACTGTTCCTCCCTCCTGCGACGACACTCTTCGCTCTTACGATTACTCTATTGTTCCAACTTTTGGGAAAGATCACAGTTCCATTGCGCCACATAAACATCATCCCAGGAAGGTTGATGTTTTATGTAGCAAAAGGCACAAACCATATAGGGATAAACATTTTCGATAAGTTTGGTTTCAAACTTGAGTACCCCACTGGAGAACACATTAACGTGATTGATGATAATGACTGTGCACAACAGTATCCTTCCTTGTTTACTGGATTTAGCAGATTAAGTGGTACTGTCATACTCCTCACTTTGACACATTAATTCCACCAATTTTACAAAATTTGAAGTAGTTGCTGTCTGCGTTTCATGCTGAAGTATCACTGGAACTGAAAAGGCTTAAAGCAGATGACATCACTGAACCAATCAGCTCTCCTCCATGGATATTGAAACCAGTCAATCTCCAACACAAAAATGGTGAACTTAGACTATGCTTCAATCTTAAAATGGTCATCAAAGCAATCATTCCATTCAACTATCTACTTCTCATGATCCAAGAACTATTAATAATAATAATCACTTATTGTCACAAGTAGGCTTCAATGAAGTTACTGTGAAAAGCCCCCAGTTGCCACATTCCGGCGCTTTTTCGGGGAGGCTGGTACGGAAATTGAACCCGCGCTGCTGGCATTGTTCGGCATTACAATCCAGCTGTTTAGCCCACTGTGCTAAACATCATTCCATGACGCTACATTTTTAACAAAGCTTGATAAGCAACTGAGCTATCGTTAAGTACAACAAACGGAGCAAAGCTATACCTTAACACCTTTGCTACTCACAAAGGTGTGTTCTAGTCCCACAGAAAGCCCTGTGGACTAAGTTCAGCACTAATGCATTCCAGAAGATAAATTTTCGATCCTTCCAGAGATTGAGGGAATGCTCAACTTATTGGATGATGTCATTGTCCACGGAACATGATCCGTGCTTATCAGTGGTTCTCACTCGACTCACACACGCAATTTGATGCTCAACAAGGACAAATGCACATTTGTGGCATCTGAGACTGACTTTCTAGAGTACAGGTTGACAGCAGGTGGAGTAAAGCCGACACACAACAATGTCAAAGCCATGCACATGCTTCTGACAATGTCTTATGTGAAGGAGTTGCCATATTTCCTCAGTATTATCAACTTTTACTTCAAATTTATTCCTAAATCGGCAGAGAATACAAAGCATTGTTGGAAGCTACTCTACAGACATGCACAAGGGAATGAGCAATCACACAGCAAATAGTACTTGACACAATGAAGGCAAAGGAAATGTGTATCACAATGGATATGCCAGGAAATGCAATTGGAGCTGTCCTCTCACAGTGCATTGAAGGAAGTGAACAACCAACTGGTTTTCGTCATGCTCACTGTTAGAAATTGAACACAAATACTCTCCAGGAGAGTGGGAAGCACTAGCCTGCACTTGTGAGCATTGGCATATGTATCTTTATGTTAGAAAGTTCATCTTTTTGAACCAATCACAAAATGCTGCCCACATTGTAAGCCACGTCAGGGTCTGGTCATCGGCTTCTAGGATCTACAGATAGTCAGACCATCTTCACTGCTCCAACTTTGAGGATGAGTATGTGCACGTTCACGCAACCGAGCAGCTGACAAGCTTAGCCATGCTATTATTGCACACAGTGATGAACAATGGTGAAACAACTTGCGACATCAAAGACTACCCGATTTTGTACACGACTATAAATGTTATTATGCGAGAGGAGTTGAAGGTAGAATCAAGGACAGACAGTATATCAGTACCAAAAGCTGAATGGCCTTGCAAAATAGAGGAAGAACAGGTTCTGTACTACAGAGTACACAATGAACTCATATTGTTTGATTACAGCTGTATTGAATGTGAAACTTGAGCGATTATTCTGAAAGTGCTACAACAACAAATATAGCCCGTGAAGGACATCTGGACATAGTTAAGAGGAAACATTGATTCCATTAAGCAGCCTGGTAGCAGCTATAGATCAGGGCACAGAGAGGTTCATTAGAAACTGTATACACTCAATGGAAAAACTGTGTCTGCACCTCTACAACCCCTCATTGACAACAAAACCATGGAAACAATTGCAAATAGATATTTTTGGAAAGCCCAAGCAGCGCCGAGCAATCAATGTTGTTTTGCTTGTTGTTCATGATCTGTAAATCCTACAACAAATTCCATATTCACCATTTCAGTGACTGACATTCTAGACAAGCTGTTGACAAAATGGGGTTTGTCAGAGAATATCAAGACAGAAAATGGACCACAGCTTGTGTCCAGTCAGTTCATGGAGTTTCTTGCAATCCACCAGAATTCACCACCGTCTGACGTCATGATCAGCCTGCAGTCGAATGTGACATCAGACGATTCAGCGGGGTGATCAAGGATGACCTGACAGCTTCTATTGCAGAGGAGAAAATGTTTGAACAATCCATTCGTATCATACTTCCCACACATTGATCCCCCCTACGCTCTCTGACTGGAAAGATGCTCGCTGAATTTATGATTGGCTGTAACTTTCACTTGCCTCTGACCATTCTTAAACTGTCACTGGCAGCCAACAAGGTCAGACGAGCCGAAGAACCGCCAAGTGTCAAAGTTAAGCAAAAACATATTTTGACAAATGAACATGCGCAAGTTAACTATGATTTGAAGTTAGAGATTGGGTTCACATCTGCGAGGCACAGAACACAGTATTTGTCACACTGGTATTTATGGCAAGTACCTAATCTCCTTTATGCCATGTTCTCAAAGGTAAGGTACCATCGCCACAGTCTTAGATGACCAGAGGAAGCTTTACCCTTTGAGGGGGAGAGCTAATTTGTGGTGATTTAATCTGAGGCGAGCAGAAAGTTTGAGAGAAGGCAGGGCCTTCATGAATAACCTCAGCCAGTATGGGAATTGAACCCGCTGGCCTTGCTCTGCATCATGAACCAGCTGTCTAACCAAGTGAGCTAAACTGGCCCCCCTCACAACTATGACCATCTGAACATAAGAGTCTGACATTTCATTGGATTTTACAGCATTTCTGCACTGCTGTATTTTATCCACATTTTATAAAGCACATTTAAGATTGTAACTATTTCAACTGGCATTGCAACCTTAAAAAGTATTAATCCAAGCTGCAATCTCTAACAGTACCTCATCACCATTGTGGTAATTTATATATATGACATATGGGCCTATGCCTTTGGTGCTTTAACCCGCAAGCTATGCTTAAAATGCACCAGAGGTAATTCTGAATGATTTGCATGAAGCCTGGGATATGAGGCCAGTATTTTATGTCCTTTCTTAACTGCCCTTGAGAAGGTGGTGGTGAACCATTTCCTTGAACCACCACTATCCATCCGATGTAGATACCTTCACGGTGCTGTTAGGGAGGGAGATCCAGGATTGTGATCCAGCGACTGTGAAGCAATGGTGATATATTTACAAGTCAGAACAGTGTGTAGCCAAGAGAGCAATCTGCAGCTGGTGATGTTTCCATGTGCTTGCTGCCCTTTTCCTTCTAGGTGGAAAAGGTTGTGGGTTTGGAAGGGAACTTGGGAGAGTGTAGTGATATTCAGATATCAATAAACATGATCAATGTATGTAAATGTAGGACAGTCATTTCAACACTAGATGGCTCACAGTCATCTACTATAAGAACTGGTTTCCCTCCTTTTCTAAGTCAGATGACATGATGATGTGATTCAGAACAGTGAACAAGCAAGACATAGAATAGCTGGAGTGAGACAAGTTAGAGCTAGTTTGTTATAATAGTGTATAGTTATCTGTATTGTACTTTAATTCTTTATTGTTAGTTTAGTATTGAGTAAAAGGGCTCACAGTTTATTATTTTATTACTCATTAAATAGTTCATCTTTCAACAAGAAGACTATTGGTCATTTTATCGTCGTGGTGGATTTAAGAGTAATATATATATTTCAGATAAGTCATTATTTAAACTATGACAGAGAATTGCTTGTAGATGATAAAAATATGGTGCCATGCGCATCAGCAGTGAAGAGAGTAAATGTTTGAGGTAGTAGTTGGGGTACCAGTAAAATGGGCTGCTATGTTCACGATAGTCTCAACCTTCATGAGTGTTTTTGGAGCTGTGCGCATCCAGGCAACCAAAGAGTATGACACTCCTGACTGTCAATGGCTTTGGTGAGTCAGGAGATGAGTGACTCACTGCAGAATTCCCAAATCTCTTCTGATTTAATAGCCACAGTATTTACATGCATTTAAATTCCTGGTCAATGGTAACCTTCAGAATATTGATGTTTGGGGGATTCAGCGATGATAATGCTTTTGAATGTCAAGGGGAGATAATTAGTTTCTCTCTTTTGAAGATGTTCATTGCCTGGCACTTGCATGGTGTGAATATTACTTGCCACTTGTCGGCACAAGCTTGAGTGTTGCACAGGCGTTGCTGCATGTGGACATGGACCGCTTCAGTATCCAGGGAGTCATGAATGGTATTGAACATAGTACAATCATCAACAGGCACCCCCGCTTCTGACCTAAGGGAAGGACATTAATGAAGCAGCTGAAGGTGGTTGAACCAAGGACACTACCCTGAGAAATTACTGCAGTGAGAATTACTGGACTGAGATGATTGACCTCCAACAACTGCAATTGTGCTAGGTAAGGTAAAGTTGCTGATGTGTTGGGTAAGCTGGGTCTGTGAGGACTGCGTTTACTGCAGCAGTGTGTGAGACAGGCTTCCAACACTTGAAGAAATGCAACTCGATTTTATTGAACTCTTAACTATTATACATACTTTAAATTGTGGGTTGACGCTATGCTGACTTGACTGGAGACCTGAGGCTAACCTGACCAGACTATCCTACTACCACATGGTGTGTGTTCTCGTTGCTGCTCATGAGCTTTGACTGTCTCAGAGGCTGGATCCCAAGAGAGCGGGAAAACTAGTGCCCTCTGGCTTTATAGTGGTCATGTCCAGTCTGGTGATTGGCTGCTGTGTTCCAGGTGTTCACTGGTCATCCTGTGTGTCAATCATTGCCTGTCTGTGCACCATCATATACGTGTGTGTATATTATGACAGTTGCCACAGTCCCAGGTGACCATAGGCTACTTTCCTCTTTGAAGGGGAGAGCTAACTGGTGGTTATTTCACCTGAGGATAACCACATCTCAGGCAAGGGGGAAGGTTGAGATGAATAACCTGAGCGGTAAGAAACACACCCTTTTTATGGCAAAGCTGATATAAAGGAGGTATTTAAGGGGACAATTACAAGTTGTGGTTCAGATAAAGGGTGGAAGGCTGGGGTGGGGTTCGGGTCAGACCAGAAAGGCAGTGTGGGAGGGGAAGTCGGGTCGGACTGGAGGAGGATGGGGAGAGTCGGAGTGGAGGGAAGCATCAGGGACGGTGTGGTAGGTCCCCCAGGGCGGGGTGTCGTAAGTGAGGTGGGCATCCTGTGTGGGGCTGGTCAGGGTTTTTTAAATAGTTACTCTAGAGTTAGAAATTATTTTTTCTCTAACTCTTTAAGAATAACCATCAGGGTAAAACTGGAAGAGCCATCTAAAGTCAGTGATTTAAATCACTTCTGTCAGATGGATCCCAACCCAGTGCAATTATTCATTGAGGTTGCTAAACGTGTTCTGAATCTATCCCATTTAGCACGGTACTAGTGCCATACAACAGATTGGAGGTCTGTGCGGTGGTCACTTTTGCCAATGCTGTCATAAGCAAATGCGTCTGCAACAGGTAAGTTGGTAAGGGAGAGGTCAAGTAGCTTTTTCCGTCCATTAGTTCCTTCAGCAGCTGCCATATTCTCATAGCCTTACCTTTATAATTTGGCTGGCCTGGTCAGTAGCGGTGCTACCAAGCGAAAGGGAAAATGCTGGAAAATCTCAGCAAGTCTGGCAGCATCTGTAGGGAGAGAAAAGAGCTAACGTTTCGAGTCCGATGACTCTTTGTCAAAGCTGTCATCGGACTCGAAACGTTAGCTCTTTTCTCTCCTTACAGATGCTGCCAGACTTGCTGAGATATTCCAGCATTTTCCCTTTTGTTTCAGATTCCAGCATCCGCAGTAATTTGCTTTTCCCCCGTGGTGCTACCAAGCCACTGTTAGCGGTAGTGGTGCTACCAGGCCACTGTTAGTGATGGACATTGAAGTCTCTCACCCAAAGTACATTCTGTGTCTTTCGTACTCTCATTGCTTCTTCCAAGTGGCGTTCAACATGGAGGAGTACTATTATATCAGTTGAGGGAGGGTGATAGGTGGTAATCTGCAGGAGGTTTCTTTGTCATTGTTCGACTGACGCCATGAGATTTCTTCTCATTAGGTCTCCTTGTATGAATAAATACATTGGAAGCAGTTCAGAGGAGGTTTACTAGACTAATAATGGGTGGGTTGTCTCATAAAGAAACTTTGGACAAGCTAGGCTTTTATTCGAGAGTTTAGAAGAACAAGAGGTGATTTGGTCAAATCGTATAAGATGCTGAGGAGTCTTGACAGGGTGGATGTGGAAAGGAAGGGCGCAATCTTCTGGCCATGTTGCGCTGGAAAAGCAGCTCGTCGTGGGGCAGCTTGGCTGCTGAAATCTGGAAGACCCAGCTCTCGGGATCTACCCGGCTTGCCATGCCTCTCGTGATTCAATGCAATCTCGCAAGGCATTGCAAGCGGAATCCCGCCCACAATGGGCTGGATCACTTTTTTAGCAAATCTCGATGCGCAGATTGCCAAAGTACCTGAGGCTTTGGAATTCAATCCCTTCGCCTTGGGACTTCGGAGGAGCGGAGCTCCCTGTTGTAAAAAATGAGACTATGTGTAGCCTCGGCCATGCATTGCCCACCGTGGGTGTTGGAGCATGGGGGTGGGGTTGGGTACCCTCCCATGTTGTGTTTGGGCTGGGGGGAGTTGGAGATTTTTTTGTGGGCTTCGGAGATCGGGACGCTATTCAAAAATGGCGCACGCAAACTCTCGCGACAACTTGGAGTTCCAGCGAGCAGAGCACTTTGTTGCAAAAAAAAAGGCTATGGACGGCCTCGACCGCATGTTCCACATTTAGGCCCCTCAAGTCGCGTTGAATAGGCACGTGTTTCTTCGCATTGCGAGTGCCGGGAAATACGCGGCTAAAGGCGCTTGCGAGGCGACTTTGTTACCTTTTGTGAAGATCGTGCCCAATGTTTCATCTTGTGGGAGAATCAAGAACTAGGTGTCACTGTTTAAGAATAAGAGGTTGCCCATTTAGGACAGAGATGAGGAGAACTTTTTTCTCTGAGCGTCGTGAGCCTTTAGGGCGGTGTAAGCAGAGTCTTGATGAGAAGGGGGGGTGAATGTTTTTTAGGGGGCTGGCATGAATGTGGGTTTGAGGTTAAAATGGAGCAGGCCGAAGGGACTGTGCGTCCTATTTCTGTCCCTAATTCAAATGTCCAAGTTCATTAGGCCCAGAGTCAATGCTGTGGACTCCCTGAAATGAAAAATGAAATGAACCACTCCTTCCTGCCTGTATACCTTAATTCTGCTGGGTATGTCCTGTCCCAGCAGGGGTGATGAGAGTAGTGTCTATGATATTTTCTGTAAGGTATGATTCTGGGAGGACAGCCCTCCCAATTTTAGCACACAGCCTTCGGTCATAAGGAATTCTTTGCCGAATTAATGGGGCAATGTGTGTCTGGGTTGATGCTAGATCGTCCGTCTAATGTCATTCTATTTTCCTGTAAAAGTTTGGTACAACTATAGTAGTTTGATACAACTGACGACAGTAAAATGCACTACAGTGGGTAGGGCAGACCAGTTGAGGAAAGCAGATGTCGGTCCTGTGTTAGAAGAGTGTGTGTACCAAAGAGGCAATGGGAGAGCTGTGTCAGCCACTGCATTATCTGGGTAGCTCACCCTGTGATTGCGAACGTCAGCACCACATTGAGGCTAAAGCCTCACTTCAAGCATCTACAGAGAATCTGTGCAGTGTCACAGAAGGTGGCATCCAGACATAAAATTGTCAGTCAACTGAGATGCCTCTTAACAAAGAGAGAAAGAGAGTCTATTTAGTTTGGTATAACAGGAAGACAGCAGCATGATACAACCAGACAGCTTGAACAGGTTCTTAGCCTCTGAAAAGCTCTGGGTGCACTAAGAGGCTCCTATAGGTAAGGCCTGCCATTTATCAGATCAGAGACAGCAGCCTGTCTCCTGGCACATAAAGTCTGAAAATTTACTTGAAGGTTTTGTCTAATCTGCTCCTGAGCAGTCACCAGGGCAACAGTCTGTGCTTCCGTATTCTATAACAGGCAGTCGACCTGCTCCAATAGATGAGAATTTACCCGGTACTAACCTGTTTAGCTTCAATTGGTTTCAGAATGCAGTCTGATGCATCTGATGAAAGTAAAGCCTAGTCATGTACATCTGTGTTTACTTAAAGGCATTTTAACTTTTCTTATAATTTTATCAGAAAACTATTTTTCCAGGGCGCAATCTAATGGCCTCATCACGCTTGATTCGGAGATGTGACGAAGCTGGTAAATCTCGTGAGAAGCCTCTCATGAGGTCTCGCGTAAGGTCACAATTTGGATCTCACCCTTGCTGGATGGGAGCCAGATTTACATATTTAAATGAGCATGTAGGCTGGATTCTGCCAAGACCTGGGAACTAATGGCCTCGCCTGGGAGACTTCACCGTGGTGCCATTTAGCACCAGGCGTAATGGCACCTGACGGTTCCCCCAGGTCATTGGAGGTTCCCCAGATGGTTGTGCAGGGGTGGTACGCTAGCACTCCTGCTGGCACTCGGGCACCTTGGCACTGCCAGCCCAGTGCACTGGCACTGTCAATGTGACACCTTGGCACTGCCAGTGTGCACAAGTTGCACTGTCAGGCTGGTAGGGGCAATGCCAGGCTGGTAGTGCCAAAATGCCTAGGTGCCAGGTTGCCTGTGCCAGGGATCTGGCCCAGGGGTGCTTTGCCATTAACAGGTGGGGTGAAGGGGAGCCTCAGAGTTGGGACTGTGGTGGGGGGAACGGGGCGTCTGGAGGCTATGGTGGGATCCCTGAGGTGCAGTTGAAAGATCGGATAATGGTGCCCTGATCCACAAGCCATCTTCCTGCATTGGCCAGCTGAGCTCGTCAGTGCAGGAAATTAAGTAAATGCAGTCTTCACAGGGCATTCCTACCGAGGCCAAAAAAACTGGCAAAGTCCCGTTAGATAACAGAGTCGTTCTCAGCACTGCAGGCATCGAGAAACATCCTGCTGTACGCGTCCAAAATGGGACCGTTTTTTCCACGTTGAATCACAGCCCTAGTATTTTTTAATGTTTCTTTTATCCTTCCACCTGAGATTTTCCTTTTGCTGAAGGAGAGATGTTAATGGAATCTGCTTTGTAAAAATTATTGAACTGGAAAATGTGATTCAGAAAGAATATATGAAATCATTTTTACATTAAGAAGCAAATCGAGTGTGTGAACAAATTAAGAATGTTTTTCTTGTTCAAAAATATATCAGGTTGGAAAATCTAGAACTAAACTGACAGAAGAAAAATGCAAAGTGCACACTTATGTATATGCTTGTTAGAAATTTCAAGTCTATTTTGGTAATTATCCTGGCTAAGCATCACTGGTCTTTCCTGCAAGTACATGACATCCATTCCTTGTGCTGTCTACCTAGCATCTGCATGTATATTAGCATTATTCTGGAGAGTACAAACATGAGGGGCTGGATTCTCTGATTTTGAGGCTATGTCCGGAGGAAGTGTCTAGTTCTTTGATGAAAAAAATCAGTGAGGCCCCATCACTGACCCTCCGACCAGTGAGGGGCTAGCAGCCATGTCACAAAAACACACGGCCTTTACGACATAAACGGCCGCAGAATTGCCGGGTCCATGGCCGCGCATGCGCACAGCACCAACCTGCAGCAGTTGCACTGTACAACATGGCGCCGGTTGCGTATGGACCCAACCTGCCAGACAGTGCCCCACTGGACACTCTGTCGCCACCCCTGGACCACCCCCCCCATCAGTCCCCTGCCCTCGCCGAAGCCCCCGCCGGCCATCGGCATGCCCCCCGACTGTGGCGGCGCTGGACACACTCCGCGGCCGCCAGGCCATGTACATGAAAACAGAGCACAAGTGAACCGTCCCATCGTGAACTCGGCCCATTGGGGCGGAACATCGGGAGAGGGCCTTCAGGTAACATCGTGAGGCCACCCCAACGGCAGGTGCCGTACTCTCCGATAACGCTGTTTTTGAGGGGCGGAGCACCTGAAAACAGGCACTGCCCCGATTCGGTCGTCAAAAAGGATTCTCCGCCCGATCGCTGATTATGAAATGGTGTCAGGGAACGGAGAATTCCGCCAGAGTTGTTCTTTTACTATAAGTAAGTCTGGGCAATAGATTTTAGTTTATCTTGGCCATCTTTTGGGAGTTTTCACATTATGTGCACTGTAATAAGCTAACAAGATCAAGGCCATTTTGTAGAACACTGGGCTAAAAAAGCCATACTGTACTTCCATTGTATAATCAGTCATAAATATCAATCGAGAATTATTGTATAATTATTAACAGCCAGAAACAGATGACTCAATAAGTTGTGAGCCCCAATGAATAATTGAAGAAAAAGTAATGAATCAAGTAGTTATTAAGATTAGTAATATTTGACGTTTGAAGATTGAAATATTAATTTGCTGCTGTAAGCTTTGTCTACAGGAAAATGGGAGCAGTCAGACTTCGAGTGTAACATGGGCAATTCGAATGTAACATTCGTCCTTGATCGTCTAGAGCAGATGTCTGGAGGATGAATGAAGGTGTACAAATTCAGATAAAAGGAAGATCATGAACTGTCTCATTGTTCTGCTCCATGGAGCATAAATAGCTAAATTGTACATAAATGGCTAATTTCAACAAAAGAAAATGACAACTGGCTAATTACAACAGACCTGATTTGAGATGCGTTAACTCTAATTTAACGGGTAAAAGTCGGTTTCTGAGACCATCTTGTTGCTTGAGATTGGACCATAGTTGAGGTGGGCAGCACGGTAGCACAAGTGGATAGCACTGTGGCTTCATAGCGCCAGGATCCCAGGTTCGATCCCCCGCTGGGTCACTTGTCTGCGGAGTCTGCACGTTCTCGCCGTGTCTGCGTGGGTTTCCTCCGAGTGCTCCGGTTTCCTCCCAAAGACGTGCGGGTTGGGTGGATTGGCCATGATAAATTGCCCTTAGTGACCAAAAAGGTTAGGAGGGGTTATTGGGTTGCGGTTTGGCTGGAAGTGAGGACTTAAGTGGGTCGGTGCAGACTCGATGGGCCAAATGGACTCCTTCTGCACTATATGTTCTAAATGCTCCATGGGGCAGGATTTCAGGGAAATCTTCCACCCAACCTGATCAGAAGATGGAACAATCTGTTGTGTATTGATAAGTATAACTTTTCGCTTTTAAAATTAACTTTTATAATTTACTCTCCAGAGTTCTGCTTTTACTTTAGTTGGTTAAAGTCTTGTCAGAACTAAAGTGAAAGTATTGAGTTACAGGGAGAAAAAATCTTCATAAATGTTAATACCAAATGGGTGAAGTGCCATAATCCTGATCAAAGGTCCCCTCAACATTTTTTGGAAAGTGACTTGTTTGACACATTACTGGATACAAATAATTATTTAAGTCAATTTGCAGAAAAGGAATTATGGAGCAAATACTTCCATACTTCAACTTAGTTCACTGTCTCCTCATAAATTAGAAAAATTATCAAGAGCACCACCCTATTTTGACAACCACACTAATAAATATCAATATTTCTTGTCAGACTTTTCAATGAATTAGGCCAGAACATGCACTGAACTTGGGTTGATCTATTTTAATTTGGGCTCTCCCAGGTTTTACCTACCTCTTACAGTAGAGATAAGCAACGGATCTTGAATATGTTAGTCTTTGTTCTTTTGCAACCTTCATGAACAGGAAGTTTTACAGTTTCTTGATTCTGTTCATGTCTAGAGATTGAACCATGCAGGTGCCAATTAAACTGGCTCCCACCTATGCTGAGCTGTGTGTTTCTTGAAACCCGTTCCTATGGGACTCAAGGAGTAGGAGATCCTAATCCTGCAATGCTTTACTATCTATGGAAATGATAGAATGTGTTAAAATGTATCAATATGTAACAATCTAATAAACATTTGATAACTTGGCACATTAACCCACAAGTGAGGTCATTTATATACCATTTTGCAGTCATAATTTCACGGCACTATGTGTGCTGGCCACCCTAGAGAGTTGAAGGTCAGGTATGCTGCCAAGTTACGAGTTAATAATAAGATTTCCTTGCAACTTGGAACAACAGCCTTTCCAATATAAATGAGAGAGCAGCAGGTTTCCACAAAGATAATCTTCATTAGTCTTGATTAGTGTCCCAAGTAGGCTTACATTAACACTGCAATGAAGTTATTGTGAAAATCAATATAGCATAGCATCACCTTGTCCATTTGATGTTTTAGTATCATCTACAAGAAATTCTTAAGCAAAAAAAAAATAAGTACTTGTTAATACAGTCCATAAAGGATGCATGAACAGATAAATTAGGGAGTCTTGTATGAGAAAAGTAACTTTGACATAGACCACTCTATTTATATAACTAGATTATTTTCAAAGGATTCATGAACAAATATGTCATGAGTGAATTTGTTTTTGAAGACTACAAAGGACTTAAAGGGGCATAAATGTTGTGATGGCCCCTTTAAGGGCAACACAGCAGACCAAGGGTCACATGCCCTGTGTGACCAATAGGAACTCAGAGTGTGGAATCACCCCATGGTGAGAGAGACTCTTAGATAAAGATACATTTTGAAAGCTAGCTACAGCATGAGGCTGTGGAACAATTCTTATTAATAAATATATTTTGTGTTTCTTACTTAAGTCTGTGAAATTACATCTTTACATCTTATGACAAGGATAAATTATCCTGACACTGCCTCTGGCCCAAAACCTGTGAGTATCCCATTTTGAACAAAATCTGAAAACAAAGTACTCACCAGGCGGCCTCTTTTTTGGGTAAATTAACCCATTTGACTCCTTGACGGAGGACTGGACGCAATACGTCGATTGCCTTGGGTATTATTTCCAAACAAATGAAATAGGAGAGGAGGCGAAATGCAAAGCAATTCTCTTAAGTATTTGTGGGACACAGACCTCTAACCTTACTCGCAGTATTCCTGCCCCAAGAGTGCCCATCTCCAAATCATTCAGTGAGCTTGTGAATTTAGTCAAGGCTCAATTACAACCTCAACCATCAGTCAAACTCCAGAGATTCAAATTTAATTCAATGGTGAGAGCCTCAGGTGAATCGACTGTGACTTCTAACGCTAAACTGAAGCAATTCTTGGAGTATTGTGATTTTGGAGCCACCATAAATGAAATGTTACAGGATAGTGGTTGGTCTGTGCAATTCAACACAGATTGCTTGCAGAGGTCGACATAAAGTTTGAATGAGCAATGGAGATAGCTCTGGTCATGGAATGTGCTGAATAAAAATTTTAAAAGGGCTGATGAGTGCAGAAAATGGCACCGTTCACCAGTTAGGACAGGAGCATGCAGCTAGTCGTATCACCAAAACCGCTGAAGCCACCGAGAAGCGGGAAATAATTTCTGCCACCAACAGAACAAAAAAGTACAGAATAGGCAATTGCTCATTCGTGCTTAAAGTGGAATGTTACCTATGACAAGGTAACCACACTCATATTTTTATTGTCACAAAAGAGGACATTTGATAAAGCAGTGTAGAGCTCAGTTAAGATCACTGAGTAATCGATCAACTAAGATGTTACAATTATACATCATGGAAGAGCCTAGCACCTACGATTCTGGTATTTACTCTCTGTTTAATCTAAAAACATGCAAGATAGACCTGTAATGCTCTGGGTAAATGGAAAGCCTCTTAAAGTAGAGGTGGATACAGAGGTATCAACCACTCTGATGGGCAAACATACATTTCAATACCTAATAGAGTGAGTCCAACCACTGAACTTGAAGAGAACTTCTGCCAAATTGAAGCTTTATGTGGGAGAAGCCATGTTAATCAAAGGCACCACAATGGTACCTGCAAGCTGTGGACAACAGTCCACCCAGCTCCCAGTGATAGTAGTGATGGGTAAAGGACCAAGCTTTCTTGACCATGATTGACTCAAAGAAATGAAGTTGAATCGGGCTGAAACTTCTCAAGTCCCCGAAGGGGACTGCCCGAACTGATAAGAAAATACGATATTTCTGTGATGAATTGGGCAAAATCAAAGGGCTACAAGTTAAGATTTATATGGATCCAGAGGCGACTCCCTAATTCTTTTGGGCAAGACCGGTACCAACTGCCTTACGAGAGAAATTGAATACTGATTTAAATTGGTTGGAAGAACCAGTTATTATCCGGCCGGTTCAGTTTTTGGAATGGGCAGCACCTATAGTCCTCATACTGACACTAGACAATGCCATCAGCATCTGTGGCAATTATATGCTGACAGTTAATCAGGCTGCCAAGCTGGATAAATATACAATCCTGAGAGTTGAAGACCTGCATACATAGCTGGCAGGTGGTCAACCTGACACAAAGCTGGATATGAGTCATGCTTACCAGCAACTCTAATTAGATGACACATTCCCGGGAGTATGTCACAATAAACACACACAAAGACCTGTTCCAGTATACATGCCTGCCTTTTGATGGCGTGACTTCGGCATGTGTAATATTCCAAAGGACAGTGGCAAGTCTGCTACAGGGGCTACTATAGGTTGCAGTATACCTTGATGATGTCCTTATAACTGGATCAACTGAGGCCAAGCATCTAGCAGAGAGATTTCAGGAGGCTGGAGTACACCTCAAGAAAGCATCTTACAAGCCACTGAGGTGACCGACCTGGGGCATTGTGCAGATGCACAAGGGTTACATCCGTGGAAGACAATATCAAGGTGATAAAGGAGGCACCTACCCCCACAAACATAACTGAACTCAAATCATTTTTGTGGGATGTTAAACTATTATGGATTTTTTTAAACCAAATATTGATAGTATTGATCCCATATTCTGCTAAAGAAACATCATCGTTAGTCTTGGAAGGCTCCCCAGGAGGACGATTTCAACAGAGTGAAGCAATTGCTGCATTCCTGAAACCTGCTAGAAAACCTTGACCCATTTAAAGAACTGATAATGACCTGTGATGCCTCTCCATATGTTGTTGGTGCTGTGTTGTCCCATGAAATGATGACAGCTCTGGAAGGCCGATAGGGTATATGTCAAGAACCCTCTCAAAGGACGAAAAAGGCTACTCACAAATCGAGAAGCAAGGACTATCAATAGTCTTTGGCGTCAAGAAATTTCACCAGTACTTAAATGATAGGTACTTTATGATCGTTTCTGACCACAAACCGCACCTGGGTCTCTTCAAGTGGCCAAGGCTATTCCCTGGTTGCCTCAGAAATAATTCAATAATGGGCGTTAATACTGTCCACCTAAGAAAATACTTTCAAGCACCAACTTGGAACACAGATAGTGAATGTGCATGCTCTTAGCCACCTAACCTTGCAAGAAAGTATCACATGTTCTCCAGTACCACAAGAAATCATCATGACATTATTTTTTTGGGGCACATTTCCAATCTCAGTGAAGCAGATAGGAGCTGGATCAATAGAGTTCCACTTCTGTTCAACTTGAGAGACAAAGGGCTTGATTCTCCGTCAGCAGGATTCTCCACTCCACATGTAACAACAGGAGTTCCAGCAGCAGAACTTCATGTCAGAATGAGACTGAGCCTGCCTCGTGATTCCAAATTTGCCAGAGAAGATAGAAGCCAGCAAAATTAGTTAGAAAGCAAGCCATGATTCACATTGTGCAGCACAATCATTTCTAGTAAATGAAGGTGTACACGAGAGAAACTTTGGTAGTGGATCAAGTTGAATCCCCAGAATCAGTGCCTAAAAGACCAGACCCCTTTTCTACCCAGTGGACATATGGATTATTCATAAACACATGGACCACTTGAGGAGTAGCGGGATGCTCCAGCAGTCAGTGTTGCCATCAAGAACGTTTCTGAACCCAAATTAAGCACCAAAGTACCTGATTGATCTGTTATCGACATAACTGATGATTCTTTGAAAGCAAATAGTGATGTGTTGCCTGTGCCAGAAGAGGTACACATCCTTGAGGTTCCTTTTAACATCAGATAACAGAATTATGTTCCTCTACAAGAAACAAAAAACCCCATCAAACTCTTGATTCATGATTGTCCAACTCATGTGTATAATGTTTAGTCAGTATTTAAGACTGAGTGAATTAATTATTGAAGATTGTATAAAGATCTTAATGGGAAGGGGTGTGGTGATTGTCTCTTCAAGGGCAACCCAGCAGAGCAAGGGTCACCTGGTCTGGGGTGATCAGAATCCCCCCATGGTCAGAGGCTCCAAGACAGAGATATTTGGGGATCTAGATACAGCTCTGAGCTTGCTGTGCAATTCTTATCAATAAATACATTTAATGTTCACTAATGAATTCTGTGAAGGTGCATCTCTACAAGTCTTGCCTGTAACATGCAGCTTTAATACTGGAAAATAAGAAACCCGCTACACACTGTGAAGAAAGTTGAACTGTGGTAAGAAGTTTGCTTCTCTTGTCATTCACGCAATTGCAATGTTTTTAAATGGGAATTTCCTTAGCTACAGTGATGTCATCGAGTTGTCCAAGCAGCCAACCACATTGAAAAATTCTCGCAGACTGCTAAGCAGAACATGAAAAGCATTAAAATCAGATAACGTTTTAAAATGTTCACAGGTAATCAAGAAATTGGGACATACACAAGAGTTCAGATTGAAGCTGAAGTATCATGAACATGCTTACAAAAACAATTATTTTGAAAATCTATTTGAAAAATCTAGTAATTATTTATAATGGAGACATTATAATAGAGACAATACTGAGTTAAACACGCTGGCATCTATCAGAGGATTGAAATTAGAGGGACATAAAATTTCTGAAATTCAGGGTTAACATCCTTTGAACCATTAGTGAACTTTGAGCAACTGAAGGCAAGAGAGAAATAACAGTTAGTAAGAATTAGCTACAAAATGGTTATGGGTAAAGGAAGAGCTGGAGAATATTTGAAGTCCAGGATTTATTGCTAACATGTAGAATGTAGATTTCTGTACAATCAATTATTATTGCTTTTGTTCGCATCATAGTAACCAGATTAAATTTATAATGGAGGAGTGTAATAATGCACACTCACCAACTTCATTAGAAATACAAAAGATATTTAATAATAAGAAAAACTGTTCAGAGGCCAGAAACTCCCTGGCCAATCCCTACATGTCTTCTACAAATCTTCTCCCTAAGAGAGGATTCCATCCCCCTGAGGTGATTACCCACCCTCAGTCCCAATCGGCCCCTCAAAACAGGTAAACGTCTTCTGATGCGTGTCCCTTAAAGGGGCAATCACTACAAATAACCACACGGAACAAATGTTTGAGATACATGAGCACTGGTAACAAGTTGAAACCTGATAAACCAATGAGTAGTCAACAGGGGCAGTTTTCGACTGAGAAGGAGAAAGGAAATACATTTCTTGGATTACTTCTGATTTTAAAAACCCTAACATGAAATTACTGCCAGCCTATATGAAACAAATGCTGAAGTTAAAAGGAGCAAATTCTCCCTTGGGTATCATGAATTATGGGAAAACGTTTAAAGCGCAGGTCAGCATTTGAGCATGAGAACAAAACTGTATGTGCAGTCCACCTCATTGTACAAGCAAACATGAGAAGAAATAACATGTGATGGATATTTTATACATGGTGGCGAGTTAAGGATTAATAATTGACCTTTAGCTGCACCTTGAAACAATAGGCTTTCCAAAGCAGACTGGATAAAAATAGGCTGCCATGAGAAGAAAATATGGCCTTGTGTGCTTTTTAATGTTTATTGAGGCTAATGGGAATGATATTATGGCCATTACAGTGAGATCAAAAATGGGAACTAAATATTCAATGGTCCATGATTTTTCATCGGGACAGGCATGAAGGAAAGGAAATAGTGGTGGGTAAGTTTGATAGTGCGAAATGGAATAAGTACAATAGCAAGAAATTACCTTGGATCAGAAGATTTAAAAGTCATATCGGTTGAGGTAAGAAATAGCAAAGAGAAGAAGACACTGGTCAGTGTAGTCAATAGGCCCCCAAAGAGTAGCTATACTGTAGGACAGAGAATAAATCAGGAAATAATAAAGGCATGTGAAATCATGGGTGACTTTAATCTTCATGTACATTGGGAAAATCAAATTGGCAGAGGTAGCTATGAGGAAGAACTCATAGAATATATTCCTAGAACAATATGATGTGGATCCTACCAGGGATCAGAAGACCATATGAGCATAAGATATAAGAGCAGAATTAGGTCATTTAGCCCATTGAGTCTGTTCCGTCATTCGATCATGGCAGATATGTTCCTCATCTGCATTCTACCTTCTCCCCATAACCCCTGATCCCCTTATTAATCAAGAAATCCACTTATTAATCAAGAACACCAGATTTGTGCTCGAGGTGCTGTTACCTGCAGGGCTACAGACCAAGAACTGGAAGGTGGAATTAGACAGAATAGTTCTTGGAACTTAAGAACTAGGAGCAGGAAAAGACAATTTAGCCTCTCGAGCTTGCTCCAACATTCAATATGATCATGGCTGATCTCGTCATAGCCTCAACCCCACTGTCCTGCCCTTTCTCCATAACCCTTCAACCCATTACTAATTAAAAATCTGTCCAACTCTTCCTCAAATTTACTCACTGGTCCCAGCATTCACCACTCTCTGAGGTAATGAATTCCACAGATTCATGAGCTTTTGGGTGAGGTAGTTTCTCCTCAACTGTTTTAAATTTGCTACCCCTTATCCTGAAGCTATGACCTCTCGTTTTAAAGTTCCCCACAAGCGGAAGCATCTGCTCCACGTCTACTTTATCCATACCTTTTATCACCTTATATACCTCAATTTGATCTCCCTTCATCCTTCTAAACTCTAAGAGTATCAGCCTAAACTTCTCAATCTCACTTCATGAGACAAACCCCATCTCTGGAATCAATCTAGTGATTTTCCTCTGAACTGCCTCTAATGCCACTACATATTTCCTCAAATAAGGGGACCAAAACTGTGCAAAATACCCAAGTGCAGTCTCACCAATGGCTTGTATAGTTGCAAAAACACTTCCTTGCCTTTACAATATATTTCTTTAGCTATAAATGCCAACATTCCATTCACTTTCTTCATCACCTGCTCTACCTACATGCTAGTTTTCTGTGACTCAAGCATGAGGACACTTATATCCTCTGCACTGGAGCACTGGGAAGTCTCTCCCCATTTAGATAATAGGTTGTCTTTCCATTTTTCCGACCAAAATGGATGACCTCACACTTATCTACGTTAAACTGCATCTGCCACATTTTGGCCCACTAATTAAGCACTCATTTTTACCCATTTGTAAGGTCCTTATTTCCTCATTGCAACTTACTATTTTAGTGTCATCTACAAATTTGGTTCCACTAATGGATCAGGCTATTTTGAATTTAGTAAGGTATAAAGAGACAGGTTTAATAAATAATCTCAGAGTAAAGGATCCCCTTGGAAGCAGTGACCATAACATGGTAGAATTTAGCATTCAATTTTAAAGTGAGAAACTTTTGTCAGAAATAATTGTGCAACACTTAAATAAGGGTGGCATGGTAGCACAGTGGTTAGCACAGCAGCTTCACAGCTCCAGGGTCCCAGGTTCGATTCCTGGCTTGGGTCACTATCTATGCGGAGTCTGTATGTTCTCCCTGTATCTGTGTGGGTTTCCTTCACGTGCTCCGGTTTCCTCCCACAGTCCAAAGAGCTGCAGGTTAGGTGGATCGGACAGGCTAAATTGCCCTTAATGTCCAAAAAGGTTAGGTGGGATTACTGGGTTACTGGGATAGGGTGGAGGCATGGGCTTAAGTAGGGTGCTCTTTCCAAGGGCCAGTGTAGACTCGATGGGCCAAATGGCCTCCTTCTGCACTGTAAATTCTATGTCTATGTTTAAGGGTTATTATAAAGGAATTAGGGCAGAGTTGGCTGGAGTGAACTGGGAAAGGAGTTTAGCAGGAAAGACGGTTGATCAGAAATGGCAGAGATTTCTGAAAATAGTTCATGCCTCACAACAAAATTATATCCCAGTGAGGAAGGATTCTAGGAAAGGGGGAAATCAACCATGGTTAACTGAGAAAGTGAAGGATAGTATTAAATAAAAGAAAAAAACTTGTAGCAAAGATTAGTGGTAAGCCAGAGGATCGGGTAAATGTTAAAAACCAACCAAAGAAAATAAAGAGGGAGAAGATAAACTCTGAGGGTAAACTAACAAGTAAAATAAAAATGGACAGTAAGAGCTTATTTAAATATATAAAAAGGAAAGAGGGGCGAAAGTGAACACAGAATGAGATTCGGGAAATAAAAATGAGGAACCAGGAAATGTCAGAGGAGTTAAACAAATACTTTGCATCAGTCTTCACGGTAGAAGATACGAACAGCATTCCAAAAGTAAATAATCAAGTAGAAATAGGGTCAGAAATAAGTACAATGCCAATCACTAAGGAAAAAGTACTGGGGAAACTAATGGGGTTAAAGGTCGATAGGTCCCCTGGACCCGACGGATTGCATCCCCAAGATATTAAAGGAAATAGCTCCAGAGATAGTGGACGCACTGGTAGTAAACTTCCAAGAATCCTTAAATTCCCAAAAATTCCAGAGGACTGGAAAACTGCCAATATAACACCTTTATTTAAAAAAGGAAGGAGACAAAAAAAAGTAACTATCGATCAGTTAGCTTAACTTCTGTCATTATGAAAATGCTAGAGTCCATCATAAAGGATGCAATAACAGAGCATTTAGAAATTAATAATATGGCCAGAATTCTCCGACTGTTCACCTCCTGTCACTGCGAGACATGCAGCTGGGGGGGGGGGGGGGGGGCATAATCAAGCAGAGTCAGCATAGCTTCAGGAAGGGGAAATCATGCCTGACAAATTTATTAGAATTCTTTGAGGTGGTAATGTGGAGGGTAGATGAAGGGGAACCAGTAGGCGTAATATGCTTGGATTTCCAAAAAGCATTGGATTAAATTTCACATATACAACTATTTGAAAAGATAAGAGCCCATGATGTTGGGGGTAGTATGTTAGCACAGATAGAGGATTAGCTAACTGTTGGAAGACAGAGGGTTGGGATAAGAGGACTATTTTCAGGATGGCAACCTGTACTAGTGGAGTGCCACAGGGATCTGTGCTGAGGCCACAATTAATCACAATATATATTAATGACTTGGACGAGGGACGTGAATGCATTATTGCCAAGTTTGCAGGTGACACAAAAATAGGCTGAAGGCAAGTAGTGAGAATGACACAAAAAGGGATATCGACAGGTTAGGTGAGTGGGCAAAAACTTGGCAGATGGAGTATAGTGGAGGAAAATGTGAATTTATGCACTTTGTTAGAAGAATAAAGGAGCTGAATATTATTTAAATTGTGAAAGGCTGCAGAAAGCTGCAGTAGAGGGATTTGGTTGTCCTAATGCATAAATGACAAAGAGCTAGCATGCAAGTTCAGCAGGTAATTGGGAATGTTGGAATGTTGACCTTATTTCGAAGGGAATGATGTATAAAAATAGGAAAGTCCTGCTAACATTATAAAAAATATTTTTTAAAACACCTGGAATACTGTGAACAGTATAATTTGATTTGATTTGATTTATTGTCACATTGTCACTGAAGTACAGTGAGAAGTATTTTTCTGCAGCCGAGGAAACGTACACAGTACGTACATAGCGGACAAAAGAATAATCAACAGAGAACATTGATAAATGGTACATCGACAAAACAGTGATTGGTTACAGTGCGAAACAAGGGGCCAAACAAAGCAAATACATGAGCAAGAGCAGCATAGGGCATCCGTCGTGAATAGTGTTCTTACAGGGAACAGATCAGTCCGAGGGGGAGTCGTTGAGGAAACTTGTAGCTGTGGGGAAGAAGCTGTTCCTATGTCTGGATGTGCGAGTCTTCAGACTTCTGTACCTTCTGTCTGATGGAAGGGTCTGGAGGAAAGCAGTGCCTGGGTGAATTAATGGTTTTGGTCCCCTTATCTAAGGAAAGATATGCTGCCATTGGAGGCAGTCCAGAGAAGGTTCACTAGGTTGACCCCGAGAATGGAGGGATTTTCTTATGAGGAACAGTTGAGTAGATTGGGCCTGTAATCATACCAGTTTATTGGAGTTATTGAGACATATAGGATTCTCAGGGGGCTTGACAGGATAGATGCTGAGAGGATATTTCGTCTTGTTTGAGAGTCTAGGACCAGAGAGCATAATCAAAGAATAAGGTGGTCACCTATTTAAGATAGAGATGAGGAGGAATTTCTTCTCTCAGAGGGTAGTGAATTTATGGAATTCTTTACCACCGGAAGCTGTAGAGGCTGAATCGTTAAGTATGTGTAAGGCTGAGATAGACAGATTTTAAATTGGTCAAGGAATTAAGGGTTAAAAACATAGAAACATAGAAATCAAGAGCAGAAGGAGGCCATTCAGCCCTTCAAGCTTGCTCTGCCATTCATTATGATCATGGATGAACATCCATCTAAATAGCCTGATCCTGCCTTCCCTTACATCATTTCATCCCCTTCGCTTAAGAGCTATACCTTACTCCTTGAAAACATATAGGGTGCAATTGTCAGTTTGGGAGACTATGGGTTGGATTCTCCGGTTTTCCGGCCAAGTCCGTGTCAACGTGACGGCGGCTGCGCGTGGACCCAGCCTGCCAGATAGTGCTCCCCCTGTAACACCGCCCCTCCCCGCCGCCGGGGCGCCCCCCCCCCCCCCCCACCGTGTCAGCGGAATGGCTCTCTAACCCCTTGTCCCCGTTGGACACAGTCCGCAGCTGCCACGCCAGATTCACAAAAGTTGAGCGGACACGTATCCTGTGCTGTCGGGAAGTTGGCCCATCGGGGGGTGAAGCATCAGGGAGGGCCTCAGGTGACATCCCGAGGCCGTCCCAACGGTGTGTGGCATATTCTTTGAGTACACTATTTTTGAGGGGAGGGGGCGAGTATCCGAAAAACGGCGCCGCCCCGGATTCCGGCGTAAAAATGCATTCTCCGGATGATCGACGAATGTGATTTTGGTGTCGCCAGTCAGAGAATCCCGCCCTGTGATGGAATCTCCATTTGAGAGACTAAGGGCTCTATTCTGCATCCCAGGATGCCAGAACCGTGTTTCTCGATGGCGCGGAGAATCGGGATCGAGTTTCAAGACTAGCAGCAGGATGAAAAAGACCCATTAATGACCCATAATGGTCCATTTGCATCCAGTTAGCAGGCTGGAATCCCATTCTCTGGCCCTCTGCAATTCTACGGTCCCGTGAAATCACGTGGGCACGGATCACTTCTGGTATTTACCAATTTGGCCCTGATGTAGTGAACCTTGAAGTGGGCAAAGGGGCAGCTCCTTAATGGAGATGTCCCCAAAATCCATCTGCGTGCCACAATGCACTTCTGCCCATCCCTCCTTTACCGGTGGCGGGTGCTATCCATGTCAGCAATACGCTCTGCAACCCCTGTCCTTCTGATGAGTGAGCTGAGGAGTGTTAGCACCTGGTGTGCCACTGGGCGTGAATGGCCATGCCCATCCTGTTGATGGGTCAGCTGGGGTCTGAGAGTTCCCGAAGGGGGACATCAGTAAGACTGGCCGTGTTCTGCACATTTATAGGACACAGTGGGTATTTGGCGAAGTGTGCAGCCAGATGGCTTCCTTGCAGGCGGTCTGCTCCCGGCCACCCTGATCCTAGGGGGGGATACCCTAAACCCACACCCTATCTCCTAGTCAACCCCCCCAGCTGGCACAACTGTCAGCACATTGTTGCGAGTTCGGAAACTTTCCTTCCCTCCTCTCTCTCCCCCAGCAGCAATGCCGCTCAGTGCCCATTTTTAAATATCACAAATGAACCGTACTGGCATCACTTCTGCCTGAGGCCCAGAGAATACTGAGCCAAACCCCAAGTAATGACTTGCGAATGCATGCAATTGCCACTTTGAGTAAGGGGTGTGGTGCACATTGACGCCACTGGAATTTTTGGAATGCTCTGTCCCCTCAAAAACGCCACCGCCCCTGATTCCAGCGTGAACGGGGATTCTCCGGCTGTTGGCGAACGCTATTTCGGCGGCGGCCATCGGAGAATCCAACCCACCAGACGGGATTCTTCGCTTTATGACGCTGGAATTGCGTATCACGATTGAGCAAAGAATTGAGCGCTAACCGAAAATCCGTCTCCTGAAAACGGAATACTCAGGAAGCATGCTGCACGCCGCTTGGACATCATCAGGACGTCACCTGAGGTTCTCCCCCGATGCTCTGCTCCCGATGAGCTGAGTCCTTGACGGCGTCACTCACGTACTGCTCACACCGTTCGGAGACCTTGTGTGGCGGCTGCGGACTGAGTCCAGCGGTGTCACAGTCAGGAGGGGGGCATTCCGCTGGCAGCGGGGGCTTCGGTGGGGGTTTGGAGGACTGGTGGGGGATGATTCAGGGGTAGTGAGGCTGGTTACTGGGGGACAGTTTTTCGCAGACCACCACTGTGTGCATTCACAGCCACGGACCCAGCCATTCTCCGGCCGTATCTGCAGGTAAAGCGGGGGGCTTAATGATGCGCTGCTGCGAGCCCCCCACTGGATGGAGGATCAGTGCGGGGAGGCGCCGGCTCTCTGGTTGTGAGACCAGATGGATCCTGCAGACGTAGCCGCAGGATCAGAGAATCCAGCTCGATGTGTTCCTGCCGGAGGAGAATTGCAACCGATTTACGTTCTCACCGCAATCACAAATCGGAAAGTATCCCTTGCCATGCAAATTCATGTGGGCAGCCGAATAGTGGATTCCTGTGGCTGTCCACCTCACCCTGCACCGCAAATCTGCCCCCTATCCCCACTCCCATAAATTGCAAAGCAGTCCCCCACCCCAGATTGCCTAGGTGTCCCCAAATTGCCCCGGGTATGTGGGTAACTCGACTTAATAGGGATACACTCCAGGGACTCCCTTGATAAGGAGACCAGCCCCCCTTCCAGGACTTCCTTAATCGGGAGATCCGGTACTCCCATAATCAGGGTCCTCCCCAAGCAAGGACCCCCTTAATAGGGAGACTCCCCCAGGGGCCAGGTAAGTGCATTCCAATCACTAAACTGCATTCCAATCACTCCAGCATGTGATTGTAATGCACTTACTTCCTTTTGATATGGTTGATGTTTGTAAACATTGGTGTTTCAACACTTGGAGTCACTGATCCATGAAGGGAGATGGCTGCAGCTGGTTTGTGGGAGCTGTCAATCACAGCCACTACTAGATAGGAATGAATAGCTTGCAGCTAATGGATCTGAGGGATTGAAACACAGGTCGCAGCTGCTCTCTTTGCAGCGATGGACACCTGGAGCTTCCAGATAAGTGTTACAGCTGTAATTCCTTTCACTGCCCCTGTCTGGACTGCAGTCCAGCTTCCGGAATGGGGTCTCTTGCTGGGAGGTGGGGGGGGGGGAGGGGTAGGGTCTGTGGGGGGTGAATGGGTCTGTGGGGGGGGCCCAGTAGTCAGGGACTCCCCTTAGTTCGGGGTGTTTGTGGGGTCCCTCTAGTTTGGGGGTCTGTGTGCCCTTCAGTTGGGTATTCCGGGAAGGTTCCTTTAATCAGTGGGTCCCTGTGGGGAGTCCCTTTAGTTCAGGGATCTTGGGGGGGGGGGGGGGGGGGGGGGGGGGGCGGGATCCCTTTAGTTAGTGGGTCTCTGTGGTGCTTTCTCTAGTTAGGGGGTGCCTGTGGGGAGTGTTCATTTAGTTAGGGGATCTCTGTGGGGGTCCTTCTAGTTAGGAGGTCACTGTGAGGGGTTCCTTAAGTTAGAGGATCCGTGGGAGGGGGGGTTCTCCCTATCAGGGTGGTCCCTAGTTGGTTGCCCTATAGTGGGGGGGGGGGGAGGTTTCTTGGAGCATTATCTAATTTTGGGGGTCTAGGGGTGTGTGGGTGTAGGGCTGGCAAGGATGTGTGGGCTGGCTATGCATTTTGGGGGTGCGGGGAAGGTGGTCCTCAGATGGACTTTGGGGACAACTCCCTTAACGTGTTACTTCCTTGGCCCACCGTGAGAGATATGTCAGGCTCACATCTCGTGAGAGCTATTGTCATCCCCGTCCATATCATTCCCAACCCAGGGAACGGGAGAATCACAGCGGACCAGCGATCAGGATGCAGGGCCCGCTAATTTGATGTGTTATTGAGACCCATTTGTTTTCATTTACATCCTCCCCATGGCATGCGGGCGTGCATCCCGATCCTGCCGGCAGTGGGTGGTCGGAGTATCACGTTCGGATCAGTGCCTGCCGAATCCCTGTGCCGATCCTGATTTTGCGATTCTCCGTCCTATCGGGAAAAGCACTTCGGGCATCCCAGAATGGCGGATTTATCCCATAATGTTTTGGTCTCAACTGCTTTCTGTGGTGGTGAATTCCACAGGCCGACCACTCTCTGGGTTAAGTGTTTTCTCCTCTTCTCAGTCTGAAATTGTTTCCTCAGATTGTTACCCCTGCTTCTGGACCCGACCATCGAGAACATCGGGCTGGATTCTCCGATTTTGAGGCTATGCTCGGAGGAAGTGTCTAGTTTTACAATGAGAGAGTCAGCTGCCCCTGCACCAATGCTCTGCCCAGCAGCGGCAGTGTGTAAAACTCTCGTCGTTCCCAACATAGACGGCCGGAGAATTGCCGCGTCCGTGGTCGCACATACGCATGGCGACAACCTGCACCAGCCGTGCACGGACCCGGCCGGCCAAATGGTGTCCCCCTGGACTCCCCCCCCCCCCCCCCCCCCCACCCCTGGACCATCCCATATCAGTTCCCCCCCAGCCCGCTCCAAAGTCCCCCTACCAGAAGCACAGCTCCCGCCCGACTGTGGCACCACTGGTCAGAGTGCACAGTTGCCACGCCGGGTTTACGTAAACTCAGACCACATGTGACCAAGCAGTCGTGAACTCGGCCTATCGGGGGCGGAGCTTCAGGGGAGGGCCTCAAAGCGACACGCTGACGCCCTCGCAATGGCGTGCGGCACGCTCCTAGATGATGCCAATTTGGAGGGGGCAGTGCATCCAAAAAACGGCACCGACCCCGATTCATTCGCAATTCGGTCGGTTACGATTTTGGGTATCGGGCAACAGAGCATCCTGTCCATCATTCTCTCATCTACCCTGTCTCATCAGGTTAGAATTTTATGACTTTTTATGAGATCCCCCCTCATTCGTCTGAACTCGAGGGAATACCTCCTAACTGATTCAATCTCTCCTCATACGGCATCCCACCATCCCAGGAATCAGTCTGGCAAAGCTTCTCTGCAATCCCTCTATAGCAAGAGCCTCCTTCCTCAGATAAGGAGATCAAAACTGCACAATATTCCAGGTGTGGCCTCACCAAACCCCTGTATAATTGCAGCAAGACATCCCTGCTCCTGTATTCGAATCCTCTCGCTATGAAGGCCAATATACCATTTGCCTACTTTACCACCTGCATGTTTACTTTCCGTGAGTGGCGAACGCAGACACCCAGGTCTCATTGCACATTCCCGCCTCATATGGCTGAAGAGCACAATTTTGGCATCCTTAGATACGGGAGAGTACACTGCAGCCATTTGGAAACCTACAGTTCCGCCATTGTACTGGAGCACTTGAATTGTTCAATTCAGACTATGGAATTGCCATGTGTAACAGATATTACAAGGACACAGTGTGTCTCTGAGAAGCCAGTTTTCAGGCAGAGAAACTGCATATGTTACAATTCAAGGTCTATTTTACAACGTGGTAACAAAGTACCATTGTGATGGCCCCAGTCAGTCTGCTGATAGCTAAAGGGGGATAATTTGATGGCTGCACCCCAGATATGGGACCACCAATATCACTAATTGCAAGACAACATAATTAAGCATGCAGGCCTTTAATGTGATTGGTTAAGTATTCTCATATACTATGCATGATGTAGCCTTAATCAATAGTCAAGATTGAACATAGATAACTAGTAACAAATGATTGGTATATGCTAATTTCTTGTGTTCAAATGGTACTGTCAGTACCATTCTTGAATCTGGGCTTTCAGTATCTTTATTAGAATGCCAAGAGCCCTCGCTTCAGCTTGTAAATAAAGATTTGTTTTTAACTCCAAGAGTCTTCATCTGGCATCTCATGAGAGTGAGGATGTCAAATAGCTGTATAATGTTTCCCTCAACAATGGCCATTCAGGTAACAGTCTGCCTTCCAAGATTTCTGCATCCTCCTCACAGTTCACACTCTCACTCAGCTTTGTGTCATCTTCAAATTTGGAGATGTTACATTTAGTTCCCAAATCTAAATCATTCGTCTATGTTGTGAATAGCTAGCTACCCAGCACCAATCCCAGCAGTACCCCACGAGTCAATGCTTGCCATTTTTAAAAAGTCTCATTTATTCCTATTCTTTGTTTCCTGGCTGCCAACCAGTTTTCTATCCATCTCAGTACGTTGCCCCCCATCCCATGCACTTTAATTTTACATGCAAATCTCTTGTGTGGGATTTTGTCTAAAGCCTTCTGAAAGTCCAAATAAATCACATCCACTGGCACCACCCTTCATCAACTCTACTAGTTACCTTCTCGATGAATTCCTGTAGATTTGTCAAGCATGATTTTCCTGTCATAAATCCATGCTGACTCTGTCCAATCCTGTAACTGTTTTCCAAGTGCTCTGCTACAAAATCTCTGATAATAGATTCTAGAATTTTCCCCACGGCCGACGTCAAGCTTATTAGTCTATAATTCCATTTTAAACAGTGGGGTTACATGGAGCTATCCTCCAATCTAATAACAATAATAATAATCTGTATTAGTGTCACAAGTAGGCTTACATGAACACTGCAATGAAGTTATTGTGAAAATCCTCTATTCGCCACACTTTGGCACCTGATTTGGTACACACAGGGTGTGGTAGTATGACTAGAGGTACTACGGTACCTGGGAGTGCTGAGCCACCATTGGTGGAGAAGGCTTGCTGCTCATTGGCCCAATGGTTTGTATTTCATTGGTCAGAGTGTAAGGTAGCTCCGCCCAGTGAGGCGGAGTATAAGAGCCCGTGTTTCCCAGCAGCCTGCCTTTTCTGTACTCGAGCTGCCTGCTCGTTTCAGTAGTTATTGATTGCACATCACTGGGAAAATTCAGAATTTCCAAGTCACCTAACAAGAAACTATAGGAACTATTGCAGAGTCTATAGAAGGGCAGGTTTAGCACAGGGCTAAATAGCTGGCTTTTAAAGCAGACCAAGGCAGACCAGCAGCACGGTTCAATTCCCATACCAGCCTCCCCGGCGCCAGAATGTGGCAACTAGGGGCTTTTCACAGTAACTTCATTTGAAGCCTCTTTGTGACAATAAGCGATTTTCATTTAATTTAATATTCGAAGCTGACCACCAATGCATCAACTATTCCTTGAGCCACTTCCTTAAGTACTCTGGGATGTAGATTATCAGGCCCTGGGGATTTATTGGCCTTAAATTTTCCCAATATAATTTTTCTACTGATCTCCTTCAATTCTGCCCTCACTAAATCCTGTGCTCGCCGACATTTCTGGTACGTTATTTGTATCCTTTGTGGGGAAAGAAACAAAGGAGGTATTTAGTTTGTCAGCCACTTCTTTCTTTCCCATTATAAATGTCCCTTTTTGCTGACTGTAAATTTGTCAGAATCAATCTTTTTCTTTTCACATATGTATGGAAACTTTTAAATCAGGTTTTATATTTCCCGCAATCTTATTCTCATATTCTATTTTCCCCTTCTTAATCAATGCCTTTGTCTTCTTTTGTTAAATTCTGAACTGTGCCCAATCCTCTGGCCTGCTGCTTTCTCTGGCCAATTTGTAAGCCTTTTCCCTGGATCTAACACTATCTCTATTTTCCCTTGTAAGCTATGGTTTGGTCACCTTTCCTGTTTTACTTTTGCACCAGATAGAAATAAACAATTGTTGCACTTCACCCGTGCGCACCTTGAATGTTTGCCATTGCCTATCCACCATCATCACTTTAGGTTACGTAAATAGTGCATCCCAATGGGGATAAGATGGGAAAGTTGAATTGAGGATTATGTCAGATCAGCCATGATCCCATTGAATGATGGACATGGCTCAATGGGCCTACTTCTGTTCCTACATCTTATGGTCTTATGGCCGAAACGTACCTGTGTCTTTATGTCAATCGACTATTTACAAAGGATTTGGTAACAGGTCTTACCTGAGATTGTACCTCTGACATAGGAAGAATAAGGGATATAAAGGACTATGGTTTTCAATTGTTATTTGGAGAGCTTGAAAGATACAGGCTGGGATTCTCTGCCACTGGTTTCGGTGGGCAGGAATTCCAGAGAGGTGGAGAATCAAGTGGGAGTCCCCAAATGGCTTACAAGCTGGCAGTATTTCCTGTTCCCATTGTCCCCACCCCCCTGCAAAGAAAAAATGGAGTTTGCACCCTGAAAGAACAGGAACCCCCATTACATTGCAATCCAATAACATTAGCGGGCTTCCCTGCTGCATCATCCCCTCATGTTGGTTTGTGATGCAGAATAAGGCCAGCAGCGCAGGTTCAATTCCCATACCAGCTGAGAATTCTTAATTCTCCCTCCGTGTACCCGAACAGGCGCCGGAATGTGGCGACTAGGGGCTTTTCACAGTAACTTCATTGCAGTGTTAATGTAAGCCTATTTGTGACAATAAAGATTATTTATTTATTTATGTTAGGGTTGTCTGTCACATTCGCCGAGTTTACAATTATACTGAACCAACGCAGACCTGGTGAAGATAATCCACTGGGGGCACACAGTTAAGTACAGACTTCAGGAAGGAGAGGAACATATCTGGGGAGTACCCTGACAATGGCTGAGTACTGTCCTCTGGCACTTCCCAGCACTTCCCCCAACACTGCCCGACTCTGGAAGGGGGTATCCTGGGAGGAGGTGGGGCACAATAAGTTCCCAGTGTTTGTGGGGCATCGTTTTCTAATTTAAATTTTTTGAAGATTGGGCACCTTTTAAAAAAGGCATCAATCTTTAGAAGCCTGAAGTTTCTGGCTCTAAATGAGCCCACCCCACCAGCGTGATGTCGTGGCACCCACCTCCAGGGTTTTATTTTAATTGAGTTTTTTAAAAATCTGGCGGGAAAAGCTGCCAATCGAGTGAATGGGCTACAAACTACTTTTCCCTCCTGAGTTAACATTCAGTTACAAAGTGAGAAAATTCCTTTCATGGAAATGGAAAATTTGCTCTCTCCTGATATACCCAGTTAGACCAATCACCCATGTTTCATATCAATAAGACCTGTTCCACATAATTAATTATCAAGCGTCTTCTGCTTATCCAAAATATCTTGTGGTGAACCATAAACGGAAGAAAGTTGACTAGCAATTGATTCTTGACACCATCGGCCAGCAACCCTCATCAAGTCATCCTTCTCCTGGTCAGGATCCAGACAGACAATGACCTCCAGCTGCATAGCCATGAGCAATCTCGCAGCAGACATTCAATCCATTTTTCACATGGATTTCCAGCAAGGGTCGATTAAAGGCCGAAAACTTCCAGAAAACAAAGATTTTTCTGTGTAGGAAACTCACAAAGTGATTTTTCAATTTTGTGCTGCTGGCAGGGAGCCTCGCTGGTTAATAACACATCTCACAAAATCAGGCACAGTATATTCTGCTGGCTGCAGCACCTCCCACCTGCGGTGCAAAATCAAAAACTTACTGCTCCAGGGCAATCACAACGCAGTCAAACATGAGCAGCAGCTGCAGCCTCAAAAGAATGATGCCTAGTGTAGTAGCAGTGGCAACATCTTTATTTCCGACAGCAAACACTATGATGCTGTCTCCAAATGTGATCACCAGTTGTACTAATAAATGGGTTAAAAGTACTCAAACTGTTTCACTTATCAGCTACCTATCTATCCAAAAAGTTTGAAATCAATTTTTCATTCAAGTGCTCAATGTGTTCAATTACAATTTGACATCAACGTTCTAGTTTGGAACTAATTTTACATCAAAGTTAATTGTCTGCTCAAAGCTATCCAGTGCACTCAAAGATATCAACTGTGCTCAGCAATCACCATTGAAAAATAAGAGGAAACTAATTCTTCCATAACATCTGAATTTATTTAGATTTTTAATTTTGCCCAAAAAATCATTCCGTTATACAGTACATGCTTAAGAGCACCACCTGATCCTCAAAAGTTCTTAATTCATTTTAGTCTCAGCAGCGATACTTTCCACCCCTCAACCCCTGGTCTCAGGATGGAAACTCTCACCCCACCCCAATCTCTGGATCTAAATTCTCCCACACCTCCCCCATTCCCTACCTCCAGTATCAGAGGTGAATCTTCAAAGGTTTTCCCCACTTTAAAGGGGTTACTTTTACCATCATCTCACAAATCTTTAAACTTGTCATCCTAACAGACTTTTAAAGGGTTTTGGGATACTGGTGGGATCATTTTCACATTATTGTGAGAAAACTTTAATTTTTAGATACAGACTGACACGTTAAAGGGTTTAAAGGCTACAGGTGGAAAGAGCAGCCAAACGAGCCTCATCCCAATAAAAACCCCTAACCTGAGCACCTCCTGCCCAGCACAAGCACCCCTGATCCCAACCTCCCATGGGAGGGTACTTATCCCATTTCCACCCCTCAGACTGCAAGCCGCCAGTTCCTCAGGACATGCATCAATTCATGACAGCAGGACTCATGGTGGAGGGGGTTGGGGGGGGGGGGGGGGAAAGAGGGGGGGGGTGGTTGGGGATGGAACATCTCAGCTGGCAGCTGAATCCATACTCATCAGCTCTCGTGAACTATTTGCATGTTCCTGCCGGGTCAGGGCGGGAGTCTTGTCAGCGACGTCAGGAACCCGTTATGGCCTCCAGGATGGGCCGGGAGACTCACGACTGGTTTGATGCCCGGAGAGACTTTGACCCAATGGGGGAATTCAACAGGGCTCCCGCAGCTGCCGGACGGCGCCAGAGCATTCGGGCCCAGATTTATTAATTCAACATAAATTCCACAAGCTGCCATGTTGAGATTTGAACCATGTCTCCAGAGCATTAGGCTGGGCCTCTGAATGACAAATCCAGTGACGTTACCACTAAGCCTATGGGAAAGCCTCTCTCTGCTAAATCATTACATTACTCAGCATGTCTATCTCAAGCTTCAGTGTCTCCTTTGTCTTCCTAAGTACAGCAAAATCACAGTTTTAATGCCATTTCTGATGATGAAGAAGATCATCACACAAACAACATATAATCTTACATCAGCAAAATTTGAAAAATAAATTATTTACCAGTGATAGGCTCATTTATTCTGCTTGTGGAATTTATGTTGAATTAATAAATCTGGGCCTGAATGCTGGTGAGTTTCCAAAAACTGGTTTCAATTTAATAATAAAATATTCCCTGAATATGGCCCAAAAATACCGAGTGTCGTTTTAACAGAACTATATGTGCAGAGAACTGTGTATGTCTTCCATGAAATGACAATGTTATCTGTATTCAGGCAGGCTGACAGCCGCTCCTTCTATAATGGACATTCTGTGCAGAGCATTGAGAGCAACTGCTGAGTCTGGCAAAGTCCCATTAAGAACGAAAATAAACTTTCAGTTTATGTTCTTCAAATGAAAAAGAGACAGTGAATATTCACACAGCCATGATGTTAGTTTAATAGCTGGATACTGCAAAGAGATTATGTCACACTGTGAAGGCTATGCCACACTCATCCAAATTAGCTGAATGTTACTGTCAGATGAACTTCTACTTTGAATGTACAAAATATTTAAACAGGTTGCAAACCCTTCGAGGCATTTTAAAATGAGTGACCTATAAACTATATGGTTTAGTAACATTTCATCCAGTATGTTCATTGATGGTTTAAGATACATATAGGCAGAATGTGTGTTAAAGTTGAAATAAGGATTGTAAAAGTGAGGTAATCATGATTTTTACCATTTACTTGTTTACAGATAGATGGCTAATGGAACATTGGTTTGATTTTGTAGAATCCCTGGGGTGTTGATAATTTGTGAGGGGTGGTGCTTAGTTCTGGATAAACAGGTCATGGGCCATCTTCGTGGGATCTGAATGAAGAATGCCTTAATTAAGGGCTGGAGCCAGATCTAACTTTAGTTTTGCAGTTTGTCATAGGATTTTAGTCTGCCAAGACAGGATTTCAGCTGGCTCCTGGAAGGTTCTTTCCAAGGTCTTTGCACAGAGAGAAGCAAGTAAATCTGATTGTTAACTTTATTCACTTTATTAAGTGATATTTGAACTATATTGGTTTGCTTAATTTGAATGTGTTTGGTTGCAGGTGTAAGGAGTGTTAAAGATTTTCCTTTTATTTAAGAACTTTTAACTGTAAAGCTGGTACTTTGTTCTTATGTGATTGGTGCTGTGTTTAATTTAAAGTTTATTTGAACTTAAAAAGTATATATTGGTCAATATTATTGCTCCTGGGACAAAGTATCCTTTTGTTATGACACTCCGGGCTAGTGGGCAGTCAATTCCAGCCCCATTTGACCCGAAGTTGCAAAGCAAATGAAATGAGATGTTATTTCAAATTCCTGAAGTCCTTGGCTGAGCCTAATAAGCTGTAGTCACCAGGTTTGTAACTTTAACACAAGTTAACTTTTATTAAGTACAGTGTCATAATTAAACTGACAGAAAAATGTACCTGACTATTCCCAACACCTCCCCACTCTTTCTAATTACTCCCACCTTCTACACACACATACAAATAACACAGAGGGGAAAGGGCGATTGAAAGGTGAAGAAAATATTAATAAAAGTAAAAAGATAAAGCATCTTTGATGCACCAGGATGGCTTCCAGTTAATGTCTTTCTGGAGTTCAGGCTTTTGGTATTTCTTCCTTCTCGGCTTGAGATGATTTTCTCTGGCAAGGTTGTCTACTTTCTCTGTCGATTCAGGATTATTTCAAATTTACAGCAAAGGTGTGCCAGGCACTCACTGGTTTAAGAGCAATTAAAGTGTTCTTTAAGTAAGAGAGGGAGAGAGTAGATTCTTCTTCCTTCAATCGCCGATTGTTGTCAAGCAGAATTCTGTTCCCTAGTGAACCCACTGGTTTCCAGCAAATTAATTGATTAATAAGGGGATTTATTGATTAATAAGGAGATCAGGGGTTTTGGGGAGAAGGCAGAAGAATGGGAATGAGAAAAATATTAGCCATGATTGAATGGCGGAGCAGTCTTGATGGGCCGAGTGGCCTAATTCTGCTCCTATATCTTATTGTCTTAAGGTCTAATTGAACCAACTTCCTCCAAAGCTGGTCCCTAAGATCCACTCAGCACCAAAGCATCTAGTCTCTACTCTCCAAAGTACAAAACCTAGGAACAATGTCTTGACAAGCAGGATGCTTTAGCTTGGTTCTTCTGCTCAAAGGCAAGGCATATTCCAATTATGGGTCCACGGACCAAAAATAATAAAAATAAAATAAAAGAAATGGGATCAAAGGAAATAATAGGAAGGACTCTTACATATTTCCTCACAATTTCATAAATTGAAAATTGTTGGGTTTCTCGTCCGGGATTCTAATATCTAGGGGCATACAGACCACCAGTACAAGGAGCACAAGTTAATTGTCTTGCTGTGGAGCCTCCATTTTAACATGAGATGGTAAACTGAGGTCCCGTCTGCCCTCTCAATTGAATGTGAAAACTCCATGATACGATTCTTAAAAAAGCAGGGCTTCTATCCGTACCCTGATTAACATTGATCGCTCAGCCAGCAAGCTAAAATATTGATCTTTGGATCATTTATCTAATTGTTGACTGTGGTAACTATTTGTTTATAAATTGGTATCCTTGTTTTCAATATTTGATTGTACTTCAAAGCTACATAATTGGTTGGAAAGTGCTTTGGAACATGCTGAGATGGTACACAAATCCAAGTTTTTTCTCCAGTGAAATCATTAGAATATCAGTTTGAATTTTCATAGAGCAGCAATGTTCAAACATACTGAGAAGGGGTTATCTGGGGCGGGATTCTACGTTGGCTGACGGCGAAATCACGAAAGGCGATTGGCCGGACAATAGGAACCGGCACTAAAATTGCGACAGGGGCCGATTTGGCACCAAATCGCTATTCTCCGTCACCTCAACAGCGGTGTCAATGAGGACCGGAACGCACATACAGTGAACACTGATTGCATGTCATTAGTAGGCCCGACCCGGTGCTAGCAACATGGTGCTGGCGTAAGCTCTCTCAACAGATCCTCTACTTACATCACCTATAATCGTACTAATCTCTGAAAACGGAATTCTAACACTATCACAAAGAGTCATCTGGACTCGAAATGTTAGCTCCTTTCTCTCTCCACAGATGGTGCTAGACCTGCTGAGATTTTCCAGTATTTTCTCTTTCACAGTCACTTATCTCTCTCTTTTATGTTCTCCTGCCGGTTTGAAAATCCTCAGAGACCAGTGGAATGGACCTGATGACCCGACCTGGCAGGACTCCTACAACAACCCGACCTGGAGGTTGAAGAGGCCCAAAACGGAGGTCCGATCCCGACCTTGAGCGCTCGGCCAGGCCGAGGAACCGACACAGTCCCCGGACCGCATGATCCAGCTGCCGGATCACGCGTCCCGGCCTCCAACCACACGATCTGGCCAACCCAATCCGGAGAGGCCCACCCTGCGACCTGACATGGAACAGCCTGCCCAGCGACCCGACTCACCGGAGTATGGAAGGAAGAATCCAAGCTGTGGCCCGACCAGGCCTACACGAAGGCCTCACTCCAGGAGCACCTGACCAGTCCACCAACGCTGGAGCAGAACATGGGACCCAGCCCAACCTGACCCAGGAGCCCCTGCCTGCGACCCAAAACTGGATTAAAGACCCTCGAAACGGTGGAGACCCCACGTGAGGACATGAACGCGCCGCAATGTAGGCCCGTCTGCGCGGAAAGCTGGGGCCTAGCCAGATCACAAACATGCCCCCTCGGCAACCCCAAAATCACAACCAGTGCCCTGGATCCTGCCCCCGATAATGTAACATGCCCCCCCCCCCCCCCCCCCCCCCCCCGGAAGATGCAACCACCTACCTTCCACAAGGGCAGACTTTTCTCCTCAGATTCCAGGACTATACAGACGCAGCCGGCGACCGAGGAAGCGAGGGAAACAAGGCGGTCTGCAGGTGACACAAAAGCAATGCAGTTTCAAGACTCCCCTTCCTGGCATATTCCTGGCAAACGTCCAAGCGATCGAAAACAAACTGAACAAACTTAACGCCAGACTTACCTTCAGAGGGAAGTAAGAGACTGCTGTGTGCTCTGTTTCACAGAGACATGGCTCACTCCTGCCTCACCGGACTGTGCCATACAACCTGAAGGCTTCTCAATTCACCGGGCGGACCGCACGGCATCATCAGGCAAAGCGAAGGGTGGAGGGGTTTGCCTCCTCATCAATCCTACTGGTGCTTGGATGTGGTGACCCTGGTGACCTACTGCTCCTCAGACCAGGAATACCTGGCCATGAAGTGCCGCCCATACTATCTTTCTCCTCAGTTCACTTCAGCCATTATCACAGCGGTCTACATCCTACCCCAGGCAAAAGTGAAGAAGCTGCTGGACAAATTATACTCAGTTATCAATAATAATGAAACAGAACACCTGGAGGCCTTGTTCATTGTGGCTGGGGACTTCAACCAGGCCAACCACAAGAGTGTACTGCCAAAATTCCACTAACACACCTCCTGTCCCACCAGGGGCGACAACATTCTCGACCACTGTGCCACAACATAAAGGACACCAACCGATCCATCCTCTGACCACACTTCGGAAAATCAGACCATAAGACGGTGCTCCTTCTCCGCATACAAAGCAGAAACTTAATTGGGAGAAACTGGTTAAGAGAGTCTTGCAATGCTAGTCCGAGGCAACAGAAGAGCTCCTATGTGATGGCTTGGAGTCAGTGGACTGATCCATATTTAAGAATTCAGTGACCAACCTCAATGAGTATGCCA
This sequence comes from Scyliorhinus canicula, assembly GCF_902713615.1. NCBI lineage: Eukaryota > Metazoa > Chordata > Chondrichthyes > Carcharhiniformes > Scyliorhinidae > Scyliorhinus > Scyliorhinus canicula. The sequence continues at coordinate 145,555,947 of NC_052151.1, read as the reverse complement.
CCACCATCACAGACTTCATCAGCAAATGTGTAGATGATCGCATGCCAAAGAAAGTAGTACGTACGTTCCCCAACAGGAAAACATGGCTTAATTGGGAGATTGACTCCCTGCTGAAGGCCAGGTCTGAGACGTTCAATACAGGCGATTCTGACATATAAATAAATCCAGATACGACCTCCGCAAAGTAATGAGGGATGCCAAGAGACAATATCATACCAAGCTAGAGTCACAGACTAGCATTACAGACTCTCGTCGGTTGTGGCAAGGCTAAACAACATAATGGGCTACAAAGCAAAGCCAAGCAAAATCTCCGGCAGCAGCGCACCCCTCCCCTATGCTCAGTTCGAGCAGGAAACCATCAAACCGATCGACTGCCCAAGCAGCCCCAGGCACACCCATACCCACCGTCACAGCTTCCAAAGTCAGATTGGTCTTCCTGAAAGTGAACCCTCAGAAGGAAACAGGTCCATAATGGTCCCTGGTCGTACACTCAGATCCTGCGTGGACCAGCTGGCAGATGTGGTCGTGAACATCTTCAATCTTTCCCTACTCCATTCTGAGGTCCCCAGCTGCTTCAAGAAGACCACTATTATATCGGCACCAAAGAAGAACCAGGTAATGTGCCTCAATGACTAGCATCTGGTGGCCTTGACATCGATCGTAATGAAGTGCTTCGAGAGGTTGGTCACGAGGCATGTTAGAGGTAAAAATATTCACATGTAGGCCTTTTTGAGTGAGTAAAGAAGCAATTTATCATATCAGATCAGGGAGAAATATTGGAAGCTCCGCAGCCTCGCAATCCTCTTTCTCACTTGAGCTAAGGTTCGCATTGAGTTAATTCAAGGGGCGGAATTAGTTGAATTCTCATTTACATACAATCAATCAACTATATTCGCATCACAATTCATTACATGCAGTCAATCAATTTTCTTAGCATCCTTGTTTTCACATATATAGTTAAAGTGGGTGGTGTCTTACTCGCCCTAACTTCACGCAAAAGTCACTCAAGACTAACATAAGGATATGTCCTGTCTGCAGCTGGGGACCTTGAGCTTATTAAGGATACATTGCATTTCTTGTTCTGTGAAGCTGTTATCAGCGGCTGTTAAAATACTCCCTATACATACCCATGCCTGGTTCTCATGAGGTAGTTGACACAGTTTGTAACTTATAGAAATAGAAATAGAACATTACAGTGCAGTACAGGCCCTTCGGCCCTCGAAGTTGCGCCGACCTGTGAAACCAATCTAAAGCCCATCTACACTATTCCATTATCATCCATATGTTTATCCAATGACCATTTAAATGCCCTTAATGTTGGCGAGCCCACTACTGTTGCAGGTAGGGCATTCCACGCCCCTACTACTCTCTGAGTAAAGAACCTACCTCTGACATCTATCCTATATCTATCGCCCCTCAATTTAAAGCTATGTCCCCTCATGCTAGCCATCACCATCCGAGGAAATAGGCTCTCACTGTCCACCCTATCTAATCCTCTGATCATCTTGTATATCTCTATTAAGTCACCTCTTAACTTTCTCTCTAACGAAAACAGCCTCAAGTCCCTTAGCCTTTCCTCATAACATCTTGTCTCCATACCAGGCAACATCCTGGTAAATCTCCTCTGTACCCTTTCCAATGCTCCCACACCCTTCCTATAATACGGCGACCAGAACTGCATGCAATACTCCAATGCGGCCGCACCAGAGTTTTGTACAGCTGCAACATGACCTCATGGCTCCAAAGCTCAATCCCTCCACTAATAAAAGCTAACACACGCCTTAACAACCCTATTAACCTGGGTGGCCTGGTCACTGTGGTCACCAGCTACCCACCTCCTGGGCTGCATGAGTCAAATCGTCTAACACTGTCATTTTCTGTTTTCCCCCCCTCTTCCCAGAAGAAGGCTGCACACAACCGCTGGGGTTGGTTGAAGTCAGGTGGGGACCGCTTGACCTGCGCCCCCTCACCATGGCAGAGCAGAGGACCCTGGACATGCTCGGCGGCCTGGAGGAATGGGAGGTCGCCGAGGCGGATCTTGGCCGCAGGTGAGGAAGTGTGACCCTGCTGAGTAGTGGTTCCCTGTGATCGTGTGCCAACCCCCCCACCACCCTCACCCTCACACCAGTGGGGGGTACCGAGGGGGTGTGCAGTGGGTGAGACTGTTACTTGGGGGGCTGAAGGAAGACAAGGGAGTGAGGGGAGAATGTGGGGGTTGTTGAATGGGGGTTCTGAGGGGGAGGGGGACCCTTACCAGGGTAGGTGGAGCTGTCCTGTCAGCTCCGTGGGGGAAGGGGGAAGGGGCAGGGGTGCAGCAGCTGTCTGGGAGCGGAGTGCCCTTTACAAATTGTGCTACGATCTCAGAAGTGCTCTCAGTTGCGGACCGAGAATGATAAAGAAAAGCAGGTTTAGCAAAGGAAATTCCAAAGTGGCATCGGGGTCACTGCTGGCGCCAGTGGGTTGATGTGCAGTTTAAGTGAATTGGCTGCACTAAATTGCCCCTTATTTGGGAAAAAAAATAATTGGGTACTCTAAATCTATTAAAAAGAAAGAAGGTCCTGGAGATAGCAAGGCATGGTGGGACCTGGCTCCACGAAGGATTGAGGATTTCCTCCTTCCAGGGGTTTTTCATAGTGATGCAGATAAAACATCTAGGGCGCAATTCTCTGCACCCGCGAAAAATCGCGAAGTTTACCGTTAAAACGGGCGCGTTTTACGACGGTCGGGAAGGGTCCATTTCCCGACGTATTCACGTCCGGGAAATGGGCTAGGAACGCGGCCACGTCAATCACGTGCGCGATGACGGCGGAACGCGACGACGATATGACCACGCCCACGTGACGCCGCCCCACGCCGTAAAACGACGCGGGCGAGCACATAATCTGTCGGCCATGATGTCGGACCTCAGGAGAGCTGTCCCCCGGTTTGTTGAGGCCGATGTCGAGACGCTGCTCGATGCCGTCGAGCAGAGGAGGGGCATCATCTGCCCGCGTAGATGGCATCGCCAACCTGCCAGCGCTGTGCGCCAGGCCTGGCGTGAGGTGGCTGCTGCCATTAGTGCTGTGGGGCAGACCCCTCGCTCAGCAGAGCAATGCAGAAAAAAGATGGTCACAACCATCCCTCCCCCCTTAACTTAATCACCCACCTCCCCCCCTGGCACGGGGGGTGGAGGGGGATTGGGGCAGAGTTAGTTGAGGGTGGTTGTCACAGACCCAGCGCTCTGGCCCCCGTAGAGTGATGCAATGGTCTTATGACAACTTGACCCCCGAACTGTGCCAGTATCTGAACGGACTGCTGATAGCTGCCGTATTGTAATGATCTACCTATGCCCCCTCCCCCAACAGGACAAGACAGCTCACAACACCCGTGAGCGGCACAAGACTGGAGGGGGTTCGCCCAACCTGCACCCCCTCACCACCTTTGAGCAGAGGGCACTGGACCTTGTTGGGGGGTCTGGCACCCGGGAGGTTGCGCTATGCAAGGTTGGCAGAGCTGCAACAAGTGAGACAACCCTGCATGACAAACAGCCCCCCCTCCCCCATCCTCTGTCCCTTCACAAACCCTGCCCACTGGAAAACCTCCCCCATCCTCTGTCCCTTCACAAACCCTGCCCACTGGGATACCTCCCCCATCCTCTGTCCCTTCACACACCCTGCCCACTTGGACACCTCCCCATCCTCTGTCCCTTCACACCCTGCCCACTGGGACCGTCCAGCGCCCGGCCGAACGAATCTAAATAAGCCAGGCGGAGACACGCATCTGGCCCCACCTCACCCAGGGCTGCACAACATTCGGTGCCCGATCAGCGGGGAGTCCCATCCTCCCCAACAGAATCTGTGGAGCAGGACGCCCAGAGGGCGGCAACACAGCAGGAAACAGAAATGGCCCGCCAACGCCCTGCGGCCTCTCACCTGGACGATGACACAGAGGAGGCATCAACCCAAGACGACCTCGAGCTTGCGGCACTGCTATCTCCCACACCATCCACCATCCCAGAGACACTCACCCCGGCGGGCCTATTTAGTGATGAGGCTCCTGGGTCACAGTCTGGGTCGCACAACACAGCTGAGCAGGCACAGCAGGTGGAGGTCGGAGCAGACGAGGGCCCGGACTGGCGGAGGCCAGGCCAGGCCCAGCATGCAGCTGGCTCACAGACGTTTTCTGAGTTCCTGGAGTTTCTCAACCCACCCGCACAGCCGATGCATCAAGAAACCCAGGGGCAGCATGGTAGCATGGTGGTTAGCATAAATGCTTCACAGCTCCAGGGTCCCAGGTTCAGTTCCCGGCTGGGTCACTGTCTGTGCGGAGTCTGCACATCCTCCCCGTGTGTGCGTGGGTTTCCTCCGGGTGCTCCGGTTTCCTCCCACAGTCCAAAGATGTGCAGGTTAGGTGGATTGGCCATGCTAAATTGCCCATAGTGTCCTAAAAAAAAGTAAGGTTAAGGGGGAGTTGTTGGGTTACGGGTGGATACGTGGGTTTGAGTAGGGTGATCATTGCTCGGCACAACATCGAGGGCCGAAGGGCCTGTTCTGTGCTGTACTGTTCTATGTTCTATGTTCTATGACACAATGACGGGATGAGGGCTGCCTTCCAGACTCTGCAGACGCTGTTAGAGGAGTCGAACCGCGTCCACGAGCAGGGAGTGGTGCCGCACATGGCAGAAACCCAGGCCGACACCGCACGGGTGGCATCCGCGGTGGAAGCAATGGGTCGGTTATGCAAGGCGTTGGGGTTAATGTGCACGCATCATCCTCGGCCCTGGACAGGGTTGCCCTCTCACAGGCAGCAATGTGCCAGAGCCAAAACGACATTGCCGGCGCCCTGCGGGCCTTGGCCAGTCTCACCAGGTCATTGGCCAGTTGCAGCAGTCAGTTGCCGAGAGCATCAACCGCCTGACACATGTGCTGGATGGCGTCATGCACTCACAGGTTGAGGTCGCACAGTCCCTGGCGGGAATATCAAACTCCCTGGACTCCGTGTCTGCAAACATTCGGATCCTGGTCGATACCGTTGCAGGCCTCCAGGACTGGCAGCGCCAGGTGTCGGTGGCGCGACGGGGCACCTCCCCGCTCGCACCTCTGTCCCAAAGTGAGGCCCGGGGGCCACCGGGCTCCCCGAGGGAGGAGGAGGTTTCGGGGCCCGTCCCAGTAAGTCCATCACGGGACGTCCCGGAATTCTCGGCATCCCCCGTCCCATCCCTTGTGCATCGGGTGGGCAGCAGGCAGAGCAGGGTGGCACAACGTCACCCGAGATGCCCGCAGAGCAGCCTGGCCCATCAAGGCCGGGTCGCCCCAGGAAACGCTTGGCCAAAGAGAAACGAGTCGAAGGGGGCGATTTGCAGCAGTCCTCCTCCACTCCTGCTGTGTCATCTGGGGACTCACGTAGACGTAGTGGGAGGGCCCGTAAGGCAACAAAGAGAGACACAGAGTAAGTTGGCACGGGTGAAGGGCACAGTTTAGTTGTAGGGGCTGGGGCACCTGTAAATTATTGTTAACATTAAACGCACTGTTCCACCTTACTTGTAATACCGTGTGATTGTTCCACAGCCACAGGATTTGTGATGGTGACCGAGTGTCGCTGGGGTTGACGAGCGGTGAAATTTCAGTGCCGGGTGTGCAGTCCCTGCCCCTCCCCCCACCCCCTCCCACAACTAGCCCACGCGGGCACGTGATGGAGTGTCCGTGACGAACTCAGCGGCCACCAAGGTGGATGGTTCAGCTATTGCCATGGGTCAGACTCTCTCTAACGATTCTGAGCTCACAGCTCTTCGCAGAGCGGGCCGTCATCATTCCACATGGCACTGATCACACCCGCTGACACAGCCATCAATGTTGTACCATACCGTCTGGACCCAGTGGTAAGGGTGATGTTGAAGTGGAGCAGTGTACACTGAGAGGGGGTGGGGGGGGGGGGGGGGGGGGGCTGTGGTGGTGGCAGTTGTGTGTTGACCCTCTGCATGACTAGCGATGCAGGTGGTGGTTTGGTGTTCAGCAGGGACGTCACATGTGACGCGTGAACCATGCTGCCACCAAGGCGTCGCGTGCCCGCCGTCCTCGCCGGGTCCATCGTGCCGCCTCCTGGACATCACCAGCACCTGGGTCGTGTCTGCGTGCTGCGCCCGCCACTCCACCAGCCTCCTCCTCCTCCTCCTCCTCCTGCTCCTCCTCCCTCTCCTCCTCCTCCTCCTCCCTCTCCTCCTCCTGCTCCTCCTCCTCTGTGCTGGCACCACTGCATTGGTCTGAGGCCTCCGTATAGGCGTCATCAGCCAAGACCTCAGCGGATAACCCCTGTCGCCTAGCAACCAGCCCCTCAGCCGGGGGGGACGTCCCTCAAACATCGCAGGGATGAACGACTGCGCCAGCATGTAGGAGTCATGCACAGGGAACCTTGCACAGACATTCATGATCCTCATGTGGGGGTCGCATACCACCTGGATATTCATGGAGTATGTCCCCTTCCTGTTTGTGAACATGTCCCTGTCCCCTGCAGGCGGGCGCATGGGGACGTGAACACAATCGATTGCCCCCTGTACCGTCGGTATCCCGGCCACTCTGGCAAATCCACGAGCTCGTGAGTCTTGAGTTGCTCAGTCCTCGGGAAAGGTGATGTAGAGGTCCGCGATGGCATAGAGGGCGTCGGTCACATCCCGGATGAACCTGTGCACCGATGACTGGGAGATCCCGGAGAGGTCCCCACTCGGAGACTGGATGGAGCCGGTCGCATAGAAGTTAAGAGCGACCGTCACCTTGATGGCAACCGGGATCGCGTGTCCTCCCCCCGTTCCACGTGGGGCGAGGTGCGCCACGAGGTGACAGATATGTATCACCGTCCGCCTACTCAGCCGGAGTCTCCTCCTGCAGGTGATGTCCGTCATTGTTAGGAAAGAGACCCGGACACGGTACACCCTCGGCCTTGGTCGTCGCCTCTGGTGCCGTGGCTGCACCCTCACTCTCTCCTCCTCCCCCTCCTCCTCCCCCCATGCTGTTCGATGACTGGCAACTCCTCGGCCCTTCCCTCTGCTGCTGCAGCTGTCCCTGCATCCACTGCGGGTTGTGGCTGTGGATGCTGCTGCATCTCCAAATGCAGTACAGCGGCCCCAACCACTGCGCAGAACATAGCCGTTCTGTTCACAGATATTGTGCTAACCTACAGAAGGATGGTGGGGGCAGAGAAACGGGACATGTTAGACGGAGGTTAGTCGACACCTCGGCAGCCGCCTGCCACGGGATACCTGTGTGTCCCGGTGGCCTGGTCGCGCTGCTGACACGCGGGCAGCCTAACCCCTGGTCACTTTCTGCATCCAACGGGCAATTAACTATGTCCTCCTCACCGGTGCGTCAGTGGCCTGTGGCCGTAAGCCACAGGGCAAACAGCGGCCGTGTCCTCGTGACCGGCACGCCATGGCATGGTGGCAGACATTTTGTTACGGTGTTGGACGGGTCACTTGCTCACTCCCTCCCTAACACCCCCCCCACTCCCACTCCCACTCTCCCCCTCCATCTCCCCCCTCCATCTCCCCCACTCCCCCCCTCCATCTCCCCCACTCCCCCCTCCATCTCCCCCACTCCCCCTCCATCTCCCCCACTCCCCCCGTCCGTCTCCCCCGCTCCCCCCCTCCATCTGCCCCACTCCCCCTCTCCGTCTCCCTCACTCCCCCCCCCCCGCTCTGGATTCCCCTCCCGTTCTCAGGGATGCCTTCCCCGTTGTGGCCAGACTCCAGCAGTGCGCTGAGCGGTGCGCTGAGCGGTGCGCTCACCTCCTCGAAGCTGTCGTCAGCCAGCACGACTGGTTGACGAACTTGAACAGCAGGTGTGTTGGACGCCATGTAAACAGTGCGTGATGACGTCGGGACTTCGGCCCATCCGGGCCGGAGAATAGCGGGGGGCCAAAAACTAGCGATTCTGGTCGTGTCGGGGGCGCGTTCGAGGCGTTTGACGGGAATAGCGACTTGGAGTTTGTGCGGGGTTCGGAGAATAACGGGAGGGCGTCGGACCAGTGTCGCCGTGAAAATTTGCGCCGCCCGCTATTCTCCGACCCGTCGTGAGTGCGGAGAATCGCGCCCCTAGGCTTGGATAAATTTCAAAGTCAACTGAAGGCAGCTGGAGTGAATGATACTGTGCTTTATCCTTTGACGATAAAGGTTATATCCAAAAACTATGCCAAGTCTTTTGATAATCACACCGCTGCTTTGGTCTTTGTCATGACCTTGAAGGACAAGGATTTAGACTGATGTTCTGCAACTCAGACAATTTCAAATCTTTAATCTGGTCTCTTTCCCTAGTATGGCGTTGCTTGTCTGAATTTGTTCTGTCTTATCCTGTTTAAGGGGAGATGCTAATATTTGGACCCTGTATGGGATGTCTACTTTAACTCGAGTGTTTCAGGAACTCTTACTACCTTATTAGCTGAGTCATGATAGATGTGCTGTGTGCCTATTATCCGTCACCTTCTTATTATTATCCAATCTTAATCATGACAGAATCGAGTGGTGCCATTGCTGGAGGATGGGTGGTGGTCTTCCTGGGTGGGTTTAGAATACAGGAGGGGCATTTGATTCCCATTCCCTGATTGGCTTTTTTTCTCCCCCTCCTGGGTAGTAATGAAAGTGTGGCCGTGGGGTTAATCCTACTGGTCCTCAGTCTTATTGCGGATTGTCCTTAGAACTATCGTGGTCATGATTCTTTTGCATTTTTGTTATAATAATGGGGTCTCTGAGTTGTTGCCGTTAACCTGCATTGGTACAAACAGGTCTTTTATTCATGAATGGAACATATTGGAGATGCTTTGGTGCCTCTGGTATAAAATGAGTTGGGGGAGGAATGTCATATAGCAAGCCTGATTGTGACATCATATTCTTTTTCTGTAGCGTGTATAATGGCGGTAGTTAATCTTAAAATTTGCGAGTGGAATGTATGATGTATTCATCATTCTATTCAAAGGAAAAGGAGTCTCTTCTTTCTTAGAAAGGAGTAAGTAGACATTGCCTTGTTATCAGAAACTCATTTGGATGAAAAGGAGTACTTAAAATTGAGACTAGACTGGGTGGGGCAGGTTTTTCCACCTCTTTTTCACTGAGTCATTGGGAGGGTGGAAATCCTGATCAACAAGGGCGATACATATGTGGAGTGGGATTCTCCATTGGCAGATACCGAAATCTGGAAACGCGATGGGTCGGAGAATAGGTTCCAACGCCAATTTGACGGCAAATTGCAATTCTCCATTATCTCGGTAGCGGCATCAATCTGGAACGTACATACAGTAAACGCAGTTGACATATCATTCGCAGGCCCAACCTGGTATTCTCCGGGGCCTCCACGATTCCCTGCTTACAATGGGCCGAATTCTTGAAGGCGGAGTTCACTTGTGCTTTTAAAAATTGTGAAACCAGCATCGTGGCTGCTGAGGAAAATAGAGAGGGTATGGAAAGTGTCCAACATCGCCATAGTGTGCTGGCAGTTGTGCCACTGGCTGGGGTTGTAGCGGTGGAAGGCCAGGAGGTGGGCTGTGGGGTCGGGGTGGATTGGCACGGAGCACCTTTGCCGCAACTGGAAAGGCAGCCATGCAGCTGCGCACGCCGCTGACAGCCCACTGTGAACTTTGGACCACGGGTCATCTAGGCAACCCCCTGGCCAACCCCTTCCCCCCCCGCAGGTGCCCTCTGGCCCCAGCCAACCCATCAGCTGTATGGGCCTGCTCCAGAGCAACCAGTGCCATCTTGTTGGCTGGGATGCGTGTGTGTGGGGATTGTAATGTGTATATGTGGCTGCAGCTTGTCAACCTGCTGAATATCATTCATGGACCTGGAGAATCCTGCAGCATTTTTCATTGAAATCGGTTTTGTTCCATCTGCTGCTAGCCCCTCCACAGTAGGTGAATCGGTCCAGGTTCGATGCCAGTTTTGCTGTTGTGAAAGTCCACTAATCTTGATTCTGCGTCAACTCTTAGTCTCAGGAACGGAGAATCCAGCCTGTTTTCATTAGAGGTTTGGTGCATGGAGACATTGCCTTGATAATGAAAGTGTACGGATCTCCAAATTATTCTACGGAATTTATCATAAAGGTTTTATTGAACTTTGCAGAGTTGGCTACAGCTAACTCTTCATGGCTGGTGATTTTAACTGCCATCTGAACCCTTTGATATACAAGCTCCCGGTTATTAGGAATCCTCCCACACTGCAAGCGAAGGCAGGTGGGATGTGTGAATGCTTGGAAGCCCCTACACCCCATGAGTGGTATCATAGTCCCTTTAAGCAGCAATACTTTGTGGGCCACGTGAGGCCTCAGGGGCCATAATGGTGCAAATAAGCCTCTCAGGGGTTAGGTGTGGTTCTGGCCATTGGGGCATGGCCAGTGTTAGCTCGGAAACGGTAGGAACAAGACATAGAAACATGAAAAATAGAAGCAGGAAAAGGTCATTCAGCCCTTCAATCCTGCTCCGCCACTCATTATGATCATGGTTGATCATCATGTTCATTACCCGGATCCCGCCTTCCCCCCGTATCATATGATCCCTATAGCCCCAACAGCTATATCTAATTCCTTCCTGAAATTACTCAACGTTTTGGCCTCAACTACTTTTTTGTGGTAGTGAATTTCACCACTCTGGGTAAAGTAATTTCTCCTCACCTCAGTCCTAAAAGGTTTACCCCTTATCCTCAAACTGTGACCAATAGTTCTGGACTCCCCCCCCCCCCCCCACCCCCCCCAATTCTTTCTGAATCTACCCTGTCCAATCCTGTTAGAATTTTGTAAGTTTCTATGAGATCCCCTCTCACGCTTCTAAACTCCAATGAATATAATCCTAACCGACTTCATCTCTCCTCATATACAGGCCCACCATCCCAGAAATCTGCCTGGTAAACCTTCGCTGCACTCTCTCCATAGGAACAACTTCCCTCCTCAGATAAGACACCAAAACTGCACACAATACTCCAGGTGTGACCTCATCAATGCCTTATACATTTACAGTAAAGCATTTTTATTCATATACTCAAATCCTCTTGCTAGGAAGGCCAACATACCATTTGTCTTCTTTACTGCCTGCTGTACCTGCGCGCCAGCGACTGATGCACGAGGACACCAAGGTCACGCTGACTATCCACCCCTCTCAATTTACACCCAATCAAATAATAATCTGCCTTCCTATTTTTGCTACCAAAACAGATAACCTCACATTTATCCACAATATACTGCATCTGCCATGTATATGCCCCCTCACTCAGCCTGGACAAATCCTGCTGAAGCATGTCTGCATCCTCCTCACAGCTCACCCTTCCACCCAACTCTGTATCATTTGCAAGTTTGAAGATTATGGGTGGGATTCTCCGGTGGCCGACGCCATTCTCCGGTGGCCAACGCCAAAATCGGGGTGTGCGAATGGGCGGAGAATAGCTCCCGATGCCAAAATAATGACAGGTGCCCATTTGACACTGAATCGCAATGCTGCACCGCTCGAAAATGGGATCATTGCGACGCACGGCGAGCGTAGTTGCAACCGCATTTGCAGCTCATTAGTGAGCCCACCCACGATGCTCCGCCTCTGACGGAGCGAGTTCCCGACGGCGTGGTCCACGTCTGCTCTCAACGGTCATGAACATGGCATGGTGGCTGCGAAGAGAAAGAGAGGACGTCCGGACAGTGTCCATCACCGCCATACTTCATCGACAGTCGGGCCGCTGGCTAGCGGGCTTCTGCCAGGGCTGCGTGGAGTATTGTGGGGTGACCAGGAGGTGGGATATGGGGTTGGGATGGACGGGGACGCGGTCCAGCACAACCAGTGCCATATTTCCATCCGCGACAGGTGTGTGTGTGGGTGTGTGTAGGTGTACGCGCTTGTCAGCTTGTCAGCCCTGCATGTATCCATCACGGACCTGGCAATTCCTGCACCATTTTTCGTGTCATCTGCGGGTGTACCATGCAACGCCGGTGCTAGCCCCTCACCGGTACCGGAATCAGTGTGGGTTTGGTGCCAATCTTTCTGACGTGGAATCCACGGAACCTCTGTTGGCGTCAGCACATACTCAGGAATGGAGAATCCAGCCCAATATATTTAGTTCCCTCATCCAAATTATTAATATACAATGTGAACCTGTGCATTAGTTATGCTGTCCAGTGCATATAGTTTGTGAGAGTTCAATAAATCTCATTTGTGTTTCAGCACTGCATCATCAATTGCTTCTCAATATAACATTAACGACAAGAATAAAGCAAGCCAGTTGAAGGAAGCTGTTGAAAATTTGTGCATGAGGGGTGTGGAAGAGCCTCTCGGCATACTAAAAGTTAAATGATCATCTGCAATCGAAAATCGATGCACTGTTCAGAAAAAGTAATCTGTTTAATCTGGAGATCGAAAGTTGGGGTCAATATGTAGAAAGGCTTCGATACTTTTTCACTACCAATTAAATAATTTTGAAGAGAAACAAAAAGTAATATTACTCCTGTTTGCAGCCCACAAACATTCAACCTCGTACAAGGTCGGCGCAACATCGAGGGCCGAAGGGCCCGTACTGCGCTGTAGTGTTCTATGTTCTATGTTCTAAGGCTTCACATCTCTGGAGGGTCTGGACTTCTTTCATCACCAGACTTCGACAAATATCTGAACATTGTGAATTAGGTAGTTCTCTCAGTGACACGCTGAGTGACTCGTTGGTCTGTGGCATCAACAACTTAAATATTCAGAAGTCGCTGCTGGCACAAATAAAGATATCTTCAGACATGGTGCCTGAATTGACTCAAGCAACTGAAGGCACTGAGCGGAGCGTTTTTGAATTGCAAAGTGTGCAGACTGAGGTGAACCAGTTATGGTGGGAAGCGATGGCTGTTTGAGGTTCCCGAAGAGACGGAGCAGCTGAGACTGAAAAGAAGAAAAGTGGCAGGCAGTCACAAAGCTCAGAAAATTTATTACCGTTGTGGGACATACACTCTAAGTGCTGATGCAGGTGCAAAGAATTCAGCCATTTCAAATGTAATAAGAGAGGCAATTTGCAGACAGTCTAATTGAAGTTCCCAAAAAAATAACAACGGGGACTCCAGTCAACAAGCTTGAGGAAGACCATGAAGAAACGTCAGACGCTTACAATCGTAATAGCGTGAGATTATGTAAAACACTCCCCATTGAGATCACTCATACAGTCACTAGCCTTCCACTCAAAATAGGGGTCAACACAGAGACAGCTGCCACAGTAGTGGATGAGCAGATAATTAAGTACCTGCAGGGAGGGCTGCTGTCTCTGAATCTCAGCATTACTTTAGCTACCTTAACCACCTATACTGGAGAGACACTGAAGATCCAATATCATCCGAATAGCTGTCAGCCCAGCTGCCATTGATCGAGCCTTATTGGATGAAGAAAATCAAATTCAATTGGTTAGAATTATTTAGTATCAGAGGGTTTTCTTGGAGCTTTTACAGAAATACTACAAGGTCTTCCAGAGAGAGTTAGTATACACCAAATGTGTGAAGGCAAATATCTAGGTAGAGCCAGAAGCAACACCAATTTCTTTTCATGCTCGACTGATGCCTTATGCTGTACACCAATAAGCAGAGATGGAGTTTAAGTGCCTGGAGTACCTGGGAATCCAGTCCAGTTTTCAGAATGGGCAGCACCAGTCGTCCAAGTGTTGAAGCCCGATCACACAGTCCAAATCTGTGGTGATTATAAGATGACGGTGATCAGGATGTCTAAAAATATAAATATCCCATACCGAGCATAGAAGGTTTATCTGCTAAGTTATCTGGCGGTCTTAAATACACCAAGTCAAATTTAAACTACATGTGCGCTTGAGCTGGAAGAGGAGTCAAGAAAATTTGTGACTATAAATACCTATAAAGGCTTGTTCCAAGATACAAGATTGCCTTTTGGTATCTCGTCAGTCTGTGCAATATTCCACTGAACATTAGAGAGCCTCTTGCAAAGAATTCCAAAGGTTGTCATGTATCTGGACAATGTCCTAGCGATGGGGGCTACACCAAAGGAATTCAACGTGAATTTGGGGCTGGTTTAGCACACTGGGCTAAATTGCTGGTTTTTAAAGCAGACTAAGGCAGGCCAGCAGCACGGTTCAATTCCCGTACCACCCTCCCCGAACAGGTGCCGGAATGTGGCGACTAGGGGCTTTTCACAGTAACTTAATTGAAGCCTACTTGTGACAATAAGTGATTTTCATTTCATTTGGAAGAAGTCCTTCAGAGGTTTAAAGAGGCCGGTATTTGTTAAAGCAGGAAAAGTACACATTTCAGGCTGATGAAGTCACGTATTTAGGTTTCAGAGTTGTTGCAAAGGGATTACATCCACTCAAAGATACAAAAACGCCATAAAAGTGGTTCAGGAGCCAAAAAATGCATCAGAATTTATGTCCTTGCTAGGGACGGTCAATTATTACGGCTGCCTTTTGACTTTCTTGAAGAAAGTCCAGAGTGATTCTCCTACCTGAAGGGGGCTAGCAGGGCCCCGGAGTACTCCACGCAGCTGGCCTGCCGATATGGGACACTGCATTTCCTGTCGGGCGTCCGCGCATGTGCACGGCGGTGGCCTTCGGCTGCCGCCCCATGCGACATGGCGGACTCACAACGCGAACTGGCCCCAAAAATATAGCCCCCCCCCCCACCGAGATCGCACTGGCCTGTGGATTGGTGGCCCTCGATCGCTAGCCTGGCTGTCCCTGAGGCCCCACCCCAGTGAAGGATCTCCCCGTCCCCCCACCAGGGCAGCTGGGGACTGAGTCCACAGTTGCCGCTGACCGATCCCAATAGGCAAAACGTGGTTAGAACCGTGTCTTCGGGAAATCGGCCAGTTGTCGTCGGTGAATCGCGGGGTGGAGGGGCTCTGTCAATCGCGCGCGCATGATCCGCGGTGATTTTCCAGGGCCATTCTCAGCCCCCATGCCGATCGCGATTTCGACGAGGAGGCTCAGAGAATCCCACCCAAGGTTCTCAGAGAGATGTCAATAGTGGTGCTTGCTGGTGCCCTCAATGTGTCAGCAACTCACAGCCCCCCCCCACCTCAACATCCCTCAGACATCATGTGAGATCTCCGTGTGGAGAGGTCACAGACCTCCCATCACCTCTCCACCTGCAGACACAATGGCCTGCAGTTGGCTTATGAGGCATCACCTTATCATGTTCCACTAAGGCCCAGTGAGGTCAGTGTGAGTAGTTGAGGTTACTCATACCCTGGCTGAGGAGGTCACTCCTGTGCTTTCAGCACAGCCGGACAGTCCTCTGGGGGAGGCCCTGGGCACTGACCACCTGTGAAATTTTATCTCATGCCGGGTTCATCTAATGGTTCAGCCTCCTTCTCCCGCCCTCTGGCTGGAAGATGCCTCTCCTGGCCTCCACTGAATTTAGCAGGAGTGTTAACATCGCACGGTTCAGCCCTTTTCATGTATGAAATGTAGGAACCCCCCCCCCCCCCTTCCCGACTGTGTGGTTAATGAGGTTGGCATTGCGCAATTTGCATAAATTTATAATAATAATCTTTATTAGTGTCACAAGTAGGCCAACATTAACACTGCAGTGAAGTAATTGTGAAAATCCCCAAGTCGCCACATTCCGGCGCCCGTTCGGGTGCACTGAGGGAGAATTCAAAATGTCCCTTTCACCTGACAAGCACGTCTTTCAGGACTTGTAGAAGGAAATCGGAGCACCAGGAGGAAACCCATGCCAACATGGGGAGAACGTGCAACTCCGCGCTGACAGTGACCCAAGCCAGGAATCAAACCAGGGTCCTTGGATCTGTGAAACAACAATGCTAACCACTGTGCTACTGTGCCACCCCCACCAGTCTCCCTGGTCGACCACCACAGGACTTAGTTATGGAATGGAAAATTTGCTTCTTTTAATATAGTCTCAGGATGTTCAATTGTCTTCTCTGTTGAAATTCATAGACTGTCTTATTGGAATGCAAACAAAAATTAAAACAAAACCAATCAAAATATCACACCAAGAAAGATTCCACTTTATTACAAACTAAAAATGCAATAGAAATAAAGGTGATATGCTATCGGTGTGATTTTCCTGTCCTTCCCACTGGCGGAATCCTCTAGTCCTGCCAAAGGCCTGCCCAGTTGCCGGGTTCTCCGGTAGTGGGATGGATGAACCACGCAAAATGCCATAGACATTGGCGGGAGCAGAGGATGCCACCAGTGACCAATGGTGAGCCGTCTCCACCCCCGGGAAACAGGCCGTGGGGTGCTGGAAAATCCCACCCCTCCATGTTTTATTTACTTGAGTGAATCGCATCACATGGCTTTACAATACCGACCAATTCGCCTCAAAACTTCTGCACAATTCCAAACAAGTTGTAAATTGTTGCCAGATACAAGCTAAGAAATTATTGCTTTTATAGATTAGTGATTGTACTTACGAAGCTCAACAGAGTAGGTTCTGCAAATAATGCACCAAGTGCTAAAATTAATGATCGTGTACGTGGTAGAGAATGAGAGTGTCATATAAAACTCCGAATTGAAGCAAATACATCAGCAAGTATCTATGTGTGAGAAAAGGCAGCTGTAATATATGCACAGCATAATGTATTATTTTTATTTAGTATCAATAAAAACATGGTACATGACTATCGGATATAAAATGAAAGTCAGACTGAGAAGTGGAAGCTGTGTGAATTGAATTGGTTTGGATTAAATTGTAAATCTAAAAATGCTGCAGCTGTCCATGGAAAACAATTGCATCATGGTGCAAAATAAAACAATGTGCCTCTTACCAAGTTTCTGCTGATTTTATGGTATTATAATAACAATGAAACAATAATGGGTGTCCCATCACATTTCATGGAATTGTCATGCTTCCAAACCCATGACAATTTATTGTATAAATTGTATTATAAGATTTCCCTTTCTATTTGCCTGCAGCA
This sequence comes from Scyliorhinus canicula, assembly GCF_902713615.1. NCBI lineage: Eukaryota > Metazoa > Chordata > Chondrichthyes > Carcharhiniformes > Scyliorhinidae > Scyliorhinus > Scyliorhinus canicula. The sequence continues at coordinate 145,539,081 of NC_052151.1, read as the reverse complement.
TCCAGTTTCTCTACGTTCTCTACTGGCCTTGCGACACCAGTTATATTCAGTGCACTAAACTCTGCTATCTACCTTGGTATTTAATTTTCTGTTAATGTGTTTGGGCTTTCTTTGGCATCTCATGTTGCTAACAGTCAGGTGCACCTCATGCGTCTAAATCATTGATAGGATAATAGGATTCAGATACTTACGTTTCTTCTTGCTCTGAGGAGTTAGCCCATTGGCATACATAAATGGACTTCAAAATTTTCTTACATTTTCATATATCTTGTTCATCAAAGGAAGGGAAGTTCACACCAAAGTGTCATAATATCCACTCATGTATATAATGAGATGCAGACAGGCAGTGATTGACACATAGGATGACCAATGAACACACAACACAGAACAACCAATCACCAGACAAGACACCACCACTATAAAGCTCACAGGGCATTAAGACTCCTGCTCTTTTCGGGACCCAGACACTGAGACAGTCAGAGTGCACAAGTCAGTGGACATTATTGCCATGTGGTAGCTAGTAAGTCTGGTCGAGCCAGTAAGAGGTCGTCAGTTGGATTCAATGTGTCAATCCACAGCTGAACATGTACAGCCATTCTTAGTTGAAATAAAACCATGTCGGATCATCTCCGGTGTTAGACATTTGTTTCTAGCTTCCCTGCATCCAGTTGCAGTCAACGTCAAACCAACCCGCCTAACACATCACAAAGTAGAGCACCTTCAGGCACTTGATGACTTTCTTATGAACTATCCAAATCGTACACAGGTGATCAGATGCAGAGCACAACTCGTTTATCTCTGTCCCAATAACATTCCTTCACCTGAACTTCAGAAAAACAATTTCCACTGTGATTTCATTCACTGTGTATGCTTTGTCTCATTGTGAATGCTTACTTTGAAACAATTAGTGCCCATTTTATATTGTGCACCTCAGTCACAAAGAGAGACGAGGGGAGAAATTTTCCAGCCCGCCCACCACAGGAAGTGTCGTGGATATGTTGCTCGTTCTGGGTGAGTGTGCTTAACACTCAATTTGGCTCTGTTTCTTGTTCTAGGCTCTGGAGTCGCCAGGTGCCGTTAAGACACCGCCACAAGCTTCAAGGTGAAGTTCAAAGCAATAAAACCGTACACCAATTAGTAAGTCCAAACAACTAGAGTTTATTATAATACAATTATAATAACTACCCATGCACATGCTAAAGGATTAAACTTACTCCTACCGCTAGACAACTAATACTTATCTCGAAGGAACTACTGGGTCAGGGAACAAGGCCTCTTGCTCTGCTTTGGTCTGCAGACTTCAGATTGTTATCAATTGAAGAGGGGGTCAGGAGTGCCTATTTCTGGTAGCGGTCGTCGTTAGGCACTTACTTGTTGGTGGCTGCTGCTCGACGGCTGTAGAAGACAGGAGCCCGGAGACAGGAGACTGAACCATGTGTGGGACCTTTCTTTTATAGGTCCCAGGGGGTCCGCGCCCCTTTGGGCGGACTCCCTTACCTGCTTGGAATCGATTGGGCCTCTTCCCAATCGATATGTTTGAACCCCCCAATCATAGGGCAGTTCCTCGGTCACTGGGGCGGTTCTTGGGACCTATTGTTTTGGGCTTCTCTGGCGCCACAGGGTCTGGCCTTCCATAGAATGTATCAATTTGTGCTTAACTTGTGTCCAATGTATCTGGGACTCGCCCGGTATTGCCTCATTAATATGTTAACTGGTTTCTTTTCACAGTGCTGTCTGGTTTCTGCAACAGTCAAAACTGGTTTCTGCAGTCATCCCAATATACAATCGCCTTGCAAGCTGCTTGCTTTCCAACATGTCCATTTTCCCTGCATTCCTTGCAATCTTCCATTTTGTGTTGGGCAGTGGCCACCCCAGGTGGCTACAGATAGGACTGAAAATTTGGCGGACCATTTAAAGGTCCGTTGACCTTGGGTGGCATTTTCAGGTCTCAGGGACTGTGCGACGGGAAAATCTCACCCTGGACACTGAAACTCTGGGAATACTCTCATAACTTCAGAGGTGGACTAGCAGAACCTCAAAGAAATGGTTGTTCGTCTCCGTCTTCCATTCTCCAGGTGGTGGTACTCTGGATTATGTTCTGGGAGATCCTTTGGAAGTCCCCACGGAAGGATTGCATTGGAATGGCCTGGGAAGTTTCAACTTCCATTAGGCAATTGGCCATTGCCTGGAATCCTTTAAAACTCTGATTTAAAGCAGAGATGTTTAATGGCTCTGACTCACTAAACAGAATAGTTACCCAGGGAAAGTTAAAAGGATGAAAATCATCTAATTGCTGGCAACTATACTACTGACCTCCCTCCGCACCACCTCTCAATGAACCCCTTAACTACCCCACCCCCGAGCACCAACTAACAACCCACCTCCATTACCAGCCTAAGCCACAACCCAATCTCATCACAAACACATGATAGATTAGATCAAATAGGCCAAAATAAAGGGCCCACACTTCACTGTTCGACATCTGGACTCTCACCAATGTTTGGCAATTAGTTATGTTCAGGCACAAGTAGTGAGAACGATCCTTTACAGGTGTCTAGTGTATTATGTTGAACCAATGAAAATATCTAAAGCTGTTTCTAAAGCTACAAACGTGAGGTTATCCATTTTGGTAAGAATAACAGCAAAAGGGATTATTATTTAAATGATAAAATATTAAAACTTGCTGCTGTGCAGAGAGACCTGGGGTGTGCTAGTGCATGAGTCGCAAAAAGTTGGTTTACAGATGCAACAGGTGACTAAGAAGGCAAATAGAGTTTTGTCCTTCATTGCTAGAGTGATGGAGTTTGAGACTAGGGAGGTTATGCTGCAATTGTATCAGGTGTTAGTGAGGCCACACCTGGAGTATTGTGTTCAGTTTTGGTCTCCTTACTTGAAAAATGACGTACTGCCGCTGGAGGGTGTGCACAGGAGATTCACCAGGTTAATCCCAGAACTGAAGGGGTTGGATTACTGTACTCGTTGGAATTTAGAAGGATGCAGGGGGGAATCTTATTGAAACATATAAAATTATGAAGGGAATAGATAGGATAGATGCAGGCAAGTTGTTTCCACTGGCGGGTGAAAGCAGAATTACGGGGCATAGCCTCAAAATAAGGGGAAGTAGATTTAGGACTGAGCTTTGGAGGAACTTCTTCAGCCAAAGGGTTGTGAATCTATGGAATTCCTTGCCAAGTGAAGCAGTTAAGGCTCCTTCATTAAATGTTTTTAAGATAAAGATAGATAGTTTTTTGAGGAATAAGGAGGAAGAAAAACACAGATTCTGGAGTTCCCCATTCAGTTTCTGCCCCCTCCTCCCCTTCCCCCGCACAATCAGCAGGTTTTTCCCTCAAGACAATGAGCAACCTCAGTGATGGCCTCCATGCAGAGTTTAACTAAGTCTCACATTTCACCTGTACCATCTTTGTTCCCACTCTAATTGGACAGCAGCAAGTCTCAATCCCAAATAAGGATTTAGCCACATTAAAGATCTTGGCCGGGATTATCCCCTACCCGGCGGGGCGGGGGGTCCCGGCGTAGTGGAGTGGCGCCAAACACTCCGGCGTCGGGCCTCCCCAATTTTGCGGAATTCTGTGCACCTTTAGGGGCTAGGCCCACGCCGGAGTGGTTTCCGCCACACCGACTGGCGCCAAAACCGGCGCCAATGGCCTTTGGCACCCGCCGCCCGGCTTCGGGGCTGGCCGAAAGGCCTTCGCCGGTCAGCGCATGCGGCGGTGCGTCAGCGGCCGCTGACATCACCACCTGCGCATGCGTGGTAGGGGGGTCTCTTCCGCCTCCGCCATGGTGGAGGCCGTGGTGGCGGAGGAAGACAACGAGTGCCCCCACGGCTCTGGCCCGCCTGCCGATCGGTGGGCCCTGATCACGGGCCAGGCCACCATGGGGGCGCCCCCCGGAGTCCGATCGCCCCACGCCCCCCCCCCAGGACCCCGGGGGCCCGCTCAGTCGCCAATCCCGCCGGCACCAGAGGTGCTCCAATTTCCGCCGGTGGGCGAGGCCTGTAAGCGGCGGAACTTCGGCCCATCGCGGGCCGGAGAATCGCCGCGGGCTGCGCGCCGATCAGCGGGGCTTGATTCCCGCTCCAGCCGATTCCCGGGTGGCGGAGAATTCTGGCCACGGCTGGGACGTGATTTACGCTAGCCCCGGGCGATTCCCCGACCCTGCGGGGGGTCGGAGAATTCCGCCCCTTAACTCATAGAGTCATAAAGTCATTGAACTGTTACAGCACATGATGTGGAGATGCCAGCGTTGGACTGGGGTGAGCACAGTAAAAAGTCTGACAACACCAGATTAAAGTCCAACATGTTTGTTTCAAACACCAGCTTTCGGAGCACTGTTCCTTTCTCAGGTGTTCCCCGGGCAACACTTTAGCAGTCAAGGGCGTTCAGCCTCTGATCTCCGGGTCAGCATTCTCCAAGGCACCCTTCAGGACGTGCGACAGCGCAGAATCGCTGAGCAGAAACTGATAGCCAAGTTCCACACACATGATTGCAGCCTCAACCGGTACCTGGGCTTCATGTAGCATTGCATTCATCCCCCACCATCTGACCTGGGCTTGCAAAATCCTACCAATTGTCCTGGCTTGAGACAATTCACACCTCTTTAACCTGGGTTTATCATGGAATTTACAGTGCCAGCGCAGTGCAAATTCAGCCTGTTGTTTTAAAAGTGCTGTCATGATATACTTTGGGCTGAATTTGCAGACAGGTTGGTGTCAGGAACAGAGGCAGAGAAGGCCTGGAAGTTACAACGCCAGTCAGCATTCTGGTTTCCTCACCCTGATCCTAATGTTGGCCATTTTGAATGTGTGGGTCCAGGGGTCCAGGAAGGTCATATGTCCCCCCCCCCCCCCCCCCCCCCCCCCCCCGCCCCACCACCACCACAGGCCAGGCAGGAAATGAAAGGTTCATTCAGAGCCTTGCTGGACAGAGGCAAAGTAAGCCATCTAGGATTTTTTAACAAATTGCTGACGCATCAGAAGACATGCACTCACTTTCTCCCAGTCTGTCCAAAAATTCAAATATCTTATTATACCCACAACCACAGCTATATTAATCCAGAGACTTGAACACAATATCTTCAGTACTGAGGGAGTGCTGCACGATCACAAACATTGACTTTCATCTGAACTGTTGGCCTTTCATCCGTTCAGATGGCTGCATCATACTGGGTGAATAAGAAGGGAGTTCTCCCAGTGTACTGACCAATATTTGTACCTAATCAAAATAATTGCAAAAGCTGATGACCTATTCATTTACCTCATTATTTTTGTTTGTGACAAAGTACATTGTGTAAATTAGCGTCTGAATTACAATTCAGCAGCACCCATTGGCTGTGAAGCAATCTTGAGGTTGTGAAAGATTTATATAATTGCAGACGTTTTCTTCTGAATTCCCGTCTTTTTGAGAAGAAAACCCATTTAATAAGGAATTTTATACACTATTGATGCTGCTAAATCCAGTTTTAGTTCAAACAAAATCTATCATATTGTATCACCAGCATCTACTCTCCTGCTGTTTCTCATCATCTCTGTAAATCCTTCTCTTTGCCCCTCCGAAGAGCACAATTCCTCCCCTCCTAAAAAGAAGACTGGCTTTTTCATCTCATGTTTAGCTTCAAGCATTAATCTTAATGATCTTTGTAAGACACCTCCACATTTATCATTATGATTGATATCAGGTGAAATTTCGGCCCGGAAGATGGGAAAAGGTCTTGGGAGAGGCACTGGAAATCTCAAATAATGTAAAGCGGGTGAAGATACAGCTTTGTTCCCAGAACATTCATTTTTCCTGGCCACAACTTGCAGGAGGGTAGCTCTACAGTTTTATTCTGACTCTCACATAGTTGCCACTGCTTGTCTTTCATGGCTCCACCCTCAGCCCACCCTCATGTATCAATATTGTGGATACCAATAGAGGATGGGGATATGATGATTTATTTTTATATCCCTGAAGCGACTTTTAGTGTCCTGTCAGCTAGATTGCTCATAGTCTAGTCCAGGGTTCAGCAACCTTTATTAATGGAGCTTTCCTAAAATAGAAACTATTGGAAGCCATAAGGTGAAAATCTGACATTTCTAAACCAAATACTTGACAAATTGCTCAGTGTGCCTGGTAGAAGGTAGAATCTGAACATATAATAAATAATATATATGTATTGAATTTATGTCTCAATGGAAAAAAACAAAATTAAAATAGACCTATTACAATTGACACGTCTCTTTACTGTAATTTTGTTGGTAATTTTAAGTCAAATTTTAATAAATGTTTTTCCAACTGTAGATTCCCATGATTAAAAAGAGCTTTTAACAGCACGTTCAGAATAACTTATCATCTCAACTATTTAGAAACATCAACCAGAAAACCCGTTCCTCGAATCAAAGGCAATTTTCTCACGGCGATGTGCCCAGCATTGATTCCTTTGCAGCGGGAGCATTGCGGGAGAGCCCCAAAACAGGCTTTGCATTGCGCGAGTCAGCGATCTGTGGTACCCGGCGCAATCTGGATCATGCCCTCACTGGTAATCCAGCTAATGATATTTAAATGAGCCATCATGCTCATCTAAATATGCACACGCAGGTTGAGGCCGCATTCTCCCAGCTCCTGGGAGTCATTGGCCGCACCAGCGAGGAGCCATCCAGGTGCCAATTAGTATAGGTCCCCACAAGTAGAGACCAGACGTGATGGTCGCTCCAGGGGTCTTGTAAGCCATTGGAGCTTCCCGGGTAATCACGGACAGGGCAGGGCACCCGGACACACTGGCAAGTGCCAGCCTGGCACCCTGGAAGTGCCAACCTGGTAGTGCCAGGGTGGAAGATGGAGGACAGTGGCGAGAGTTCCACATTTGAGGAGGACCAGGGAGGCCCTCATCGTCTCCAGAGTCTCCAAGGACGAGGTTGTGTTTGTGAGCTCAACAACCCCCACCAGGATGCACATTAAGGTGGAGGCAGTCTGCTGCTTTCCCTGCCCTGTGGCCTTGGCAGATATCCTCTGGTGACCTGGGGCCGGAGGGCCCCGTCTGACTCCCCGGTGCCACCATGTTCTGCCCGCTGTCCTTGAGACACACCGGTGTCAGGAGGGGGGATTCGGAAGAACTGGTGACTGCTGTCGGCTCCTTGGTGGCAGACCCCGGTTTGACCTCCAGCACTTCCTCCTCCATGACGGTGCGCAAAGGGCCATGGGGGACTCCATGGGATGGAGGGGGAGCAGGTGCGAGTTCCAGAGGCCCTTGACTCATCAAGCATTGCCAGTCCTGCAGGCTTGCCATTTCCTGCAACATAGTGTCGGCGGCCTCAGCGATGGCCCTCCGTGACTGGGCCATGCTCTGCCATGCCTTGGCAATGTCCAGCTGAACTTAGGACATGTCCCTCAGTGTCTGGGACATTATGTTGAGCCCTCAGCCATGGTTGCCACAGACTGAGCAGTGCCTTGGGCATCACCACTCAATGTTCAGATGTTGTTCTCCAGGTTTTCCATGCGCTTGCCACTCGATCATTATTGACCTAACTACCACACATTATCGGCACCATCTCCCGCACCTCAAACATTTGGGACTCATCCAATCAAGCTTTGCAGTCACTGGAATATTGTTGACATCCCCTCTTGAGTCTCATGGCTGTGTCCTATCACCTGCATCAGCTCTGGGAGGAAGTTGTCCAAAGGCTTGGCATCTAGCTGGGACCCAGCTGTGCCCAGGGATCCACCAGCCCTCCAACTGTTGTCTCTCTTGGATGTTCCTGCCTCCACCTGATATGCATCAGCAACTGTGTGGTGCTCGCCAGATTGTACCCCCGAAGCCTGCCCACTAATGTCGGCCATGAGGTGTGTGTCTCTGCATTGGTGGAAGGTGCAGCTGACCCGGTCTCATCAGATGGAGATGCTGTGAGACATGTCGTTAGTTGAGAGGGAAGGCTCATTTTGTCTGACATGAACAACTCACTTGAGACAGGTCATCTGGGTGAAGGGTCAGTGGATGCTCACCTCTCTGGCACAGGCCAACCTCATTGTTGGTATCTGCTCTCTCCTCGGGCAACCCCACAATTTCCATGGTCCTTTCCCCATAAAGGTGAGGGCTTGCATCCCTGGGATCCCTCCCTGTCTTGGCCCTTTTCCATTTATTATGGGCTATCTTCTCTTGCGAGGGACAAAGAGAGGGCATTGTGAGCCACACACTTGATGGGCCGGGAGGGGAGGGGGGTTCTATAACAGGCAGCATCTATGGACACTGTGCCTGGACATGACGTGTTTGTTGTGGTGGTGGGTGTCAGGGGTTGCTGAGGAACAAGCTTATAGATTGGATTTGGGAGGTTGCAAGGTCTCAGCAAGTGGATAGGGGGTGGGGCACATGGTAATTTTGAGTTTGGCAATTTGAAGGGTGGCAGGCAGAATGATGCCAGGCAAGAGATGATGACACCCTTGTAGCTCGTTGGAGGTCATTGATCTCTGCCGATGTTAAACGGTGGTCCTCCTTGCGACTGCCTCCCAGGTAGCATTGCTCATACAGCTGCTGATCCTTCAACCCCCTCAGGAGAATAGGGGCCGGGATTCTCCCACAATTGGCGGGATGGCCCGACGCCGGCGCGAAGAACGGTGCAAACCACTCCGGCGTCGGAGGGGTTGGCGCCATGCCAACTGATGCCGAAGGGCCGGCGCGTGTTGGCGCATGCGCAGAACCGCCGGCATGGTTCTGCGCATGCGCAGACCAGCCGGCGTGTTCCTGTGCATGTGGAGGGGGGTTCTTCTCTGCGCCGGCCATGACGGAGCCCTACAGAGGCCGGCCGGAAGGAAGGAGTGCCCCCACGGCACAGGCTCACAGATCGATGGGCCCCAATCGCGGCCAGGCCACCATGCCCCCCCCCGGGGCTGTATCCCCCTGCGTCCCCCTGACGACTAGACGGCCTACAAGCCAGGTCCCGCCGTGTGGGACCATGTCAATTTAACACCAGCGGGACGGCCGCTTGGCCCATCGGGGCCCGATGAATTGCCGGGGCGCCGCTGCCAATGGCCCCCGACCGGCGTGGCATAAAACCCGCAGCCAACCGGAAAATGACACCGGAGAATACGGCAACCGGTGTCGGAGCGGCGGGGCGGGATTCACTCCGCCCCCCGGGGTTCTCCGACCGGGCGGAGGGGCGGAGAATCCCGCCAAAGGTTTCCCGCCTCTGATCTACAGTGTTGGAAAGCTTTGTGGGGTCGGCATTCCCACAGGAAGGGGATGATCTGCGAGTTGCTATGCTTCAGTGTTGACTGGGAGTGAGTGGTGATTGAGCGTTTAAAAGCAGCTTCCCCACCTTACTGGCAAGCAGCTGAGGTGTGAATGTGGCGAATCAGATGGCGAGGGAGCCAGTAATGTGAGAATCTCGTGGGGCTCATTTTTGGCAGTAAGTGCCGATGAATACGGCCATGACCTTGTCAACGCAGTCTTCGAAAAACTCCGAGCGAAACGCACCCAAAACCAGACTTTAACTTTGGTCTGCTGAATCACGCCCCATTTATCACAATGCCAGAGTGCACTGGCCATTATCAGCTAGACATGAAAGTTGAATGCTCCATTATGGGTTGTTTTTAGCAGTAATCACATAGCAATGATAATTGGCACCTTTGATTTTAGACCAGGCAATCCAACTTTTCAGAGTGGCTCCATACCTGTAATTTGTAAAATTGGAAAGCAGCTTTAATGGACAGAAATTGAGAGATTCTTACACTATCGCCACCTTGACTTACTTATAAAATGATAACCATAGTTCTCCAAGCACATTCGCTGTTACTCAGGTTTAGTGCAGAAAGTGGGCCTGGAAAAATTGTCTTTTAAAAGTCCACATTTACTCAAGTTTTATCATGCAAGTGCAGGCGTTAGTTATTAAATTTGTCCCAGCATTCTCAATGTTGTGCGTCGACATCAGAGGGCATATTCCATGAAATGGTCCTTTTTACAGGGAGCCTTATCTGTCTGGAAATGGATGTTAAAAATTGCAGATGGTGTCCACATGATTTATGTACATTGAATTAATAAATGAAAAGCCAACGAGTGTCACCCTCAACGTTCTGAGCCACAGCCTCAGTGAGCAAGGCTCCAAGCACAGCTGTAAAATTAACCTTGGTGAACTCAGTGATCTCACCCGTGCTCTGTGCCAATCATATCACCAGTTTAGTTTTGGACAAATAAAGAGTAAAAGTTTTCTGTGACTTGCTACTTGACATCATTATGAGGCATATTGATTGTTGTCCTAATAAAACCTGGTTAGCAGCTGATTTTATTTGCGGTGGTTTCTCATACATTATAGCGTGGCTTTTTATTAGTTGTTGTCAGAACATGGGTGTTTGTCAAGTTACTGAATGTGACAATGTTATGTGCAACGCAGATCTCACATGCATATTGAAGGATGATGATGATGATATCAGCCCTATAGGCTTTCAGTTCTGCTGTCAGTTTGATTTCCATGATGATTTCAGGCACGGTTCCTCAGTATTTCAAATGCAGAGCTGTTTTTTTTCCTGATACACAAAAGTGTTTCATTGTCTATTAATATTGTAACTCTGGAAATGTGAACTGGTTGATAACATTTAGTTTAGTACTGTAGACATTAATCGTTGGTTTTGTGTGACTTTCTGAGGGTTGGCTTGTACATGACCTCTGTTTTCTTCAGACTTATAGCAATGCCAAACTTGTTTGCTGCTGTGTAAAACCAGCTGGTAATCTGCAAACAAAAGCTCATGCATGACTGAATCAATGATCTTTCTAGAGGCTTATAGACTGCTGAGATTAAAGAGGTTTTTATAGCAGCATGCAAGAACATGCTTGTCTAATTCTCTTGTTGTGTCAAACTAGCTGTACACATCTTGAATCAGAGCCTCAGATGTCCGGACAAAATAAGAAGTGTCCTACAACCAGGATTATAAGAGTTCTGACCTTCCTGTTGCTTGCCATTTTAACAAAAGACCCTGCTCCCATGCCCACATGTCTGTTCTTGGCCTGCTGCAATGTTCCAGTGAAGCGCAACGCAAACTGGAGGAACAACATCTCATCTTCCGGTTAGGCACACTACAGCCTTCCGGCCTGAACATCGAATTCAACAACTTCAGATGATCAGCTCCACCTCGATCCATTTGTTTTCATTTCATTTTAACTGTCTTTTACCATTTCTTTCTTTCCTGTACCTTTCCTGCACCTTTCTCCTCTTTGCTTCACCCTTCCCCTCCCCCCACATCTACAGTTCATCCTCTGATGTTAGTTTCCCTGCTGTTTGACCTTTCACATCTTTTGTCCTCTCTGGGGACTGCCATTAGCACTCCTTCCCCTTGGTTTCTGTGGGTTTCTGTGGCTATGACTCATCTTTCATTCCTACTCCACAGTATAAATATTTCCCACTCTCTCTGTCTGCTAGCTTTGACAAAGAGTTATCGGACTCGAAACATTAGCTCTTTTCTCTCCCTACAGATGCTGCCAGACTTGCTGAGATTTTCCAGCATTTTCCCTTTAGTTTCAGATTCCAGCATCCGCAGTAATTTGCTTTTATAAGAGTTCTTTATGTTTACTTTGTTTGTTCCATTTTATTTTATTTTATTATGTTTAATCCGTGGACCCATAATTAGAATGTGTCTTTAAGCAGAAGAGTGCTTGCCAGAATAGTGTGTTCCTAGATTTTATATTGTGGTGCTGGATGAATCTTAGGTACCAATCGGTTCCATTGGCTAGTAGGCAACTGGTGTGTTGGCTAGGGACAGCATTCTTCCTGGCAACAGTCAGCGACTGGTTCCTGGCAGGTGTTTCTTTTTTAGAGATATGGGCTGGGATTCTCTGAGCCTGCGCCGGGTCGGAGAATTGGCGGCGGGGGGCGCTCGAATTCTGCCACGTATCTCCGGTGACCGGAGAATCAGCACCAATTGTACCTGCATGGTCACTGTGGCGCTCCGTGGGGGCCTATGTTCCTTCGCACAGGACCTCTGTAGGGCTCCGCCATGTTGCCCACAGGCCAGCGCGGAGATGGCTGTGGTGGGCATGTGCGGACCCGTGCTAGCCGTGGCGGGCTGGCATTCGGCAGTGGAGCAGCGCACAGCACTCCGGCGCTGTTCTAGCCCCCGAGGATGTGGAGAAAGACTGGGACTGGAGGCCCATTGACGCTGGCGTCGCTCTCACCGGTTTTGACGCCGGTATCAACACTTCGCTGGGATTTCAGAGAATCCCAGCCATGCTTCCAGACGCCTCAAGACCCTCAATGGAAGAGGAGCTGTGTTTTTTTTTTCTCTCTCTCTCTCTTTGCTGCCCGTTTCCTGCTGTCTCTGCGAGTCTGCAATGAAGATCATTGCAAGCTGAAGGAAAAGAAAGGACCCAACTGAAGGTCTAACCTTGAGAAAGAAACTAACTGGAAGACATCCATCTGAATCAAAGAAACTTTATCCTTTTACTTCTATCAATAATTTATTTCCCTCTCATCCACCCTTTTCCCTCTGTATTGTTTGCCTATGTGTGGGCAGCATGGTAGCACAAGTGAGTAGTACTGTGGCTTCACAGCGCCAGGGTCCCAGGTTCGATTCTCTGCTGGGTCATTATCTGTGCGGAGTCTGCACATTCTCCCCGTGTCTGCGTGGGTTTCCTCCAGGTGCTCCAGTTTCCTCCCATAGTCCAAAGACGTGCAGGTTGTGTGGATTGGCCATGATAAATTGCCCTTAGTGTCCAAAATGGTTAGGAGGGGTATTGGGTTATGGGGACAGGGTGGAAGTGAGGGCTTAAGTGCAGACTCAATGGGCCGAATGGCCTCCTTCTGCACTGTATGTTCTATGTGTGTGTAGAGAATGAGGGGTAGATAGGAAAGAGGAATGGAGAAAGGGAGATTAGTTACATTTTCAGACAGTTTAATTATAATACTGTACATGATAAAAGTTACTTGTTTTTAAATTTTACAAACCTGGTGACTGTAGTTGCACTTCTCGATCAAGTGGGGCTGGAATTGACCACACACCAGCCCAGGGTATAATAACAGGTGTAACTAGGAGCCCAAGTGGCTCAGTTGATAACACTCCTACATCTAAGCCAGAATGCCCTGAGTTAAATTGACTACAGTCACCAGGTTTGTAAAATTTAAACACAAGTAACCTTTTATTGCGCATAGTATTATAATTAAACTGAGTTCAGGCCCATATCAGGGCTTGTTGGCTGTGCAAAGAGTGTTCACATGGTTCAAAGCAGTTTGTTAATCAGCCTGAAAAATCCTTCTAATACACCAGGCCATCCCCCAAGAGAGAAAAGAGTGAACAGATGTACAAATCACTGACCCGCAGAGGAATTAGTGGAGTGCAGATATCTTAGAGTGTTGTGGGCTTAGAGAGGATTGCACAGATAGGGAGGGATGAAGTCGAGCAGGAACTTGAAAGCCAGGATGAGAATTTTAAAATCAATACATTTCTTGACTGGCAGCCAAAGGAGGTCAGCAAGTCATGGGAAGAGAAGGGAATGGGGCTTGCTGCAAGGAAGACGTGAGTAGCAGAGTTTTGGATGACCTCAAGGCACAGAGGGTTAAATGTGGGAGACTAGCCAGGACTGACAGCAATAGTAGAGTCTGGACGTATCAAAGTCATGGATACGTTTCAGCAGCTGAGGAGCTGGGAGCGGGACAAAGTGGAGTGATGTTATGGAGATGGAAGTAGATGATCTTAGTGATGTTGTTGACTTTGTGAATATGAGGTCAGAACCTCGTCTTGGGAGTAAATACAACACCAAGGCAGTGAACAGGCTGGATTCTCCAATTTTGAGGCTGTCTAGAAGGAGTGTCTAGTTTTAAGATGAAAAAGTCGGCGGCGCCCCCGTACTGCCCTGCCCAGTTGTGGGCTAGCAGCCGCACCACGTAAAACACCCGCGTTCCCGACAAAAGAGCCGGAGAATTGCCGGATCTGTGGCCGCGCATGCTCACGGCAACGACCTGCAGCGGACCCTGCCTGCCAGATAGTACCTCCAATGTCACACCCCGACCACCCCCCCCCCCCACCAGTTCCCTAGTCCCCACTGAAGACCCCCTGGCCAGCAGAACAGCTCCCCCCACCGACTGTGGCGGTGCATGTCACAGTCCGCAACCGTCAGGCGAGGTTGATGAAAACTCAGAGCAAATGTGTCCCGCGCCATCGGGAAGTCGGCCCATCAGGGGTGGAGCATAGGGGAAGGCCTTCAGGTGACTTCCTGTGGCTGTCTCAATGGCGTGTGTCGTACTCCCTGATGATGCCATTTTGGAGGGGGTGGACCATCTGAGAACAGGCGTCATAAGAGATTCTCCGCCCGATCGCCGATTATGATATTGGTGTCGGGGAACGGAGAAATCTGCCCTTAAACTCAGACTGTTGCCCGGGAGATGGAGAGGGATGGATTTGGTATCTGGGGAATGGAATTTGAAGCAATAATTGAAATCAATGGCTTCTATCTTCCCAATATTTAATTGGAGGAAGTTCCGTCTGATCAGTGCTGGATGTTAATAAGCAGTCTGATAATTTAGCAAGAGATAGGTGATGGTGCAGTAAAGGTTTCATCAAAAGCATTGGAGGGGGATGGTGTGGTCATCCGTGTCAAAGGCGGCAGGTGTGTTGAGAAGGCCAAGGAGGGAAAATTTGTGCCTTTTCCACAGTCACTTAAGCCATCATTTGTGTCTTGATTTGAACTGTTTTGCTACATGGCAGAAAATTGAATGGAAGGGTTCAATCATGGAATTCAAGGAGGGGAAGATGGGTGATCAACAGTTTGGCGGGAATAGGATTGAGGGAACAGGAGGTGGGTCTCATGGACAAAATGAACAACGAAAGGCTTGAGGAAGAGAGGAGAGAAACCAGACAAAGGAGCAAGTTCAGGGCTAGGGCAGGGAGGAGCATTAAAGAGAGTTTGTCCAGGTGGGCTAGTGGAAGGGGAAGGCATGGTAGTGGCAGCTGATTGGATCTCCTCAATCCTAGGGACAAAGAAATCCAGAAGTTCCTTGTGCTTGCTGGGGGTGAAGATAGAGGGGCTTATAAGATGGTCTGCAGTGGAGAAAAGAAGCTGAGAGTATGACAACATTTAGACATCTCTCCCAATTACCATTTGTGTTGACCCCATGCCCAGCTACACTGACATGGCAAGCGTAAAGTTAATGGAGGCATAGAAATTCAGAGGCGAGTATTACCTTAGTTCTCAAAGGCTTCAGTGGAGCATACCACTCACCCACTTCTTAACCTTCTATCATTCAGTGAAAACCTTATAAAAATAAGAGGTTCGGAGCATGATTTAATTAGAATATCAACACAAGGGAGGATCAGCAGTAGTTATCCCTTGAAACTGTTGCTTTAACTTGAAAAATTCTGTGCACACTTCACAGTTAATTTCTATTGGATGTTTGCTACTTAATGGACTCAGTTGCTGAAATGTGAGCTTTCTATTATTGATATGGAGATGCCGGCGATGGAATGGGGTGAGCACAGTAAGAAGTCTGACAACACCAGGTTAAAGTCCAACAGGTTTGTTTCAAACACTAGCTTTCGGAACACTGCTCCCTCCTCACTGCTCCTTCCTCATGCTCCTTCCTATCACAATATCCACTCATGTATAGAATGAGATGCAAACAGGCAGTGATTGACAGGCAGTGATTGACACACAGGATGACCAATGAACACACAACACAGAACAAGCAATCACCAGACAAGACACCACCACTATAAAGCTCACAGGGCATTAAGACTCCTGCTCTTTTCGGGACCCAGACACTGAGACAGTCAGAGTGCACAAGTCAGTGGACATTATTGCCATGTGGTAGCTAGTAAGTCTGGTCGAGCCAGTAAGAGGTCGTCAGTAGGATTCAATGTGTCAACCCACAGCTGAACATGTACAGCCATTCTTAGTTGAAATAAAACCATGTCGGATCATCTCCGGTGTTAGACATTTGTTTCTAGCTTCCCTGCATCCAGTTGCAGTCAACGTCAAACCAACCCACCTAACACATCACAAAGTAGAGCACCTTCAGGCACTTGATGACTTTCTTATGAACTATCCAAATCGTACACAGGTGATCAGATGCAGAACACAACAGGTTTATCTCTGTCCCAACAACATTCCTTCACCTGAATTTCAGGAAAACAATTTCCATTATTGACTTCATTCACCGCGTATGCTTTGTCTCATTGTGAATGCTTACTTTGAAACAATTAGTGCCCATTTTATATTGTGCACCTCAGTCACAAAGAGAGGCGAGGGGAGAAATTTTCCAGCCCGCCCACCACGGGAAGTGTCGTGGATAGGACTGAAAATTTGGCGGACCATTTAAAGGTCCGTTGACCTTGGGTGGCATTTTCAGGTCTCAGGGACTGTGCGACGGGAAAATCTCACCCTGGACACTGAAACTCTGGGAATACTCTCATAACTTCAGAGGTGGACTAGCAGAACCTCAAAGAAATGGTTGTTCGTCTCTGTCTTCCATTCTCCAGGGGGTGGTACTCTGGATTATGTTCTGGGAGACCCTTTGGAAGTCCCCACGGAAGGATTGCATTGGAATGGCCTGGGAAGTTTCAACTTCCATTAGGCAATTGGCCATTGCCTGGAATCCTTAAAAGCTCTGATTTAAAGCAGAGATGTTTAATGGCTCTGACACCACCACTATAAAGCCTACAGGGCATTAAGACTCTCCATCTCTCAGGAACCAGCTACTGAGACAGTCAGAGTGCACAAGCTAGTGAGCACTATCACCATGCGGTAGCTAGTAAGTCTGGTCAAGCCAGTAAAAGGTCATCAGTTAGATTAGTAGAGTGTCAACCCACAGCTGAACATGTACAGCAGTCCACTCGTTAAATAAAACAGTTTTGGATCATCACCTGTGTCAGACGTCTGTTTCTAGCTTCACTGCATCCAGTTGCAGTCAACGTTGAACCAACCTGCCGAACACATCATGGTACCAGAGTGCTATTAATCCTAACGAACCTACCTCAAGTGAATCTGCAACGAACAGCAAACAGCCATCCAGAGAAATGGAAAACATCCAGCCTCCTCCGCAGCTCCGCATCTCCGGCAACCTCGCCGCCAAATGTACAATCTTCAAGCAAAAGTTCCTCCTGTATATCGAGGCCTCCGACCTCGAGGCAGCATTGGATGCCAGAATGATCGCGCTATTACTGTCGACTGTGGGGTTCACCCCATCCATATCTGCAACTCGCTTACGTTTGCCGATGGCGAAGACAAGATGAAGTTCAAGACAGTTCTGCTAAAATTCGACAGCCACTGCGCCATTGAGGTGAATGAGAGCTTTGGACGGTACATCTTCCAACAGAGGCTTCAGGGTAAGGATGAACCTTTTCAGTCCCTCCTGACTCATCTCGGCATCCTAGCGTAGTCATGTAATTATGACTCGATGGCTGATTCCATGATCCGGGATCAGATCGTTTTCGGGGTCCACGCCGACTCCCTGCGGCAGCAGCTCCTCAAAATCAAACAGCGAACCCTCTCCGTCGCTATCGAAACGTGTGTTGTCCATGAGCATGCCAAGAATCGTTACTCCCACATCAGGGCGGCAGAAACTGCAAAACTGGCCTCCCACGAGGCCGAACGGGTGCAGGCCATTGTGAAAGTGCAAGGCCTGAGCATCGAGGAGAGTGGCCGTTTCGCGCACTTTTCCCGGGTCCCTATGCATGCGTGCCATGACCATGTGGACGACGAGGCCGAAAACCCTAATGCGCAGGTGCGTACGTTGGCCGACTGCACTGCGCGTGCGCGATGGCGCACGGAACGCGCTGACGTCAGCGTCATGACGTGTCCGAATTGTGGCTCCGCCCATTTAAAGCGGCAATGTCCAGCCAAAGGACAGCGATGTCCACAGTGTGGGAAACCTGGCCATTATGTGGCCTTCTGCAGGTCCACTCCACCGATCATCAGCTAGTGATCCCAGCTGCGGTGCAGAAGTGTCCGCTCGGTACAACAAGGCATGCAGGATTCTGGTCCCGACAGCCCAACAGACCCCGATGCTGACTGCCTCAAGTCTCCATATCGGGTGGGCATCATACCGCACCTGCAAACCGCCTTTCGATCCTCCGTGTGCATCCTGACGACGAGTGGTGTGCTGCCCTCACAGTCAACTTGGCTCGCATCCGATTTAAACTGGACATCGGCGCGTCTGCAAACTTCAAATCAAAGTCAGATCTCGACAGCATCCGTGCCCAACCAAGCATTCTTCCACCAGCCTGCCAGCTCCTTGACTACAATAGCAATGCCATAGCTGCCAGTGGATTGTGTCAGCTCGGGTATCTCACAAGGCAATCAAGGCAACATTACGATTCAAGATCGTCCAGTCTGACAGGGCGTCCCTGCTCGGTGCTCGCGCCTGCAAGCTCCTGAATCTGGTCCAGCGAGTCCACACCATATCCTCGACACCGACTGCCTCACCCGATGTGAATCTCCAGGCCGAGATAGACGACATTCTCACGCAATACCATAACGTGGTTGATGGAATGGGCACGCTCCCATATCGCTGCAAGATATTGCTCAAGCCGAATGCCACCCCAGTGATCCATGCACCACGCTGGGTGCCAGCACCACGCTGGGTGCCAGCTCCTCTCAAGGATCGTCTGAAAAAACAGCTACAAGACCTCCAAGACCAGGGCATCATCTCAAAGGTCACGGAACCAACAGACTGGGTCATCTCCATGGTCTGCGTAAAAAAACCCTCTTGTGAACTCCACATTTGCATTGATCCCAAACACCTGAACCATAACATCATGAGAGATCACTACCCGATTCCGAAGAGTGAAGAGTTAACCAGTGAGATGGCTCATGCCAAATTCTTTACCAAGCTGGACACCTCCTGTAGGGTCTGGCAGATACAGCTGGACGTGTCCAGTTGGAAGCTGTGCACGTTCAACACTCTGTTCGGCCGCTATTGCTACAACCGCATGCCCTTCGGTATCATATCAGCTTCCGAAGTATTTCATTGCATTATGGAGCAAATGATGGAGGGCATCGAGGGGGTGCGAGTCTATGTGGACGATGTGATCATTTGGTCCACAACACCCGAGGATCACACTGCTCGCCTCAAAAAGGTCTTCCAGCAGATTCATCAAAATGGCCTCCAGCTCAACAGGGCCAAATCCGCTATCAAGTTTCTGGGTGGCCACATTTCACAGCAGGGTGTGCAACCTAACGCCCACAAGGTGCTGGCGATCAATGCCATGAAGACCCCGGAGGACAAGAAGGCGGTCCTCCACTTCCTCGGGATGGTAAACTTTCTCGGGAAATTCAATCCCAATATGGCAGCCCACACCATGGCTCTCCGGCATCTCGTAAAGAAGTCAACAGTGTTCCAGTAGCTGCCCGTACATGAAAAGGAGTGGCTTGAGCTGAAAGCGAAGCTCACCACAGCCCCAGTACTGGCGTTCTTTGACCCAACCAAGGACACCAAGATATCTACTGACGCAAGCCAGGATGGTATTGGGGCGGTGCTCCTCCAGCGAGACATCTCCTCGTCCTGGGCTGCAGTGGCATATGCCTCCAGGGCCATGACGCCAACCGAACAATGGTATGCCCAGATCGAAAAGGAGTGCTTGGGTTCCCTGACAGGAATAGTCAAGGTTCATGACTATGTATACGGCCTGCCAAAGTTCACGGTGGAAACAGACCATAGGCCTTTAGTCCACATAACCCAGAAGTATTTAAATGATATGACACATCGGCGAATTCTTCTTCGTCTCCGCCGATATGACTTCGAACTCGTCTACACACCGGGTAAGGAGCTGATCATTGCGGATGCCCTATCCCGATCCATCACCACGCCGTGTGAAGAGGGCGACGCCATCTGCCACATAGAGGCACAGGTGCAGTTGTGTGCCAGCAACCTCACAGATACCGATGAATGAGTGGTCCAAATACGTGAAGAAACTGCCAAGAATCCTCTACTGCAGCGCGTGATGCAATACGTCGCCCATGGCTGGCAAAAGGGGCAATGTCCCCAGTTCTTTAACTTTAAGGACGAGTTAACGGTTGTTGAGGGAATCCTTAAACTAGTTAGGATCGTCATTCCTCAAAGCATGCAAGCTATGGTGCTCAGACAGATCCATGAGGGTCACCTTGGGGTCGAAAAATGTCGACGCAGAGCTCGGGAGACGGTTTATTGGCCGGGCATCATCCAGGACATTGCCGGCACGGTCCTCAACTGCACGAGATTGTGACCTCTCCGTGGTGTAAAGTGGGGATAGACCTCTTTCACGCCAATGGGCTACTTCTCCAGTTACCCGGGAGTGGTGAAACCTTCGGACCTCACGTCCAAGGCAGTAATCAAAGCCTGCAAAGAGACGTTTGCCAGGCACGGGATACCACTCACAGTAATGAGTGACAACAGTCCATGTTTCTACAGCCAAGAGTGGTCCGATTTTGCACGATCCTACAACTTCAGTCACATCACCTCCAGTCTCCATTACCCGCAATCAAACGGGAAGGCCGAGAAAGGGGTCCATATTTTCAAGCGGTTGTTGTGCAAGGCTGCAGACTCAGCCTCCGATTTCAACTTGGCACTGCCGGCATACAGGGCAACCCCTCTGTCGACTGGTTTGTCCCCGGCGCAGCTGCTCATGAACCGCAACCTGAGGACGACTGTTGCAGCTGTTGCTGCCAGGAAGGCCGCCCAAAGGTCTTTCATTGTTCAAATGGCTGACGGCTCCATTCTCCGGCACAACAGGAGGACGCTGCGAAAAGTTCCCCACCCACCACCTGAACGCATTGCTCCGCCGGTTATCATGCTTCCTCCGGACGTCTCCTGCCACGAGGCCACGGATCTGCCAGCGATCCCGTCTGTCCACGAGGCCACCGCAATGGCAGCAATCCCGCCTGTCCACGAGGCCACCGCAATGGCAGCCATCCCGCCTGTCCAAGTGCCGGCCTCTGCTGCTCCACCTCTGCGGCGATCGACAAGAATTCGTCCCCCGCCTCAAAGACTGAATCTATAGACTTAATTCTTGTAAATGTTGTTCAGTTTGCTCTGTATATGCATGATAGACACCTTCCCATGTACATATGTTCATTACCTCACCACTTGTACATAGTCAGGCATGTATATACCTCCACGTTCCAAAATTTATTTTTAAAAATGGGAGATGTCATAAAATCCACTGACGTATATAATGAGATGCAGACAGGCAATGATTGACACACTTAATGACCAATGAACACACAACACAGAACAACCAATCACCAGACAGGACACCACCACTATAAAGCCTACAGAGCATTAAGACTCACCCTCTCTCAGGACCCAGCTACTGAGACAGTCAGAGTGCACAAGCTAGTGAGCACTATCACCACGCGGTAGCTAGTTAGTCTGGTCGAGCCAATAAGAGGTCATCAGTTTGATTAGTAGAGTGTCAACCCACAGCTGAACATGTACAGCAGTTCACTAGTTAAATAAAACAGTGTTGGATCATCTCCTGTGTCTGACGTCTGTTTCTAGCTTTACTGCATCCAGTTACAGTCAACGTCGAACCAACCTGCCTAATGCATCAATTCTTTCATCTGAGGAAGGATAGGTGCTCCGAAAGCTGGGGCGTTATTCTCCGCTCCCACGCCGGGTGGGGGAATCGCGGGAGAGCCACTCTGGCACCCCTCGTGATTCTCCCAGCCCCCCCAAAATGGCGTGTCACGTTTTGCGACACGCCACTCGGAGAATCGCGGGTCGCCGTGAAAAATAGCGGCCCGCAATTCTCCGACCCGGATGGGCCGAGCGGACTGCTGTTCCCGACCGGTTCACGCCGGCGGCAACCACACATGGTCGCTGCTGGCGTGAACATGGCGGCAAAAGCTGTTTTGTGGCTTGTGGGGGGCGGACAGGGGAGTGAGCACCACGACTGTGCTCGGGAGGGGACTGGCCCGCGATCGGTGCCCACCGATCATCGGCCCGGTGTCTCAAAGGGACGCACTCTTTCCCCTCCGCCGCCCCGCAAGATCAAGCCGCCACGTCTTGCGGGGCAGCGGAGGGTAAGACGGCAACCGCGCATGCACGGGTTTGAGTTGTCAGCCATCATGACGTCAGCCGCGCATGCGTGGGTTGGAGTCGGCCAACCTGCGCATGCGCGGCTGACGTCATTAGGGGCGACAGCCGCATCATTCTCGGCGCGCCGGGCCTTGACGCCAGCGACGGGGCCCCGCGGCCGAGATTTACGGCACGGCCCTCCTAGCCCCCCGGGGGGTGGAGAATAGGGGGCAAGGAGCGGCCTCCGACGCCGTCGTGAAACTCTCTGGGTTTCACAATGGCGTCGGGCCTTGCGGAGATTTCCGCCCCGGTGTTTGAAACACACCTGTTTGACTTTAACCTGGTGTAAGACTGCTTACTGTTCTATTATTGAGGCATGGCACAGATGCCTTAGCGAATAGAAGCCTTATTGATGCAATTGATAATGTGGGGACGATGTCGGAGGAGTGATGACCAGCAATGAGTGCATCAGTAAACTGCTTTGACCTTTTTATGGTCTCGAGATCCTGTTTTGCTGCCTCTCATACAATTTCCTGCTACACTGGAGATGTAGGGACATTCTTATTTTCTTCCTTACCATTTCCTACTGCTTGCTAAAGTAGGAGTTTTTGATATGTAATAAAAATATGCATTGCACGGCAAGATAATAGAGTTCTGGACACTCTGCAAGGCTCCACCAGATTTTCAGGCACCGAAAACAAGATGTCAGAATGCATGGATAGAATGTTAACAGGTTTTTTACAGTCTCATGGGCCTCATTATATTTATTCTGCCTGTGGATACCATACATGAGTCATTAGCTAGCACTGCAGGCCATATCCCTGATCGCCAGTCAACCATGCTAAAACTTAGATTTGAGATTCTTGGGCTGGAACAGTGGATTGTCGCATGATAAAAACACAGGACAATTTCCTGGTGAGTCGATGTTAACATAGAGAATAAGAAGACTGGCATAATACATGAGCTGGACATTGACAGAATGAAACTCCTGTCCATTAATTGCATTGAGGGCTGTCATATGGAACGTTCAAAGCTGGATACATTTTGTCAATTTCTTCACGGACCTGTGGCAATCATCACAGTCTGTAGAATTGGACTGCTCATTGTTTGGGCATTTTTGACTTCACCCACCTATCAGGAATCTTCTGGCATTGAGGACATCATTGGTTTCACACCCCACGTAAATTTCCTCATCATTGAATTTTCCCACCCAGAGGGCTAGCCTAAAATTGTCCTCTTTGTTTTGTAGTTTCCATTACGAACTTTGTGAATTATGAGCATTGCCTAAGAAGAGCAACAGTGATCTTTTTGTGGTGGTAAGTTGACAAATGCGGCAAAGGTTGCGTCAAGTTGACAACTGTTATGGTCCAGTGGATGGTAAGAGCCAAATTCCAAGGAAAGGAAACTTGACAAGCAATCACAATTATTTTCTTTTTGAATT
The DNA here is from genome assembly GCF_902713615.1 of Scyliorhinus canicula. NCBI lineage: Eukaryota > Metazoa > Chordata > Chondrichthyes > Carcharhiniformes > Scyliorhinidae > Scyliorhinus > Scyliorhinus canicula. The sequence goes on along the minus strand of NC_052151.1, from coordinate 145,515,679 downwards.
TTATCATGGGAAAATATATACTGAAGTCAGGAGCCACAAATTCCAGGATCACTGTTGTAGAATTTCAATATTAAACATAAAAAACATTTGTTAAGAAAATAAAACATGACACACAAAATTACATTTACACAGTTAAAATTGTTCTGTAAAGACCATTTCCACATAGATTGTTAATGAAATGAAAATTGCTTATTGTCACAAGTAGGCTTCAAATTAAGTTACTGTGAAAAGCCCCCAGTCGCCACATTCTGCCGCTTGTTCGGGGAGGCTGGTACGGGAATTGAACCGTGCTGCTGGACTGCCTTGGTCTGCTTTCAAAGCCAGCGATTTAGCCCTGTGCTAAACCAGCCCCTTAATTGGTCAGACTCAAAACTAAGCACCCCTTTCGGCAAAAGATATTGTAGATATTTAATCTGTCAGATTTCAGTATATTTCTACAATGCCCTGTTGCTGTAGTGGAGGTATTTTACAGAGCATCTCTTTCTTTCTCACTTAGATATGAAAATTCAAGACTTTAAAATCAAATCCCTGCTTCCTGGAACACCCAGATACTTCTCTGGGGTGGTTGGAGGCAGCCCGCTTCACTTCTTCATACTTTTGTCCAGCACAGAGCACTTTCTTCAGGATATCTTCCATGGTCATACCTCAACGGTGCACCCAACCTCCCTCTAACTATTATTTTCCCTCCTTCATATTTTGCCATTGTCCTAATCCTTATTTGATAGGATATCAAAAGATATAAAAATCTTCCCCGGGTATAAAAAAAATTTCTGCTCACCTTATAGTCACCACAGTCAGAAAAAATAAAATCGAATATCTTTGTCGAATTTGTTTTGTTATCTTTTCTACCTCCCTTTGAAATTCAAGAGCTAAAAACCCAAATCCTCCTTATCTCCCAATGCAAGTTTTTACTCATGTTGTGTTCACTTGAAGAACATTCAACTCGGTCCTTATCACTTCAAATGCCTGCATTTCATACTGAGACCCTTTCATGCTCTCGCACTGTCGATACTCAGTCCAGAGTGAAATTAAATTAGTCACACACGCACACACACACACACACACACACATCTCCCACTATCATGTTTTACACAACATCAAAATAGATCCCATAAATATTTAAAAATAACATTTTCTACATTCTGTGTTCCCATTCAACTTCAGGGACTTCAGACAGCAGCTGGCAAACCTTTCCTAATTGACAGAAAATGCAAGGTTATCAGGTACAAATGGACAAAGAATTCTAAATAAGTTTTTATTAGCCTGAATATTTTATGGAATTGGCAACAGTATGTAAAGAAAACAAACATTTCCGGTGCTGCTTCACTCTCCTGCACTTTGACCTCCTCTCTTCTGTGCACTTCTCCTCTCCATAATAGATGTACTCTGCTCATTGGAATTTCTTTCATTAGCGAGAATGAAGTTGAATGCAGCGGCCTCCTGGGAATTACCCAATTCACCAGTGGGAAGTCAGGCGGTCATCATTTAGTACTCCTTTTGAAGCTGGCATGATGGTTTCTGAGGGGAAGTGAGCAGCCATTTCCATTTTCCAGCATGTGGTTCAAGGACACCAGAGTTGCTCCCCAGTGCGTTGGTGAGGGGGGGGGGGGGGGGGGGGGGGGGGATTGGACACGTCAAGGGGGTTGAGCTTGGTTGGGGGGTTGAAGCGGTCTAGGCCAGGAGTTGGGGAAGAGGGGCTTTGCCTCTGTGAGGCCTTCAAGCCATCTTTAAATATTGTGGAGACCCATAACAGTGGCAACCACAGCCGGAGCCTGTCTGTCCTAATTACTGCTTCTACCCTGAAAGTCACTTTCATTTCTTTTATAACATAACTGGGTCCTGGAACACTGGGCTCAGGAGGACGTATGAGTCCAGAAGACAATCCGGTTTGAAGCACTGCAGGACCAGGTGCATCAGATTGATCCAAATGGGCCACCTGATTACACCGTTGAAGAAATGCTTTTGCAGACTGCTGTTGCTTTTGCTACTGGTGTGGTGAATACTGCATGTAACTGGCACTCCAGCGCGGGTTAAACACGCTGGAAGTCAAAGATGTTCAACTGCACCTTAAGTGCCAATCGAATATGTGGATGCCAGGATTTGGCTCTGATGGCATTGGGTCGCGTGGGAGGGCCTGCACAGCTGCTGCTCCTGGACGGAGAATGGCACAGGTAAGAGAATGATGGACAGATCATTTCTATGATAAGGGTCTGGACATGATAACACATTCTCAGGCAAATCCTCCGTTTCTGGTGAGGAACCTACGAGGGGTGATATTGTGTTGGGTTTTCTTTTGTGAAAATGAGATGATATGGCTTTGTATTCATGCCAATATGGAATGTTTCCTTGTTGTTTAATGGTTAGTGTGATATGTGCAATGTTACGTGGTTGATTTTCACTGTTTTGTTACTGTTGACCGTTTAATAAACAAAATATTCTCAACTCTCAAGTTCCTCCTCGAGGGCACACGTGCTATGTCTCAGAGGATGATTAGTGATTGCATGTCAAGCAAACTTTGATTTGAGGGTTCCAGGACGGAAGCCCTCACTGATTGCTGATTTATCTCCTTCTCCTTTTCCAATTCCTTACAGATACCAAAATGGTTGGTGGAGTTGGTCATGTAGCAGCTGCCCTCATATTGATGGTGGCAGCAGTGATGACGCAGGCTGGAGGTGGCAGCCCAAGTGTGGGAAGGTTCGCCGCTCACCCTGAAGTCCCGACCACTCAACAGGCTGAGGAGAAACCCAGAAGAGGAGGCCAGCAATGACCCAAGGTGTACAGCCGTCATTGGCCATTCAATGAGCAGATGGACACCATGTGCCGCAGTAGACTGCATCTTAGCAGAGAGACAGTGCGGCACATCCTTGCACACATGGCACCCCATGGAGGAAGAGGATTCCCACTCCTGGTGGCCATGAAGGTCACCACTACCCTCAACATTTATGCAACCAATTCATTCCAGGGCTCAAGTGGGGACCTGTGAGGTATTTCGCAATCTATAGCCCACAGGTGCATGTGGGAGGTCACAGATACACTGTATGCCTGGGCATCAGACTTTATCATGTTTGAGCTAGACCAGAGCCAGAGGGCAATCAATGGCATGCATGTTTCTCCAGGCACATTGGGGCATAAGGCAGTGCACTTTATTAACAGTGAGGGTTCACTCCCTGAATGTTCAGATTGTGTGCGACGACCGCCTCCATATCATTCATGTGTGTGCCCGCTATCCAGGGAGCGTGCATGGCAGCTACATTCTGGGGCACTCGGAGATCCCCTGTGATTTTTAAGACCACTCCAGGATGATGGAATGGCTCATGGGGGACAATGTGTATTCACTGAGGTCCTGACTGATGACACCAGTATGGAGGCCAGAGGCCGAGATGGAGATCTGTTATAATGAGGCCCATGTTGCTACCCATACTGTCATTTGAGCGGTGCATTGGACTGCTGAAAACGTGGTTCTGATGACTGGAGCACACTGGTGGTGCCCTGCAGCACACACTCCAGAGGGTCTCTCGCTTTGTGGCAGTCTGCTGTGCCCTCCACAACCTGGAAAAACAGCAGGGTGACATGTTGGAGGAGGATTAGTAGGGACTTGGGGCCTCGTCTGAGCAGGAGGGACTGGAAGACGAGCCCAAGGTGGATTCAGAGAATGGAGCACGGGTGGCGGCCAGGGTCCAACACTCTTGGAAGCCCAGGAATGCCTTCATACTCACCATATTCTCATAGGACAAGGCTGTGTTCATCAGCTCAACCACCCCCAGTTCCCTCCTTCCCCCCTTTTTCTGACTTCCCCTCCAGTTTCCTCATTTCCCACCTTCCCCAATCCCTCCTTCAGCCTCCCCTTCCCCCATTTCTCTATTGTCCCCTTTCCCTCCTTCCTCCAAATCCCCACTCCCCCTCAATTCTTCCCTCCTCCCCCAAACATCGTCCTCCACAACTACCTGTTCCACCCTCTAAGTGTCTGAATAACATCACTTCAGGGTGATGGGCCTGTGTTGTCACTGTCAGCGGGTCAATATACAAGACAGGAGAGTGAAGATAACTCTCTGTGAGGAGAGCTCTGGTGCTCCTCGGTTTCTGCAAATGTCTGACTTCTGTCTTTCTGCAGACAGCGCGCTCACCCACATTCTCTGAATGGGGTCTACAACAGGGCATTCTACCTTGGATCACTGTGTCCGAGGGTGCGGGGCGAGCCGAGGGAAACTGGGAGTAGAGGTTCAGGCATGCCCGTTGTGAGATTAACGTGGCAGAGCAGTCACATGTAGCAGGTGTTACATGTTTTAATAGTTCACATTTTACATTTCCATTTCCCCTAGCTACAGATAGTCAACCCCCCAGTGCCCACTCAATGCTCCTCACTCTTCTTGATCTTTTGTGGTCTAGTGCTACGTCTAGGTGTGTCCCCAGGATCACATCAGAGATGGAGGCAGCCTGCTGCTTTCGGCATTTGATGCACTTGGCAGATGTCTTCTGGAGGGCCTGGAGCTGGAGGGCCCTGGCCAACTTACTGGCGCCACAGGTTTCACAGTGCCACCCTGTTCTGTCAGCTGCCCTTCAGATGCACCTGTGTCAAAAGGGGGAGATTCAGAACAATTGAGGCCGGCATCGTCTCCATGATAGCAGGCCTTGGCTTGGCCCCTCCAGTGTGTTTTCCTCCCTGTTGGCGCCAATAGAGCCCTGGGGTCTCCATGGGATGAAGGAGTAGTTGGAGTGAGAGCCAGAGGCCTATGAGTCATCTGGCTCTGCCAGCCCTGGCAGCTTGCCATTGTCTGCACTATTGTGCTGATGCCCTCAGTGATGGCCCTCAGTGACTGAGCAATGCTCTGGACTGACTCAGCAATGTCCACCTGCATCTGGGATATCCTCCTTAGCTACTGCAAAAGGATGTCCAGGTCCTCAGCCATAGTTGTCACAGGCTGAGCCATGCCTTGGGCACCACCATTCAAGACTCGGACGTTGTGTCGCAAGCTGTCCACTGCGATCGCCACCTTAGCAGTGCTGGTCTTGGTGCCGCGTATTATTGGCATCATGTCCTGTGCCCAAAGACTTTCGGACTCCTCGAAAAAGCTATGCAGTCACTGGAATGTGGCTGACATCCCTCCCTAAATCTAATGTTTGTGTCTGTATCAGCTCTAGGAGAACCTTGACCAGAGACTCAGCATCTGACTGGTGTCTCCCTTTGATGTCCCTACCTCCACCTGATGTGCATCAGCAACTGTGTGGTGCTCAACAGATTTTACCCCACAAGTCTGTCCACTAACGTCGTCCACTGAGGTGTGTGTCTCAGCGTTGGTGGAAGGTGGGGGTGACGCCTCGCCTATTGTCTTCTCAGAGCTCTCCTTCAAGATGGTTTCTTGGGTGGCGAGGGTAATGACTCCGGGTGGCCCGGCCTTATCAGCTGTAGATACTGTGAGACATATGGTCAGTGGGAGGGAAAGATCATTTTGTCCGACAGGTCATTGGGGGAAGGAGCAATGGATCCACATCTCTCTGGCACAGACCAACCTCGCTGACAGTGATTTTTCTCTCCTCGATCAACCCCGTGATCTCCAGGGCCTGTACCTCATGGGGGGTGAAGACTTGGATGTCTGGGATCCCGCATCTCATCTTGGGCCTTGGCTAGTAGGTGCCAAGGGGTGCTGAGGAACAGGCATGAAAATCGGATGCGGGAGGGTGCGACGTGTCAGCCAGTGATTTGTGGGGATGGAAGATTTGGGAATTTGAGGTGTGGCAGGTGAAACTGATGCCAGGAGAGAGGTGGTAACTTACTCGTGAAGCTCAGTGGAGGTCATTGGTCTTTTTCAGACATTGCATGTTGGTCCTACTTGTCATGCTGCACAGGCAGCCACTGCCACTGCCTCCCAGGTGGTATTGATGATCCTGCTGCTGGTCTTCCATTCGCTTGGGGAAACAGGGGGCGGGATTCTCCGACCCCCTGCCGGGTCAGAGAATCCCGGGGCGGGGAAGCGTGAATCCCGCCCCGCCGCCCCGACGCCGGCTGCCGTATTCTCCGGTGCCGTTTTTCAAGCAGGGGCGGGATTCACACCACGTTGGTCGGAGGCCATTGGCAGCAGCCCCCCTGCCGATTCTCCAGGCCCCAATGGGCCGAGCGGCTGTCCATTTTTGGCCAGTTCCGGCGGCATGGGTTACGCATGGTCCCACACGGCGGGACCTGGCAGCTAAGTTGGCATGGGCAGTCCTCTCGGGGGGGGGGGGGGGGGGGGGGGGGGGCGGAGGGATCCGACCCCAGGAGGGGGCCCACCGATCTGCGGGCAGGCCTAGTCCATGGGGGCACTTCTAACTACCTCGCCGGCCCCTGTAGGGCTCCACCATGGCCGGCGTGGAGAAGAGAACCCCCTGCGCTTGCTCCAAAATACAACGGCCGGTCTGTGCATGCGCGGAATCACGCTGGTGGTTCCGCACATGTGCGAGATCACGACGGCCGTTCCGCGCATACGCAAACTTGTGCAGTCCCTTCGGCATCGGCTGGAGCGGCGCCAACCCCTCCGGCATCCACCTTGCCCCCAAGACAGGTGAGAATTCCTCACCTGGGGGGCCCGTTGACGCCGGAGTCGTTGGCACCGGTTTTCCCGCCGGCGTGGGGACTTAGTCCCCGGAAAGGACAATCCCGGCCAGGGTGTCCCGCCTCTCATTCACAGCATCCAGAAGCCTTGTAAGGTTGGCATCCCCGAAGCGAGGAGCAGGTCTGCGCGCTGCTTTGCTTGTGTATTGCCTGGGAGTGAGTGGTGAGGGAGTGTTGAAAAGCAGGTCTACCTTGTTAGCGCCGAAAATCTGAGATACGGGTCTGGCAAATCAGACGGCGAGACAGCCAGTAATGACGAGAATCGTGTGGGTGCTCATTTTTAGCACCAAGTGCCATTTAATACGAGTCATGGTCTTGCCAATGCAGCCATCATAAAACGCCCCCACAAACACATGCCCAAAATTATACTTAGAAATGTTTCCATTGAATTACGTCCACTGGTTCTCTCTCCACGGATGCTGCCTGACCAGGTTCTGTCTTTCTTTCACACTTAAAGGACATGAAATATTTAGCATGTCCCCAATCTGGTATATTTGCCTCAGCAATATGACTGTGCTGCTCATTGATGTTACAGTGTTAGTGTTTCCTAATGGCAAGCTAAAAATGCTCAATGAAGGCAACACAAAGGTAGTAGAAATGAGTTAAATCTATGGAATCACTCCTCCAAACGTTTTGAGGCTGCTGGATCAACTGATCTTTACAGGATTCATGTTTGGGAAGTCTTTCAATGGATTACAGACCAAAGGCAAGTAAATGATGTTGAGGTACGAACTAATTCAATTGCAGAATAGGTTTGAGGGAATAACCTGCTCCCGTTCTTTGTAAATTAGCGAGAGACCTTGGCCAAATTCATCCATTGCCAGCATGCAGCAGAATGAGGGTGATCACAACTGTCAGGTTTTTTCGGGCAGGATTATTGCATTGCGCCACATAGCCGCAATTTACCCTTTGCTTATGCTGCAGAACTACACATAAACATACAGGGTGCAATTTGGATCAGGTGAGAAAAGCTGTATGAAACTTGTCGGCTTCACAGTCGCCTTTTCTCATCTGATTTAACAGCACCGTGCAATTTCAAAGTGCTGCCGAGTATCATACAGTCAACTGCAGGGATGGGGTCTAAACCCAATTCTGAGACTCGTGCACCCTGATTTCAAAGTTAAATTTAAGGCCCCCCTTCACCCCTCAATGGAGATTGGGAACTCCCCCCCCCCCCCCCCCCCCCCCCCCCCCCCCCGGCCCCCCTCCTCGCACCATGGGAGATTGGAGAACCATCCCCCGCACAGATGCTGGGACGTCCGGTGGTCAAGGAAATGGAACACCCCTATCCCCCACATGCAGAAGGGTAACCCCCACCACTACGCAAACATCAGAGCACCTCCCTCCGCACCCCACAATGCAAAGATCAGGGTCCCTCCCTCCCCCCCCACCATGCAAGCATCAGAGTGACCCAACGTGAGCTCCCCTCACTCCCCTCCTCCCCCCAGCATTGGGGCACTCCCCCACCTCACTGGTACAGATCCCCTACAAAACATAAGTAGAGCCCCCCTCGCCCCCCGGTGGGCTCTCCAGAGGGTTGATAAATTGCTGCTGCGATTTTGGGACAGAAAATCCAATTTTCTCTTCATGTTCAATTATTCAACGTTGCCAAGTTTAGCCATTAATCTTCTTTGAAATATTTGAAACACAAGTTTTCTTGTTTTCATTGCACGAGGAAAATGATCTAACTTGCTTCCAAGCCATTTAATTTGAAAAGTTATCCTGGCTAATCGTGTTCATTCATTCAGCTTCTCACCAATTTACTAAGCTAGGTGAGGAGAGACAGGTTTGTTGTGGTACATTAGTTGTGTAATATATTGATTTTATGCTTTTCCTGAGTTTATTATGACATAACATACAAAGGTGTTCTGAGGGTCAGACCTCACCACTTGTTCAACCTTAAAAGCAAATTTTTGCATAAATTTGAAGATGTTTAAACCTACCATTCCACACCCAGCTGCAAGGCAGAGAAGCTCTGAGATTCCCAATTCCCCTGCCTGGCTCGCTGTCATAGTGAATAAGTTACTCACCCCAGGAGCTGCTTGATTGACTTCAGTGAAAACAAAACCAGAGGAAAGTAAACCGGGTAAAATGGGCAGCTATCACGCAAACTCGAAAGTACCTCCAACTTTTATGTCGACTTGGAATTATATTTAATAGAGATTGATTGACAAATGTCATCACAACATTATTTTTCCACTTATACTGGTCGAGTGATGTGAATTTATACCCATTAGCGTACTATTAAAGAACTGGATTATTCCATCGGGTACCATCAGTTTGTATCTTCTAGCAGATTGACACTTTGCTTCTAACTATGCACTTATTGGTTGTGTTTACTTTGTTGAATATTACCTCATGTTACATAAACATTTTTAGTGACTAGTAGCGGCAGAACCTCCTGCCCATGATTTCCAAGGCTGTTCTGCACTTCCTCCTCCATTGTGCAATCACATTTATTATTCATAGAACATAGAACATAGAACAGTACAGCACAGAACAGGCCCTTTGGCCCTCGATGTTGTGCCGAGCAATGATCACCCTACTCAAACCCACGAATCCACCCTATACCCGTAACCCAACCTGGAGCTGTGAAGCATTTATGCTAACCACCATGCTACTGTGCTGCCCACTTGTTTTTGATATTAAATTTAATTTGCCAGTCATCAGTGCAGATGTTGAGCCTTTTCAAATCCATTTTGATCATTTCACCCTTCCTCATATTGATGCTCAGAAATGGGGAGGGGGGGGTTGTCTTAATTACTCTTGTGATTGACTTGCAGGAGACAAATTTGTGCCTGAACTGACGAGCAACACTCACAAGTACCTGTAATCAACTAACAGGGGACATTCACAATCTGCTCAGGAAGCACACTTATCTGCAGGGAGCAGGGGGAGGCAGACTTCGGATAAGTTGAGGAGATGGTTTAGTTACTACCCACTGCCTGGATTGGCAAATTGCATGCTTACTGTTAAAGCTTGATCGTGTTCGCTTGTAATCAACTAGCAGGAGACAGACTCAAAGCTGGATTGAAAAAAATAAACCTGGTTCGATCATTCATGTGATGAAGCTGCACAGAATGGCTTCATTCACTTCTAACCTTGACTAAAACACAGGAATCTTTCTTGAAGCTGGATAGAATGGTTTTGCCTATCTACACCTATTGATTAACTAGTAAAATGGTGATAACACTTTCTTTCTACCAATAGCTAGAACAATCCATGATGTTGATTTGTTCTCTTTAAAAAAGAACAAAATGGGATAAAAGGTTTTAAAACCCACTCTAAGTTTTATATTGGAGTTGGTGTTTCCATACTGCCTGGTCATTTATATGGCTCAATGAAATTCCTGTCCAGCATCACACAACAAACCTCAAGGTCCCAAGCAATAAATCTACAGGTCAACGAACGGTCAGATCACAGCCACTCTTTGCCACAAGGGGCGACAGGTCCTAGAAACCCTTGATATGCTCTGTAATCTAAGTACCTCTTTCCTCAGCAGAAGCATGTGGACACTGTGTACTGCGCTTCCTGCAAAATGTGGTCAGTATCCTTCACCCAAGGTTGAATTTGGCCAAGACATCTCACGGCTCTTCCAGAAGTTCGGTAAGCTCAAACGCAAATGCTGTATTACACTACTTCCAAATGCTATGCCAGTGTATCTATTTGCACCCAAAAGGGTACCACATCCATTGTTGCCAAAAGTCAAAGAGGAATTCAACAGAAGGCTGCACAGGGGAGTCATTTAATTTGTCTCGGTGCTAATTCAAAGGTGTTCAGTGCTTGCAGCAGCCTCACAAACCGAATAGTTAGATCAGCCTTGGTGTTGACTTCAGACAATTAAACAAAGCAGTTGAGATGGAAATCTCTCCCATGGCGCCAGTGGATAAAAGCTCGCTATAATTTGCCAACAACATCCTCTTCACGAAACGTTACACTAATAGTGGGTTTTAGCAAATACCCAACAATCGAGAGTCCAGGCTGCTAACATTCATCACACTACTTCGGCAATTCCCATAGAATCATAGAATTCCTACAGTGTAGAAGGAGGCCGATCGGCCCATCGAATCTCCACCGATCCTTCGAATGATCACTCTGCCCATACCCACTCCCCCCAATCCCCGTAACCCCATAACCTAACCTGCACATCCCGGGATGTAAAGGTGCAATTTATCATGGCCGAACCACACAGACATGGGGAGAACATGCAAACTCCACACTGCCAGTCACCCAAGGCCGGAATTGAGCTCAGATCCCTGGTGCTGTGAGGCAGCAGTGCTAACCACTGTGTCACCTTGCCGTCTTAACTTCTGTCCCCTCGGCGTCTCATCAGAACTGAAAAAATTGCAGCAAACCATGTGAAGTATTCTAGAAGGTAAACAAGGAACAATTTACCCATAGGTCCACAAAAGCAAAGCATGGCCTCAGGGTTGGGAAGGTTCTGAAAACACTACAAGCGGCAGGTCTCAGTTTAAACGTGAAATGTGAATTTGGCAAAACCACCACCAAATTTCTTTGGCACATCATTCAAAAAAAAAAGCCATCAGCAACTTTCCTCAAATGAAGTGTATTGCTGAGGTCCAGAGGTTACTCGGAATAGTCAATCACGTTGACAAATTTATCCCAAATCTAGCACTGAAGCTTGAAGGGATCTTATATGAAAGGGTTCTGGGGATCGAATGACCCAATGTATTTCACTGTACCTAGGAAAGATTTGTCTCTTCAGATACACTGGTACATTATGATCCAAAATTGCGCACAGTAGTGGCCACCACTGCATCAACATGGGATGTACTCATTCAAATTCAGATGAATGGCAACAGAAAGGCTGTTTCCATTGCCTACAGAGCATTGACAGAATCAGAGTCACCAAAGAGAAGTACTAACAGTCACATGGGCAGTGGAGAGGTTCTCTGACTACCTGATGTGCTTACTTTTCCACATCGAGACCAACCATTAATTATTAATTACCATCTTGAGTTCCACGGCAATCATTAAAACGTCCCTATGCATTCAAAGATTCAGGCTTCAGATTATGTGGCATTAGCTTTCTAACGACATTCTGGATGCTGTTCGGGGAATACATATGGTTATGCGGCTATTTGGCATTTCCACAGCTCCAGGGGAGTGTCAACACAGACAGCATGAGATGGTCAGTGACCTTGCCAGAGTGGAAACCACAATGGATGATCTTTGGGCAGCATGGTAGCATAGTGGTTAGCACAATTGCTTCACAGCTCCAGGGTTCCAGCTTCGATTCCCGGCTTGGGTCACTCTCTGTGCAGAGTCTGCACGTCCTCCCCGTGTGTGCGTTGGTTTCCTCCAGGTGCTCCGGTTTCCTCCCACAGTCCAAAGATGTGCAGGTTAGGTGGATTGGCCATGCTAAATTGCCCTTAGTGTCCAAAATTGCCCTTAGTGTTACTGGGAATACTGGGTTATGGGGATAGGGGGAGGTGTTAAGCTTGGGTAGGGTGCTCTTTCAAAGAGCTGGCGCAGACTCGATGGGCCGAATGGCCTCCTTCTGCACTGTAAATTCTATGAAAAAAAAATCTACTAGTTTATGGATGTGGTGACACCATGGAAGAAATCACAGCTGACCATGATCACAATTTAATTTGAGTGCCAGACAGAGCTCGCCAGGCAAATCTGAAGCTGAACAAAAAAAAATTTGCAATTGAAGATGCCTGAAGGCAAATACATAGATCCTGTATTGACAGCAAAAGATCTTTGCTGAATCCTGATGAGGTGAGACCTACAGCAGTAATGCAGTGAGCAACATATGCAAAAGTAGTGCAATGATTTGTGAACTATTTAGCAAAACGTTTGCTTAGTTTGTGATCATAGTGTAAACCATTCTGCAAGCTCACGGTCAAGGAAGTGCATTGGTATTGGGGCACAGAACAAGACGCTGTGAGTATTCACGAAAATCAAACAACTATTGATGACAACGCCAGTTCTGAAATACTATGACATTGATGATGGAATCACCTAGCAGTGCTACACCAATCTGACAGGTCTGGAAGTAACCCAAATGCAGCAAAGAGAATCTGCCACATTGACATCCAGGGCACGAATGCAAATGGAACGACGTTAGGCCCAGATTGAGAAAGAGTGCCTGGTGAGTGTTTTTGCTTGTGAGCATTTTCATCAATACCTGGTTGGGAAAGACAATGCGAATGCAACCCACTTTAAAGCATCTTTTTCAAACCATTACTGTCTGCTCCCAAGAGTCTGCAAAGAATGTTTACAAAGATGGGCTGGATTCACAGCTTCGCAACACCGGGGGCGGGATTCTCCGACCCCCCGCCGGGGGGGGCTGCGTGAATCCCACCCCGCTGCTCCCACGGGGGCTGCCGAATCCTCCGGCGCCGGTTTTTTGGCGGAGGCGGGATTCGCACCGCGCCGGTCGGGGGCCGTTGGCAGTGGCCCCTCCCCCCCGACGATTCTCCAGTCCCCGGTGGGCCGAGCTGGCGTGAAATGGACATGGTCCCACACAGCGGGACCTAGTTGGTAGGCTGTCCAGTGGAGCCCCCCGGGAGGGGGGGGGGCGCAGGGGGATCCATCCCCGGCGTGGGCCCCCTGGGTGGCCTGGCCCGCGACCGGGGCCCACCGATCTGTGGGCGGGCCTGTGCCATGGGGGCACTCCTTCCTTCCGCGCAGCCTCTGCAGGGCTCCGCTAATGGCCGTCGCGGAGAAGGACCCCCCTGTGCATGCGCAGGAACATGCCAGCCGGTCTGCACTGACTGGCGTGGCGCAAACCCCCTCCGACGCCGGCCTAGCCCCGGGAAGTGCGGAGGATTCCGCAACTTCCGATTGGCCCGATGCTGGAGTTGTTCGCGCCGTTCTTGGCACCGGCGTCGGGCCATCCCGCTAATTGCAGGAGAATCCTGCCCGTGGTATTTAAAAATGGAGACCGGGCGGTGTGGCTGCTGAGGGAGAGATAGGAGGTAAGAAAAGTTTCCAAACTCGCAATAGTGTGCTGAAATTTGTGCTGGAGGCTGATGGAGCACCTGCTGGGTCCAGGGGGATTAGCGGTGACCAACCTGGAGACAGAAGGACATGGGTTCAGCGTGTCCCCCTCGGGATCAGGGTGGTCGGACATGGGCCACCATTGCCGCAGTCTGCAGTCTGTGTACAGGTCGCAGGCCCCTGGCTGCGCACTGTATCCTGAAATGTGCAGAGCACCACTGGTCATACAGGTGCCCCCCCCCCCCCCCCCCCCCCCCCCAAGGCCACCCCTGTCGGAACCGTGCTCAGCAAACCCACCAACGGGACGGGTTCAGGTGCTCAGCACTGTCCAACAACGTCTGAGCTTTGCCTCTGGTATCACATTACACCGTTTGCCCTGGGTGACCCCTGCATGCATGCTGGCCATTCTATCTCACGGACCCACAGGCCCTCTGGGTGGTGAGGATGTGGACCGGGCTCGGGGGAGCACCCCACCACATGGCGCCCCATGTCTCTGGCGCCGCCCCCTGCCGCCTCCAAGCGCAACCCCTGTAGGAACGTTGGAATGCCCAGGGGCCCTGCCGTGTTCCTTCCTCCAACACCCCCATCCCACCCCACACCACTGCCCCCTCTCTCCATCCAGCACATCCTCTCCACCCAGCCCAGCCCAACACGTCCCATCGCTCACACCCTTCAGTTAGAGGATTGAGGCAGTTTGGAACATCAGTGTACAGGTGTTTATTTGTAACAGTGCTATGTACAACAACTGTGCAGTAGCCCCCTCACCCAACCAATGTGCTGCACTCATGCCAACCTAACTGGTGTCTATCTTTCTAATCTCACTTGTCCTAATGCTGCTTCTTGGTGGGTCCCCAGGTAGTACATTAGATGTGGAGGAGGCCTGCTGTATATCCCAACTTGTGACCTGAGTCTCCTTTGGCGCTGTCCACTGGAGCAACAGGGCCTGGATATTCCCGGCCGACCATCGGGTGTCGGAGGGGACAAAGTGCCACCCTGTTCTGCCCATTGGACGTACCAGTGACAGATGGAGGAGATTCAGAGGCCTTGCGATGTTCCAGCATCTCCACTGCGGTCATCACCAGAACGAGCCCCATCACCTCCTCCTTCTTCGGAGTGCCCGATGGCCCCTGGGAGGGGGGTGTGGTCAGAGTGAGCTCCAGGGCTCTGCCATCACCTGGCGCTGCCAGTCCTTGAGGCCAGCTCTTGTCTCGACCAGGGTCTCGATGCTTATGGCCTTGCAGCACAGAGACTGGGTCACGTCCCTCTGGGACCATGCCATGTCCCTCTTTGACTGCCTCAGGTCAGCCAACGTTTGGCCAATGTCCTCGGCACTTGCAGTCATGGCTGATTGTGACTGGGCCACACTCTGGAGCAGCGCAGCAATATCCATGTGGGCCTGGTGCATGACTGCCTGCAACAGGGCTGCCCTGTCCTGTGCCTCAACCACCACCTGCATAGTATGCCCTAGACCTTGGACATCCTGACCTATGGTTATGACGCCTCACACCCAAGGCTTTAACCATGGATGCCAGCCCTGAAACACCTCTTGCAGGTGGTTGAACGCATGGTGAGACCACGGGAAGGCATGGGGTGGAGGAGAGGAGTGACTCACTTGCCATAGACAGACATTGCAATTCAATGGGGGCTCACTTGGTTGTCCCACACTGACCTCCACCTGGGTGACTGCAGGCTTTCCCACCCCACCCACCAGGTACTTCACCCTCTTTCCCATGTCGTTGAGGGCAAGCGAGTCCGGGGGCCACCTCCAGTCCTCTCCCAATCCTGGCCATTGTGGGCCATTTTCTCTTGTGGTGACAGATCAAGCACATTGTAAAACAATTGGATGGGGGCTGCACAGGGGATCTGCAGTTAGTGGCCTATATATGCAGGACACCCGGCTATGCTGGGCAGTATAGGTGTTTGTGTGTTGCCGGGTAAAGTATGAGGGGGCTGCCGGTGGCTGGGGTTCAGACGCCCTCTGGGTGGGGGATGCGTGTGAGGTGCAGGACAGGGATTATGCCAGGGGCATGGATTTGCTGGCTTGCCCTGGCTGGCCTGTGAGATTGGCAATCTTCTCGCAGCATTGCCTACCTGCTCGCCTAGTGGTAACTGCATGTCTGAAGGGGACTGTGGTGTGTGGGGTGGGGGTGTGTTGGATGGGGATGATGACAGGGGCATGGGGGTGGTGGTTCACCTGGAGGTGTTTGTGCAGCTTCGTTCGTCATTGCTGGCTGGTCCTCATGGTCGCGCCCATCACCTCTGCCACCTCCTCCCAGGCCCGGTTGACCTCTGCCGGTGGTAGACTCCCGCCCATCCCGGTAAACGGGGTGTCACACTTCTCTTCCACCCCATCCACCCCATCATCTGTACATGACATGCAAAATGTAAAATGCAGACATGTTGTCCAGAGCAGTGGTCTCCATGAAGAAAGCCGCTGATGCTGAAACATACTTTAAAACGATCTTCACGTGATAACCCTGCGGAGACATTGAAACTGACAGACAAGCAGCTTGCTCAAATTAAACAAACTACCCAAAGTGCTGCACATCGACAAGTGATAAAGCAGTAATCACGAAAGAGTGGCCTGAGAGCATCAAGGACACACTTGTGGTTACAAGAGCATATTGGCCATACCAAGCTGGCTTGGCAGTCCAAGATGGCAGCTTGTAGAAAGGAGCTGGGAGGAGAGATTCTGAAACATATCCATGCAAGCCATCAAAGAATTGAGTTCACTTTGAAAAAGGCAAGAGAAGTGCTCTACTGGCAAAACATGAGCAATTAAATTAAAAAGCACATTGGCCAGAGCAGTGCTTGTAACGAATGTCAAGCGAAACAAGCTTTCGATTAGTTGATGATGCAGGACATCCCAGACAGATTATAGATAAAACTGGGTGCGCAACACTTTACTATAGCAGGAACTGATTACCTTCACTGTAGACAACTATTCTGGCTGCTGGGAGTTAGACCAGCTGACTTCAATAATGACATGAGGATTAGTAAAATGCCTGAAAACACACTTCAGTTGATATAGCGTTCCAGACATTGTGATGAGTGACAATGGCCCTCAATTCATGAGTGAAGAATTCAGTCAATTCTCAAAGTATTAAGAAATTAGCACATGTACCATTAAGTGACCTTCACATTTTAAAGATTATGGCCAGAACATTCTGGCCATTCTGGTACCCCCAATGGCACACCCCTGCTGCAGGTTTCACGATGCCAAGAGATGCATTCAATCAGAAACCCCATTAAAAACAGTGAGACCAGGACATACAGCCACTGGTCAATGGTGGTTCCTGTCCTCGGACACAAACATGCGGCAGGTTGCGTGGAAAATCCCACCCTAAGTGTGCAATGCATGTGCAGCGATAGACCACTAAAACAAACAGTTGTTAATGCATGCAAACAGTGGGTGTATATTGGATAACTTAAGAAACTCACAGTCACACAAGATGGTGTATGCAAGTGTTTGCTCGGGAAAGGAGAATGCTTGTATCATTTTTTTCAATAAGAAAAGAGGGATGTTTGGGTTGAAATGTAATCAGTCGGATGTAATATCTGGCTTTCTGTAGTCATGTGAATATGTCACATGACTACAGTGTCTCCGGCGGCAGCTTCATCTTAGAATCAGTTCAACTAAGAATTACAATGATAAACTATAGAAGAAACTTGAAAAAATGTCCAATCATGGTCAGAAGGAGCATGATATTGAAACCTTCCCATCCAAACGTAAATGCACAGAGAGGTTCCAAATTGTTGAATCAATCTGTCTTCACAGCAAATGGCACTTATCAAAGTTAAATAAGATGAGAGCATTTGGAACGCTGACACTTTCCACAAAAATCAATGTCTCCTTTTCTGTTTGAATAGAAAAAATGTGCAGAGATTTGGTGCAGTGATCAGAGATTTGTGAAAAGTAAACGAGCAAACGGTAGCATGGTGGTTAGCATCAATGCTTCACAGCGCCAGGGTCCCAGGTTCGATTCCCGGCTGGGTCACTGTCTGTGTGGAGTCTGCACGTCCTCCCTGTGTGTGCGTGGGTTTCCTCCGGGTGCTCCGGTTTCCCCCCACAGTCCAAAGATGTGCGGGTTAGGTGGATTGGCCATGCTAAATTGCCCGTAGTGTAAGGTTAATGGGGCGATTGTTGGGTTACGGGTATACAGGTTACGTGGGTTTAAGTAGGGTGATCATTGCTCGGCACAACATCGAGGGCCGAAGGGCCTGTTCTGTGCTGTACTGTTCTATGTTCTATGCGTGCTCATTTGTCCTGCTTCATACATATCACACTCGGGAATTTTACGTTCTTGGAAAAATGAAACAAAGAATTTGCAAACTGCAATCAAATACTTTCCAGGCAAACAGGCAACGAGACAGGATTAACAGGAGGGATTTCATTTTTTTGTTAGACAAGAAGATTCCAAATGAAAAGAATAGTTTTGGTAATGTATAGAATTCTGGACTCATCACTGTACCTCAGGAAGATTTCTATCAGATTCAAGCACATTTCATGTGGAGTACAAAAATCATGAGGTTGCATCCAGAATAAATTAGCACAGCCAGATTGTCAGTCTGCTGATACTACTAGGCTGAGATTATTCTAATGCACACTCTTAAGTGTGAAGTACTGTGTTGTAATTTGGTGTGATAGCAATACAGACCATTGTTGTGTTTCTTGCCGCTATTCGGAAAATTCCTCCTGCAACGTGACCAGTTTAATTTGGGTGAACACCTAAACCTGATTAGTTGGGAAGGCCAAATAAATGGAAGAGACAGAATTCCAACATGTTTTTCCTCCAGTCCACATTATATTAATATCATCATTTATTCAGTGAGGAGAATGAATGCAGGTTCAGAATTCAAGAAAAGCAGGGATAATACGAAGAGCGAAGCAGTTATTTCAGTCCACATGGCGACATGATTGCATTAACAATAGTCTGAATCGCCTTAGAAGTGACAATGTTGAGCAGATCGCTGCTGAGCATGAAGGTTCGCCCCACCCGATGATGCTGCACGCTTCTTTATAGATCTTTCAATCCCTGCTGTTGAAGACTTGTTAGGTAGATAGGTGGATACGTTGGTTGTTGAGGTGGGTACATGGGCAGGAGGGTGAATGTGTATGTAGATTAGGTAGGTAAGTAGGTGGCTCGATGAGGCGAGTAGGTGGACGAGGTGGGTAGGTTGGTGAGGTGGGTAGATGGGCAGGAGGGTGAATGTGTATGTAGATTAGGTAGGTACGTAGGTGGCTCGATGAGGCGAGTAGGTGGACGAGGTGGGTAGGTTGGTGAGGTGGGTAGATGGGTAGTAAGGTGGCAATTGGATTGGGTCATAAGGTAGTCAGGCTGGAGGTTAAGCTGATGGTGCTTGCGGGTGGCAGGGGAGAGTGACAATGTTGGGTGGATAGGGGTAGTCGGGTCCGAATGGAGAGCTTTTATGGCGGAGGTGGAGTCGGGTGGTCAGAGGGATATTTCAGTCAGATCTGGGATAGTCAAGGGGGTATAGTCTGGTTGAGGTGGTAGTTGGGGGTTAAGTTGGACGGTCACGTGGAATAGTCAGGTGGTCGAAGAGCAGTCTGTTTGGGATGGTGATTGGGTCTGTTTGGCGGGGGGAGGTAGTCCTGTGGTTGAGGGGCACTCTAATCAATATGGGGAATAGTTGGGTGGCTGGGGGCATAGTTTAGTTGGGGTGATAATTAGGTCTAGTTGAGGGTAGTTTGAGAGTTGAAGGTAGTCCAATCAAGATGGGGGAAGGCCTAGTATTGTCGGAGTGATAATTGGGTCTGGTTGGGGGTAGTCGGATGATTGAAGGGGCAGTCAGATGGTCATGGGGGGGCTAAGCAGATCTGGCCAGGTGGGGTATTCAGTTTGAGATGGGGTGGCTGATTCTGGTCATGGGTGGAGAGATAGTTTAATCAAGGGGACAGGTGTGTGATCTAAAGGTTGGTCAGGGGGTTAGGGGAATGATTAATTGTGTAAAATTACCCAGGTGTCAGACCGGGTTTTAATCTGTCTTACATTTCCTGGGTAATTACTCAGATAGGTGCCGCAGAACTGCCAAAGTCTCGACTTCAACTGAGCATTGGAGACTTTCACAAAGTCCCCTGGGACTTCAGATGGGCAATTCCCACATAGAACTGTACATCAGGACTTCTGCAGGGTCTTGATGAGAATCTTCACTTGTACATCCAGCTTCACTGTAACAGTCCAAGACCGATTTGGTCAAATATTTAATTTCCTGAACATGTTGTCGAAGGCAGAGGAACTGAGAAACATCAGAGCGGGCCAAACCCACAGGAAATTGTCCACGAAATTCCAGAGATTTGTAAAGGGGAAAATATAAGATTCTTAGTGGGCGGCACGGTGGCGCAGTGGTTAACACTGCTGCCTCACGGCACCGAGGATCATGTTCAATCCCGGCCCAGGTCACTGTCCATGTGGAGTTTGCACATTCTCCCCGTGTCTGTGTGGGTCTCACCCCACAACTCCAAAGTGGGCAGGATTGATGCATTGGCAAGACTAAATTGTCTCTTAATCATAGAATTCCTCCAGTGCAGAAGGAGGCCATGCGGCCCATCAAGTCTGCACCGGCCCTTGCATCGATTGAGCACTCCATCAGGGCCCAATCCCCCACTCCTATCCCTGCAACACCATCTAACTTTTGAGCAATTTAGCAGAGCCAATTCACCTAACTTGCACATCTTTGGACTGTGGGAGGAAGCCAGGGCACCCAGAGGAAACCCACGCAGTCACAGGAAGGAAGTGCAAACTCTAAGAAAAAAAGAAAAGAAAGATTCTGTGGGGGAGGCGGGTGCTTGACAGGGTAGATGCTGAGAGGATGTTTTCCCTCATTTAGGAATCTAGAATTCAGGATCACAGTTTCAAAATAAGGGGGCAGGATTCTCTGTCAGCCGACACCAAAGTCGGGAAAGGCGATTTGGCGGAGAATCGGTTCCAACGCTGAAATCGCGGCAGGTGCTGTTTGATGCCAAATTGCAGTGCTCCAGCACCTCAAGAGCAGCGTCAACGCATTCCGGAATGCACATACAGCAGACACCGTTTGCATATTATTAGTTGCCCGACCCGGTATTCTCCGCTTCCGATGTGCCGAGTTCTGCGGCACAAGCCCACCTGCAGATCGGTAGGCCCTGATCGTGGCCAGGCCACCATGTAGGCCTCCCCCCCGACGACCACCCCTGCCGACTTACCTGCCAGGTCCCACCATGTGGGACCATGTCTAACCCACGCCGGCGGGACTGGCCAAAAACAGACGGCCGCTTGGCCCATTGGGGCCTGGGGAATTGCCGCAGGGGCCGCTGCCAATAGCCCTGACTGGCATGGCGTGAATCCCACCCACGCCCAAAAACCGGCGCCGCAGAATACGGCTTGGTACACTTGTGCTTTTAAAAATGGCGAAACCGGCGTGGCGGCTGCTGAGGGGGAGAGATGGGGTATGGAAGGTATCCAAAATCGCCATAGTTTTCTGACAGTTGTGCCGCTGGCCAGGGGGCTTCTGCCAGAGCCCGGGGGAGGAGTGGGGGTGGCCAGGAGGTGGGCTGTGGGGTCGGGGTGGATGGGCACGGAACACCATTGCTGTAACTGGCAAGGCAGCCATGCAGCTGCGCACACCACCAGCAGCCCACTTTGGACTTGGTGCCACAGGTCATATAGGTGTCCCCCCAGGGCACCCCTCTGGGTGCCCTCTGGCCCCAGTCAACCCATTAGCTGTATGGGGGCGCACCAGCACAACCAGTGCCATCTTTTTGGCTGGGATAAGTGTGTGCAGGGTGTGTAATGGATATGTGCAGCTGCAGCTTGTCAACCTCCCGAGTGTCGATCACAGACCCGGCGTATCCCATACCATTTTTCATTGCAATCGATTGTATTCCATGTGGCACCGGTGCTAGTTCCTCAACGGTAACGGAATTAGTCCAGGTGTGGCGCCAGTTTTTCTGTCGTAGAAGTCCATGGACTCTGCATTCGCATTGTGGTATTCTCATAAATGTATGAACTGCAAGGGTTAATGAAATGTCTAGATAAGCCACTAGAGGGAGCTAGAGTAACAAGTATAAAAGACATTGGGTGGGATTCTCCTTTCGTGAGACTAAGTCCCTACGCCAGCGGGAAAACTGGCGCGAACCAGTCCGGCGTCAACAGCCCCCGAAAGTGCAGAATTCTCCACACTTCTGGGAGCTAGGTGGACGCCGGAGGGGTTGGGCCACGTCAACCAGTGCTGAAAGGACTGCATGATTTGCGCATGCACCGAAGGGCCGGCGTGATCTCGCGCATGCACGGAACTGCCGGCGTGGTTCCGCATATGCGCAGACTGGCCGGCTTAATCTGGCACATGCGCAGGGGGTTGCCTTCTCCACGCTGGCCATGGCGGAGTCTTACAAGGGCCGACGCGGAAGGAAAGAATGCCCCCACGGAACAGGCCTGCCCGTAGATCAGTGGGCCCCCCTCCCCGGAGTCGGATCCCCCCATGCCCCCCCCTCCGAGGACCGCCCCCGCCAATTTACCTGCCAGGTCCCCCACCGTGTGGGACCATGTCTAACCCACGCCGGCGGGTCTGGCCAAAAACGGACGGCCGCTCGGCCCATCGGGGCCCGGAGAATTGCCAGGGGGGGGGGGGGTGCTGTCAATGGCCCCGACCGGCGTGGCGTGGATCCCATCCCCGCCCAAAAACCTGCGCCACAGCATATGCCAGCCGGCGTCGGGGCGGTGGGGCCAGATTCATGCCGTCCCCCCGGGTATTCTCCGACCTGCCGGGGAGTCGGAGAATCCCGCTAAAGGATGCTATGCCTTGTGGGGAGAGAAGTAAAGGAGTTAGCTAGAGTACAGACTAAAGGAAAGATAGTGCGAGTAAGAGCAGATCATAGTTTAGAATAGTGCAGAGACTAGTTGTAGATGAGTGTAGATTATATGTTAATTATCAACTGTGTATTATTTAGGAGTACGTGTTAAATCCAAATTAGTAGTGTGAATAAATGTATAGCTTTGTTCAAGTTAAAGTTATTTTGTGATCTTTGAGAACCCTACACCAACCATCCTGAATTGCACAACACAAAGAACACAACAGGCATCTCAGAAACGGAGAACCCGCCCAGGAGGTCTGTCATTCATGACTCTGAAGGAGCTTGGCAGGACAGACACTGAGCTGTTGTTTCCACTGGCTGGGGAAATCTAAAACAAGAAGAAACAATTTCAGAATAGGGGGCTGATCATTGAGGACTGAGATGAGGAGAAATGTCTTTACTCAAAGAGTTGAGGATCTTAGAAATGTTCTACACCAGAGTTTTGGGTGAACCATCATTGAAAATATTTAAGGCTGAGACAGTGAGATTTGGTCTCTCAGAGTCATCAAGGGAAATGGGGAGCGGCAGAAAAGTGGAGTTAAAGTCTGAGATCAGCTATGAACCTATTGAATGGTGGAGCAGGCTTGATCTATAGACTTGATCAATGGTCTTCTCCTGCTCCTGTTTCTTATGTTCTATCTATATATGTAGTTAGTGTTGAGTTCATAGAAGATCATGGATCATAAAATTTACAGTGCAGATGGAGGCCATTCGGCCTATCTCGTCTGCACCGGCTCTTCGAAAGAACACCTCACCGCGCCTCCACCCTGTCCCCGTAACCCCACCTCGCCTTTTGGACACCAAGGGGCAATTTAGCATAACCAATCCGCTTAACCTCCAGATCTTTGGGCTGTTGGAGCAAACCGGAGCACCCAGAGGAAATCCACGCAGAAGCGTGGGGGAAATGGAAACTCCATACAGACAGTCACCCGAGGCCGGAATTGAACCTGGGTCCCTGGAGCTGGGAGGCAGAAGTGCTAACCACTGTGCCATCGTGCCGTCCAAGATGCTGAAGATTTTGCCCGTGTTCAGTTTTTAGCATATACCACAGGTACTTTTATTATTATTCATTCAGACATTGACCTGAACAACTATGTAAAGACTTCACACCTTACCGTTTCACCTTACACTTCGAACCTTCAGTATTTAACATTGATTCTTGCCACATCATCTAACATTAGTATGAGCTGAGTATAATTGCTCGTCTGTACACATACATAGAAATGTTCCTTTGTGATCTGGGTTATGGTTATGATTATTGTGTGTCCAAGTGATGTGTGAAACTGTTTAAACAATATACCTGGATTTGGATAGTGCAAACGTTTAGCTGATGAATAAGTATGCAGGCGCTGAAACCTCAGCTTCAAATGTCAACCAAGTGATTTGCAAATAGTTTTAATAAGAATTTAGAGGAAAATTTTATTCAGCAGTGAGTCAAAGAGTTCAATACCTGCCATATTCACATCAAGTCACAGCTCACACAGGAACTATGTTAAGAATATCAAATTGTAATCAGCCTTGAACCTCTTTCATTGTGTGGGCATTTTATTCAATGATCATTGTCAATGCTTAGTGCAGTAGTGGTACACTATTAAATATTTGTTACAGATAAATAACAAATCAAATTGTTTTATAAACCATGAATCATACATGAGCCCTTGGAATATATTTTCCTCATTGTGTTACCTGCCACAATGAAGTATATAACTTGTGACAGTTCCTGATCTATTATTTATAAATTTGGCAGGAATTGCATTATTCTCATATGAAGATGAAATCCTCTGGTTTGTAAAATTACACAATGTGAAGAATGAAACTTAAAACAATGGATGTTCTCTTCTTGTTAATGTCATAAATTCACTCATTTAACTCAGTTGCACAGAAAGTGTTTCTGCTTCCCTCATGGTGGAGACAAGTAGATCAGAGTGACACCCTTGCAGCGAGATCTGCCATCAGAATGTGAAGACGTAAAAGTGTTTAAATCTCAGTAGTATATAATATAATAAGAATAATCACATTGTCACAAGTGGGCTTCAATGAAGTTACTGTGAAAAGCCCCTAGTTGCCACATTCTGGCGCCTGTTCAGGGAGGCTGGAATGGGAATTGAGCCCACGCCGCTGGTCTTGTTCTGCATTACAAGCCAGCTGTCTTAGCCCACTGTGCTAAACCAGCCCTAGCTGGTATGCATTGATATGCTATCAATCGCACGGTGGCTGTTTGCAGTGGGATTCAGTTGATGATCATTTCCCACCAACATCTTACGTTCAACTCGGATGAAAATGCTTCTTCGCAATTGACACTGGCAACAATGTAGTGTCTCATGCAGTTCAGGCCGGACAATCACTATGTTGCATCACCTTCTGTGAGATGACCTACGGCAAAGGTCAGTAGCCTCTTACTGGAAACCAAGTGAACGGTTGCTTGGCTATGGACATCATCTTTTTGACCTCCCAGGTGTCTTAACTATTAGGACATGTCAGTAACTCTCTACTGAAAAGCACCCCAGCTCATAAAGTTTAGTGTGGATTACACGTAACAGGGGAAAAGGCAACTTGATTCTGCCCAGCTGGTCCACATCAGAGAGCAGTGAATTATCGATTGTATGTACGTTTTCACACAGGCAACCTCGATAGAGGGAGGAAAGTACGGCAGACCTTATCAGAATTGGGGGATGTTGCAGGTCAACAACTAAGAAGTCAGGGCAAAGGGGACAATGTGAAAAAGCCTGTGGTTAAGTGAAGGAGAGGAAATTCTTAAATAATAGAAGTAATAATGGTGTGATAGAATCCCACAATGATGAGATAAATAAAGGATGTATCGAAGAGCTATAGGATATATAAACAATCACAGCAAAATACCAAAGAGGGCAGGAAGAATTACATATGAAGTAAAACAGAGAAAGTTCTGTGGGCCAGGAATATGATGTACAAAAAGGCATTTGACATCAGGGTTAGAGCATACCACATTGACCATGTATTATAGGCTATCCCAAACCTAAGTACTGACAGCCCAAGTTCGTAGCTTTCAAATGTATGGTTTCAAATCAACATATTCCAATATGAAACAGTATCGGCCACACAGATCACTTCAATTCAACAGGCAGTTTTTCACGTCGACAGAAAACTGCCTTTTTTTTGAAGCAGCTTTTCAACGCATTCCCATAGCATTCCCATTTCCCGATGTGGGAGATCACAAGAATTGGTGCTCAGAATGGCGAGGTGCACAGTGGATCAAAGATTGGAGTGGGGGCAGGGACTAATTTGCAGTGAAACACACTGTTCCATGGCACAGGGTCCCCAAACTACAGAGGGTCTCAAAAAATAACTGAGTGATGAAGTTGCTCACGATGCCACCTAAGAGCACTGTTCACTCCCTTGAGCCTCTCTTCTCATTTCCTCGCCGGCTCTTTAAATTCCTTCGTTATTTACGTTTCTTTTCATTGGCTGTCCATTCCTTTTTGAAGTTGAATCAAACCCAGTGCAGAATTTGATTGGCTGGGGCTGACAGTTAATCATGCCTCTGATTGGCTTATCTCTCTCCATCTGTCAACTTCCCATGGTTCTTTCCTGGGTGAGAAGCTGCAAAAGGAGCCAAAATTGGACCGAGGCTCTAAGTGCTCTTGGCTGTCACCTGATAGTGGGAATTTGTGGAGGAAGATTGTGGATATTAAAACCAAGTTAGCCCCTTTCCACTCTGCTGTTTATTAATTTGAGCTCAAGTGATTAGCATATGCTTATATGTTCATCAGTGTGTATTTATGTATTGTGTATTCCCAATGTGTGCTTACCCATGTATCTGCATGCAATTTTAAATATGTGACTGAATAGGTCTCGAATGTGACCATGTGTATGAGTCCAAAAATAAAGCCACAGATGGACTAGTCTCTTATTGTTCAACTTTTTTATACAATTCAGTTTACTAGTTTGAATTAAGAGTCATAGAGGTCTACAGCACAGAAAGGCCCGTTAGCCCATTTTGTCTGTACCTTTCAAAAATATCCACCTAATTATTCTCATCCCATTTTTCAGCACTTGGCCACTTATGCCTTGGTATCACAAGTGCACATCAAAGTACCTCTTAACTGTTATGAAGGTTTCTGCCTCCACCACCCTTTCAGGCAATGGGCGGAATTCTTCACAAGGCCCGATGCCGTTGTGAAACCCGGAGAGGTTCACGACGGCGTCGGAAGCCTCTCCCGGCCCCCTATTCTCCCCTCCCCGGGGGGATAGGAGGGCCGTACCGGGAAACTCGGCCGCTGGGCCTTGTCCCTGGCTTCAAGGCTCGCCGCGCCAAGAATAACGCCGCGACGGCGCATAATGACGTCAGCCGCGCATGCGCGGGTTGGGCAGCTCAAACCCGCGCATGCGCGGTTGCCGTCTTTCCCATCAGCCGCCCCGCAAGACGTGGTGGCTTGATCTTGCGGGGTGGCGGAGGGGAAAGAGTGCGTCCCCTTGAGTGGGCACCGATCGCGGGCCCGTCCCCTCCCGAGCACGGTCGTGGTGCCCGATCCCAGATCCGCCCCCCACAGGCCCCACACTTACCTGGCGCGCCATGTTCACGATGGCAGCGACCAGGTGTGGTTGCCGCCGTCGTGAACAGGTTGGGAACGGCAAGCCGCTCGGCCCATCCGGGTCGGAGAATCGCGGGCCGCCGTGAAAAACGGCGGCCCGCGTTTCTCCGAGTGGCGTGTCGCAAAACCGGACACGCCATTATGGGGGGGGGGGGGTGGGAGAAGAGCGGGAGGTGCGGGAGTGGAGCTCCCGCTATTCTCCCACCCATCGTGGTTGCAGAGAATCGCGCCCAATGAATTCCAAACTCCCACCACCTTCTGGGTGAAAAGGTTTTTCCTCACATCCACTCTAAATCACCAGCCCCTTACTTTTGTTATGTATCAGAGAATACATCCCTACTGGTGAAGCATCACGTAGCCATGTCAGCAGTATTTGTGCGAGCTTCAGTTCTCCATCTTAAATGATATGAGCAATGTCCATCATAAATCCTCTCAGCATTTTTGTCAGTATCCAAGAGTGTGGGCACGTCCATATCTTTTATCTTTGCGGCAAACTCAAAGATATAACAAAAAAGAAAGCTGCCGATGAGGATTGAGGCAAGTAAATGGAATTGCTGATGAAAGAAACCATTGACAAAACCGGTGGAGATGCTGTCAAAATCAGAGAAGATTCTTGGGATTGAACTCACACACACACACATCAAGCAAGGCAAGCCGCCGATTCTGAACGTTTTTACAAAAAATTCGGCAACGTCCGTGAGTAAAGAAGAACAACAGTTTGTAAACTTGCATGCCATTGAAGGGGTAGGGTCAAGGTATGCACATGGCGATGCTGAACGGGCTAAGGGAAGGGGTTCAGTCGTCTTCCGACTGCGTACAGGCCACGACTCGAGAAAAAGTCAAATTATAGCCAGGTAAAAAGGAAAAGATTCTCAGCTCCATTATAGATAAAGGGACTGGTTGTGCCATACATCCAAAAGAATTGGAAGGGAAGAAGTTGGTTGAAGTATAGATCCTAGGAGCTGGGATCCGGAATTTCAGGAGAAATGGGTGCATGGATGCATTTGATGAAGACTATGACGCTTGAAACTCATAACAAATCAAAGACCTGAGCACCAAAGGTCACAATTTTTCTCAGTTCAATCAGGCATAAAACTTTCACGCTGCTACAATTCACCCAACAAAATTGGGAGATAAATGCGATATCAAACTAATGAATATTTTAGAAGGGCATTTTTCACCTAGGCCATTGTTAATATGTTTCAGTTAACTGATTTAAATTTCACCACTATGGTCAGGAAGAAGTTGAAAGCATTTTATAATTTGCATCGACTTTAACAAAGTTAGCAAAATACTGCGAGTTTGGAGCAACACTTGATGGGACTCTTCATGATAGACTGATTTATGGACTCTGTAGTGAAGCTATTCAGAGTAAGCTGCTTCCTGTAAGCAACTTAGCTCCCAAAGCTGCTGTGCAAGTTGCCATATCAATGGAGATAGCAATGAAAAAAGCTTCATAGATCCGGGCTCGAGTGAAGATCCACAAAATAGATACCACAAGAAACAAGGCTGCAAAACAGCAACTATGCATCCAGTGTACACAGGTTGGACACTCAGTGGGGAAATTCTGGAGTAGAGAAAATAAATGACAGAACTCTGGCAAAAAGAAAACCTCACCTACACCAAGGATGTACAAGAAATAAAACACATCTAAAAAGACTAGTCGTGCCTATAAAATAGTAGACAAAGTTCAAATTCCACTTAGATGACGCACCCAAGCAACTGCAGGAGTTGAAACTAAGCGTGTTGTCAGCATGGGGCAATCAGCAATATTTCTAGACATTTCCAAAGCTAGATGGGCATCAACTAAAGGTGAAGTGGATACAAACTCAGATGCATCGTTAATACCTGAGACAATTTATATTCAAAGGTTGAAGCATCTGCCTTTAAAACCATCAAATGTGATCCAAAGGACATATACAGAAGAGGTCATACCATTAAAAGGATGAATTATGGTGAAAGTAGAAGTAAATGGACAGACGGTGGAGTTACCTTTTCACGTTGTCCATAGAAATTTATCTGCCTTATTTAGTAGAGCATAGCTGACAAAGCTTAATTCGACTGGGGAGCAATAAATCAACTTCTGGAGTCCAAGAACAACCTACAACAACTCCTGGAGAAACAAAAGAAGGTGTTTTAAGCTTCACTAGGCTTCATAATGGGAGTTGAAGTAGAATTAAAGATCAAACCAAACCAAAATATCTCAAAGTTAGAACCATACCATATGCCATCAGTCAAAAAGTCAAAGAAGAACTAGAAAGGCTCATCCAAACAGGGGTGATTGAAACAGTTGCTACTCGTGATTGGGCAACACCAATAGTTCCTGTACTGAAACGTGATGGCTCAGTGAGAATATGTGGAGATTTTAAAACTACTATTAACCCAGTCTTGTGCACAGATCACAATCCACTGCCACTGATTGAAGACTTGTATGCTGGACTGTCTGGAAGACAGAAATTCAGTAAAACCTATTCTTCACAGATGCATTTACAAATGAACATGGCTGCAAAATCACAGCTGCAACACACTACTGTGATGCACAAAGATCAGTTCCATTACAAAAGACTTCCTTTTGGAATAACATCTGCTCCTGTTCTTTTTCGAAGGTCCATGGATCAAATTCTGAGTGGGCTAAATGGAGTGCAATGTTTTTTAGATGATATTCTCATCACCGGTTCAAGTGAACAGGAACACTTGAAGAACTTTAAAGCTACTCCGAAACATCTACAAAACCATAATCTCGGAGTTAAAGAGGAAAAGTGTGTATTTTTCAAAACATCCATAATTTATCTGGGCTACATCATTGAGAAATGGCTTATACAAGGAGCACAATGCCCTGTGAATGTGAGACAACTAACATGATTTTTAGGATTGCTCAATTATTATGGAAAATTTGTCCTGAATTTAGCAACACAATTGAAGCCTTTACACACTTTATTATATATCAGACAGGCATGGTCAGAAGAATGTGAAAGTGCATAAAATGAGGAAAAAGGGGCGAGATTCTCCCAACGGGCGGCTAAGTGCCGGCGGCGGAGTAAAAA
The DNA here is from genome assembly GCF_902713615.1 of Scyliorhinus canicula. Taxonomy (NCBI): domain Eukaryota; kingdom Metazoa; phylum Chordata; class Chondrichthyes; order Carcharhiniformes; family Scyliorhinidae; genus Scyliorhinus; species Scyliorhinus canicula. Next base: position 145,485,661 of record NC_052151.1, on the reverse strand, counting down.
TGGGAGTGTTTTACTCCGGCGTCGGTGCCCGTACCGAGACCCCATTCTGCGGCCCTCAGGGGGCTAGGATGGCGTTGGAGCGGCCTCCGCCGCCCCAGCTGCCAATCCCAACCTGAACCAGGCGCCATGAGGTCCGCACATGCTCAGTTGAGCCGGCGCCAACTAGAGCATGCGCATTTGGGCCAGCACCAACTAGCGTATGCGCATTTGGGCCAGCACCAACTAGAGCATGCGCATTTGGGCCAGCACCAACTAGCGCATACGCATTTGGGCCAGCACCAACTAGAGCATGCGCATTTGGGCCAGCACCAACTAGAGCATGCGCATTTGGGCCAGCACCAACTAGAGCATGCGCATTTGGGCCGGCACCAACTAGCGCATGCGCAATGGCCTTCTTCCCTGCGGCGGCCCCGACGCCAAATGGTGCAGGGCTACAGGAGTCAGCGCGGAGGAAAGGAGGCCGGGGGTAAGAAAGGCCGGCCCACCGATCGATGGGACCCGATTGCGGGCCAGGCCACTATGGAGGCCCCCCTGGGGTCAGACCCCCCTCCCCCCCTTACAGGCCACCCCCAGATCCTTCAATGCCGAGGTCCCACCTGCTCAGAGGATGTTAGAATGTTGCCGGCGGGACTCGGCTTTTGTTGACAGCCCCTAGGCCCATCCGGCCCAGAGAATCTGCGCGCGGACCCGTGCCGGCCCGTGTCGGAGAGTCTGCGCATTCCCTGACCTGTGCCGCGCCAACCACACCGGCGCCAATGGCGCTGATTCTCCGCGTTGTGGAGAATTGCGTCCCGGCGTCAGGCGTCCCGGCGTGCCGCGATTCGCGCGGCGCTGCGCCGATTCTCCGACCCGGCTCGGGGTTGTAGAATTCCGCCCAAGATGCCTTACAGAAGTTAGAGTTGCTGGTTCACTACAATTCCAAGTTGAAGTTGCAACTTGCTTGTGATGCGTCACGCTATGGGGTTGGTGCAGTTCTCTCGAGCATAATGTCTTCAGGAGAGGAACAGCCAATAACATTTGCTTCACGAACTCTTATTAACACTGAAACAAATTATGCTCAGCTATAAAATGAATCATTGAGCATCATTTTCAGGATAAGAAGGTGCCACCAGTACTTTTATGGACGTAATTTTATTCTTTTGAGAATCATTGACCCTTGATGACAATCTTTGGGCCATATAAAGGTATTCCTTCTTTAACAGCAGGCGGTCACATAAATGGTCTTTAATATTGTCGGTACACACATCCAACATCCTATATTGTGAGTAAGAGCAACATACTTTGCTAAGATTGTCATTGCAAGTCAAAGAAGAACCTGAAGGGCATTTAGTCAAAATTCTTTATTTTTCACTGGTGGATAACATTTCTGTGACTTCATCTCAAGTTCAGAGATATGCAAGAACCGATCCAGTGATGGGAAAGGTGATGGATATGGTCCAAAAAGGAAAAATGTCAGATGTTCATCAGAAAAATGAAACATTCCATCAAGGCATCAAGGTACTTTGGCAAGAAGAGTAAACAAATTCTTAATGCTTTATCGGAATGCCGCACATGCAACGACACAAAGTTCATCAGCGATACAGCAGTTCAGAAGGAAATTACTAACACCGTTTGATTTGTTACTGCCACCTGATACTTCAGAGGCTGTCAAAGGACAACAACAAGCACAGGTTTCTGGGAGAGAACAGAACTCTAAACAGCAAGGGTGGGATTCTCTGATCCTGGGACTAAGTGTTGACGCCGTCATAAATACCGGAGCGTTTTACGCCGGAGTCAACAGGCCCCTAGGAGCAGCGATCCTGCATCGCACAGGGGAACAGTACGGCACTGAAAAGCCTAACGCTATTCCAGCTGCCGATCCGAGTGTCAGAATGGGCGCCGCAAGTCCGCGAATGCGCGCTACCGCCGGCGCTAGTTCACAAGTGTACGCTATGGCCGCCGCGTGTTTGCGCATGCGCATAGGTTGCCCCGACGCAACATAGAGCTACAGGGGCCCAGCGCGGAGGTACATAGGTCTTGAGTAACCAGGTCCCAGAACTGATGGGTTGGCCAGGGAAATGTTCTTCCTAACAATAGTCAGTGATTGGTTCCTGCATGTTTCTTTTTGAGAGAACAGGGCAGAAGTATTTGTGCCTTGCAAGTGAAAGGGATTCCCCTCTCCCGCTTGCTGAAGTGAAAAAACTGCTTTATTGTCCTCCGGATCACGTGAGGCTGGAATTGAGCGCACACTACCCAAGGTGTTGTGACATGGATTGAGGGTTCATCCAGGCTCTTTGGAATAGTAGACAATGATGATTTGGGATACTGTATATGTTAAAGAGGTACCAGGTTTGTAATAGCATAACAGGATGGCTCTGGAAGCTGCTCAAACCTTTGTTAAGGTGAAGAATTGGTTTATTTACAAGGACTTTGAAAAGACAAGGTAATTAAATTGGCAAATTAATTAAAAGTAGAGTTGCTGGTTAAAAGTATGGGGGCAGAGATATACAATATATTAGTCGAGTGCTTGGGTCTGTTAGAAACACAGATGGGCCAATGATCAAGTCCAAATAGTGTAGCATCAGTAACACTTTTTAGTGAGGAAACTGACCTGGGAAAAATATGGTTGCAGTTCAAGTACGAGAGGAAAATAAAAGAAACGGAGAAGCGGCATAAAGGTCAGGGGTGGACATTTCCGTTTGAGAGACTAAGTTCTGACACTGGGGCTGAATGAAGGGTTTCTCACAGTCCCGATGGAGCGCCAATCCTGGAGCCATTCAGCACATGCAAATGAGCCAGTACTCATGCCACGTGGAACTAGTGCAATGCCAATGCACGCTGGCATCGGATTCGCTGGAGCTAGGATTGGCACTGGAGAGCCTGACTAGCTGGAGCTGCAGATAAATACTCCACTCCCCTCCCACACTCAGTCCAGTCCAGAAGATGGCACCATGAAGAGTGGCCCTGAGCTTCACTGATGCAAATCTAGAGTTACTGTAGGAGGAGAGAGGGGACATCTGTTTCCCAGGGTGGGAAGGAGGCTGCCACCCATCGACATCAACCGGGCCTCGGCAAAGGTGGCAGAAGTGTTGAGTGCCATGGGCCCACCGCGAGGACCCAAAACTGCTGAGAGCGGGAGAAGTCCAGAGAAGTCTCTTACCGTCACGGAGCAGAGGGTGTTGGAACTGGTCAGCGGGGTGGAAGAGCAGGCAGTCGCAGAGGCGGAGGTCAGCATGGGACAATCAAGTGAGCCCCAAATGTGTTGTGACGTCCCAATGGCAAGTGTGTCACCCCTCCCATCCACACCCCCCACACCATGCCTAACTGTGATCTCACTCTGGTGATATGAATATATGATGATATATAAAGGGTTAATGACTACATCATAGTGTAAGACAACCACTAGATGGCAGCACTAGAGTCATGTATAAATATGTGAACTCAAAGGATCTTGGGTCTCTTCGAACCAGTAGTGCCTAGCTAGTAGTGTGTTAGAGATATAGATAATAATATAGCTAGCACGTGTGGTTAAATATAATTAATACTTTATTCTGAATTACTTAATCACTAGTTATTGTTCTGCAAGAGTGAACAAACTCAACATTAATCAATTTGTTATTCATTAAACCTATTTAGCTTTATGTTGAAGATTGGCAGTTTCTTTAGAATCTCACCACCAGACCATTCTGGAAATATAAAGCAAAGAGTGACGACATATTACCAATGAGTAAAAGAACACTCACCATGCATCATTTTTTCTTGCAGGGCCACCTCTCGACGATGTGGGGCTGGCTGGTGTTCATTCTCCCCTCCGCAACCCCGTGACTCACCAGACGACGTGGTGGTACCGTCCAGGGTCCCTCACCTCCAGCCGCAATCCTGCAACACATCACTGCTGTCAGCGGTATCCTTCACCATCCAAGAGACTGTCACATTGGTTGGGCATTTTAGTGAAGATGCTCCTGGAGCAGGATCTGGTATGCACCACACACATGCAGTGGTACATCAGGTAGAGATAGGAATCCCCAAGGGGGCAGATGGTCAGAGGGCAACCCAATCCCGTGGACTAGCTATGTCCAGACAGAAATTGCACCGTTGGAAAAGGAGGTCCTACCAATGTTGGAGGTGCAGGTGCAGAGCTGGGGAGTACATGAGGGGGTGTCGGCAACCATCCAGTGCCTGCAGGTGCAGTTGGAGGAGTCTAACCGCCTGCAGGTGCAGTAGGTGGTACTGACAATGCATGGAACCCAGGCTAACACTGCACAGGATGGCCAAGGCCTGGGGAACACTGTAAGATTAGTGGCTCAGGCACAGGACAGGGCGGCCCTGATACAGGCAGCCATGTACAAGAGCCACATGGACGTTCCAGAGCAGTGCTCCAGAGCATGGTCCAGTCATAAAAGTCCATGCCGGGCAGCACGGTGGCGCAGTGGGTTAGCCCTGCTGCCTCACGGCGCCGAGGTCCCAGGTTCGATCCCGGCTCTGGGTCACTGTCCGTGTGGAGTTTGCACATTCTCCCCGTGTCTGCGTGGGTTTCACCCCCACAAGCCAAAGATGTGCAGGGTAGGTGGATTGGCCACGCTAAATTGCCCCTTAATTGGAAAAAATGAATTGGGTACTCCAAATTTATAAAAAAATAAATAAATAAAAGTCCATGCCTTCGGGCATCGAGAGCATTGGCCTGGCACAGGTTGACCTGAGGCAGTCCCAGAGGGACATGGCATGGCCCCAGATGAACGTGGCACAGTCCCAGGGGTCAAGGCCCAGACTCTGAGCTCCATGGCTGCGAGCATGGAGACTCTGGTCGAGACAAGAGCGGGCCCCCAGGGCTGGTAGCATCAAGCGATGGCAGAGCCCCTAGAGCTCGTTCCAGCTGTGCCTCCATCCTAAGTTGTAGCCCGGGGGCCATCGGACACACAGAGGGAGGAGGAGGTGATGGGGCCCGTGCCGGTGACACCAGCAGGGGAGGTGCCGGAACACAGCAGTGCTGCTGAATCCCGCCCCGCCCCTCCCCCCAGCGTCCCTGACGCATCAGTTGGACAGCAGGTAGAATAGGGTGGCACCACGCCATCTGTGACACCAGAAGACTGCCAGGCCCTTTCAGGCCCGGTCATTTCAGAGAACAGCAACCAAAGGGGGCCCTGGTCACAGGGCAGAAAATGCAGCAGGCCACCTCCATGGCTGAATGAGCGTCAGGACATGGATACAGTACATAGGATAGCGTTAGGCGCTAAGGCACAGTTATTGCACACAGCATTTTCACAAATAAACACCTGTTCACCAACGTTCCTAGCTGCCTTTGTCCTCTATCTGAAAGGTGTGAGGGATGGGCTGGGCTGTGACGGATGCAGGGATGTGGGGGTGGTGGTGGGAGGGAGTAGTGTGGGAGGCTGGCAGTGTGGCAGGCAGGTGTTAGAGGATGGCATGGGCAAAGACCACCAGGACACTTAGGGATATACCCAGTGGCCTCCCTTGGAGTTAGCAGAGGCCTAGTCCAGAGATGCGGGGGCACCGACTGGTAGGGCCTACACAGTGAGTGACCCACCACCGCTCACCACCCATGACCATTGCCCCCCACTCCTCGCCCACTCCCAGATCCCGACCCCACTCCTGCCACCACAAAGGTCTGTGGGCCCGTGTGATGGAATGGGCAGCACGTATGCAGGAGTCACCCAGACAGACAGAGGTATGTGACAACGGGGCAGGAGTCAGCAGCAGAGCTCCTCGCAGGGTGGTCGTTATCAACATCTACTGCCCCTATACAAGACCCGCAGATACTGCTAACCCATGGCCAACACCCTGCGATGCAGCTAGTGGGGGCTTGCATGTGGGGTGAGAGGGTGAGTATCTGTGGGGGGTGGGGGAGGGGCGTTGTAGGGGGAGGTGGGATGGCCAGACCAGTAGTCGGTGAACATGGATGCGATTAGGTTGTCCCATGTGCGGTGGCCCTGGCTGTGCAGCCTCCTGTCACTGCCTAGGCCCCATGTCCTGCCCATCCTGGCCCTCTTCCGCATCCTCCTTGTGGGACAAGGCATGGCATTCCTCCACCTCCTCCTCCAACATGTCATCCCTCTGCTGTGCTATGTTGTGGAGGATGCAAACACACCAAAATATGGGAGACCCTGCTCGGGCTCTATTGGAGTGCCCCACCAGAGCGATCCAGGCATCTGAATCGCACCTTCAGGACACCGATGCACTGCTCAATGATGCCCCTAGGAACTGCATGGGCGTCGTTATAGCGGTTCTCTGCATCGGCCTGGGGTCTCTGGATAGGTGACAGCAATCATGATCACAACGGATAAGCCCTGTTGCCCAGGAGCCAAGCACTCACCCGGGGGAGCGCCTCGAAGGTATCAGGCACAGACGAGTGTGCCAGGATAAAGTTGTCCTGTACGCTGCCTGGTCGCACAGCAGTGGCACATTTTTATATTTGATTATATTACTGTACATAAGGTTACAGGTGTTTTAAAGGTAAAACCTGGTGTCTGTAGTTTATTGGGCTCAAGCAAGGACCTCGGGTATTTTAAATAAAATCTCATTTCACCTGTGTTGCACACCCAGGACAGACTGTAGAAACCAAAAGTTGTAGGCGGGTGGCAATAAAGATTAGTCTGTTGTTAAATATTTGTTTAAGAGAGCCATTATAATTGTCACTTTGTCATGGCAGATACATGAAGCAATTATCTGGTAGACTGAAGTCAGGATCCACTGTATAAGAGAGGATCCGCGAATTATCTGGTGCATACATCACGAGGTTTCAGGTTGGGTGAGAATTATATTAAATAGATTCCATTATTGGCTCACAAAACTGTGGCAGCAGTGCTCACAGACGGTTTAAGGTTGGTGAATTTTGTGCTTTAAAGAGGGACTAGGCAGGGTTATCCTCTATCCTCCTTGTTGTTTGCCTTGGCCATTGAGCCATTGGTAGAGGCCATTAGAACAAATCCCTTGATATCAGTATTAGAGTATGGGGAGAAGTAGTACCACATCACACTTTACGTGGATGGTGTGCTATTGTTTGTGTCGGTTCCTGCCATTATTGGAGTAATGGATAAATTTAGTGTCTTCTCGGTCATAAGATCAACTTTACTAAATCCCAGCAACGCCGGTGGGGGAGTTGAGGGGTATTAGTCCTGTTGCTTCACAGCGCCAGGGTCCACGTTCTCTCCGTGTCTACATGGGTTTCCTCTGGGTGCTCTGGTTTCCTCCCACAAGTCCCAAAAGACATGCTGTTAGGTTATTTGGACATTCTAAATTCTCCCGCAGTATAACCGAACAGGCGCCGTAATGTGGCGACGAGGGGATTTTCACAGTAACTTCACTGCAACATGGTAGTACAGTGGTTAGCACTGTTGCTTTACAGCGCCAGGGTCCCAGGTTCGATTCCCGCTTGGATCACTGTCTGTGCGGAGTTTGCATGTTCTCCCTGGGTCTGCATGGGTTTCCTCCGGGTGCTCCGGTTCCCTCTCATAAGTCCCGAAAGAATTGTTAGGTGAATTGGACATTCTGAATTCTCCCTCCCAAATCCACCCAAACAGGCACCGTAATTTGGCGACTAGGGGATTTTCACAATAACTTCATTGCAGTGTTAATGTAAGCCAGTGGGAAAGACAGAAAAATCACACCTATAATATATCACCTTTATTTATATTGCATTTTTAGTTTGTAATAAAGTGGAATCTGTCCTGGTGTGTTATTTAGATTGGTGTTAATGTAATGATGTGGAGATGCCGGCATTGGATTAGGGTGGGCACAGTAAGAAGTCTCAAGCCTAGACAGTTGATAGGATTTCACAAGCTCAGGTCAGGTGGTGGGGGGGTGAATGTAATGCAACATGAATCTAAGGTCTTGGTTGAGGCCGTACTCATGTGTGCGGAACTTGGCTATGAGTTTCTGCTTGGTGATTCTGTGTTGTAGCGCGTCCTGAAGGTGGACTTGGAGAACGCTTACCCGAAGATCAGAGGCTGAATGCCCATGACTGCTGAAGTGTTCCCCGACTGGAAGGGAACACTCCTGGTGATTGTCTGGTGCTGCCTCCTGCCTGGTGATTGTCGCGTGATGTCCGTTCGTCCATTGTCGCAGCGTCTGCATGGTCTCGCCAATGTACCACCTCGGGACATCCTTTCCTGCAGCGTATGAGGTAGACAACGTTGGCGAAGTCGCACGAGTATGCAATTTAGCGTAGCCAATCCATCTACCTGCACATCTTTGGGATATGGGGGTGAGACTCACACAGACACGGGGCGAATGTGCAAACTCCCCATGGACAGTGACCCGGCACCATGAAGCAGCAGTGCTAACCACTGTGCCACTGTGCTGCCCTGTTCGAATGCAATTATGTCCTTTCTTAAATAAGGAATTCAAAACTGTGCGCAGTACTGGAGATGTGGTCTCAGCAATGCCCTTGTACAACTGTAGCAAAACATCCCTACTTTTATATTCCATTCCCCTTGCGACAAATGACAACATTCCCTTTGCCTTACTAATGACTTGCTGTACCTGCGTACAAACTTGTAATTTTTGTACCTGGAAACCCAGATCCCTCTGCAATCTCTCTTCATTTAGACAATAAGCTCCTTTGCTATTTTCCCTGCCAACATGGAGAAGTTCACATTTTAACATTTTATACTCCATCTCACAAACTTTACCCCCACTCACTTAACCTAAATATATGCTTTTGCAAATCCTTTATGTCCTCTTCAAAACTTGCATCCCTAACTATTTTTGTTCCACCAGCAAATTAAGCAAACATTCATTGATTAGATTGGATTGATTGGATCTGTTTATTATCACATGAACCAGGTACAGTGAAAAGTATTGTTCTGTGTACAGCTCAGGTTGTACATTAAAAGAAAATACATGGGGCAAAAATAAAATGCACAATGTAAATACATAGACACAGGCATCGCGTGAAGCATACAGGAGTGTAGTACGTCTGTCATGGTAATGTCCCTTTAAGAACTGTTTGTCTTTGCAAATGGCTGCAGTGATGTCATTGTGTGGGTGGAACTGGACTGTGGCTCAAGTTTTTACTTTAATTTTGAGCTGGAAGCTGTTTGTAGCTCTGGGTTTTATTTTCGGTTTAGACAGTTGGATGCTGCATTCAGACAAAAGAAGCCTTCCTTGGTCTCTCTGGGTGTTAAAAAGGTATTCCCAGATCACTTGATAATTTAAAAGTAATAACTGCTTTCTGTAAAGAATTCATACCTACTGTTTTGGTAAAAAAGGGTTTGTCTGGTATTAGATGTTGTTGTCAAGTTGAAACAGCAGAAAGGGAAGTTATTAAGAGTTATATAAATATAGAGTACTAAAGACTGTGCGGGGAATTTATGTTCGTAGTTGATAAAAAATGCTTACTGTGCGTGTTTATAAAATATTAACTGAATTGGCAGAATAATTGTTTTTGATTTTAAAGTGCTTAAGGCCTTCTGTTGAATACAACCTGGAAAGTAGGCCCTTGAGGTCCTCATAATCAAAATCTATAAACAGTTGTAGGTCAGATGAACTTCATGATATACTTTGGGGTTCTCTAAACCCTGACCCATAACAAATTGGGGGCTCGTCCATGATAAAAATGTATCTTTCTGATTGGGTTGGCTTAGTGAACTTAACGACAGTAAGGGGATAGTATATTTGCTTTTCAGGTGTGGTATTCCAGTTTAAATAGGAAGTATGTTGTGAACATTGGCTCTTTCAGAGGCTCAGAAGTTTTGGGGGTGAAGAAGGTCACACACAGTACCTTACGAACAGAGATTAAAAAATGGCTGTTAGATTTGGCAAAAACATTGCAGTTAACATTACCTGACAACATATGAAAAGAAGCAGTAATTGCAGTGGTAGCTGAGCATTTAAAATAGCCTGAGGCACAGTCAGACTCATTGGAAATGGCAAGAATTCATTTACCGATCAAGCAACTTGAACATGAAAAAGACTTAAAGCAGCTTGAATACGAAATGAGGGAAAAAGAAAGAATAGCCCGAGCAGGACAAAAAGAGAGAAGGGAGATAGAGATCAGGGAAAACGAAAAGGAGAGAGAAAAAGATAGAGAGGAAAAAGAAAAAGAGAGAGAAAGAGACAGAGAGGAAAAAGAAAAGGAAAGAGAAGAAAGGGAAAAACAGAGAAATTTTGAACTTCAGAAAATGTCCATAAAACATGACAGTCAGTTAAATATGGCGGATGTAAAGAGAAACGTGCAGTTTGAGGATAGTGATGAGGATAGTGAGAAAGAGCGGCACAATCGAAGGCTTGGTGGGTTTAAATATGTCCAAGCATTTCCAAGGTTTGGTGAAAAGGATGTAGAAGTCTTTTTCATTTCATTTGAGAAGGTAGCTAAACAACTGAAATGGCCACAGGCCATGTGGGTATTACTGATTCAAACAAAGATGGTAAGTAGAGCCAGTGAAATGTTTGTATCACTATCAGAGGAGGTATCTGGGAGGTATGAGGAGGTGAAAAAATCTATCTTAGGTGCATATGAACTAGTGCCTGAAGCCTGCCGACAAAGGTTTAGAAATTTAAGGAAAGAACTTGATCAAGCATACATGGAGTTTGAAAGGATCAAACAGAGTAATTTTGATCGGTGGATAAGAGCTTTGAAAATAGACAAAACGTATGAAGCTCTAAGAGAAATTATACTTCTGGAGGAGTTTAAAAATTCAATTCCTGATGTAGTGAGAACTCATGTGGAAGAGCAGAGGATTAAAACTGTGCGATTAGCAGCAGAAATGGCAGATGATTATTAATTAGTTCATAAATGAAAGTTTGGTTTCTGACATCAGTTTCAGCCTGTGAAGGATAGAAACTGTGGAAAAGAGAAATATTCAAGTGGTAAAGGTAAAGGGAATCTGATGGGAGATAATTAGGAGAGTATACCTCAGATTAAAAAAGAAAGCCAGGAGGGTGGAAGAGAAATGAAAAGTTTCAGATGTTTTCACTATAATAAACTAAGTCATGTAAAGTCACAGTGTTGATGGTTGAAGAAAAGGACTGGCAAGGCTGATGTGATAAAATAGGTTAAGTCAGTGGAGTTTGTTAAAGTGGTAAAGGAAAGCCTAAGTGAAGCAAAGGAGGTGCAAAAGATGGTACAGCTTGACCACGAGATGATTGATAAGAAGGTGTCAGATCTCTTTAAATAATTTATTTTTGTGGGTAAAGTTTACTCATGTGTACCAGAAGGAGTAGGTAAAGAAGTCACAATTTTAAGAGATATGGGAGCAAGTCAATCTTTGATATTTTCTATTTTTCTATAAAATACAGCACAGAACAGGCCCTTCGGCCCACGATGTTGTGCCGAACCTTTGTCCTAGGTTAATCATAGATTATCATAGAATTTACAGTGCAGAAGGAGGCCATTCGGCCCATCGAATCTGCACCGGCTCTTGGAAAGAGCACCCTACCCAAGGTCAACACCTCCACCCTATCCCCAGAACCCAATAACCCCACCCAACACTAAGGGCAATTTTGGACACTAAGGGCAATTTATCATGGCCAATCCATCTAATATGCACATCTTTGGACTGTGGGAGGAAACCGGAGCACCCGGAGGGTGCACAAAGGGGGAGGATGTGCAGACTCCGCACAGACAGTGACCCAAGCTGGAAACGAACCTGGGACCCTGGAGCTGTGAAGCAATTGTGCTATCCACAATGCTACCATGCTGCCCAGAGATGGTCAGAGAAGAAGAGTTATGTAGTTTGGGAGGAATATTGCCAGAAAATCTGGTAATATGCAGAATTCAGAGTGAGAATAGCAGTCTTCCATTGTATAAGGTAAGGTTGGAAAGTCCAGTGAAGAGTGGTGAAGTGGTAGTAGGAGTAATAGAGAAACTATCTTGTCCAGGAATTCAGTTTATCTTGGGTAATGATATAGCTGGATCGCAGGTGGATGTGATGCCTACGGTGGTTGATAAGCCAGTGGAAAATCAAACAACTGAAGTGATGTAGAACGAATATCCTGGGATTTTTACGGATTGTGTAGGAACAAGGTCACATTGTCACAGGTGAAGACAAAAGGAGAAATCAAAGAGTGAAGATAAAGTTGAAGTTCAATTATCCAAAATGATTTTTGATCAGATGTTTGGAAAAGAACAAGAACAGGTGGAGGATGAGGCAGATATTTTTAGTTCAGGAAAGTTAGCGGAGTTACAACAGAAAGACATAGAAATAAAATGGATGCATCAGAAGGAAACACAGAAGAGGAACCTGAGTGTATACCAGAATGCTATTACTGTAAAAATTATGTCTTGATGAGAAAATAGAGACCTTTACATATGCAGGCAGATGAAAAGTGGGCAGAAGGTCATCAAGTGGTATTGCCAGTAGGGTATAGAAAGGAGGTGTTGCGAGTAGCACATGAGGTAGCAGTAGGAGGTCATTTGGGAGTAAGGAAAACTCAAGTTAAAATATAAAAACATTTTTATTGGCCTGGAGTATATAAAGATGTCGTTAAATTTCGCCGGTCATGTTACACATGTCAAGTGATAGGGAAACCTCAAGCGGTGATAAAACCAGCGCCCTAAATACATTCAAGCATTTGAGGAATGTTTTACAAGGGTCTTAATTGCGTAGGACCGCTTCCTAAAACAAAAAGTGGGAATTAATATATTTTGACTATAATAGATGCGTCTACTAGTTTTCCAAAGGCCATTCCAGTACACAATATTACAGCTAAAAATATTGTGGCGGCGTTACTTAAATTATTTACTAGATATGGACTACACACAGAAATACAATTGGATCAAGGATCAAATTTTACCTCAAGGTTATTCAAGGAAATTATGGATAGGTTAGGAATAAAACAAATTAAATCAACTGCGTACCAGAATCGCAGCGAACATTAGAAAGGTGGCATCAGACATTAAAGACAATGTTGAGGGCTTACTGTCAAGATGATCCAGAGGATTGGGATAAAAGAATTCCATGTGTACTGTTTGCAATTAGGGATGCACCTAATGAGTCAACAAAATTCAATCCTTTTGAACTAATTTATGGTCATGAGGTAAGAGGACCATTTAAATTGATTAAGAAGAAATTGGTGAGTGAGCAGTCCGAAATTACATTATTGGATTATGTGTCAAATTTTCGGGAACAATTAAAAAGAACAGGTGAATTGATAGACAACATTTAAAAGTTGCACAGCATGTGATGAAATGGGTAGCGTACAAGAAAGCAAAAGTTGTAGTTTTGCCAGTGAAGATAAGGTTTTAGTATTGTTACCAGTGGTTGGTGAACCTTGAAAAGCAAGGTTTTGTGGACCTTATGCGATTGAAAGGAAATTGTGAGGTGAATCATGTGGTAAGAATGCCAGATAGAAGGAAAACTCATCGAGTGTGTCATGTAAATATGATTAGAAGGTACTTTAAAAGGGAAGAACAAAAGGAGGAGGTTTTAGTGATTCTAACTCAAAGTGAAGAACCAAATCCAGATGACTCTGAATTTGACATACCTCAAATTAAATTGGATAACAAGGATGTTCTTAAAAATTGGGATAAATTGTTGATTTAACTTCCAGAGGAAAAATGAACTGACCTGAAAGAGTTATTGATATCACATGGGCAAGTTTGTGGAGATACGTTGGGAAGTACTAAAATGGCTGTACATGAAGTTGATGTGGGAAATGCTGTTCCAATTAAACAACATCCATATGGACTTAACCCTTTAAAATTGGCAAAGGTTAACAAAGAAATTGAAAGTATGCTTAAAGGTGGTATAATTGAAGTGTGTTGCAGCAAATGGAGCTTACCTATAGTGATGGTACCGAAACCGGACGGTACCCAACGATTGTGGACTATAGGAAGGTTAATGCAGTTACAAGGACATACTCTTATCCTATCCCTTGGAGGATTGCATTGAGAAGGTGGGACAATCAGCTTTTATTTCCGAGGGCAGCACGGTGGCGCAGTGGTAGGACTGCAGTCTCACAGCGCCGAGGTCCGAGGTTTGATCCCGGCTGTGGGTCACTGTCCGTGTGGTTTGCACATTCTCCCCGTGTTTGCGTGGGTTTCGCCCCCACAACCTAAAGATGTGCAAGGTAGGTGGATTGAAAACGCTAAATTGCCCCTTAATTGGAAAACATTAATTGGGTAGTCTAAATTTATTTTACAAAAGCTTTTATTTCAGAACTGGATCTACTTAAAGGTTACTGGCATGTACCTTTATCTGAAAGGGCGAAGGAGATTTCAGTTTTTGTGACTCCAGATGGTATATACCAATTCAAAGTTATGCCATTTGGCATGAAAAACGCCCCAGCCACATTTCAATGGTTAACTAACAAAGTCGTTTCAGGATTACCCAATTGTGCGGTATACATCGACAATCTGGTGATTTTTAGTCAGACATAGAAAGAACTTTTGAAGCATGTGATGGAGCTATTCGATTGACTTCAGGAGGCAGGTTTGGTGGTAAACCTAGCCAAAAGTGAATTTGGAAAAGCCCAAGTCACTTTCCTTGGCCATACAATTGGATAGGGTCGGATGGTCCCACTGGATGTGAAAACAAAAGTTATTGGGGAGTTTCCAATAACCTCGACACAAAGGGAAATTAATGCGATAATGGCATGAGTGGATTTTACCGAAAATTTGTGCTGAATTTTAGCAGCGTAGTTGCTTCACTGATGGACTTGCTGAAGACACGTAGCAAATTTCAGTGGACGGCGGAGTGTAAACAGGCATTTGACGGCCTGAAGGCTGTGTTAACCACTGCTCCTGTGTTGGCCACAGCAAATTCCACAAAATCATTCATAGTGGCTGTCGATGCGAATGATGTGGGCGTAGATGCGGTGCTCTTACAAGAAGAGGACGAAGGAATAGAACGGCCTGTTGGTTATTTTTCAAAGAAATTGAATAATCACCAGAGGAAGTATTCAACAATTGAGAAGGAAACTTTGAGCTTGGTGCTGACTTTGCAACATTTTCACATTTATATGATCAGCAATTTGTCAGAAACAATTATATACACTGATTGTAATCCATTGGCGTTTTTGGAACGATTCCGGAATAACAATGCCAGACTGCTTTGATGAATTTTATTGTTATAGCCATTTAATTTAAAAATTATACATGTGTCAGGACGAAGAAACGTGATAGCCGATGCTTTGTCATGAATATGATGAAGAGAAGCAGTTTGATGGTGGAAGAAGAAGAAATATAATGGACTATTATTATTAACGATTGCCTGTTTTGTTTTTGTTTTAAAAAAGCATATTATTGTCAATTTTTCTTAAAGGAAAGTGAAAGGTGAAAAATGAAACCATCTGGAAGTTGATGGTTTATTTCTTTTTCTTGGGGGAGGTGTCATGGGAATGACCCTTTAAGTACTGTTTGTCTTCTCAAATGGCTGCAGTGATGTTATTGTTTGGGTGGAGCTGGACTGTGGCTCTAGTTTTTACTTTAATTTTGAGCTGGACGCTGTTTGTGGCTCTGAGTTTTACTTTCGGTTTAGAAAGTTGGATGCTGCATTCAGATAAAAGAAGGCTTCTCTGGTCTCTCTCGACATGTTAAAAAGGTATCTCCAGATCACTTGATAATTTAAAAGTGATAACTGCTTTCTGTAAAAAAATTCATACCTATTGTTTTGGTAAAAAGGATTTGTCTGGTATTAGATGTTGTTATCAAGTTGAAACAGCAGAAAGGGAAGTTATTAAGGGTTATATAAATATAGAGCAATAACAGAGAATCCAGCCCACTATCAGTAAACAAACTAAGCACCCACATTGCTTTCTGAACTTAAAACAATAGAGACATGAAAGCTAAAATAGATGATGATTATCTTTCAGGCTGCACTACTCAACACAACATTTGAAACAGAACAAATAATTTAATATCTCAATGAATGGGAATACACTATGAAAGGTGGCAATCTAAGTTACTAGCTAGGAAAATAAATATTCTCACCTAATAATACACAAGCTGTAATGCCAGTTCGTTAATCGTTGATTCCTTACTGGATTGGATTTGTTTATTGTCATGTGTACCAAGGTACAGTGAAAAATATTTCTCTGCGTGCAGCTCAAAGAGATCATTTAATACATGAAAAGAAAATACATAAAAAGGCAACACAATGTAAATATATAGACATAGGCATCAGGTGAAGCATATAGGAGTGTAGTATTAATCAGACCAGTCCATATGAAGGTCATTTAGGAGTCTGATAATAGTGGAGATAAAGCTGTTTTTGAATTTGTTTGTGCATGTTCTCAGACTTTTGTTATCTCTTGCTCGATGGAAGAAGTTGGAAGAGTGAGTAAGCCAGGTGGGAGGGGTCTTTGATTATGCTGCCCGCTTTCCCCAGGCAGCTGGAGGTGTAGATAGTGTCAATGAATGGGAGGTGGGTTTGTGTGATGGACTGGGCGGTGTTCACGACTCTCTGAAGTTTCTTGCCATCTTGGGCCGAGCAGTTGCCATACCAGGTTGTGATGCAGCCAGATAGGATGTTTCTATGGTGCATCTGTAAAAGTTGATAAGAGTCAATGTGGACAGGTCGAATTTGCTTAGTTTCCTGAGAAAGTATAGGTGCTGTTGTGCTTTCTTGGTGGAAGCGTCGACGTGGGTGGACCAGGAAGATTTTTGGTGATGTGCACACCTAGGAATTTGAAGATGTCAACCATCTCCACCTCGGCCCCATTGATGCAGACAGGGGTATGTATAACACTTTGCTTCCTGAAGTCAATGACCAGCTCTTTAGTTTTGCTGACATTGAGGGAGAAATTGCTGTCGTTACATCACTCCATTAGGTTCTCTATCTCCCGCTTGTATTCTGACTCGTCGTTGTTCGAGATCCGACCCACTACAATCATGTCGTCAGCAAATTTATAGATGGAGTTGGAGCCAAATTTTGCCACGCAGTCATGTGTGCATAGGGAGTATAATAGATGGCTAAGTACGCAGCCTTGCGGGGCCCCGGTATTGAAGACTAACATGGAGGAGATGTTGTTTATTCTTACTGATTGTGGTCTATGGGTCAAAAAATAAAGGATCCAGTTGCAGAGTGAGGACCTACGTCCTAGGTTTTGGAACTTTGATATGAGCTTGGCTGAGGTTATGGTGTTGAAGGCGGAGCTGTAGTCAATAAATAGGAGTCTAATGTAGGAAGTACAGTGCAGAAGGAGGCCATTCATCCTATCGAGCTGCACTGACCCTCTGAAAGAGCATCCTACCTCGGCTCATTCCCCTGCTCTATCCCTGTAACCCCATCTAACCTTTGGACACTAAGGGGCAATTCCACCTAACCTGCATATATTTGGATTGTGGGGGAAACCAAAGCACCCAGAGGAAACTCACGCAGACACAGGGAGAACGTACAAACTCCTTACAGACAGTCACCCAAAGTCAGAATTGAGCCCAGGTCCATAGCGTTGTGAGGCAGCAGTGCTAAGCATTGTGCCACTGTGCTGCCCCTAATGAGTGTCCTATATTTATATCTATATATATATGCATTATTGTGTATATAAGTAGTATAAGTATATTGTATGTAAATATTTATCATGAGAGTAGTGTCTCAGTCTCTTTGTGCACATCTTTCTAGTTCTGTTCCTATTTCTTCATTTTACTGTCTGTCTCTACCCCTGCAGGCACATGTGGTCTGACAATCAAAGAAAGTTGAACTGTTGAATAAAATTCTGGCAGTTATTCAATCTTCTGAAAACAAAGCCTTATGACTGACTTCCACCTCTCTCGCCACCCCCCCCCCCCGCCACCCCCCGCTTCCCACCACCCCACTCCCACCACCATGCTAAAAAGCACACCCTGAAACTGAAACTGAAGATAGCAGACAGGTTCATTCATGCAGTTTTCCCAACCACCCTTAATCCTTATTGCAATAAAGTAGAATAGGTTGCAGGGGGGGTTAGAGTCATAGAGCCATAAAGGTCGACAGCACAGAAAAGGCCCTTCAGCCCAACGTGTCTGTGCCGGTCAGAAGCAACCACCTAACTATTGTAATCCCATTTTCCAGCACTTGGCCATAGCCTTGTATGTGTCGGCAATGCAAATACGCATTTAAATACTTCTTAAATGTCATGAGGTTCTCTGTCACCACCAGAAATTTGGGCAGTGAGTTCCAGATTCCCACCATCCTTTGGGTGAAAATGTTTTTTCTCACATCCCCTCGAAACCTCCTCCTTCCATGACCTTAAATCTATGCCCCAGTGATTGATCTCGCCACAAAGGGAAAAAGTTTATTCCCAACCACTCTATCTAATTTTATACATCTCAATAATCCCCCCCCCCCCCCCCCCCCCCCCCACAACTCCCAGTTTCCTCTGATCCAAGGAAATCAACCCTAGTCTATCCTATCTCTCTTCATAACTAAAACTGTGCAGCCCAGGCAATAACCTGGTAAACCTCCTCTACACCCTTTCCAGATCTATCACATCCCTCCTATAATGTGGATTCCAGGACTGCACACAATACTCTACCTGTGGCCTAACTAATGTTTCACACAGTTCCAGCGTAACCGATTTTAATGCACATCAAGTCACTCTGATCCTCGGTGCTACCGAGGGTCCTGCCATTCATCATGTATTCCCTTGCTTTGTTTATCCTGCCCAAGTACATCAGCTCACAGCTCACACTTATCTGGATTGAATTCCATTTGCCACTGATCAGTCCATCTGACCAGCCCATCTTTATCCTCCTGTAAACTAAGGCTATCCTGCTCATTAAATGTTTGAAGTAAAGGTCATTCAACACTTCAGACCAGGTTGGATGGTCACAATATGACAGCCTTACGGTGCTGTGGGTAGCATCCCCACCTCTGAGCCAGAAACTCCAGATACAAGCTCCACTCCAGACTTGATTGTCAAGAAATCATAATGTATCCTAAAAGTTTGAGTATCGACTTGCAAGTCCTTCCAATATAGATCAATGGAGATGTTAAGAGCGGGAGAGATTCTGACTCAGCCACATGATGGAAACAAAATAGGAGCCTCTCCCACAACAATTCATAGCATTCACAGCAACTCAGACTCCTTTGTGTTTGTGTGGGGAGAGGGGGTTGGGCAGGGGGATGCTGCTGCTGGTAGGCTCATTTGGGGCTGGTCAGCTGGTGCGGATCAGATTGATGTCAACAGTATGGAGTTCAATACCCATTCCCAGTGGGGTGGATTTGAGACCTGTCTCCTTGTTCTGTCTGTGGTGGAAGTCGTGGTGCTGTGCGTCCGGCCAGCCTTCGGGCACAGAACACAAAAAGATAGTCACAATCCAATTCCTAGTGAGCATCAAACTACATTGTAAAACCGTCAATTCTCAATCGTTCCAAACAATCCACCCCCTTTCCATGGTACCTTTCCATGCAAGCGCAAGAGTGCAAGATCTGCGTTTTACTTCCTGAAGTCCAAGGCTCCCTCCCTGAGGGTGAAGCAGTGATTTACATGTACTTCTTTCAAGTTAGTATACTGTATTCTCTGCTGACAATGTGGTCTCCTCCAACCATTGGGGAGGCCAAGCAGATTAGGTGAACGCAATGTGGAAGAGCTCCTGATTTATTAATGTAATTTTAATTTTCCACCTTGCTCTCACGTTGACATGTCTGTCCTTGAACTGCTGCCTGTTCCACAGAAGCTCGATGCAAACTTCAGAAACAGCAACTCATCCTTCAATTCACAGGCCTCTGGACCCATGTTTCAGATAATCAATTTCTGACATTAGACCCATTTTGCTTCCTTTTCTTTGGATATTGCAGTTTTTCTCTTTTTTTTCACATTCACTCAAAGCACATCTGCTCTGGGTACACCTTTTGCTTCTTTTCTTACCCCTTCTCCATTCCCTTTTTACTGTGGAAAGCTAAGACTCTTCTGTCATTCAATCTCAACTGTCTTCCTCCCACCTGTCACAAACCTTCCTTTCACCTTTGTCCCACTCATTCCTTCTTCAAAACCTATCACATCTCTAACTTATCCCAGTTCTGATGGAAGGTCCTTTAAAGCTGAAACGCTAAGCAGCTGCGGTGTTTCCGGCATTTTCTGGTTTAATTTGAGAGTTCCAGCATCCGCAGTATTCTGCTTCTCGATTAGTATCTAATTTGGTGGAGTCACGCTTCTGAGATTGTGATTGCTGCATATTGTTGACAGACTAGAAGCTCTGCTCTGTCTGACCCAAGAATGTCGATACCTGGATTGAGAAGAATTCCATTCCCATGAAGCAACAGCCTTTGCTCTGATGAGCACCAAAGATAATTAGTTCAAGTGGTTTGATTGATTGATTTGATTTAGTGTCACATGTACCGAAGTACAGTGAAAAGTATTTTTCTGCGGCTGAGGGAATGTACACAGTATGTATATAGTAGACAAAGAAAATAATCAACGGAGAACATTTACAAATGGTGCATCGACAAACAGTGATTGGGTACAGTGCGGAACAAGGGGCCAAACAAAGCAAATACATGAGCCAGAGCAACAGAGGGTGTCGTGAATTGTGTTCTTACAGGAACATACCAAGCTGTGATGCAGCCGGATAGGATATTCACTATCGCACATCTGTAGAAGTTTGTGAGAGTCGATGCAGACATGCCAAACTCCTTTAGCTTCCGGAGGAAGTAGAGACGTTGTTGGGCTTTCTTGACTGTTGCATCAACGTGAGTGGGCCATGACAGACTGTTGGTGATGATGACCCCCACGAACTTAAAGCTATCGACCATCTCCACTTTGGAGCCATTGATGTAGACGGGAGTGTGTGTCGTGCTGCGCTTCCTGAAGCCGATGATCAGTTCCTTGGTCTTTCTGGCATTTAGAGAGAGATTGTTTTTGGTACATCATGCAACCAAGTGACTTATCTCCCTCCTGTACTCTGATTCATCGTTGTTTGAGATATGGCCCACCATAATCATATCATCCACAAACTTATAGATAGTTTTGTGCTCCTTTCACCCTGTAAGGCTTTTCATATATGTCATTTAGGGGTTGGTTTAGCACAGGGCTAAATAGCTGGCTTTTAAAGCAGACCAAGCAGGCCAGCAATTCCCGTACCAGCCTCCCAGAACAGGCGCCGGAATGTGGCGACTCGGGGATTTTCACAGTAACTTCATTTGAAGCCTACTTGTGACAATAAGCAATTTTCATTTACATTTTCATTCTCAAACCCGAAAAGTTAACTCACCTTTCCTATTTATGAATGTTGACTGAACTGTTCGTTATCAATATTATTTTCTAGATTTACAATATTTGGGGTGGCATGGTAGCACAGTGGTTGGCATCGTTGCTTCGCAGCGGCATGGACCCGGGTTCGGTTCCCGGCTTAAGTCGCTGTCTGTGGGGAGTCTGCACATTCTCCCCGTGTCTGCTCCAGTTTCCTCCCGCAGTCCAAAGATGTGAGGGTTAGGTGGATTGGCTATGCTAAAGTGCCCTTAGTGTCCAAACATTAGGTGAGGTTGCTGGGTTACGGGGATAGGGTGGAGGTGTGGGCTTCGCTGGGGTGCTCTTTCAGGGGCTGGTGCAGACTCGATGGGCCAAATGGACTCCTTCTGCACTGTAAATTCTACAAAGACTGTGTGGGGAATTTACGTTTGTAGTTGATAAAAAATGCTTACTGTGTGTGTTTGTAAAATGTTAACTGAATTCGTAGAATGAACTTTGTTTTTGATTTTAAAGTGCTTAAGGCCTTCTGTTAAATACAACCTGGAAAGTAGGCCCTTGAGTTCCTCATAACCAAAATCTATAAACAGTTGTAGGTCAGGTGAACTCCATGATATACTTTGGGGTTCTCTGAACCCTGGCCCATAACACTTCTCAGTAGAGAAGATGTGTGAAGAGATCAGATCAGTCCATAAGAGGAGTCCGGTAACAGTGGAGAAGAAGCTGTTTTTGAATCAGTTAGTGTGTTTTCTCAGGCTTTTGTATCTCCTGCCCAATGGAAAAAGTTGGAAGAGTGAATAATCCGGATGGGAGGTGTCTTTGATTGTGCTGCCCACTTTCCCACGACAGCAGGAGGTACAGACAGAGTCAATGGATGGGAGTCCAAACCATTGATGTAAATTATAAATAGCTAAGGACACTATCCTGATCCCTTTGGCATTCCACTTGTCCCATGTTTCCAACACACAAATTACCCTTTTTCTGTTAGCTAACCAATCCTCTGTCTATGTTGATATAGTATTTCCTACACTATAAGAGTTTACTTTTGAGCAGTAACCTTTAATGTGTAACCTTGTCAAAAGTCTTCTGGAAATTTAAGTGTGGCACATCCACAGGTTTCCCTTCATCCATGTTGCTAGTTACTTCTTCAACTAACTCTACTAAATCAGTCAAACTCAATTTCCCTTTCGTCTGCTTGATTATATCTCTAAGTGCGCTACTACAACCTCATTGATAATATATCCTAGAATTTTCCCTATGACAGATGTTAAGCTACCTGACCTAAAGTTTCCGGCTTTCTGTCTCCCTCTTTTCTTGAATATAAGAGTCACAGAAGAGGTACCATTTTCCAATCTGATCCATAATCTAAGTAATTTCGGAAAATTAAAAACAATGCATCTACTATCTCAGCAGCCACTTATTTTAAGGCCCTCGTATGAAGTCCATCAGAACATAGGGACTTGTCAGCTTTTAGTTCCAATAATTTTCCCAGTGCCCTATCCCTGATGATTGCATTGTTTGAAGTTCTTCCCTCATTTATACCTCTTGATTCACAATTATTTTTTCAATGTTATTTGTGTCCTCTATAGTGAAGACAAAGGCCAAATATCTGTTCAATTCATCCACTATTTCCCTACCATCCATTATTAATTCCCCAGAATCTCTCCCTGGAGGACGAACGCTCATTTTATTTGCCTGACCTCGTGCTATATATCTCTAATTAACATTCACTCTGCTCTCTCCATGTTCTTCTCAGCTTCTCCCAGAATTCCCTGAGAGGCTGTCTTAAATACAAAGAATTAGTAATGCCCTCTAGTGTTTGATTTACACATAGATGTAATTATTAACCCTTCACTAACCTGACTATATACGTATCATTACAGTCTGCACATACCACAAAACACCTCATCGGCCCAATCCTAAAAACAACACTCCGCCCCACAGAGTCTGCAGAACATGCATTGGAATCTCAAGAACTTTTCCATCCGATAAGCTGTGACGTGATTCTTGCGAGAAACTTGGCTTTCAACAAAATCACTTTGGATGCCGTTTTTACTGTTCCTGATAATATCCTATCTCTTCACCCATGGATGTATTATCAATTCTTTTAATTGCAATTGCGCTTTAAGTGTCTGCTTATGCCATGGTGAGGACCAAGGTAGCAACAATCGCAATTTTTCTTGTGAGGAGCTCCTTGTACTTTTTTGTTTATTCAGCAAGGAATTGCGCTACTCAGTTGTCTCTTCATTAACCCCCCTAGGGAGGAGATAACCTTTGTGATGTAAAATTGGATACAGTGACACAATGCAGTTGATTTTCCTCTATGGGTGTTTGAGGAGTTCCAGAGAATCCTGTGATTTTCCTGTCATGCACCATTTACACAGAAGGAGTCAAATTAATGCAAATCCCAAAGATCTTTCCTGGCAAGGTTTTGGTGAAGAGGGGACCAGTTTCCAATTAAAACGAGACGCCGTTGGTTCCTGTGTTCCTGGCTCAAGTCTTTGATTCAGATTTCTTCCTTGGGGCAATCAACTGGCATGAAAAAAACAAAATTAGTCAGGAATCCAGGACTTCCTACTGTCATGGGAGAGTACCTTTAAGAAATGGATGTTTAAGCAATGTACCTTTAAGAAATGGAACAGCTCATATTACTAAAGTGATGCCAGAGGGTGGGGGTAGCTGAGTTGAACTCAATTCTGCTTTTAGTTTCAGTTTGAGAGAGCAGCTGAAAAGTGCCTGGCTGGTTTGCTGAGAGCTGCATGAAGAAAAAGAGCTTGGGTGGGTCTGTGTTTGCAGTAAGCTGGATCTGTGCTGATCTCTGCCATGAAAGACTATCTCTGAATCATTTGGGGTGATTTAAACTCATAGTAGTAATGTCTTTAACCTGATGTGTTTCTGTTTAACGGTGTTAAGTCTTTTGGAGGTTTGAAGGAACATTTTGAGGGATTATTCGGGGTTATCTTTGAAGTAAGGGGTGTTAAGGGATCCAATGTTTATTTAAAAAGGTTAAGTTGAATTCATGGAATAAACATTGTTTTGTGTTTAAAAACCCACGTGTCCATAATTGTAATGCCACACCTGGAGACCAAGTCGTGTGCTTCAAAAGCAACAATACATTAAAGGGAGAGGTTGGTTGAACTCCATGATACATTTTGGGGTTCTGAAAACGCCGCTCCCATAACACTACTTCCAGCTCGTTAAAAACAGAATGCGAGAGAAACATAGTGAATCAATGGTATCAGGGTTCCTGACACCAGGTACTGAAGAGCAGGGGCCTGAGGATGACTGGTGCCGTGAGGACCCAAGAGAGTTCTGTATTTGAGGTGAGTGCATGTGCGTGTGTGAGAGAGAGAGGGAGAGAGAGGGGCGAGGGTGGGTGTGTGAGTCAATGAGAGTGAGTGTGCATGAGAGGGGTGAATGTGCATGTGGGAGAGAAAAACCTGTGTGTGTGCATGCGTGTGTGTATTAGAATGAGAATGTGTATGTGGTGGATGAATGAGTGAATGTGTGGGGGCTAAGTGTGTGTGTGTGTGGAAGATGAGTGAGTGAATGTGTGGGGGTGAGTGTGTATGTATGGGGGTGAGTGTGTCTCTATGGTGGGTGAGTGAGTGTGCCTGAGTGGGGGTATTGAACATGCGTGTGTGTGAGGGAGGAGTGATTGTGTGTTTTTGTGAGAGAGGATGAGTGTGTGTGTTGAGTGTGTTTGGGGGCTGAGTGAGTATTGTTGAGCATGTGTGTATGTGTGAGAGAAGGTGTGAATGTGTGTGCTTTTGTGTGAGAGGGGGTGAGAATATGTGCGTGTGAGAGACAGGGGTGAGTGTGTGTGTGAAAGGTGTGAGTGTGTGTGTGTAAGGGGTGAGTGTGAGTGTGAAAGGTGTGAGTGTATACGTGTGTGTGTGAGAGAGGGGTGAGAGTGTGTGTGTGCATGCATTCATATCTGGAATGAGAATCCTGCTCTCCAGCAGCACTCCCAGTATTATGGAGCAAAAGATCAGCGTCACGCTTCCCATTAAAAATGACCAAAGGAAGGCAAGACTTGGAAGTATTTGTTGAATAATAGAACATTTAAATGATGATAAATACAAATAAGACACCGAATCATCTTTTGAGCTTGTTTTATGTAAAAATGTGCCTATTGCACAATAATATATATTTTTTGTGTTAGTACTCCTGGGAGGTCAAAAGAGCATTGTGGCTGGAAAAGTTTTGGAAACACTAAACTAAAGCAAGAATATTGAGCCTCTACCAGTGATAGTTGGGTTTTTTAAAATTGAGAATTGCAATATTCACACCTAGATCTGAGAGTATTGCAATATATTGGTTTATTCACCCCTGGATCCCCTCCAGATATATGGAAATGTTCTCAATTGTTAAGTTCATTGCTGATGGGTCTGACCAGGAGTCTAATCACTTATTGATTCCACTCTGTGACTGAAGCAAGCTAACATTAACAAGACCTTCAATTCGCTTTCCTTCTCACGATTCATTAATCTATTCTTAGATGTTGGAAGTCTTTAGAACAGTGCCCAGCACTCATGAATAATTAGAATCATAGAATTACTACAGTGCAGAAGGAGGCCATTCGGCCCATCAAGTCTGCACGAACCCTTGGAAAGTGCACCTCACATAGGTCCATGTCCCCACCCAATCCCCATAACCCAGTAAACTGACCTAATCTTTTGGACACAAAGGGGCAATTTAGCATGGCCAATCGACCTAACCTGCACATCTTTGGATTATGAGAGGAAATTTCCTCTTCACTGCCTGGCAACAAATTGGGTGGGGGGCAGGGTTGTTTTACAGTTAATTGAGTTCATGTCAGGCATGTCAGGCAGCTTTACAATAGGTAGGCAATATTCTCTACCACAGTTCTGGGAGTTAAAACAGTGGATTTAACCAGGTGGTGGGGACTAAGGGCCAGGTTACATTTCTGAGGTAGACTGTGGGATTCAGGAAATCTCTGGCTCACTGCACCTTCCCTCAGGAAAATGTGCCCAAATGGCTTCACTCCTAGATGGCGGGTGCAGGATGGAGTCGGGCCCACCATCCCCGGATGCAGATTGTAGTCGGCCAGATTGTAGACTGCTCAGTGCTGAGGCAGACTGGTTAAAAGCGCCTGCCTCAATTCTCTTCGACCGCATCCCTGTTACTTGGTTGAATATTAGCCACCTAGCCCTCATCCCTCACATTCTAACACCACCACAATAACTTTTAATTTCCCATTCATGCAAACTCATGCCCCCACTTCACTCCATGGCCTCTGAAACTCTCTGTGTTTACTTATGCTCCTCAGCACCCCATGCCCCCTTATAGACCACCTGCCAAATTAATGCCAACCTATGCCACCAGCATCATCATTTGCCCTTCCATCATCTGCTAACTCACCCAGTATGTATCATGGGAAGACCCTTAGGAGCCATGTTGAGATTAAATAAAGTGAAGGTCTAAATCCATTGATACTCATGAAAACACCCAAAAAAGAGACCACCCGATCTGTTGCGCGCCTGACCCTCAAACCCCACACAATTATTCCCCGGGCCTCCGATCATCCCGCCCCCGCCAAGGGCGGTCATGGACTGAGTCCGCAGCCACCACGCGAGTATCCCGCCCGACAATAACAGGTTAGTTCCACGCCGTCGGGAACTCGGCTGGTCGGAGGCCGAGGATGTCGGAGCGGGCCTCTGGCAATGGACCTCGGCGGCACGGTGTACTCCTTGGTGACGCCAATTTTTGGTGCCCAGAGAATCACCGAACCGGTGCTGGGCCCGATTTCGACGTCAAACTGGATTCTCCGCACCAGAAGTTTTGGCGTCAGGGTGCGGAAAATCCAGCCCCACATCTGCCTACATTTGATTCCTTGCCCCCACTATTTCGTTTTAAACTCTCTCTACTTGTGGGTTTGCAAGAACACTGGTCCCGCCATGGTTCAGTTATAGACCACCCCAATGGTACAATACTTTCCCCAATACTGGTGCCAGTGCCTGTCAAAATGAAACTCACTTCTCCTATACCAGTCTTTCAGCCATGTATTCATCTCTCTAATTTTATGCATCCGATGCTACTTTGCTTGTGGCTCTGGTAATAATCCAGAGATTAAATCCTTTGAGGTTCTTCTTTGTAATTTAATGCCTAGCTCCCCATATTCCCTATGCAGAACATTTTTCTTGCAGTGTCTGCAGCTCAACCTCCATCTGAGCCAATGCTCCTGGAGCCAGAAACACTTACTGCAAATGTGATTGCCTAAACCAGACTGGCCTTGGCTCATCACCTATCCTGCCACCTTTCATGTGTTTTAATTATTTATTTAATTACATTATTAACTTGTTTGTGTATTTTTCAAACATATTTAAATAACTTCCAACTTGTGTACTATTTTAAAACTTAGGACTGGAACAGACCTTAACTACTTACCAGATACTCACGAATAAGAATCAATTCTTATCGGGTGGGAAAGGTAGAAAAAAACAAAAGGAATTTAATACCTCCGTACCCCCACCCCACCCCGCCCAGTTCCCCCAGTCACCAAACTCCCTCACTCACCAAACTTTCAGGTATGCACTGAGTTCCTCAGCTGCACTTTTTCAAGTCTTTGTCACATGATTAATTACATATCTTCCATCTGGATATCGAAACCCTGTGTTTATTTATTTCTATTGCTGCTGTGGCGTTAGTAACAGAGCTTGCGTCACACGAGTAAAGCAATTCCCTCGCACCTGTCATAATAAACCGTGCAATCTGCTTCATCCCATCCACACAGATTTTGCGTTGCTACAAGTACATGTCTATCAGCATGCTCCATGTGGTGCCTGCTGCAGGTGCCACACTGAAGCTGCCACGCCACAGGTAAGCAATAAAAACCTTGTTCCCGACAAAGAGAAATGTAAAACACCCAACAGGAGCACTGGGTAGTATTGTGCTAATGCTATTAGATTGGTAATCTAGAGGCCTGTGATAATGCCCTGCAAACACAAGTTTGAAGCCCATCATGGCAACTGGTGAATAATTTAAATTCAAGTAGTTAATAAATCTGGAATAAAAAACTCATCTCAGTAATAATGACCATGAAACTACCAGATTGTCATTAAATCCCATCTGTCTCACTAACGTCCTTTAGAGAAAGAGACCAGCTTGTTTATTTATTCGTTCACAGGATGTGGATGTTCCTGGCTACACCAGCATTTATTATCCATCCCTAACACACTTGAGAAGGCGGTGCTGAGCTGCCTTCCTGAACCACTACAGTCCATGTAGTGTAGGTACACCCACGGTGCTGTTAGGGAGGAATTTGACCAAAGATAGTGAAGGAACGATGATATATTTCCAAGTCAGGACAGTGTGTGACTTGGAGGGAAATGTGTAGCTGGTGTTATTTTCATGCATCTTATGCCCTTGTCCTTCTAGTTGGTAACGGTCGCAAGTTTGGAAGTTATTGTCATCGGAACCGTGGCGAGTTTCTGCTGTGAATCCGATAAATGGTACACATTGCTGCCATTGTGCAATAATGGTGCAGGGAGCGGATGTTGATGCTGGCAGATGGGGTGCCAATCAAGCGAGTTTCTGTCCTGGATGGAGAATGCTGTTGTTCATCCGCAGTGCGGCCCACATGTGATTCCAGACCCATAGCAATGTGGCTGATTACCAAGAGTGACTTGGAATTGCAAGTCATACTACTGGCTGAACTTCCCTAGTCGCCAATTACTATTTTCTAGGCTGAGCCTGCAACAGGTAATGAGAAAACCATCAATATGGTAAAACAAAACTGACTGGACCTCACCAGTTAACCCACTGGCAGATACATCTGTCCATATCAGTTTAGAAGGAGGTGCATCAGTAACATCACCAGACACTAGCAGATTCCACAATAGCAGAGAGGATGGAGAATCTCTCATGAATAGTGGCACCGGGAATTGCAATGGCGTCTGTCGTGCAGAGAGATGCTGACACCATGGAGCTTCAAGCACCATTCTCAAGTAAGCCTATGGAGGTCATGACTATGAATATGCAGACTTTGGTTGCACACTTATCTGCTGCCGAAAACAAGATGGCTGAAATCTTATCAATTGATCTTCATCTGTGCTGGAGTGATATGGAGCTCGCCCAAGAGAACAATATTGACAAACATTGACCTGTAAGTGGGGAGTGCACTCTTACTTCTCATCTTTCAATTTCAACTTAACCAATAGTCAACATGCTTCCACCCCCTCTGATGGCTGTGTCTACACTTGTACAAGGACAGGTGGAGCAATGTTTGTTGGGGCTCTCCAGATCTCTAACTCCAGATGTCATGGACCAAAAGTATCTCAGCAGTCAACGCGTAGATCAGAGCAACTTGATTCTACCTCGACTGAAACCATATGGGGATAAGCCATGTGGAAGTAGTAGGAAGAAATTGTAATTTACTAAGGCTGTTTACATTGTGGGTGATTGAGAAAATGTTATGCTTGAGCTTAATGTTACATCTTTTAACATACTACATAAAGTTTAATGATTTCTAGCACTTCCACATCTGTGCCCAATTTTTCATCCAGTGGGCTAACAACCTTTTCACTTGTTTAATGAAGCATGTTGATATGCATTGGGACCCATTGAGTGGATATGCACTGTGTGGATGAGCGGTGCAAAGACTGATGGTGGAGTGGGAGGGAGGAGGAGGAGGGAGGTTGACACTGGGGAATGGGTGGTTGGGGGGTTGGTCATGGTGCTAAGACCAGAGCATAGGGTTTCATTTGTTGTGCTTCACACTGGATGAAATGCTGCACTATTAGGATACCTTCAACATTTTGGACAGCAAGGCAAGTCACTGGTCTAGCCATAGATGCCCAATCTTTATCTTCCTGCCCCACATCCTTTATATTGCATCTGATTGTGAGTTCTGAGTCTTTTTGTCCTCTCTCCTGTGATAATAATTAATAATAATGAAACCAGAGGACGCGGATGAAACCCAAGCAGACAAGGAGAGAACGTGCAGACTCCGCACAGAGAGTGACCCAAGCCAGGAATCGAACCCGGGTCCCTGGCACTGTGAAGCAACAATGCTTACCATCGTGCTACTGTGCCACCCACCATCGATGATTTAGACGCAACTTGATTAAACCTATAAGATCCTTATGGTGAATGTATAGTACTCGTAATTCACCAGTGTATTAGTATCATGTTCTGCCATTGTGTTACAGCTATGTTGTGTTGTTGACCTTGTGGGCTCCACCTATGGGCCATTGTGTGGCTTCACCCACAGGGGGATATGTTGGGGCATGTACGGGCTCCACCCATGGCTCTTCCCTTGAAAGGAAGTATAAAGAGCAGTTGACCTGTAGGCAGTCCACAGTATTGTACTAGTCGCAGGCAGGCTTTGTTCTAAGCTGATTAAAACCTCGGTTTGCTTCTACTCGTGTCTTTGAGTGAATTGATGGTCGCATCAATCCTGAGGGAACTTGACAAATTCAATGTGGAGAGGATGTCTCCTCTTCTGGGGATCCTTGAACGCGGGGTCACTTTTTAAAATTACGAGGTCGGGCAGCACGGTGGCACAGTGGTTAGCATTGCTGCCTACGGCGCTGAGGACCTGGGTTCGAATCCCGGCCCTGGGTCACTGTCCGTGTGGAGTTTGCACATTCTCCCTGTGTTTGCGTGGGTTTCACCCCCACAACCCAAAGATGTGCAGGGTAGGTGGATTGGCCATGCTAAATTGCCCCTTAATTGGAAAAAATAATTGGGTACTCTAAATTCTTAAAAAAAAAATTTTTTTAATTACGAGGTTGGCCATTTAAGACAGAGATAAGGAGACTCTTCTCTCTGAGTGATGTGAATCTTTAGATTTATCTTCTTCAACCTCTGCTGCTCTTGCTCATGTATGTGCTTTGTTATTTTGCTCTTCTTCCATACTGGTAACTAATTATTTATTTGTCGCTGTACTGTGTAATTTTCCGCATTCACTGTAACTATCTATTATTTATTTTTGTCTACTGTGTACGTACTGTGTACATTTAGTTGGCTGCAGAAAAATACTTTTCACTGTACTGCGGTACAGGTGACAATAAATCAATCAACTTGAATCAATCTGCACAGCAGAAGCTCTCGTTCTCTTTCGAGAGGTTGAGTAGATTAGGATTATTTTCATTAGAAAGACGGAGGTTGAGGGGGGACCTCATTGAGGTCGACACAATCATGAGAGGTATAGACAGGATGGATAGCAAGAAGCTTTTTCCCAGAGTGGGGGACTCAATTACTAGGGGTCACTAGTTCAAGGTGAGAGGGGAAAAGTTTAAGGGAGATGTGCGTGGAAAGTTCTTTACGGGGAGAGTGGTGGGTGCCTGGAACGCATTGCCAGCGGAGGTGGTAGAGGCGGGCACGATAGCATCATTTAAGATGTATCTAGACAGATGCATGAATGGGCAGGGAGCAGAGGGATACAGATCCTTAGAAAATAGGCGACAGTTTTAGATAGAGGATCGGGATCGGTGCAGGCTTGGAGGGCTGAAGGGCCTGTTCCTGTGCTGTAATTTTTCTTTGTTCTTTGTTCAAAAGGTGGTTGAGGCAGAGTGGTTGATTATCTTAAAAACAGAATAAATATATTCTTGATAAGCAAGAGGGAAAAAGGTTCTGAGGGGTATACAGGAATGTGAAGTAAAGATTAAGATCAGCCATGTTGTTATTATATGTTGGAGCAGGCTTGAGGAGTCGAGTGGGCTATTGCTAATTCACATGTTTTCTATTGATTTATAATTAAATTCCCAGTTATATCATGTGGTATTTTCCTACATACAAACATATATACATGCCACACTAACTGCATCCTACCCCACGCACTTTAAGTTTCTCGGCAGTCATGAGCAGATGTTTCGAATCCTGTCACTGAGGAAACCGGAGCACCCGGTGGAAACCCACATAGACACGGGGAGAATGTGCAGACTCCTCTCAGACAGTGACCCAAGCCGGGAATCGAACCTGGAACCCTGGACCTGTGAAACAACAGCTCTAACCACTGTGCTATCGTGCTGCCCATCTCTCGTGTGCCTCTCTGCTGTGCACCTGCTGATCTCACCTCAGCACATCTGCTGCAGATGATGAAGATGACTCTCTCGTAAAGTGCTGTCAAACATGTCAAAGGGTCCTGCTACTCTGATCTTGTCAATTTGAAATCCTATGAAGGGGCATCAAGCTGTGTCCACAATAAACATCCCTGTCCAAATATTTACCAGAGAAAACTTGAGACAGTAGTTTTAACAATGTTTCAGATGCGACCCTGACCAACTTAAGTAACATCAACCTCTGCTCAAACCCACCTATTTGTTTTGACCATTTCCTAAACCCTTGGGAACCCCAGCTTATTCATGCCAAATTTGAAGTCAAGTTAAAAATAATTAAAAATATCTAATCAACATCTAAGAATGTTAATTGAACTATTAATCACAGGGGACATCCAACTAGGAAATCTTGAATTTCATCAAGTTTCTCACCAGCTTCCAAACATAAAGTCAGAGGAGAGCACAGTGGAGATGGGTTGTGCTCCTGGTCCAATCATTTTTACCCCTCCAGCCACTCAAAAACACACCCATTCCGAGGGGTTTAAAATTCCCCCATGCAGTCTGGGCCATTCGATCAGAGGCCTGTGGTGTTTGTCCCCTTTAAGGGGCAGTCTGCTGAGACGGTCATGTGACCCAGATACCAATCAGATGCCAAGGTGACATCACTCTGGCTAATGCAGATACCTATATCAGGTTGATTCTGGAAGCTAACTTACAGCCAGGAGGCTACAAGCATCTGCACTTTAGTTTT
This sequence comes from Scyliorhinus canicula, assembly GCF_902713615.1. Taxonomy (NCBI): domain Eukaryota; kingdom Metazoa; phylum Chordata; class Chondrichthyes; order Carcharhiniformes; family Scyliorhinidae; genus Scyliorhinus; species Scyliorhinus canicula. Next base: position 145,452,844 of record NC_052151.1, on the reverse strand, counting down.
TTGTAAATAAACGTGGCAGTTACTATTACCTAGCTGATGAATCGGAAATTTTATATTGACGACAAGGATAGAAGGAAAAAAAAGCAGTCCCAAGATCGCGAGTATTAAGACTTGTTCAAATTCAGCTCAAGTTGTGAAGCAGAAGAGTGTTTATATTCCCTTAGTTGGATGGACAGACCCTTTTGATGCCTCCATGGAGGAATGGACACAAAGCATTGAATGTTTGGGTTCTTTTTTCAGACCAACAAAATTGAAGGGGAGGTGAAGAGAAAGGCAATCCTTCTGAGTGTGTGTGGGACCCAAGTCGAGAATTTAATACACAGCCTTACATCTCTAACTGTGCCCAACTCCCAAGCCATTCACTGAGATAATTGAATTGTTGAAAACACAGTATCCCCCAAAGCCATCGGTAATATTGCAGCAATTTAAGTTTAACTCAACCGGAAGAGTCTGGGAAATTATTAGAATTTCTATTATCATGTTTTTTTGTTTTTTTTTTAAATTTAGAGTACCCAATTCATTTTTTTTTTCAATTGAGGGGCAATTTAGTGTGGCCAATTCACCTACTCTGCACATCTTTTGGGTTGTGGGGGCGAAACCCATGCAAACACGGGGAGAATGTGCAAACTCCACACGGACAGTGACCCAGAGCCGGGATCGAACCTGGGACCTCAGCGCCGTCAGGCAACAGGGCTAATCCACTGTGCCACCATGCTGCCTATATTATCAAGTTAAGACAAATCGCAGAGTACTGCGCCCTCGGAGCCACTCTCAACGATATGCTGTGGGACAGTTTAGTGTGTGGGGCACAAAATGAGGAAGCTATTAGCAGAGGCAGAGATACATTTTAAGAAGGCACTGGAGATAGCATTGGCGGTGGAATGTGCTGAGAAAGACATACACGGGCTTCAGAGCATGCTAAATTGTGCAATCCACCAGTTAGGGTGGGAAGCTGCAGCCAAAAATTACACTAAGACATTTGGTTAGTAAGCCACTTTCTGATGAGATGAAACGACATTATATATGAAAGGATGAATGAAGTTGCAAAGATGGCATCATACTTTGGGAGACAGAGTAGTCGTCCCTAAACCAGGAAAGGAGTTGCTCTTAACCTAATTGCATGATGTCTATCTGGGTATATCTAAGATGCTCGCCAGCAATTATGCATGGTGGCCTGGCATTGATGTCGACATTGAGAGTCTACAACAATGGTTGCCTGCTACAACCCCACTGCACCATTGAGAATGGCTGGGCTGGCCATGGGTAGGGGTTCATGTTGATTGAGTAGGGCGATTCTTGTGCATAATGTTTTTGGTTCTTGTTAATGCCCATTCAAAGTGGATGGTGTGGTGATGTGCATCACTGTAAATACACAAGGGGTTAATGTAAATACACGTAGACTAGCTAGACACTGGAGGGAGCACCAGAGACATGACACACAGACAGTCAACCAATAGGCCAGTAAGATAGGACACGGCCAATGGGCATTCGCAATACACACAGAGGTGACACTACCACAGGAGGGCATTACACCAACCCATATAAAAGGACACAGCACACACGATCTTCCTCTTTCCAGTGGAGACACTCAGTGAGTACACAGAGTTGATTTGAAACACATCACACCCACCACGTAGATTGTAGCAGACTGGTTCATCAGTCTGAGTAGCTATAGCAGGATTAACAGGAGAGTCGAGTCCAAGTAGGAAAATCGTTAACAGTAATAAATGTGTTAAAGCTATCTCCAAGTCTGAACCTTCCTTTGTCAGAGTGCACATCAAGGAAGCAGCTTATACTACGTCAAGAGCATAACAAAACATGGTACGCAGGAGTGATCTGTTTAAGTCCATATAGTTACAACTCAGCAGACGGTGACAACCAGCAACAGCAGTCAGGCAAGATGATGTTCGGGAATCCGGTTCCAGAGCAGCTCAGGTACCAAGGCAATCTCAGTGAAAACTGGCGTTGGTTCATGCATAGATTCGCGAGCTACGTGGTAGTGTCCAACCTAGATGGCGTAGCGGATGCAGAAAAAAATAAAGCTTCTACTTGCCATCGCAGGTCCAAAAGCAGCTGAAATCTTCCAGACCTTCAAATACTCAAAGAAGCAAAACAAGAGCGTTTCCCAGGCAGTCCTGGACAAATTCCAAGAATTCTGCGAGGAACATACAAGAAAAAACAGTAAAAGAGGCGCCAAAACTCACCATAAGGTGAAGGTAGGCTTTCCATTGAAGAAATCTGCAGTTTTGATTGGTGGCCATCTTGGGAAAGGAGCTGCACATGCGCAGTTTTGCGTAGAGCGCACAGAACGGGGAGGTTCGTTTGCGCATGCGTGAGAAACCACGCATGTGCAATTGCGAAAATGGCCCCAAGTAACGGCACAATAATATGCGCATGCGCAATCGCTTCCTACGACCTACGTCACACGCTTGGTGATGTCAGAAGCCCCGGACCACGCCCACTTAATGGGAAAATGTCCCAAAACACAGAAAAAATTTTTTAAAGCCATAAAAGCTGATTCTTTCACCTGGAATGCCTGAAATTCGACAAATAGCTGAAAGTAACCTCCGCAGAACCCTGCAGCAAGCAGTAAGCACCGCCCAAAGAGATGCTACAGTCCTTGAAGACTATGACTCAGACCTTGAATTCTTCTTTGGACATCGCAAGCCCAATGCCAGCTACGACACAAAATGTGATGATGTGGTCCTAGAAGACAATGACCCAGACGAAGATTTCACCTTGGGAGGTGGCTACCCCAGTACCAAATCCGAATCGCAACTAAACACTAACGACCCCGACGCCGAGTTCTTCGGATTGGGGAATCTTCAGCCCAGCATATCTGACATCCCGACTCGTGGGTGCAGGATTATGCTGCGGCCTGATGCCAAGAGACATAGAGCGGTACAAGCCCACAGAGAGCGGCCTGCTGCCACACAGAGAGTGGTCCATGCACCGCGAAGGGTCCCCGACTCCACACAGAGAGTGGTCTATGCACCACGAAGGGCCCCAGCCTCCACACAGAAAGCGATGAAAGACTCCACAGCGAGATCATGGACAGACTCCACGACAGAAGCAACGCAAGGCTCCAGAGCGCGGTCCTTGCATGAACAAGAAGTGACTCGAGTAACACAAGCCTCCACAGCGAGCTCGTGGACAGCCTCCACGATAGAAGTGACGCAAGACTCCAAAGCGCAGTCCTTGCATGAACAAGACCATGACGGTCTAGCAACCTCCTCTGAGCAATCAGCAGCAGGCGATGCAAGTCTGCCACGCTCAAGTGAACAACAGAAAGACTATGACAGTCTGCCACAGTCAAGTGTACAGCAAGCAGACTATGACAGTCCACCCAGATTGTTTGAGGCACCAGAAGAAGACTCTGAAAGTCTACCCAGCTCAAGTGAATGACGAGAAGCTACTGAGGCTCTACCCACTGTATGTGCGACAAGTGATGACGGCATCCCACTTCCCATACAAGATGTGCAACATGACAGACCTCAGCTAGTGTGTACAGAGGCACTCGACAATCACAGTGAGACTACTGGTGAGTCTGGTGACACCACATTACTTCAAACCTCATTTGCTCGAGCCTCCCCACAAGCAAATGCATTCCTGAATGTTTTGCCTCCAGATGTGGAGCATCAAGAAACCTCAGAAGATGCAGGTGAACCAGAAAGGACTCCAGACAGGGAGCATCGACAAGACAAAACGAATTCAGGTGAAACAGACCAGACTCCAGATGGGGAGCATCGACAAGCCAAAGCTGATTCAAGTAAGCTGGACATGACTCCAGACGGGGAGCGCTGCGAACTCAGTGATGGCACGCTCAAGGAAATAGCAGATGCCAAAAAGCACGCTGACACGAGTAACTGTGTGAAGGACTCGTATTATCCACAGAGTGTGGTCCTTGAGTGCAGCGAGCAAGACAACAAAACCAACCAACACAACAACAACATCAAAGACAACATCCAGAAGCGTACCAAAGGCAACAACGTCGACAACAAGCACGACAAAAACAACACCAATGGGACCACAACTGGTACGACATGGTACAACTCTGCCCATGAGGGACACTGTTACTGCTCAGCTCAGTACAATGATGTACCATGGCAGGACGATGCATCTTATCAATTCACATTTGCTGCACTACCAACAGGCTTTCAGGACAGATTGCATACATCGCTACCACAAGCATCGGAAGAAAAAAAAAAGACAACAAAGTGATTTAACCACTTCTTGGTTTCTTACGCACAGGGACACTGACGGCATTTACAAAGCAATGCCACCATCAACATCACCACCTCACCAACCAAACAAGAAAGACACTCAACATTCAGAATTAATGAATTTTGGATGCATGCATATGATTTGGACTTATTGTTTAATGATCACTGTTATCATGATTTGTACAGAGCATCACTTATCGACCTGTTTTTGTTCAATTTTCTTTAACACTACAGAAAATATCTAACACAAAAAATGGGGGATGTGGTGATATGCATCACTATAAATACACAAAGGGTTAATGTAAATACGCATAGACTAGCTAGACACTGGAGGGAGCACCAGAGACATGACACACAGACAGTCAACCAATAGGCCAGTAAGATAGGACACGACCAATGGGCATTCGCGATACACACAGAGGTGACACTACCACAGAGGGGCATTACACCAACCCATATAAAAGGACACAGCACACATGATCTTCCTCTTTCCAGTGGAGACACTCAGTGAGTACACAGGGTTGATTTGAAACACATCACACCCACCACGTGGATTGTAGCAGACTGGTTCATCAGTCTGAGTAGCTGTAACAGGATTAACAGGAGAGTCGAGTCCAAGTAGGAGAATCGTTAACAGTAATAAATGTGTTAAAGCTATCTCCAAGTCTGAACCTTCCTTTGTCAAGAGCATAACAAAACAGATGGAAGTGCTTGAAAGGAAGTTGACAACATCACACGCCACAATTGATAAATTGTGCCAGTATTTTTCGGCCCATGGCCCATAATGTTGGATAATGGAACAGTTTCACGAGTGCTGAATTTTAAAGTTTCACCTCCTTAAATGGTATCCTGCCAATCTGGACTGCGCCTTACCACCCAGAGCATAATCGACTGGCAGAATGAGCAGTACAATTCTTCAAAGCGGGCCTTAAGAAGCAGTCAGGGACCACCCTCTGACATTATACAAAAAACAGTATGTGAAGAGTTAATGTTATGGGAAGCCTAGTCCCTAGAGGGAGCTAAGAGGCAGTACTATATATTGCACTGGCTCTTGGACTTCTGGGGGAGAGTGGATTAGACCTGAAGAAGACAAGATTAGAAGTGTATTGCAGAGCTAGTTAAGATATTATAGTCACAGTTAGTAGACAAAGATAGTGTTCGTGAGTGTAGTTTAATTCTGATGTATGTTTACTATTTGGAATAAGTGTCGAACTATAATTTAGTAGTGTAAATAAAATTAGTTTAGTTCTTAAAAGGAGCTTCAAATGTATTTGTGATCCCTGCACCTTCCGTCCTGGAAACCCCTCACAAAGATCACCCCAGACCCTGGTGGGAAACCAATCAGGGACCAGGGTGGGGAAATCACCTTGCAGCGTGGGTTTTTGTATCAGTTCGATCCTGGAAGCTGACTTGTAACCACAAAGCTGCAAGCTTCTGCATTGTAGTTATATGTAAATAAATGTTGCAGTTGTTATTTACCTAACTGGTGAATGGGACATATTCCACACAGACAAACCCAACCGAATTATCAGTCCTTTGAAAACTATATGTTCTTTCCAATTTAAGTTGGGTAGCACATTAGCACAGTGGTTTGCACAGTTGCTTCACAGCTCCAGGGTCCTTGGTTCGATTCCCGCTTGGGTCACTATCTGTGCGGAGTCTGCACGTTCTCCCCGTGTCTGCGTGGGTTTCCTCCGGGTGCTCCGGTTTCCTCCCACAAATCCAAAGATGTGCAGGTTAGGTGGATTGGCTATGCTAAATTGCCCTTAGTGTCCAAAACAAGGTTAGGTGGGGTTACGGGGATAGGGTGGATGTGTGGGTTTGGGTAGGGTGCTCTTTCCAAGGGCCGGTGCAGACTCATTGGGCCGAATGGCCTCCTTCTGCACTGTAAATTCTATGAAATTCTAAGTTAACCGGAAGTTGCGATTTCAGTCAATGCCAAGCATCAAAGAAACCATTTGAAATGTTATGAGTACTCAAATTCTCAGACCATGAAAATGACAAATCTGACTGCCCAAGCATGTAAGACAATTTAGGAGAAAGCAGTACAACTTGAGCATTGGTAGCAAACCTTATGAAGTGTGACAGCTGTTTCAAAGATTTGGTTCTAACATGAAGGAACTCCTCTGACAATCTGCGGAGAGTTATGTCTTTATTTCTGACTGTCGATCAGAGTACTGCAGTGGTGCTGGGAATTGTATCATCCACGCACGACATCTCATCGTTAAAAAGCTACAAAAGGCTGTTTCATCCAAAAGTCCTGTCGTTGAATGAACTGTGTTAGAAATGTTTCCTGAAAAAGCAGTATTGATTGATTTAAGCTTTAGAGTCTTCAACTATTGTACATTATTTCATGGATCTTGCTGTGCCACATTGATTCTATGCATAATTCAACCTGTAACTAAATTGAATTTCAGCATCTATCCAATGTTCTAACCGCCAGGTTATTTTCTACTTTTGAAGAGAACATGCTGGGCATCTCTCGGTGATCTGCACTGGTTGTTGTCACAGTTAGGGGGTAGTTGTTGGTCCCGTACCAATGACATTACACATGGCCTGAGAGACAAAGAACAAAGAAAATTACAGCACAGGAACAGGCCCTTCGGCCCTCCCAGCCTGCGCCGATCCAGATCCTTTATCTAAACCTGTTTTCCAGGCCTATTTCCCTCTGTTGCCGCCCGTTCGTATATCTGTCTAGATGCCTCTTAAATGATGCTATCGTGCCCGCCTCTACCACCTCCGCTGGCAAAGCGTTCCAGGCACCCACCATCCTCTGTGTAAAAAAATTTCCACGCACATCTCCCTCAAACATTCCCCCTCTCACCTTGAAATCGTGACCCCTTGTAACTGACACCCCCACTCTTGGGAAAAGCTTGTTGCTATCCACCCTGTCCATACCTCTCATAATTTTGTATACCTCAATCAGGTCCCCCCTCAGCCTCTGTCTTTCCAACGAAAACAATCCTAATCTACTCAACCTTTCTTCATAGCTAGCACCCTCCATACCAGGCAACATCCTGGTGAACCTCCTCTGCACCCTCTCCAAAGCATCCACATCCTTCTGGTAATGTGGCGACCAGAACTGCACACAGTATTCCAAATGTGGCCTAACCAAAGTCCTATACAACTGTAACATGACCTGCCGACTCTTGTACTCAATACCCCGTCCGATGAGGGCAAGCATGCTGTATGCCTTCTTGACCACTCTATCAACCTGCGTTGCCACCTTCAGGGTACAATGGACCTGAACTCCCAGATCTCTCTGTACATCAATTTTCCCCAGGACCCTTCCATTGACCATATAGTCCGCTCTTGAATTTGATGTTCCAAAATGCATCACCTCGCATTTGCCTGGATTGAACTCCATCTGCCATTTCTCTGCCCAACTCTCCAATCTATCTATATTTTGTTGTATTCTCTGACAGTCCTCCTCGCTATCTGCAACTCCACCAATCTTAGTATCATCTGCAAACTTGCTAATCAGACCACCTATACCTTCCTCCAGGTCATTTATGTAGATCACAAACAACAGTGGTCCGAGCACGGATCCCTGTGGAACACCACTAGTCACCTTCTCCATTTTGAGACACTCCCTTCCACCACTACTCTCTGTCTCCTGTTGCCCAGCCAGTTCTTTATCCATCTAGCTAGTACACCCTGAACCCCATACGACTTCACTTTTGCCATCAACCTGCCATGGGAAACCTTATCAAACGCCTTACTAAAGTCCATGTATATGACATCTACAGCCCTTCCTTCATCAATTAACTTTGTCACTTCTTCAAAGAATTCTATTAGGTTTGTAAGACATGACCTTCCTTGCACAAAACCATGCTGCCTATCACTGATAAGTCTATTTTCTTCCAGATGTGAATAGATCCTATCCCTCAATATCTTCTCCAACAGTTTGCCTACCACTGACGTCAAGCTCACAGGTCTGTAATTCCCTGGATTATCCCTGCTACCCTTCTTAAACAAAGGGACAACATTAGCAATTCTCCAGTCCTCCGGGACCTCACCCGTGCCCAAGGATGCTGCAAAGATATCTGTTAAGGCCCCAGCTATTTCGACCCTCGCTTCCCTCAGTAACCTGGGATAGATCCCATCCGGTCCTGGGGACTTGTCCACCTTAATGTCTTTTAGAGTACCCAAAACCTCCCCTTTCCATATGACAACTTGACCAAGAGTATTTAAACATCCATCCCTAGCCTCAACATCCGTCTTGTCCCTCTCCTTTGTGAATACCGATGCAAAGTACTCATTAAGAATCTCATCCATTTCCTCCGAGTCCACGCATAAATTCCCTCTCTTGTCTTTGAGTGGGCCAATCCTTTCCCTAGATACCCTCTTGCTCCTTACATACAAATAAAAGGCTTTGGGATTTTCCTTAACCCTGTTAGCCAAAGATATTTCATGACCCCTTTTAGCCCTTTTTATTGCGCGTTTGAGATTCGTCCTACTTTCCCGATATTCCTCCAAAGCTTCATCTGTTTTGAGTCGCCTCGATCTTACATATGCTTCTTTTTTCATTTTAGCTAGTCTCACAATTTCACCCATCATCCATGGTTCCCTAATCTTGCCATTTCTATCTCTCATTTTCATAGGAACATGTCTGTCCTGCACTCTAATCAACCTTTCCTTAAAAGACTCCCACATTTCAAATGTGGATTTACCCTTAAACAGCTGCTCCCAATCCACATTCCCTAGCTCCTGCCGAATTTTGTTGTACTCTGCCTTTCCCCAATTTAGCACTCTTCCTTTCAGACCACTCTTGTCCTTGTCCATGCGTATTCTAAAACTTACGGAATTGTGATCGCTATTCCCAAAGTAATCACTGACTGAAACATCAACCACCTGGCCGGGATCATTCCCCAATACCAGGTCCAGTATGGCCCCTTCCCGAGTTGGACTATTTACATGCTGCTCTAAAAAACTCTCCTGGATGCTCTTTACAAACTCTGCTCCATCTACGCCTCCAACACTACACGAATCCCATTCGATGTTGGGGAAGTTAAAATCTCCCATCACAACCACCCTATTGCTCCTACATTTTTCTATAATCTGTCTGCATATTTGTACCTCTACTTCATGCTCACTTTTGGGAGGCCTGTAGTAAAGTCCCAACAATGTTACTGCACCCTTCCTATTTCTTAGCTCCACCCATATTGCCTCAGTGCTCGAATCCTCTATCGTGCCCTCCTTAATCACAGCTGTGATATCATCTCTGACGAGTAATGCAACTCCTCCACCCCTTCTACCTCCCTCTCTATCCCTCCTGAAGCATCTATACCCTGGGATATTCAGTTGTCAGTCCTGCCCTTCCCTCAACCAAGTCTCAGTAATACCAATAACATCATATTCCCAGGTACTGATCCAAGCCCTAAGTTCATCTGCTTTACCTGCTACACTTCTCGCATTAAAATAAATGCACGACAGACCACCTGTCCCTTTGTGTTCATCATCTCTTCCCTGTCGACTCTGCCCCTTAGTCACATGGAGTTTATTATCTCGTACCTTACCGGCTTTAGTTGCTGCTTCTTTACTGACCTCTAACTTCCTAATCTGGTTCCCATCTCCCTGCCACATTAGTTTAAAACCTCCCCAACAGTGTTAGCAAAAGCACCCCCGAGGACATTGGTTTCAGTCCTGCCCAGGTGTAGACCATCCGGTTTGTAATGGCCCCACCGCCCCCAGAACCGGTTCCAATGTCCCAAAAATCTGAACCCCTCCCTGCTGCACCATCTCTCAAGCCACGTATTCAAACTGACTATTCTTGAATTTCTACTCTGACTGTCCCGTGGCACTGGTAGCAATCCTGAGATTACTACCTTTGATGTCCTACTTTTTAACTTATCTCCTAACTCCCTAAATTCTGATCGTAGGACCTCATCCTTTTCTTTACCTATATCGTTGGTGCCTATATGCACCACGACAACTGGCTGTTCACCCTCCCCCTTTAGTATGTCCTGCAGCCGATCAGAGACATCCCTGACCCGAGCACCTGGGAGGCAACATACCATTCGGGAGTCTTGTTTTCGACCACAGAAACGCCTGTCTACTCCCCTTACAATTGAATTCCCTATGACTATAGCCATGCCAGTCTTTTTCCTGTCCTTCTGTGCAGCAGAGCCAGCCACGTTGCCATGAGCCTGGCTACTACTGCCTTCCGCTGGTGAGTCATCTCCCCCAACAGTATCCAAAACGGTATACCTGTTTTGGAGGGAGATGACCGCAGGGGACACCTGCACTGCCTTCCTGCTCTTTCTCTGCCTTTTGGTCACCCATTCCCTGTCTCCCTCACCAATCCTAATCTGCGGTGTGACCAACTCACTGAACGTGCTATCCACGACCTCCTCAGCATCGCGGATGCTCCAAAGTGAGTCCACCCGCAGCTCCAGAACCGTCATGGGGTCTAACAGGCGCTGCAGCTGGACACACTTCGCGCACATGAAGGAGTCAGGGACATCGGCTGCGTCCCTAAACTCCCACATTGAGCACGAGGAGCATAACACGGGTCTGGGATCTCCTGCCATTTTTACCCTTTACCTTAACTGACTACAAACTATACTATCAAATAATTAATAAGTGAAAGGAACAAAGATTTTACTTACCAATCACAATACTTACCAACACACGGAGAGTTAAATTTCTCCCAGCTGCTGCTAATTGGAGCACTTTCCTTACCAGCCAATCAGATCTCTGCTTTGCTGTGATGTCGCTCTTCCAGGTAAGTTTTTAAAGTTTTAAAGAGGTAAACTTACCTTCACAAAGACTCCTCGCCACTGCTCCCACCGAGAATCTGATGTCCGCTGCTCCTTTTCAACACAGTCTTTTTTTTTGGTTAGAGGAGGAGGGCGGGTGGGAGACACTACACGTGTAGTGTCTCGGGTTTAGCCGCTGTCCAAATATATCAATTCACTCACCTTCTCAGAGTGCAATTTGGCTCCTCCCACTCACTGCAAAACTGCAAGTTAAGTTTTTTTTTTAAAGTAGGGAATCTTACCGCTCCTTTTCAGCTCCTACCACGCACTGAAACTGCCAGGTGAAATCAATTCACTCACCTTCCCAGAGCGCAATTCGGCTCCTCCCACTCACTGTAAAACTGCAAGTTAAGTTTTTTTTAAAAGTAGGGAATCTTACCGCTCCCTTTCAGCTCCCCCCACACACTGAAACTGCTGGTTTTGGTTTATAGGACCTTGAAGAGCATATTCGCCAATCCTATACTGCCAGGCTAGAACCACACTGCAGGTAATGCAGTGTCTTCATTATTTCCCCTTTGAATTCCCTTCAAATTAACACCGCAGAGGGATTGGAATGGAGAATTTATTAATTTTCTTACATTCTGTCCTGTTTCAATCTTTCAAACACTTGGAATGTCCTGCCTACCTTTTTATTTCCACCCACCCTCGTCTTGCCGTTTATTCACTATCCCATTATCTTCTGAAATGTTTTTGTAGATGATTGTTGAATGAATACAGGTTGGCAGGCATCAGGATTTCATTTTGGTGCCACAACCACTTGCGCTAATCCTTGTTTGGTATGGTGAACAGGAACCAGTCTCTTGCCTCTTCTAGTTAGTGGTGTAGTTCAGCTGCACATTGACCTCAGGAATGCTTAACCAGTGATCTGACTTTAACCCGTGAACATAAAATAAAAGGATTGAGAGAACATGTTCATCATAACACAGCTGTTCATTTCTCAAGGACCCAAACGTGAATTAAATTGCATAGACATATAAATAAGGCCATTTAGCCCTTGGAACCTCTTCCACCATTCAATCAGATTGAATCATACTTTAATTTAATTTACCTGCATTTTGATCTGTAATATGAAAAAAACAAAGACGTTCACTGGAAACGACACTGAGGTTGAACTATATATATGATGTGGCGATGTCGCCGTTGGACTGGGGTGAGCACAGTAAGAATTCTTACAACACCAGATTAAAGTCCAACAGGTTTGGTTCGAATCACGAGCTTTCAGAGCGCAGCTCCTTCCTCAGGTGAATGAGAGGTAGGTTCCAGAAACATAGATGTAGAGGTCCCCTGGGATTATCCCTCTCTCTGGATCTGTAAAGACTTAATTACCTGCAAATGTTCGCATTCAAAGTATTGTCTTGCACCTTTGACTTTGTCGAAAAATATGTTTTTGGAACATACCTCTTCATTCACCTGAGGAAGGAGCAGTGATGCGAAAACTAGTGATTTGAAACATACCTGTTGGACTTTAACCTGGTGTTGTAAGACTTCTTACTGAACTATACAGGCACAGAGGCCCTGTGCTTTTTCCTCATTGGCCATCCCACGTGATAGGCACCGAGCGCGTCACGTGGCCCACGAAAGGTCATTCCTTACAGGAGCCACACTAACACATCCCTTCCCCCATATGTCCCTTAACAATATCTGGATCACAGGTTAATAACAGGTAATGCAGAACGATAGCACAATGGTTAGCACTGCTGCTTCACAGCGCCAGGGTCCCAGGTTCGATTCCCGGCTTGGGTCATGGTCTGTGCGGAGTCTGCACGTTCTCCCCGTGTCTGCGTGGGTTTCCTCGGGGTGCTCTAGTTTCCTCCCACAAGTCCCGAAAGACTTGCTCGTTAGATGAATTGGACATTCAGAATTCTCCTGTGTACCAGAACAGGCGCCGGAATGTGGCGACTAAGGGATTTTCACAGTAACTTCATTGCAGTGTTAATGTAAGCCTACATTTTGACAATAATGATTATTATTATTTACAATGAGGGCAGAACCACAAAAAAGGGGCAGTACAATAAAATCCATCATAAGGTGAGTCTAGCAGGTGACTTCCTCGGTATGGTGGAACACTACAGTTTCCTGACTGTTTCTCCACCAGTGAGGTAGTGTCTTCGTCAACAGCAGCAGGTTACGCTGAAGTTTCTACATGTGTGTTGGGGGTGACCCTCTTCTCGAGTTCCCTCAGGAGTTTTGGGAGGAGCCCCTTCTGAATCCCCCCAATTCCCTTGCTCAGGCTCTGCCAATGGGACATTAGTAATGGCTATTGGATCCACCTGTTCAATTGGTGGGGGGGTTGCAGCCTCTCAACTCCTTATGTGGTCTCCATGCTTCTGCACCTGGACTTGTAAATCCACCAGGTATGAGACAGGACCAGATTTTCCACAATTTTCCCAGGTATCCACAATGGACCGGATGCAAAGTTCTTTGCAAATTCAAGCTCACGATCTGTTGCCTTTTACCACATCATGGTATTTATTTTGCATAACTTGCCTCGCCCCCACCCTCCACGCCAAATTGGGGAACACCTAACCGAGTACAAAGGAGACGGCCCATTAACAGTTCTGCTGGTGTGACCCCAGTAGTAATGTGAGGATTGGTATTGTACAAAAGGTGGATAATAGCCAACTTGAAGCACAACAGCCGATCTGGTTGATTTTTCATTGTGGATTTAAAAGTTTGCACTGCTCTTTCTGACAGGCCATTCGAGGCCGGGTGATAAGGGACTGTTCGGATGTGGTGGATGCCATTAATCTGCACAAATACCTCACCCATAAAAACTGTTGCATTATCAGAAACCAATACCTCTGGAAGGCCATGAATGATGAAAATGCATCTTAGTGTTTTGATGATGGTCTCTGAGGTTGTCACCCCAATTTCCTGGACATGTTGGAGTTGGCATCCGCCAGTAGGAAGAAAATTCTTCCCAGGATGGGACCAGTGAAATCAATACATAACCTTGTCCACGGACGGCCAGGATACTCCCATGGATGCAGATTCATCCGCAGGTGGCAAGACTTGCTGTGACAGACAGAAGTCACACTGATGGGCCAGAGTCTCAATATATCTGTCAATACCCATCTGCCAAACATCTGCTCCTGGCCAACATTTTAATTTTAGTCTGGCCAGATTGTGCACTGTGCAGTTCTTACAGCAGTGGCTGTCTTGTTGGGGGTGGTATCACCACCTGGGAACCCCAGAGCAATACCCTGGGCTGGATTCTCCATTCCAGCACCTATACTCTGACTCAAACGGAGAATGTGCGAGAGTTTTACAACGCCAAAATCAGCGCCACACTCTCACCGATGTCAGGACCGATGAAGAGCTAGCAGCACTGCCGGGTGAAACTCCCGGCTCCCACGCCAAAAACAGACGGAGAATGGCCGGGTCCCTGGCCGGGCATGCACACGGCAATGACCTGCAGCGGTCATGCTGTACAACATGGCACGGGCCGTGCGTGGACCCGACCCACCATCCGCGACCCCACAGGTCACCCCCTGGCCAACGCCAACAGTCTGGGGGCCCCTCACGGAAGCACCGCTGGCCAGCGGCATGGATCCCGGCCGAGTGTGACGTTACTGGACGCAGTCCACAGCCGCCATGCTGGGTTCCCGACCGCTCAGTCCACACATCAATCGTGCGGTCAGGAACCCGTCCCATCGGGGCCGAAGCATCATTGGAAGGCTTTCCGAGGACATGCCAACGCTGTTGCAATGACGTGCGACGCACAACACGATTATGCCACTTCCATGAGGGTAGAACATGGTTGACTGGCGTCAAACCGGCGGGGGGCCATTCTCCGCCCGATCGGCCATTACGATATCAGCGTCAGGCAACAGAGAATCCCGCCCCCTGTCTTTGCAACTGATTCATCTTTCCTCAGTTGTTGGAGCTTGAGCTGCTCTGACATATTGTGATGCTAGCCACCAAGTACCATTCACGTGAATGGTTCGAAAGAACCATGCCAAGTTGAATCCAGTTCCTGATGTGGGTCAACAAGACTGGCAGGCTATACAGAAAATGTAATGTCAGGAAAATTTGTTTTGGCATTGGTGGCAGTGCCAGACTTTGGGGGACCGAGAGCCGACTCAGAATATCAGCATTGGAGATCTGAGTCCCCGGTTGGTGTTGAAAAACGCAGCTCTAGGCTTCCCACTGCAGTACCCTGGCCGAAACAATATGTAAATTTGGTTTATCCTCTCAGAGTAACCCCATTAACAGCTTATGATCGGTTATAATTGAGATATGGAGACTGTACATGTACTGATGGAATTTTTATAAAGCTGTCTACCGAAGCCAGGCCATCTATTTCAATTTGTGCATATGTTGTTCTGTGTTTGGGAGGTGAAGGCCATGTGCCTGTTGGTGCCACCCTCCATCTTGTGGGATAGGTCGACAAGTGTCCCATAGGGTAAAGCATCACATGTTAAAATTAATTGTTTGTCTGGTTCAAAGAGACTAACAAGCTGAATGACTGTCGGAAAGACTGATTTTGTGGGTCTTTCTAGTACCACTGTTGATGTTTTTTTAAAAGGAGGTGCAGTGGCACTAACATTGTTGTCAGACTAGGGATGAATCTGCCGTAGTAATTTACCATGCCCAGAAACAATTTCAATTCTGTGATGTTCTTTGATGCAGGGACCTCCTTGATTGATTTCACCTTATCTTCTGAAGGGTGTAGGCCTTTGAATCCACCGCAAACCCAAAGTACATGATTTCACTTGCCTGAAATGCGTACTTTTCTCTTTTTAGCCTGATACCAGTGTCTCTGAACATTTTAATGACTTATTCTCAGCTGGCCAGGTGCTCCTCATGTGAAGTCCCCATCGAAGTACACCATGACTTTTGGAATTTCTTGCAGCAAGTTTTTCATCGTCCATTGAAAAACTGCTCAATCAGACGATGAAAGCGATTCACCCGAGACGTTTCTCTGTCCGTTTGAGGGGGAGAAAAAAAATTGACCAGCTATTCGACTGTAGTGTACTTCACCCTCACTCTCTTGAGAGACTGGACAAAGGTTTTTGGAGTTAAAAAACTAGTCTTTAGTTTTCAAGCTATGCCGAGGTCCTTCAGCATTCCCAGTAGAACACCAAATGCCAAGATTCAAGAATGGTGCAGGCAGTTATACTTTGAGATTAGCATATACCAATCATTTGCTACTAGTTATCTATATCAAATCATGAAGGTCAATAAGGAGGGCAGCACGGTGGCTCAGTGGTTAGCCCTGCTGCCTCACGGTGCCGAGACCCAGATTCGATCCCGGCTCTGGGTCAATGTCTGTGTGAAGTTTGTACATTCTTCCCATGTTGCCGTGGGTTTCACCCGTACAAACCAAAAATGTGCAGGGTAGGTGGATTGGCCACGGTAAATTGCCCCTTAATTGTAAAAGAAAATGAATTGGGTACTCTAAATTTATTTTAAAACAGAGAAAAAAATGACTGTCGATTAAGGTTACATCATGCATAGTATATGAGAATACTTAACCAATCACATTAAACGCCTGCACGCTTAATTAAACTGTCTAATCATTAGAAAGGCACATATTGTGTCTTACAATTAGTGATATTGGCGGTCCCATATCTGGGGTGCAGCCATCAAATTATCCCCCTTTAGCTATCAGCAGACTGACTGGGGCCATCACAATGGTACTTTGTTACCACGTTGTAGGAAAAGGCCTTGAATTGTAACATATGCAGTTTCTTTGCCTGAAAACTGGCTTCTCAGAGACACACTGGCCGGGATTCTCCAACCCGGTGACGGGTCAGACAATCCCTGGTGGGGGGGGGGGGGGGGGGGGGGAAGAGAATCGCGCCCAGCTAGCCCCACGCAGGCTTCCCCATTCTCCGGCGCCAGTTTTCAGGCGTCAGTGGAATCGCCGCCATGCCGGTCGGGCCTGCTGACAGCGCCCCCCCCCCTCCACCCCCCCCCGGGGATTCTCCGGGCCCCGATGGGCCGAGTGGCCAATGAGTTTGGCCGAGTCCTGCCGGCATGGATTACTCGCCTCTCACATGGCAGGACTGGGAAGGTGAGTGTACGGGGGCCGTTCAGGAGGGTGGGGGGGGGGGGGGGGGGGGATCCAACCCCGGGCGAAGCCCCCACGGTGGCCTGGCCCGCAATCAGTGCCTACTGATCGGCGGGTGGGCTGGATCCGTGGGAGCCTACTTTACTCCATGCCGGGCCCCAGTAGGGCTCCGCCATATTGCCCGGGGGCTGGCACGGAGAAGGGAACCTCCGCGCATGTGCGAAAATACACCAGCCGTTCCGCGTATGCGCTGACACGCGCAGGCCATTACCCACCTGCTGGAGCTGTGGGGACGACTCCGGCGGCAACCTAGCCCCATAGAAAGGTGAGAATTCCTCACTTTCGGGGCGGTTGACGCCGGAGTCGTTGGCACCGGTTTTCCCGACGGCGGGAATAATAGCCCCATTATTACAGAATCTCGCCCCTTGTGTCCTTGTAATATCTGTTACACAGAGCAATTCTATGCTCTGAATTGAAAAATTCAAGTTATCCAGTGAAATGGTGGAACTGGGTTTTTTTTTTAAATATTGTATCTAAGAATGTTCAAATTGTCCTCTTCAGTCTGGTTCCGGATACGTTTGGCAAGGTGTTACTCGGGGACTGCTCATGTTCAATGGTGCTTTGCTATTTTTTTGACCTCTGGGAAATCCTCTCCACCGAGGCCTTAGAGTGATTTCCTTCTGCCAATGGAAAGGTCCCATGCAGATCGGGGCACCATTTTGGAAGACTGCCCTGAACTTTCCCCCCTTTCAGGTACCATCATTTCTGACCCACTGCCTACCTTGGGTAGGCCTCCGGGAACCCTCCCCCTCCCCCTCACACCGCTCTACCTGGTAAGGCCCCCAAAGCCCAACCACTGGCATTGCCAATCTGGCATCAAGGCACCCTGGAACTGGCAGTAGCCTTGCCATTATGGCAGTACCACCTGGACACCCAAGGTGCCTGGGTGGCACTGCCGGGGTGCCAGGTGCGCAGTGCCAAGGTGCTCAGGTGCCACAGGAGGAGCCAGTGTGCCATCCTGCCCTGTCTGTGACCACCCAGGAGTCTCTAATAGACTGGGAGACCCCCTCCAAGGTCCCATTATGCCTGGTCCACGTTTGTGTGGACCAGTACTAAAGGTCACCCTGGCAGGAATGGCTGTTGAGTCCCAAGCAGCAGGAGAATCCGGCGAAAGCTTGTGGCTCATTTAGGTCACGCCCAATGAGGGCGAGATCTAAATTGTGAGATCTTACAAGATTCCGTTGGATCTCACAAGACATATTGAGTGTTGCAAGTCTCAGGAGAAGCCTTGCGTGATATTCAATGGCCCCCTCCTGACACCAAGTCAGGTGTAACAAGGCCACTGAAGATCGCTTTATATACCAAAAGGCAACCAGGCACATTGGAGGAGTCCCTTGTGTGTGTTGATGGCAGCAGATTTCCTGGAGTCTTCGTCCAGTTCAAGTTGTAACTAAACGTGACTGAAGTGTAGTTTTGTATACCTGAGGCCTCCCACCAACTTTGCACAGAGATCTTCTATCCAAGGGATTGAGTACTTGTTGAGTTAGGCCGTTTGGTTTATAGAACATAGAACAGTACAGCACAGAACAGGCCCTTCGGCCCTCGATGTTGTGCCGAGCAATGATCACCCCACTTAAACCCACGTAACCCGTATACCCGTATACCCGTAACCCAACAATCCCCCCATTAACCTTACACTACGGGCAATTTAGCATGGCCAATCCACCTAACCCGCACATCTTTGGACTGTGGGAGGAAACCGGAGCACCCGGAGGAAACCCACGCACACACGGGGAGGACGTGCAGACTCCACACAGACAGTGACCCAGCCGGGAATCGAACCTGGGACCCTGGAGCTGTGAAGCATTGATGCTAACCACCATGCTACCGTGAGGCCCCTGAGTTTTTAATCTGGTGAGTTTTTAATCACCGCAGATTCTAACAGGGTTTAAGACAGGGACAATCAGGGCTGCCCATTTCGACAACTGTACGAGTTTCTTGATTCCTAATTCTTTCAAGAATATCAACTCTGCCTCGACTTTCTGATGTAGGGCATTTAGGACAGTCCTAGCTCTGAAGAATTTTCAGTGTGGATTTGGGATTCGCATATATTTTGGCCTTTACCCCTCGTATTCGGCCAAGCTCATTTTGAAGCACATCTTTGTACTTGCACAGGACATCTTGAAAAATGCCATATGATATCCTGAAAGTTTCTAGCTGGTTTAGCTTTATCTGATGTAACCAATCTCCCACCTTGGGGCTCAGCCCTTGTCCTTCCATAATGATCATGAGTAATTGAGCAGGCTGTTGTTGATACAACATTGCTTTCTCTTATATACGTTTCCAACTTGGCAATTGTGCTGTTTAGGTCCAGGAGTTGAACTCCTCTTTGAAGGTACTTGTAGGTTTGTTCGCCCATCATCATGGCTGACGTCCTGTGCCGACCTCCATGCTCAATGGTCGGCCATTGACCATAAAAACTATTTCTATGGGAGCCGTCTTGTTTACTTTAACCCTGTTTAACCTGCAAATCTTGGATTCCTCTTTGGGATTTTACTCCACTTTATGCATTGGAGTCGTGGTGTGATTTTAAAAAAAACTGGGTAAACCCTGTTTGGTGCGGCAACGTACTTGAATATGACCGCCCCTTTTACACTTGAAGCAAACAAAATCTCTGCAGTGGCACAGCTCTTTTGGGTGGTCTCTCCCACATCTGTAACATTCATCAAAATTCCTGGGCTGACAGCCTACTTTCCTTCCTTGCTTCCACCAACGATTCTGTTCCTGTGTTTTCTGTTCAGCCTCCTATGTGCCTGTCATTTGGGGTGCTCCCCTAACAGCCGCTCCACGTCACAGTTCACTTACATTGCCTTTCTGAATGCACTGTAACTCAGAAGCATCCTTCTTGGCACATTAAGACCATAAGACCATAAGACATAGGAGTGGAAGTAAGGCCATTCGGCCCATCGAGTGCACTCCGCCATTCAATTATGGCTGATGGGCATTTCAACTCCACCTACCAGCATTCTCACCGTAGCCCTTAATTCCTCGCGACATCAAGAATTTATCTATCTCTGCCTTGAAGCCATTTAGCGTCCCGGCCTACACTGCACTCTGCGGCAATGAATTCCACAGGCCCACCACTCTCTGGCTGAAGAAATGTCTCCGCATTTCTGTTCTGAATTTACCCCCTCTAATTCTAAGGCTGTGCCCACGGGTCCTCGTCTCCTCGCCTAACGGAAACAGTTTCTTTGCGTCCACCTCTTTCTAAGCCATGTATTATCTTGTAAGTTTCTATTAGATCTCCCCTTAACCTTCTAAACTCCAATGAATACAATCCCAGGATCCTCAGCCGTTCATCATATGTTAGACCCGCCATTCCAGGGATCATCCGTGTGAATCTCTGCTGGACACGCTCCAGTGCCAATATGTCCTTTCTGAGATGTGGGGCCCAAAACTGGACACAGTACTCCAAATGGGGCCTAACCAGAGCCTTATGAAGGCTCAGTAGCACATAGCTGCTTTTATATTCCAACCCTCTTGAGATAAATGACAACATTGCATTCGCTTCTTAATCACAAATTCAACCTGCATGTTTACCTTTAGGGAATCCTCGACTAGCACTCCCTTTGTACTTTGGCATTATGAATTTTCTCACCGTTTAGAAAGTAGTCTATGCTTGGATTCTTTTTTCCAAAGTGCAAGACCTCACATTTTCTCACGTTGAATTGCATCAGCCATTTCCTGCACCACTCTCCCAAACTGTCTAGATCCTTCTGCAGCCTACCCACTTCCTCAGCACTACCTGCCTGACCACCTAACTTCGTATCATCGGCAAACTTCGCTAGAATGCCCCCAGTCCCTTCATCCAGATCATTAATATATATGGTGAACAGCTGCGGCCCCAACACTGAACCCTGTGGGACACCGCTGGTCACCGGCTGCCATTCCGAAAAATAACCTTTTATCCCAACTCTCTGCCTTCTGTCAGACAGCCAATCCTCAACCCAATCCCACATTCAGTGGGATATTTTCATTTTAGCTAATAATTTTCTTTGTGCGTTAATTTTGTTCATGCCACAAACCAAACACGTGCAGCGTGTCGTTTAACGATGACCCGGATTCACAGTGTTCAGCCATTTGACAAAGTTTGGCTACAAAAGCCAAAATTGTCTCCCCTGGGTCCCTGATGGCCAAATCAAAGTTGCACATTATAATGGATGGTCTGGGGTGAGATGCTCTTTCCCAAGCATCACCAATTGGTAAAATGATTTTGCCTCTGGGGTCCCTGGGGCTGTCAAATGTTCATTGAGGTTATGTGTTTGGGGTCCACATACCGGAAGAAAAATGACCTTTTGCTTGTCTTCCCCAGTGACCTCAATAATGTTGAAGAAGTACTGAAGCCTCTCAATGTATTTGCTCTAGCTTTTGGCCCTCTGGTTGAACAGATGGAGTTTCCCCTATTATTGGCATTGTTTTCTCACTCACTTATTTTTTTTTCTCTGCCAATCTCATCTTTTCCGTTCCTTGTGGATTTATGAGCACCCTTTCCCCCATGAATTTCAAAGTTTGTGATCGTTGTCCGATTTAATCATGTCAACAATGTAATTGTTCAAGGTATCATAGAATCATTGAATTTACAATGCAGAAGGAGGCCATTCGGCCCTTCGAGGCTGCACCAGCCCTTGGAAAGAGCACCCCACTTAAGCCCCACCCCATCACCGTAACTCAGTAACCCCACCTAACCTTTTTTGAACACTGAGGGCAATTTATCATGGCCAATCCACCTAACCTGCACATCTTTGGACTGTGGGAGGAAACCATAGCACCCGGAGGAAACCCATGCAGACAAGGGGAGAACGTGCAGACTCCGCATAGATGGTGACTCAAGCCGGCAATCGAACCTGGGAACCTGGAGCTATGAAGCAACTGTACTAGGCACTATGTTACTGTGCTGCCCTGGACTCTTATGGATCCATGATCCATAGATCACTGAGGAGAGTTCTTGTATAACAAAGAGGTTTACTAGAAACAATACTATGCTATAACAATTTACAAGTACAGAGGTATATCATACAGGTCTTTACTCCTTGACTCCTGGGTCCACATTGAGCAGACCCCTGCTCCCTGCACTAACTTCTCAGCATTTGTCATGGTTTGTACTCTCAGACGCGATAGGCCCTGAGTGGGTAATGTGGCCCGCAAAAGATCGCTCCTTAAAGGAGCCACGCTACCACATGATTCATATCCCTTGATACCCTCCACCCAATGAGTCTTGAAAATCCAGTTAAGCCAGCACCTACAGTCTTTTGGGGAAACTAATTATTTTTCCCAAGAAAAAGTGACAATGATTTTACTCCTGAGTGACCAAGCTCTGCCCAATGTTTTTGGAATCTCTCGCAGGAAGAAAAAACTTCCATGTGCCTCCTCTACCAAATTCTTTTAGACTTTTAAACACTTTACCCATGACATTGTAAACTGAAGAAAATACCAGCATTGTTTGCATAACCCGGAATTAAACCCATGAAACCATGGCATCTTTTATTTAGGCATAAACTAGAAAACAGAGTTCCATCAAGTTGGGAGAAATTACCAAGTGCTCTGTTTTGTGTGACACAATAGGTGATCCCACCACAGCTAACAAACTGCTGGTTTCTTATAAACAGCAACTAAATAAATGGCATCGATATATTATTACTTGGCGATATGGGTATTGAGAAAATTGAGTCTGCAATGCTGTTAGGAGTAATGGTCTCGATAGATCTTAAATGGGATATAAATGTCACCTCTATATATAGCAAACAAATAGCTGAGTGTGCTACCTGACAGCGTTGATGCATGCTGGATTTCTACACTGGAATATGCTGCATGACCATAATGCAATAATTCGACCTTGTGTTGAATATGCATGGCAAGTTTGGTACGTTAGTTTGTCAACCGGGCTGTCAGCAAAATTGAATCAATTCAAGAAGAACCTTCTGAAAATCATTCTCCTTGACTACTCTTACCAGCAAGCATTATATTCCTATAACAACTGGAAATTAGGTGACAGATCTGCTGATCTTTGCAAAGTATTTATTTTACTTACAGGCACAAAAATGTTTTGCAGAAGTTGGATTGAAGTCAGTGAAGAGCACAAGACACTTTACCTCAAGGTGAAAGACAAATAATAAGTGATATTTAGAAACCTCAAAACTATTCATTTGGCACTAAAATAGTTGCTAGGACATTGATTTTACAGATATGTATGGGTAACTTTCAAAGTATGTTCCCTCGGATCTTAATTTGCAAAAATGATTATGGCCCCAATTTGAAATCGGGATGCGACTGCAGTGTTTGGATGGGAGACAGGGCAGAGTGACAACTTTGCTTGGCAACATGGTTGAAACCTGGAAACAGCATGGCAGGCCTTATATCCAAATCAGGTGCCCAAGTTCCACCTGAATCTGGCGGTCATCATTACTTGGCCGGGTAGGGGGGGGGGGGGGGGAAATCACTATGTGCGGAATTTCAGATAAAGGAATGGTTCCTGGCAATTGGATTGGAGAGGATGATGGTGGCAGTGATGTGGTCCAGAGGGATCACCACCAGGAGAGAAACGAGAACATGGTGCAGGAGAAGCTTATTCCTGCTCCACTCGGCCCATGAGGAGACCATGGAAACATCAATAATACCTACTTGGGCCTTTCCAGCCCAAATCCTGTTTGCTGATAAATTTCACTGCTTTGGGTACTACACGTTCGGGCAGCACGGTAGCACAGTGTTTCGCACAGTTGCTTCTCAGCTCCACGGTCCCAGGTTTGATTCCTGGCTGGGTCACTGTCTGTGCGGAGTCTGCGCGTTCTCCCCGTGTCTGCGTGGGTTCCTCCGGGTGCTCCGGTTTCCTCCCACAGTCCAAAGATGTGCAGGTTAGGTGGATTGGCCACGCTTAATTGCCCTTAATGTCAAAAAAGGTTAAGTGGGGGTTACGGGGATAGGGTAGATGTATAGGCTTGAGTAGGGTGCTCTTTATAAGGGCCGGTGCAGACTCAATGGGTCAAATGGCCTCCTTCTGCATTGTAAATTCTATGATCTACATTATTTGTGGTACCAAGGACAGAATAGTATACTCCCCGTTGCCGGGTTTGTAAGTTTCCACCTGTCACAACTTCTCTGCAATTTTATGCTGGAGCTTACTGATGACACAATGTTAGGTGGCATTGTAGACAGTGTAGATGATAGCATAAAATTACAAAGATATATTGATAGACTAGATCAGCGTTTTACAAACATTTTTTTCCTGGGACTTTTACCAACTGGCGGCCTTCGGAACCATACTGACCTACCTTTGCGACCCACGCTGGCCGACCTCCGTGACACACCATTATTGCTTACCTATGATGCGACAGGTGAGCCTGTTTGGTCCTCATAATCTCACTTGCTTCGTCATTCAATGTTACATTTTTGCTAAGGACTCCAGCTGACGATTGAAATGAAAATTGCTTATTGTCACAAGTAGGTTTCAAATGAAGTTACTGGGAAAAGCCCCTAGTCGCCACATTCCGGCGCCTGTTCGGGGACGCTGGTATGGAAATTGAACCATGCTGCTGGCCTGCCTTGGTCTGCTTTAAAAGCCAACGATTGAAGTTCTCACTGCATCCTTTGAAAGAAATCAAGAGATTTGTCCATAAACTCGCGATGCTTAGTCTTCAAAAGTCTTTGAAGATTTGACGGTATTACACTTTAATTTGCCAGTACTTCCCTGCAAATAATGCACAAGGGCTTTGCATCCTGATTTGCACTGGCACAATTAAAGCCATACCTCAAGAAATAATCATTATACTGTTTCGTTCCCGATTTCAGTTTCTTCTTCATGAGCTGTTCACCAGGCCCTGGAGTTCTGTGTAGAGCTAACACAGTATTGCTTTGTCCTGTCGTGGACTCTCCTGAAAAGCTCTCACCAGCTGATTCAGTTCCGAGATCCTGGCCTGTTTGTGTCTCTGGCCCTCTCTTCCTTATTACAAAATATTCTATCTTCAGTTCTACACACTGAAACTTACTTGCTGGCCACTACAAAATGGAGGAATCTCTCCTCTTTGATTCTGCAACCAAAGCACGTGGCATCAGTGTACATGCTGGGCGTGTGCCCTTCTTTCTGTTGCTGCCTCTGGC
Source organism: Scyliorhinus canicula (assembly GCF_902713615.1). Taxonomy (NCBI): domain Eukaryota; kingdom Metazoa; phylum Chordata; class Chondrichthyes; order Carcharhiniformes; family Scyliorhinidae; genus Scyliorhinus; species Scyliorhinus canicula. Next base: position 145,427,693 of record NC_052151.1, on the reverse strand, counting down.
GGAAATACACCATTGTTCATATTTAAAGGCCGGTCATGGTCGGCGTACTTTTTTTTTTACTTTGCATCTTTATTTCCAATGCCCAATTTTTCCAAGTTTCTGACTTATTACGACTGAAAATTAAGACAATTTCAGCTGAACATGCGCATCCTTAGATTTACATACAAACTTTGTTTTAAATATATTCCCATTTCTTTAGAAATTGAAACATGTACAGAAAGAAGTATAATCTTATTTTTACTTTGCAAACTATGACTTTAGATGAGATGAAATAACTTCTCAAACACGTACAATGCCAAAATATTTCTTGCAGGTTCCCCTGCATTGCACTATCCAAATATCCAAGTCATCTCCTCCTCCATTCTCACCGAAAGCACTTACTTCCTGGTTTCCAGAGAGTGACCACACAAAGTGATGATTGTGTTGGTTTCTTCCTGTGTTGACATGTGTCAGCCGTGTTGATTGGCCTTGTTTGATCGTTATCTCGTGCTGACAAACCAGGCCTACTTCACTCTCACAGTCCAGTAGCTGCATCCCCCCCACCCCAAGTCACAGACTGCTGACCATTTGCTAACCAGTACTTCACGTCATGGGAGTGCGAGCGGAGGTTGTGCCTGATGTGTTATCTGTGCTGGTCTAACATCGACTGCAACTGGACGCAGTAAAACGAATAGAAACAGGCTTCTGACACAGGATATGATCCAACACTGTTTTATTGAACCTGTTGATTGCTGTACATAATCTGCTGTGGGTTGACACTCAGTGGCGGACTGGGTCTAAAAATATTGGTTGCCAGGAGACAAAGGGGGCCCACCCACAACTACAATGCTATCATTTAATTTTCATAACGAATAAATCAAATTTTCTAAAAATACATATGGAAAAAAGGGTACAATTAAAATATTTGTGGAAAAAATGTGTATTTCTTAGTAATTACAGTGTACATGTACTGTCCATATTACTGGCAGTAGATACCAAATGTAAATACAGAATGTTATAATTGAATTTTTAATTTTTTTTTAATTTTAAGTAATTGGTTGATATTTTTAAATAGTTTACTGCACAATTTACACATTAACAGATAGTTCAAAAGCACAATAGAGCATCTGCCAATAATTGCTTCTGCATCCAAATCATCTAACAATTCCTTTTCAATGGATAGCAACAAGTATGATTCCAAATTCTCCTCAGACAGCGAATTTCTTAACCTTGTCTTTATGATCTTTAGCTTTGAAAATGCCAGAATTTTTAGTACACACGATGGGCAAGTGCTGCAAATTTTACAATTGTTGCAACTGGAATCCATATTCTCACCATCATTAAGCAATAGCTTTAATACATCAAAGTTTGAAGCAAAAGAAAACAATTCCAATATTACTTGACCTTTGCTGATTTGTGGAAACAGCTTAATAATACCTTCCAATGCTTCATCTTCAAGACCCTTCTCTGCAATAGTTTTAAACTTTTCTGGGTCCAAGCAGGACAAATCTTTATACAACTGTTTGTGTTGTACAAAGCGTGATTCTAGTGACTGGACAATGCTGTCCATTATTAGGTTAAACACATTTACTCGAAAATCAGCTAGAGAATCTGAGGAATTTCTTTCATCATCAATAAGCTCATCTGCCATTCTTTTCTTCTTCCTCTGCCTCTTAACTGGCAATGCTGTTTCCAACGCATCAATTTCCAATGTTTGATTTTCATCCATATTCATCTGTGAAATCCTGTCATTACATTTATTTACAAATTCCAAAGCCTTGCTGTGAACGTTATCAAATGTTCTTGTCTGTTCCTTCAAATTTGTTGTAGCTGAACCAAACTCCATGCAGTAAACATATCTAAACCACTTGTCTGTAGATAACTTGATAACGGGGTTGTAGTTTCAAATATATACAAGTAAGTTTAGTCAGCACGGTAGCATGGTGGTTAGCATAAATGCTTCACAGCTCCAGGGTCCCAGGTTCAGTTCCCGGCTGGGTCACTGTCTGTGCGGAGTCTGCACGTCCTCCCCGTGTGTGCGTGGGTTTCCTCCGGGTGCTCCGGTTTCCTCCCACAGTCCAAAGAAGTGCGGGTTAGGTGGATTGGCCATGCTAAATTGCCCGTAGTGTCCTAAAAGTAAGGTTAAGGGGGGAGGTTGTTGGGTTACGGGTATAGGGTGGATACGTGGGTTTGAGTAGGGCGATCATTGCTCGGCACAGCATTGAGGGCCGAAGGGCCTGTTCTGTGCTGTACTGTTCTATGTTCTAAGTAAATGCTGTCAATATGGTTTCAAACTTTAGAAGACTTTGAAGTAAAACATTTGCTTCATGTTTTGTTTTTGCATCAAACTTTTCTGAATCTTGTATCATTGATAAGCATGTCAATAGACTTACGAAAGCACTGGCAGCGGCATCATCAAAATGTCCAAATATAGGTGTTGCTGCATTGGATTTTCCTGACCATCTGGCCTCACCAATTAGCTTTAATGGTTTCATTTTTTCTTGTCCTAGATGTTTTCCAACAACTTCTATCCATACAGCCATTCTCTTGTATGATGCTTTCACAAAAGTTGGTATATTCTGGAGCAAATTGAAAAAAGAAACTGCAGGCACACAACATTTTGTTGTTTCAGTTATCACCAAATTCAAGACATGGGCATAGCACCATATATGAACACGTTGATCAGCCACATCAGCAATTTTACTTTGTAGGCCATTATACTGGCCATGGTAGCTTGCAGCGCCATCTGTGCTGTCAGATAAACATTTTTGGGGTTCAATTTTAAGATGCTGTAATGTTTCAATCAATAGATCAAAAAGTCCCTATCCTGTGCCATCATTACTTGGCACAACTGAAAGTAGTCGCTCACAGATAATACCTTTAAGCACATACCGAATAATAATGCTAAACTGATCGATGGATGAATTACCTTGTGTTGAATCAACCTGAATAGAATAATATTTTGCTTGAGAAACTTCATGACTAATTCTTTCTTGTATCATATTCTCCATAATTTTGATTAACATGTTTATAGTTGTTTTACTCAGGTATGTAACAAGCCCACCACGGCCTTTACTTTGAGCCTTTCCTTGTTGCTCTAATCGTTTGATTCTTTGTTTAGACTTGTTTTGCACTGCAGAAACGTGAGCTGCCATAATGGGGTCATATTTTGCCATCAACTGCACGGTAGCTAAAAAATTGCCATGATTCAGAACCTCATTATCTAGAGTGTAGGCCGATTCATTTCTGTGACCTCGAAAAGGAAGTGCTTGCTTGCCTAACATCTTTATGATGTCTATAATCCTCATGACAATACTTCTCTGCTTCAATACTTCTTCTTTCCTTTTAATTAGTGATGCTGCAAAAAATTTATCTAAGGTGCCATCATTAACCACACTGATATATTTCTGAGCATTTCTGACATGTGTTGTCGATTCATGTAAAGTCAAGCTCTGGCTAATACGCCTGTAGTCACTAAAGCCATGTACAAAGGGTGATGGATTACAAGTGTTGGGAAACTCAAAGGCTAAGCAGAATGAACAATATAAGCATCTATTTTCTTTGTTATATGTTAGCCATTTTCTTGGGACTGAGTCATTCATAATTTTCCTCTCATACAAACGAGCATCAAATGGCAGATCATCAAGTGGCTGAAGTGGATGTTCAGCAAAAAACTGTTTTAGCTTTGCTCGTGATGGATATTGGAAGATTCCAGTAATTGATCTTTCATTTTCTTGCGTAGGTTCATTTACAGGATGTGCTTCAGAAACCAAGTCATTTATGCTTGAAGGAATATCTGATTCCCTGTCACTAGTTGAAGCTATGTGTTCAGATGTTGCAACTACAGGCAGTACAGATACCGGAACAAGGAAGCCAGAAGAAATATTGGGCCTGGGTTGATTAGTAATGGATGCACTTGTATTTGTCTCTACATTCAAAGTAGCTCTTCTCTGTTCTTGTAACTCGCATGTCATTGCATCATCACCATGAGCATTGTTTCTTGCTTCTTGATTATTTGTTGCAGAACTGGATATTGATGTGGATTGTACTTGTGGTATTATAAACTCTGTAATAGGCCTGCATCGCTTGGCTGATTCCTTCCTTTCTGCTTCTTTTTGTTCTTTGCATTTTAGTGACCCAGATTTATGCTTTTTCTTTTCCATGCTGGTAGGGGTAATATTCCTGAAATAAAAACTTAATTAAAAATAGCCCACATTGGGAAAAATTAATATTGATGATTGCAAAAATAACTTGAAGGAACGCCAGATAAACCCCTACTTGATAAAAAATATAAAATAACTTACTTACACTTCAATAGGCTATGTTCATTAGTCAATACTACTGTGGCCTATGCAGCTTCAGAAGAGGAGACAATCCACTGTCCAGTGTTCACACCAGCAAGCAACTGAGACAACTGTTGAAACTTAGAAGTTTAGTCCGACTATAGTAAGACATTAAGAATGGTCCCACGACCAAAGTTAACATGTCCAGTTTGATACCAGTGTAGTGTTACAAGTCGCAACCCTTTGTGTTTAGCGATCATGGCTTATCACTTCAATATCTTTGACCTCATGATTCACGGTCAAAGGTACCGCTTCTCCTTTTTGGTGATCTCACGGCCCTATGTACTGCTTGATATCCTTTCAAGTTGCCGACCATCTCAAATCACGAACTGTAACTTTATCTTTAAATTCACACACTCTTGCTGAAAACGTGGATTTCCAACTATGTCCGACCCGGGTGAACCAGCCCCCCCCCCCCCCCCCCCCCCCCTCCACTCCTTTCCACATCCGTTTAACACTGCTTCGTTCCCTCATGCACTGAGTGATTATTTGTTTGTTTCTTTATTGCACTTTTATTTGGTATTGCTCTTTTTAAAAACAATTATATTTTATTAAGTTAGAATACAAATCTCAGGAAAGAAGTTGGAGATTTATTTACCTAATTAATTATAATTTTTAAGGGCCCTTCAGAGATTCACTGGCCCCTTCTTGGCTCTCCGGGCGCTGGATCGATGTACCGGCTGAACCAAGACTACTGCTTGATATCCTTTGAAGTTGCCGACCATCTCAAATCAAGAATTGTAACTTTATCTTTAAATTCACACACTCTTGCTGAAAACATGGAATTTCCTTAATTATGCCCGACCCGGGCCCCCCTATTCCACATCCTTCCACTACCTCCCCTGCTTCTTTCCTTTTCATGCACTGCTTATTTGTGTCCTGTTCTCTTTTTTTTCTTATTCCTTTTTATTACTAAAACTGTTGTCTGTGTTTGTTTCTTTATTGCATTTTTATTTGATATAGGGGGCCCACTTGCCATCGGGCAAGCTGACACCCTGGCCAGTCCTCCACTGTTGACACTGTATTAACCTAACTGATAACCACCTACTGGCTTGACCAGACTAGCTCTCTATCACATGCTGATGATGTCCATTGGCCTGTGCTCTGCGACTCTCTCCCGAGCCGTGTCCTGTGAGAGAGAGAGAGCCTTAATGCCCTGTGGGCTTTATAGTGGTGATGTCCTGTCTGGTGATTGGTTGTTCTGTGTCGTTTGTGTTCATTGGTTATCCAGAATATCAATCACTGCCTGTCTGCATCTCTTGACATACGTGAGTGGATATTATGACAGTGCCGGCTGTTAAATCGCTTGACCACAGAGCCGCAGGCTGCATACTGCCTGGACAAGTACCAGAGCGGTGCTCCAAGCTGGGGCCGCCACCGTTAGCATCACGCAACCACGTGGACACCCGTCAGCCCTTGTCCCCACTCCCTGCGTGCACGGTGACAAGCACACAGTCCAGCCTTGCGTCGCCCCGCCTCCTCAAACACCACAACCAATCAGGACTGCCTGTGGTCGGCATTCTTAAAAGCCGGTCACCGCCGTTGGGGTCGTCTTCCCGCAATCAGGAATGCCAGAACCGATTGCTCCACAAACCTCCTGATGCCCACCCGCGACCCTGAGTTTGAAAAACCCTGGACTAGGTGAGGGCAAAACTGTGGCAGATGGATTTCAATGTAAGTGTGAGGTTATCCATTAACCTTGATGTTGCTAATTATTTGATACATTCTCATTACTAAATGCACTGGAATACAAGCATCTATTCATTATATGAAACATTTTATGAAACATTTTATGAAACAATGTCTGAATTTCTGCAGACATGGCACCAAAGTTCAATAGTTTATTCATTATCTGAAACAGTGACTATCCTTTTGCAGGCAGAGTGTTTTGAATAATTTTGTTTTCTCGCTATACACTCAATCAATCCTTAAAGGCATCACATAAATCAATGAATCAATATATCAATAATTTATCGCTACCTTCCCTGTCCTGAGACCTTCAAAACCTACCTCTTCCTGGAATCACAGGGTTTAGGCTCCGGGAATGCACGCTGTCCCAGTCCTGTCAAATGGAGGGTCTGGTACTGCAGGGACCAGAGAGCTTCTGGCCAATCAGCTTGGTCCCTTCTGGCCCAGGTTTTCTAGGACTGTGGTGTTTTCCTACCCATCTGTTTCCAGTAAGAAGTCTTACAACACCAGGTTAAAGTACAACATGTTTGTTTCAAACACTAGCTTTCGGAGCAGATTCACCCGAGGAAGGAGCAGTGCTCCGAAAGCTCGTGTTTGAAACAAACATGTTGGACTTTAACCTGGTGTTGTAAGACTTCTTACTGTGCTCACCCCAGTCCAACGCCGGCATCTCCACATCATCATCTGTTCCCATCAAGATTGTCTGCCCCACAGTGATTTCACGCTTGAATGAGAGTGAATTGGCTCAAGATGGGACTTCCGCCCCTCACTTGGGAGGAAATCCCACCTCTGAGAGCTGGCAGTCAATCTAGCGCCAGGAGCTGCAGTGGACACGACTGGGACTGCATGCAGTCCCTGCATACCCGCTCCATTGTAACATTGCAGGGAAGCCGCGGTGGCCGGGAAGCCAGCGGGGAGCCCATCCAATGGTGGAAGTGAGAGTACATCACAAACAAAGAAAAAATATTTTTTCCCACTTAACGCCCCTCATCCCCCCACTCCCCCTTGCCTCTTTGTCTCATACAATGTGATTTTTTACAGGAGGGCTCAAGTTTGAGAAACATATGTTTTTGATACTTTATGCACTGTTTAATTTTATGTGTCATTCATGATTGAATACATATTACTTGTGCCCATCTGTTTTTAGTTATAATTCTTCTTAAATTGTAATGACATTTGAAAATGTGAGATGAATGGAACTTTCCCAAATGACAAATTGACACTTTATGCTGCAACTTGAAAATCTGTATGATATAAATCTTGGTGGCAAAATTAATTTACAAAGTTTAAAAATTTACTTTCCTTATGTTGAAAATGTGGACATGGTATATAAGTAACCTTATTGGGATTCCACATGGTCTGTTCTGCCATAAAGGCATGGTGTTGTGATCTTACTATGATAGCAATATAAAACTAGCAGTACAAACAGTACTATTTAACAAAAGGATTATGGACATGGCAGGAGTGCTTAGTGATGCTGTATGCCAGCAAGTTGTTCTTTCAACACTAGAACCTGAGTTTCACAGGATCTAAATTAATTTTATTACTGCATGTAGGGGCCTTTTGGAACAAGGTTACGCAGTTTCAATATACTTCCAAATGGGCACTGGTCCACAGAACAGAAATGATTATAATTTGGAACTCAGTGAGGCTCTAAACACAGCTTGGTTCGTAATGGAAATATTCACAGCATACAACATGTACGTTCTCCTGAGGTTGCTGTTAGTGGAAATTGGGGCAGAAGTTTGACTCCATGCTGTTTGTTATTGATATAGGAAGGCAGATTACTGCTATCTCATACCCTGATAGGCACAAAAATCGCAGAATCAAAGTATTGCTGAAGAAAGACATGTTGTCGAAGCTTTGTGTCTTGCACTCATGAGGACAATTCACAAGAATATCAAATTTAAAAGGTTACTGCATGAGAAAAAAGTGCTGATTTGTTGACCATTGCCATGGAGAATCACCAGTTAATCAGCGCTCTTCTCATGAAGTATAAATTGTCATTCCATTTACATTTCGTATTCTTATGAATTGTCTTGATGAATGCAAAACAAAAAGATTTGACAACATGTTTCCTTTCAGAAATGCTCAAATTCTGGTCTACCTGATGAGACCATCAATTCACGCGACACGTGGTTAGAAGTGAACAGTGGTTTTAATTGTCTTACAACAGCGCCTGCCTGTGACGAGATGAACTCTAGATAAACTGGCAGGCAGGCTCCGACTGCCAAGCTTTATACAACCAGTGGGGGGGGAGGAGTCATGGGCAGAACCAAGGGTGGAGCCCAGTACAAACTTCCATACATTCCCAGTACACCTCCCCCTAGGGGCAGAGCCGTGCAACTGCTCGTGTGCCGAGCTTACAGAGGCATGGTACAACATGTGTGATAACAGTGTGAATTATGCTATTATGATTCACCACATTCACTCCCTGTAAAAAAATCAAGTCCGGCGGGGGTGATGGTTTACAGATTGAGCCTGTCCGGTGGTTGAGTTGTCCGTTGTGATCGGCGGAGCACCGGGGTTGCAGTCTCTTCTGGTGGCTGGATGATCACGGTCGGTTGGGGTACGATGGCGGACTCCGGGGGTGATTCTGTCCGAGCTTCGTACCCGTCTGGTTCGACTGGGGAGTGGGGGCGCTGGGAGCTTGCGGGTGTGGGCGCGTGGAACATGTGTAGTGAACTGGTAGGCGCTGGGGCGTGGGGTGCTGCAAGTTGGCTGGGATGAAGTGTGAGGGGTACCTCGGCGGTGGTAGTGGTGGGGTTTGATCCTTCAGGCGCAAGGTCCCGGAGGGATACGGTGTCCTGACGGCTGTCAGGGAACTCTATGAAGGCGTATTGGGGGTTCGAGTGTAGTAGGAGCACTTTTTCCACAAGTCGGTCAGTTTTGTGTGCCCTGACGTCTTCCTGAGGAGCACTGGGCCCGGTGTCTTCAACCATGCCGGGAGCGAAACCCCCGTGGTAGTACCCCTGGGAAAGATAAAGAGCCGCTCGTGAGGGGTCTGATTGGTGGCGGTACACAAGAGGGACCTAATAGCGTGGAGCGCGTCTGGGAGGACTTCTTGCCAATGGGAGATCGGGAGATTCCTGGATCGGAGGGTCAGTAGGACGGTCTTCCAGACCGTCACATTCTCCCTCTCCACCTGCCCATTCCCCCTGGGGTTATAGCTGGTAGTCCTGCTCGAGGCGATGCCCTTGTCGAGCAGGTACTGACGCAGCTCCTTGCTCATGAAGGACGAACCCCGGTCGCTGTGCACATAGCTGGGGAAACCAAACAGGGTGAAGATACTATGCAGGGCCCTGATGACTGTGTGGGAGGTCATGTCGGGGCACGGGATAGCAAAAGGGAATCGGGAGAACTCGTCGATGACATTTAGGAAGTACACATTCCGGTTAGTTGAGGGGAGTGGCCCTTTGAAATCGATAGCGAGGCGTTCAAAGGGCCTAGAAGCCTTGATCAGGCGGGCCCTGTCTGGTCTGTAGAAGTGCGGTTTGCACTCCGCGCAGATCGGGCAATCCTGGTGACGGCTTTTACCTCCTCGGTGGAGAAAGGCAGATTTCGTGCTTTAATGTAGTGGGCGAGCCGGGTGACCCCCGGGTGGCAGAGGTCATTGTGGATGGCTTTTAAGCGGTCGCACTGCGTGCTGGCGCAGGGCATCTGGGGGCTCGTTGAGCTTCCCCGGTGGATACATAATATCGTATTTGTAGGTGGAGAGTTCGATCCTCCACCTCATTTTTAATTTTGCCCCTTTGCGAGTTGTCAAACATGAAGGCAACCAATCTTTGGTCGGTGATGAGGGTGAACCTTCTACCTGCGAGGTAGTGCCTCCAGTGACGAATAGCCTCCACAATGGCTTGTGCTTCCTTTTCGACCAAGAAGTGTCGAAGTTCCGAAGCAGAGAGGGTTCGGGAGAAAAATGCGGCTGGTCTCCCTGCCTGATTTAGTGTGGCTGCAAGAGCTACCTCTGAAGCATCGCTCTCAACCTGGAATGGAGTGGATTCATCCATCGCCCGCATGGCCGCTTTGGCGATGTCCTCCTTGATGCAGTTGAAGGCCTGACGGGCAGCGCCGGCCCTAGGGTTGCTGGCGCCCCGGGCAAGCTGAACTTCGGCGCCCTTCGGGGGGGGGGGGGCCGAGGCGGGGGGGGGGGAGGTGGGGGGGGCCCGAGGCGGGGGGGGCCCGAGGCGGGGGGGGGCGAGGCGGGGGGGGGGGCCCGAGGCGGGGGGGGGGGCCCGAGGCGGGGGGGGGGGGGCGAGGCGGGGGGGGGTCCCGAGGGGTGGGGGCGGGGCCGAGGGGGGGGGCCGGGGGGGCCCGAGGGGCGGGGGCGGGGCGGGGCCGAGGGGGGCCCCGAGGGGTGGGGGCGGGGCCAAGGGGGGGGGGCGGATGGAGGGGGAGGCGGATCGGAGGGTGGGGGGGCGGAGGAGGCCGCCCTGGGGGAGGGCGGCCACCGCGCATGCGCTGGTTGGCACCGGCCCAACTGCGCATGCGCGGGACCCGAGTCTCTGGCGCCCCCTAGCACATGGCGCCCCGGGCGACTGCCCGAGTTTCCGGTGCCTTGGGCCGGCCCTGCTGACGGGCCTCAGCTGACAGGGGAAAAAGTGTGTCCTTAAATAGTGGGCGGGCTTTGTCCACATACTGAGGGACCCACTGGGCATAATATGAAAAGAACCCCAGGCACCGTTTGAGGGCCCTGGGACAATGAGGGAGAGGGAGTTGTAAGAGGGGGCGCATACGGTCCGGGTCGGGGCCCAGGACTCCGTTTTCCACGACATAGCCGAGGATGGCTAGTCTGGTTGTGCGGAAAACGCATTTCTCCTTGTTGTATGTGAGATTAAGCTTCTGGGCCGTCTGGAGAAATTGATTGAGGTTGGCATCGTGGTCCTGCTGGTCATAGCCATAGATGGTGACATTATCCAAGTACGGAAACGTGGCCCGCAGCCCGTACTGGTCCAGCAATCGGTCCATTGCTCGTTGGAACACCGAGACCCCATTTGTGACGCCAAAGGGAACCCGGAGGAAGTGGAAGAGGCGGCCATCGACCTCGAACGCCGTGAAGTGGCGGTCCTCCGGGCGGATTGGGAGCTGGTGGTTTGCAGACTTCAGATCCACCGTGGAGAAAATACGATACTGGGCTATCTGATTCACCATGTCTGCAATCCTGTGGAGGGGGTACGTGTCGAGGAACGTAAACCGATTAATAGTCTGACTATAGTCTACAACCATGCAGAGTTTTTCCCCGGTTTTGACGACCACCACCTGAGCTCTCCAGGGGCTGTTACTGGCCTCTATGATCCCCTCACGTAGGAGCTTCCGGACCTCGGTTCAAATGAACACCCTGTCCTGTAGGCTGTACCGCCTGCTGCGAGTGGCTACGGGTTTACAGTGCAGAGTGAGATTGGCAAAGAGAGGAGGGGGGGATTCACAGCGTGGCTAGGCTGCAGATAGTGAGTGGGGGTAGAGGTCCGCCGAAGCTGAGGGTGAGACTCTTGAGATTGCTCTGAAAATCGAGTCCCAGTAAGAGTGGGGCGCAGAGTTCGGGCAGGACATACAGTTGCAAATTAGAGTAACTAGCGTCTTGGATCGTTAGAGCCGCGACAGTGAGTCCTTGGATGTGGACAGAGTGGGAACCTGAAGTGAGGGAAATAGTTTGCCGTGCAGGAAAAACAGGGAGCGAACAGCATCTTACCAGATCTGGGTGTACGAAGCTCTCGGTGCTCCCGGAGTCGAAAAGGCAGTGTGTACTGTAACCGTTGATTTGGACCGTTGTCATAGAGTTGTGGAGATGTTTTGGGCGCGATTGGTCCAGTGTGACTGCGTTGAGTTGCGGGTAGTCGGGTGCTCGGTCGGCTGCGCTGGGATGGCCCCGCGATGAGTGCCCGCTGAGGTCACAGTCTTCAATCAAATTTTCTGAGTTTGGAGAGGATGGAGCTCAAGATGACCTCCCCCATGAGTCGCACGTGGTCGGTCGCGTGGTGGGGTCCGCCAAGATGGCGGCCCCCATGGATTGCACGTGGCGGGCGGGGGTGGAGTCGGGGTATAGGCCGCAGCGTTCCGGGGCCTGCGGGCCTGCGAGTGCAGAGAACCGTTGCTTTGTGCTACGGGAGGGTTAGGGGCTGGGGCCTTCCTTGCCAGACACACTCTGGCGTAGTGATCTTTTCACCCGCAGCTGCTGCAGGTTGCGTTGCAGGCCGGGCAGTGCTGCCGTGGGTGCTGGGACTGCCCACAAAAGTGGCAGGCTGGGGCAGTATGGTGGCTGGGCGGCCACGTGGCGCAGGCCTGGGGCAGTCGCTGGTCGGGGGCCCGTGACGGGGTCGCGGAGTCCGCAGGAAATGAGGTGAGACTACGAAACGAGACCTCCATAGTTGTAGCGAGTTCAACAGTATCTTCTAAATTTTGAGCCCCTTTCTCCAGCAGTTGCTGGCACACGTAATTCGATCTAAGGCCTGCAACAAAGACATCGCGGACAGCAAGTTCTCTATGTTCAGCAGCATTTACTGCCTGGTAATTACAGTCCCGGGATAAGGCTTTCAAGTCTCTTAGAAATTCTTCTCACGATTCTGTGGGGCGCTGGCGGCGAGTAGTAAAAACGTGGCGCGCGTAGACCTCATTGACGGGCCTCACGTACATTTTGTCGAGTAGGGCCAGTGCCTCTGTATATGACCCGGTACAATTTAACTGAGTAGATATACGATGGCTCACCCTTGCGTGCAGTAGGTTGAGTTTCTGCTCCTTCATCGTTTGTGGGGTGCTTGCTTCAGCCAGGTAGGCCTTATAACATCGGAGCCAATGTGAAAAGATTTATTTCGCCTCTGCATCCTGTGGGTCGAGTTCCAGCCGATTAGGCTTGAGGGCTGATTCCATAGTCGTTCCTTACTGTTTCTTAAGACGATTACATTTATGAGACCATCAATTCACGCGACACGTGGTTAGAAGTGAACAGTGGTTTTAATCGTCTTATAGCAGAGCCTGCCTGTGACGAGATGAACTCTAGATGAACTGGCAGGCAGGCTCCGACTGCCAAGCTTTATACAACCAGTGGGGAGGGAGGAGTCATGGGCGGAGCCAAGGGTGGAGCCCAGTACAAACTTCCGTATATTCCCAGTACATCTCCCACTAGGGGCAGAGCCGCGCAACTGCTCGTGTGCCGAGCTTACAGATGCATGGTACAACATGTGTGATAACAGTGTGAATTATACTATTATGATTCACCACACTACCAAACGACAAATGGCATCAAAAATGGTAAAATACGAAATTTGACACAAAGAACAATGGAATTCAATAACATTTCTTGCCTGGGTCTTTTTTGTAACCATAAAACAGGGACGGTTCATTAAATGTTTTATTTTGAATAATATAAAAACAGGGAGAATGGTAACAGTATGGCAAGGCTATTGCTTTCAATCCTCTTTCTCACTCAGAATGGATGATGACTGTGACAATGCATGGAGAGAGAGAACTTTCATTTCTTTAGTACCTTTCGTGACCTCAGAATGTCCCAAACACTTTAAAGACTGAAAACTTTTGTTATAAAGTAGAAAATGCAGCTGCTTAATTTTCACAGCAACATCCTGGATTATTTGTTTCAAAGGCAGCACAGTAGCCCAGTGGTTAGCACTAGTGCTTCACAGCGCCAGGGACCCGGGTTTGATTCCCGGCTTGGGTCACTGCCTGTGTGGAGTCTGCACGGTCTCCCCATGTCTGCGTGGGTTTCCTCCGGGTGCTCTGGTTTCCTTCCACGTGTCCCGAAAGACGTGCTGTTAGGTGATTTGGACATTCTGAATTCTCCCTCTGAGTACCTGAAAAGGTGCCTGACTGTGATGACTAGGGGATTTTCACAGTAACTTCACTGCCCTGTTAATGTAAGCCTACTTTTGACACCAGTAAAGATAATGGTTGAGGAAATAATATTGATTGTGATACCGGAAAAACTCTTCTTTGATTAGTGTGGGAGGGCAAATAAGGTTTTTGTTTAAAGCTTCATCCAAAAGGTGTCATCCTGATTGTGCAGCACTCCCTAAGTGCTGCACTGAAGTGTCAGTGCTCAAGTGAGGCTTGAGCCCAGAACCTTTTGAGCTCACAGGTGAGAATGTTGCCACTGAGTCAAGACTGACATCCAAACCAGCAGTCTATGCAAATCATAATTCATTTATGTACAGTGCCCTACTTTTGATTACTTGGAATTTTCGCATGGTAAGTTTACTTGAAGTTGTTTACATCGAAAATACAAGATGATGTTCTCAGTCTGAAAGGTCTAATACCTATTGATTTTGAGAGAAAATAGAGAAAAAAGATATCAACAGTGTTGTCAGCATTAGTCATGTATATTTGGATTCCAATTCAAAGATATTCAAAGGTTATTAATATTTATCTTATGCATTGTATTTGTTACATTCAACAATCTATCAAAATCTGAGATTGCTTCTACATTCAGATTGATTGAATTGACATAGAATTACTCAGAAAATGATCAATAAATGGAATGGTCTTCCCAGTCCGATATTGGCTTTAACATGGGTGGATGCCCGAGAGGGAGTGACCATTATTAATGGGGAATGTACTGAGGTTCATAGCCAACTTCATTCTCATATCTTTCCAGAAACAATTAGGGAAGGACAGAAAGCCCTCAGATGGAAAAAAAAAGACATAGGGAAGTATGGCAAGTTTCATTATCTGACTGTGGAGGCATGACCTGATCCTATACCAATATTTCATTTTCTGCATGCCAAAATCTGGTAAACTTGTCCATTAATTAAAAAATAAAGGTTTTTCATTCTCGTGCTTGTAACAGAATAGATGATGCGAAAGCTTCTGGCATGAGGACATCATTGTCTTTATCTCAATGCCATTTTCCATACTTGTTGAGTAGGTGCATTGTCATTCTCTGCCATTTCTCTTATTGTTTTTCCCTTAAGCCCCATCTTTTCCAAAACAATTCTCATTTGATTTTCATATCATAATGTAATTTATTAAAGCCACTTTTGCTGAATCCCTTTTCTACATAAAATGCTACATCCACTTGGAGGTATTTTTTCGCAGTGTCAGATCCAATTGTTGGCAGCTCGCTGTGAAAGGACAATAACACCCAAATGTCAACACAATTGGAGCAGCGTTCATTGTAAATTTTGCCAGCCTTTTGCAATGAATGCATTTGCAAATTGGACCCTCTTTAATGTTACTTTGAGCAAAATTATATTTTCACTGGCTGAGTCTATTTGCTTGACATCATATCAGTTTAAAGCAATGTATTTTGATATTTGAAATGTTGCAATTATCCACTGTTTATTCATATATGCCCATCTCTTGTATTTATCTTGATGTTTAACAGTCAGATTCCTTGCTCAGTCATTGCCGTTAGACACATACGGGATTGAGTAGATCATGTTACTCATTGCACAATACTTTCTGCAACTCAATAAAGTTGGTTCTGTCATCTAATGCTGATTTGCAATCTGATTTCACAAAACAGCCCTGCAGAACTAAAATATTGCTTTGAAAAAAAGTAATCAATGGCTGGAGAAGAAGTTTAATATATTGTCCATTATCTTTCTATGCAGCAGCTATATGTGTTTGCTGAACTTCAAAGTCAGGTCGGAAATTACGATTGATTTTTCTGATGTGATCATAGCTCCATATACAAAAGTAAATGGTGTATAGACATAGTGATGAACTGAATGGAGACTTGCTGCACAAATGTGCCACTCTATCAGGCTTTAATATCAAACTCCATTGATACATTTCTGCTATTCAGAATAACAATGAGTCACAGAAAAGTAATATTTAAACTGGGCTCTGCTGCAATAATTAAATGATCTGCTGGATTAATGTGATTAGGTTTTGGCATAGTGGATCATTGGGCAGCACGATACCACAGTGGTCAGCACAGTTGCTTTACAGCTCCAGGGTCCCAGGTTTGATTCCTGGCTTGGGTCACTGTCTGTGCGGAGTCTGCACGTTCTCCCCATGTCTGCGTGGGTTTCCTCCGTGTGCTCCGGTTTCCTCCCACAGTCCAAAGATGCTCAGGATAGGTGGATTGGCCATGATAAATTGCCCTTAGTGTCCAAGGGGTTGGGTGGGGTTACTGGGTTACGGGGATAGGGTGGGGGCATGGGCTTGAGCAGGTTGCTCTTTCCAGGGGCTGGTGCAGACTTGATGGGCCAGGTGGCCTCCTTCTGCGCTGTAAATTCTGTAAATTCTACGATCATAGCTCCAATGCACAATATCACAAGAGTTCCATGAGATAGGATTGTGCTTTTCATTTTCCACATGGAATATCCCAATTCCATTGCAACACAATTTTGCTATGTTGTCTGGCTAATTCACTCGATTCAGATGAAAGTCTTGATAGCAGTATCAGATGTAGCCCTGGACAGAGGCCACTTATTAAGACACGGCAGGTGGACAGCCAATTATTTAGTTGGATTCATTCAGCACAGTTTAAAGTGACTAAAACAATTGAAGACACTACACTCCCCATACACTCTCATCCCAGTCAACAAGATGGCAGCAAGGAGAGTGGCACCCCGATTCACTGATACTGAACTGCAGACCCTACCAGACGCAGTGGAGGAGAGGCTGCCAACCTGTACCCTGGGGTGGGGCGGCGGTTGCCACCTCCCTCCATGCACCGGACCTGGGCGCAGGTGTGAGAGGTCATGAGCGCTGTGACAACACCGTTAGAAGCGGCCAACAGTGTCGCTAGAAAATGCACAACCTTCACAGGGCGAGGGTGAGTAGGCAGCACTGTGCCCCTGGCAAGAACCCCTGTCCCACAAACCCGTAACTCCACACACTACCCACACCCCTGCAGACGGTCACCAAACCCCCACTCTGAACCACCTCCCAGCACCCATACAGGCCACCATGTCTGGGTGCCCTGGCTACAGAGGCCACCAGCTACCCACCCCCTGTGCTACATGCATCCGACTGTCTAACACTGAGCGTTTTCTGTCTCCTCCCACAGCCACCCCCTACCTCCGTAGAAAGCGCTGAACAACTGCTGGAAACAGGAGAAAACCGGACGGGGGACCGCCGGACCTTTGGCCCCTCACCGCATCAGAGCAGCAGAGCAGCAGCGCAGCGGCACCTGGACTTGATCGGCAGAAATCAGCATCGGGCGAGCAAGTGAGACCCTGCTGAGTGTCGGTTCCCATGGCACGTGTGTCACCACCCCCACCCCACCCCCACCCCCTACACTGCCCCTCCATCCCCACTACCCCACCTGCCCACCACCCCACATTGCCCTGTCCACCACCACCCGCCATGCCAACCCGCGGCACAATCGAGCATCTTTTCTCGTATATTCCAGGATCGTCTGGCGATGACGTGGGTCCTTCTGGTGTCCCTCGGCCCCGACCACAACGGCAACCCCAAGAGGAGAGAAGCGAGGAGGAGAAACACACGGACACAGAAGGAAGCCCTCGACCTGCAGCTGGCAGCACTCCGGAGCACCAGTCCGGGGACCGACAGCTGTCTCCAACCTCCCAGAGACACGCACCTCAGTTTGGGAATTCAGTGAAGAGGCTCCTAGAGCACTCTCTGGTGCACACCACACACATGCCGTGGTACAGCAGGTGGAGGTAGGAATCCCGGAGGATCCAATCCCAGGAACCAAGTGTCATCCAGACGGGTTTTGGGCTCCTGGAAAGGTCGGTCCGATCTATTGTGGAGATGCAGTCGCAGAGCCATAGACTATATGAGGGGATGTCAGCAATCATCCAATGCCTGCAGGTGCAGTTGAAGAATTTGAGATGGTGCCGGCCATGTGTGCTATCCGGGCCAACACCGCATGAGTGATGCCGGCGCTCAAAGCCTTGGAGATGGTTTTGTCCATTAGTCAAAATGTCCAAGGCCTGGGGCACTCTGTGCCGGCATGGCCGTAGCCCAGGATGGGACTGCCCTCTCACAGACAGCCATATTCCATAGCCACCTAGGCATTGCAGCAGCACTCCTGAGCGTGGCTCAGTCACAGCGGGCCATGGTTGAGGGCATCGGCGGCGTTGCCCAGGCACTGGCCGACGTGGCACTGTTCTAGAGAGAGGTGATACAGTCACTGTCCGATGTGGCACAGACCCAGAAGGTGGTGGCTCAGTTGCAGCATGATGTCACACAGTCCCAGGAGGAGGTGCTTCACTCCCTGTGGTCCATGGCCAGAAGCCTCGAGACCCTGGTTGGGGCGGGTATGTGTCTCCAAAACTGGCAGTGTCAGGTGGCAGGGGAGCCTCAGGGGTTATCTCTGCCCCCACCCGTATCCCTTGAAATAGCCCAAGGGCCATGGGCACCCCGAGGGAGGAGGAGGTGGTGAGGCCTGTGCTGGTGACTCCCGCATGGGAAGTGCTGGAACAGCACAGTACCTTGGACTCCTCCCCTCCTGTTCCTGGTGCATCTGTTATGCAGCTGGCAGATCAAGGCAGCACCATGCCACCTGGGACACCTGAGCATCAGCCGGGCCCATGCAGGCCCGGTTGCCCCACCAAAGGGCCGCCAAAGGGGACCCAGGTCATAGGGCGGGAATCCCATCAGGCCGCCTCCACTCCTGACGTACCGCCTGGGAATCCACCTAAGTGTAGCGTTAGGGTGCATAAGGCCAGAAAAGTAGACACCAGTTAAGTTGGCACAGATGCTGGGCACAGTTTAGCAATAGGGGCTAGGGCACAAACCTGCATATATTAAATACCTGCGCAGAACATTACAACCTGCCTCAGTGCTCCGTTAGAAGGGTGTGAGGAATGGGCTGGTCTGCGCTGGCCGTAAATAGGGCCCGGGAGGATGGCCAAAGTTGTGTGTGAACTTGGCCCAGGGACCGTAGTTCAGCCAGCGCTCACCGCTTTGGTGTCCCACCCCCGTCGCACTCCCCGCCTCCGCCCCTGCCACTATCCCCAGCACCGCCAACCCAGAGATTCGATGGGGCCGTGTGATGCAATGGTCAGCTCGGGGTCACCCAGGTGGATGGGGGAAGTGCTAGGGTGGGCAGGAGTTAGATGTTTTCAAACGGTGCAAAGTATCAGAGCTCATCTTCGAGCGGATTGTCATTATCCTCCATCCCATGAACCAAACCTGCTGTTGCTGCCAACCCAGGGCACTCCCCTGCATAAGGCATGTAGGTATCACGGAGGGGGTTGCAAATTTGGGGGGTTGGGGGGGGGGTGGTTGTGCAGGGAGGGTGTTCCTGGGAGGGGATGGCCACATAGGGTGTGTGTGGGGGTGGGATGGGATGTCCATGCCGCTGGCCAGTCCCTTTAGTCAGTGAACCTGGAGGCAATTTCAGCATTCTGTGCGGCCTACTAGACCTGCCTGGGTCCCATGTCCCATTCTTGGCTTCCTCCACATCCTCCTCATTGCACGGGAATTGTGTTCATCCTCCTCCTCCAGCACGTTGCCCCTCTGCTGCGTGATGTTGGGAGGCACAACAGGCAACCATGATGTGGGAGGCCCACCCAGCGCCATACTAGAGGGCCTGTCCAGAGCGGATCAGGCTCCTCAGCTGCGTCTTCAGGAGGCCGATTCACCGCTCAATCATGTCCGGGTCACTGCATGGGCATCGTTGTAGCGAGCCTCTGCGTTGGTCTGTGGCCTCCGGATAGGCGTCACCAGTCATGATCACAGCAGATAACCCCTGTTGCCCAAGAGCCAACACCTCCCCCGCTGTGGGAGAGGGGCTCAAAGAGCTCAGGAACCGTTGCGTATGCCAGGATAAAGGCACCATGCACACGGCCCGGGTATCGGATGTAGACATGCATGATGTGCAGCCCATGGTCACACACCAGCTGCATGTTCATTGAGTGGAATCCTTTTTGGTTTGTGAAGACTGGCCTGTCATGCTTGTATGGTGTCATGCATCCTGTCGATCACCTCTGGACCCGGGGTACCTGGTGGGCTTGGTCCACATTGATTTTGATGTATTGTGGCAGCCAGGCATGTAGGGCCTCCGAGATGGCAGGAATACACCTGTGCATCGTCCTCTGTGAGATTTCGGGCAGGTCCCACTGGGGACCCCATGGTGTAAATTTTCAGAGCGACCATCATCTTGACGGCCATTGGGAGTGGGTGTCTTCCCCCATACCCCCAAGGTTCCAGGTCCTCCACGATATGGCAGATATGTCGTACTGTCCCCCTGCTCCGCCGGTGTCTTCGATGCCATGCCCAGTCTGGCAGGTCCTCAAATGACAGGCAATGCAGGTACATACAACGTCTCATGCGGCGCCTCCTTCCCACCTCCTCCTCGGCCGGTTGGGCAGCCGGCTCCCCATCCTTTCCGGCTGTCTCCTGTTTCTCAAGGTCAGGCTTCGCTGTTGCATGCTCCACTGCTGCAGCATCCTCCTTGAGCAGTTCCAGTTTGTTTAGCCTCAGTGCACCTCCCCAGGGGTGTGGCGAGTAGGATGAAAGCCACCATTCCTGGTTGAATTCCGAAGTCCATTATCTGGGAGGGGTTGAAAGGCCGACATGTTTAGCATGGTGCATACCCCTATGCCCAACCATGTCCATCGGGCTACATGGTTGCCCTGGTTTGCACTGCAGCCCTTTCGTCCACATGTCTTCCTCCCCCCTCCCCCATCCACACATCCACCCCCGGCCGGTTTCCCCTGGCACTCTGCCCACCACACCCTGGCCCAGCCAGTGGCCGGCCCCATGGGGGACACTGGCCCTGGCACCCATCCCTGCTGCCAGGAGTACCATTGGCAGATGCTACCCATGCCAGCGGTGCGCTGCATGGCCCCCATCTGGCACCCTCCTGCAGAGGCTATTGTGGGCGTTGCCCTTGGGTGGGCTGCATGCTGCCCTGCCGGCGGGTGGCGGCCAGTTGGGGGTGGGGGTATTGGGTGGGGGTTGGGGCGGGTGGGAGCCATAAAATAAGGCCGCTGACACTCTGCATGACCAGCGGCCACAATAGGGGGTGTGAAGCAAGATGGCTGCCTTTCAGACCGCGGCAATGGCCGTCCCTGCTGGACACCACAATCCTATGGGGAGTCAGCCCGATCCCATGGCCCATCCTCTGGTCACCTCCGCCAACCCCCACTGCCCCACCTGGACTTGACAGGGCCCCCTGCCAACCCTGCCAGCGGCAGGAACGGCAGCCTTTGCTTTTCCTATGTCTTCTCTCTCCCTCATCTGCCACAGTGCCTGTTTACCGATTTTTAAAAACACAAGTGACACTTTCCATCGGGAACTCCGCCCAAAAGTGGGGGGAGCATCGCGGAGGCCCCAGAGAATACTGGGTCGGACCCGCTAATGATATAGAAACGGCATTCACTGTCTGTGCGGATGCCGATGTCGAGGTGCCATAGTATTGAAAATTGTCATGCGCCCGTCGCCAGCCAAAATTTTGGCTTCATGACCAACTCTCTGCACAATTGCCTTTCCTGAATTTGGTGTCAGCCCAGGGATATTCCCGCCCTGTAACTCTTAATTTTCTAAATAAAATGTAAAGGAGCAGATTCGCAGGATTGTGAATCAGTTTTAACAACAAATTCTTCAGTTCCTAAACAACACCCGCGTACTTCTACTGGCCTATTTATTCTTCATGCTATAGCCCTCTCTAAGCACAATAGAAACACAGTTTGAACTTAACCAATGCCACACAGACAAACACCTTTGTCCAGCATGAATATAACTTTAGCTTTTACCCTCCCAGGCACAGAAACATTAAATTAAAACACTTAAAACTATACCTTATTTCTAATATTTACCAATACAAATCTAATTTCCTTAAAACTACCTTTTTTTTCTCAACAGTTCTGCGTTTATTTATTTCAGCAACCTCTTCAGACAACGCAATATTCTCTTTGCAGCAATTCCCATCAGTCTTCCCATGACACAGGGAACAGAGGATAAGCACCTCCTTAGAAAGAAGTCCCTCCAACTCACTGAACAAGCATTCGGAGAGTGATATTTGCAAAGGTCTCCTGTATAATTTACCTAAACCACCCCTTAAAAATGACAGATGGTGCATTGGGACCTGTAAGATGGAAGAGAAAGTGCAAGAAATATTGGGCCAAGATAAAAAAAAAGTGTAAGTAGTGTTTCCAGAGCTGCGGCTGGGCAGTTGGAGAATAAAAGGAATAATACATGTGCAGTCCCAGTCACTGCAGTGAAATAAATTATGCAAATGAAGACTATTAAATAATAAAAATGAATTCAATGGACTATATACCACCACAGGAATGGTATAAATGTAAATAGACTAGTTCTCTTTATAGCTGCCAAACTCAAAGTGATGATAATGAAAATTCATAGCATTATGAGGATATTAAAAAAAACAGTGCTAGTGTTCTGGATCGACATTCACTGGGATCAAAAGTGACAAACTGGAACATTCTTCACTGCACATCACTGCACTTCAAACTAGAGAAACTGTTATGCCTTTCAACTGCATTGATTTAATTTATACCTGGAGCTGAAGTCAGGTTACTGATTCCCAAACTGCATCCCTTATTAAAGCTTAATCACATTAACATTTACAATGCTTTCGGTATCATCACGAAACAAATCCACACATTCAGCAAAGCATTGAAAGAGCAAGGGGAATCTAGAAAAGCACTTATTGTTCAATCTATTGCTGAAGGGAACAAGTTTTGTCAGAAATGTCTTTTGATTGTGTTTCTAAACATCCATTTTGTTCCTTGAACAAAAACCCTCATTGTTCTTGCCCACGGATTGGCCTCTCCAGTGATGCTGTGTCCCTGTTGGAGTGAGTCCAGTGCAAAGCAAAGGTGGGATTTCAAACAATTGCAATCTCTACTCTAGGCTAGTCAATTACTGGAAAACCTGCATTCCCTTCTCAGTGTGTATCAATAATTTTGGAGGGGGTTCGGCCATTCTGAGGCCAGTTTGATGTTCCAACAGCACTGACAACCTTCGAATCAGTGCAGAGAAAAACTCACAAAAACAAAATTAGGGTAGGGGAAAAGAACTTCAAAAGGGTATCATGTCTGTCTCATTAACAAATCTTAAGCTTTACAAGAGACCCTGGCCCAGGAATTTTGCAGTGCAACACCCTTTTCTGAGACGCAAACTGGCCTACAAAGCTGCCAATATGGTGTGCAGGAAGCACACACATTTCTAGCTTGAAGTGTATCATTTGACATATTGGGAAAGAAAAAGATTGGAAGCCTTTACTCTACTCACATCTGGGCAAGCCATATTTGTGCCTCTCTTCACCAGCTGATTGTGCCACATTCCTGGTTCCAGTAGAATTAGGCCTGAGCCCGAACATCAGGCGTATTTCAAGGTTCACTATTCAGATGCAGAGCATGTACCTTGTGCTCCCCCCATCACCTACACAAAATTGTGAATGTCCAGGTTTCTATGTATTGGTTGATATTGTTTGCTGTTTTATTGGCTTTTCCACGATGCTTGTAGCTTCAAAACATCCGACTCTTTGTGAGCTTGCTGATCTTCTGCATGATCTCTGCTCCGGATCTTACACACTGACCTCTGCTGGAACATTAGCAGAGGGTTCATAGTGAATTTTCAACGCCTCCAAAATTTCACAAAGTTAGCTTTTCTGTTCCTCAGTTAGGTTGCAATATAGCTAGTATTGTGGGTGGCACAACAGCACAGTGGTTAGCCCTGTTGCTTCTCAGTGCCAGGGTTCCAAGTTTGATTTGAGGCTTGGACCAGTGTTTGCGCGGAGTCTGTACTTTCTCCCTGTGTCTGCGTGGGTTTCCTACGGGTGCTCCGGTTTCCTCCGACAATTCTCAAAAAACATGCTGTTAGGTAGTTTGGACATTGTGAATTCTCCCTCTGTGTACCCGAACAGGCGCCGGAATGTGGTGACTAGGCGCTTTTCACAGTAACTTCATTGCAGTGTTAATATAAGCCTACTTGTGACAATAAAGATTATTATTATGAGTAGCAGAGTTTTTCCAGCATTGATACCAGAGTTGCTGCTCTTATTTAATCAGGTTTCTTGTTTAACTCTGTGGCAGTTTCATAGTTTTGCCATTAGGACTGAAATAATTTCCATTTTATTTTCAAATCTGCCTTCATCACCACAGGAGCCAGTCCGAGAATATTCAAAGCCATATTGACTCACCCCTGTCCTGACCAAAGTTGCAGACTGAAGTTTTAATTATTCTCTGGTGCTTCTTGCAGTGGCTGACTCTCTTTCAACTCTCAAAATCCATTCAACTTCAGTGACACAGTCAACACCATAGGCAGGAGTCTCTGTTCAGGAGACAAGGGGCGATTTTGTAATCGGCAAACAGGTGGAGAATCCCTTTTTACGATGAAATTAGGGGCGGCGCCTGTTTTCGGATGTTCCACTCCATCCAAAAGGTCGTGATTGAGGAGCACGGCACATGCCGTTGGGACGGCCTCAGGACGTTACCTGAAGGCCGCCCCCATATGCTCCGCCCCCGATGAGCTAAGTTCCCGACCGCGATGTTGACTCATGGTCTCAGCGGTCGGGAACCCGGCATGGCGGCAGCGGACTGTGTCCAGCTCTGCCAACAGATGGGCAGGAGCTGTGCTGCTGGCTGGGAGGGGGGGGGGGGGGGGCTTCGGCGAGTACTTGGGGACTGGTGGGGGGGTGGCCTTTGGGTGGTGAGGAGGTGTCTGGGGGGCACTATCTAGCAGGTCGGGTCCACCCGCGGCCGGCGCCATCTTGTTCGGTGCGACCACTACAGGTCATCACCATGCGCATGCGCAGCCACAGACCTGGCAATTCTCCAGGCATTTGTATCGGGAAGCCCATGTGGTCTCGCTGACTTTTTCCCATGCAAAACGCCTCGGATCCTCCGGACATAGCCCCAAAATCAGATAATCCAGCAGAATTGCCCCGGGTCACTGCTGGCACTAAGAACGGGACTCAGTGTGTGATTCCTTCACTTTTGCCATGCCAATGTATGCATGGTGGGAGTTCATGGGATCCTGTCGTAATCCCAGTATTGGGCTACCATTTTCAGTGGGTGGCCCAATATCAAGGCGCAGTGGCAGGCCCTCCTCCCTCCCACAATGCAAATCTTGCCCCACCTCCACTGACAGATAAGGACATCCTCCATCGCCCACCATCACCACAGGAATAACAGGTCACCCCCCGCCCCCCACAGCAACATGTACACATGAGGGCGATCCAATTCTCCCTACTGTACCCCCATCAGATCCCCAACTGAGATTCATCCATCAGACCCCATCAAAGACCCCAAAAGAGACTCCCAGCAGGGACCTCCCCATTAGGTCCAAACGGAGACCCCCATTAGACCCTCTCATCAAACTCTCCCATAAGACACCTTCCATCAGACTCTCCCATCAGAGACTACCATCAGACCCCCATCAGAAATCCCAACAGAGACCATCCATCAGACTTTCAGAATGCTTTCGACATGGTCCCACATAGCCGATTACTATGTAAAGTTAAACTGCATGGGATTGCGGGTAGTGTTTTGAGATGGATAGAAAGCTGGTTATCAGACAGGAAACAAAAAGTTGGAATGAATGGGTCTTTTCCCAATTGGCAGGCAGTGACTAGTGGGGTATCGCAGCGATCTGTGCTAGTACCCCAATGGTTCACATTTGGGGCAGCACGGTAGCATGGTGGTTAGCATAAATGCTTCACAGCTCCAGGGTCCCAGGTTCGATTCCCGGCTGGGTCACTGTCTGTGCGGAGTCTGCACGTCCTCCCCGTGTGTGCTTGGGTTTCCTCTGGGTGCTCCGGTTTCCTCCTACAGTCCAAAGATGTGCGGGTTAGGTGGATTGGCCATGCTAAATTGCCCATAGTGTCCTAAAAAGTAAGGTTAAAGGGGGGGTTGTTGGGTTACGGGTATAGGGTGAATACGTGGGTTTGAGTAGGGTGATCATTGCTCGGCACAACATCGAGGGCCGAAGGGCCTGTTCTGTGCTGTACTGTTCTATGTTCTATGTTCTATGTTCTATATGTTAATGATTTGGACAAGGGAACTAAATGTAATATCTCCAGATTTGCAGATCATACAAAGTTGGGTTGGCAGGTGAACTGTGAGGAGGATGCAGAGATGCTTCAGCGGGATTTGGATAGGTTGGGTGAGTGGGCATATGCATGGCAGATGCAGTATAATGTGGATCAATAATAATAATCCTTATTAGTGTCACAAGTAGGCATACATTCTCACTGCAATGAAGTTACTGTGGAAAGCCCCTTGTCGCCACATTCCGGCTCCTGTTCGGGTACACTGAGGGAGAATTCAGAATGTCCAATTCACCTAACACAGATGATAACATTAGAGTCATAGATGTTTACAGCATGGAAACAGACCCTTTGGCCCAGCTTGTCCATGCCGCCCAGTTCGTATCACTAAGCTAGTCCCACCTGCTCGCATTTGGCCCGTATCACTCTATACCCACTCTGCCCATGTAACTAACTGCATTTTAAAAGACAAAACCTATGCCCTCTAGTTCTCAACTCCTCTATCATAAGAACATAAGAACATAAGAACATAAGAACTAGGAGCAGGAGTAGGCCATCTGGCCCCTCGAGCCTGCTCCGCCATTCAATTAGATCATGGCTGATCTTTTGTGGACTCAGCTCCACTTTCCGGCCCGAACATCATAACCCTTAATCCCTTTATTCTTCAAAAAACTATCTATCTTTACCTTAAAAACATGTAATGAAGGAGCCTCAACTGCTTCACTGGGCAAGGAATTCCATAGATTCACAACCCTTTGGGTGAAGAAGTTCCTCCTAAACTCAGTCCTAAATCTACTTCCCCTTATTTTGAGGCTATGCCCCCTTGTTCTGCTGTCACCCGCCAGTGGAAACAACCTGCCCGCATCTATCCTATCTATTCCCTTCATAATTTTAAATGTTTCTATAAGATCCCCCCTCATCCTTCTAAATTCCAACGAGTACAGTCCTAGTCTACTCAACCTCTCCTCATAATCCAACCCCTTCAGCTCTGGGATTAACCTAGTGAATCTCCTCTGCACACCCTCCAGCGCCAGTACGTCTTTTCTCAAGTAATGACGTCTTTTCTCAAGTAAGGTATCTTTGGGAAAAGATGTTGACTATCTGCCTTATCTATGCTCCTCATTATTTTATAGACCTCTATAAGATCACCCCTAAGCCTCCTGTGCTCCAGGGAACAAAGTCCCAGCCTATCCAGCCTCTCCTTATAACTCAGACCATCAAGTCCTGGTAACATCCTCGTAAATCTCTTCTCACTCTTTCTAGTTTAACAATATCCTTCCGATAATAGGGTGACCAGAACTGAACACAGTATTTTATAGACATCTATAAGATCACCCCTAAGCCTCCAATTCTCTAGGGAAAAAAGTCCCAGTTTAACAATATCCTTCCTACAATAGGGTGAACAGAGCTGATCACAGTATTCCATGTATGGTAGTATCAATGCCTTGTACAACTTCAACAAGACATCCCAACTCCTGTATTAAATATTCTGACCAATAAAACCTAAGATGCTGAATGCCTTCTTCCCCACCCTGTCCACCTGCGACTCCACCTTCAGGGAGCTATGAACCTGTGCCCCTAGATCTCTTTGTTCTGTAACTCTCCCCAACTCCCTACCATTAACTGAATAGATCCTGATTTGATCTACCAAAATGCATTACCTCACATTTATTCAAATTAAACTCCATCTGCCGTTCACTGGCCCACTGGCCCAATTGGTCAAGATCCTAGCAGCCCTATGACAATGGAAAGTCTGTGGCAAGCCAGAGTGCACATAGGCACTTCTCTCAACACTGCCCACTCCTGCTCAGTGATTCAACACACGCTCTATGCTACCTTCTAGTGTACATACAGGCATAGTAATAATAATAATCTTTATTATTGTCACAAGTATGCTTACATTAACACTGCAATGAAGTTGCTGTGAAAATTCCCTACTCGCCATATTCCGGCGCCTGTTCCGGTACACAGAGGGAGAATTCAGAATGTCCAATTCACCTAACAGCATGTCTTTCGGGACTTGTAGGAAGAAACCAGAGCAGCTGGAGGAAACCCACGCAGACACGGGGAGAATGTGCAGACTCTGCACAGACAGAGAGACAAGCCTGGAATCGAACCTGGGACCCTGGCGCTGTGAAGCAACCACTGTGCTACCAGTATAGTTGATGGCTAGAAATGTCAAATCAAGAGATCAACATGTTCCTGCATCAGCAATGATCTGCTCCTCTGGGCCTTCAAGCTTCCTCACCACTGCCTGGTCAGCTGACAGTTCTTAGGTATCTGAAAGGAAAAGGGCTCAAGAGTACAGGTGTAGGGTGGAGAATAGGGGGGAAAAGAATGCTGACATCATCAAAAGCTTAAACATCAGAAGAGACTGTGGGATTATGAGGGAGGCAGGGACCGGGATACCGGGATTCTCCAATCCCACGCCGGGTGGGAGAATTGGCGGGAGGGGCAAGAATCATGCCATGCCGCTCCGATGCCGGGCCGCCGATTCTCCGGCAACCAGAGAATCGGCGCCAATCGCGCCCGCGTGGTCATCGCCGCGCCGGTTGGGGGCCGGTGAAAGCGCCCCCCCCCGGCGATTCTCCATGCTCGACGAGCCGAGTACCCGCCGAGTTCGGCCGAGTGCCACAGGTATGGGTTAAGTATGGTCCCACCCGGGGGAACCTCAAAGTTCTGGCTGCGGGGACGGATTTGGTGGGGGCGGGGGGATCCAATTCCGGGGGGTCCTCCAAGGTGGCCAAGCCCGCGATCTGGGCCTACCGATCGGCGGGCGGGCTAATTCCGGGGGGGGGGGGCTATGTTCCTCCACGCCTGGCCCCTGTAGAGCTCCGCCATATTGCTCATGGGCCAGCGCGGAGACGGCAACCCACACGGATTTGCGGACCAGCGCCGGCCGTGTTGCGCCGGCGTCACTCGCACTGGTTTTGATGCCGGCGTCAACACTTGGCTGGTATTTCAGAGAATCCCGGCCAGGATGTTAATAGATTTTTTTACGTAGGAAAATATTGGCAGTAATTCTCCAGTCAGTGCGATTCACTTTTCCTGTTAGCAGAGCACCCCCGTTCGTGGGTTTCCCAGCAACATGGGGTGGTTACAATGGGAAAATCCTTTGACAAGCAGTGGGAAGATAGAATCGCACCACCAGCAAATTGCGAACACGCGGCTGGAGAAACTGGAGAATCCAGCCCATTATATTCTGCAGCCTTAACCTCAGTGCCGGTCAGAGCCTCAGTCATGGTGGCTCAAGATATGGTGACCTCTGTCTCCTCCATGGGGTTGAGGACTGGTTAACTGTGACAGCTGTGCAGCAACATGCCCTGCATGACAGATTGAAGCGTCTCAGTGAATGTGGTGCAGCAGTCAGTGTTGAATAGGTGGCTGTCTGTGCAAGCTGTGTGCTTGTAGGTGTGAAACTGACAAGAGTGCTTCATGTTTCAGAGTGAGACAAATCTATGCATGTAAGGTATAAGCAATGGTTGATAGGTTGTTGGTAGGTGAGTTATGGGGTGCGATTCATTGAGTGTGTGACTCTATGGCTCACTTTTAAGCCTATGGCATTTGAGTATGAATTCACTTAAAGATGACCTTGGTGACTCATGTGAGATCATTAAACTTCTTTCAACATTGTAACGGAGCCCTTGGCCTAGATGCAGTTTGTATTGGCCTCCAACATTATTTATTCCTGTTCTCTTCTGTGCTCTTCGGACCTCCTCCCTTCTTTTATCCTGGGTTCTGAGTGATGCATCAGAAAATCTGGGAACCTTCTCCCTTTCATGTTGCACCATATTTACCCCTCTGTAGATCAGACACTCTTCTCCAATGATTTCCAATAATTTCTACAAGCTGAGTGCTCCTTACTTAGCTTTAAGAGATGCAGTCTCACTCAACAATACATTAATGACGGGCTGCACCCAAAAATCATTCAAATGAACAGGCAACACAAAGTTTGTAGGCATTACCTTGGAACAAACGTGCATATGCTGATTTTGCATTATGTTCCACACACCTGGGGCAAAATTCTCCGACTCCCCGCAGGGTTGGAGAATCGCCCGGGGCCGGCGAAACTCCTGCCCCCGCCGTGGCAGAAATTCTCCGCCAGCCGGGAATTGGCGGGGGCGGGAATCACGTCCCCCCAATCAGCGAGCCCCCTGCGGCGATTCTCCAGCCTGCGATGGGCCGAAGTCCCATCGCTGAGAGGCCAATCCTGCCGATGTGGTTTCAACCACCTCTGGTGGCGGCGGGATCGGCGGCGCGAGCGGGCACCCGGGGTCCTGGGGGGGGGCGCGGGGTGATCGGACCCCGGGGGATGCCCCCACGGTGGCTAGGCCCGCGATCGGGGCCCACCGATCGGCGGGCGGGCTAGTGCCGTGGGGGCACTCTTTTTCTTCTGCCGCCACCACGACCTTCACCATGGCGGAGGTGGAAGAGTATCCCCCAGCGCGCATGCGTCGGTGGTGACGTCAGCTGCAGCTGACGCACCGGCGCATGAGCGAACCGGGGAAGGCGGGCGTCAAAGGCCGTTGTTGCCGGTTTTGCCGCCAGTCGGTGTGGTGCCAACCACTCCGGCGAGGGCCTAGCCCCTCAATGTGAGGGCTTCGCCTCTAAAGGTGCGGAGAATTCCTTTGGGGAGGCCCGATGCCAAAGTGGTTGGCACCACTCCGCTACGCCGGGACCCCCCGCCCCGCCGGGTAGGGGAGAATCCCACCCCTGTTTTCACAGACTAGGAATCTTTAGCCCAATGAGTCATACATGGTAGTCAACTACCTTGACTCGTGATTACTCAATACCAAAGGTCAATCCTTAATTGTATCTTGTGCTCGGGAAATGGACAATAGGGCATTGAAACACTCGGCTGAGTGCAGATAAACTCTGGATACACCCAATAGTTTACAATGTATTGAAGGTGAACCTAGTATTGACAAGGGCATCTAGATGGAGAAAAGGGAGAAAGAGTATGCTGATAGGATTTGAGGTAAAGGGAGGAGACTTGTGCACACCGTAACCAATGATATAGCTCAATTGGGCAGAAAGGCTTGTTTCCATGTACCAGATTCCAAACGATTCATTGGATGTGATTTTATCGCCCCGTCAAACAATGCAGAGAGCTGTTCAAACCTCCGTTAGTTTTGGCAGGACTGGAAGATACCACCAACTGTGGTGGTCATAAAAATCCACTCAATGTTTCTATGGCAAGAGGGAAGTATTAATCATTTTGAGGGGGGGTCGGATTCTCCCATCACTGGGTGGGGTGCGAGAATCGCGCCACACTGCTCCGACGCCGGGCTGTCGATTCAGCGCTGATTAATAAGACCCGTGGCTATTCTCCGCGCTCGACGGGCCAAGTGCCCGCCGAGTTCCTCCGTGTCTCACTGGCGTGGGTTACGTATAGAACATAGAACAGTACAGCACAGAACAGGCCCTTCGGCCCTCAATGTTGTGCCGAGCCATGATCACCCTACTCAAACCCACGTATCCACTCTATACCCGTAACCCAACAACCCCCCCTTAACCTTACTTTTATTAGGACACTACGGGCAATTTAGAATGGCCAATCCACCTAACCCGCACATCTTTGGACTGTGGGAGGAAACCGGAGCACCCGGAGGAAACCCACGCACACAGGGGGAGGACGTGCAGACTCCACACAGACAGTGACCCAGCCGGGAATCGAACTGGGACCCTGGAGCTGTGAAGCATTTATGCTAACCACCATGCTACCCTGCTGCCCCAGCGGGACTTCGGAGTTCTGGCTGCGGGGTCTGTCCTGGCGGGGGGGCGGGGGGATCTGACTCCGGGGAGGATGCCTCCACAGTGGCCAGGCCTGCGATCGGGGCCTACCAAACGGTGGGCTAATTCCGGGGGGGGGGGGGGGCTATGTTTCTCCGCGGGCCCGTGCAGGCTGTGGCACGCATATGTCAAATGATACACTTCAAGAAATGTGTGTGCTTTCTGCACACCATATTGGCAGCTTTGTAGGCCAGTTTGCGTCTGAGAAAAGGGTGTTGCACTGCAAACATCCTGGGCCAGGGTCTCTTGTAAAGCTTAAGATTTGTTAATGTGACAAACATGATTATCTTTTGAAGTTCTTTTCCCCTACCCTAATTTTGTTTCTGTGAGTTTTTCTCCTCACTGATTCAAAGGTTGTCAGTGTTGTTGAAACATCAAACTGGCCTCAGAATGGCCAAACCCCCCCACAAAATTATTGATACACACTGAGAAGGGAATGTAGGTTTTCCAGTAATTGACTAGCATAGAGTAGAGATTACAATTGTTTGAAATCCCACCCTTGGTTTGCACTGGACTCACTCCAACAGGGACACAGCTTCACTGGAGAGGCCAGCCGTGGCACACCGGCTTTTGAGCGCACAGCACTCCAACGCCGTACTAGCCCCCGAAGAAAGGGTGAATGCCTGGGCCTGAGGCCCGTTGACGCCGGTTTCACTCGCGCCGGTTTTGATGCCGGCCGATGCCGATTTGATGCCGATTGTGGAGAATCACGGCCCCTGTTTTCACAATTGCTTCATTTATTTGAGAGTTAAACTAATTAAACTCTCACTCAGAGAATTTGTTATTGTTTTGTCTGCATGTTCAATCTAACTTAATTAACTGCATTCACTCCATTAAACTGCATTATTTACTGTTAATAGGCAGCCAACAATTTAAGGAATTATAAACCTGGAAAAGCATAATTCCTGGTTAGGTCAGCAGTGGATAATTACAGAAGTATTCTATGTTTTACTTGTTATTCAGTCAGGCAGAATTGTAACTTTTCCATGTCTAATCAGTGAGTGACCATAAGACATAGGAGCTGAATTAGACCATTCGGCCGAGCATGCCTGCTCCGTCATTCGATCGTGGCTGATATTTTCTCATCCCCATTCTCCTGCCTTTTCCCCATAACCCCTGATCCCCTGATTAATCAAGAACCTATCTATCTCTGTCTTAAAGACACTCAGTAATATGACCTCCACAGCCTTCTGCAGCAAAGAGTTCCACAGATTCACCATCCTCTGGCAGAAGAAATTCCTCCTCATCTCTGTTTTAAAGGATCGTCCCTTTAGTCTGAGATTGTGCCCCTTAGTTCTAGTTTTTCCTACCAGTGGAAACATCCTCTCCACGTCTACTCTATCCACTCTATCCAGGCCTTGCAGTATCCTGTAAGTTTCAATAAGATCCCCCTCATCCTTCTAAACTCCAACGAGTACAGGCCCGAAGTCCTCAACCGTTCCTCATATGACAACCTCTTCATTCCAGGGATCATTCTTGTGAACCTCCTCTGGACACTTTCCCAGGCCAGCACATCCTTCCTTAGATACGGGGCCCAAAACTGCTCACAATACTCCAAATGGGGTCTGACCAGAGCCTTACATAGCCTCAGAAGTACATCCCTGCTCTTGTATTCTAGCCCTCTCAACATGAATGATGTCATAATATACCCATCAGTATATGATGGTGCAGACACACACTGACTGACATACTGCAAGCCCAATCAACACACACAACACAGCAACCAATCACCAGTTAGGGCACGCTCACTATAAAGCTAGAGGGCACTAGTTTTCCCATTCATTTGGGATGCAGCCTCTGAGACGGACCGAGCTCGCAGCTAGTAGCACAAACCTTCACTATGTGCTATCAGTTTAGACTGGTCAGGATAGGCACAGGTCTTCAGTTAATCTAACAAAATGTCGACCCACAGTGCTCAACAGCTTAACAAAATACTGTTGTAGTATTACAAGTGTTGGTAGCCTGTCTATGTTACTGCTAAGGTAAACGTAGTCTCCACAGATCCAGAGTACCCAACACATCATGGCACCGGTACGTGATGTTAGAATTTATTCAAGTGATCTACCTTCGACCAGCAATCAGCCATCCTGCAATATGGACAGCGTCCGCCCCCCACCGCCCCTCCGCATCACCGGCAACCTCGGTGCCAACTGGAAAATCTTTAAACAACGATTCCAGCTTTACCTTGAAGCCACAGACCTGCAAGCTGCCTCAGACGCCAGGAAGATTGCTCTCTTTCTCTCCACAGCCGGGGACCACGCCATTCATATCTTCAACTCTCTCTCTTTTGCCGAAGGTGAAGACAAGTCCAAATTCAAGACAGTCCTCCTCAAATTTGACAGTCACTGTGACATTGAGGTAAATGAAAGTTTTGAGCGCTATGTCTTCCAACAGCGTTTTCAGGGTAAGGATGGACCTTTTCAATCTTTTCTCACCCACCTCCGCATTCTTGCGCAGTCCTGTAATTAGGGATCCACCTCCGACTCCATGATACGCGACCAGATCGTTTTCGGTGTACAGTCTGACCCCCTACGCCAGCAGCCCCTCAAAGTTAAACAGCTCACACTTGCGATTGCCATCGAGACCCGCTTTCTGCATGAACACGCCACTAACCGACACGTGCACATTCAAGCGGCTGAAACGGCGCGGCAAGGTCCCCACAAGGCAGAACGGGAGGAAACGATCAAGCAACTCCAGGGCCGCAGCCTGGATGAAGGCGGCCATTTTGCGTGCTTTTCACGGCCTCCCGCGCATCTGCGCACTGAACGAGGGGACGGTGACACCGAAGATCGCACTGCACAGGCGCGCACCACGTACGACCGCTCCGTGCATGTGTCGTGGTGCAACGAGCGTACTGACGCTACAACGTGCAGCAACTGTGGCTCCGCCCACTTAAAGCGGCAATGTCCTGCAAAATCCTGACGCTGCTTACAATGTGGCAAGCTTACCACTATGCTGCTTTATGCAGGTCTGCTCAACCTACTACCTCTCGTTGTTCCAACCAGCTACGCAGGGATGTCCACGACATCCAGCCCACAATCACCAAGTCCGATTCTGACCTGATGCCGGACCTTGACACCAAGGACCCGAAAGCACCATTTCGGGTGGGCATCATTACCAAACACAAGATTCCCCCCAAGACAAATGTCAAGCCTCTCCTGATATTCAGCATTCATCCGGACGACGAGTGGTGTGCCACCCTCAAGGTCAACCGATCCCGAATCCGATTCTGCCTGGACACCGGCGCCTCAGCCAATCTCATTGCGTAGTCTGACCTCGAAAGCCTCCGTGTCAAGCCAGCCATCCTGCCATCAGCCTGCCAGCTTCTGGACTATAATGGTAATGCCATTGCTGCCAGTGGCTCTTGCCAGCCTGAAGTGGTGCACCGGTCACTAAAGGCTAACCTGCCATTTGAAATAGTGCGATCCTCCAAAACCTCCCTGCTTGGTGTGCAAGCATGCAAACTCCTGAACATTGTCCAAAGGGTTCACTCCCTGTCACCTGCTGACGCGTCTGCATCTCAGGACACTGACTTTAGGACGCAGCTGGACGCCATCATCGACCGATACCACGGTGTATTCGAGGGCATGGGCACACTCCCATACACTTATAAGATCTTGTTGAAACCAAATGCCACGCCTGTGGTGCACACACCTCGCAGGGTCCCAGCACCCCTCAAGGACCGCCTCAAGCAGCAGCTTCAGGACCTCCAGGACCAAGGAGTGATTTCCAGAGTCACGGAACCGACAGACTGGGTCAACTACATGGTATACGTGAAAAAATCTTCTGCCGAATTGCGAATATGTATTGATCCCAAGGACCTCATACGCAATATTATGAGAGAGCACTATCCCATTCCAAAGCGCGAAGAACTCACCTGTGAGATGGCTCGCGCCAAATTCTTCACCAAGCTAGAAGCATCCAAGGGGTTCTGGCAGATCCAACTCGACGCATCCAGTCGGAAGCTCTGACCCTTTAACACCCCCTTTGGCCGGTATTGTTACAACCAGATGCCGTTTGGCATCATCTCTGCATCGGAAGTGTTCTACAGGATTATGGAACAGATGATGGAAGGTATTGAAGGGGTTCGCGTCTATGTGGACAACATAATCGTCTGGTCTACCACCCCGCAGGAGCGCATTGATCACCACCAACGCGTCGTCCGACGGATCCATGAGCATGGCCTCTGCCTCAACAGGGCCAAATGCTCCTTTGGTCAAACAGAAATTAAGTTCCTCAGAGACCACATCTCACAGTTTGGTGTGCAGCCAGATTCGGACAAGGTATCTGTCATTAAGGTCATGAAGACACCGGAGGACAAGAAAGCGGTCCTCCGCTTCCTGGGCATGGTCAACTTTCTAGGGAAATTCATCCCTAACCTCGCCTCTCACACCACGGCTCTCAGGAACATGGTCAAGAAGATGACAGAGTTCCAATGGCTCCCCGCCCACGAACACGAATGGCAGGAACTCAGGGCGAAGCTGACCACGGCCCCAGCCTTGGCATTTTTTGATCCGGCCAAAGAAACAAAGATTTCCACAGATACCAGTCAATCCGGCATTGGAGCAGTGCTCCTTCAACGTGATGAGGCCTCATCACGGGCTCCTGTTGCATATGCGTCACGTGCAATGACACCCACCGAACAGCGCTATGCGCAAATTGAAAAAGAGTGCCTGGGCCTTCTTACCGGAGTTATTAAATTCTATGACTATGTCGATGGACTCCCAAAGTTCACAGTCGAAACAGACCACAGACCGCTGGTCAATATCATTCAGAAATACCTTAACGACATGACGCCTCGCCTGCAACGCATTCTCCTTAAGCTCAGGCGTTACGACTTCGAGCTCGTCTACACCCCGGGCAAGGAGCTCATCGTCGCTGAGGCCCTCTCCCTGTCTGTAACCACACCATGTTACCCAGCGGGATTCGTTTGCCAGGTTGATGCTCATGTGGCATTCGCTGCATCCAATCTGCCTGCCATGGATGAACGATTCATCCAGATTCGTCGTGAGACGATCCCCTGCTCCAACGTGTCATGCGCCACCTAACGGATGGGTGGCTCAAGGGCCAATGCCCTCAGTTCTATAATGTTAGAGATGATCTGGTGGTAGTAAACGGGATTCTTCTCAAGCTGGACTGCATTGTCATCCCGCATAGCATGCGCAACCTTGTCCTCGAACAGCTCCATGAGGGCCACCTGGGAGTGGAGAAGTGCCGCCAACGGGCCAGTGAGGCAGTGTACTGGCCTGGAATTAACGAGAATATGGCTAATGCCGTGCTCAACTGCCTAACATGTCAGCGATTCCAGCCTGCGCAACCAAGGGAAACCTTGCAACCCCATGAGTTGGTCACGTCTCTCTGGACCAAGGTGGGCATCGACCTGTTCCATGCGTTTGGCCGGGACTACATCCTCATTGTGGACTATTTCTCGAACTACCCGGAGGTGGTAAGGTTGCACGACCTCACCTCAGCTGCGGTCATTCGTGCGTGTAATGAAACCTTCGCTCGGCATGGCATCCCGCTCACGGTCATGTCCGACAATGGCCCCTGTTTTGCCAGTCAGGAGTGGTCCAACTTTGCCAGACGGTACAACTTCACACATGTCACGTCCAGTCCCACATACCCCCAATCCAATGGTAAAGCAGAGAAGGGAGTGCACATCGTAAAAAGGCTCCTGTGCAAGGCGGCCAATGCTGGTTCTGATTTTTACCTTGCCATGCTTGCCTACCATTCCGCCCTTTTGTCCACCGCCTGTCACTGGCTCAACTACTCATGAATTGCACGCTGCGGACGACGGTGCCGTCCATCCATGTCCCGGACCTCGACCACGTTCCGGTCCTTCGCCGGATGCAGCTGACTCGAGCCCAGCACAAATCGGCCTACGACTCCCGTGCCACGGATATCCCTGCTCTGGCTCCCAATGACAATGTCCGTGTCCAGCTTCCAGATGGTGGCTGGTCCACCACCGCTGCCGTGCTCAGAATAGTGGCCCCCCGTTCATTCTTGGTTCGTCTACCGGACGGCTCTCTTCTGCGCCGAAATAAGCGGGCACTGCAACTCCTTCTGTGCTCGCCAGGTGAACCTCAGGTCCTGCCTCGCCATCACGATGACCCCATCATGGACTTTGCAGATCTCCCTGTTAGTCTGCCACCCTCCGAGTCTGACACAGTCCAACCCGCTCTTGAACCGGTGGCTGTTGACCCACCCTTGAGGCGGTCAACCAGAATTCGTTGCTCTGTCTGAATTCATGGACTCTCTGAATTGTTTTGTTGCTCAGTTTAATCAACTCACTGGTTTGTCCATTGTTGTTCTAGTTGCTATTTTGTTGCATACTGTCCATCTGCACTCGACACCTTCCAATGTAAATAGCTTAGTGTTTATGTACATAGTCTTGTAAATATGCTTGTACATGCCACATGTAATTAGGAACACTCTCATCACACATTATTTATTACCATGAACACATTTTTTTTAATAAAAGGGTGGATGTCATAATATACACATCAGTATATAATGGTGCAGACACACACTGACTGACCCACTGCAAGACCAATCAACACACACAACACAGCAGCTAATCACCAGTTAGGGCACGGTCACTATAAAGCCAGAGGGCACTAGTTTTCCCGCTCATTCGGGATGCAGCCTCTGAGACGGACAGAGCTCGCAGCTAGTAGCACAAACCTTCACCATGTGCTAACAGTTTAGACTGGTCAGGATAGGCACAGGTCTTCAGTTAATCTAACATAGTGTCGACCCACAGTGCAAGTAGGTTCAACAGTTCTTAGCTTAATAAAATAATGTTGTAGTATTACAAGTGTTGGTAGCCTGTCTATGTTACAGCTAAGGAAAAAGCAGTCTCCACAGATCCAGAGTACCCAACACATCAAATGCTAACATTGCATTTGCCTTCATAACTGCCGATTGAACCTGCACATTAACCTTAAGAGAATCGTGAGCAAAGACCCCCAAGTCCCTTTGTGCTTTGATTTCCAAAGCATATCCCCATTTATAAAATAGTCTATGCCTCCATTCCTCCTTCCAAAGTGCATAACCTCACACTTTTCCACATTGTATTCCATCTGCCACTTGTTTGCCCACTCTCCTAGCTGTCCAAGTCCTTCTGCAGCCTTCCTGCTTCCTCAATTCTACCTGTCCCTCTACAGATCTTTGTATCATCTGCAAATTCATCATCAGTGCCTTCAGTTCCTTCTTCCAAATCGCTGATGTATATTGTGAAAAGTTGTGGTCCCAGCACCGACCCCTGAAGCACACTTGGGGAACACCACTAGTCACCGGCAGCCATCCTGAAAAAGATCCCTTTATCCCCACTCTCTGCCTTCTGCCAGTCAGCCAATCCTCTATCGATGCCAGGATCTTAACGTTTGTAAACCGTCTCCTATGCGGCACCTTGTCAAAGGCCTTCTGGAAATATAAATAAATCATGTCCACTGGTTCTCCCTTGCCTAAATTCCTTATTACCTCCTCAAAGAACTCTAACAGATTTGTCAGACATGACCTCCCCTTAACGAAGCCGTGCTGACTCAGTCCTATTTTATCGTGCACTTCCAAGTACTCCGCGATCTCATCTTTAATAATGGACTCTAAAATCTTACCAATGACCAAAGTCAGGCCTCCCTCCGTTCTTAAACAACGGGGTTACATTTGGCTACTTTCCAGTCCTCTGTGAACCTCCCTGCCTGCAGTGATTCCTGAAAGATCACCACCAATGCCTCCACAATCTCCTCCGCTATCTTCTTCAGAACTCTGGGGTGAAGTCCATCTGGTCCAGGTGATTTATCCACCTTCAGACATTTCAGTTTGCCCAGAACTTCTCCTTAGTGTTGGCCCCTACACTCACCTGTGCCTCCTGCTCCTGGTCTTCCACCATGAAGAATGATGCAAATTAACTATTCAGTTTGTTTGCCATTTCTTTGTTTCCTATTATTACTTCTCCAGTCGCATGTTCCAGTGGTCCGATGTCTATTTTTGCCTCTCTCTTACCTTTTATATATTGAAAAAAACCTCTACCTATCTTCTGTTATATTACTAGCTAGCTTGTACTCATATTTCATCTTCTCCCCTCTTATTGTGCTCATCCCAGTACAACGACAGCATCGCCACATCATATCCTATTGTGGTCACTGCCCCCTAAGAGTTCCTTCACCTTTAGTTCCCTAATCAAATCTGCCTCATTACACATCACCAAATCCCAAATTGCCTGTTCCCTAGTCGGCTGTCATAGCTGCTCCAAAATAACATCTCTTAGACATTCCACAAATTCCTTTTCTTGGGATTGACTATCAACCTGATTTTCTCAGTCCACCTGCATATTGAAGTCCCCCATGATTATTGTAATATTGCCTTTTTTATATGCCTTTCTACCTCCTCGTTTATTTTCTGCACCACATCCTGACTACTGCTAGGGGGCCTGTACATAACTCCCATCAGGGTCATTTTACCTTTGTGATTCCTCAACTCTACCCACAGAGATTCTAACGAAAATGATTTCTCCACCCTGCCAGTAATTTAAATACCCTTTCAACTCAAATGGTGCAGATCACCTTGAAAGCAGATCCAAGATATAAAAAGTACAATCATTTGGAAGCATCATCAATTAACAAGCAGTCAAGTTACACAACAAAATCCTCTTGCACATCCTCACACAACCCTATCGCTAGGAACTGATGTCGGTTTGGCTGACTGAATATTTCTTTTTACATAAATAAATGACTGGCACTGGAAATGAGTAGCTGTTTTATAAATTACTTCTCATTTTTATAACTCATTCATCATGTACCCAATTTTAATTGTGATTTTTACAACGGGTACACATTAGAGACCAGTGGAAAATTAATCCATGGGTGCTGCCAACCACATTATTGGAGATGATTCATGTCTGTCGTTATGTAAGTGATTCGTTTGACAACAATCAGACATCTTTCAAGCGTATTTTGCTTATATAATATTCCTTGGAGAAGGAATACCTGCGATTTTCCAATCTGTTCCTGTAGCAGGCTCGGTATCTCAACACAGGGCAGAATTCATAAAATCTCCCTATAATTAATACTTAAGTACTTCAACATAATTTAACAGACTTTCTCATGAGCTCATCATTCTACCATGAAATGATAGTTTTTTGGGGAAAGGTTTTCCTTGGTCTCCCTCTCTGTCACTTGCACTGTATAAATTGGAATGATCTCCTTCAATCATCTTAATTACATTCTTTTATCATGTGTCTCCAATTTTATTAGAACGAGCTGCCATAGGAAGCCATCTTTATGCGTTGTTACTAGCTAATAGTCACCCGGTTTCTCCCCTGCTCTGCCAGGTGATGTGATTGCAACATTTCGCTAAAGCTGGGGAGGTGTGTTGCACTATAGACCATAGAAGAATATTGATATGCTTTTGCGTTATTGCTTTCTAATGAAGAAGGAACAGTAATGTAGATAGGGCTGTTTTAAGTCATGTTATGGAATAATAGCCTGTCTTTTTCAGCACAATGATGCTAAGATAAAAGCTTTTGAAACACAGGCTTTGCAGGAATAGTGTAAGGTTAGGCAATAAAATAGGTCATGTGCTGTTATGAGGAGAACATCAAAAGTTTGTTGGTGACAGAGTTATGGTTTAGGAGGATCAAAGCCAGGAAATAACAGTTTGGAGTGAGAAGGCATGTGCCTCGAAATGCCATTTGAGCAATTGGGTGATCATAAAACATGAGATGATGTTGTATCCAACAGGCATGCGATAGACCAGGAAAAAAGTATAATAAAGAAGACATGTTTTATATCGAAAGAACAAGATCCCGAGTTGCCTTTGAAACCTGATGGCGTGCAGGTCAGGCTTGGAGAAGTCACCTTCATGGGTCTTCATCAAAGCCTTGTGCAGCAAGCTTTCTCTGCAAGGCTAATGGTGCAGTCATGTAAAATGGCCACCTGCAAAGGACCATGGGAATTGTGGTCAATTTGGGACACAGATAGGTACACAGCCTCTGTGTATTGTGCAAAGAAACCAGACTTGACTGAAACTTGCATCCATTAAGAATCAATTGCCATTTTCCCCAAGACAATAGCATTCGCATTAAGGACCAACAACTATAGCAGACCAACCTGCCTACATGCCTGGGACAATGATCAAAACCCTATTGATCCATTGGACCTGGAGTAAGGACCGCCCAAAAGGGGGCAAAAGAGACGAAGGATAAAAAGCCCTGCGAACTAGAGATCGGTCTCCTTTGGGACCGGCCTGTGCGCGACCAACTGTAGCAGAACAACCAAGTTCAAGGACCCATGACCATTCCTGAAGGACGAGCCCAGCTCAGACGAACCCAACAACTTTCAACCGACCACGTGGACCTGGATAAAGGCCTTATCTCGCACAGTGCCGGTCACTAGCAGTTAAGTAAAGGTCATCTTAGTTGTTAGGTGTAGTTTAGTACGGAGCCGAGTGTATTACTGAATAGAGATACAAGTCTTGTGTTATTAATAAACTGTGTTTTTGAGCTAACATACTAATTGTGTGGTCATTTGGTCAATATAAGAAACAGCTTGTGGTTCACATAAAGGGTGAAAGGGCAACAATGGGTACTAGTCTGTTTGTTGTTTAGGGTGTTTAAGATTTATAATTTCACAATAATAAATTAAGTGAATTACCAAACATAATATGATATCTAGTTGTATGATTTTTTTTCTTTCATGGGATGTTAGCATTACGGGCAATGCCAACATTTATTGCTCACCCCTAATTGCCCTTGAACTGCTAGATAATTTCAGAGGGCAGTTAGCATTCAAGCACATTGCTGTGGAGTTGGAGTCACATATGGACCGGACCCAGGTAAGAATGACAGATGTCCTACCCTAAAGGACATTAGTGAACCTGATTTTTACAGCAACCAATGACAGTTGTCAGGGTCAGCATTAATAAGGCTAGCTTTCAGTTCCAGGCCCATTAATTGAATTCCACAAGTCGCCATGTTGGAATTTGAACCTGTGTTGCCAGATTATTAGCCTGAGTCTCTTGTTTACTACTCCAGTGACATTGCCACTGCACCATCACCTTCCTAAGATTTATTTCATTATCAAAGGATATCGCCAACAGAGCACAGCACAAAGAAAATCAGCGTTCAATTTGGTTGAAAGACTTGATTTGGTTGAAAGGCTTGCCATTAACATAGCTGCATTGGAAATGCGTTATGTGTCATGCTATTAGTAACATAATCAGCATCTGTGTTATCAATTCTTATGCATTTAGCATGTTTGGGTTTATTTTTAAATAGATCTCTGTGACCTGGGGTGTTTCACTATTTTATAGGTTTGAGAAAGTGTTCCAATGTTTGCTCTTGTGAAGTTAAATTCATCAAAAGTACATGACTAGTACAGACAATGCACACATCAGTGCTGGTAAAGTGGCCTGCGGTGACTGTAGCAGTTCAGATATTCGACCTTATGTTGTACGGAAAGCATGCCTGAGGTCTATTATTTGCCTGATGTGTTAAGTGCAGGGTGCAGTTGGCGATGAGGTGCCTAAGGAACTAAAACCACCGGTGCTGATTGTTCTCAAAACTTATCAAGGCTCCAGAATACAGGCTGCTGACAGTGTAGCTGTAGCAACTCAGTGGCGATCTAAATGCCAGTACATATTTGAAGTTGGGCCTCACCACATGGTGATGCTTCGCAGGGAATGGTCAAACCCTTCATGGGATACTGTTCCCTCATTGATATCTAATCCATCTGGTAATCCCAGTGGATTACACACTATGCAAATATATAGCCACTAAAATAATATTAATCAGTCAACCTCGCAATTTTCTTTGAAAGCAGCTTATGGCGGCTCAATGGTTAGCACTACTGTCTCTCAGCACCAGGGACCTGGTTCAATGGTGGCCTCGGTTGACTGTCCATGTGGAGTTTGCATATTCTCACCGTGTCTGCGTGGGTTTCCTCCGGGTGCTCCGGC
Source organism: Scyliorhinus canicula (assembly GCF_902713615.1). Lineage (NCBI taxonomy): Eukaryota > Metazoa > Chordata > Chondrichthyes > Carcharhiniformes > Scyliorhinidae > Scyliorhinus > Scyliorhinus canicula. The sequence goes on along the minus strand of NC_052151.1, from coordinate 145,384,049 downwards.
TTCCTCCCACAATTCCAAAGATGTACAGGTTAGGAGGATTGACCATGCTAAATTGCCCCTTTGTGCCCAAAAATATGCAGGTTAGGTGGGGTTATGGGGTTCTGGGGATAGGATGGGGGATTGGTCCTAGTTAGAGTGCTCTTTTAGAGGGTTGGTGCAGACTTGATGGGCCTTCTGCTCTCTGGCGATTCTATAAAACCAGTGTTCTGCCTTCAACTATCATCTTGAATATTGTACGATCCATATCTGCTGTGATCTTCTGTTGGTTTTTTTCTGCTCAACAGCTAAATATTGGCACAATAGGGTGCAAATCTATTTTGGTGTTGACCAACTGGAAGGTGATATTTTAAAGATCTTGCATTGACCAGTTCGGGCGTGCAGTGATCAAGCTCAAATCTTGATCATTAAATAATAGTGGTCATTAAGTAATAGCGTTGATGGCAGGAGTGGATGCAACCTAGAACAGGATTTGGACCTACTATGCCCCGATCATAGAACATAGAACAGTACAGCACAGAACAGGCCTTTCGGCTTTGTCAGAAACCAAGATCAAGCTATCCCACTCCCTGTCATTCTGTGTGCTCCATGTGCCTCTCCAATAACCGCTTGAAAGTTCATAAAGTGTCCGACTCCACTATCACAGCAGGCAGTCCATTCCACACTCTAACCACTCTCTGAATAAAGAACATACCTCAGACATCCCTCCTATATCTCCCACCCCGAACCTTATAGTTATGCCCCCTTGTAACAGCTACATCCACCCGAGGAAATAGTCTCTGAATGTCCACTCTACCCCCTCATCATCTTATAAACCTCTATTAAGTCGCCTCTCATCCTCCTTTGCTCCAATGAGAAAAGCCCTAGCTCCCTCAACCTTTCCTCATAAGACCTACCCTCCAATCCAGGCAGCATCCTGGTAAATCTCCTTTGCACCCTTTCCAATGCTTCCACATCCTTCCTATAACGAGGTGACCAGAACTGCACACAGTACTCCAAATGTGGTCTCACCAGGGTCCTGTATAGTTGCAGCATAACCCCGCGGCTCTTAAACTCAAGACCCCTGTTAATAAATTCTAACACACTAGAGGCCTTCTTCATGGCTCGATCCACTTGAGTGGCAACCTTCAGAGATCTGTGGACATGAACCCCAAGATCTCTCTGTTCCTCCACATTCATCAGAACCCTGCCATTGTCCCTGTAATCTGCATTCAAATTTGTCTGACCAAAATGAATCACCTAGCACTTATCAGGGTTAAACTCCATCTGCCATTTTTCGGCCCAGCTCTGCATCCTATCAATGTCTCTACAACAGCCCTACACCTCATCCACTACTCCACCAATCTTGGTGTCAGAAGCAAATTTACTGACCCACCCTTCAGCCCCCTCCTCCAAGTCATTTATAAAAATCACAAATAGCAGAGGACCGCTGGTAACTGGTCTCCAGTCTGAAAATGTTCCATCCACCACCACTCTCTGTCTTCTGTGTGATATCCAATCGGCCAAATTTCCCTCTATCCCACACCTCCTTACTTTCTTCATGAGCCGACCATGGGAAACCTTATCAAACGCCTTACTGAAATCCATGTATACCCTCATCTACACACTTAGTTACCTCCTCAAAGAATTCAATCAAATTTGTGAGGCAAGACTTATCCTTCACAAATCCGTGTTGACTATCCTGGATTAAGCTGCATCTTTCAAATGGTCATTAATCCTATCCCTCAGGACCTTTTCCATTAACTTACCGACCACCAAAGTAAGACTAACAGGCCTATAATTACCAGGGTCATTCCTATTCCCTTTCTTGAAAAGAGGAACAACATTTGCCACTCTCCAGTCCTCTGGCACTATCCCCGTAGACAGTGAGGACCCAAAGATCAAAGCCAAAGGCTCTGCAATCTCATCCCTTGCCTCCCAAAGAATCCTAGGATATATCCCATCTGGCCCAGGGGACTTGTCGACCCTCAGGTTTTTCCAAAATTGCTAATACATCTTCCCTCGGACATCTACCTCCTCCAGCCTACCTGCCTATATCACACTCTCATCCTCAAAAACATAGCCCATCTCCTCGGTGAACACTGAAGAAAAGTATTCATTCAACGCCTCTCCTATCACTTCTGACTCCATGCACAAGTTCCCACTACTGTCCTTGACCGGCTCTAACCTCACCCTGGTCATTCTTTTCTTTCTCACATAAGAGTAAAAAGCCTTGGGGTTTTCCTTGATCCGACCCACCGAGGACTTCTCATGCCCCCTACTAGCTCTCCTAAGCCCTTTTTTGAGCTCATTCCTTGCTACCTTGTAACCCTCAAGCGACCAAACTGAACCTTGTTTTCTCATCCTTACATACACTTCCTTTTTCCACTTGACCGGACATTCAACCTCTTTTTTGAACCATAGTTCCCTCACACGGCCATTTCCTCCCTGCCTGACAGGGACATACCTATCAAGGACACGCAGTATTTGTTCCTTGAACAAGCTCCACTTTTCATTTGTGCCTTTCCCTGACAGTTTCTGTTCCCATTTTATGCTCCCTAATTCTTGCCTAATCGCATCATAATTACCCTTCCCCCAATTATAAACCTTGCCCTGCCGTATGGCCCAATCCCTCTCCATTGCAATAGTGAAAGACATTGAATTGTGGTAACTATCTCCAAAGAGCTCTCCCACAAACAAATCTAACAATTGGCCCGGTTCACTACCCAGTACCAAATCCAATGGGGCCCCACCTCTTGTCGGCCTATCCACATATTGTGTCAGGAAACCCTCCTGCACACACTGTACAAAAACTGCGCCATCCGAACTGTTCGACCTATAGAGGTTCCAATCAATATTTGGAAAGTTAAAGTCACTCATGATAACTACCCTGAGACCTCCACACCTATCCATAATCTGTTTTGCAATTTCTTCCTCCACATCTCTATTACTATTTGGGGGCCTATAGAAAACTCCTAACAATGTGACCGCTGCTTTCCTATTTCTAACTTCAGCCCATTTTACCTCAGTAGGCAGAACCCCCTCTAACTGCCTTTCTGCAGCCGTTAAATTATCCTTGATTAACAATGCTACTCTTCCACCTCTTTTACCATCTTCCCTACTCTTACTGAAACATCTATACCACGTAACTTCCAACAACCATTCATGTCCCTGTTCTAACCATGCCTCCATAATGGCCATAACATCGTAGTCCCAAGTACCAATTCACGCTCCAAATTCACCGACCTTATTCCGGATGCTCCTTGCATTAAAGTAGACGCACTTCAACCCACCTTCCTACCTGCCGGTACACTACTGCGACCTTGATAACCTCCTCAGTACCTCACTACTCTCAACACTGGCTTCTGGACGACAGCTCATTTTCCCATTCCTCCAGACAAATTAGTTCAAACCACCCCGAAGAGCCATAGCAAATTTCCCTCCCAGGATACTGGTGCCCCTCTGGTTCAGGTGCAAACTGTCCTGTTTGTACAGGTCCCACCTTCCCCAGAATCAGCTCCAATTATCCACGTACTTGAAACCCTCCCTCCTACACCATCCCTGCAGCCACGTGTTTATCTGCACTCTCTCCCTGTTCCTTACCTCACTAGCACGTGGCACCGGCAATAAACCAGAGAGGACAACATGGTTTGTCCTGGCTCTCAGCTTCCACCCTAGCTCCCTAAATTCCTGTTTTAAATCCCCGTCCCTACTCTTACCTATGTCATTGCTACCCTCCTCCTTAAGGATTTTGAAAACACGGTGTGAGACGTCACGGACCCTGGCACCCGGGAGGCAACATACCATCCATGAGTCTCTTTCATTGCCACAGAACCGTCTATCTGTCCCTCTACCGAGTCCCCAATAACTATTGCTCTCCTGCTCTACCCCTTTCCCTTCTGAGCCACAGGGATGGACTCAGTCCTGGAGATGCGGTCACTGTGGCTTACTCCTGGTAAGACACCCCCCCCCCCCCCCACCAGTATCCAAAGCAGTATACTTGTTACTAAGGGGAACGACCATAGGGAATCCCTGTACTGACTGCTTCCTCCCAGCCCCTCTCACCGTCACCCATCTATTTTCATTCTTCGGAGTAACTACATCCCTGAAGCTACGATCTATGACCACCTCTGCCTCCTGAATGATCCGAAGTTCATCCAGCTCCAGCTCCAGTTCCCTAACGTGGTTTCTGAGGAGCTGGAGATGGGTGCACTTCCCACAGGTGAAATCAGCAGGGACACTGACGGTGCCCCTCACCTCAAAAATTCTGCAGGAGGAACATTGCACTGCCTTCCCTACCAACCCCCCTAGCTAACTTGCGGTAAAAACAAGAAAAAGAAAGAGCTTACCTGATAGTCACTCACCCCATTAGGTTAGAGGAGGTGGCAGGGTGGGGGAGAGTACAAGTGTAGTGTCTCGGGTTTAGCAACCGCCCAACTTAAATACAGGTAAAAATAAAACACTTAACCAGCAACCACTGCATCCCGCAATCTTACAGCAATCAGCTGTTATGGGCCTGCGCAAATAATTTAAATCTGTACTACTGTCCGACAGGATTCAGTTGGAAACCCCCAACGGTAAGTTTTTAAAAATTCATTCACTTTCCCAGCAAGCACTCAGCAACCACTGCGTCCCGCACTATAACAGTTCATGTTGGGTAATCAGAAGATTGTCACTTAATAATCGACCAATTTAGCATGTTGATCGCTCTGATTTACATTTTGACTAATTGCTTTTATTTCTGTGACTTCAGTCCAGGTAACCTCTGATAGGCAGCACGGTAGCATAGTGGTTAGCACAAATGCTTCACAGCTCCAGGGTCCCAGGTTCGAATCCCGGCTTGGGTCACTGTCTGTGTGGAGTCTGCACGTTCTCTCTGTGTATGCGTGGGTTTCCTCCGGGTGCTCCGGTTTCCTCCCACAGTCCAAAGATGTGCAGGTTAGGTGAATTGGCCATGCTAAATTGCCCTGAGGGACCAAATTGCCCTTAGTGTTGGGTGGGGTTACTGAGTTGTGGGGATAGGGTGGAGGTATGGGCTTGGGTAGGGTGCTCTTTCCAGGGGCCAGTGCAGACTTGATGGGCAGAATGGCCTCCTTCTGCACTGTAAATTCTATGAAGGCCATTGGTATCCCACAGTAAGCCAGTTCTGTTTTTCGAGTTGTTTAAATGAAGATAGCTTTTAGCGATATTGTTAAACAGGTGTTATTGAACCAGTTGCCCATTCTACATCTCTCTCAATTCTCTCCTTGATGTCAATTGAAAGGAAATTTGGACATAGAAACATCGAAAATAGGACCAGGAGGAGGCCAATCGGCCCTTCAAGCCCGTTCCATGATTCATTATGATAATGGCTGATCATCCAACTCAACAGTCTAATCCTCCTTTCCTCCATATCCTTTGATCCCCTTCGCCCTAAGTGGTATATCTAACTGCTTCTTGAATCCATACAATGTTTTGGTCAACTACTTCCTGTGGTAACAAATTCCACTGGCTCTCCACTCTCTGGGTGAAGAAATGTCTCCTAATCGCTGTCCTAAATGGACTACCCCATATCCTCAGACTGTGACCGCTAGTTCTGGACACACCCACCAATGGGAACATCCTTCCTGAATTTACTCTGCCTAGTCCTGTTAGAATTTTATAGGTTTCTATGAGATTTCCCTCATTCTTCTGAACTTCAGCAAATACAAACTTAACTTATTCAATCTCTCCTCATATGTCAGCCATACCAGGAATTAATCTGGTAAACATTTGCTGAACTCCTTCTGGAGCAAGAGATTAGAGAACCCCAAAGTGCACCATGGAGTTCACCTGATGCACAACTTTTACTAGATTGTGGTATGGGGAGCACACGGCCCAATCTACAGGTGTGGTACAGCAGAAGTGGAAAAGTATTTTATAAAGTAAAACAATGTTTATTCTATGAACTCAAGTTAAACTTTTTAAAACATACAGTGAACATCTTGTATCTTTGGGGCAGCACGGTAGCATGGTGGTTAGCATAAATGCTTCACAGCTCCAGGGTCCCAGGTTCGATTCCTGGCTGGGTCACTGTCTGTGTGGAGTCTGCACGTCCTCCCCCTGTGTGCGTGGGTTTCCTCCGGGTGCTCCGGTTTCCTCCCACAGTCCAAAGATGTGCGGGTTAGGTGGATTGGCCATGCTAAATTGCCCGTAGTGTCCTAATAAAAGTAAGGTTAAGGGGGGGGGGGGGGTTGTTGGGTTATGGGTATAGGGTGGATACGTGGGTTTGAGTAGGGTGATCATGGCTCGGCACAACATTGAGGGCCGAAGGGCCTGTTCTGTGCTGTACTGTTCTCTGTTCTAAACCCACGCAGATATGGGGAGAAAGTTCCACACAGGCAAATTCCACACAGATAGTCAACCAAGGCCGGAATGGAGCATGGGTCCCTGGCACCATGCGGCAGCAGTGCTAACCACTTTGTGACAGTATTCAATCATGCCTCCAAGCATCATTGTATCCATTCTGACTAGAATAATAGAGATTAAAGTTTAGTTAGCGAGGTCATTCATTTTGATTCAAAGGAGAATAAAGCAAGCTGAGACGCATGGATAAATTTTATCATCAGCCACTGAGGAAACGAGAGCACTATGAGATTGTTAGACTTGCACAACCATGCCAGTGGAATAACTTGGATTGGCAACACGTGGAGTCTGAGAGAAAGTGGAATTGGAGTCAAGCGTAGCAGGAACTTGCTGTTCAATCATTTTCCCTCTTTCTGAAGAAAAATATTTTGCATCACTGAGAGAAGCCATAAGGATAGTTGCTGGAAAAGATGGAACATTTATCCTCTCCAGTGCAGGGAATTTTGTTTATCTGCGTCAAAAAAAGTTAGAAAGCAAGGAAGACTGCTATTTACAGCACCACTGCTTATTGTTGCAGGCTTTCAAACAGGCACTACCTTCCAGACAGGAATATTTCAGTATACACATCACCACTCGAGGGTTTTTCATTTATTCTCAGGACTTGGTTAGCACTGTTCATGCCAACAACTGATTTGCTTGCCAAGCTGAGGGCATTGAGAATCAATCACATAGTGTGCTCTGGAGTTGCATGTAAATCAAATTGTGTGTTCAGAGTTACTTTTCCTGAAGGACACCATTGCATGCTGTGTGTTTTGAAAAATAACCTTTGGTTACGAGAATTGAGGTTTAAACTGTGGGGGGAAAAAATGTAGGCATCTTATTGAGAAACTGATAACTAATACTGATTGATGTAATTAAAGCAAACTTGGAGTTAATTATATTTAAAAGCTAACCTATGTTTATCTTTAAGATCAGAGCTAGAAGCATAAATTCTGAACAATAGATGGCCTATTTTTGGACCTCTGGGCACAGCCAGGGTGCCCTATCTTAGCTCAATAATAGAAGCTTAAAGCGAGCAATTCTGGAAAAGAGAGATGTAAACTCTATTAAAAATAAATATAATTCATATGGATTATAGAATCAAAACGTTATGATGAAGGTAAAATAATTCATTTGCATTTCTGGTTTGTAGTCATCTGTACATCTGTACAAACATCTGCACATACACCAGGGACTGCAGCACAGGTGTAACAGTCACAGCACCACCAGAGGGCAGCATCGGGGACGGGTATAAAGGGTTGAGCCCAAGGTAGGATCCACCTTTTTGAGAAGCACAGAGCTAGGGAGCAGCAGCACACAGAGACAGCTCAGCGTGGGCAGCTTACCTTAGTCTCACTGGTCATACCTCTTGACTGTTTTACATCTAGTTGAGCTCTGGAAGCAGAACAAACCCTTTGAATAAAGAGCTTGTGCTAACTGTAAGTCTTCAGTCTTCATTCAGACTTAGAGAATAACATATGGTACCAGGTGTGATTTCAGCAAGCTAGCTAGACAACAGTAAGAGAAGACGACCACACAAGACCTCGCAGCATTTGGACCCTTCAGACACCAATCGGCACGATGAACCCAATCCAACCTGGTTATATGCATTCCAATTAGAAACTTTTCATACAACAGTTCAAAATATATCTAGAAGCTAAGGATCTAACCTCAGCATCTCATGCCAAGAAGATAGACTTGCTCTTATCCCTGGCTGGGCCGCAGGCACTAGAAAGATATAATTCCTTTACCTACCTAGCAGGGAAAGACAAGGGCAAGCTGGAAATAATCATCAAAAAATTTAAAACCCACTGTCAATCTGAAGTCAATGAAATATTTGACAGATTCAAGTTCACCAGGCGTTTGCAAAAACCGGGAGAATTTTTCAGCAGTTTTGTAACTGATTTAAAGTTACTTGCTCAATCCTGCAACTTTGAAAACCTCCATGACTCCCTCATCAGAGACCAGATAGTTCATGGTATATCTGATGAGGGACTTAGAAAATCCTTACTTAAACAAAAAGATTTAACCCTAGAAACAGGGCGGCACGGTAGCATTGTGGTTAGCACAATTGCTTCACAGCTCCAGGGTGCCAGGTTCGATTCCGGCTTGGGTCACTGTGCAAAATCTGCACATCCTCCCCGTGTGTGCGTGGGTTTCCTCCGGGTGCTCCGGTTTCCTCCTACAGTCCAAAGATGTGCAGGTTAGGTGGATTGGCCATGATAAATTGCCCTTAGTGTTGGGTGGGGTTACTGGGTTATGGGGATAGGGTGGAGGTGTTGACCTCAGGTAGGGTGCTCTTTCCAAGAGCCGGTGCAGACTCGATGGGCCGAGTGGCCTCCTTCTGCACTGTAAATTCTATGAAACAGCCATGCAAAGATGCTGTACTTAAGAAAAAAGTAAAGAAGAATATGAGGGGCGCGATTCTCCGACTCCCACGACGGGTGGGAGAATTGCGGGAGTGCCGGGCGAATCACGCCACGCTGCCCTGGCACCCCCACGTGATTCTCCCACCCCCCCCCCCCCCAAAATAGCGTGTTGCGTTTTGCGATAGGCCGCTCGGAGAATTGCCGCTTGCCGTTTCTAATGGCGACCGGCGATTCTCCGGCCCAGATGGGCCGAGCGGCCTACCGAACTCGACCGGTTCACACCGGCGGCAACCACATCTGGTCGCTGCCGGCGTAAACAGCGCGCGACCGCTGTGTGTGGGGCCTGGGGGTGGCGGAGGGAGGATTGAGTGCCACGGGCGTGCTCAGCAGATGTCTGGCCCACGATTGGTGCCCACCGATCGTCGGGCCGGCATCTCTGAAAGACGCACACTTTTCCCTCCGCCGCCCCACAAGATCAAGCCGCCATGTCTTGCGGGGCAGCGGAGGGGAAGATGGTAACCGCGCATGCGCGGGTTGGCGCCGGCCAACCTGCGCATGCGCGGGTGACATCACTTAGGCGCTGCCGGCCGCGACATTCCTGGCGCGCCGTTTTGACGCAAGCATCCGCTCCTAGCCCCCCGGGGTGGGGGGGGGAGAATAGGGGGCGAGGAGCGGCCTCCGACGCCGGAGTGAAACACTCCGGGTTTCACTCCGGCGTCGGCTGTTTGTCTCCCTTTGGGAGAATTTTGCCCGAGGAGTTTACTTATTGGGACCAAGGACTTCATGACGAGGTCGAGCGTGTCAAAATGTTGGCCCAGGCTTCCAGAAGGCGCTCCTCTAGTGGCAATCCCGTGCGCGCGAACCTGGAAGCAGGCCACACGCATGCATAGTTTTCCTGAAGATTTGACACGGAAGAAAGGCCTACTGTGCTTGCGCGAGCATGGAGAGACAGCGTCATGACGTGTCCCAGCTGCGGACACGCCCATTTAAAAGGGCAATGTCCAGCTTCTGGAAAACAATGTTTAAAGTGTGGCAAATACAATCACTTTGCCTCACAGCGCAGAGCTGCACTGCTAATGAGGACAACTAGACAGAAACACATGAACTTCAATGGAAAACGCATAGATTCAACGGAGCACAAAAACCCCAATGATGAGTATTCCTCCGACGAGGACAACCTCGCTTGCGACAACTCGCTTGTTGTGGACACGATCGAGACAATCGAGGAACATGGCGCAACAATCGCCACGTCTCACCCGGTCAACAACATTGATTCCTGCAGTGAGTGGACTGCGAATGTGCAAGTTAATGACTTTCCATTAGTCTTCAAGCTTGACACTGGGGCCTCAGCTAATCTCCTCACTAGCAAGGATCTCCATTTGATTCCAGGAGACCATGAAATAATACCCGCTGCATGTCGCCTGAAGGACTACAACGGCAATCAGATCGCCTCAAAGGGATCGTGCCATCTCCGGGTGGACATCAAGACGATAGGCAAGCAGCTATGATTCAAGATTGTAGACTGTTAGGCGCTCAGGCCTGCAAAGACCTGCAGCTGGTGCAACGCATTTATATGCACACCCAGTATCCATCAAGCCTGGAAGCTAAAATCCACAGCATGCTACAAGAATACCCCGCCGTATTCAAAGGCATGGGCACCTTACCCTGCCAATACTAAATCATGCTGAAGACAGATGCCAAACCCGTCATTCAGCTGCCCAGGAGGGTTCCAACTCCACTGCGGGAGAAGTTGAAGGCGGAACTCAACAGACTGCAGTCACAAGGCTTAATATCGCGAGTCACACAGCTGACTGACTGGGTTAGCTCCATTGCCTGTGTTAAGAAACCTTCTGGAGATCTTCGTATATGCATAGACCCGAAGGACCTGAACCAGAACATTCGCTGGGAACACTACCCCATCCCCAAGCGTGAAGAGATCATGTCTGAGATGGTGAATGCTCGTATCTTCACCAAACTCGCCGCCTTGCAGGGGTTTTGGCAGATACAGTTCGATGATTCGAGCAGATTACTGTGCACGTTCAACACGCCATTTGGACGTTTCTGCTTCAATCACATGCCCTTTGACATTATGTCTGCCTCAGAGATTTTCCACAGGATAATGGAGCAAATGACCGAGGGCATCGAGGGTGTCAGAGTCTATGTGGATGACATCATCGTATGGTCCACCACTGAAGAAGAACACCTCTGTCATCTGAAGAAGGTGTTTCAGAGGATTCATAAATACGGTTTGAAACTGAACCAGGCAAAATGAACATTTGCGAAGGAGTCTGTAACCTTTTTGGATGACACCATATCATGAAATGAAAATGAAATGAATGAAAATTGCTTATTGTCACGAGTAGGCTTCAATGAAGTTACTGTGAAAAGCCCCTAGTCGCCACATTCCGGTGCCTGTTTGGGGAGGCTGGTACGGGAATCGAACCGTGCTGCTGGCCTGCCTTGGTCTGCTTTAAAAGCCAGCGATTTAGCCCAGTGTGCTAAACCAGCCCCTCTCAGGGTGTCAGCCCTGATGAGGCAAAAATCGCTGCAATATGGACCATGAAGACGCCGCATGACAAGAAGGTGGTGCAACAATATCTGGGCTTCATCAACTTCCTCGGCTGGTTCATCCCAAACCTGTCCGCACGGACGGCAGCTGTACGCAATCTCTTACGAAAGACCACTGCATTTGAGTGGACACAACATTACCAAAATGAATGGGTGGATCTCAAACAGCAACTAACGAGGGCACCGACCCTTGCTTTCTTTGACGCAACCAGACACACCAAGATCTCCACTGACGCCAGCCAGGACGGGATTGGTGCCGTTCTCCTCCAACAGGACGACTAGTCTGACTGGGTCCCGGTGGCATACGCGTCCAGGGCCATGACCCCAACTGAGTGCAGATATGCCCAGATCGAAAAAGAATGTCTCGGACTGCTCACTGGGATTCTGAAGTTTCATTACTATGTGTACGGCCTGCCGACGTTCATAGTGAAAACCGACCACAGACCATTGGTCCATATCGTAGACAAGGATCTAAATGACATGACCCTCGTCTGTAGCACATCATGATGAAGCTGCAAAGGTATGATTTTGCCCTAATATACACCCCGGGGCGAGACCTTGCCATTGCCGCCGCACTGTCCCGATCCATTGGCACTGATAGCGCACCACCAGCCCCTATCAGAGAAATCGAGGCCCAAACACAGTTATGCACGGAGAATTTGCCTGCTTCGGATGAGAAGCTTTTCCTAATCCGACAGGAGACGCAGAAAGATGCAACCTTACGGAGGGTGCTGCACCTACTCCAGCACGGTTGGACGAGGTGACAATGTCCACAATTACAGAATGTCAAGTCAGAACTGATTGAAGTTGACGGCCTGCTGCTACGCAATGCGCAGATTGTGATTCCGGCCACACTCCACGCCGAGATGCTACGTAAGATTCATGATGGCCAACTAGGCATTGAGAAATGCAAAAGGCGAGCACGACAGGCTGTGTACTGGCCCGGCATGGATCAAGACATAACGTACATGGTCATGACATGTGACACCTGTCAAAGACATCAACCCGCACAGTGTAAAGAACCACTGGAATGTGAGGGGGCTGAATGGGCCAGTTATGCAGTCGCGTGTTTTTGCGCACCTGAGGAGCTTGAAGGAAAAAGGTACACTCACCCTCAGCACAACAAAACATGTCGAAGGAGAAAACTTCTCCATCCACCAACAAACGAAAAAAGATGTGGCCCTTTTCCAAGAAACACACTTGAAGATCGGATATAAGTTAAACATGGGGAAGAGTGAGGTCTTCTCAATCCAAGCGAGGGAGCGGGAGAGGAGGTTGGGCAAGCTGCCGTTTAATGTAGTGGGGGCGAGTTTCAGGTATCTGGGCATCCAGGTGCCGCGGTTAGTGGAGTAGATGAAGGGGGATTTTAAGAGGTGGGACGTGCTCCCGCTGTCGTTGGCGGTCTGCAGTCCATGAAGAAGACGGTATTCCTGAGGTTTTTATTAGTGTCCCAGAACCTTTCAATTTTCATTTCAAAGGCCTTCTTTAGGAAGATTAATGAATTGATCGCGGGGTGTCTGGGCAGGGAAAGCCCCACGGGTGAAGAAGGTGCTTAAGTAGGGACATGGAGGTTTGGGCTGGCTTTGCCAAATTTGATGAACTACTACTTGGAAGCAAATCTAGCCATGGTCAGGAAGTCGATAATGGGGAAGGGTCAATGTGGAAGCAGACAGCCTCTTACAAGGATACTAGCTTAGGGGCATTGTTGGCGGCACCTTTGTCATTCTTGCTGGTCGGGTACTCCACAAGTTCGATCGTGATGGCGGCTCTGAGGGTGTGGGGACAATGGCGGCAGCACCTGAGGCTGGAGGGGGCCTTAGTTGGGCACTGATTTGTGGAAATCACAGGTTTGCTCCGGGGAGCTGGATGTGGGGTTCCGGAGGTGGTGGTGGGTGGGGATTGAGTGGTTTGGCGACCTATTTATTGGAGCGACTGGTAGAGCAGTATGAGCTGCCCAGCGGGAATGAGTTTCAGTATTTACAGGTGCAGGACTATGTGAGGAAACAGGTCCCATCCTTTCCTGACCGGCCGCCCTCAGGGTTGCATGTCTAGGTCGTGTCGAAAACAAGGGTGGGTGAGGACAGTTTCGGAGATTTACAAAGAATTAATGGTCTGGGACGGTGCCCAGGGGCGAAATTCTCCGACCCCACGCAGGGTCGGAGAATCGGCAGGCAGCGGCGTTATTCCCGCTCCCGCAGGGTTTTTAAATCTCTGACCGGCCAAAAACCGGCGCTGTGCAAATCCCACCGGCAGCCTCTGAAAACAGCTGGCGCCGGCGGGATTTCATTTTTTTTTTAGATTCCACAAATCTCCGGCCCGGATGGGCCGAAGTCCCGCCGACGTGGCCACGGGTCACGTCGGCGAAAATCACAGTTGCTTTAAAACGGCGTCAACCATTGATGATGGTTGACGCCGTTCAGTGTCGGGGGTGGGTTGCGGCATCGTGGGGGGGGGGGGAGGGGGTTGCGGCATCGGAGGGGGGGGTGGGTTGCGTCATCGGGGGGGTGGGTTGCGGCATCGGGGGGGTGGGTTGCGGCATCGGGGGGGTGGGTTGCGGCATAGGGGGGGTGGGTTGCGGCATCAGGGGGTGGGTTGCGGCATCGGGGGGTGGGTTGCGGCATCCGGGGGGTGGGTTGCGGCATCGGGGGTGGGGTTGCGGCATCGGGGGGTGGGTTGCGGCATCGGGGGGGTTGCGGCATCGGGGGGGTGGGTTGCGGCATCGGGGGGTGGGTTGCGGCATCCGGGGGGTTGCGGCATCGGGGGGGGGACATCGGGGGGGGAGTTGCGGCATCGGGGGGTGGGTTGCGGCATCGGGGGGTGGGTTGCGGCATCGGGGGGGGGGGGTTGCGGCATCGGGGGGGGCTTGCGGCATCGGGGGGTGGGTTGCGGCAAGGGGGGGGCATCGGGGGGGGGTTGCGGCATCGGGGGGGGGGGTTTGGGGGCAGCGGCGTGCAGAGAGGGGGGGCTACGGATGCCCTGGGCCAACGCACCGTCGCCCCCCCTCTGTACGCCGCTGCCCCCTACCCCAACAACCCCCCCTCACCACCCCTACCTCCCTCCAACGCCCCTAGCCCCCTCCCCACCACCCCTACCCCCCTCCCCACCGCCCCTACCCCCCTCCAACGCCGCCCCCCATCTCTCGCAACGCCGCAACCCCCCACCCTCAACGCCGCAACCCCCCCTCATCGCCGCAACCCCCCCCTCTCAACGCCGGGTCCCCCCCCTCAACGCCGGTACCCACACCCCGTCCCCCTCCCTCTGAAGGCCGGTACCCACACACCCCCCCCTCTCCTCCTCCCCCCCTTCCTTCCTCCTCCCCCCCTTCCTTCCTCCTCCTCCCCTTCCTTCCTCCTCCCCCCCTTCCTTCCTCCCCCCTTCTTCCTCCTCCCCCCCTTCCTTCCTCCGTCCCCCCTCCTTCCTCCTCCCCCCCTTCCTTCCTCCGTTAGTGGGGGGGGGGGGGTGCGGCGTTAGTAGGGGGTGGGGGGTGGGGGGTGCGGCGTTGGAGGTGGTTGGGGGAGGGGGTTGGGGTAGGGGGGTTGGGGAGGGGGTTGGGGTAGGGGCAGCTGCGTGCAGAGGGGGGGCGACGGTGCGTTGGCCCCGGGCATCCGTCGCCCCCCCTCCTCTGCACGCCGCTGCCCCTACCCCAACCCCCCCTCACCACCCCTACGCCAAAAACCGGCGCTGTGCAAATCCCGCCGGCAGCCTCTGAAAACAGCTGGCGCCGGCGGGATTTCATTTTTTTTTTAGATTCCACAAATCTCCGGCCCGGATGGGCCGAAGTCCCGCCGACGTGGCCACGGGTCACGTCGGCGAAAATCACAGTTGCTTTAAAACGGCGTCAACCATTGATGATGGTTGACGCCGTTCAGTGTCGGGGGTGGGTTGCGGCATCGGGGGGGGGGGAGTTGCGGCATCGGAGGGGGGGGTGGGTTGCGTCATCGGGGGGGTGGGTTGCGGCATCGGGGGGTGGGTTGCGGCATCGGGGGGTGGGTTGCGACATGGGGGGTTGGGTTGCGGCATCGGGGGGTGGGTTGCGGCATCGGGGGGTGGGTTGCGACATCCGGGGGGTGGGTTGCGGCATCGAGGGGTGGGTTGCGGCATCGGGGGGTGGGTTGCGGCATCAGGGGGGTTGCGGCATCGGGGGGGTGGGTTGCGGCATCGGGGGGTGGGTTGCGGCATCCGGGGAGTTGCGGCATCGGGGGGGGACATCGGGGGGGGGTTGCGGCATCGGGGGGTGGGTTGCGGCATCGGGGGGTGGGTTGCGGCATCGGGGGGGGGTTGCGGCATCGGGGGGTGGGTTGCGGCATCGGAGGGGGGGGTGGGTTGCGTCATCGGGGGGGTGGGTTGCGGCATCGGGGGGTGGATTGCGGCATCGGGGGGTGGGTTGCGGCATGGGGGGGTGGGTTGCGGCATCGGGGGGTGGGTTGCGGCATCGGGGGGTGGGTTGTGGCATCCGGGGGGTGGGTTGCGGCATCGGGGGGTGGGTTGCGGCATCGGGGGGTGGGTTGCGGCATCGGGGGGGTTGCGGCATCGGGGGGGTGGGTTGCGGCATCGGGGGGTGGGTTGCGGCATCCGGGGGGTTGCGGCATCGGGGGGGGGACATCGGGGGGGGGGGGTTGCGGCATCGGGGGGTGGGTTGCGGCATCGGGGGGTGGGTTGCGGCATCGGGGGGGGGGGTTGCGGCATCGGGGGGGGTTGCGGCATCGGGGGGTGGGTTGCGGCATCGGGGGGGCATCGGGGGGGGGGGGTTGAGGCATCGGGGGGGGTTTGGGGGCAGCGGCGTGCAGAGAGGGGGGGCTACGGATGCCCTGGGCCAACGCACCGTCGCCCCCCCCCTCTGTACGCCGCTGCCCCCTACCCCAACCACCCCCCTCACCACCCCTACCTCCCTCCAACGCACCTAGCCCCCTCCCCACCACCCCTACCCCCCTCCCCACCACCCCTACCCCCCTCCAACGCCGCCCCCCATCTCTCGCAACACCGCAACCCCCCCACCCTCAATGCCGCAACCCCCCCTCATCGCCGCAACCCCCCCTCTCAACGCCGGGTCCCCCCCCTCAACGCCGGTACCCACACCCCGTCCCCCTCCCTCTGAAGGCCGGTACCCACACACCCCCCCCTCTCTCCTCCTCACCCCCTTCCTTCCTCCTCCCCCCCTTCCTTCCTCCTCCCCCCCTTCCTTCCTCCTCCCCCCCTTCCTTCCTCCCCCCCTTCTTCCTCCTCCCCCCCTTCCTTCCTCCGTCCCCCCTCCTTCCTCCTCCCCCCTTCCTTCCTCCGTTAGTGGGGGAGGGGTGCGGCGTTAGTAGGGGGTGGGGGGTGGGGGGCGCGGCGTTGGAGGGGCTTGGGGGAGGGGGTTGGGGTAGGGGGGTTGGGGAGGGGGTTGGGGTAGGGGCAGCTGCGTGCAGAGGGGGGGCAACGGTGCGTTGGCCCCGGGCATCCGTCGCCCCCCCTCCTCTGCACGCCGCTGCCCATACCCCAACCCCCCCTCACCACCCCTACGCCAAAAACCGGCGCTGTGCAAATCCCGCCGGCAGCCTCTGAAAACAGCTGGCGCCGGCGGGATTTCATTTTTTTTTTAGATTCCACAAATCTCCGACCCGTGGCCACGTCGGCGAAAATCAGAGTTGCTTTAAAACGGCGTCAACCATTGATGATGGTTGACGCCGTTCAGTGTCGGGGGTGGGTTGCGGCATCGGGGGGGGGGGTTGCGGCATCGGAGGGGGGGGTGGGTTGCGACATCGGGGGGGTGGGTTGCGACATGGGGGGGGTGGGTTGCGGCATCGAGGGTGGGTTGCGGCATCTGGGGGTGGGTTGCGGCATCGGGGGTGGGTTGCGGCATCGGGGGGTGGGTTGCGGCATCGGGGGTGTTGCGGCATCGGGGGGGTGGGTTGCGGCATCGGGGGGTGGGTTGCGGCATCCGGGGGGTTGCGGCATCCGGGGGGGGAACATCGGGGGGGGGGTTGCGGCATCGGGGGGTGGGTTGCGGCATCGGGGGGTGGGTTGCGGCATCGGGGGGGGGGTTGCGGCATCGGGGGGGGCGGCATCGGGGGGTGGGTTGCGGCATCGGGGGGGGCATCGGGGGGGGTTGCGGCATCGGGGGGGGACGCCGCACCCCCCCCCCCACTAACGGAGGAAGGAAGGGGGGAGGAAGGAAGGGGGGGGGACGGAGGAAGGAAGGGGGGGAGGAGGAAGAAGGGGGACGGAGGAAGGAAGGGGGGAGGAGGAAGGAAGGGGGGAGGAGGAGAGAGCGGGGGGGTGTGGGTACCGGCCTTCAGAGGGAGGGGGACGGGGTGTGGGTACCGGCGTTGAGGGGGGGGACCCGGCATTGAGGGGGGGGGGACCCGGCGTTGAGGGGGGGGGACCCGGCATTGAGGTGGGGGTTGCGGCGTTGCGAGAGATGGGGGGGCGGCGTTGGAGGGGGGTAGGGGTGGTGGGGAGGGGGTAGGGGTGGTGGGGAGGGAGGTAGGGGTGGTGGGGAGGGGGGTAGGGGTGGTGGGGAGGGAGGTAGGGGTGGTGAGGGGGTGGTGGTTGGGGTAGGGGGCAGCGGCGTATAGAGGGGGGGCGACGGTGCGTTGGCCCCGGGCATCCGTCGCCCCCCCTCTCTGCACGCCGCTGCCCCCAAACCCCCCCCCGATGCCGCTGCCCCCAAACCCCCCCCCCCGATGCCGCAACCCCCCCAAATGCCAGAACCCCCCCCCCCAAATGCCGGAACCCCCCCAAATGCCGCAACCCCCCCCCCAAATGCCGGGTCTGTCTCTCTCCTCCTCCTCCTCCAAAAAACGCCGGGTCTCACCACTTCCGCAGCTGGTGAAACTGACGCGTATCGCGTCAGTCAGCTGCTGGCCCCTCCGGGAACGGAGAATAGCGGCCTAAAAGAAGGCCCCGACGCCGGAGTCATGTACACCGATTTTTCTAGCCGGAAATCGGCGTTACGACGGTCTGCAGAGAATTTCGCCCCTGATAGGAGAAGTTAAGCGGGAAGTGGGAGGAAGAGCTGGGGAGGGTGTTAGAGGCTGGATTATAGGAGGAGGCTCTGAGGAGGGTGAATGCATCCTCTTCGTGCACGAGGCTTAGCCTCATTCAATTTAAAGACGCTGGCCAAAATGAATATATTTTTAAGGGTGTGGAGGATGGATGTGGGCGGTGCACGGAGGGGTGGGGGGGGGGGGGGGGGGGGGGGGCACGAACCATGACAACATGATATGGGGCTGTCGAAACTGGAGGGATATTGGCGGGGAGTCGTCTGAGGTGCTGAGGGTGAAGATTGTCCCGAGTCCAGATTTTTGGAATGCTGGAAGACCCAGGAGACCAGGGGGCGATAGAGGCCGAAGTCTTGGCCTTTGCCTCCCTGGTAGCCCAGATCGTGTTGGAATGGAGAGACATGGGGCTGCCAAAACCGAGGGTGTGGGTTAGCGACCTCGTGGGAAATCCTTAGGTTGTAAAAAAAATCAAGTTCGCTTTGAGAGGGACTGTGGAGGGGTTTGTCCGGAGATGGAAACCGTTTATTGACTTCTTCAAGGATAGTTAAGAAATCAGCAAGGGGAGGCGGGTAGGAAGGCGGGGGGGGGGGGGGGGGGGGGGGAGGGGGGGGAGATTGGGGGGAAACTTTGGGATTAAAAAAAAGAGGCAGGGCGGGTGGAGGGTAACAGCAGGGAGGGTGGGCCGAAGGGGGTGCTGGTTATTTATTTGTTATGTGATTTCCTGTTCTATTTTTGGTTTTGGTTGTGTTAGATGTAAAAAAAATAAATGCCTTACTAAAAACATTTTTTTTAAGAATCTACAATCGACTAAAACACACATTTATCCAAAATAAAGCAGGCCTCTTTGCTCTATCATTCTTGGAAGGGAAATTTATAATTACAGGCAACAACTGGAAGTCACTATTACTATGATGTAAGGAGAATTCCAGGCTGTTTAATTTTCCCTTTCCTTATAAGTATTCATGCTGAACAGGCTGCTGGCTTGTCTGGTGATCACTGATTCACTGAATTCCTTCATGTTTGAACCTGACCTGTTTTTGGCTCATGCTGTCACATCAGGGGCAAGCTTCACATCACATTAATCACAACTAGAATAATCTCCTGGACTAATTTTGATCAATTAAGGGGCATTGGATGGGAACTTCCCAGCTTTTTCTTCCCTAACCGGCTTGGGGTTTTAATTAGATTTTTGTCTCTCCAGAGCTTCCAGCTTCTGTGCAAAAATTGCATGAGGCACTAGATCAAAAGCTTTATGAAAATCATCTGGAACAATGCAAGTGAGTTTATCCCAGACTTTGCAACACTCAGTAATTTTTAATTAAGTCACTACACACTCCATCGTTCCTTGCAAGATCAAAATCCAGCTTGTTTCTTCCAGACTGTTCCACTGGTCTTTCGAGTACCTCATGTTCCCACTGCTGCAATCCACCTTAAAAGCCGCTGACAATAATGAAATGTGTCAGTTAGCTCACTAGAATCCACAATGCAATCTAGAACGCCAAAGTATATATTCCTCAATCAGAATCATAGCTATCGACCTCAGAAGTGGAGCTCCAAAAAAGTTGATGGTTCCTGGTATTGTTATTCAAGATTAATGCTGCCCTTGTCACCTTCAATAGCTTGTCGGAATTCATATTTCATATTATCCAAACTTGCACCCTGACATCAGTTGGTAGGTGAGATCTGCTGCTCACTTTGAACTGGCACATTGAAGCCCTCTACTTCTGCACACTCTTCCATGGATTTGCGGCCATGTGCACATAGAGCATGTCAATGGCCTTCTGGGTCAGGTGCCAACTTGGACTAATGCCCATGAATGTCGCCAGGAATTTATTGGAGAGCACTGGGCTTGTCAAAATTGCACAGTCAGAAGCAAAGAATGGACAAATAAAATATTGGGACTATGTTCAGAGGGAGGGATGCAATTGATGGAGGCAGTCCATCAATTGATGGTCTGACAGTTGACATGGTGAGAATTACAAAATTGACATGAGACGAGGCAGAGAAAGAGAGTGGAAGCAATAGCATCACCAGCCATCAATTATATATGTCTTGGAAAAGGATAAGAATGCATAAGGAAATCCGACCCAATTTAGAGAGAATACATTTTGACAAGTTGCTTGCCGGCACACACCTCTATTGTGTTCCATTAGCAACATTCACTTGTTTTTCTACTTTTCTGCTTATGGCATTGTGAATTCTGTCTAATAGATAGCTATGTGTCACCTCTACCTGCACAGCCTGCAGGGACATGTAACTCCACGGTTACAGGTGTGGAATTGGTCCCAAGTGAAAAGGTGTCCAACATATTGACTGCTGAAATAGAGCTTCAGCTCACATCAAATATAAATTGTTTGTTGGCAGATATGTGTTATGTGTTCTCATAGAACATTTTAATTACACGTTACTGACAGTACTAAAATAGGTCCATTTGACCCAACTGGTTGCTGCTGATGTTTTCAATCCACATGAACCTCTTCCCACCCCTCCTCGTCTAACCCCATCAACATCACCTATTATTTTCGTCCCTGTGAGTTTATCTAGTTTTCCCTTTCTGAAAAGTAGTTTTCGAGTGTGCCATGGCTTGTGGATTTGCACCAGCCTAAGGGAAAATATTTACTGTGACAATTAACATTTAAACTATTAATTAAGAGAAAATTGAATTTGTTACACATTTGTATATCACTGCATATTTATAAAATGCAATCTATCGGTCAAAAGAAGTAATGGCCTGCAACTTCCTTTCGTAACAACAATTTAAGTTGTTGGACCACCACACATGCATGGCTCGGCACGGTACGACATGGCACGACTACCCAGATGTCGACGCATTGGCATGCACCCTGGAGGCGCGTGAATTCAAACTCCCGGCAGGCTTTTTTTTTCACAGCTTGAACTCATGCACTGCGCTGGAGCTGCTGCATGCAAAGTCCTGAGACAGCACTAACGTGGCCGACTTGCCCCGACATTAGGTAAGTTTTACACCTTTTTATTTGCACTTTTACTTCTCAGTCCAAGGTTATCACGCTGAGGCCGGAGACATTTTTTTGGTTGGTTAATGTTTTATATTATTAGTGTTCAGCATTTAGAAATATGTTTAAAATGCAAATCAAGTGAAAGGAAGATATAGGACAGGAGTTTCCATTGGCCAAAGCCAAAATCCTGAAGGGCGATTGGGCAGATAACCCGTTCCAACGCCAAATCGCGATTTTCCGTCAGTTCAACAGCGGCGTCAATGCATTCCGGAACACATGTACAG
Organism: Scyliorhinus canicula; assembly: GCF_902713615.1. Lineage (NCBI taxonomy): Eukaryota > Metazoa > Chordata > Chondrichthyes > Carcharhiniformes > Scyliorhinidae > Scyliorhinus > Scyliorhinus canicula. Next base: position 145,362,534 of record NC_052151.1, on the reverse strand, counting down.
TAGATACCGTTTGCATAACATTAGCAGGCCTGGTCCGATGTTCTCCGGGGCCTCTGCAATTCTCCGTCTCTGATGGGCCAGGTTCCTGACGCCACCCCCCCCTCCCCCGCCACACCACCCACCCCCCTTGCCACAATTGGTGGGCACAAGGGACATACGGGGGCGGGATCCTACAGTGCCAACCGGCGCCACCATGTAGCCCGGTGGACCTGGTTGGGCAGAGGGATATGCACCATACTAACACGTTGACCTTTCACCCCCTGCAGACAATGGATATTGGAATTCAACCAGCCATGGTGAACTTGTTGCTGGTTGCTGCAGCCCTGGGGGATGCCCTGCAGCTGTACCAGTGGGCACTGCTGGAGGAAGAAGTGGAAGCTGCAGCAGCAGCACATGCGGCAATGGAGCGGCAGCAGAGGTGCGTGCAGCAGCGGAGTGGGAAGCAGCGGAGTGGGCAGCAGCGATGCATGCAGCCACGGAGTGGGCAGCAGTGGAGCGGGCAGAAGCGGAGTGGCCAGCAGCGGAGCGGGCAGGCAGGCAGGTCGCACCCCGTGTGTGCCATGGCCAACGCGCACGGGCCGTTCTGATAGGCTCCAAGTTCACCGACGAAAAGGAGGGTGGGTTGGCCAGGGGCACGGACAGCGCATTCCAACCCCCCCCCCCCCCCCCCCCCCAACATCCCCCTGGCCACCCTCTGCCTACAACCCCCTCCGTGATACATACCTACCACACAACGGGGTGGGGGCCCCAGTAATAGTGGGTCTGGACCATGGGATGATGATGACAACCCGGTCTGCGATGAGCTCTGGTGATTGGCATCATACGACGACGTCTGACTCCTGCCCACGGTAGTAATTTCCACCATCCCCCTGCATGCGAGCTGCCCACTCCATCACACGGACCCATTGGATCCCTGGGGTGGCGGTGGTGGGGACAGTCGGGAGGTGGGGGGAGGAGGATGGGGAGCATAGGCCACCAACAGGGTCCGCAAATTCCACCGACCCGCACGTCTGCCCATTCCCCCCTACCCGCGCCCCCTGGCCAGCCCAGACCAGCCACCCCTCACACCAATCAGACAGAGCACGAAGCCGGCTGAATCAGTGGTAACAGGTATTTATTGTGAACAATATATACAGGTTTGTACCCTATAGCCACTATAACTAAACTGAGCCTTGCACCCGTGCCAATTTAACTGGTGTCTACTTTTTTGGCCTTACGGCTACGTATAGGTCGATCTCCAGATGGTACAGCAGGAGTGGAGGCGGTCTGCTGTGATTCCTGCGACAAGGGTCCCCATTGGCAGGTGTCTTCTGGGGCGACCAGGCCTGGATGGTGTCACCCTGTTCTGCCCTTTGCCCACCAGATGTGCCAGGGGCAGGGGGGGAGCGGGGGTCCAAGGTGCTGCGGTGTACCGGCACCTCTCCTCCACCCTCGGGGTTGCCAATGGCCTACCGGCTACTCCATGGAACAAGGGTGTGAGCAGAGGTATCCCCTGAGGCTCCCTGACACCTGCCGCTGCCAGTCCTGGCCAACCGAGGCCTGCTCTGGGCTCGATCAGGTTCTGTCTGTATATGGCCAAGGAGCACAGGGAGTGGATCATATCCATTAGGGACTGTGCCACATCACGCTGCGACTGTGCCACCACCTTCTGGTCAGTGCCACATCAGCCAGTGACTGCACCATCACCCTCTGGAACTGGGCCACCTCCCGCTGTATGCAGCATGTCAGCAGGCGCCTGGGTAATACTGCCGACGTTCCCAGCCATGGCCTGCTGTGACTGGGCCACGCTCAGGAGTGCCGCTGCGATTTCCAGGTGGCTGCGGGACATGGTCGCCTGTGAGGTGGCAACTCTGTTCTGGGTGTGGGCCGTGCCTGCACAAAATGCCCCAGGCCTTGGACATCCTGATTCATCGCCAAAATCGTCGTCCCCAATGCATCCACCGTAGATGCCACCCGTGCAGTGTTGGCCTGGGTGGTACGTATGGTCAGCACCACCTCCAGCTGCTGCACATGTTTGGACTCCTCCAACTGCACCTGCAGGTGCTGGATGCTCCCCGAGAATCCCGATGTAGTCCTGGCTCCGCAACTGCATCTCCACCATGGATGGGACTACCTATTCCAGATGCTCTGGACCCGGGTCGGCCTGCCCTCTGTCCGTCTGCCCCCTCGGGTGTTCCCACCGGGTCAACTGTGTGGTACGCACCAGAGAGTGTCTTAGGAACCTCTTCATTAACGTGGCCAACCAAGGTGAGTGTCTCTGGCATGGTGGAGGGTGTTGGAGGCATCTGTGATCCTCCGACTTTAGCTCCGGGCGTCCTGAGTCTCAGGCGAAGGTGTCTGAGCTGCTGCCATCACTGCTCGGCTCACAGGGGAGCTCCGGCTATGGCACTGGCTGGGGACGGGGGATGTCAAATGTACCTTCCCCATCTTCAGCAGGTCCTACAAGACACAAGACAAAACGCATGATTAGACCGCAGACTGGGAGAGAGAAGGGGTGGGGGGTGGTGGTATGGGGTAGTGTAGGGTGATGGTGTGCCTGGGGTTAAGGGTGGTGTGGGGGTAAGGGTGGTGTGGGGATGATGTTGGGGAGGGGTTGACACACGTGACACAGGGAACCGCAACTAAGGGGGGGTCTCAGTTCCTCGCCCGCGGCCGAGAACCACCTCGGCGATCTTGCTTTCCTCTGGGCCGCCAACCACATCCAGGGCCCTCTGCTCTGCCACGGTGAGGGGCCGCAGGTCCAGCGGTCCCCCTCCTGCCTTCTCTCACCCAGGTGGTTGTGCGCTGCCTTCTTCTGGGGGGGGGGGACACACGTAAAACAACAGTGTTAGACAATCCAATGCATGCAGCCCAGGAGGTAAGTAGGTGATGGCCTCAGTGGCCAGGGCACCCAGCCGCAGCAGCCGGTATGGGTACCCACATGTGGTGCAAAGTGGGGGTTTGGCCGTCCTCTGAGGGAGGGGGGTGGTAGGGGTACAGGTGTGTGGGCTGGGGTTAGTGTTGGGGCACACAGCTGCCTGCTCACCCTGGCCACCCTGAGGAGGTTGTGCAGTTTTTCTCGCACTGCTAGCCCATCCGGAGGGTGTTGCCCATGGCACTTACGGCCTCTGCCACCTGCGCCCAAGTAGCTGGCAGTCTCCTTTCCGAACCGCTGTACCGTGTTATCTGCCTCTCCACAACTGAATCTAACGGCGTTTCCAGATCAGCGTCTGTGAACCTCAGGGCTGCTCTCCTCGCTGCCAATGGGCTGGGTTAGCACAGTGGGCTAAATAGCTGGCTTGTAGTGGAACAAGGGGGCAGCATGGTGGCGCAGTGGTTAGCACTGCTGCCACACGGCGCCGAGGTCCCAGGTTCGATCCCAGCTCTGGGTCACTGTCTGTGTGAAGTTTGCACATTCTCCCCGTGTTTGTGTGGGTTTCGCCCCCACAACCCAAAGATGCAGGTTAGGTGGATTGGCCATGCTAAATTGCACCTTAATTAGAAAAAATGAATTGGGTACACTAAATTTATAAAAAATAATGTAATGCAGAACAACGCCAGCAGCGCGGGTTCAATTCCCGTACCAGCCTCCCCGAACAGGCACCAGAATGTGACGACTAGGGGCTGTTCACAGTAACTTCATTGAAGCCTACTCGTGACAATAAGCGATTATGTTGTTGGTTGGGATGGTCTATGTGGGGGACAATTGTTTATATGCGGCTAAAGCTTGTCAACCTTTGGATGTCAATCGTGGAACTGGCGAATCCGGCAGCGTTTAGCATTAGAATCGATTGTGTTCCATGTGGCGCCAGTGCTAACCCCTTAACAGGAATCGCCCGGATGCGGCGCTGGTTTTTCTGTCGCAAAAGTCCACGGAATCTGCGTTGCCGTCAACACTTAGGGCACAATCTTCTCAAAAAGGAACAAGTCCCCTAGCGAATGCATTCAGTCGCGTGTTTCCTGGCACTCGCTGTGCCGTGAAACACTTGGCTATTCAACGCTACTCATGTCGATTAAGGGGCATAAACAGGGAACACGCGGCTGATGCGTTCCCCATTTTTTACAATGGAGAGCTCCACTCGGCAGAACTGCCCCTTGTAGCGAGAGAAAGGGATGACACAAATAAAATCCTCGACTTCCCCCATCCTGAATGCAACATGAGAGCTCCCCTCCCGCACCTTCTAACATCCACGGTGGGCAACCCCGGCCCAATCGCAAAAGATATAGCTTAGCACCTTGGCAGTGCCAACCTGGCACAACGGCAGTGCCCCTGCCAGCTGGCAATGCCACCTGGGCATGTCAGCAGTGCCAGGATGCCACCCAGGTGGCACTGCAAGGGTGCCAGGTTGGCACTGGCAGTGCCAGAGCACCACCCTGCCCAAAAGGCATGCAGCTATGGGCATCCAATCTCCTTGGATACCCTCTCAAATACCGTTCCTGTTTGTGGGGATCAATACCAAATGCCCATTGTCGGCGGGATTTTCCTTTGCAACGTCTTGCGAGATTGCGTTTTATCTCGCGAGGCATTGCAATCCTGGGTGGATTCCGGGAGTGGGGTCTCCCGGCTTTCACAAGCCAGGCTGCACCGCAGCCAGCTGCTTTTCCGGCACAGCGTGGCTGGAGGATCGCTCCCTTAGTCTCAGAAACGGAGAATCCTGTCCATAGTTTCTTTCGAACTTTGGTTTGGCATGAGGCTGCTAATTACATTAAAAAGGTACTTTACAGTGTAAAATTAGTTTAGAGTCACAGAAAGTAAAAGAAAGATTTTTATACTTTGGTTTGTCATAAGGATTAAATGAAGTATAATTATAGAATGCGGTGATTATGTGATAATGAGTATGATTGTCCACTTAGAAAGCGCAGGTTCTTTCAGCTAAGGTTGACAGTTGAAACACTTTTCAACCTGGCCTGTGAAAGTTTCATCCAAATTATTGGTTAATTCACTTATGTTGGGAATCTGGCACCTGGGAGCTGGACTTCACCACACACTAGCCAAGGGTGTTGTAAAATGATTCATAATCTGGAGTCATGCTTTACCTCCGCTGGGACATCACTCTTAAAATCATTGAAATGACTTTGCTGCTTCAACGTTGGTGCAGGGAGAGAAGAGTCAGGCCACATGTCTGCCTGGTGAGGAAGCAAATCAATTACTCACCCCTGATAGTGTACAGGCAAAGGACATCATATGAAATGATGACAGAGGAGATGGGTGCCAGGAGGCTGCACTTCAGCAAGGGGACAATGGGACATCTTTGCGAAATGTTGAAGGAAGACCTGAAGCCAAATTCTAACTGCCGCACTGCCTTAACAGTGAAAATGAAACTCACGATAGTTGTAATGTGTTGTGTATTGCATAACGTTGCCCTTCAGCATGGCCTGAGCATTCACCCGGAAGATGATTTGCAACCAGATGTGGAGAAGCAGGAGGAGGGCAATATGGAGCCTGACGCAGGCATTTCTCCTGGTGCAGGTGTGCAAGTCCAGGCCCTAGGTGATGCAAGTGCAGTTTAACTTCACCTGACATCTGTTGCTCTTGGACAGTGAACCTCCTTCCTTCCTCCCTAACCCCCCTTCCTCTTCTCCTCTGCACTTCCCCTTCTTCCCCTCACATCTCTTCCTTCCCCTCCCTCCCCTCTCCCCCTCCCTTCCTTCCCCTAGTTACATAAACACAACAGAACCACTGTGTTCATGTAAAACTATATATTTTATTGATCTTGTGTTAAAGTGAAAAGATGCATTTTGTGGCAAGAAATGTGGAAAAGTTGTCGTAGCTATTAAACAAATGTCATACAACAGCTGCTAATGTTAAACGTTATGTTAAATGTTAACATGGTATCAAAGTTTTGTATTCTAACATTATTTTTGTTGATAAGTGTTTTCCATTACACTTTACAACCTTATACAAATGTCTTACTGAAACATCAAAACACAACATTTAATTGTGAGATCATTGTAAATGAATAACATAATTAAAGTAAGTAACCCCTGCTGCAGGTCTGTAAGGAGATGATAGGCGATGTTATTTACGCTTTGTCCTTGATAGAAATCTACTTTTCTTATAGATAATAAAAGTTTAAAGGAAGAAATGATTTAGTGACATTATACTCCTAAAAGTCATATATTAGCCATGACAGCAGAAAAGGCTGAGAGCATGGGAAAAGATCTGGGGCGGAATTCTCCAACCCCCTGTAGGGTCGGGGAATTGCCCGGGGCCTTCGTAAATCCCGCCCCCGCCGTGGCCGGAATTCTCCGCCACCCGGGAATCAGCGGGGGCGGGAATTGCGCCCCGCCGGTCGACGGGCACCCCGCGGCAATTCTCCGGCCCGCGATGGGCCGAAGTCCCACCGCTGTCAGGCCTCTCCCGCTGACGTGGTTTAAACCACCTCTGCGCCGGCGGGAGCAGGCGGCGGGAGCGGGCCCCAGGGTCCTGGGGGGGGGGGCGTGGGGCGATCGGACCCCGTGGGGGGTGCCCCCACGGTGGCCTGGCCCGCGATCGGGCCTGTGCCGTGGGGGCACTCTTTTTCTTCCACCGCCGCCACTGCGCGGTTGTGATGTCAGCGGCCACTGACGCTCCGGCGCATGCGCAAACTCACGCCAACCAGCGAAGGCCTTTTGGCCAGCCCCAACGGCGGCTTACGTGGCGCCAAAGGCCATTGGCACCAGTCGGCGGAGCGGGAGCCACTCCGGCGCGGGCCTAGCCCCTAAAGGTGCAGAGAATTCTGCACCTTTGGGGAGGCCCGATGCCGGAGTGGTTGGCGCCACTCCGCTACGCCAGAACCCCCTGCCCCGCCGGGTAGGGGAGAATACCGCCCCTGATAAGGAAGTCAGTTTGAAAACTGACCATACATACTCCAAGTCCACGTTGCAGAGTAAACTCATTGTTATCATTACTGGGCAAATATCCTACTTCGAGAAAACATGGTGGGAAACAGGTGGTCCGATCACACCATATTATGGAAACATATAGAAATTTTCTCATACCACATTATCTCTTAAAACTTGATAGACAGACATTTCGGTGAAATGATATGAATCATAATTATTTTAACCCAATCACAGTCAGAAAGGGGACAGAACCTTAAAGATTATGATTTCCTTATGAGACCGGGAGAGAACCTTTTTTCTCTCTCTGTCTCTCTCTCTGTCTCTGAAATCATCTTTTAACATAATCTTTGAAAGCTATTCTTTACTTTGCTTTGCAAACTGCTATTTCTTTTTGTTTCATTTTTGTATTGTGCATTTTGATCTGAAGAAATTACCACAAACTGAATTGTATTTTGAATTCAACTCAACCATCTCACATAAGGAGACCAAAACTGCACACAATATACCAGTGGCGGGATTCTCTAATCCTGAGGCTAAGGGTTGATGCAGTCGGAAACACGGTTGAGTTTCTCGACGGTGTCAACACGGCCCCAGGATCAGCAATTCTGGCCCTACAGGGGGCCAGCAGGGCGCTGGAGCGGTTCACGCCACTCCAGCTGCTGATCCGGTCGTGGAATGGGTGCCGGGGGATGCGTGCATGCGCAGTGGGTCCGGCACGAACCCGTGCATGCGCAGTCCCACCGACGTGATTTCCACACACATGCGGCATCTCCCTTGTCCGCGCCGGCCCTGACCCAACATGGCGCAGGAGTACAGACGCCAGCGCGGAAGAAAGAGAGGCCGGCCCGCCGATCAGTGGGTCCCGATCATGGGACAGGCCACATCGGAGCCCCCCCCCCCAAACAAGCTGCCCCCGGACCCTTCAACGGCGAGGTCCTGCCGGCTGAGAGCAGGTGTGAACGGTGACGGCTGGACTCGGGTTTTTTTTCGGCTGGTCGGCCGATTCAGGAAAATTGCAGGGGGTCCACGTAGCGTGGCCCCTGACCGGCGCCACGCCAACCACGCCGACCCCAATGCCGCCGATTCTCCGCTCTGCGGATAATCGCGTCCCGCCCCAGGTGTGGTCTCACCAAGATCCTTTATAATTACAGCAGGACATCCCTGCTTCTGTACTCGAATCCTCTTGCTGTGAAAGCCAACATAGAATTTGCCTTCTTTACCGCCTGATGCAACTACATGCTTACCCTCAGCAACTGGTGTAAAAGAATACCCAGGTCTCGCATATTCCCCTCTATTAATTGATTACCATTCGGAAAATAATCAGCCTTCCTGTTTTTGCTACCGAAGTGGATAATCTTGCATTTATCCACATAATACTGCAACTGCCATGCCTTTGCTCACTCACTCAGCTTGTTCAAATCACACTTAAACATCTCTGAATCCTTTTCATAGCTCACCCTCCCTCCCAGCTTTGTCTCACCAGCACATTTGGAGATATTACATTTGGTTCCCTCATTGAAATCATTAATATATATCTTGTGAGTAGCTGGGTCCCAGCACCAATCCATGCGATGCTCCACTAATCACTGCCTGCCAATCAGGAAAATACTTTATTCCTACTCTTTGTTTCCAATCTGGCAACCAGTTTTTTATCCATCTTAATACGCTACCCTGAATTTCATGCGCTTTAATTTTACACAGTATTCTTTCTGTGCGACTTTGTCAAAAGCCCTTTGAAAGTCCAAATAAGCCACTTCCACTGGCTCCCCCTCATCAACTTAACTAGTTACATCCTTGATGAATTCCAATATATTTGTCAAGCATGATTTCCCCTTCATATACCCGTACTGACTCTGTTCGATTCTGCCACTGTTTTCCAAGTGATTTGCTGTTAAATCTTTCATAATTGACTCTCGCATTTTCCCCATTATCAACGTCAGTTTGACTGGTCTATAATTCCCAGTTTTCTGTCTACTTCCTTTTCAAAATAGTGGGGTTCCATTAACTACCCACCAATCTTTAGGAACTGTTCCACAGCCTATAAAACCTTGGAAGATGACCACCAATGTATCCTTTATTTCTAGGGGTCCTTCCTTAAATACTCTGGGATGTAGATTATTATCAGGTCACAGAGATTTACCGGCCTTCAATCCCATCAATTTCCCAAATACCATTTCCCTCCTAATACTGATTTATTTCAGTGCCTCCATCTCACGATACCCTGTGTTCCCCAACATCTCTGGTACGTTATTTGTGTCCTCTTCGTGAGGATAGGATCAAAGTGTACATTTAATTGGTTAGCTATTTCTTTGTTCCCCATTATAAATTTCTGATTCTTAATCTAAGAGTCCTTACCAATCTTCACCAATCTTTTTGTCTTCATATACCTATAGAAGCTTTTACAGTCAGATTTTATGTTCCCCGAGCACTTACTCTTGTAGTCCATTTTCACCTTCTCAATCAATCCCTTGGTCCTCCTTTGCTGAATTCTAAACTGCCCCCAATCCTGCTCCTTATCAATATGAACAGCTGCTGTCCACAAATGTGTGCACACGAAGAAAAAGAGAAGTACATGCAGAGGTTAGGGTCTGAAATTGTTCAATTCAACGTGTGTCCTGAAGGCAGTAAAGTCATTAATCAAAGGTAAGGTAGGAAAGTAGAATAGAATCATTACACTGTAGAAAGAGGCCATTAAGGTCTTCAAGTCTGCAATGACCCTCTGAAAGAGCACTCTACCGAGGCCCACATCCCTACCCTATCTCCATAAACCAGTAACTTCACCTAACCTTTTGGACACTAAGAGGCAATTTAGCATCGCCAATTCACATAACCTGCACATCTTTGAATTGTGGGAAGAAACAGGAGAACCCAAAGGAAACCCACGCAGAAATGGGAAGAACGTACAATGACCCAAGGCACGCACAATGACCCGGGTCCCTGGCACTGTGAGGCAGCAGTGCTAACCACTGTTCCACCGTGTGGCCCATGCTGTTCCATAAGCATCTGTTGAGTTTTATTGGAACAGTATCAAAGACCATTGAGAGAGGTCAGACTAGGAGCAGAGCAGATAACTAATATAAGTGACTTAGAAGCTGGAGTTACACTCGTGAATTGAATGCAGGTAATCCAAGAAATTATCACGCATTTATTCTCCCCAATATGGAGGAGACACAATGGCCAAAATCTTCCACATTCATTCGTAGGAAGTCTTACAACACCAGGTTAAAGTCCAACATGTTTGTTTCAAACACTAGCTTTCGGAGCACTGCTCCTTCCTCAGGTGAATGAGGAAGGAGCAGTGCTCCGAAAGCTAGTGTTTGAAACAAACATGTTGGACTTTAACTGGTGTTGTTAGACTTCTTACTGTGCTCACCCCAGTCCAACGCCGGCATCTCCACATCATGACATTCATCGTGGCTGGGATTTTCTGGTGCCGCCGAGAGTGAATGGAGTTTTGGCTGGAACGCCAGATTTTTCCATTCTCACTTGCAACGGGTGCCTCCACAACCCAAAGTGGGCAGTGAATGAATTGAGATACTAATTAGAAAGGAGTACAAGTAATAATTGCTGTTTCATCTCAAAGAGTGTTTGGACAGTGTGGAGGAAAGAGGTGAAACGGCAGGTTTACACTCACGAGGTCATTGCATTATTAGTGGAACAGATAGTACAATTCTTTATTTCAGTGCCTCCTTCTCACTTTACCTTGTGTTTCCCAACATTTCTGGTACGTTATTTGTGTCTTCTTAATGAGGATAGGATCAAAGTTTCCCATACGCTTCGGAGAATTGGACAACCAACAGGAGGCACTTCAAAGGTGTGTTTGGTGGTGGCATCACATGTTGCAAATGGCAGATGATTATGTAATGAATATAGACCCTGGTGGGGCGAAGATGAGAACCAGAGGAACCTTATTAAGATTCTTGCAAGTAGGCAAAGGAATGAGGGCAGGAGTACGAGAAGTGGAATGGACAGTGTTGAGGGCTCTTTCAACCACACAGGGCCAGATTCCTTGGTTGAGGACAAAGGAAGACGTATTAAAAGTGCTGGTAGGGAAGATTGCATCAGAACAGATGCAATGCAGAAACTGGGAGAATTAAATCAAGCTTTTTCAGAAAGGAGAATATGAGAAATTATAGGTGACATGGCTGTGAGAGTCAGTGGGCTTATAATGCAAATTGGTCAACCACTTATCACCACCTCCTTTTCCTTGGCACCATCAGCCTTTTGTCATTTAATCTTTCCTTTTTTCCACTCTATCACAGACCTTCCTGATTTTTCCCTCCCACTCTTTCCAGCCCTTTGCTGCTCAAATACTTGCTTTGAACTTAACTAAACATCGCTTAACTTTTGCTAGTTCTGATGGAAGGTCATTGACCTTAAACATTAATGCTGTTTTTCTCTCGACAGACATTGGGTGGGATTCTCCGGTCGCCGACGCCGAAATCGTGTTTGGCGATCGGCCGGGGAATCCCCATTTGCGGCGAAATCAGGGGCGACGCCGCTTTTGCGATGCTACGCCGCCTCAAAAGCCTGAGCACGCCATACGCTGCATGGACAGCTTCAGGACATCACCTGAGGCCCTCCCCCGATTCTCCGCCCCGATGGGCTGAATTCTCGACAGCGCCGAGCACTTATTTTTTTTTTGTGGACCCCGCGTGGCGGTTGTGGACTGTGGCCAGCGCCGTCACAGTCGAGGGGGGGTTTCTGCTGGCAGGCGGAGCTTTGATGGGGGCTGGGTGGACTGGTGGAGGATGGTCCTGAGGTTGCGAGGGGGGTTACTGGGGGACATTATTTGGCTGGCCGGTTCCTCACGCGGCCGGTGTGATGTTGCATGGCGGGCCGCTGCAGGCCGCCGCCGTGCGCTTGCGCAACCATGAACATGGCAATCCGCCAGCCGTGTCTTACGCTGCGCTTCTTCCACCAGCCGGAGGATCAGTGCAGCTGTTGCGACATTTTTCCTGGTGTGAAACTCCACTGTTCCTATGCTGGTGTCAGCATTTAGTCTGCAAATCGGAGAATCCAGTCCATTGTCTGACCTGCTGAGTATCTCCAGCATTTTCTATTTTTATTTTATTTTTTCCAGCATCACAGTGTTGTGCTTTACATTGCTGAGAATGAGGGCTGTAGAGAGCCACACCCATCAGTTGTTACATTTCCACCTAGGCTGGCTTCAGATTTTTAAGTAGATGTGATATTCTTGGACTATTTTTCATTTCAGTTGAGTACCCATGAATTCAGTGCCTTACTGCTTCAAGACCATTGGCAGTCTACTCAGTCTCCAATGAGAAAGTGACACATTCTTGCCACTACAACCTCCTCTGCCCCCTTGCATTCTGCACGTTTTTGGTTCCACAACTCAGAAACATTATTTAATGCTTCCCAGATAAAAATGACTCACTCAGTGCATGGCATTGAGAAAGCATTCAGAACATGAGAGGAACATCAGGAAAAACATAAGTACACGGAATCATAGGCAGTGGCCTTAATCTTCAGATAACCTCCCTCAATTGTGATGAAAGTAAGAAATTGTTAAATATTGGGCTGGATTCTTTGTCTCGCTGCGCCACATGTCTGTTTCATCATGCCAGCGGGATGTTCCGTTATGCCGGCTGGTCAGTGGGGTTTCCCATTGTGGGGTAGCCCTATGCCATCGGGAAACCCCCAGGCTGCAGACAAAATGGAGCATCCCGCCAGCGGAGAATCCAGTCCATTATATTTTGCATCTGGTGCAGTAAGGTTTTTGAAAGAATAGATTTGTTGCAGTAATAGTAGTAAAGAACCTAGGCTAAGGTACCTAGACTGTGTGTCCGTTAATGCTGTAATTAAGGAGTCTTAAAAGGTGAGGTCATAATTGATTCTAACCATTTACTTGTTTTCATACAGAGGGCTAATGGGATAATGTTATGATTTTGGAGGTTCTCTGGAGAGTAGGTAACTTATGAGTGGTTGTATTTAATCCTAACAAAGCAGGTTATGTGACACCTTAGTGGGATGCAAATAATGCAATTAATGGGAGGAGTCAAATCTGTCTAGTTTTGCAGTTTGCCACAGGATTTGAGTCTGACAAGACAGAAATATTTTACGTTGAACAGCAGGTTTACCAAATGCTGCTAGGTTGAGCAGAAGTTTCAGGTCTTGAAAAGGTCTCTCTCTCCAAAAGTCTCTCCACAACTAAGCAGGTAATCTGTGTGTTAACTTTATTTGGAAGAGGCATTTGAACTGTAATGGGTGCTTAATTGGAGGTAGTAGCAGATGTAGATAGTTTACGTTTTTAGTTGTGTTTAACAACACAAGTGTTGCTAATGTGGTGAACTATATGTTTAAGGTAAAGTTTGTTCAAATATGAAAGATACCTATTGGTCAGAGATCGATATATTTCTGATAAAATGCGGGTTAAAGGGATATGGAGAACAGGTGGGGGTCTGGATTTGAGACCAGGAAGAGATCAGCCATGATCTGATTGAATGGCAGAACTGGCTTAAGAGGCTAAATTGCCTACTTCTGCTCCTAATTCCTATGTTCCTATGCTCCTATATTAGGTGAAAGGTTGGAACTGAGGGCTATGTATTCGCAACACTACCCAGTTGAAGTGGAGGAAGGATTCTAATGTTTTGCATGCAAATAATGGCTATGAAGGGAAATTGCCAGGCATATTGTAAATATGATGTTAATCCCATTCTTAACCATTGAAAAAGTGTAAATGGTTAATTATGCAATTGTAAATTTTGGAAGGTGAAGAGTGTTCTGGTGCCCAAGAGAAAGGATAATGACCAGTAGCATCAAATCAGTGGATTTTTAGGTGCTGATACACAATTCTGGAAGTGATTGAATTTGCGTCTACCTGGCTCAAGGCAGTTTCCTTAGCTTTTGCTGAATCTTGAGGAGGTCTGGAGCGCACTCTTATTAAAGTGAAACATTTTTTTTGCTCCTCTCTTCAATGCCCTTGTCCCTATCCAGCTGTCTTAGTCAGATCCTCCAACAGAGGGCTTTCGTGAATAGGGGAACAAAATTACACATTGCAACTAATAGTATCTAGCAGTGAATCAATTATTGAAGCACATGCTTACTTCTTAGTTACCCTCTTGGTCTGGTACTGCAATCTTCAATTGTACTTGGTGTTTTAAATATCTCTCCCTCACTGCCAAGTACTGTGCTTTACAAACAATTTGCGCTGGCAAGCCGCCAATAGATAATTAAATGAACTGGTCATGTATATGTTTGCCGAGCATTGAGAGGTCCCATTCCCAGTTTACTGGCACAAATCCCAAGCATGGAATTTCAGATCCTATAAGATAAAAACACTTGTGAGAGACTTCTGCCAGAAGTGAATACTTAACACGATTTCCAACTAAATTATAAATGGTTTATGAACCGTTCCTGATAAATAGCATTCGCACTGGGAACTTTATAGGCTTTTAGTGGTTATTCTGTAACTTACCACTTCTTGAACAGCTCTGTTCACTATCACTTTCCTGATTTGTTAGCAAATTTTCCCAAATGTTTGGACCTATGGGATCCTGTTGATTCAAGGTATTATTTGAATTTTCCTCTCAAAATCTTCCTGAATTTTAAAAACAAGGTTGATGTTTTGTATGCAAGTAATAGCTATTCAGGGAAATGGCCAGACATATTGTAAGATATGGGTCAGGATTCTCCCAGGCCCCGTGCCACAATCGCGCCCTGCGTGGAGGCGGAGAATGGGACGTCGGACGTGCGAGGCCTTCACGCGATTCTTCGGCGACTGGAGATTCGCTGCCAGCTGCACGCGTGCGGTCAATGCAGCGCCGGTCGGGGGACGTTGAAAGTAGCCCCCTCGCCGATTCTCCGCGATTGACTGGCCAAGTTCCCGCTGGCGTGGTTCTCGTATGGTTCCACCCAGTGGGAGCTCAGCATTGCTGCTGCGGTGGGCGCCCTGGTAGGGGGAGGGTGGGTCAGTCTCCGGGGCGGCCTCCACGATGACCAGGCCCGCAATCGGGGGCCACCAATCAGCGGGCACACGCGATCTGGGGGACCGGGCCTACCTACATGCACGCTGGCCCGCTGCGTGGGTCCGCCATGTCGCGCAGGGCCGGCACCACAGGGCAGGGTCCCATATCAGAGCCGGGATTCTCCAATAATGGGGCTATGTCCCCACGCCTCCCAGAAACCAGGCGCAAATCACTCTGGACATTTTTCTAAAAAGTCTGGGGTGATTCTCCGTTGTTAAGAATATAAGAACATAAGAACTAGGAGCACGAGTAGGCCATCTAGCCCCTTGAGCCTGCTCCGCCATTCAACGGGATCATGGCTGATCTTTTGTAGACTCAGCTCCACTTTCCGGCCCGAACAACATAACCCTTAATCCCTTTATTCTTCAAAAAACTATCTATCTTTACCTTAAAACATTTAATGAAGGAGCCTCAACTGCTTCACTGGGCAAGGAATTCCATAGATTCACAACCCTTTGGGTGAAGAAGTTCCTCCTAAACTCAGTCCTAAATCTACTTCCCCTTATTTTGAGGCTATGCTCCCTAGTTCTGCTTTCACCCGCCAGTGGAAACAACCTGCCCGCATCTATCCTATCTATTCCCTTCATAATTTTATATGTTTCTATAAGATCCCCCCTCATCCTTCTAAATTCCAAAGAGTACAGTCCCAGTGTACTCAACCTCTCCTCGTAATCCAACCCCTTCAGCTCTGGGATTAACCCAGTGAATCTCCTCTGCACACCCTCTACCACCAGTACGTCCTTTCTCAAGTAAGGAGACCAAAACTGAACACAATACTCCAGGTGTGGCCTCACTAATACCTTATACAATTGCAGCATAACCTCCCTAGTCTTAAACTCCATCCCTCTAGCAATGAAGGACAAAA
This sequence comes from Scyliorhinus canicula, assembly GCF_902713615.1. Lineage (NCBI taxonomy): Eukaryota > Metazoa > Chordata > Chondrichthyes > Carcharhiniformes > Scyliorhinidae > Scyliorhinus > Scyliorhinus canicula. The sequence continues at coordinate 145,346,877 of NC_052151.1, read as the reverse complement.
TTCCATTTGCCTTCTTAATCACCTGTTGCACCTGTAAACCAACTTTCTGTGACTCATGCACTAGCACACCCAGGTCTCTCTGCACAGCAGCATGCTTTAATATTTTATCATTTAAATAATAATCCCGTTTGCTGTTATTCCTACCAAAATGGGTAACCTCATATTTGTCAACATTGTATTCCATCTGCCTGACCCTAGCCCATTCACTTAACCTATCCAGATCCCTCTGCAGACTTCCAGTATCCTCTGCACTTCTCGCTTTACCACTCATCTTAGTGTCGGCTGCAAACTTGGACACATTGCTCTTGGTCCCCAACTCCAAATCATCTGTTTAAATTTTGAACAATTGTGGGCCCAACACGGATCCCTGAGGGACACCACTAGCTACTGATTGCCAACCAGAGAAACACCCATTAATCCCCACTCTTTGCTTTCTATTAATTAACCAATCCTCTATCCATGCTACTACTTTACCCTTAATGCCATGCACCTTTATCTTATGCAGCAACCTTTTGTGTGGCACTTTGTCAAAGGCTTTCTGGAAATCCAGATATACCACATCCATTGGCTCCCCGTTATCTACTATACTGGTAATGTCCTCAAAGAATTCCACTAAATTAGTTAGGCATGACCTGCCGTTTATGAACCCATGCTGCGTCTGCCCAATGGGACAATTTCTATCCAGATGCCTCACTATTTCTTCCTTGATAATAGATTCCAGCATCTTCCCTACTACCCTAAGGGGGTTTGCAGGGTCTCGGCATGTGCCGCACAGTTCCTGCTGCCGTTACAGGGCCCTGCACTTCTGGCCGGGGGTCCGCGCATGTGCGCGGCAGTTGCCTGTGACGCCAGCGCCCGCCGATCGGTGGCACCCGATCGTGGGCCTGGCTGTCGTTGAGGCCCCCCCCGGAGACTGATCCCCCGCCCCCCTCCCCGCACGCCGTGACGCCGAGCTCCCGGCGCGAGGAAACATACGTGAACCACACCAGCGGGAACTAAGCCGGTCGACTGCAGAGAATCGCTGCATGGGCCTCTTTCAATGGCCCCCAACCTGCACCATGTCAACTGTGTACTCACAGCTGGTGGCGATTCTCCAGTGGCCGAAGAATTGCGCGAAGGCGTTGCATGTCTGATGCCCCATTCTCCGCCCCCATGCCGAGTGCGATTGCGGCGTGGGGGCTCGGACAATCCCAGTCCAGCAGCAGGAGCTGCGCGGCCCATGCCGGGGCCCTACTACTCCCCATAAAGTTGGAGAATCACTCCGGATTTTTTTCTTTTTTAGAAAAAGGTCCGGAGTGCTTCATGCCCGTTTTCTGCCAGGCGTGGGGACATAGCCCCATTATTGGAGTTTCCCAGCCATGATGTTAATTCCATTCCTCATCATTGAAAAATGTAAATGGTTAATTATGCAACTCTAAATTTTAGAGGATGTAGAGTATTCCGGTGCCCAAGAAAAAAGATAAAAAAGACCAGTTGCGTCAAACCAGGGGATTACTGTGGTGCTGATCTGCAATTCTGGATGTTATAGAATATGTTTTCAGTACCATTGCTCTATGGTGCTTGAATCAGCATGGCTTCATGAAAGCAAAATTGTGCCTGACTAATTTTTGAGAAAGTCTCAACCAGAGTGGATAGAGGGGAACCAGCAGATGTGTTGCAGAAAGCATTTGACAAGGCTCCTCACAAAAGGTTAATTCATAAGATAAGAGCCCATGGTATTGGAGGTAGTATATTGGCATGGTTAGGGTATTGGCTAATGGGCAGGAAACAGCAGGGGTGAATAAGGGATTCTTTTTCAGATTGGCGAACCGTACCCAGTGGTGTTCCACAGTGATCAGTGCTGGGAGCACAACTGTTTACAATATATATTAATGACTTGGAGGACAAAATTGAATGTACTGTAGCAAAATTTGCAGACGGCACAAATATCGGTGGAAAGGTAAGTATTTCACTGTTTTCAAACAAGCAGTGAGATGTGAAAAGGTTGTTATTATTGTTTTTTTAATTTGTTTTTCCGATTAAGGGTCAATGTAGCATGGTCAATCCACCTACCATACACATCTTTGGGTTGTAGAGGTGAGACCCATGCAGACACGGGGAGAATGTGCAAACTCCACACGGACAGTGACGCAGAGCTGGGATTGAACCCGGGTCTCACTGCGAGACGCAGCAGTGCTAGCCACACTGCCACCGTGCTGCCATTGGATGTTATTATTGTTGTAACTGTTCTGTGCAATCTTTGAACTGGTAATGAGTGACATCAATTTTGGTAGCACTGTCACAAAGCAAGATGACTAACAGTCTTTATTTTGAAGGAAATGTAGACTGATTGCTGCTAATGATGGGAAGATGCAGATTATAACTACAGCAAAAAAAATAGACTTTGCATCAATGCCGAAAAAAGCAGAGATAATGTCCGTCACTGAAGATAGAGTAGGCACAGTCAAGATTATGTCAGATTACAAGCTAAAATAATTAGATTTGTTGGTCTACTTGGACAGTCTCATTACAGAATGTGGAAGATGTTTGGGGGTATTAAAAGAGGAGAATTTGAATTATGCCACCTGGTAACCAAAAGCAATATTGGTGTAAATGAAGTCAAGGCTTTATCAATGTCTTATCGTGACATTCGTCTTTTATGGCAGTGAGCTGCGAACATGAAGGATTCAAGATTGTGAAAGATTTGCAGTTCCAAACTGTTCTGCTTGGGGAAGATAATGGGCTTAAGCTGACTGTACAGGTGATGGGTTCATGCAGACTGAAACAATGACAAAAGAAGGACATCAGCTGACAAATCAATGTAGAAACAACGCTGGTTGATGGAATTCAGACACAGTAGATGCAGGTAGCATGTTGCAGATTCTACTCTTCACAAAGATGGCTGCTCTCTATCGAAAAGTGTCAAAAATATTGTCAGTGATGATGGGTGACCTAAGCTTAGCGAAAGGGAGAGAAAATGAGCCAAAAGTAAGCAGTTTGAGCTAAAACGCCCTCACACGACTCAGGGCCCAAATATTAATGCACTGTCACAACCCTGATGATGGTTTACTGTGCCTGCTTTCCAACAGGGGGATTATCTGTGCAGCAAAGGAGGCAGGCTGAAGAAAGGGATGTTTTTCTACAAGAGGACAAATCAAGGGAAACATTTAATTATGATTTGCATGTAAATATGGAACTGCAGGACTGGACTTCCATTCAATAACAGTTCAACTTTAATAGAGCTAGACCAATATTCCTGTATCCGAATGTTCCGGTTAATTATCATTAATTATTTCTGGTAGAAACTAACAATCTCAGAGCCTTCATTGCTCCTCTTGGAAAAGGTGGAAAGCGGTGTCAGCCTTGGCTCAGTTTACTGCTTTTTCTTGTGTCTTGCTCGCAGAATTCTTGGAATTTGTCCAGGACTGCCTGGAAGTCGATCTTGTTTTGCCCCTTTGAGTATTTGAAGGTCTCGAAGATTTCTGCTGCTTTTCCACCCGCGATGGTGAGTAGAAGCTTTATTTTCTCTGCATCCGCCATGCCATCTAGGTCGGACGCTACCAGGTAGATCTTGAATCTCTGCCTGAACGCACGCCAGTTTTCACTGAGATTGCCTTGGTACCTGAGCTGCTGTGGAACCCGAATCTCGAACATCTTGCCTGGGTGGTGTTGCTGATTTATTTAGTTGAACTATAGGGATTCAACAGGTCACTCCTAGGTACCATGTTGTGTTATGCTTCTTCACGTAGCATAAGCTGCTTCCTTGATGTAAACTCTGAGAAAGGAAGGTTCAGACTTGGAGATAGGTTTAACACATTTATTGAACAGTTAACAATTCTCCTACTTGGGTTTGACTCTCTTGCTAATCTAATTACAGTAACTATATCTAACTAACCAGGATGCTCAGATCCATGCAGTGGGTGTGATGCTTTCCTGATCTGCCCCTGTGTCTCTGAGTGTCACCGACGGAAAGAGAAAGAGCATATGTGCGCTGTCCTTTTATATGGGTAGCCCCCTTGTGATAGTGTCACCTCTGGGTGTGTCTTGACTGCCCATTGGTTGTGTCCTATCTTACTGACCTATTGGTTAAATGCGTGTGTGTCATGATGTCTCTGGTGCTCCCTCTAGTGTTTATTTAGTCCCAGTGTATTTAAATTAACCCCTTGTGTATTTACAGGGTCTTAGTGTATCTACAGTAACCCCCTGTGTATTTACAGTGATGCATATCACCACAGAAAAGGTGGCAGGCGGTATCAGCCTTGGCTCAGATGGCGGCACCTTGTCTCTCAACCAGACAATTGTATGTTCAAGTTCTCTTCTAGATACTTGAGCACATTTGGATTTTGGATTTTTGTTTATTGTCACGTGTACCAAGGTGCAGCAAAAAGTATTTTGATCTTGGTTGAGTTGGAAGTGCTGCTTTTCAGCTGAGGTTCAAGACCCATCTCCTATCTCAGGTGGACGTGAAAGATCACTTGGCGCTATTCGGACAAAAGCTCCCCTGATGTCCTGGCCTACCTAACCCTCAAACAACATCTGAAACAGAAAATCAGGTCATTATCGCCTTGTTGTTTCTGGCAGCTTGCTGTGCGCAAGTTGGCTGCCATATTTCCCACACTGTAACAATGAGTATACTTTAGAAAAACACAAGTCTGTAGTTGTCTGGAATGTGTTTTGGGTATCCTGGGATTGTAAAAGGCACTGGTTCTTCCTTTCCTAATGATTAATTAACTGCCATATTACGGAATTGCACTTTCACTTATGCCAATTTTTGTCGGATGTAATTCCATCGGTCATTCAAATAATCATATGTTATGAACTAATACAGCAGGTTCAGAAATAAGTTTTCAAAAGCAATACAATTCTAAAATGTCACCATTACGTCTTTTGATCATCTTGATATTTCTGTGTTGTCAGTCTCAAATCCATTTCACTCCCGTAGCCAGGGAATCCCCATTCATGGCTTAGAACATAGAACATAGAACATTACAGCGCAGTACGGGCCCTTCGGCCCTCGATGTTGCGCCGACCTGTGAAACCATCTGAAGCCTATCTGACCTACACTATTCCATTTTCATCCATATGTCTAGCCAGTGACTACTTAAATGCCCTTAAAGTTGGCGAGTCTACTACTGTTGCAGGCAGGGCGTTCCACACCCCTACTACTCTCTGAGTAAAGAAACTGCCTCTGACATCTGTCCTTTATCTATCACCCCTCAATTTAAAGCTATGTCCCCTCGTGTTGGTCATCACCATCCGAGGAAAAAGACTCTCACTGTCCACCCTATCTAACCCTCTGACTATCTTATATGTCTCTATTAAGTCACCTCTCAGCCTTCTCCTCTCTAACGAAAACAACCTCAATTCCCTCAGTCTTTCCTCGTAAGACCTTCCCTCCATACCAGGCAACATCCTAGTAAAACTCCTCTGAACCCTTTCCAAAGCTTCCACATCCTTCCTATAATGTGGTGACCAGAACTGCACGCAGTACTCCAGGTGCGGCCGCACCAGAGTTATGTACAGCTGCAGCATGACCTTGTGGTTCCGAAACTCAATCCCCCTGCTTATAAAGGCTAGCACACCATATGCCTTCTTAACAGCCCTATTAACCTGGGTGGCAACTTTCAGGGATTTATGTACCTGGATGCCGAGATCTCTCTGTTCATCTACACTACCAAGAATCTTGCCATTAGCCCAGTACTCTGCATTCCTGTTACTCCTTCCAAAGTGAACCACCTCACACTTTTCCGCATTAAACTCCATCTGCCACCTCTCAGCCCAGCTCTGCAGCTTATCTATGTCCCTCTGTATCCTATAACATCCTTCAGCACTATCCACAACTCCACCGACCTTCGTGTCATCTGCAAATTTACTAACCCATCCTTCTACACCCTCTTCCAGGTCATTTATAAAAATGACAAACAGCAGTGGCCCCAAAACAGATCCTTGCGGTACACCATTAGTAACTGAACTCCAGGATGAACATTTGCCATCAACCACCACCCTCTGTCTTCTTTCAGCTAGCCAATTACTGATCCAAACCGCTAAATCACCTTCAATTCCATACTTCCTTATTTTCTGCAATAGCCTACCGTGGGGAACCTTATTAAACGCCTTACTGAAATCCATATACACCACATCAACAGCTTTACCCTGATCCACCTGTTTGGTCACCTTCTCAAAAAACTCAATAAGGTTTGTGAGGCATGACCTACCCTTCACAAAACCGTGTTGACTATCGCTAATCAACTTGTTCTTTTCAAGATGATTATAAACCCTATCTCTTATAACCTTTTCCAACATTTTAGCCACAACCGAAGTAAGGCTCACAGGTCTATAATTACCAGGGTTGTCTCTACTCCCCTTCTTGAACAAGGGGACAACATTTGCTATCCTCCAGTCTTCCGGCACTATTCCTGTCGACAAAGACGACATAAAGATCAAGGACAAAGGCTCTGCAATCTCCTCCCTGGCTTCCCAGAGAATCCTAGGATAAATCCCATCTGGCCCAGGGGACTTATCTATCTTGACATTTTCCAAAATTGCTAACACCTCCTCCTTTTGAACCTCAATTCCATCTAGCCTGGTCGACTGAACCTGAGTGTTCTCCTCGACAACATTGTCTTTCTCCAGTGTAAACACTGACGAAAAATATCCATTTAACGCTTCCCCTATCTCCTCTGATTCCACACACAACTTTCCACTACTATCCTTGATTGGCCCTAATCTTACTCTAGTCATTCTTTTGTTCCTGATATACCTATAGAAAGCCTTAGGGTTTTCCTTGATCCTATCCGCCAACGACTTTTCGTGTCCTCTCCTCGCTCTTCTTAACTCTCCCTTTAGGTCCTTCCTGGCTAACTTGTAACTCTCAAGTGCCCTAACTGAGCCTTCATGTCTCATCCTAACATAAGCCTTCTTCTTCCTCTTGACAAGTGCTTCAACTTCCTTAGTAACCCACGGTTCCCTTGCTCGACAACTTCCTCCCTGCCTGACAGGTACATACTTATCAAGGACACGCAGTAGCTGTTCCTTGAAAAAGCTCCACATTTCGATTGTACCCATCCCCTGCAGTTTCCTTCCCCATCCTATACATCCTAAATCTTGCCGAATAGCATCATAATTGCCTTTCCCCCAGCTATAATTCTTGCCTTGCGGTATATACCTATCCCTGCCCATTGCTAAAGTAAACATAACCGAGTTGTGATCACTATCACCAAAGTGCTCACCTACATCTAAATCTAACACCTGGCCGGGTTCATTACCCAGTACCAAATCCAATGTGGCCTCGCCCCTTGTTGGCCTGTCTACATACTGTGTCAGAAAACCCTCCTGCACACACTGCACAAAAACTGACCCATCTATAGTACTCGAACTATAGTATTTCCAGTCAATATTTGGAAAGTTAAAGTCCCCCATAACAACTACCCTGTTACTCTCGCTCCTGTCGAGAATCATCTTTGCAATCCTTTCCTCTACATCTCTGGAACTATTCGGAGGTCTATAGACAACTCCCAACAGGGTGACCTCTCCTCTACTGTTCCTACCCTTGGCCCATACTACCTCAGTAGACGAGTCCTCAAGCGTCCTTTCTACCACCGTAATACTTTCCTTGATTAACAATGCCACACCCCCCCCTCTTTTACCATCTTCTCTGTTCTTACAGAAACATCTAAATCCTGGAACCTGCAACAACCATTCCTGTCCTTGCTCTACCCATGTCTCCGAAATCGCCACAACATCGAGATCCCTGTACCAACCCATGCTGCACGCTCACGCACCTTATTCCGGATGCTCCTGGCGTTGAAGTAGACACACTTCAAACCAGCGTCCTGCTTGCCAGTGCCCTCTTTCGAACTTTTAACCCTATCCCTGACCTCACTACTCACTCTCAACATCCTGTACACTGGGACTACAATTTAGGTTCCCATCCTCCTGCTGAATTAGTTTAAACCCCCCCCGAAGAGCACTAGCAAATCTCCCCCCCAGGATATTGGTACCCCTCTGGTTCAGGTGAAGACCATCCTGTTTGTAGAGGTCCCACCTACCCCAGAATGAGCCCCAATTATCCAGGAAACCAAAACCCTCCCTCCTGCACCATCCCTGTAGCCACGTGTTCAACTCCTCTCTCTCCTTATTTCTCACTTCGCTAGCACATGGCACGGGTAACAACCCAGAGATAACAACTCTGTTTGTTCTAGCTCTCAGCTTCCACCCTAGCTCCCTGAATTTCTGTCTCAAATTCCCATCTCTCTTCCTACCTATGTCGTTGGTACCTATGTGGACCACGACTTGGTGCTGCTCCCCCTCCCACTTAAGTATCCCAAAAACACGATCAGAGACATCACGAACCCTGGCACCTGGGAGGCAACACACCAACCGTGAGTCTCTTTCGTTCCCACAGAACCTCCTGTCTGTTCCTCTAACTATGGAGTCCCCAATGACAAGTGCTCTGTTCCTCTTCTCCCTTCCCTTCTGAGCAACAGGGACAGACTCTGTGCCAGAGACCTGTGCCCTATTGCTGACCCCTGGTAAGTCGTCCCCCGCAACAGTATCCAAAACGGTATACTTGTTATAGAGGGGAACGACCACAGGGGATCCCTGCACAGCCTGCCAGTTCCCTCTCCCTCCCCTGACGGTAACCCATCTACCTTCTTCTTTTACCTGAGGTGTGACTACCTCCCTATAACTCCTCTCAATAACCTCCTCCGCCTCCCGAATGATCCGAAGTTCATCCAGCTCCAGCTCCAGGTACCTAACGCGGCTCTCGAGGAGCTGGAGTTGGGTGCACTTCCCGCAGATGTAGTCAGAAGGGACACTAGAGGTGACCCTTTCCTCCCACATTCTGCAGGAGGAACATTCAACTGCCCTAGCCTCCATTCCCACTGAACTAACTTCCCAACTACTGAAAAATAAAAATAAAAAACTTGTTAGTTTAGCAATCCAATGGACAGAACTTTTTTTTTGGTTAGAGGAGGAGGATGGGTGGGAGACACTACGTAAGTAGTGTTTCGGGTAAAGCTGTCACTCGAGAACAGCCCCTTCACAAACCACCTTCAACTTACGCTGACCGCACTGCACGTATGCAAATCTCCCCGGAACAGCCAATCAGAAGCTCTGCTCTGCTGCCCTCTGCTGGATGCTTGCCTTCCGTCGAACTCCTCGGGTCACTGATGCAGGTGCACCTTCAACTTACACTGACCGCACTGCACGTATGCAAATCTCCCCGGAACAGCCAATCAGAAGCTCTGCTCTGCTGCCCTCTGCTGGATGCTTGCCTTCCGTCGAACCCATTAACGCTTCTCTTCCCACTCATACACCATTATCCCTGGTGTCACTCAAGTACCTGTCCTTGGCCTGTTCCTATTTCCTGTTTGCAGTGCTGTCCCTTGGCAGCTTTACCGCAAAGCACATCAGTTTTCACACGTAAGCCTACAAACTTTATCTCACTCGATCCCTCCACTGCCTCTAAATTGGCAGACAGCTTATCCAGCCTCCAGTACTAGTGGGGCAGAAATTTCCTCCAATTAAATAATGTTCCGCATCACAAACTCTGCTCTCTTACCACTAATTCCCTCCTTCCCCATGGCAACTGTCTCAGGCTGACCCAGGGTGTTTGATATCTTGATGTCATATTTGACCCCAAGATGAGTTTCCAATCATAAATACCGCCTATTCATCACTACCGCCTATTTCCATTTCTGTGACATTACTCAACTCTGCCCCTGCCTCATCTGTTTTATTGCTGGAGCCATCATCTGTGCCTTTGGTTACCTTCAGCCTTGACAATTCTGACACACTCCTGGCCAGCCTTCCACATTCTACTCTCTGTCTCACAAAATCATCCAAAGCTTTGCTGCATGCGTCCTAACTCATAAGAAATCTCATTGACCCATTTCCGCTATGTCGCTGACCTACTCTGGTTTCTGATTAATTAACGATGTGAGTTTAAAATTCTCATATTTTTTTCAAATCCCTCCATGGTCCAACTCTGTAATCTCCTCTAATCCAGCCCTCTTGAGAATCTCTGAGTTTAATTGCTCTACCATTGATGATCACGCCTTCAGCTGCCTAGGCCGAAGCGTTGTAATTCCCTCACTGATTCACCTTGCTGTCTTCCTTTAAGGATCTCCTTAAAACCCCTTTGACCAATTGCTTTTGGTCTTCTGCCGTAATATTTCCTTATGTGACTCAGTGTTATATTTTGTCTTATCAGGCCTCTATGAAGCACCTTGGGACATCTTAAAGATGCTATATACATATAAATTGTTGTTGTTTTCCCTCTGAGTATGGTCACTCTGCTTTTTAGTTGGGGCCTTTGCATAAGCAGTCCTACATCAAGCTGGAGTCCAATGTCATACATAGCAATGAATAGTATTCCTGGGCATATGAGGGAGAGAGCCCAAATGCTGCTGATGGTCATACTCCTGCCTCTGAGTTGCAAGGTCCTGGGTTTGAGTCCTTCTCCAGGACTTGTTGGCCATGGAAGAATCCAGTCACTGGTGCGGAACCCCAGAAGGTAAAAACAGGGAAATAGGAATACTGGTCCCAACTGGCCTTGTACACCTTAAAATGGAACACCAATAAAAACTGGGAAATAAGGATGCAGGTCCGATCAGTTTTTTTCCTATTGGGAAGCCAATATGTATTGGTGCTAATTCCCAGCCCAGATAAATGGGAAGTGTTAGTGACAGGAAGGGCATCCAGCAGTAAAATCTGCCAAATCCAGAGAAGAGTGGTTGGTATGAAGAGTGATCAACCAGAATCGGAGTGATCCCATGTAACATGAGGAAAGTTGAAAAAGGAAGAGAGAACGAGAGAGAGAGAGAGAGAGAGATAGATAGATAGATAGATAGATAGATAGTCTTGTAACCCCACCCTCTGCCTTTCTATGGAGCCTGCTGCCATCCTGCTCCCACTGGCAAAAGGCCATGGCATAGGCCCCAAGGTGAAGGCAATACAATGGATGAAGGAGTTGATTTTAATATTGAATTTTCAAAATAAAGGAGAATGGACTTCGGTTCTGATACCTCCTAATAGGCTCAGTGTGGGAAGGTGAATATAAGTGAATAAGATTCTAGATATGTCTCAACAAAGAGACAGAAAGGCAGCAGCTGAAAGGTGAAAGAACCAATAGTGTTGAGTGATGAGAGGTGAGGAAAACAGAAATGGAATAGCATGAGAGACAGGAATAAAATCATGAGAGATGGTAAATATAGAAGCTGATTAGTGAAAGGGCACACGAAAGAAAATGCTCTCTGAATCATGAAAACAGTGACGTACTGACAATAATAATGGGGAAATAACTCCACATTCACATTAAGAGAGATTAATTTTTACCACTGACATACATTTTCTTAACAGGCAATGAATATTAAGCAGCTGAACCTATTGGAATCATTGTATTACTTAAAAACACTGCATTAGGCATGTGCATTTTTGTATTCTGTACTTTCCTCCAAATTAAAACTTTCTGATGCGACTCCCTGGCAATGTCAACTGAATCCCTAATAATACTGCATGACCATCAGCCGGTTGGCTGTCTGAATTAACAATCTGTCAGCAATAACAAACTAGGCCAGACCAGCAAATGGGATTCACAGACAGACTACATCCCTCCATCTACAGTGTGCCTGGTATGGAAATCTATCCCACCAAGGTGATAAGTTAGTGATTTTACAGCGGAAGCAGCAGCAATGGGGTGGCACGATGGCACAGTGCTAAGCACAGGTGACTCACAGCGCCAGGTACCCGGGTTCAATTCCAGCCTTGGGTGGCTGTGTGGAGTTTGTATGTTCTCCCCAATGCGTGGGATTCCTCCGGGTGCTCCGGTTTCCTCCCACAGTCCAAGGATGCAAGGTTAGGTGGATTGGCCATGCTAAATTGCTGCTCAGTGTCCAAGGATTTACAGGTTAGATTACGGGGTTACGGAGATAGGGCGGGGTGGATGGAGGAATGGAGAAGGGCAGGATTCTCTTTCGGAGGGTCAGTACAGACTCGATGGACCAAATGGCCTCTTTCTGCACTGTAGGAATTCGAGGATTCTATGAACAGCAACTTATTTTGATGTAGCATCTCTCATGAGATGAACATGTCTCAAAGTGCTTTACAGGAACATTATCAAACACCAATCCATTGAAAGAGATATCAGAGCAGATGACCAAAATCTTGATAATCAAGGTAGGTTTTAAGGAGCATTTTAGAGGAGAAAAGAGGGTTAATGAGATGGAAAGATTTAGAGAGATAATTTTGGAACCTACAGCCTCTGCCACTGGGGTGTGATTGCTTCTGGTGGATTGATTATAATCAGGGATGCACGAGAAGTTATAATCGAAGGATTACAGATAACTCAGAGGGTTATGGGGCTGTAGGAGGTGACAGAAATAGGGAGGAGTGAAGCAATGGAGGGATTTGGCAACATGGATGATCATTTAAAATGAAGGCATTGCTTACTGGTAACCAGTGGAGATCTGCGAGAATGGGGTTAGGAATGACCAGGACTTGGTGCGAGTTAGGTTCCATGCAGCAGGGAGCAGGCTTGATATAATCCAGAGGACCCAAATCTGAAAGGAAATTTGATGAACTGTGAATTAGCAACTTTCCAAGTGCAAGATATCTGCTACCTCAATCAACTATATTGGGAAAAAAAACAGTTATGCACGGGATTCTCTGTTCCTGAGACAAAGTGTATGATCCAGGCACAGGATTTGTGGAGTTCCACGTCAGCAAACTGGCGTTGCACCTGGAACAATTCAGCTACTGTTAATGGGTTAGCACCTCCACCACGTAGAACATAATCGATTCCAATGAGAAGTGGTGCCGGATTCGCCGGGTGTGAGATTGAAACGCAGGAGGCTGACAAGTTGCAGTGTGTGTGTGGGGAGTGACACTTCACTCCCCACACACACCAGCTCAGCCAACAAGATGGCAGTGCAGAGAGCGGTCCCAAGATTCACCGATGCTGATCTGGAGCCCCTCCTGGATGTGGTGGAGGAGAGGCGGTTGACCCTGTACCCTGGCCCGGGAAGGAGGCTGCCAGTTGCCGTGCCTGGGCGCAGGTGGCAGAGACGGTCAGCGGTGAGCAATACCGTCTGAACCGGCCAGCAGTGCTGTAAAAAAAACTGCACAACCTCCTCAGCAAGGCTAGGACGGGTAGGCAGCACTGTGCCCCTGGCATCAACCCCCATCCCACACATCCGTAACCCGACTGCCCGCTCTACACCTGGAAGGCTGCAGAACCCCCACCCTGCACCACATGCCAGCATCCATACTGGCCACCATGGCCGGGTGCCCTGGCCACTGAGGCTACCAGCCACCCAACCCCTGGCTGCATGCGTCGGACTGTCTAACACTGTCATTTTCTGCTTCCCCACTCCCCCAGGAGAAGGTCGCTCATAACATTGTGAATCGGAGAAATCTCGGAGGAACTGCCAGACCTGCGGCCTGTCACCGTGGCAGATCAGAGCCCTGGATGTGGTCGGCGGCCAGAGGAAAGGGCGGTCCCCGGGTGGAGTTTGGCCGCGGGTGAGAAAGTGAAACCCTGTTGAGTTCTGGTTCCCCGTGACACGTCGGTCAACACCAACACCCCGTCCCCCCCACCCAACACCACCCTCACCCCGAACCATCCCCACCACCCCCGGCCCGTGGTCTAATCATTCGACTTGTCTTGTGTCTTGCAGGACCTGCTAGTGATAGGGCGGGTCCATCTGGTGTCCCTCGCCCCCAGCCAGTACCACAGCCGGAGGCCCCCCCCCCCCGTGAATCGAGCAGCGACGGGGAGAGCGGCTCGAGCACCAGCTCTCTGCCCGAGACTCAGGAGACCCCAGAGTTCGAGTCCAATGTTGACACAGATTTTCCGTCACAGCTGTCTCCAACACCCTCCACCATCCGGGAGACACTCACCTCTTTAGGGCACTTTAGTGAAGAGGCTCCTGGGACACTATCTGTTGTGCACCACACAGCTGAACCGGTACATCAGGTTGAGGTAGGAACTCCTGAGGGGGCGGACGGTCGGAGGCCAGGCCGACCCCAGGAACTAGCTGCTGTCCAGATTGGTCTCGGCCTTTGGAACGGACAAGCCCGGCGATCGTGGAGATGCAGTCGCAAAGCCAGGGACTACATTAGGGGTTGTCGGTGAGCATCCAACTGCGTTCAGGAGCAGAAGGTGCTGCCGAACATGTGTGTAACCTAGGCCAACGTTGAGCGGTGTCCGCGGTGGAGGCGCTGGGGCAAGGGCTGCGGCTGTGGATCAACATGTCCAAGGCCTGGGACACTCTGTGCAGGTGCTGGCCGAGGCCCAGGGCAGGGTTGGCACCCCACAGGCAGCCATGTGCAAGAGCCCTTGGAAATTGCAGTGGCGCTACTGAGTGTGGCCCAGCCACAGCAGGCATTGACCAGGCGCTGACCAACATTGTGCAGACACAGATGGAGGTAGCCCAATCCCAGAAGGTGGTGGCACAATCAATGGGTGATGTGGCACAGCCCCAGACGGAGATGGTCCACTCCCTATGATCCATGCGCGGACCGACGAAAGCCTTTCGGCCAGCCCCGCTTCCGGGGGCGCTGGTTTTTTGCGCTGGTCTTCTGGTGGCAACCGCTCCGGCGCGGGGCTGGCCCCCAAAGGTGGGGAGAATTCCCCACCTTTAGGGAGGCGCGACCCCTGAGTGGTTGGCGCCACTCCCCTACTCCGGGACCCTCCGTCACGCCGGGTAGGGGAGAACTCCGCCCAAGATGCATGACCTCACCAGGGCTGCCAGGGTAAGTGCCAAGAGGGTTCCCCCGGGTCACAACCATCCCTCCCCCCTTTACTTCATCACCCATCTCCCCCCCCCTCCCCCCCTGGCACGTGGAGTGGAGGGGGATTGGGGCAGAGTGAGTTGAGGATGGGTCACAAAGTTGTCACAGACCCAGCGCTCTGGCCCCCGTGGAGAGATGCAATGGTCTTATTACAACTTGACCCCCAAACCGTGCCAGTATCTGAACGGACTGCTGATACCTGCCGTATTGTAATGATCTACCTATGCCCCCTCTCCCAACAGGACAAGACTGTGAGCGGAACAAGACTGGAGGGGGTTCGCCCATCCTGCACCCCCTCACCACGTTTGGGCAGAGGGCACTGGACCTTGTTGGGGGATCTTCCACATGGGAGATCGCGCAATGCGAGGTTGGCGGAGCTGCAACAAGTGAGACAACCCTGCATGACAAACACCCCCCTTCCCCCATCCTCTGTCCCTTCACACCCTGCCCACTGGGATACCTCCCCCATCCTCTGTACCTTCACACTCTGCTCACTGGGACCGTCCAGCGCCCGGCCGAGCGTATCTAAATAACCCATTTCATTCTCTTCCCTAGGACGTGATGCCGAACGACCAGGGCCGCCTGCCTCCAGGCGGACACAGGCATCTGCCCCCACCTCACCCGGGGCCGCACGACAGAGGGTGCCCGATCAGTGGAGAGTCCCATCTTCCCCAACTAAATCTGTGGAGCAGGACGCCCAGAGGGTGGCGACAGAGCAAGAGAGAGAAATGGCCCGCGAACGCCCTGCGGCCTCTCAGCGGGCTGATGACATAGAGGAGGCGTCCACCCAAGATGACCTCGAGCTTGCGGCACAGCTATCTCCCACACCATCCACCATCCCAGAGACACTCACCCCGGCTGGCCTATTTAGTGATGAGGCTCCTGGGTCACAGTCTGGGTCGCACATCACAGCTGAGCAGGTACAGCAGGTGGAGGTCGGAGCAGCCGAGGGCCCAGACTGGCGGAGGGCAGGCCAGGCCCAGCATGCAGCTGGCTCCCAGACGTTTTCCAAGTTCCTGGACTTTATCAACCAACCCGCACAGCCGATGCATCAAAAAACCCAGGGACACAATGACGGGATGAGGGCTGTCTTCCAGACTCTGCAGACGCTGTTAGAGGAGTCGAACCGCGTCCACGAGCAGGGAGTGGTGCCGCTCATGGCAGCAACCCAGGCCGACACCGCACGGGTGGCATCTGCGGTGGAGGCAATGGGTCAGGTTATGCAAGGCGTTAGGCTTAATGTGCACGCGTCATCCTCGGCCCTGGACAGGGTTGCCCTCTCACAGGCAGCAATGTGCCAGAGCCAACACAACATTGCCGGCGCGCTGCGGGCCTTGGCCGAGTCTCAGCAGGTCATGGCCCAGTCGCAGCACGCCATGGCACAGTCACAGCAGTCGATGGCACAGTCCCAGAAGTCGATGGCACAGTCCCAGCAGTCAGTCGCGGAGAGCATCAAACGCCTGACACATGTGCTGGATGGCGTCGTGCACTCACAGGTTGAGATCGCACAGTCCCTGGTGGGAAGGTCTAACTCCCTGGACTCCGTCACTGCAAACCTTCGGATCCTGGTGGATACCGTTGCAGGCCTCCAGGACTGGCAGCGCCAGGTGTCGGTGGCGCGACGGGGCACCTCCCCGCTCGCACCTCTGTCCCAAAGTGAGGCCCGGGGGCCACCGGGCTCCCCGAAGGAGGAGGAGGTTTCGGGGCCCGTCCCATTAACTCCATCACGGGACGTTCCGGAATTCTTGGCCTCCCCCCGTCCCATCCCTGGTGCATCGGGTGGGCAGCAGGCAGAGCAGGGTGGCACAACGTCACCCGAGATGCCCGCAGAGCAGCCTGGCCCATCAAGGCCGGGTCGCCCCAGGAAACGCTTGCCGAAGGAGAAACAAGTCGAAGGGGGCGATTCGCAGCAGTCCTCCTCCACTCCTGCTGTATCATCTGGGGAATCACTTAGACGTAGTGGTAGGGCCCGTAAGGCAACAAAGAGAGACACTGAGTAAGTTGGCACGGGTGAAGGGGACAGTTTAGTTGTAGGGGCTAGGGCACCTGTAAATTATTGTTCACATTAAACGCACTGTTCCACCTTACTTGTAATACCGTGTGATTGTTCCACAGCCACAGGAATCGTGATGGTGACCGAGTGTCGCTGGGGTTGATGAGCGGTGAAACTTCGGTGCCGGGTGTGCAGTTCCTTCCCCCCCACCCCCTCCACAGCTAGCCCACGCGAGCACGTGATGGAGTGTCGGTGACGAACTCAGCGGTCACCAAGGTGGATGGTTCAGCTATTGCCATGGGTCAGACTCTCTCTAACGATTCTGAGCTCACAGCTCATCGCAGAACAGGCTGTCATTATTCCACATGGCATTGATCACACCCGCTGACACAGCCATCAATGTTGTGCCATACCGTCTGGAACCAGTGGTAAGGTTGATGTCGAAGTGGAGCAGTGTACACTGAGGGGGGGGGGGGGGGGCGGCTGTGGTGGTGGCAGTCGTGTGTTAACCCTCTGCACGACTAGCGATGCAGGTGGTGGTTTGGTGTTCAGCGGGGATGTCACATGCGACGCGTGAACCGTGCTGCCACCAAGGCGTCGCATGCCCGCCGTCCTCGCCGGGTCCGTCGTGCCGCCTCCTGGGCATCACCAGCACCTGGGTCGTGTCTGCATGCTGCACCCGCCACTCCGCCAGCCTCCTCCTCCTCCTCCTCCTCCTCCTGCTCCTCCTCCCTCTCCTCCTCCTCCCTCTCCTTCTCCTCCTCCTCCTCCTCCTCCCTCTCCTCCTCCTCCTCTTCCTCCTCCTCTGTGCTGGCACCACTGCCACTGGCTTCTCCCTCCGCCTCCTGCAGCAGGTCATCTCCCCTCTGCATCGCGATGTTGTGCAGCGCACAGCAGACCACAACAATGCGAGCGACCCTGTCGGGCTGGTACTGCAGGGCCCCTCCGGAGCGGTCCAGGCACCTGAATCTCATCTTCAGGAGACCAAGGCAGCGCTCCACCACACCCCTGGTTGCTGCATGGGCCTCGTTGTATTGGGTTTCCGCATTGGTCTGAGGCCTCCGTATAGGCGTCATCAGCCAAGACCTCAGCGGATAACCCCTGTCGCCTAGCAACCAGCCCCTCAGCCGGGGGGCCCGTCCCTCAAACATCGCAGGGATGTACGACTGTGCCAGTATGTCGGAGTCATGCACACTCCCTGGGAACCTTGCACAGACGTTCATGAACGTCATGTGGGGGTCGCATACCACCTGGATATTCATGGAGTATGTCCCCCTCCTGTTTGTGAACACCTCCCTGTCCCTTGCAGGCGGGCGCATGGGGACGTGAACACAATCGATTGCCCCCTGCACCATCGGTATCCCGGCCATGCTGGCAAATTCACGAGCTCGTGAGTCTTGAGTTGCTCGGTCCTCGGGAAAGGTGATGTAGCGGTCCGCGATGGCATAGAGGGCGTCAGTCACATCCCGGATGCACCTGTGGACTGAGACTGGGAGATCCCGGAGAGGTCCCCGCTCGGAGACTGGAAGGAGCCGGTAGCATAGAAGTTAAGAGCGACCGTCACCTTGATGGCAACCGGGATCGCGTTTCCTCCCCCCGTTCCACGTGGGGCAAGGTGCGCCACGAGGTGACAGATATGTATCACCGTCCGCCTACTCAGCCGGAGTCTCCTCCTGCAGGTGATGTCCGTCATTGTTAGGAAAGAGATCCGGACACGGTACACCCTCGGCCTTGGTCATCGCCTCTGGTGCCGTGGCTGCACCCTCACTCTCTCCTCCTCCCCCTCCTCCTCCTCCTCCCCCCCATGCTGCTCGGCGACTGGCAACTCCTCAGCCCTTCCCTCTGCTGCTGCAGCTGGCCCTGCATCCACTGCGGGTTGTGGGTGTGGATGCTGCTGCATCTCCAAATGCAGTAGAGCGGCCCCAACCACTGCGCAGAACATAGCCGTTCTGTTCGCAGACATTGTGCTAACCTACAGAAGGGTGGTGGGGGCAGAGAAACGGGACATGTTAGACGGACGTTAGTCGACACCTCGGCAGCCGCCTGCCATGGGATACCTGTGTGTCCCGGTGGCCTGGTCGCGCTGCTGACACGCGGGCAGCCTAACTCCTGGTCACTTTCTGCATCCAACGGGCAGTTAACTACGTCCTCTTCACCGGTGCGTCAGTGGCCTGTGCCCGTAAGCCACAGGGGAACCAGCGGCTGTGTCCTCGTGACCGGCACGCCATGGCATGGTGGCAGACATTTTGTAACCGGGGTTGGACGGGTCACTTGCTCACTCTCTCCTACCCCCCCCCCACTCCCCCCCCCTCCGTCTCCCCCACTCCCCCCTCCGTCTCCCCCACTCCCCCCCCTCCGTCTCCCCCACTCCCCCTCTCCGTCTCCCACACTCCCCCCCCTCAGTCTCCCCCACTCCCCCCTCCGTCTCCCACACTCCCCACTCCGTCTCCCACACTTCCCCCCTCCGTCTCCCGCACTCCTCCCCTCAGTCTCCCCCACTCCCCCCTCCGTCTCCTACACTCCCTCCCGCTCTGGACCCCCCTCCCGTTCTCGGGGATGCCTTCCCCGTTGTGGCCAGACTCCAGCAGTGCGCTGAGCGGTGCGCTGAGCGGTGCGCTCACCTACTCGAAGCTCTTGTCAGCCAGCACGACTGGTTGACGAACTTGAAAAGCAGGTGTGTTGGCCGGCGTGAAAACATTGCGTCATGACGTCGGGATGGGCCGAAGAATAGCGGGGGACCAATAAGTCGGGCTTCTGGTCGTGTCGGGGGGATCTTTCGAGGCCTTTGCCGGGAATGCTGACGTGTAGTTTGTGCGGGGTTCGGAGTATAGCGGGAGGGCGTCGGACCGGCGTCGCCATGAAAATATGCGCGGCCCGCTATTCTCTGAACCGGCGTGAGTGCGGAAAACCGCGCCCCATATGTTTTGCAGGGTTAAAATTTCCCCCAATAGCTGTGCATAAGATTGTTGAACATAATAAACAGGAGCAGAAAAGGTCATATGGCCCCTTGAGACTGCTCCACCATTTACTGAGATCATTACTCATCTCCCACTCAATTCCATTTACCTGGCCTAACCCCATTTCCCTTGAATCCCACAGTCTTGCCATGAAGTTCATAAACATGTACTGTTTCCACCTCAAAGAGTGTAAATGTAAGGTGTTCAGATTCCCCGGTGCAGGCTTGTATTTGATGAAATTGATGAATTTATATGTGTGTCAAACTTAACCTTGCATTATTTCTGAGAGGCTTGTGATAGCATTCGGAATGAATCATTCTCAGCAGTTTGGCTTTGAGTCATTGATGAATATCTGACAGCAGAACAATTTCAGGGAAGCAAAATGAATTGCAAGATAATTAACATTACTAATATGCTTACATCAATATTATATTATTTTCTGTATTTAAGTGGCATCCTAATTTTGTAAAGCGTTAATATTAAATAAGAAATAACCAGACTCCGATTCCAATTCAATCAATTTCTTTAAGTTTGCAGATCTCCGAGTCTCCTCACCTCCTCTCACCCTGCTGAGAACGATTCACAGTAACGTCTGAGATGATGCACAATGGAATGTTGTAAATTAAAAAACTGTATTTTTTTCATAAAATATGCAGCTTGTAAATTTACACCGGATTATCATTTCTCACCTGGAGGTTGGTGTATTGCATACTAATAAACAATCAAGCAAAACAGTCTGCTGCAGCAAAACAATCTGTCAGACATCAAGGTCGATCTTGGGCTGGATTATCCGTTTGCCGACGCCAAAATCGCGGTAGACGCCAGTTTGATGCCAAATGCTCAAGCACCCCCCAAAAAGGTGGAAATGTGTCGCTCGCCACATGGGCTGAATGTTCTGTAGGCATTTCATTAGTGGGCATGACGCCCGATGCTGTGGAGCCTCCGTGATTCACCGACTCCGATGGGGCGATTTCCTGACGGCGTGGTTCACTTGTGGTTATAAAAATTGTGAACCTGGCATCGTGGCTGCTGAGCGAGAGAGAGGGGAGGTAGGAAATGCCGTGGAGTGACTGAGAGCTGCTGGCCTTGACACCGGCTGTGCTGGCTGTGGTGGGGGAGGCCTGCCAGGGCCGGGGGAGGGGAGGGTGGGGGTAGACAGGCTGAGCAGCCGGAGCACCGCCCCACAGCGCCCAGGCATGAACCACCATTATGGCGGCCATCTTGCTGGCCACCTACCTCGGCCCCTGGTTCTACACAGTGTCACTGGCCGTGTGGGTGCAGACTAGGGGGGAGGAGGGTTGCTGGCCAGTGGCAATGACACCACCATCCCAGATCCACACCCCTCACCTCCCACGCCACGAAACCAACCCCCTCCACGACACATACTTCCGGCGCGATGAGCTGGGGGCACTGAGTTGGCAGTGACAGTGGGTCTGGTCCATGGGATGGAGGATGATGACAGCCTGCTCTGCGATGACCTCAATGCTCCACATCATTTGACAATGTCTGACTCATGCCATAGTAGCACATTCCACCTGGGTGATCCCTGCATGTGAGCTAGCCAGTCCATCACATGGCCCTGTCGAATCGCTGGGAGGAGGTGCGAGGGATTGTCAGGTGGGGGGGGGGGGGGGGCTACACGGTCCACCCACTGGGCATCACTCGTCCACCACCCCCCACTTCCACTGGCCAGCACTGACTGGCCAAGTCCCACACCCATCAGACTGCACACCGAGGCAGGTTTCAACGGTGTAAAACAGGTGTTTATTGTTAACAGTATTATACAAAGTCTGTGCCCCAGCCCCTATAACTAAACTGTGCCCTGCACCCGGACCAACATAACCGGTGTCCAATTTTCTGGCCTCACGGGGTCCTATCGCTGAGCCTCGGTGAAACCCCAGATGGGACAGCCGGAGTGGAGACAGCCTGCTGTGATTCCCGTCCTGCGACAAGGGTCCCCATTGGCGGACGTCTCCTGGGTCAACCCGGCGTGGATGGGCCCAGCTGCTGCTCGGGCATCCCGCGTGGCATGGTGCTGCCAAGCTCTGTCCGCTGCCCACCAGATGTATCAGGGACAGGAGGGAGGGAGCCCGAGGTGCTGCGGTGTTCCGGCACCTCCCCTGTGGGGTTCACCGACACGGACCCCAGCACCTTCTCCTCCCTCGCGGTACCCGATGGCCCTCGGGCTACTCCAGGAGATGCGGGTGTGAGCGGAGCCACCCCTGAGGCTCCCTTGCCACCTGCTGCTGTCAGTCCTGGAGGCCCTCTCTGGTCTCATCCAGGGTCTGCATGTTCACGGCCATGGAGCACAGGGAGTGGACCATCTCCGTCTGGGACTGTGCCACCACCCTGCCATGTCAGCCAGTGACTAGGCCACGTCCCTTTGGGTCTGGGCCACGGCAGTTAGTGAGTGGGCCACGTTCCTTTGGGTCTGGGCCACAGCAGCTAGTGAGTGGGCCATGTCCCTCTGGGACTTGGCCACCCCACCCAGTGTTTATGCCACGCCAGCCAGTGCCTGGCCAATGCCGCTGGCATTCCCAGCCATGGCCTGCTGTGACTGGGTCATGCTGAGGAGCGCCATTGCGATGTCCCTGTGAGAGGGCAGCCCTGACCTGGGCCTCGGCCACCGCCTGCACAGAATACCCCAGGCCTTGCACACTCTGACGCATATCCGACACCGTCGGCCCCATTACCTTCAACGCGGACGCCACCTGTGCGGTGTCGGCCCGGGTGGCGCGCATGACCGCACCTGCAGGAGCTGGACGCCAACCGTCATCCCCTCCTATAGTCACTGGGTCTCTGACTGCATCTCCATTGTGGATGGGACTGGATGTTCCAGCAGCCCGAGACACATGTGGGCCGCAGCAGGTTCTTGGGGCCGGCCTGCCCTCCGACCATCCAGCCCCTCGGCTGCTCCTACTTCCACCTCCTATACCAGATGCGATGTATGGTGCACAGCAGATAGTGTCCCAGGAGCCTCTTCACTAATGTGCCCAACCGAGGTGATAGTCTCTGGGATGGTGGAGGGTGTAGGAGACAGCTGAGATGGAAAGTCTGTGTCCTCATCCGACCCGAACTCTGGGGTCTTCCGAGTCTCGGGCAGAGGGCTGGTGTTCAGGCTGCTTTCCCTGTCAGTGCTCTGCCATCTGGGGGGCACCGGCTCTGGAACTTGCTGGGGGCGGAGTCTCCGGATGGACCATCCCCATCTCCGGCAGGTCCTATAAGACATAAGACGGCATGTATGGTTAGAGAGCAGGACGGGGGGGGAGGGGGGGACATGGGGGAGGGGTTGGGGAGGTGAGGGAAGTGTGGGGTGTGGGTTGTGGAGAGGGCGAGGGGGTTGTGGGTTGCAGAGTGTGAGGGGGGTTTGTGGGGGTAGATGTCCACAACTGTACCATGGAGATCCGCAACTAAGCAGAGTCTCACTTGCTTGCCCACCGCTGACCGCAGCGTTAGCAAACCTTTTTCCTGGGCCACCAACCACATCCGGTGCCCTCTGTTCGGGCATGGTGAGGGGCCGCAGGTCTGGTGGTCCCCTTGCGGTCTTCTCCCGATTTTTGTACACGGCCTTCTCCTGGTGGGGGGAGGGGTGCAAACACAAACAACGACACCATTAGACGGTCCGGCGCATGCACCCCTGGGATTGGGTACATAGTGGCCTCAGAGGCCAGGGCACCAGACTATGGCAGATGGCATGGGTGCTGGCATGTGGGGCCAGGTGGAGGTTTGGCCATTGCCCGGGGGGGGGGGGGGGGGGGGGGTGCATGGGGCGGCCTATGGGTATGTGGGGGGAGGGGGGAAACACAAACACTAACAGTAATAGATGTTCCGACGCATGCAGCCCAGGGGTTGGGTAGATACCCGGCCATTGCGGCTGGCATGGGTGCTGGCATGTGGGGGCAGGGTGGGGGTGCGGCCGTCCCCCGGGGAAAAGGTCCGGGTTACATGTGTGTGGGGGGGGGGGGAACGGGGGTTGGTGCCAGGGGCACAGCGCTGTCTGCTCACTCTGACCACCCTGAGGAGTTTGTGCAGTTTCTTCCTGCACTGGATGCCACTTCAGACGACATTGCCCACGCCGCTGACCGCGTCTGCCACCTGCGCCCAGGCACGACGGATGCCGAACAGCGGCCCGTGGTGTCCTTCCTCCCGAGCCAAGGTACAAGGTCATCCTTCTCTCCTCCACAGCGCCCAGGAGGGTGTCCAGCTCAGTGTCCCTGGCGCTGCTCTCCTCCCAGCCATCTTGTTGACTGGGACGATATG
Source organism: Scyliorhinus canicula (assembly GCF_902713615.1). Taxonomy (NCBI): domain Eukaryota; kingdom Metazoa; phylum Chordata; class Chondrichthyes; order Carcharhiniformes; family Scyliorhinidae; genus Scyliorhinus; species Scyliorhinus canicula. The sequence goes on along the minus strand of NC_052151.1, from coordinate 145,322,892 downwards.
TGTGTGGGGGGAAGGATCGTTTAAGTGCGTTTGCGGCGCGTGAGTCTCATGTGTGGCAATCACAGACCCGGCGAATTCGGCGCCGTTTCCCTTGGAACTGGTTGCGATCCATGTGGCGATGGTGCCAGCCCATTTAGAGTTGCTGAATCAGTGCCGCTGTTGTGCCATTTTTCCTATCGTAAAACACCACAGTGTCCACACTGGCGTTAATCTCAATATCGGAGAACCCAGCCCCTCGATTTTGTGCAAAAGTGTAAAATGAGTAATAACGAGTCAACAGCCTATTTTACCTTCTAATTTTTACTTCCATTGACTCAATTAATAAAAACGGGAAGGATGTAAAACCGGCTGTCGTGTTGTCACCTGATTTATGCTGTCACACAAAATTCTCCAATGACCCCACCAATGAGTTCCATGGTGGGCACATGGGGGAGAATTTGGCAGGAGTGTAACAATCAGTTTTGCACTGACGTAAATTTCCTGGAGCATCATCTGCTGGTGCCCGCCATGGCGGGTGTGTAAACCCACTGGAAGCCAGCGTGAAACTGATTTGCCTCCTGCTAATGGGATGCAGATGAAGGGCCGACCAGAATCCTCCACCCATGCCCAGCTATCTGTGATGCCAATGGGAAAAAACATCGATGCAAAACACATCTGGAACAACGCGGTGTGCAAATGCGGGGGCACACCTGAACAATGCCTGGGGTTACCTCCAGGTTTCACAGTAGAGGCCGCCAACAATCCTGGACCCACCCAGTACACAACAGCAGTTGGTGGGGAAGCATCTACAGTTAAAAGAAAATTACTGCAGACGCTGGAATCTTAAACGAAAGAGAAAATGCTGGAAAATTTCAGCAAGTCTGGCAGCATCTGTAGGGAGAGAAAAGAGCGAACGTTTCGAGTCCGATGACTCTTTGTCAAAGCAAGGAGGGAGATGTAGATGCTTTGTCAAAGCATCTACAGATGGTTCTTTTAGTTTCCGCGTCATCAAAGACGTCCGTGTTCCCGCCTCAGAGTGTTCCTTGAGATCCATTTTCATTTTAAGGATGTCCATTTTCTTTCTTCAACTGTGGGTCAGTGATGTTGGGCACCTTTTCAATATGGCACCCAGATACGACAGCAGACTATGTGTCATCAGGCCTTCCCCGCTATGGAATACACAGCGAAACACCTCCTGCCTCCTGCTAATGGGATGCAGATGAAGGGCCGACCAGAATCCTCCACCCATGCCCAGCTATCTGTGATGCCAATGGGAAAAAACATCGATGCAAAACACATCTGGAACAGCTGGAGTAATTAATGAGGTCAGGCCCGGATGATATGGCATGGTTTCCTGCAGGCCTCTGCAGTGGGAAACATTCTGGCAACACCATGATTCTGAATCTGGCATTATTTTAAAGCGCACCCGGATCTCAAAGTTAAATTCAAGACCCCTCCTCTCCTACGGACATCAGAAAAACCCTTCAACTCCCACCCGCAGAAGGGGACTCAACTCACCCACACCCCACCCCTGCCCATGGATAAGGGGAACACCTACTCGACACGCAGAAGGGGGAACCCCCCTGTTGGAGGAGGGTAACATTTCTCCAGTGCCTCCAGGCATTGCCCTTGTCATTGCCCCCAGGCATTGCCCCTGTCATTGCCCCATGACATGCTCCCAACCTCCTGGGGGCTCCAGGCACGTTTACACCCTTGGTATGTTCATCATGGCTGGTTTTGTTTTTGAAAACTGTAACATCCCACACAGAACCTACATGATGGGAATGCTTGCCTTCCCCGTGCTCCTTGAGGAGTGCAATCTCCCCCGCTAGGGGCAGAGTATCTCCATTAACCCATGTGTAAAAGATTGGCAAGTAAGGCACTGACCAGAATAGGAACCCAGTAGGGATTTACTGGGTAGTGTACATATCGTTTGTGTAAATAAACTTTATTCTTATTTTACTCAGTGTGGACTCCTGTGTCCTTATTAAAAATATATCAGTAGTGATTTGTGCTGACATGATGTAATGCTGCCAGGGGAGGGAAGGAACGTTGTGGCATTTCGGTGACCTTTACGTTAGTGATGGAAAGGGATAAGTATACCCCGCAGAGTTATAGCTGGGGGAAGGGCAATTATGATGCCATTAGACATGACTTAGGATGTGTAGGTTGGAGAAGTAGGCTGCAAGGGTTGGGCACACTGGATATGTGGAGCTTGTTCAAGGAACAGCTATTGCATGTTCTTGATAAGTACGTACCAGTCAGGCAGGGAGGAAGGGGTCGAGCGAGGGAACCGTGGTTTACCAAAGAAGTGGAATCTCTTGTTAAGAGGAAAAAGGAGGCCTATGTGAAGATGAGGCGTGAAGTTTCAGTTGGGGCGCATGTTAGTTACAAGGAAGCGAGGAAGGATCTAAAGAGAGAGCTGAGACGAGCAAGGAGGGGACATGAGAAGTCTTTGGCTGGTAGGATCAAGGAAAACCCAAAAGCTTTCTATAAGTATGTCAGGAATAAAAGAATGACTAGGGTAAGAGTAGGGCCAGTCAAGGACAGTGGTGGGAAGTTGTGTGTGGAGGCTGAGGAGATAAGCGAGATACTAAATGAATACTTTTCGTCAGTATTCACTCAAGATAAAGATAATATTGTGGAGGAGAATGCTGAGACCCAGGCTATTAGAATAGATGGCAGTGAGGTGCGTAGGGAAGAAGTGTTGGCAATTCTGGACAAGGTGAAAATAGATAAGTCCCCGGGGCCTGATGGGATTTATCCTAGGATTCTCTGGGAAGCCAGGGAAGAGATTGCTGAGCCTTTGGCTTTGATTTTTAGGTCATCATTGGCTACAGGAATAGTGCCAGAGGACTGGAGGATAGCAAATGTGGTCCCTTTGTTTAAGAAGGGGAGTAGAGATAACCCCGGTAACCATAGGCCGGTGAGCCTAACGTCTGTGGTGGGTAAAGTCTTGGAGAGGATTATAAAAGATACGATTTATAATCATCTAGATAGGAATAATATGATTAGGGATAGTCAGCATGGTTTTGTGAAGGGTAGGTCATGCCTCACAAACCTTATTGAGTTCTTTGAGAAGGTGACTGAACAGGTAGACGAGGGTAGAGCAGTTGATGTGGTGTATATGGATTTCAGTAAAGCGTTTGATAAGGTTCCCCACGGTCAGCTAATGCAGAAAATACGGAGGCTGGGGATTGAGGGTGATTTAGAGGTGTGGATCAGAAATTGGCTAGTTGAAAGAAGACAGAGAGTGGTAGTTGATGGGAAATGTTCAGAATGGAGTTCAGTTACGAGTGGCGTACACAAGGATCTGTTCTGGGGCCGTTGCTGTTTGTCATTTTTATAAATGACCTAGAGGAGGGCGCAGAAGGATGGGTGAGTAAATTTGCAGACGACACTAAAGTCGGTGGAGTTGTAGACAGTGCGGAAGGATGTTGCAGGTTACAGAGGGACATAGATAAGCTGCAGAGCTGGGCTGAGAGGTGGCAAATGGAGTTTAATGTGGAGAAGTGTGAGGCGATTCACTTTGGAAAGAATAACAGGAATGCGGAATATTTGGCTAATGGTAAAATTCTTGGTAGTGTGGATGAGCAGAGGGATCTCGGTGTCCATGTACATAGATCCCTGAAAGTTGCCACCCAGGTTGATAGGGTTGTGAAGAAGGCCTATGGTGTGTTGGCCTTTATTGGTAGAGGGATTGAGTTCTGGAGCCATGAGGTGATGTTGCAGTTGTACAAAACTCTAGTACGGCCGCATTTGGAGTATTGCGTACAGTTCTGGTCACCTCATTATAGGAAGGACGTGGAAGCTTTGGAACGGGTGCAGAGGAGATTTACCAGGATGTTGCCTGGTATGGAGGGAAAATCTTATGAGGAAAGGCTGATGGACTTGAGGTTGTTTTCGTTAGAGAGAAGAAGGTTAAGAGGTGACTTAATAGAGGCATACAAAATGATCAGAGGGTTAGATAGGGTGGACAGCGAGAGCCTTCTCCCGCGGATGGAGGTGGCTAGCACGAGGGGACATAGCCTTAAATTGAGGGGTAATAGATATAGGACAGAGGTCAGAGGTGGGTTTTTTACGCAAAGAGTGGTGAGGCCGTGGAATGCCCTACCTGCAACAGTAGTGAACTCGCCAACATTGAGGGCATTTAAAAGTTTATTGGATAAGCATATGGATGATAAGGGCATAGTGTAGGTTAGATGGCCTTTAGTTTTTTTTCCATGTCGGTGCAACATCGAGGGCCGAAGGGCCTGTACTGCGCTGTATCGTTCTATGTTCTATGTTCTATCACACCCATGGGGAGGAGAAGATCTCAAACTGATATCTTGATGGCGCAATAGCTTTCTTGTCCGCTCTCAAGGTTTACTCTGCAGCCCCTCAGCAGGGAAGCTCATATTCCATGAGGCTTACTGGGAGGATAATTGGTCCGTCCCCGTAGATCTCATGCGTGTTCTGAAATCCAATGGCTGTGCTTCTTGCTCCTGTGCAGCTGGATTAAGAGGCGTATATCTCAATGGTGAGCGCCACTTTCTTGCTGATCATCATGGTGGAATCACCACTGCTCTTTGGCCTGTTCACCGTCAGAAACGTCTGATACCTGGATCTCCATATTGCAGTCCTCGAACTCCCTGGTCTCCATGTCGGGTCCCCAGGTGGCAACGCCCTCGATGTTGCTGGTCCAAGGCTGCCTGAGAAGGAGTAGGTTCCTCCAGAGGAGTTGTGGCAAAAGCTGGCCTCCTGCTTCTGAGGTGGTCTAAATGCTTCTTCATTACTCAGTTCTGTGCCTGAACCTGTCTGCTAAATGATCGTTTCTGGAACCCACCTGCTGCCTTCACCCAAGCTCCTCATGTAAACTGCGTCACCTAGTACAAACTGGTCGGTGGTCCAAGTACGTCTGGCTGGGCAATGCCTTTGCTGCTTTTAAACATGGTATATTTTCTCGCCAATATTTGGAAACACAAAGCTGAGGCCAAAGTCTCCGGCCCATGAAAAGTTCTGTCAACGCTATGCCGGTCACGACATGTGGGGTGGTACAGGAGCAGAATAAAAACCTGGCCATGCGTGTGTCGAAGGATCCCAAGGTTTGCTTCTTCAAGCCACTTTTATCGGCCAGTCCTTTTGAGGACATGTGGTACAGGCTGTGAGGATGTGTCGCACCCGTTTGCCTTCGCAAAACCTCCGAACACTTCACTAGTAAATGAAATGCCGTTGTCAGAAACCAACACCTCCTGGATACAGTGTGCACTAAATGAGAGCTGTAGTTTCTCAATCATCACCTTCACGGTAGTGGGCAACAGCTTGGCGACCTCTAACCACTCTGAATGAGCATCCATAATAATCAGTAACATGGAGCCCTGAAACGGACTGGCAAAATCTGCATGAAGCCGCACCCAGGGCTGCCCGGGCCACTCCCATGGGTGAAGAGGGTGAGACCTTCTGCAGTTCCTGGCAAACACTGCAAAGCTGGGCCAGTCGCTCTATCTCCAGATCCAGTCCTGGCCATACGATATAACTGCAGGCAAGCTGTTTGATTTTTGATACCCCTCGGTGCCTGTTATACAGATCTCGCAGTATGAAGACCTGACCCTTGTGTGGGACCACAACGTGAGTCCCCCACAAAAAGATGCCATCTTCGATGCTGAACTCGGCTATCTTGGTGGGAAAGGCTTTTAACTCATTGGACAGTTTCCAATGTTGACCCCCGTACAGCACCATATGGTGGACTTTGGACAATAAAGGATCGGTTTGCATCCATTCACATATTTGGGCCGCCGTGACAGGTAACGTATCCATGAAGTTCAATATGGCTACAACTTCATCGGTCCTGGGAGAAGTCAAATGTCTCGTCGACAGCGGAAGTTTACTGATCCCATCCTCATCGCCAATTTAGTGGCCACGGAGGAGCCCACAACGAGAGGAGTAAAGAAACTCATAATAAACAACTGCTTACACAATATACTTCAGGTCCAAGCTGGAACTACTCTGCTTGACTCCCGTTCGGGCAGAGCTTTTATTGCCAAAGTTCATTATTCCACTGATGGGCCCCTGCCCTTTGGTGGGGAAGCTCGTATTGCACCAGTCTCAGAGGACGCTAATTGGCCCGCAAGTCTCGTGCAGGTTATAACAAGGGTCCTTGTTGTCAGGATCCAATAAAGCAGCACTCTTGGGACCCCATGCAGCGTATTGGGATATTCAAAAAAACACATATGCATCTACACAAGATAGACAAACGCACACACTCATATACACCCAAATATTGGTTATGGTACATCACATAAAACTTCTGTATTTAGATATTATTTAAATTTTCCGTTACAGTGAATGTTGTAAATTGTATAATTTACATGCTATAGATTTAATGGACATTTTTTAATACGTAGACACTCTTTTGAACATTACATTTTATCTGAGTCTGCATAGCTTTTAAAAACATTTTAGAATTCTGCACCTAGTTCCTTAGATGAATCATCCATATCTTTCTGGTTTATGATTCTGTAATTCTCAATGCCATGTTCTTTGAGGCATCTTGACATTGTGGAAGGCAAGATATAAATGCAAGTTTGTTCTTTTCTTTCTTTATTGACAAGAAAATACCAGAATCAAAATGCACAACTGATCAGCCGTGTTTGAATTGCATGTTACCACATTCACCCTTACAACACATCAATTTATTTCTTTTTGCAAAACTTTATCGAGTCTAAAACTCCAGTTGCGCGCATGTGCATCACAGACAGCTTCGGAAGCAACATGAGCTGACTCTTCACTTGGCTATTGACAGCAGTTATTGCGTCAGACAACTTGGAGCAGAGAATGAAAGCTCAGTACAAGACAGGCAGCAAGCTCGAAGGAATGATAAATGCTTGCTTTCTACTTCTCCAGGAGCTAGCTACCTGCAAGACTCATCTCTAAAGCATTCTGTGTGAATGCACCAGCAAAAGAATCATGGCTGGAGCTGATAATGTTGACAAATACTCTGTAATGATACAACATTTATCAAATCCTATCTGAACATTCACTGCATTGTGTTTCCAAGGGCATTCATATTCAGATTAAGTGCATAGCTGGAGCAAATTGCTACTTCAAGTGGCTAGGCATTGGCAAATTAACCATGTGAAATAAGCTAAGCTTCAACTTTAATTGTCGCTATTGTTGATGGGAATGACTAATGATGATGTTCATGCCGAATACGTAAAAGAGGATAAATTGAAATCTGGAACCTAATGAACATTGCTTTGGAAGTATTGTAGTTGACATCACTGACATTGAAAAGGTGTTTTTTTTTGTTAGAATATGACACACTAAATCTGCTTTTCATTTTTTTTTTGCAAAAGGTGCCTCCTTATCAAATCAAAACCAAGTTAAGAATAGGCTAGAAATTAATATCACTGTCTGTAGATTAATTCAGTCAGCAGCCTTTCCCGATTTAGTGATATAGATATGAAAAATAATATTGAAAATCAGAATACAACCCATAACTACAGGGTCTTATGTTTTTGTCATTCAGTCCAGCCACAGGAAACATGACAAAAGCTGCCCAAATGATTGACGTAGCTGTCACCTTCTGTCAATGTAGATGTGATGCATTAAGTATTAATAGAATACCATAGAGTGCTGATCGTTGAACACATTCTGGAATGAGGTCCATGATTTATCTCATGTTGCGGGTAAAATAAATTCCGAGACAATAAGCCATTTTAACTGAACCCTTTGGGGGCTGGGTGTGGGAAGCTGGAGCTGGGGAAGCTGGCACGATCCGATCAGCCATCAGTTTTTCACCTGGCCTTGTTTATTTTCCGTGAACCTCAGTGGAAAGCAAAATGGAGTGGGATCTGGAGTGACCCTGTCAGATTGCTAATGAGTGAGTGAGGTTAAAATTACCCAATAAATAATCAAACAAACATGCAGGATGAAATTCTACCCCTGCCTGTAAACTGGTTCAAAATGAATTTTGAGGCCCTAACACAGAAGATGTCTGAGACTTATTCGAGACCGGGCTTCATTTGCATTGAGTGACGAGTTCTGGATGCCAGTTGCGTGTCACAATGTAGCTTGCTGCACATTTTCAATGCCAAGGTTGCTAAGGTGGGGTGAGGTAAAGTGAGGGAAAGCTGGGGAAGGGAATTGACCCTGGCCCGACAGTGACCCACAGTTGTTTTATGGGACCAGGGGAGCATCCCCTGTTCCTACATGCTCTGGAAAAATTAAGAAGCAAAGCTATATACCTTTCGAATTGTTCTCCAGTTTTAAGGACAACTGAAGATCTGAGGAAATCGGGATGAACGTGTGTATCGCCAGTTCTGAGCATTTGACGACCAATTTTATTCGAGATCCAACAACCAGAAGTCGCTCCCTTCCAATTTGTCAGGTTGCATCCTTCTGAGGAGATAAAGTGAGGGAGATCACAACTCAAAATTGGTCTTCCAACTTTGAAGTTACCCAAAATGAAATGGATGCAACCCTGTTCAATTCCTCCACCATAAATCTTATCATAATCCAGAACTAATGTTCTTAGTTTTCAGGTACTTGGACCAGGAACAGAGCAGATGAAGAGTTGTGGGAAATTAGAAACTTCGGCTCAAACAGATGTATTTGGGTCTGAAATGAAAACAGAAAATGCTGGATAAACTCAACAGGCCTGGCAGCATCTGTGGTGAGAGAAGCAAATGTTTCAAGTCCAGATGACTCATTTGAACTCAAAATTTGCCGGAGGAAGCAAAAATCAAACAGATAAATTGGCAGTCTTAGATATTTGTTTTCAACCTAAATCCATGCAAGAAAATAAACTGCTTCCTTGCAATTTCTGTTTCTTCATTATCTATAATTTATATTATTCATGGAATCCCTACAATGCAGAATGAGGCCAATCGGACTTTCGAGTACGCACCGACCCTCCGAAAGTGCACCCTACCTCAGCCCACTCTCCTGTCCTATCCCCATACCTCACCTCAGCGTTGGACACTAATCGGCAATTTAACACGGCCAAACCACCTAACCCACACATCTTTGGACTGTGAAAGGAAACTGGAGCACCCCAAGGAAACGCACACAGATGGGGAGAACGTGGAAACTCCACACAGATAGTTACTCAAGGTCACAATTGAACCCAGGTCTCCAGTGCTGTGAGGTGGCAGTGCTATCCAGCGGCGTAGGTACATCCATAGTACCATTAGGAAGGGAGCTGCAATGTTGTGACCCAGTGACAAGGAAGGAGCAGCAATTTAGTTCCAAGTAAGCATGGTTTGTGGCTTGGAGGGGAACTTGAAGGTTGTGGTGCCACTGATGCCCTTGTCCTTCCAGGGGTAAAGATCATAGACTTGGAAGGTGCTGTCAAAGGAGCCTTGTGAGTTGCTGCAGTGCATCTTGTAGACGTTGGTATCATTGTGCATTGGTCCTGGACGCAGTGGATGTTGAAGGCTGTAAGTGGGCTGTCAATCAGGCAGGATTTTGTCCTCGATGTGTTGAGCTTCTTGAGTGTTGTTGGTGTTTCACTCATCCAAACAGGTGCAGATTATTCCACCACCCTCCTGAATTGTGTTTTGTAGGTGGTAGACAGGGTTTGGGGAGTCAGGAGGTCAAACTCTGACCTGTTCTTGCAGCCGTGGTATTTGTATGGCTCGTCCAGTTCAGTTTTTGGTCAATGGTAAATGCCAGGATGTTGATAGTGGGGGTTGCAGGGATGGTAATGCCATTGAATGTCAAGGGAGATTTTTGATTCTCTCTTGTTGGAGATGGTGATTACCTGGCACTTCTGTGGCGCAAATGCTAATCCACTTATCAGCCTAAGGCTGAATGTTCTCCGAGTCTTGCTAAAAATGGACTTGGAAATCTTCATTACCTGATGAGTTGAAGAAACCTTGGCTGCAGTGCACCTTCTAGATGGTACACACTGCAGCCACTCTGCACTCGTGGTGATAGTAGTGAATGTTTAATGTGGCGGACAGGATGCCAATTAACTTGACCCTTTGTTGCTAAATGTTGTCTTGCTGGAGTGTTATTGGAGCTGCACTCATCCAGGCAAATACAGAGTATTCTATCACACTCCTGACTTGTGCCTTGTAGATGGTGGAAAGGTTTTGAGGTGTCAGATGCTGAGTTACTTGCTACAGAATACCCAGCCTCTTACCTGCTCCTGTAGACACTGTTTTTATATTGCTCATCGAGTTATGTTCCTGGTAAATGATTATACCCAGGATGTTGATAGTCAGGGATTCAGTGATGATGAAGCCATTGGATATCAAATGGAGATGATTAGATTCTCTCTTGTTGGAGAAGGTGATTGCCTGACACTTCTGTGGCACGAATGATATTTGTCATTATCAGTCCAAGCCTGAATCTGGGCACAGACTGCTTCATCTGAGGAATTATGACTGGAACTGAGTGAGCACTGTATAATCATCAGCAAACATCTCCAATATTGAGCTTATAGAACCATGGAATTCCTACAGTGCAGAAGGAGACCATTTGGCCCACTGAGTCTGTGCCGGCCCTCTGAAAGAGCACCCTACCTAGGCCCACTCCACCGTCCTATCCCTGTAACTCCACCTACCAGCAAATCTTTGGACACTAAGGGCAAGTTTAGCATGGCCGATACACCTAACCTGCACATGTTTGGACACAAGGGGGCTTTTTAGCATGGCCAATCCACCTAACCTGCAGTCCTTTTGGACTCTGAGCAACGAGGCTTCACAGTTTAAATTGTTCCCTTTTTGGGCCACTGTGGGAAAATATTAAATTCCCTTCTTAAAATAGGTGCTTAAATGTTGTACGTAGCAGTCCTAACTTTCTGTGGTGAGTTCAATTAATATACAAATGCAGCAGTCATGGGGAGATTGAGGAAAGTTGCTCTCATGAGGCTAAGGTGGAGCAGACAATTCATCATTTTGCAACTTGTGGTAATTTACAGAGTATTTTATCATCACTGCAAGTTGCTAGAAGATTTGAACATTATTAAAAGCATGCACCAATAAACTTACATTATATTGGCAGCAGAAACTTGGACATCATTTGCTGCATTTTCATGTGGACTGATTCAGTGTCTGAGGAGTTGCGAATGGTGCTGAACATTGTGCAATTAACGGTGAGGCTGTGCATTTCTTTCAGTAGAGTTCTACAATAGTAGCTTGTTCACCTGAAATGCTGGAATCGTTAAAATTATTTTCGGGATGGGACAGCCCAGCGTGATGATGTGGGTTGGGGGATTTGCTTGTGAGATAGATGGGGCAATTGCCGGCGACATGCCCAGATCTTTATGGAGCTGGACTTGATGGCCTTTTTAGGAGAAACACGTTGGTTTTCAGTCAGAACATGACATTTGGCCATTTTGAGGAAAGTTTCCACCCGATACCTGAGCAGGATCCTCAATTGAGGCCATGTGGGTCAAATATAAAAACAAAAACGGGCAATCACATTGCTGGGAGTGTACTTTAGGCTCCCAAACTGCCAGAGAGCGACTGAAGAGCAGATCTGTAGGCAAATCTCAGAGAAGTGTAAAAACAGTATGTTAATAATAGTAGGGCTTACAATTTCCCCAATATTAATTGGGATAGGTAAAGTCTGAAAGGCTTAAAGAGGGCAGAATTCCTAAAGTGCATCCAGGAGAATGCTTTGGATTGGATTGGATTTGTTTATTGTCACGTGTCCTGGGGTACAGTGAAAAGTATTTTTCTGCATGCAGCTCAAACAGATCAAAATCCTACGAGAGAGACAATGGTACTTCACCTAATATTAGTAAATGAAGCCATGTAGGTGGTTAAAGTGTCAGTGGGGAGCATTTCTGTGATGGTGACTCAGCAAGATTTAAAATGGAAAAGGAAAAAGATGGACCGGAAAAAAGTTTTGGGAAATGTCAATTTTAATAGGATCTGGCCAAAGTAGACTGGGAGCAACTACTTGTAGGAAAATGCACACCAGAGCAGTGGGAGTCATTCAAAAAGGAAATACAGAGAGTAGAAAGCTAACATGTTCCCTTAAGGGTAATAAGTGGGACAAATAAGTCCAGGGAACACTAGATGTTAAGCGTTAAAGAACAAAAGGAAACTTCTGGCAGATAAAGGGGGCTGAAGATAGTGGATGCCCTCGAGGAGTATCAAAAGTGCAGAGGGGGAATTAAAAAAGAAATTAGAGAGGCAAGAGGGGGCATGGACAACCATTGATGTGCAAAATTATAGAAAACACCAAGGTATTTTATAAGTATATTAAGGACAAGCGAGTAACCAGGCAAACCAGGACTCGTTTGGGACCAAAGTGGCAATGTGCATGTGGAGCTGAAAGGTGTTTGTAAGGTATTAAATTAGTATTTTGCATCTTTGTTCACTGTGGAGAAAGATGATGTAGGTATAGAACGCAGGAGGAGGACTGTGATATAATTGAACAGGTTCGCATTGAGAGAGAGGAGGTGCTTGTGTTTTTGTTGGGCTTGAAAGTGGATAAATCCCCGGGCCCAAATGAAATAAATGCTTGGCTAAGGATGAGGCACGGTAAGAGATTGGAGGGGCTCTGACATCGATTTTGAAATCCTCTCTGGCCACAGGTGAGGTACCAGAGCACTGCAGGGTAGGTAAACAGTAATATTTCAAGAAGCGATATAGGGATAAACCAGGTAATTACAGGTCAGTAAGTCTAACATCAGTGGTAAGGAAAATATTGGAGAAAATTCTGAGAGATAGAATTAATCTCCAGTTGCAGATGCAAGGATTAATCAAGGATAGTCAGCATGGCTTTGTCAAGTGGAGATCGTATCTAACAATTTTGATTGAATTTTTCGAGGAGGTGACTAGGTGTGTAGATGAGGGCAGTGCAGTTGATGTAGTCTAGATGGTCTAAGGCTTGTGACAAGGTCCCATATGAGAGACTAATCAGCAAGGTAAGAACCCATGGGACAAAGGGCAATATGGCAAATTGGGGCCAAAATTGGCTTTTTGGCAGAAGGCAGAAGGTGTTGGTCGAAGGTTGTTTTGGTGGTTGGAAGCCTGTGTACAGTGGTGTAGAGCAGGATCGGGGCTGAGTTCCTTACTGTTTGTCGTGTACATTTATGATCCACATGTGGGGGTTATGATCAGTAAATTTGCAGATGACACAAAAATTGGTAAATAGTGAGGAGGAAAGCCTTGGATTACAGGACAATGTAGACGGGCTGGTCTATATTGTGTGGCAAATGGAATTTAACACTGAAAAATGTGAGGTGATGCATTTTGGCAGGACTAACAAGGTAACGGAATGTACAATGAATGGTTGGATGCTACATAGCACAGAGGACCAGAGGGGCCTTGGGGTGCATGTCAAAAGATCCTTGAATGCCGCAGGACAGGTAGGCAAGGTGTTTCAGAAGGCATATGGAATATTGCCTTTATTATCTGAGGCATAGAATATAAGAGCAGGGAGGTTATGATGCAGCTGGGTAAAAAACTGGTTAGGCTGCAGTTAAAGCACTGTGTGCAGTTCTGGTCACCTCACTATAGAAAGGATGTGATTGCACTTGAAAGGGTGCAGAGGATATTCACCAGGAGGTTGCCTGGGCTAGAGCATTCCAGCTATGAAGGGAGGTTGATTAGGCTTGGGTTGTTATCCTTAGAGCAAAGAGGCTGTGAGGGGATTGATCAAGGTGTATAAAGTTATGAGGGACATAGATAGGGTAGATAGGAAGACACTTTCTCCTCAGTAGAGGGGTCAATAAACAGGGAGCAACAATTTCAGGTAATAGGCAGAAGATTTAGAGGGGATCTGAGGAAAAACCTTTTTCATCGAGAGGATGTTGGGAATCTGGAACTCACTGCCTGAAAGGGTGGTCGAGGTGGGAACCCTCAAAACATTAATAAGCATTTAGATGAGCAATTGAAATGACATAGCAAGGCTACGGACTAAGTGTTGGAAAATTAGATTAGAATAGATAGGTATTTGATGGCCGACACAGACACAATGAGCCAAAGAGCCTCTTTCTGTGCTGTAAAACTCTAGAAACAACTCTATGACTAACCTTTCATACTGCATTTCGGGAATGAAACCTGGGCACTATGAACAGAACATACTATCCCAGTATGAAATTATTTTGAGAAGCACAACACCAAATTATGCTCTAACTATATTATTTGAACCCACCCAGAATGTTCTCCATCTCTCTTAACCTTTCTTCAGTAGTTTTCCATTAGGTGAAGCCCATTACAGTTGTCTTCCAGAAAGAACTTCGGAGGAAAACTGTGCTTTATCTGACCTGAGTTGTACTGTCTTCCCTAATTCAAACATCAAAGTCTCTCGCTTGCCTGCAATATCTCTGTTTTTGTCCTAACGACATTTGTTGAAGTGCCACAGATCAGTAAGTTCAGCAGATTTATTTTAGAAAGACTGAAAGATTCTGTTTTGAGTCCCATTTGGTTCATGCCACGTGAATTCATTTAAAACAATTTTCTTTGTCCGACGGCACAATAGGCTGACTGCCCCCCTCCTCTGTATCTGGGAATGAATCTGCCATTCTATTTTTGTTACAGCCTGTCTTTCCAGTTGCCTGTGGTTCTCCACAACAACATCAACAGCAGGGAACAGCACCATCAATCAAACTCGTCTATTGTCATGATGGATGTCCAACTCTGAATCATCAAAGAAGAAAGAAACACATGGGGTGCAATTCTCCGCTCTCACGAAAATTCGGAGAATAGCGGGCGGCGTAAATTTTTACGGACACGCTGGTCCGATGCCCTCCCGCTATTCTCCCCCCCTCACGCCCGCCTCCCGACACAAATCGCTGCCCGCCGTTTTTTTACGGCGAGCAGCGATTCTCTCCTGGCCGATGGGCCGATTTCCAAGGCCTTTACGGCCGTTTTTACAAGCGTAAAACACACCTGCTCTGACCGTTCGTAAAAACGGCCGTAAAGTCCCGTTCTCGGGAACCATGGCACCGATTGGCACGGCCGTACCACGGCCGTGCCAAGGGTGCCATGGGCCCGCGATCGGTGCCCACCGATCGCGGGCAGCGGGTACTTACCCCGCGCACTCTTTCTCCCTCCGCCGCCCCGATGGATCCATCCGCGGGGCTTCTGCGGGACATAACGGCCCGCGCATGCGCGAGTTTCACGCACAAGCGCGTTGACGTCATCCGCGCATACGCGGGTTGGAGTCGTCCAATCCGCGCATGCGCGGCTGATGTCATCTGATGCGTCAGCCGTCGCTAACTCTGGCTAGCGGGCTTAACGAAATCCGTTAAGCCCGCGATGCCGGACTTCACGGCCGCGAGATACTAGCCCCGACCGGGGAGCTGAATCGGTTCCCGGTCGGGGGGGGCGGAGGCTGGCGTCAAACGCGCCCGTTTTTGACGCCAGCTTCCCAAGTTTTCGGGCCCATTGAAAGTCAATTTAACATAGTGTCATTTGAGAGTGCCTTTAAGAAATGAATGTTTAAGAAATGTACCTTTACGAAATGGGTGTTTATCAGTGATGTCAGAGAGTGGGTGGAGCTGGGCTGTCTCAGCTTTTTACTTTTGTTTTAGGCTGTTTGCTGCAAGGTGTGTTTTAGTTTCATTTTCAGTGTTGGAGCTGAAGCCAGACCAAGCAGGTGTACTGCTGTTCTCTCTGCCATCAAAAGACTATCTCTTGATCATTTGGTGAATTCAGAAATTTAAATGCTCTCAGTAGTGAATGCAAACCTAATGTACTTCTATTAAAAGGTATTTCTTTTGTCTTCTGGATGTTGTTTGGGAAGTTATTAAGGATTACTTAGTGTTGTATTCTTTGGGGGTTGTATTTGAATTGATGGTTGCCAAGATGTTCACTGTATGTTTTAAAAAGGTTAACTTGAGTTCATAGAATAAACATTGTTTTGCTTTAAAAAATACTTTTCCGATTTTGCTGTACTACACCTGTAGAGTGGGCTGTGTGCTCCCCATAACACAATCTGGTAAAAGTTGTGGTTCAAGTGAACTCCATGATACACTTTGGGGTTCTCTAAACCCTGGCCCATAACAAGAGAAAACTTTTGTCCAAATTGTTGCTGTGCAATACCAACACAGGACGGGGACAGGTTACGTTCTCAGTACAGGAATGATATTTTCTACAAGGGCGATCAATTAATAATAAATAGCAGTGGGTGAAGGATTAGAAAGTACAATTTTTGCTTTTCCCGGACTCCAAATCCCCTGTAGACTAAACAAAAATAATTTGTCACTTCTAAATTGAAGTGTAGGGTATCACGACGATTTGCAACCAGCTACTGCATTTCACTGACTTGAAGATGAAACACATTATAGTCGCTGTGAAACAAATATGTTCTTCATCACGTAACTTTGTGATAATAGTGAATATTACATGCTGTTATGTGGACATATGATGCTAGTCTCTGATCGTAGTAATTCCTGAAAGAAATGGAGGTCTACTAAATTACTTCCAGAAATAAATAATCTGCACATTTCCCTCAGAATGTAATTCTTGCTTTTCCATTAGCTGTCGAGAAAATAGTTTATCTGCTTGTTCTACCTTGCATCCTGACTGAAACCTCACCATATTCCAGAATGTTCCATATTCCTCTTCATGAATGTTACCCTCCCTCCTTAACAGTTCACTTTAAACCTCCCTCTTTTCATTTCCTCAATGTTGTCCATAACAATGTTGTGACTTAATAGCAATAAGTTACATTTTTTAAATTTTGATATGCCAGCAGTGATCCATTCTCAGTGCTGTTGTTAGATTCAGCCCTGCCTTATACATTACCTCTGGCACTTAGGATTTCCATACACCATTGACACATGTGAGTTATCATTTAATTATGTGTTCATGGTCTCCTGGTGCCCAGGACACAAACTCAATTCTTTTCTTTTGCTCATTTGCTGTACAAGTTGTTTATCACACGGTACTTACTGTATGGTGCAATCATGGGTGAATCAGAACATTGTAACAAAGGTCTTGCAACTCTAACTGATGCTATTTGCCAATATAAGTAATGTGAGAATATGAGAAATAGACATTCTGGTTAACCACTATGTGTTCAATTGGCATCATTGAGGAAAGAATAGAAGAATGTGGACTGCGGACTCTTTCTGTTGGAAATGTTGGAAGGCTGAAAGAAAAGCTGAAAATGTTGGAAATACTTGGAAGTTCAGGCAGTACTTGGGGAAAGAAAAGTAAAGTTAAGGGTCTGAATTTTCAAGAACACCTTGAAGCCTGCCACCAGGGTTGAAGGTGAGAGGCAGCGCAGCGCTTGTGATTGACAGGACCCTGGGAGACATATTGCTAATGGCGGCTAATTAAAAGGCTGTTTCCAGGGTGATGTACCATCAACGACCATGAGACAAAATGGTGAAACTATTGAGGCTTTATTGCACTAGATGTTAAGCCCCCTGCAGCTGGAACCAGAATGGAAGCAGCGCAGGAGAGCATACACTTTTATACAGCACCTGCTGGGAGGAGCCAGCAGTCTGGGATTTACTGTATTAACTGTAGTACAGTGGCAGCACCGTAATACACATAGTGTATGACCAGTGATGTTTACCACATTCACCCCCTGTTTAAAAAAGTACAGCGGGGGTGAAAACAACGTTACAGGTTGAGTCTGTCAGGGGCTTTGACCCTCTGCCGCGATCGCCTCAGTCCTGGTTGTGCTGTGTGCGCCGACGTGGATACCTGCGACTCCGGGAGCGTGTTGTCCTCTCCTTAACCCAGTAGTGGATCCGGTGAGGGGACGGATGCTGCTGGGGTGGGGGCTGCGGTGAGGGTCGCTGGTAGGAGGTTGAACGGCGTAGGGGCGGGGGAGGCAATCTGAGGGGGAGGGAACGGTACCAGTGGGTGGTGGTGGTTGTGGATGGGGATCTAGCAGGTGCCAGGTCCCGGAGGGAGACTGTGTCCTGTCACCCATCATGGTGTGCCACGTAGGCATATTGTGGATTCGCATGGAGGAGGAGGACTTTTTTGACAAGGGGATCCGATTTATGACTCCTCGCATGCTTCCGTAGGAGGACGGGCCCAGGAACTGTCAGCCAGGTTGGGAGCGAGACCCCGGAGGTGGACTTCCGAGGGACAAACACACGTTCGGGAGGGGTCTCATTAATAGCAGTGCACAGGAGCGACCGGATGGAGTGGAATGCATCGGGGAGGACCTTCTACCAGCGGGAGACTGGGAGACTCCAAGACCGAAGGGCTAGTAGGACGGCCTTCCAGACCGTTGCGTTCTCCCTCCCCAACTGCCCGTTCCCCCGGGGGTTGTAGCCCTTGCTGAGCAGGAACTGACGCAGCTCATCACTCACGAAGGAGGATCCCCGATTGTTATGGATGTAGGTGGGGAAACCGAACAAGGTGAAGATGCTGTGTATGGCCTTGATGACCGTGGCAGACGTCATGCCGGGGCATGGGATGGCGAATGGGAAACGGGAGTACTCATCAATGATATTGAGAAAATACACGTTGTGGTGGGTGAAGGGGAGGGGCCCTTTGAAGTCCATGCTGAGATGCTCAAAGGGGCGGGAGGCCTTCACCAGATGCGCTTTGTCTGGCCGGTAGAAGTGTGGTTTGCACTCCGTGCAGACTTCGCAGTCCCATGTCACGGTCCTGACCTCCTCGATGGAATAGGGCAGGTTACGGGCCTTGATAAAATGGAAGAATCAGGTGACCCTCAGGTGGCAGAATATTGTGGAGAGCCCGGAGTTGGTCCACTTGTGCGCTCGCACATGTACTGCGAGATAGGTCATCTGGGGGCTCATTGAACTTACCTGGGTGATACGAGATCTCGTAGTTATAGGTGGAGAGCTTGATCCTCCACCTCAAGATACTGTCGTTCTTGATCTTGCCCCTCTGTGTATTGCTAAACATGAAGACGATCGACCGTTGGTTAGTGAGGAGAGTGAATCTCCTGCCGGCCCGGTAATACCTCCAATGTGGCACAGGTTCCACAATGGCTTGGACCTCCTTTTCGGCAGAGGAATGCCGAATTTTGGAGGCATGAAGGGTGCGGGGGAAGAAAGCCACGGGTCTGCCCGCCTGGTTGAAGGTAGCGGCCAGAGCCACTTCCGATGCATCGTTCTCCACCTGAAAGGGGAGGGTCTCATCTCGACCGCGTGCATCATGGATTGGTGCTGTCCGCCTTGATTTGGTTGAAAGCCCGGCGGGCCTCAGCCGTCAAGGGAAAAACTGTGGACTTGATGAGTGGACAGGCCTTGTCCGTATAATTAGGGACTCACTGGGCGTAATATGAGAAGATCCCAGGAATTGTTTCAGGGCCTTGGGGCAGTGGGAAGGGGTCGTTCCAGGAGGGGGAGCATGCGATCGGGGTCGGGCCCTAGAACTCCATCTTCCACAACGTAGCCAAGAATGGCTAAGTGGGTGGTGCGGAAAACACATTTCTCCTTATTGTAGGTGAGGTTAAGGAGTTTGACGGTATGGAGAAATTTCTGGTGATTCGTGTCATGGTCCTGCTGTTCGTGGCCACAGGTAGTGACATTATCTAGGTACGGGAACATGGCCCGCAGCCCGAACTGGTCAACCATTCTGTCCATCTCTCGCTGGAAAACCATTGGTGACGCCGAAGGGAACTCTAAGGAAGTGATAGAGGCAGCCATCTGCTTCGAATGCAGATGGGGAGATGGTGGTAGGCAGACTTCAACTCCACTGTGGAGAAGACTCGATACTGCACAATCCGATTGACTATGTCAGATATGCGTGGGAGGGGGTACGCGTCGAGTTGCGTGTACCGGTTGATGGTCTGACTGTAGTCGATAATCATCCTGTGTTTCTCCCCAGTCTTAACTACCACCACTTGAGCTCACCAGGGGCAGTTACTGGCCTCAATGACCCCCCTCCCACAGAAGTCGTTGGACTTCCGACCTCATAAAGCTCCTGTCCTGAGAACTGTACCGTCTGCTCCTCGTGGCGACGGGCTTACAGTCCGGGATGAGATTTGCGAAAAGTGAGGGTGGATCGACCTTAAGGGTCGTGAGGCCACTGATGGTGAGGGGGGCAGGCGTCCACCGAACTTCAGAGTAAGGCTCTGGAGGTGGCACTGAAAATCGAGACATAGTAACAGGGCAGCGCAGAGGTGAGGGAGGAAGTAGAGCCTGAAGTTGCTGTACTCTACACCCTGTACGGAGAGGGTCGCAACGCAGTACCCCCGGTTCTGTATGGAATGGGATCTGAAGGCCAGGGAGATTTTCTGGGTGACGGGGAGGACCGAGAGGGAGCATCACATCACTGTAGCAGTGTGGATGAAACTCTGTGCTCCCAGAGTCGAAGAGGCAGGTCGTCTCATGCCCATTGATCCTTACAGTCGTCGTAGCGGTCGCGAGGTTGCGGGGCTGAGACTGTTCGAGGGTGATGGAGGCGAGCTGCAGAAGACGTTGGGAATTGTTGGGCTGATCGGCGATGGCGGAGGTATGGGCGGGCCATGAACGGCCAGGTGAGCAGGGGTCCTGAGGCGTGGTCCAAGATGGCGCCAAAGTTGACGGCGCCCATGGTGGACGACATCCAAGATGGCTGCGCCCACGGGCCACATGTGGCGGGTGGCAGCGAAGATGGCGGAGCCCCTGGGTCGCATGTGGGGTGGGAGGGATAGCGATGCTGGACCTGGAAATGGCAGCAACTGATTGGGCCTGGCAAACGAAGATGAAGTGGCCCTTCTTGCCACACCCGTTGTAGGTCGCGCTCCGCGCTGGGCAGCGTTGTCTGAGGTGCTTGTTCTGGCCACAAAAATAGCATTTGGGGCCTCCAGAGTTAGCTGGCAGCCGTGCGGCGCAGGTTTGCGGCATACCCGGGTCGGACGATGGTGGCGCCCATGACGCCCACGAGGGTGCCACGCGGTCAGAGGTATAGGACTCTAGATTGCGGGAGGCCACTTCTAGAGAGTTAGCGAGCTGCACAGTCTCTGTATGGTCGAGCGTACCCCCTTCCAATAACCGCTGGCTAACGTAATTTGACTCAATGCCCGTGACATAGGCGGCTCTGATCAACAGTTCTATGTGTTGGACTGCCGACACTGCCTGGCAATTACAGTTCCTACCAAGTATCCGCAGAGCACACAAGAAATCATCCTGAGACTCCCCCGGGAGTTGCCGTTTCGTGGCTAGGAGGTTCCTGGCGAATACCTGATTCACAGTCCTGATGTACTGTCCTTTTAGTAGCGCCATCGCTTCTGTGTAGGTGGGCGCGTCCTGGATGAGGGGGAAAATTTGTGGGCTCACCCGTGAGTAGAGGATCTGGAGATTCTGCGGGTCTGAGAGGGCTTCTGTGGATGCTCCGAGATATCCTTCAAAGCAGGTTAGCCAGTGCTCGAAGGTGGCTGTGGCGATCAGGCTTGATTAAGACGTTCATCTCTAAAATTCTAGTGCAATAAATTGATGTACCATCAACCACCACGAGATGAAATGGTGAAACTATGGAGGCTTTATTGCACTAGATGTTAAGCCTCCTGCAGCTGGAACCAGAATGGAAGCAGCGCGGGAGAGCATACACTTTTATACGGTGCCTGTTGGGAGGAGCCAGCAGGCTGGGATTTACTGCATTAACACGTAGTGTGTGACCAGTGGTGTTTACCACACAGGTTTTGTCCATTTGGGGACAAGGTGCCCATTTCCCAGAGCTGCCAGTCTAATTAAAGAGCCAGAAGCTCAGCATTCTCAGCAGCACCACCACAATTGGTGGTCAGTGCTGAGGCTGCAGCTCCAGGATAAGACACCTCAAGGGGACAAAGGGTGTGGTGACCCCATTGCTACAGGGGCAACCATTGACACCAGGGGTGCCAGTATAGGAGGGAAACCACTGGGAGACTGCCAGGGTTTACATATGGCAGCAACCCCTTTTAACATGAGAAAATACCCACAAGGGCAGGAAATAACTCATAATTTGCCACGTAAGTGGTTTAAGTGGCTACCTGATGGGCAATACGGCATGGAAGATGGCGGTCTCCCCTCGTGATGCTTTTCCACATCATATTGTCAAGTCTCTTGTCTCTGTTGGATGTCACCGATAGGACAGAAAATATAGCCCAACTTTTTCGATCATTGACCTTTCTGTCAGAAATTGTTTGTATAGTTCATGTTGATGTGTCTAATTTGTCCACTCTACCTATCATCTCTCATTGGTTCATTCCATCTAAGCCTCCTATTTTCTACTTGTCTCTCTGTTTCATTTCCTATTTCTATTCAGTTCTTTATATGAGGATGGGAGAATGTCTTTGTTGTTTTATGTAGACAGTATGCAGACACATCACTAGACAGAAGACAAGATAAAAATGTGAAAGTATGTGATGAGGGAGGGACATATAATTTGGAAACCAAAGTCTGACTGCAAGCAACTTCAATTGACTATTAGACCCTGCAAAATATTTCCTGTACTTTTTGAATATATCAACAAGCTGTTTGTATTTTTTGAACTCCCAGTATCTATATTCTCAGAATATCCTCCAGCCATAGCTTTAGATAACTTTACCATCCATGCAATCAATCAATCGAGATATAATGGGTGGGATTCTCCGTCGACCAACACCGGAATAGGGAAACACGATTGGAGGGGAATCGCGCGTCAGCCAAAAATTGAGGCTTTAGCGTATCATTAACAAGCTCGTCCCAGTATTCTCCAGGGTTCCCGCAATGCTCTGCCTTCAACAGGAGGAATTACCGTGTGCCGAGGAAAGCCGGAGGTGGGTGTGGGGCCAACTAGGAATGGTTCCCATCTGCCTTGCCGCCACAGGCCTGGGGGATGCATTAAGTCTGTACGGGCAATGGAGCCTGCCCCCAGAGAAACTAGTTGGTGAGGATGGAGAGCCAGCCGCTCGACAGGCTGAGGAGGAAGTGTGAAGGAGGCCAGGGGAAATAGTGCAGGTGACCAGCACATGGGCAGTAGCATTGGGATGACCCCCAGGACCAGGGTGTCCAGGTACAGACCACCATTTCCCCAGCCACCTTGCTGCACACCCCACAGATCACCCACTATGTTCATAGACCCCCCCTCACCCCTAACCCCTCCCTTCAACCACCTTCATCGTATCAACCAGCCACAATTGGTCACTACCGGAGAATTGCGTCCCGGCCCTGAGAATGAATGAGGCATGGCAACTGTAGCAGCAGTGAGGCCAGAGCCAGCTGGAATGGTACAAAAGGTTGAGAGGAAGCATGTATTGCCATCTTTGCAGTCATCGGGTATCAGCAAGGAGAGATTCAAATGTGCCGGTCACTCCCAGAGTTTCCTGGGTGGAAGGCCCAGGCTATGCTTGCGCGGATCCTCATCCCTCCAGATGTTCATGAGCCCCTGGGTTTCTCCATAGGATGGAAGGGTAGCTGGAGTGAGCTCCATAAGCCTCAACATCATTTGCACTGCTAGTCCTGGAGGCCCACTATTGTCTGTTCGAGGCAGTTGAAGCCCTCAGCCATGGTCCTCAGGAATGGATCATGCTTTGGAGATCTCTATTCATAGATCTGACCACTTGCCCCAGGCTTTCCATTGTAGATGCCAGTGTTGGATTAGGTGGCATGTATTGCCAGCAACATATCCTGCGACAGAAGGCTTTGGGACGCCTCCATTCAGCCTTTCCTCAGCAGGTGTGTTGCTGACAACCCCTCCTGGCTCTGCCTTTGCATTTCCAGCAGCTGAGGGACGAATGTGTCCAGAGGGATAGTACCTGGCTGGGGCACAGCTGAGTCCTGGGATCCCGCAGACCTTCGATGGTCCAATCCCCAGGACGTTCTTGCTTCAATTTCATGTGTATTAGATGCTGTGCATTGCTCACCAGAAAGTAACCTTGAAGCCTGCCTGCTAAGTTCGCCCACTAAGGTGTATGTCTGCGATGGTGGATGGTGTGGGTGAAAGCTGCGACACGACACTTCATCCGTGACCCCCCTCCGAGGTAATGTTTAGGGTGGGCGGGTAAGATGGGCCAGACTCTTCAGTTGATGCTCCTGCAAGGCAAGGGACATGTTTTTAATACATGGCCTAATTAAGGGTTTGCACTACAAAGAACTCACGTCAGACTTGTCATCTGGATGAAGGCACAGTGGTTCCTCAGTTTCCTGTTGCAGGCCCACCACGCTATCAGTGCAGGCTAGCTCCTGCTCCTCCCCTATGAGCTCATTGGTCATCGCCTTATACAGAGTCAGGATCCTCAGCTTGGGCATCCCATCTCCCGTTTTCTCTCCCTCATGGCAGTTGTGGTCGATCTTCTTCTGCAGTAACACAAATGGGAATTATGTCGCTGGACGCCTGGTGGGTCTGCCTGGTGGGTCAAAGGTCAAAGACCTTTTGCACGAATGGGCACTGTGCCTAAGCAGGTAAGGGTTCTGATGAGGAGTGCTGGGAGAGGGAATGATGATGCTAGTGGGAGGTTGGGTGCTGGGGCCCTGCAAGTTGGCAGCATGTGGGATCCAGGTGGCTTTCCAGGAGGTTGCGGAAGGATGGAGTGCAGAGAGGAGACCGGGAACACTTACCCTTGCTGATCAAAGTGGATCATTCATCTTTTTCCTACATACACTGCCCGCCCGTCACCTTGGTTAGGCTGCTACAATTGACTGATGCTGCCACCGTCTCCCAGTCAGGGTTAGGCACCTTGCTGGAGGGCCTCCTGCCAGACCGAGTGCATGTTGTAGCCCGCCTCTCTTCCAGGGCCTCCGGCAAGCAGTTGATGGCCTTCTCCACAAGTCTAGGGAGGGAAATTTTCAGGAACTATTTCCACATGTGCAAATCCTATTATGGATGTTAATCCTCACAATAGGGTCAGAATGGGATTTGCACTGGGGAGGTCTCAGAATAACATCATCCCTGCCACCTGCCACTGACGTAATCAAGTTCACATCCACCGAGGGCATGAACCTGGCGGCCATTCATTTACATTCATTTACTGCCGTGTCTTCCGGGCACATAAGGGGTGGGATTCTCCGTTGCCCTATACCAATATCCGAATCGACGATCAGGTGACGAATCCCTTCTGACGCCCATGTCGGGATCGGCGCTGATTTGACGCCGGTTTTCTATTCTCCACCCCCCCCCAAGAAAGGCCCATCGTGTCACACACTGCACGCCATTGGAACGGCGTTGGTGCGTCATCAGAGGCCCTCCCCCGATGCTGCGCCCCGATGGGCCGGGTTCCTGACTGTGCAGTTGACGTGTGGTCTCAGTAATCAGGAACCTGGTGTGGCGGCCGTGGGCTGTGTCCAACACCGCCACAGTCGGCCGGGAGCCATGCTGCTGGCCAGGGGGGCCTCCACGAGGCCTAGGGGGTACTGGTGGGTGGTGGGTAGGGGGTAGCCATGGTTGTCCTATTAGGGCAGGTCGGATCCGCGCAGGGCCGGCATATGTTGTACCACACGACCACTGCAGGACGTCGGCGTGCGCATGCATGGCCACGGACCTGGCCATTCTCTGGCCGTTTTTGGCGGGGGAGCTGAGAATTGTACCCGGCACGGCTGCTAGCCCCTAACCGGTCCCAGGAACATAGCTGCAAAATCGGAGAATCCAACCCCATACGCTCCCACTGCAGGCGCGATGACCTTTCCACGTAAGGAGAGAGAATGCCCAGCTCGGACTCGCCCTTACCCATTTTCTCCCTTTCACACCTGCTATGGGCTATCTTCTCCTGCAGAAAACCAAAGGGGTCAGTGTGAGGTGGATGCCTGACGGGTTGGAGGACAAGAACAGCTGGCATTTTTGGGCAATGCGCTTTGGGAGAAAGGGGTTTTGATGAGGAGGGCCGGGGAGTATGAGGATGATGCTGGGAGGTTGGATGTTGACAGCTGTCAGGTGGCAGCAAGTGCCATGCTGGAGATGATGAAAGGGATGAATGCCAAGGGGAGGAAGGGGTCCTCACTCCTGTAGCTCGTAAGAGGCCATTTATCTTTTTGCGACATCCTCCTGGTCATACTGCTGCCACTACCTCCCAGACAGGATTGGTCATGTCGCTCGGGGCCTCCTGCCAGCATAAGATCATAAGGCATAGGAGCAGAATTAGGCCGTTCAGCCTATCGAATCTGCTCCACCATTCAATCATGGCTGATATGTTTCTCCTCCCTATTCTCCTGTCTTCTCCGCAAAACCCTTGATTCCCTTATTCGTAAACATGTGAGTAGATGGTTTTCTCCCCTCTCCTCTACTGCATCTAACAAACTTCCCTGAACCCCTTCCAAGAATCTTGGCACATGTCTGGAAGCAGCCATCCTCCTGGCTTGACTGGGAGCGAGTGCTGAAGATCTGTTTTAGTGCAGTGCCCCCCTCAATTGAAGTGCTCAGATGACCCCTGCGGGAAGGGTGCAAATCAGATGCTTCATGCCTCAGGTGCGGGGTTTTTGACGTGGGGGGAAGAAACATGTCAAAATGCCTGAAAATTGCGTTCCGGATTGCGCGGCCAGGGCTGACGGGAATTGCGCCTTTTCCTCGCCGAAAATGAAATTTTTTGCGAAAGTTCCACCCTAGATCATTTTTTCACTAACTTCCACCTAGTGTGTGTGGGTGACTGTATGTAAGAGAGTGAGAGTGCATGTGTGCGTGTGGGTGTGTGTGTGTGAGAGAGTGATTGAGTGAGAGTGATTGAATGTGTGTGCATGAGATAAGAAAGAGAGCGAGGGAGGGAGAACCCTGAGACTGAGAGTAAACTGGACACACACATGTAAATCTACACAGATGAGCATTTGGAAATGTGGTTAGTTTCAGTTTAAAATGAGAAAATATTTATCACTGAATGTAAGGTGTAATTTTCCTGTGAACAAAGCCTTTTCATGTGTCTAGAAATAGCACAATAAATGCAGTTGAATCGGTTGGTACAAATTTACTGGATGGTTTTGTCATTATTAAACTTAGAAGTGAAATGCACCAGCAAAATATGTTGCATAGTTAGTTCAAGATGCCTTCATATAGACTTGGGATTGTTATTTGAAATTCTTGAGGTCCAAGCCTTTTGGGTAAAACAAAATACTGTGAAAGATGAAAATCTGAATTAATAGCAGAAAATGCTGGAAAAACTCAGCAGGTCTGGCAGAATCTGTGGAGAGAGAAACAGGGCGGGATCCTGCGTCCCGCCAGCCGGCCAATGGGGTTTCCCATTGTGGGCGTTGGGAAATCCGCGGGCGTGAGTGCGCTGCCGGTGAAACAGAGGATTACACCGACGGAGGATCCCGCCCACAGAGTTTGCATTGTGGTCAATAAAATAAATCATATGGACTGGAATGTGTTAACTCTGTTCCACTAGGGGCTGGTTTAGCTCACAAGGCTAAATCGCTGGCTTGTAAAGCAGACCAAGCAGGCCAGCAGCAGGGTTGATTCCCGTACCAGCCTCCCCGGACAGGCGCCGGAATGTGGTGACTAGGGGCTTTTCACAGTAACTTCATTGAAGCCTACTCGTGACAATAAGCGATTTTCATTTTTTCATTTCCCCACAGACCAGCTGACCTGTTCCAGCATTTCCTGTTTTAATTTCACTCTTTTGGATGTTGCTGTCCAGATATTGCATAGCGCCAGGTTCAAAGAGGAGCTAGTTGCACAGAATGAATGATCGTGTTGTGTGTAAAGCCATGTTTGTAAAGTTTATCGTACTGAAACCTATGTTATTGATGGACTTTATAAATTGAGGCGGAAAGTACTAAAACCAAGGAAAATTACTTAACCTACGTGAAACTGTTCAAATCCACTGTAATATGGTTCCCAATTATGGGCACCGGAAGGAAGTAAGGGAGAAAGTTAAAGGGGGATTTTGATAAAAGGGCCTGAAATAGGTGCAGCATCAGAGCCCATGATTTCTCTCCCTGACCCTTCTGTTATTTCAGCATTTCAATGTAATGAAAGAACAAAGTTGAAGGAAAAATATTCCTTGTGTAGAGACGTAATCTTTTCAAGAATTTAATTTATAATGTAATGAATTTTAGGAAGTCTGTCCAAACCTGCTAGGGTCTGGCTAAATATTAAGTAACATTTTGCATTCGGCATACTTTCCCAACTGAAAGCCCAAATGTTAACACCATCTGTTTGATTTCCAACTTACAGAAAGGAGTGAAAGGCTGATTTAATTTTGGTACTTCAAGAATTGCTTCACTCGTTATGCGTGTTCTTTCCATCTATGCTAACTGTTGTGTAGCAGTGAAAATAAAAATGTCATGAACAAATTAAGAGATATGAGCAACAAATCACCCACACCATCATTCTCATCATATTCTCCACAGGGGTATCTTGCAGCACAAGAAATAAAGCCTGCAATCAGGGCTACCATTTCAAAATGCACAAAAGGGAAATCATGTTTTTCGCACACCCACAGTGATAGGAAGTGAATAACTTCTGCAGTTGCAGAAACCAGGATGTATCTTCCTCTCAATATTGGAGGGCCAAAGGTATTAAAATATTTGCATTTATTCAGTGGCGTATGGTGTCCCTTGAAAAACATTTTGAAGGATTTAATTAGTTTGAAACATTGACTTGTTATTTGACTTTA
This sequence comes from Scyliorhinus canicula, assembly GCF_902713615.1. Taxonomy (NCBI): domain Eukaryota; kingdom Metazoa; phylum Chordata; class Chondrichthyes; order Carcharhiniformes; family Scyliorhinidae; genus Scyliorhinus; species Scyliorhinus canicula. The sequence goes on along the minus strand of NC_052151.1, from coordinate 145,294,548 downwards.
TGGTACAAAAATGACAAAACAGATTTGATTTGATTTTCATTTATTTTGATAACTTCACAGCACTATATTAATATCAGATTCACATTGACTATTTATCTCTTAATCTGTATTCCTTTTTTGTAAATTATTTGGCATTTCCTTATTTAATTTTCTAACCACGCACTTAGTCTTCATTCCTGTTTTATTTCTGCCGCTCTTTGGTTATAATGGTGAACAATACAATGGCCATTCATTAAAATAAATTATATCCAGGAGAATATAGAACGCACAAACAATTAAATATTTCAACCTTTCATACTATCTGAACAATGATTCCATGTGGGAATACATTTACAATTGTTCTGGGCTCAAATATACTACCCAGAACAAATGTTCCCACCCAGAGTTGTGATGATTGTCCTTTTAAGGGCAACACAGCAGAGTAAGGGTCACATGGCCTGTACAACCAATTTGGGATTCAGAGTATGGAACCACCCCATGATGGGAGAGTCTCTTAGGCAAAGAGACATTTTGGGAACTAGCTACAGCCAGGGTTGTTTTAAAATTTTTATTAATCAATGCCTTTTGTGTTCATTAATGAAGACTGAAAGTGCACCTTTACAGGTGTTAAAATAAGAGTCAAAATTATTTATAAATTAACGGTAAATTAACAAAATCCAATCTTTTGTTTTCAACTCTGTGTTCAGCGTCTCCAAAACTCAATGAAGCTTGTGCTTTCCACGCTTTCCACGCATGCTGCAGCCAAGAAAAGGCCGTACATGTGCAGGTCGGATATTTTACAGTTGTCAGGTGCATGGGCCTTAGCAATGTAAAAAATCCGAACAGTGCATGTACGGTCCTCCCTCAGCTGGCACATACTTGTGACACTCCAAGTTCCTCAGAATATATTGGCTTTGGGGACAGTCCAGAGAATGTTCACTCAGTCGATCCCGGCTCGAGAGGGATTTTCTTATGAAGAGAGGTTGTTAGGTTGGGTTTGTACTCTAGAAGAATGAGAGGCAATCTTATTGAGACTTAAAGGATTCTCAAGGGCAATGACAGGGTAAATGTTGAGGCATTGTTTCTTCTTGTGGGAAAGTCTAGGACCAGAGGGCAGTATCTCAGAGTAAGGGGTCACCCATTCAAGATAGAGATGAGGAAGAATTTCTTCTCTCAGAGGGTATTGAATCTGTGGAACTCTTTACTGCAGAGGGTTGTAGGTGTTGACTCGTTAAGTATATTCATAGACAGATTTTCAATCAGTAAGAGAATCAAGGTTTATGGGGATAAGGTGGGAAAGTGATGTTGAGGATTATCACACGAGATCAGTCATGATCTGCTTGAATGGCAGAGCAAACCTAATGGCCAAAATTGCCTACTTCTGCTCCCACTTCTTAAGGTCTTATGGATTTGGAGATACTGACCACCGAACAGATGACAAAAGCTCTGTGTACCTGCACTTAAAGCAAAAATGCCAAAACCAACGTTCCCAGTCAGGGAAGAAAACAGTGGTAAGAAACAGGGGCAAATAAAGAAAATGAGCAACAGACTCCAATTAGAGAAAGAAATACAGAGCAAACCTGAAGTTAGATGGGCTTGGAAGAGGCCAGAGGAGTTAACATTTGGAGAAGGCAACTGAATGTTGGTAAATCTGCGCTGGTAGGGATAACAGCAAACGCGATTATTATTTAAATGATAAAATATTAAAGCATGCTGCTGTGCAGAGAGACCTGGGTGTGCTAGTGCATGAGTCGCAAAAAGTTGGTTTACAGTTGCAACAGGTGATTAAGAAGGCGAATGGAATTTTGTCCTTCATTGCTAGAGGGATGGGGTTTAAGACGAGGGAGGTTATGCTGCAATTGTATAAGGTGTTAGTGAGGTCACACCTGGAGTATTGTGTTCAGTTTTGGTCTCCTTACTTGAGAAAGGACGTACTGGCACTGGAGGGTGTGCAGAGGAGATTCACTAGGTTAATCCCAGAGCTGATAGGGTTGGATTACGAGGAGAGGTTGAGTAGACTGGGACTGTACTCGTTGGAATTTAGAAGGATGAGGGGGGATCTCATACAAACATATAAAATTATGAAGGGAATAGATAGGATAGATGTGGGCAGGTTGTTTCCACTGGCGGGTGAAAGTAGAACTAGGGGGCATAGCCTCAAAATAAGGGGAAGTAGATTTAGGACTGAGTTTAGGAGGAACTTCTTCACCCAAAGGGTTGTGAATCTATGGAATTCCTTGCACAGTGAAGAAGTAGAGGCTCCTTCATTGAATGTTTTTAAGATAAAGATAGATAGTTTTTTGAAGAATAAAGGGATTAAGGGTTATGGTGTTCAGGCCGGAAAGTGGAGCTGAGTCCACAAAAGATCAGCCATGATCTCATGGAATGGTGGAGCAGGCTCGAGGGGCCAGATGGCCTACTCCTCATTCTTATGTTCTTATGTTCTTATTCGAACTACCACGGATAAACTTCAAGGCTTCAGCTTAAAACTCAGTTTAAAATTCAGCTTAAAGCTGGCCCTTTGGCAGGAAAAAGTGGCACGTGAGTCGATTGAGATGTTCATAATGGCACGAGCAAATCCTATTGGGCAAAACAATAGTCCACCTCATTTTCACAAATCGTTGAAACATTGCAAGAAAGATTCAAATGCTACTTCCCTACCACGTGTATGGAAGACTTTGACTGGATACATGATCCATCTTGTTCATTTTTTCTTGAATCATCAAAGACCATTGGGTTGGATTCTCCGTCCCCGGATGCCGAGATCGCGTTCGGAGACGGGGCGGAGAATCCATTTTGACGCACGAAATCGGGACCAGCGGTACTTTTGCAAATCTCCGCCCCCAAAAGTCGGCTTACTCATGGAGTACATCGCACCGAGTATCCACCCGCCTCAGGCCATTGCCTGAGGCTCGCCCCATGATGCTCCGTCCCCGACCGCCGAATTTCCGATGGCGTGGTTCTAACATGGTCCTACTGTCTGTGATCCTCGTGTGGCGGCTGTGGCTCAGTCCGGGACCGCCACAGCAGTGGCGTGCAGAGGGGGGGGGGCGACGGTGCATTGGCCCCGGGCATCCATTGGATGGGGGTATCCAATCAGAGAAGGGAATAATTTTATTTATTTATTTGTTTTTTAATTTAGATTACCCAATTATTTTTTTCAATTAAGGGGCAATTTAGCGTGGCCTCTCCACCTACTCTGCACATTTTTTGGGTTATGGGGGCGAAACCCACGCAGACACGGGGAGAATGTGCAAACTCCACACAGACAGTGACCCAGAGCCGGGATCGAACCTGGGACCTCAGTTCCGTGAGGCGGTTGTGCTAACCACTAGGCTACCGTGCTGCCCCAGAGAAGGAAATAAGATAGTAATTTTAAAATTTCAGCGGTGATAAATCAATTTTTGGAGGCTCACCACACTGCAGAGGCAGTTGTTAGCCCTTTACTCCTTTAACATGGTGTACCCTTTCTGTCTAGAGAAAATGGTGCTTCTCCCCATCCCCCCACACGCATGCGCATGATGTACGTGGTGCAACCATCAAAAGCAACAAGCAGACGTGGCTGTTCGTTCCTGCGTTTCCTCGAGTCATAACTCATCTTTTCTTCAGCTTTTTGTGCATCTAGATTAGTTCTTTTTACCTACTCAGGTCAGTGAATAGCTCTAGAACGGGTGCAACTACGTTTTTAATAGGTTTTTTGGTGATATTTAATGAAATATTTACGTGGGATGTAGTAAGAGTGAAGCCTGGATGATCAGAAGACTGCTATGGCATTTAATCTCGGAATAGGAGACATTTATTCCTTAACATGCTAATATTCGAATACAGATACCACTAATTTGCAAGTCTATGATATAAATTGCACAAAATTATCAGTGGAGAATCAGTGTGAAATAATTTGATACGAAGGAACAAAGAAATGAAATATGGTTTATCCGTCTGCAACTGACCGATTGTTTACCATTTTCTTCCCATTTTCTCATGCGTCTTACGGTTTTTGAGATAGAAAATGAAATGTTACGAGTATTTCGTGTACAACCGAGTGGAGCACAGAACAGGAAAAAAAAAAGTGCTGGAGTCAAAGAAGAGTCCCATCAAAGAGGGGCTTTAGATGCATGGATAAAAAGAAGTAAAGAAGAAGTAGGAGAACCTGGAGAAGTAAAAGATGATGTGTGTGCAGAGAAGGATTTTTCTGATACGGATTCAGCTTGGTCAGAACATAATACTCTCTCTCCTCAGTCTCGTTGTCAGAATGATGATCCATGTGAAGAAAATAAAGAAGATTTTAGCATATTTTTGCAAAGAAGCGATTTTGGCTGTTTGAGGAAACCGATTCCAGATCATTTGAAGATGACAATATTACAACATGGCCCTGAAAGATATCAGAATAAAAGTGGTCCATATGCTGAGAAGGATGGGAGATCATTTTCCAAACAGTGGTTTGATAAAGTTTCCACAAACGGAGAAATTATGGAGAGAAAATGGTTGTTATACTCTCCATATCGGAAAGCATGCTACTGTTTTGTTTGCTTTTTGTTTTCAAAGGAGCATTTGTCGTCTGTGTCAAACTTTGGAAAGGAAGACGGTTTCTCTACTTGGAGAAAATTAAATCCAACAATACCTGACCATGAGAAAAGCCCTTCTCATAGAGCTCACATGAGGGAATACCTGAACCTCGTAGTTCGACTCCATCATTCAACTACGATAGATGCTGAACTTCAACAGCAAATGTCTGCTGAAAAGAAAAGATGGAAAGCTATAACTGAATGGATTGTCGAGGTTATATCCTTTCTGGCAAAACAGAATCTGGCCTATCGTGGACATCGAGGAGAAGGAATATCTGGGTTATCAGAGCCAGGGGAGACAGTCAGTGAAAATACAGGAAACTTTCTAGCAACAATCAGACTTTTGGCCAAATATGATGACATCTTAGCAAAACACTTGCAGAGAGGGAAAGAGAAACCAAAAAGTGTCACCTACTTGTCCAACAGAATTCAAAACGAAATAATCAATCTTCTTGGTGAAACTGTCAAGAAAAATATAATTTCCGAAATTAAGGACGCAAAATATTTTAGCATAATGCTGGATTCAACTCCAGATGTTGCCCATGAAGATCAGGTTTCTGAAATTCTGCGTTACGTTCATATTGATGAAAACAGAAAAGTAGAAATAAAGGAGACATTTCTGGTATTTTTTTCAAGTCAACAAGAAAGATGCAGTCAGCCTGGTAAATAAAATTCAGGAAAAATTGGAAGAAGACAAAATTTCCATGAATGACTGTTTTGGTCAAGCATATGATAACGCAGCAGTTATGGCTGGAGTGAGAGGAGGTGTTCAACAAAAAATTCTTGACGTTAACCCAAAAGCTGTGTTTGTGAACTGCGAGCAGCCTCAATTTGGCCTGTGTCCATGCAAGTGAGGTGCAACCTGTTGTTTTTTAACATTTTTTGGCATTCTAGAAAAACTCTTTACTTTTTTTTCTTCATCTACTTCTCATTGGGAAGTGTTAAAATCATTTGTCACTCGGACTGTGAAAAGACAGTGTGACACAAGATGGAGTTCCAGCCATGATGCTGTGCAAGTAATCCACGAAGAGTGTGACAACGTTATTGCAAGCCTTCAACGCCTGCTGGAAGGAGAATTTTCAAGGAAAACTAAATCTGATGCAGGATCGCTACTGAACTCTATTCAACAGTTCCCGTTTATAGCTTTATTAAATTTTTGGTAGTCAGTTTTATCATCAGTGGAGAAAGTCTCAAAACGTTTGCAGGATCCGAAAATGGGGTTCCATGAAGCTTCTTGTGATCTGAGAGGACTTATTCATATCTTGAATTTGAAGAATGACAAAATTATCCACAATGCAATAGATTTAGCCAATGAATATTGTGAAAATTGGGGAATACCAATTGCACGAACAAGGAGAAGAAGAATAATGCCTGGATAGTCAGCAAGAGATAGTGGACTGACGGCACAAGAAGAAATGAATAGTGTAATGGTAGAGATTGTGAACAGATTAAAAACTGAAATTGAAGACCGCAGTGTCCGTCTTCAAAGACTCAGTGACCGATTTTCTTTTCTTCTGAACTTGAATTCAGTAGTGATTGAAGATGAACAAGAAAGAGAGAAATTAAAAAAGGAATGTTCAGACTTTGCAAATTATTATGACAATGATGTGGTTGCAATTCAGTTATATGACAAAATTATTGATTTTGTGATGCTCCTTCGAGCTGGAGGGAATAGAGTTCCTCCTGATCCTAAAGATGCTCTGGAGTCTTTACTGCAGTATGGGAGGGATGTCTTTCCAACGCTGTGTGTTTCATACAGATTACTGCTTACAATCGCATTTTCAGTCGCAAGCTGTGAAAGGACATTTTCAAAACTGAAATTAATAAAAACATATCATAGGTCTTCTATGTCACAGGAGCGACTGACCAACCTGGCTTTAATAAGCATTGAAAAAGAATTTCTCACAGCTGATGTAAAAAGTGAAGTAGTTCAGGTGTTTTGTGACAGGAGGTATCATTTGGGGAAAAGAACTTAATAAATTTGATTGATTTATATTAAAATCGAATAAAGTGTTTATTTCATGTTTCATCTGTGTTTATATATTCAAAATGTTTTCCTTTCTCATAATATTTCTCAGTATATTAGGCCTTATACTTGAGTCTTTGGGGCATACAATCAAGATTTGCCCCGGGCATCACCAGACCTCTGCACGCCACTGCGCCACAGTCAGGGGAGGGCGGATATGTTTTCATTTGGGGCTGGGGAAAATGTGTGCGGGCAGTCCGGGGTGCGCAAGCAGCCGATGCGGGCACTATTTTGGTGCACCAGGTCCGCAGGTTGAGTCCGCCATGGAGCACAGCATGACCGCTGGAGGCCGCTGCTGTGTGCATGCGCAGCCTCTGACCCGGAAGTGCGGGGCGCTGTACCAGCAGCTGGAGCTGCGTGTTCCATGACAGCTGCCTACTGGCCCCCAGCAAAATCGGGACTCTGTGGCTTTTGATGCCAGTTTTCCCCCACCCCACAGACAACAGGGTCCAACTCCCCCAATTCCACCCGCCGCAATTAATGCATGTTTCCCCCCTCCACCGAATATTGATCACCGGCTTGCTCTTCCCTCCTCCAACACCAGCACCAACACCCCAAACTTTGATTTCTGACATTGAGGACCTCCCAATGGGTCGCCCTTCATGCCTGTCCCTTTAGGCCCCATCCCTGACACTGCCCCTTGTCACTCTGCCACTGCCAACCTGGCAGTACCAACCTGCCATTTCCAATCATCTCACTGTGCGGGTTAGCATTCTTAGCACTGGCTTATGTAAAAAGCAAAAGCAGGTCGTACCTATCAGTGGAGTAAGCCCAGTGAGTCACTCTTTCATCAGTTCCTCCCCGAATCAAAAAACTGTGCTCATTGAGGCAGGACCAGGTGTTGCATTAATGTTGTAAGTAAGATGCTGCTCACAGTATTTCCTTCATTTATGAACTTACGCATTGAGAAATACAGATTTTTAAAAAATGAAAACAATAGAAATCTTTAATGAGAAACGTCTTTGGATTGTATGCATTTTCAATAAAAAATTGTGATAATGCTTTCATTGTAAATTTCTTAAACTAATTAAATGGTGGCTTGACATGTTTTTAGGAGGTTTTAGTGATAAAGGCTTTTTCTTCAGGTTGTTTGTAGTATAAAGGTGTGCTGTGACAGATAAAAGGTTGGGAGGCATTAATCTAGACACTCAAAAATATGAAATTAAATTTATTATATGTGAGGTAATATACATACAAACCAACCTTGGGCAGAATCAGACACAAATATTGATCTCAAATTCAGATGCAGAGCATTTAATGCTAACTTGGCTCAGTAGCAGCTACTGTCTCTGAGTAAGAAGGTTGTGGTGTAGCCTCATTCCAGACTTGCTCACATGATCTAGGCCTCACCTTGACATTTACACCAAGCCCACATTAGCCTGGTTGGATAGATGTAAAGGACCCCCATGACACAATTCGGAGAGGAGCAGAGGAATTCCTCTGGTCTCCAACCAACTTTCTTTCTGTTGTCCGTGATTTGTCTCTCCAGCTTGTGAAGTGTTGAAATGTTTCCTTCATCACAAACCTCTTGCCCAAGTTACAACAAAAAGGAAAGATTGTTTGCGGAATTACTCAGCCAAATGGCGAGAATTTCAAACAGAGCATGCGAGACACTCTACTCAGAAGAAGTCTTATTGGATTTGGTGTCCAGCAGCTTATCAAAATGAAGTTTGGTAAAGACAGGAGAGCTGATTTTCTGTTTCAGTGGATGACGTTATTAAGCAAAGTCAACAACAAAAGCTACAATCAAGTTGCATGCTCAGGCATCATCACCATACTTTCAGCAAGTTATTGTGTATTTTGAGTAGATCAAGATGCATACTTTAGCTGATATTTTTCAAGCTTCATCAGGACTGGATTCTAATAAAGCAAATGCAGTTTTTTTTAAATGTTTTTATTGAGTGCAAATGCAGTTATGGTAGTCAAAGTAGTCTGGCACAACTTTGTTAATTGCAGGCCGCTTAGCCAGTATCCATGAGGTAAATTTGCTTGTGGGCTTTGTCACAAATGGACAATTTTAGGAATATTGGCTTCTAAATAGTGGGACAAATTAAGGGTTAAAACCAGGGGTTATGGTGTGTTTGACTGCAGTGGTCATGTTTTTTTAAAAGGATTTTGTTTTGCTTCCAGGAAACAGCAGGTGAAATTGACCAGAAGAATGTGGTTTGACTGAAGAAGTCCCCGAGGAGGTAATGTGCTTTGCAGCCTGTAATCCCTCCTTCCCTCTCCAATTCCCCTATCCTCCATGCCTCCTCACAGTCATAATATACACACAAGTATATGATGATGCACAGACAGGCATTGATTGACACACAGGATGACCAATGGACACACAGAACACAGCAGCCAATCACCAGACAGGACACGACCACTATAAAGCCAGAGGGCACTAGTTGGGATCCAGCCTCTGAGACAGTCAGATCCCGTGAGCAACAGCAAGAACACACACCATGTGGTAGTAAGAGAGTCTGGTCTGGTTAGCCTCAGGTCTCCCGTCAACTCAGGATAGCGTCAACCCACAGTTAAAGTATGTATGATAGTTAAGAGTTCAATAAAATAGAGTTGCATTTCTTCAAGTGTTGGAAGCCTGTCTCTCTTACTGCTGCAGTAAACGCAGTCCTCGCAGACCCAGCTTACCCAATACATCACTCACCACACCCTCCCCAGTCCCTCATTCTCACCAGATTCACATATGACTTGGTTATCCATCAGAGCTCCATGCCCCACCAATTTCCTTCCTTCCCACAATCCTTCCATCCCCAATGCACCCCCCTCCTCTGCCACCTTCCCTCCTCCTTCCATTTTCTTCCTTCACTACCCCCCTTCCCCCCTACCCCACCGCCCCCAGGAGGCCCTCAACCCCACCAAGTTATCATCAGACACTTCTGTGTCCATCAGCTCAAGCCATCAATTTCCCTCCTGCCCGAAATCCCTTTTTATCCCTCAAGTCCCCCCTGCCCCCAATCCCCCTCACTCCATGCCCCATTTCCCTCCTTCTGCACTGCCCAAATCCCTCCCTTCCACCCATTCCCAGCCCCTCCCACATTCACCCCCTCCCTAACTATCCTGATCCACCCTCCAAGGGTCTGTGTAACATTACCCCAGAGTCCTGGGCCTGTGTTGTACTGTCAGTGGGTCACTATACAAGAGAGGAGAGTGATGGTAACTCTCTGTGAGGTAAGCTATGGTGCTCCTCAGTTTAGGCAAAAGTTTGATTCCTGTCTTTCTGCTGATAGCGCACTCGCAGCCAGATTCTGAAAGGGGTCTGCATCGGGGGCGTTTGATCTTGGACCACTGTGCCCTTGAGTTGACGGTTGGGGGGAGTGGAGGGCAACAGTGGGTAGGGGTACAGACATGCCCGCTGTGAAGATTAACGTGACAGTGGCTTCACATGTATGAGGTGTGACATGTTTTTATAGTGAATATTTCACATTTGCAGTCCCCCATGCTACAGATAGTGACCAAACCCCCTCCCCCCCAAGCTGTGCCCACTCATGCTCCCCAACCTTCTTGATTTTTTATTGCCTACTGTTACGTCTATGTGAGTCCCCAGGATGCACACCAGAGGTGGAGGCCTGCTTTCCGCGCCCTGTGGCCTTCGATGCCTTTGGTGTACATCCTCTGGAGGAGGAGGGCTCTGGCTGACTTATTGGTGTCACTGGCATTGCCTTGTCAACCTGTTCTGCCGGTTACCCTTGAGATCAACCAGTGTCAGGACAGGGGGATTCGTAAGAACTGGAGACCATCGTGATTTCCTTGGTGGCAGACCCCAGTTTGGCTTCCAGTGCTTCCTCCACCCTGACGGTGTCCGTAGGGCTTTGTGCGTCTCCATGGGATGGAGGGGCAGCCTCTGAATTATCTGGCGCTACCAGTCCTGATGTCTTCCCATTGTCTGCACTATGGTGTTTACACCCTTAATGATGTTCCTCAGTGACTGGGACATGCTGTGCAGTGCCTCAGCAATGTTCCCTGTGTCTGGAACATTCCCCTCAGCAACTGGGAAATGATGTCGAGACCCTCAGCCATGGTCGTCACAGACTGAGCCACATCTTGGACACCAGCACTCAAGACACGGACATCATGCTCCAGGTTTCCTATTATGGTCTCCACCCTAGTGGTCGGCAGCATCTCCTGCACCCGTAGCCTTTAGGATTCATCCCGTCGGCTATGCACTTGCTGAAATGTCGCTGATATGCCTTCCTGAATGTCACTGCTTTGTCCTATTCTATCTGCATCAGTTCTGGGAGAACTTTGTTCAGAGGCTTGGCATCTGATTGGGACCTGGCTGAATTTTGGGATCCAGCAGACCTCCGACTGCTGTTTCCCCGGCTGTTCTTGCCTCCACCTGACGTGCAATAGCAACTGTGTGGTGCTCACCAGATTGTGCCCCAGAGGCCTGTCCATTAATGTTGTCCACCGAGGTGTGCGTCTCTGTGCTGGTGGAAGGTGTGGATGATAGCAGTGATGCCTCGATGGTAGTCTCCTCGGAGTTCTTTTCTGGGTGGTCTCTTGAGTGGCAGGGGGAAATAATACCGGATGGCACAGGCTCATCAGATGGAGATCCTGTGGGACAATGGACATGTGGTTAGTGAGAGGGAACTACTCACTTGAGACAGGTCATCTGGGCGAAGAGGCGGTGGATTCTCACCTCTCTGTCACAGGCTACCCTCACTATTGGTGACTGATTTCTCCTCAGACAACCTTGCGATTTCAGAGCGCATTCCTCATAGGGGGGAGGGGGGTGAGGAGTTGGATCCCTGTCTTGGCCCTTTTCCACTTATTATGGGCTACCTTTTCCTGTATGGACAAAGAGATAGCATGGTTAACCCACATGCTTGATGGGTCAGGGGGGTCTATAGAAGGTGGCATGTGTGGGCACTGTGCCTGGACATGGAGGGGTTATGTTGGTGAGTGCCAGTGGGTTCTGAGGAACAAGCATGCGGATCGGATGTGGGTAGGATGCGAGGTGTCAGCCAGTGATTTGTGGGTTGGGAGATTCTGGGAATTTGAGAGGTGGCAGGCGGAACTGATGCCAGGACAAAGATGGTAACTTACCCTTGCAGCTCGGCGGAGGTTGTTGGTCTTCTTCCGACATTGGACGGTGATCCTCCTGGTCATGCTGCCTGAACTGACAGCCACTGCCTCTGCCTCCCAGGTGGTATTGGTGACCCTGCTGCTGGTCCTCTGACCACTTCGGAAGAACAGGAAGCCCCACCTCGGATCAACGATGTCAAGAAGCCTGACCAGGTCGGCATCCTCATAGCAAGGAGCAGGTCTGTGTGCTGCCATGTTTGTGTGTTTACTGCGAGTGAGTGGTGAGGTAGCATTTAAAAGCAGCTCCTCTTGTTCAGGACGACACGCTGAGGCATGAGCTTGGCGAATCAGACGTTGAGGCAGCCAATAATGACGAGAATCTTGTGAAGGCTTATTTCCGGCACTAAGTGCTATTAAATCGGGTCGCGACCTGACCAAAGCAGCCGTCAAGAAACACCCTCCAATCGCGCCCAAAATGACACTTTCCATTAAATTGCGCCCAATGTATCTATTTTCCATAAATCAATAAATCTATGAGTCATTATTGCATGAACATGACATCATGCAATTGCAATAGGATAGGAACACAAAATTCACTGCCCAATAAAGGTGTAGATGTTTGCTGCTTCAGCTTCAGATGAGTTGTTTATTGACATTGTGTGTGAAAATGTGAATCTTAGAAATAATAATAATAAAAATAATCGCTTAGTGTCACAATGAAATGAAAATGAAAATCGCTTATTGTCACGAGTAGGCTTCAATGAAGTTACTGTGAAAAGCCCCTAGTCGCCACATTCCGGCGCCTGTCCGGGGAGGCTGGTACGGGAATTGAACCCGTGCTGCTGGCATTGTTCTGCATTGCAAACCAGCTATTTAGCCCACTGTGCTAAATTAGCCCCTAAGGTGGGCATATTGCACTTGAGGGACGGGCTTCTCTGTCTCACCGCACTCGTTTTGTTGGTACAGCATGTCTGTGCCAGCAGCAGGGTCCTCTGTCCCGGCAGCCGGCCAATGGAGTTTCCCATTGTGGGCACCCCCACGCTCTCGGGAAATCCATACGTGCGCTGCTGGTGAAACGGAGGATTCAGCCGATGGGGAATCCAGCTCAGGAATTCAGTAGTAATAGTTGCATGAACAAGTTAAATGTGTGTTTTCTGCACAGTGACATCCAGAATTATTCCCTCAGACAATACCATAACAGCACACACAACCCTTTACCCCGAGGCTATTTTTCCTGTGAGATATCTCTGCTATCTAACTCACAAGTAGTTCTTTAAAATAAATCTAGAATATCCAATTCTTTTTTTCTAATTAAGGGACAATTTAACGTGGCCAACCACCTAACCTGCACATCTTTGGATTGTGGGAGACCCACACAGACACGGGGAGAATGTGCAAACTCCACACGGACAGTGACCGAGAGTCAGTATCGAACCCAGATCCTCAGCACCGTGAGGCAGCAGTGCTTAACACTGCACCACCGTGCTGCTCTTCTAACTCACAAGTAGTATAGGGCTTCAAGGTAATACCAGTAGTGAATGAAAGGTGCCATAGTCCCTGAGGACCCAGACTGGTGGTGATTTAACCTGAAAGTCACCACTTCTTAGGCAAGGGGTAAGGTTGAGCAGGCAGGACTTCATGAATAATCTTCGCTGGTACAGGAATTGAACCCACGCTGTTGGTGTTGAGCGCAAACCAGTCGTCCAGCCAACTGAGCTAACTGACCTCCGACATCAGCAGTAATTTCCGGGCGACATAATGCAGGAAAGTATTTATCAGCTTTTTCTGATTATTCAGATAAATGCTTTCCCACATATTGATTCTTTCCCAAATGCTACCGCATCTTCCAGTAATTAACCGCAAAAGTCATTATACGTGGCAGAAAAAAGCAGATAATTGAAAATAATTATTAAAATTGGAACTGAATTGGTCAGTAAATTGTGATGAAACTTGTTCCATCTTTTGTGAATAGCGAGTTCTCTGTGCGGCTGTCGTTTGCTACGGCTTGTCATCAGTCTCCCTGTGGAGATGCACCTGGCTTCCATTGGAAGAAAACTCAACAACAACTTTACAAACTGAATAAATGAATTATAAAACAACATTTTGTGCATTTCTAGAGTACTCTAATTAATCTCTTCTAAAATCTGTTAGCCCCAGGAGTCACATGAATGATGTAACAGAATTCATAGAAATGAATCGTGATTGTTTTACACAGTTGCATCATTTTTGAAAGCAAAAAGTCATTAGTAGATTTAACGGAAACAAATGAACCAATGTTAATGAATCAACTTGAAGTTGTAATGAGTTCTTCAGAACTTTTTCTCTCTAAAACCTGAGAGTAAGTTCTTACTTATTGTTATGTCCCCCACGAGACCCACAGGGACGACCCGATTAATTGCCCCGTGAGCCTCATGGAGTACAAACTCCCCCACTGATGGGCACAGGCCCTTCCACAGTCTAATTAATTCAGTACTATAAAAGCCAGTCTGGGTAGGAGACGAGCTGCAGAGTAGTCCCGACTGGGACTGAAACTTGTACATATGATCTTCCAGGAAATAAACCTTATTTACGACTCTCCTTTCCGGACTCCTCTATGACTACTAAATTAGTGACAAGGATAAAGTGTAACTACAGCGCTGTTAACCAATTGGAGCACGACCATCTCTCCACAAAAGAATAAGGTTTGCACCATTTTGAAAATGCTGCTCTATGTGGGCATAGAGGACTGGACTCAATATGCGGAGCGTACGTGCTCATTTTTAAGGTGAACGCTATTGTTGGAGATGATCGGCAGACGGCGATTCTTCTGACCGTCTGTGGGGCCTCTACTTTCAGCATCATAAAGAGGCCAGCATACCGCGCGGCCCCAGACACCAAGGTGTTCTTTTTAAATGTATATAAAAAGTTATAACACATTAACAATTCAGGAAACAAACTTCCCAACACCCAACTAAACAGTTTGTACAACTTTTTCCCCTTTTTCGCCCTCTCCCCCCCCCTCGCCACCCCTCCCCCCCCCCCCCCCCCCCCACCCTCACCCCCTACGATGAACAACTTCTCAAACACAGTCACAAAAATCCTCGCCTCGAAATCCTCCACTGAACCCCTTAACTCGTATTTGGTCTTTTCCAGCTGAAGAAAGTCATGTACGTCACCCAGCCAGGCCGCTACCCCCCGGTGGCTTTGCCGACCGCCACTCCAAGAAAATTTATCTCTGGGCAATCAGAGAGGCGAAGGCTACAACATCGGCCTTCCTCCCCTCCATCAACTCCGGCTTCTCCGATATCTCAAATGCCACCACCAAAGGGTCCGGCTCAACCTCCTCCCCCAGTATTCTTGTTAGCACCTCAAACACTCCCACCTAGAATCTCTCCAACTTTTCGCAGCCCCAGAACATAGATGTGTTTGATTCGCTGGTCCCCGACTGAAAGAATCCACTCATTCTTGCCCGCATCATGGGCGCGATTCTCCGCTGCCCATGACGGGTCGGAGAATAGCGGGAGGGCCTTCCCGACATTTTTCCTGACCTCCCGCTATTCTCCCCCCCCCCCCCCCCCCCCCCACGGCCGCCCCACGACACGAATTGCTGCTCGCCGTTTTTTACGGCGAACAGCGATTCTCCCCTGGCCGATGGGCCCAGTTCCCAGGCCTTTACGGCCGTTTTCACAAACACACCTGCTCTCACCGTTCGTGAAAACGGCCGAAAAGTGCCGTCCCGGACAACCATGGCACCGATTGGCACGGCCGCACCACGGCCATGCCAAGGGTGGCATGGGCCCGCAATCGGTGGGCCCCGATCGCGGGCAGCGGGTCCGAAACCCGCGCACTCTTTGTTCCTCCGCTGCCCCGCTGGATCAGTCCGCGGGGCGGCTGAGGGGCATGACGGCCCGCACATGCGCGGGTTTGATGCATATGCGTGATGACGTCATCTGCGCATGCGCGGCTGACATCATTCTGCGCGTCAGCCGCCGTGACGCTTGGCGCGTGGGCTTAGCGATGGTCGCTAAGCCCACGCTGCCGTTCTTCACGGGGCCGCGCTGCTAGCCCCGACCGGGGGGGAGAATCGGGTCCCGGGAGGGGGCGCGGAGGCTGCCGTGAAACACGGCCAGTTTCACATCCCTCCCCTTCCACATCCGGAAGCAACAGTCAATCCAGCAGGGTGTACCTCGGCAACCTAGGGCAGACTCCAAAATGTTTGAAGAGTTAGTGGCACTTGTGTCAAACCACTACGACCCCAAGCTGTCAGTTATCATACAGAGGTACCGATTTAGAAGGCCGAGATGACCCCAGGGGAATCCGTTACCAGGTTTTTGGCGTGATTGCACGAACTGCCGGAGTTTTGAAGCTATGGGCCATCCCTACCTGAGATGCTCTGGGACGGCCTTGTATGCAGAGCAAATAGTATGGCTACCCAGCGGAAAGTGGTTGCCGAGCCATAGCTGGACTGACAAAAGACCATTAAGATCTCCCTCTCACAGATTAGCACAGCGAAAGAAGTTCACAAAACCCAAGGGATGTCAGGGTTGGAGGTCAACAGCATAGGCCACCCCCCATTCTAGTGAACAACCCTCCCTAGGACTGAACCCACCCCCACAGAGCTCCGTCCTGGTTCAAACACCGTTGGGACAAGGCCCATTGGCCAAGGGCCACTACAGCCAGGGACACCTCCCCAGAGTCGATGGCGGATGACCTAAGGCGGTGCGGCACTTACGACCGGCAGAACCACAGGTCACCGGCCAGCCAGCAAACAGGCCACCCTGCCCGAGGGAGACGCTAACCCAGGATTAGGACTCTCCACTGAGAACAACTTGATGATGAGGAGTGCATGCAATTGCATTGCATTGTCGCGCCACGTGTTGCCTCCCATCAGGATGACTGTATCTAATGGCCACCCATGAGAGAAGGAATTGGACAGGGGGACTGCAGTTTCAGTAATAGGAAGGCAGACCCTCAAGAGAATCAGGACTGGAATTCAACAGTTGGATTTGCGGCATACCGAGGCAAGGCTAGCAACCTAGACAGGACACGTTGCCATATCGAGCATGTCGATGACCCAGTTACTTATGGGTAGCAGGCCGTTAGGCCATTACGCTGCCATTGATAATAGTGCGGGGCCCCGGACTGAGTCTGCTCGGTCATGAATGGCTACAATGCCTCCGGCTGGACTGGAAAAAGATCTTCCGAATGGGCACCCGACGACTTTATGAAGCCTTGGTGAAGTGCCCTGAAATCTTCCAGGAAGTCCTGGGCAAGATTGAGACCCTGATATGTCAACCCTGATAGGGCAGCACGGTAGCATTGTGGATAGCACAATTGCTTCACAGCTCCAGGGTCCCAGGTTCGATTCCAGCTTGGGTCACTGACTGTGCAGAGTCTGCACGTTCTCCCCGTGTCTGCGTGGGTTTCCTCCGGGTGCTCCGGTTTCCTCCCACAGTCCAAAGATGTGCAGGTTAGGTGGACTGGCCATGATAAATTGCCCTCAGTGTCCAAAATTGCTCTTAGTATTGGGTGGGGTTACTGGGTTATGGGGATAGGGTGGAGGTGTTGACCTTGGGTAGGGTGCTCTTTCCAAAAGCTGGTGCAGACTCGATGGGCCGAATGGCCTCCTTCTGCACTGTAAATTCTATGAAACCCTGAGGCTCAGCCTATGTACTTCTGGGGCTCGCTGGTTCCCGATGCACTGCTGGCGAAAGTCGAGGATGAATTCAATTGATTGGAAGGCCTCATATGATCCGGTGTGACTTGCTGATTAGGTAGTGCCAGATGTCCTGGGAATAAAACTTGACGAAACCATATGCCTGTGCAGAGATTATAAATTGTCTGTAAACAACACCTCCCGTCTGGACAGGTAGCCAATGCCGCAGATAGAGGAGCTGTAAATGAAGTTGTCTGGCAGTCATTCGTTTTCCAAGCTCGACATGAACCATACCAATCTCCAGCTGGAGCTCGACTCCGATTCCAGGCGGTACATAATCACTATTACCACAGGGGCCTCTATGAGTACATGAGGTTGCTGTTTGGTGGATAGTCGGCGTGTGCAATATTTCAGCGCCCCCAAGAGGGCTACAGCATCTGGTGTTCTACCTGGATTTTCTATCCTGGACATTCAAGCCACAGAAAGGGAATATCAAGCAATCTGGAGGAAGTCCTCTGACGGTTTTCCAAGATGGGCGTCACCTCAAGAGGAAAAAGTGCGTTTTCCATGCCAAGTAAGTTGCATCCAGACTATCGCATGGATAAGGGTGGATTGCACCCTGTTGAGGAGAAGGTGCGGGTGATAAAACAAGCCCCTCCCCCCAAAGCCTTGCCTTATGAAATCGGAGCAGTGTTGTCATACCGCATGGCTGACAGGAGGGAAAGGCTGATACCATACGTGTCAAGGGCTTTGGCTGCTGAGGAGTGCATTTATGCCCACATTGAAAAGGTGTTGGCCGTCGTATTTGCGGTGAAAGAATTTCATCAATACGTGTATGGGTGCATATTCACCATTGGACGGACCATAAACCATTGCGAAGACTTTTTAAGGACCTTCAACCACTGCTCAGGTTCGCAGGTTGCAAACACAGCCACGCTGAGTATGCTCCCGCTGCCAACATGCCCTCCTTCCCCATCGGGGGGCGACAAAGTCGTTTCGACACTCAACTTCATGGGTGCCTTGCCAGTCACTGCCAAACAGATACGCGACTGGACTATTTGCGAAACCCAGGGCTGACAGCCGGTTCTCAAGGATCTGCACAACTGACATCTTGAAAATGAAGATTCTGGCCAGAAGCTATTGTGGTGGCCAGGCCTGGATGGCGTGATCAAATGTCAGGTCCAGCAATGCACCACATGTGAGGTGTAGCAGAAGCTCCCACCAGCTACCTTTCTGCACTCCTCCATGCCAATTAAACGCATTTAAAATCAGGTAAAACAAATGCCGCCCTTTGGCCAACTCAACACATTCGATGTGGTCAGCCACGCCACTGTTACATGCAAGATTGCAAGGTCAGAATAAGAAGGAAGATCTTATACTCTGAAGAACTAAGATCACAGGAAAATTATTTAATGAATTTCAACTAATCTAATAGGAATTGCGAGTGCCCCAGTGGTTTGGAATCTGTGTTGGTGAATGCATTGCCGGTATGCTACATGAGTGTACCAGAGAAGCTAAACAAGGCACACGCTTCTCAATTAGGTAAAAATAAATGGGACCGAATTCATAGATGTCTAGGCAACAGGACCCACCAACAACAAGATTATGTTTGACCGTCGAGGATTTAACAATATCAAGAACCAATAAGTAAGCATGGCTGAATTCTCCATTCTGGTGATTAACTGCTACCGACAGTGTAGATTCACGGGAACTGTACGCTCTCACTGGGAGCACCGGCTAGGAAAAATTCATGTTGTGCAGATGAGCCAACATGCAACCCACATGCAGCCCAAGTCCCGCACCCGCTGGTGTCTCTGATTCGCTGGAATTGAGATTCACGTTCAGAGCCTGACGAGTTGGAGCAGCTTTCAAGCGCTCCGCTCAGCACGGACTGTCATTCCAGCCAAGACTATGTCTTCTCTTCTGTTGTTTTGCAATCAGAGGCCACAACGTGAAATGTTACCACTGCTCCTTTCTCCAAAGATGCTGCCAAATCGGCTGAACATTCCCAGCACTTTTTACTTTCATTCCAGTATTGGGTATAGTTTGCGTCTGGGTTGCTGTTTTCTCATCTTGCTTTGTGGCGGTTAAATTTGTGCCTGCATTCTGTATCACAGAGGCACAGACTGGTTACAATGCAAGAGGCCATTCAGCCTGTTGTGTCTGCATCGGTTCTACATCGGACCATTTTACCAAGTACCACTCCGCATCTAACTCAACAACCATCTGCGTGCATCAGCATTTTCTTTTCTTCTCACCATTTGGAAAACTGGATCACAACCTTCCTCTCACATTCTTCTTTTTTGCCACATTAATCACTGCTTATAATTTTGCAAACAGATCCTTGGAACTTGAGGCATGAGTTTCTGAATTGTTTTTTTGACATATCAAGATATTTTCATAGTTGTGGGTTTTTTTTCTTTTCCATAAAATAATCGGAGGCGTCTCAGAACGATTGTTTATTGGCCAGCGCGTTGGCAGATCCCATTGTCAGAGATGGACCTCGGGTGCTGACTCTGCGAATGTAAATAATCAGGTAACATTTATACAGAGTGTGGCTGTTTTAGGCAAGAATATTGTTTACATTGGATCATGTCTGTTTTAAATTTTACATTAAACAAGTTAGGTATGTGCACCCAGGCAGAGTGAGAGTTACCTACCGTACAACTTTCTATGGATCCCGCTCTAAACTTCCTACTTGGTGCCAGACCCAATAGATGTGTTTGGTCCTTAGGTCGAGTTAGGAAAACGTGTTTGTTAATCTTTATGCTGACTGCTGTAGATTGAGTTTTAAAAATGAGCTGTTTAACGTCACTGAAATCTGCTTTAACTAAAACATGGTGCTTGGCCCTAATGCTAGCTGCTGTGGATGATGCCACGTCAGCTTTTAGCTGCCATATTTGTGAAAATAGCTTTAGTATACTGTACTGCACTATATAGATTGAAAATCCCTTGGAATACATGATAATTGCCAGAATAGATTGTTAATAAAACCTAATAATCTGTCTTGCAACAACAATGAGGCACACAATATTCCATGACATTTTGCACATTATTTCATTAATACCTGAATGCTAAGACAGAGGGCAAAGAATAGGCTGAGACCTTGATTCATTTACTGCCAGTCTTAATTGATGCGAAGACAGACAATTGCTTGAATTAGATCAGTCACTTCTTTATACCTTACACAAACTTTTGTATCTGATTTACATATTGAAAATACCTGGCCACATGCTTCAAAGGCAGGCGGAAAGGAGCAATTGGCTCTGAGTGGCAAGATTTCAGAAAGAGGAAATACTTTTATTCCAGAATAATCTAGTTCAGCCATGAGGTTTGTTAATGGAAAACTAAGGGCGGCTGCTGTATGAGTATGTGGCATTCATTGATCATGTTTTGTGTTGGCTGCATCTCTTTGATTAACATTTTGATTTATTTTGCATTAGCTGAAGCACTCTGTGTTAGATCTTTCACTGCAAGAATAGTATCAACATATAGGCCACAAAACAATCTCTCTCTAAATGCCGGAAAGACCAAGGGACTGATCATCGGCTTCAGGAAGCACAGCACGACACACACTCCCGTCTACATCAATGGCTCCGAAGTGGAGATGGTCGATAGCTTTAAGTTCCTGGGGGTCACCATCACCAACAGTCTGTCCTGGTCCACTCACGTTGATGCAACAGTCAAGAAAGCCCAACAATGTCTCTACTTCCTATGGAAGCTAAAGAAATTTGGCATGTCTGTATCGACTCTCATAAACTTACACAGATGTGCCACAGAGAGCATCTTATCCAGCTGCATCGCAGCCTGGTATGGCAACTGCTCGGTCCAAGATCGAAAGAAACTGCAGAGTGTGGTGAACTCAGCCCAGCGCATCACACAAGCTTGCCAACCCCACATTGATTCTGTTGACACCCCCCCCGCTGCCTCAGGAAGGCAGACAGCATTATCAGAGACCCCTCCCTCTCAGGCTTTGCCTTCTTCCAGTGTGGTGAATGTGATTTACACCGGATTATAATCTGTATATACATGTGTCTATATTGTAAGTGCAGTTGCACTACCTGTCCTCCAGGGGGAGTAGCTCTGGGAATGCTCGAGTTATATGGGGCTTCTCCCTTGGCTCTGCCCAGGACTCCTCCCCAGGAAGCTGCTGTATAAAGATCAGTGCCACATGGTCAGCCGGCCAGTTCACCGAAAGTTCAATGGCTAATAGGCTGGCTCGGTTGTGAGTATATTAAACCCGCTATTCTAATCCTACAAGCACGTGTCCGTAGAATTGTTGGTTCCAACATCCAGACCCTTCCATTAGGCAGAAGGTACAGAAGTCTGAAGATCTGCACATCCAGACATAGGAACAGCTTCTTCCCCACAGTTACTAGATTCCTCAATGACTCCCCCTCGGACTGATCTGTTCCCTGTAAGAACACTATTCACAATGCCCTATGCTGCTCTTGCTCATGTATTTGCTTTGTTTGGCCCCTTGTTCCGCACGGTAACCAATCACTGTTTGACGATGTACCATTTGTCAATGTACTCTGTAGATTATTCTTTTTTGTCTACTATGTACGTATTGTGTACATTTCCTTGGCCTCAGAAAAATACTTTTCACTGTACTTCAGTACATGTGACAATAAATCCAAGCAAATCATAAACTGCAGGTCAGGCCTACCTGCAGGTTGGAATGCAGGAGGCACCACTGGCCTCTTCCCATGTGGCCTACATGACCTGAGGCAACTGGAGTGATGCACTCAGACACATCCGCTGCATGTGCCCAAGTATGTTGACAGAGAAAATTCATTGTATCGCTCACATCAAAGGTCAATGTGCAGGGAATGCCTTCTTCATTCACCCACGAGAGCAAGATGGGCCCTTTTCTGCGGCTTTTCAAACAGCCACTCAACATGTTACAACTGAGGTGCTTTTTAATTTGTTCTGATGTGAACTCAGTGGAAGTACTGTGGCGAGTTGCTGGAGGAGTTTGAAGATTTGTTTCTGCAGACAACAGAAAGTTTGAAAATTACACTGTCTTGTATAGGTACGGGGGCATTAGCTGCACTGCCACATTGCTGAGCAACATCAGAAGGGCATGCAAAGGGAGAGGGAGAGAGGGGAGCCTCTGTAAGGAGATTGTCTTCCCCAAGAGGGTCTTTCGAGAACTGCAGTCTTGTGTGGAGGTGAATCCGAGCAGTGCCTCCGGGGATACCATCTCACAAAGGAGATAGTAACAGTGTTGTGTCATCTCTTTCATGGTGACTTGGAGTTACTACCACCTGGGATCTGAAGGCCATCTCGGGAGGAGGAGGAAGAGGTTAAGAAGGAAGAAGGAAGAGACTACATGCACATAATAGGGAGGGCGACCACATTGTGAGGCTTCACTTCAGCTGAAATGAACTTCCCCATATCTCAGTTTGGACCCATTATCTTGTAGTGCATAAATTTCAGAGTCACCCTCACATCATTCAAGAAAGGTCAACAGCAAAAACCTTCACTCAGCAACTTTATCCAGCAATATACCAATAATCTCTATTGTGTCTATTTTGCAGATGCCTTTGCCTGGCCAAGTGCTCCTACTGAGTGCTTGCCCAAAGGCTGCACCATGGCTTGTGGATGGCTGCTGAATTTCACTTGGGAAGACTGCAGGTGGCCTTGGTGAAGGCCCTCAACAGCCCTGGCCTTGAGGACCCAGATTCTGACCACACCTCCTTGGCATCGGGAGCAGCAGTCTGGACTGGTTGGCTGAGTAGCAACAACAAGGGCACTGATGGTAGGAGCACAAATTCTGCCACACCAAGAGGTTCATGCTCCAGGGATCTGCCCTCAGGATGGCATCTCAATAATCCTACTGAACCACGGATTGAGGGATTGCTGGGAGTGCCTGCATATCTTGTCGAGCACTGAGTTCCACATCCCTGATAGTAGCAGTCTGTGACGGAATATTATGAACTCCATATGGAGTCTTTATTTCAGCACTGGTGTGGGAGGACTCTGCCTGTGCTGCAATGGAAGCAGTCAACTTCATCCTGGGTAATTCTGGCAGTGCTGCCATGAAAATGTCCATTCCTTCCACAGTGAAAATGATGACTCCAAACTCTGAGATGTTGGAACTAATCTTCCTAGTCAGTGACTGGTGGCCATCTGGAAGTCTGTCAATGCCTAAGCAGCTGGGGGGCATGGTAGCATAGTGGTTAGTGCAGTTGATTCACAGCTTCAGGGTCCCAGGTTTGATTCCCGGCTTGGGTCACTGTGCGGAGTTTGCACTTTCTCCCCGTGTCTGCGTGGGTTTCCTCCGGGTGCTCCGGTTTCCTCCCACAGTCCAAAGATGTGCAGGTTAGGTGGATTGGCCATGCTAAATTGCCCTTAGTGTCCAAAAAGGTCCGGTGGGTGACTGGGTTACAGGGATAGGGTAGAGGTGTGGGCTTAGGTGGGATGCTCTTTTCAAGAGCTGGTGCAGACTCGATGGGCATAAGGGCTCCCTTCTGCACTGTAAATTTGATTATTCTATGTTCCTATGATATACATTGTCATCAATGTCTTCTTATTGTTCTCCAATGAGGTCCTCGCATCTCTTACATCAGAATGAATGTCTGATCTTAGTTTCCAGGGAGTTTGCACATGGTCTGATCTATCCCCATGGCTTGGCTTCAGCCCACTTGTGCTCAGAAACTGAGGCGAGAGAAGAAATTGCGGGAGCCCTGGCTGAGATATTTGCATTACCATTAGCAAATGTTGTGCCCTTATTTAAGAAGGGCTTCAAAGAAAAGCCTGGAAATTATAGACCGGAAAGCCTAACATTTGTGATGTTTAAGTTACGAGAGAGGATTCTGAGGGATAAGATATACAGGCCGTTGGAAAGACAGGGTTTGACTAGGAGTAGTCAGCATGGCTTTGTGCATGGGAGATCATGCCTTACAAATTCGTTAGAGTTTTTTGATAAAGTGACCAGGAAGGTTGATGAGGGTAGGGTGGTAGACATAGTCTATATGGACTTCAGTAAGGCCTTTGATAAAGTTCCACATGGTAGGCTGATCTGGAAGGTTGGATCACATGGAATCCAGGGATAGCTGGCAAATTGGGTTTACAATTGGCTTAGTGGTAGGAAGCAGAGGGTAATGGTGGAAGGATCCTTGCGGACTGGAGGCCTGTGACTAGTTAGCTATTACTATTAAGCTATTTTGCTGGTAGGGACAGCTGGTTTTCAAACAGTCATGCCAGATTGGCTTCAGCAGTCACAGGATGTGGAATTTTACGCTCGTTGGAGACAGTGGTCAGTGGTGGGCCCATTGTTGTTTGTTATCTATATCAACAATTTGGATGAGAATGTACAAGGCATGATCAGTAAGTTTGCAGATGACACTAAAATAGGTGGTATTGTAGACAGTGAAGAAGTTTATCAAAAATTGCAGCAGGATCTTGATCAGCTCGGGAAGTGGGCCGAGAAACGGCAAATGGATTTCAAGACAGATAAGTGTGAGGTGTTGCAGTTTAGAAAGTCAAATCAAGGTAGGACTTTGATGGTGAATGGTAACCTTCGGGAGTATTGTGGAAAAGAGGGACCTTGGACTTCAGGTGAAGGTTCTCTCAAGGTGGGGTCACAGGTAGATAGGGCAGTGAAGAAGGCTTTTGGCATGCTGGCCTTCATCAGTCAGGGTATTGAGTATACAAGTTGGGAAGTTATTTTGCAGTTGTATAGGATGTTGGTGACACTGCACCTGGAGTATTGTGTTCAGTGTTGGTTGCCTTGCTATAGGAAAGATATTATTAAACTGGAGAGAGTGCAGAAGAGATTTACAAGGATGTTGCCAGGACTAAAGGGACAGAGTGACAAGGGAGAGATTGGACAGGCTAGGACATTTTTCTTTGGAGCGTAGGAGACTGAGGGGTGATCTTATAGAGTTGTATAAGATCATGAGAGGCACAGATAGAGTGAATGTACTCAGTCATTTTCCCAGGGTTGGTGAATTGAGAACTAGAGGGCATAGGTTTAAGTTAAGGGTGGAAAACATTAATGGGAATCTGAGGAGCAACCTTTTTACATAGAGGGTGGTACATATCTGAAGTGAGTAGCCGGAGAAAGTGTCTGAGGCAGAGACATTGACAACATTTAAAAGGCATTTGGACAGATACATGACTAGGAAAGGTTTAGAGGGATATGGGCCAAATGCAGGCAAATGGGGTTAGCTTAGATGGGCTTTTCGGTTGGCATGGACGAGTTTGGGCCGAATAGCCTGTCTCTGTGCCATAGATTCTTTCTCTGAAGATATTAATAAATAAAATATTGGCAAGTAAATATTTTTTGTTCATGGGATGTGGGCATCGCTTGCAAGGGCAGCATTTATTGACCATCCCGAACTGCCTTTGAGTGGAGTTTAGAGTCAACCACGTTGCTGTGGGTCTAGAGTCACAAGTGGACCAAGGCAGGTAAGGACGGCAGATTTATTTTCAGAGAGGGCTGGATGGGTTTTAACAACATGCATGCTCCAATACTGAGACTAACTTTCAATTCTATATTCTAATTAGATTTAAATTTACTGGGGAATTTAGTAGAATTTGAACCCCTGCCCCCAGAACACTCACCTGGGCGTCTAGGTTACCAGCCCAGTGACATCACCGCTATACCAGCACCTCTCCCAAATTATTTGAGATATATCATTTTCAAACCCACATGAGAAAGATGTGTTAATTGGCAGGTTAGTAAAGTAGCGCATATAATAAACGCTTTGCTGTGAATCTAAGCATAATTTAATACAATACATTTTTCTCTCAAGTTTTTAAAATGTTGCTTTTTATGTATTTAAACAAATGGCTGCATTATTTTTTTTCACCGATTACTGGTAATAGCTACACCAGTTTAAATATATGGAATAGACTATTGACGGTGTAGTTGAAATTCCTTGTTCGAATTTGCTTTTAAAACCACCTCATGTTATATCAGACTGAGTTGTTTTAACATTTTCTACCTCATGAATACCAGATTTGAGAAATCACTTTCTGGAAGGCACAAGAGGAACTGATCAGAAATATTAAGTGCGAGAACCTCCGGCTCTTCCCGTTTGGCGGGATCTTCCAGTCCAGCCGATTGCGCCCCTGCTCTGGGTTTCCTGGCGGCATGGGGTAAATTCAGTGGGAAATCCCATTGACAGCGGCAGGTCAGAACATCCATCTCCCACTGCCGAGAAATAGGCCGCGGGCAGGTCAGAGAACCTTGTATTAATTTTGTCCACATTTTAATGTCGTTTGGAATTTGAACAGAGTAATAAAGTGCGGAATTTTTCCAAAAAATGGCAAAGTGTCATTGCCGGCGAGAAAATTGGTGGGTTTTCCATCGGCCTTGGTGGGGTAATCCGGATCACAATTTTCAGGGGTTTTGAAAAAATATTTTTCCCCACTTGAAAAACGCTTTGCCTGAGGCGCAAAGTATCTGATTCGCCTGACCGGGGTTCATTTGAGTACTTCAATTAAGTGGACGCTGCATTTAAACAGCTCTTCAGCACTTGATCTGATTCAAGCCATGAGGACAGCAGCGAGGAAAGCAGCTCCTCAATTTACAGAGCTGGCCCTCACCATATGTTGGATGCAGTGGTGGAGAGGCAATATATCCTTGGGCTGGCAGAAGACCCTCTAGCAAGGGTATTCGTGGAGAGGGCCATGGAGCTCACAGGGGGTGAGCAGGAGTGGGCAGAAGCTGAGAGTGGAGTTGGCCTGCGAGAGAAAAGTGAGGAGCCACTGGGCCTTCATCCAGATGATCAGTCTTAAATGAATGCTTTGGTGTCCAACCCCTTGACAGGCCATGTACTAAATCCATATCCCTTGCCTTGCAGGAACATAAACCGAAGAGGGGTGAGGTCCCACAAGCGAATTCAGGGAGTTAGGAGTTAAACTAAAAAGTAGGACCTCAAAAGTAGTAATCTCAGGATTGCTACCAGTGCCACGAGCTAGTCAGAGTAGGAATGTCAGGATAGATAGGATGAATGCGTGGCTCGAGAGATGGTGCAAGAGGGAGGGATTCAAATTCCTGGGGCATTGGGACCGGTTCTGGGGGAGGTGGGACCAGTACAAACCGGACAGTCTGCACCTGGGCAGGACTGGAATCGATGTCCTGGGGGGGTGTTTGCTAGTGCTGTTGGGGAGGGTTTAAACTAATGTGGAAGGGGGATGGGAACTGATGCAGGGAGTTGGAAGGTAGTAAAACAGGGACAGAAGCAAAAGGAAGTAAGGGGAAAAGTGCAAGGCAGAGAAGACATAGTCAAAAATCAAAAAGGGTGCCAGTACAAGGTACAGTGACTGAGGGGAGCTCAGTGAATAGGTCCAGTAATACTAAAAGGAATAAAACTGGAGATGTTAAGATTCAAAACAGAGGTCAAAAAACCAACATATGTGTACTTTACCTGAATGCTCGTAGTATTCGGAATAAAGTAAATGAGTTGATGGCACAAATCATCGTGAATGACTATGATTTAGTAGCCATTACTGATACATGGTTAAAGGATGGTCACGACTGGGAGTTAAATATCCGAGGGTATCGAACTATTCGGAAGGACAGAGTGGATGGTAAGGGAGGTGGTGTTGCTCTGTTATTTAAGGATGACATCCGGGCAATAGTAAGGGATGACATCGGTGCTATGGAGGATAAGGTTGAATCTATTTGGGTGGAAATCAGGAATAGTAAGGCGAAAAAGTCACTGATAGGAGTAGTCTATCGGCCACCAAATAGTAACGAGATGGTGGGGCAGGCAATAAACAAAGAAATAACTGATGCATGTAGAAATTGTACAGCAGTTCCCTCTCCAATTCCCCTATCCTTCATGCCTCCTCACAGTCATAATATACACACAAGTATATGATGATGCACAGACAGGCATTGATTGACACACAGGATGACCAGTGAACATGCAGAACACAGCAGCCAATCACCAGACAGGACACGACCACTATAAAGCCAGAGGGCACCAGGTTTCCCACTCTCTCGGGATCCCGCCTCTGAGACAGTTATAGCTTGTGAGCAGCAGCTAGTACAAACACCATGTGGTAATAAAATAGTCTGGTCAGGTTAGCCTCAGGTCTCCAGTCAAGTCAGCATAGTGTCAACCCACAGTTAAGCATGTATTATCGTCAGATGTTAAATAAAACTGTGTTGTATCACATCAAGTGTTGGAAGTCTGTCTCTCTCTACACTGCATCAAACGCAGTCTACATAGACCCAGCTTACCCAACACATCATGTGCCAGTTTTCTGTCTGAGCCTGATACTTTGACAACTTCTGATAAGGTCTCTCCCATAATTTACAATGTATAGATATAATCAGCCCTTATCAATGTCAGTGGAGACTGCAACCAGTAGGCCTTCCCCATGTGACGGTAGGATTTCAAAAGATGTTGGTTTGCTAGATCTTCATGTGAGACTCAGGTTTCTTTCAATGTGGCAGGAATGTGTTCTATCATCAGCTACACAGGCTCCCTCAGCTGAACTGTTACTGGTTCATTGGGTGCCTTGCAACAATGGCATACTGGGTAGATTCTTCACTGACTCTCTGGGCATGGCCGTCAACATGTCTCTGCATCTGAATCCTCTGTCCCAGAGAACCCCTCTCCCTCGTCCTGCTCCTCCACCAATGGGGCTTTCCTCATGCTCTGCCTCCTGAAGCATCGCTCCCCTTTGCTCTGCTATGTTGAGCAGCATACAACATGCTACCACCATGTGGGAGATCCTGGCAGACATAAAGCTTACTGCTCCAAAAGAGCAGTCAGTGCACCAAAATTGTATCCTGAGCAAGCCAATGACCTCAGTGAGGGTCCTGATGTGCAACTGGCCCTCATTGGAGCAGTGCTGGGGGTCCATATTCAGGTCTCACAGGGGTTTCTGGACCGACTGTTGGGCCTTGTTGCCAAAAATTCCATCACATCCTGGGGCTTGGGGTGGAAGAGCTTGACTTTTAGCACAAAGGCATCATGGCAACTGCCTGGAAAGCATACACATACACAGGAAGTACTTTTTAAGGTCTTACACACCAGCTGAACATTGATGGAATGGAACCTTGATAGCAACATTAATGCTATCACAACCTGCTCCTGTGGCAAAACCTGTTGCATTCCCTTGCCCTTTCCTGCTGATTTTATAAAATATATCTACTTACGTGCACACTTTTCAAAAATGTTCTGTCCTTCAGATTGGCCTCCTGCACCTTTCCAAACCTTTCTGACTATGCTGACATGGTCTGGACAGACTTCACCCAACATTTGAAAATCCTGCAGTTGCTAGTTCAGCGCACAGAGCCTAATGTATTTGCCAACACCTCTAAACTAGTGCTGGCTCCTGAACCAACCCCTTTCCCACACCAACGAAAATGACATGCATCCAAAATTGGGGCATGAATCCTGGCTTATCTGCTGTTTCCCACCGACTCTGTTTGGCCCCATGTCAGGGCCCCAAAATTCAGCCCTCAAAGCTCTGCAAACAATTCATGTAACAATAAGCTCCCACTTACCATGGGCGGCATGGTAGCGCAGTGGGTAGCACTGTTGCTTTGCAGCTCCAGGGTCCCAGGTTCGATTCCCGGCTTGGGTCACTCTGTGTGGAGTCTGCATGTTCTCCCTGGGTCTGCGTGGGTTTCCTTCGGGTATTCTGGTTTCCTCCTGAAAGATGTGCTGTTAGGTAAATTTGATATTCTGAATTCTCCCTCTGTGTACCCGAACATCTACCAGAATATGGCAGCTAGGGGCTTTTCACAGTAACTTCATTGCAGTGTTAATGTCAGCCTACTTGTGACAATAAAGATGATTATTATTATTATCCCCCCCCCATCCAGGAGATAGGAAGGAAAATGTATGCCTTTGTCAGCCTGGCTGCTTTATAGAAGTATTCTTATTTAAAATGAACAAATGGTTGGCCTGATAAAATGGACGCCGCTGACCACATACATGATGGAAGATTCCGATCAGTTTAAACATGGACAAAGATAACACAATAAATCCCTGGAATGTAACACTCATTGCATTGTAAAAACATTTCAGCCAAGCCAACACAGCAGCTTAGCAGATGAGACGTCTGCACCAGCCAGCTATGGGGAGATAGTGGTATCATCACTGGACTAGTAATCCAGCCACACAGGAAAATGCTCTGGGTTCAAATCCCACCACGACAGATGGCAAATTTGGAATTCAATAAAAAAATTTGTGTGTCTAATGATGACCATGAAAGCATTGCCAATTTTTCAAAAACCCATCTGGTTCACTAATGTCCTTTAGGGAGGGAAATCTGCCATCCTAACCTTGAATGGTCTCCATATGATTCCAGACCCACAGCAATATGGCTGGCTCTTGTGTAGCCACCTGGGGTGGCCACTGCCCAACACAAAATGGAAGATTACAAGGAATGCAGGGAAAATGGACATGTTGCAAAAGTAAGCAGCTTGCAAAAGCACTTGTGTATTCTGACTGCTGCAGAAACCAGTTCTGACTGCTGCAGAAACCAGGCAGCACTGTGAAAAAAAACAAGTTAGCATACTAATGAGGCGATACCGGGTGATTCCCAGGTACAATGGAAACAAGTTAACGCAAATCGATACATTGAATGGAAGGCCAGACTTCTCGGCGCTAAGAGAAGTCCAAAACAATAAGTCCCAAGAACCGCCCAGTGATTGAGGGACTGCCCCGTTATTGGGGAATTCAAATCAATCGATTGGGAAGAGACCCAATCGATTGCGAGTGTATAGAGGGTCCACCCAGGTGGGCGCGAGACCCTGAGAGAGGTATAAGACAGAGACTCCGACCCCAGCTCTCTCTCTGCCAGCCTCTCCTTGACCAGCCAGCCCTCCCGGCAGGACACCGTTGCAGCAGAAGAACCTTGAGAAGGAGAGGCCTGGACAGCAGCCTCCATCACGTAAGTGTCATACAACGCATGCTACGAGAGTAGACACTCCTGACCCCCTTTAGTCCATAACTACTGGAAGCCTGCGGACCCAGTGCAGAGCAAGAGACCATTGATCCCTGATCCGGCAGTCCCCTTATCCAGATAAGTATTTGGCCTATTAGTGGTAGGATTAGCCTAGTCTTATAGTTTTATATGCATGATTAGTAGATTACTGTATTATAATAAACGTGTTTTGTTTGAACTTACTAACTGGTGTGTGGAGTTATTGATTTGAACTTGAACTTGAAACTTGTGACGGTATCTTAACGATACCTGGCGACTCTAAAGCTAAGGAACGAAACAGAGCCAAATTGAGTGTAAAGCACACTCACCCAGAACGAGCAACACTTGAATGCCCTCTGAAGTGGCCCAGCAATCTACTTCAGGAAGATACATAGATACATAGAAGATAAGAGCAGGAGGAGGCCTTTTGGCCCTTTGAGCCTGCTCCGCCATTCATCACGATCATGGCTGATCATCCAACTCAATAGCCTAATCCTGCTTTCTCCCCATAGTCTTTGATCCTATTCTCCCCAAGTGCTATATCCAGCCGCCTCTTGAATATATTCAAAATTTTAGCATTAACTACTTCCTGTGGTAATGAATTCCACAGGCTCACCACTCTTTTTGTGAAGAAATGTCTCCTTATCTCTGTCTGAAATGGTTTACCCTGAATCCTCAGACTGTGAACCCTGGTTCTGGACACACCCACCATCAGGAACATTTTCCCTGTATCTACCCTGTCTAGTCCTGTTTCCGAATTTTATAAGTCTCTACAAGATCCGCTCTCATTTCTCTGAACTCCAGCGAGAATAATCCCAACCTAGTCAATCTCTCCTCATATGACAGTCCCGCCATCCCTGTAATCAGTCTGGTAAATCTTTACTGAACTCCCTCGAGAGCAAGAACATCCTTCCTCAGAGAAGGAGAACAAAACTGCACACAATACTCCAAGTGTGGCCTCACCAAGGCCCTGTACAATTGCAGCAACACATCCCTGCTTCTATACTCAAAACCTCTTGCAATGAAGGCCAACATACCATTCGCCTTCTTTACCGCCTGCTGCACCTGCATGCTTACCTTCAGCGACTGGTGCACAAGGACACCCAGGTCACACTGCACACTCCACTCTCCCAATTTACAACCATTCAGGTAGTAATCTGCCTTCCTGTTTTTGCTTCCAAAATGAATAACCTCACACTTATCCAAATTATACAGCATCTGCCATTGGTTTGCCCACTCGCCCAATCTGTCCAGATCTTGCTATAGGATCCCTGCATCATCGTCACAATTCACCCTCCCATCTAATTTGGTATCACCTGTAAACTTTGAGATGTTACATTTTGTTCGCTCATCCAAATCATTAATATATATTGTGAATAGCTGGGGTCCCAACATCGATCCCTGTGGTACCCCACTGGTTACTGCCTGCCAATTTGAAAAGGACCCATTAATCCCTACTCTTTGTTTCCTCTCCGTTTTCTATCCACCTCAATACATTTCCCCCAATTTCATGCGCTTTAATTTTGCACAATAATCTCTTCTGCGGGACTTTGTCAAACGCCTTCTGAAAGTCCAAATATACCACATCGACTGGCTCCCCCTGATCGACTGCACTGGTTAGCTCTTCAAAGAATTCCAACAGATTTGTCAAGCATGATTTTCCCTTCATAAATCCATGCTGACTCTGACTGATCCTGCCACTGCTTTCTAAATGTTCCTTGATAATGGATTCAAGCATTTTCTCCACTACCCATGTTAGGCTAACTGGTCTATAATTCCCTGCTTTCTCTCTACCTCCCTTTTTGAATATCGGAGTGACGTGAGCTACCCTCCAATCTGCAGGGATAGTCCCAGAGTCTATAGAATCCCGGAAGGTGACCACCAATGCATCCACTATTTCCAGAGCCACCTCCTGAAGCACTCTGGGATGCAGATTCTCAGGCCCTGGGATTTATCCGCCTTTAATCCCATCAGTTTTCCCAGCATAATTTCTCTACTAATGTTGATCTCCCTCAGTTCTTCCTTCTCACTAAACCTTTCATTCTCCAACATTTCTGGGATCTGATTTGTGTCCTCATTTGTGAAGACAGAACCAAAGTATGTATTCAATTGCTCGGCCATTTCTTTGTCCCTAATTATGCATTCCCCTGTTTCTGTCTATAGGGGGCCTACATTTCTCTTTACCAATCTCTTTCTCTTCACATATCTACAGAAACTCTTAGTGTCAGTCGTTATGTTCCTTGCAAGCTTCCTTTCTTACTGTACTTTATCCTTCTTAATCAATCCCTTCATCCTTCTTTGCTGAATTCTAAACTGCTCCCAATCCTCAGACCTATTAATGGGCGCGATTCTCCGACCTCACGCCGGTTCGGAGAATAGCGGGCCACACCAGTTTTTCACGCGACGCCGGTCCGACGCGCTCCCGCTATTCTCCCAAACGAGAAAATTTTTTACATCGGTTTTCCCACGGATAACCTCGTCAAACGCCCCGATACGGCCAAACAACCGACTACAGTAGTCCCCCGTTATACCGCGCTCCGCAATGCCGCGGTTCGCGATATACGGCGGGGGGGGCTTATGGACCCCAACTGTCAGCTTCCCTCTCCGGATCAAAGTGAGCCGGCCGCTGAAATTGACACTGCCGGCTGCTCTCTCCCTCCAATCCAACTTTTAAGTTTTAATGTTTCTGATTGGAGGGAGAGAGCAGCCGGCAGTGTCAACTTCAGCGGCCGGCTGATTGTTTCAGTGAGAGAGCAGCTTCCCTCTCCGGATCAAAGTGAGCCGGCCGCTGAAATTGACACTGCCGGCTGATTGGAGGGAGAGAGCAGAGAACACAGGAGGAGGTCATACGGGCCTCTGCAAGACCAGCATGGTCTCACATCGCCCCTCCCCTCTGTAGCCCTGTATTCTAAAATTAACCCCCATCGTGGATATCCGCGGCTCGGATGCAACGCGGGTGGCTGTCTTGGACCCCAACACCCGCGTTATAAATGGGGACTACTGTATCTGTCCCCCCGTTACTCTCCCAAATTCCCGACATCGTGATACCAGGTTATGACGCCGGCTATCACACCTGCTTTTTAAAGTCGTCAGCCAGTCATGCTGGCTGACGAGAGGTTCGAGGAGGTGAGCGGACCGCCGGAGTCTGGGCAGACCGGGGAAGGCATCCCCGAGAAGGCAGCAAACAGTGGGGGGGGGGGGGGGGGAGAGAGAGAGGGAGGGAGAGGGAGAGAGGGATGGAGAGGAGGGGGGAGGGAGGAGGGGGTAGGGAGAGAGGGAGGAAGAGGGAGTGGGAGAGTGGGAGAGTGGGAGAGAGGGAGGGAGAGGGAGGGAGAGGGAGAGAGGGAGGGTGAGGAGGGAGGGAGGGGGAGGGAGAGAGGGGGAGGGGGAGGGAGAGGGAGAGAGAGGGAGGGAGAGGGAGAGAGGGAGGGAAATGGAGAGCGGGAGGGAGAGGGAGAGAGGGAGGATGAGGAGGGGAGGGAGGAAGGAGAGAGGGGGAGGGTGAGGGAGAGAGGGAGGGAGAGGGAGGGAGAGGGAGAGGAGAGAGAGGGAGAGGGATAGAGGGAGGGAGAGGAGAGGGAGAGGGAGAGGGAGGTGGAGAGAGGGAGGGAGAGGGAGAGAGGGAGGGAGAGGAGGGGGAGAGGGGGGAGGGGGAGAGGGGGGAGAGGGAAGGTGAGGAGGGGGGAGAGGGGGGAGAGGGGGGAGGGGGAGGGGGTGAGGGGGGGGAGGGAGAGGGAGAGAGGGAGGGAGGGAGTGACTCGTACACCCCCGGTTACAAAATGTCAGCCGCCCTGAAATGGCATGACTGTCAGGAGGACATGGCCGCTGGTTGCCCTGTGGCTTACAACCATAGGACACTGACGCACCAGTGAGGAGGACGTAGTTAACTGCCCGTTGGACGCAGAAAGTGACCAGGGGTTAGGCTGGCCGCGTATCAGCAGCGCAACCAGGCCACCGGGACACACAGGTATCCCGTAGCATGCGGCTGCCGAGGTGTCCAATAACCTCCATCTAACATGTTGTTTCTCTGCCCCCCACCACCCTTCTGTAGGTTAGCACAATGTATGCGAACAGAATGGCTATGTTCAGCGCGGTGGTTGGGGCCGCTGCACTGCATTTGGAAATGGTGCAGCATCCACAGCCACAACCCGCAGTGGATGCAGGGCCAGCTGCAGCAGCAGAGGGAAGGGCGAGGAGTTGCCAGTCGTCGAGCAGCATGGGCGGGGGGGGGGGGGGGGGGGGGGGGGGGGGAGGGGGGGGGGGAGGAGAGAGGAGGAGGAGGAGGAGAGAGTGAGGAGTGAGGGTGCAGCCACGGCGCCAGAGGCGACGACCGAGGCCGAGGGTGTACCATGGCCGGATCTCTTTCCAGACAATGCCAGACATCACCTGCAGGAGGAGACTCCGGTTGAGTAGAGAGACGGTGACACATATCTGCCACCTCATGGCGCACCTCGCCCCACGTGGAACGGGAGGAGGACACGCGATCCCGGTTGCCTTCAAGGTGACGATCGCTCTTAGCTTCTATGCGACCGGCTCCTTCCAGTCTCTGAGCGGGGACCTCTCTGGGATCTCCCAGTCATCGGTGCACAGGTGCATCCGGGATGTGACCGACGCCCTCTATGCCACCGCCGATCGCTACATCTCCTTTCCCGAGAACCGAGCAAGTCAACATTCACGAGCTCGTGGATTTGCCAGCGTGGCCGGAATACCGATGGTACAGGGGGTAATCGATTGTGTTCACGTCCCCATGCGCCCGCCTGCAGGGGACAGGGAGGTGTTCACAAACAGGAGGGGGACATACTCCATGAATATTCAGGTGGTATGCGACCCCCACATGAGGATCATGAACGTCTGTGCAAGGTTCCCAGGGAGTGTGCATGACTCCTACATACTGGCGCCGTCGTACATCCCTGCGATGTTTGAGGGGCGTCCCCCCCCCGGCTGAGGAGTTGGTTGCTAGGCGACAGGGGTTATCCACTGAGGTCTTGGCTGATTACGCCTAAACGGAGGCCTCAGACCAATGCGGAAACCCGATACAACGAGGCCCATGCAGCAACCAGGTGTGTGGTGGAGCGCTGCTTTGGCCTCCTGAAGATGAGATTCAGGTGCCTGGACCGCTCCGGAGGGGCCCTGCAGTACCAGGCCGACAGGGTCGCTCGCATTGTTGTGGTCTGCTGTGCGCTGCACAACATATCGATGCAGCGGGGAGATGCCCTGCTGGAGGAGGTGGAGGGAGAAGCCAGTGGCAGTGGTGCCAGCACAGAGGAGAAGGAGGAGGAGGAGGAGGAGGTTGGTGGAGTGGAGGGGGCAGCATGTAGACAGGACCCGGCTGCTGGTGATGCCCAGGAGGCTGCACGACGGACCCGGCGAGGACAGCGGTCATGCAACGCTTTGGTGGCAGCCAGATTCATGCGTCGCGCGCGATGACCCCACTGAACACCAACACTACCACCTGCATCGCTAGTCGTGCAGAGGGTCAACACACAACTGCCACAACCACCACCACCACCCATCTCCCCCCCCCCCCCCCCCCCGCACCCCCGCACCCCCGCTCTGCGTACTCTGCTCCAGTTCTACATCACCCTTACCACTATGGCACAACGGTATGGCATGACATTGATGGCTGTGTGAGCGGGTGTGATCAGTGCCATGTTGAATGATGACGGCCCGCTCTGCGATGGGCTGTGAGCTCAGAATCGTTAGACAAAGTCTGACTCATGGCAATAGCTGAACCATCCACCTTGGTGGCCGCTGAGTTCGTCAGGGACACTCCATCATGTGCCCACGTGGGGAAGCTGTGGGAGGGGGGGGGGGGGGGGGGGGGGGAGACTGCACACCTGGCACTAAAGTTTCACCGCTCGTCAACCCCAGCGACACTCGGTCACCATCACGATCCCTGTGGCAACGGAAACATCACACAGTCTTACAAGTAAGGTGCAACAGTGAGTTTAATGGTTAACATAGTTTACAGATGCCCTAGCCCCTACAACTAATCAGTGCCCTTTACCCGTGCCAACTTACTTTGTGTCCCTCTTCGTTGCCTTACGGGCCCTACCACTACGTCTAAGTGAATCCCCAGATGATACAGCAGGAGTGGAGGTGGACTGCTGAGAATCGCCCCCTTCGACATGTCTCCCCGTCGGCACTCCTTTCCTGGGGCGACCCGGCCTTGATGGGTCAGTCTGCCCGGCTGGCATTTCGGATGACGTAGTGCCACCCTGCTCTGCCCGCTGCCCACCCGATGCACCAGGGATGGGACGGGGGGAGGCCGAGCGTCCCGGGATGTCCCGTGTTGGAGTTAATGGGACCGTCCCCGAAACCTTCTCCTCCCTCGGGGAGCCCGGTGGCCCCCGGACCTCACTGTGGGACGGAGGTGTGAGCGGGGAGGTGCCGCTGCCAGTCCTGGAGGCCTGCAACGGTTTCAACCAGGGTCCGAAGGTTCGCAGAGACGGAGTCCAGGGAATGAGACATTCCCGCCAGGGACTGTGCGACCTCAACCTGTAAGTGCGCGACGCCATCCAGCACGTGTGTCAGGCGGTTGATGCTCTCCGCGACTGACTGGTGGGACTGTGCCATTTCCTGCTGGGATGTGCCATGGCATGCTGCGACTGGGCCATGGCCTGGTGAGACTCGGCTAAGGCCTGCAGCGCGCCGGCAATGTCATGTTGGCTCTGGCGCATTGCTGCCTGTGAGAGGGCAGCCCTGTCCAGGGCCGAGGATGACGCATGCAAATGAAGCCCAACGCCTTGCAGAACCTGACCCATGGCCGAAACCGTTTCACCCATTGCCTCGACCGCGGATGCCACCCGTGCGTTGTCGGCCTGGGTGGCTGCAACGAGCGGCACCACTCCCTGCTCCTGGACGCGGTTCAACTCCTCTAACTGCGTCTGCAGCTGCTGGAAGACGGCCCTCATCCCGTCATTGTTTCCCTGGGTTTCGAGATGCATCGACTGTGTGGGTGAGTCGAGTAAATCCAGGAACCCGGGAAACGTCTGGGAGCCAGCTGGATGCTGGGCCTGGCCTGCCCTCCAACAGTCCAGGCCCTCGACTGCTCCGACCTCCACCTGCTGTACCTGCTCAGCTGTGTTGTGCGAACCAGATCGTGACCCGGGAACCTCATCACTGAATTGCCCAACCGAGGTGAGTGTCTTTGGGATGGTGGATGGTGTGGGAGACAGCAGTGCCGCAAGTTCTAGGTCCTTGTCCGTACAAATGTCGTCGGGGTCATCGGCCCACTGATGAGTGGCCGCAGGGCTTTCGCGGTCCATTTCTCCCTCTCCCTCTGTCACCGTCCTCTGTGCCTCCTGCTCCACAGAATTTGTTTGGGAGGATGGCACTCCTGACTGTGCTCCCGGCACCCTCTAGTGTGCGGCCCTGGGTGCGGTGGTGTTGGTGGTGACAGGTGCTCGTCATTGTCTGAACGCAGACGGCCCTGGTTGTTCGGCAGCACGTCCTTGGGAAAAGAATTAAACGGGGTTATTTAGAAACGCTCAGCCGGACGTTTGATGGTCCAGTGGGCAGAGTGTGAAGGGACAGAGGATGGGGGGGGGGGGGGGGGGGGGGGGGGTTGTCATGCAGGGCTGTCTCACTTGGTTCAGCCCCTCCAACCTCGCATTGCGCGACCTCCCGGGTGGCAGATCCCCCAGCAAGGTCCAGTGCCCTCTGCTCAAACGTGGTCAGGGGGTGGAAAATGGGCGAACCCCCTCCGGTCCTGTTGCGCTCCCGGGTATTGTAAGCGGTCTTGTCCTGTTGGGGGGACATAGACAGATCATCAATTCGGCAGGTATGATGAGGGCGTTCACATATTGGAGAAGGTTGGGGGCTCAAGTTGTAACTAAACCATTGCATTTCTCCAGGGGGTCGCTGCGCTCATGGGGGTCTGTGACTACTTGGTAAACCACTCTCCACTCACTCTGCCCCCCTCCCCCTCCCCCTCGTGCCAGGGGGGGAGGTGGGTGATTAAGTGCATGGGGGGAGGGAAGGATTATTGTGACCCGGGGGCACCATCTTGGCACTTACCCTGGCAGCCCTGGTGAGGTCGTGGAGTTTCTTCCTGCATTGCTCCCCAGACCGAGGGGTCTGCCCCACTGCACTCATGGCAGTGCCCACCTCACGCCAGGCCCGTCGCACTACGCTGGCAGGGTGGCGGTGCCCTCTTCTAGGGCAGATGATGCTCCTCCTCCACTCCACCTCATCCAGGAGCGCTTCGATATCTGCCTCTCCAAACCTTGGGGTGCCCTCCGTGGCTCCGACATCTTTCTCCTCCCGTTGCTGTGCTCGCTCGCGCCTTTTGACGACGCAGAGTGACGTCACGTGGGCGTCGTCGGGTCGTCATTCGGGCGTCGCAGGGTTATGGCGTCATTTTTCACGTGAGGTCCGCGGCCCCGGTCCTAGCCCATTTCCGGGGTGTGAATAGCTCGTGAGCGGGGTGTATCGGGCCGTCGTGAAAGTAGGCCGATTTCACAACAGCATTCTCGATTTTCCGCGGGAGCGGAGAATTCCGCCCAATTTCTTGGCCAATCTTCATGCTTCTTCCTTGTATCGGATACTATTTCTAATTTCCTTTGTAAGCCATGGATTGTTCCTTTTACCCCCTTTGCTTTTGTGCCAGACCGGAATGAACAGTTGCTGTAGTTCCTCCATGCGTTCTTTGAATGTTTGCCATTGTCTATCCCCTGTCATCCCTTTAAGTAACTCTCCCCAATCTATCAAGGCCAACTCACGCCTCATATCCTTATAGTTCCCTTTATTAAGATTCAGCACCCTAGTCTCCGAATCAACTACTTCACTCTCCACCTTGATAACAAATTCCATCATGTTATGGTCCCTCATCCCCAAGGGGTCTCTTACAGCCAGATTGGCAATGATCCCCTTCTCATTACACAGTACTCAGTCTAAAATAGCCTGCTCTCTAGTTGGTTCCTCCACATACTGGTCAAGAAAACTATCCAGTATACACTCCAGGAATTCCTCCTCTACGGCATTGTGGCTAATTTGATTTGTCCAATCTATGTGAAGATTAAAATCACCCATGATCTCTGATATTCCCTTATTACATGCATCTCTAATTTCTTGTTTAATGCCATGGTTAATAAACGCTAGCCCAGTTTTCGACACCCACATCCCTTGAACAAATAAGTAAAAGCCAGAACTTAATCTAGGACAAAAGTTCGGACGAAGGGCAAGGGCTGTGCTGTATTTTTCTATGTTCTATGTGCTATTTGTGACTCCTCATCTCCAAGATAATGGTTCTACAGTTACCTGCTCAAAGCACAATTGCTGTTAACACGTGGCCACTTAAGCTGAATAGCCCCTAAACCACCCTCTCACATGACTGAGCCTGCAGCTGTTTAAATTCCTGCGATTATACAGGTTTTGAATTTTATCCTCCGTTGCAGTTTAACTTCTGAATAGAACCAGGCTCCAGGCTAGCAGCCTACCTTTGACGCCAATCTCTCTCCAAGTCTTATTTCTGGAAAGAACCCTTTATTTTGCTGACAGAGTGAACTAATTTCTAGGATATAAGAATTCCTTGCTTCAACTTCAACCAGCTCAACCTGCAACCAACTTCCTTGGACCAAGACCAGGAATTCTGCCAGCCAAGTCACCTGAAGGACTCTTCATTGGACACTGACTTACAGGACTCTGGACTCGTATGAAATCATAAGTCTTATCTTTATCACGGTCTCTGAACCCTTTTCTTTCCATTATCACTCTTTTATTGTATGAATGCAAAAGGAATGGACATTGTGAAACTCCTGCACACGTTTTGTGTGCGTGTAAAATAAACCAACCCTCTTATTTTACTTGATCTCGAGTTTGCTATGGGGTTATTAATAGAGGATTGGATCACCCCAAAACTGAAGGCTTGGGAAATATATGCCACCATTTGTGAAGAGGGAAATCAAAAATCAAAAGCACCTTGCTATTTACAAACGGTAAGTGAGTGGAGGAATCAGGGCTGTTTAAATTAAACCCCCACCTATCCATAACATACTGTAAGAAAATAATAAAATCTTAATAACACCATTTATTATTTCTCAATGCAAGTTATGCAGTGCCATTCGTGTAGGCTTTCTTTCAGTTGTATTACTCCTGTGGGTTAAAAGTAAGATGACTTCTCAGGTTTTATCCATATCCCAACTGCAAATTCAGAATCATTGCGCTCAATTTTCCAGATGTAGAATATCTTGAGCCATTGAGACCATTCACAGGCCTGTAATCCAAAATTCAGACCAATGCACCTTCTGGGTCAATTTTCGGGGAAGACAACTGATTTTAGCTCAGTGGGCTAGACAGCTGGTTTGTGAATCAGCAGCGGATTCAATTCCCGTACCAGCTGAGAATTCTGAATTCTCCTTCTGAGTATCCAAAGAGGCGCCGGAATGCGGCGACTAGGGGCTTTTCACAGTAACTTCATTGCAGTGTTAATGTAAGCCTACTTGTGACAATAAAGGTTATTTATTTTTATTTTTTTATAAGGCTGCCTCTGGGTTCACCATCCAAATAGGGATGGTGGCTGTATTGAGAAGGAGGGAGCACCAATCAATGGACTGGCAGCCTTCCCAGCAGTGAAGTGTCAATGTGCTACTGTGGTAAAAGCTTGAAAGGAGGGCAAAGTGAAATGGTTGTGAGAAAGGGAATCATCAGTCATTGCTCATTGAGCACTGTCTGAGAGAGCAGTCTGCAACGGTAAGCCTCTGCCTATAGATGTCCTCAGGCTTGTTGTTTGCACCAATGATTGATCATATTTTTCATGCTGCTCCAACATCCCTCTGTGAAGCTATCTGCATTGAGCAGCCAAAGTTCTGACAGTGTGGTGTCCAGGCGAGGCTATCAAATTGCACTGCCCATTTAAGAAGCTTTATTGGATTCCAGTCGATACCTGGAAGGTGCTTCTTACTGCACAGAAGCCGTGGCTGGGAAAGCATTGGCGAAGCAGCATTATTCTTTGATTTTACTCATTCTCTCACCTCCAAGCCAACATGCAAAGACCTTGTGAAAATTACTCCCATGCGGATGTTTCATAATTTGCTCACTTCACTTTCAGCTGAACTGATCGGTCCACATAATTGTAGGTTTAGCTAATCAATGACAGGGGAACAATACAGCACAAAGAAATGAAAGTAATAACTATTATTGGCAATAACTAAACATTGAATTAACACTTACTGAAAAGGCTTTCAATTGGTGAAGAAACCCATTATCAATGAAACTGCCAGTTGAATAGGCTGCATCATACTGTGAAGTATCTCTCACAACAATTACTCTTTAATATCAGTTTGAGAGGATCGGGGGTGGGGGGGGAGAAGGCAGGAGAATGGGGATGAGAAAATATCAGCCATGATTGAATGGCGGAACAGACTCGATGGGCCAAGTGGCCTAATTCTGCTCCGATGTCTTATGGTCTCATGGATCCCATTCTGTTATATTTTGACATTACCTAATGGTCATTATATCTCCTTGGTCAATTACTCAGTTTTACATATCCTGATTGTTCTGTCAGCTA
The DNA here is from genome assembly GCF_902713615.1 of Scyliorhinus canicula. Classification (NCBI taxonomy): domain Eukaryota; kingdom Metazoa; phylum Chordata; class Chondrichthyes; order Carcharhiniformes; family Scyliorhinidae; genus Scyliorhinus; species Scyliorhinus canicula. The sequence continues at coordinate 145,251,892 of NC_052151.1, read as the reverse complement.
AATCCTTAGGATGAAGCAGGTTACAATTGTTTGTCCATTTTCCCATTGCCTTCGTGAAACTGTTGCCATTGTCTTGCTGTTTCTCTGGCTTTCTTCAAGTCAGTTCACGTTTCAATGTATTCCACCCATCCAAATGTTCGTCTTCCTCTTCTGTTTTTACCGTCAATTTCTCCTTCTGCTTTGCCAGAGCAAGATTGCTGGGTCTTCACTTCCAATGTCTGGACTTGTCTACCTTTCTCTTTCTAACTGTATTTAGCAACCCTTTTCATTCCTGAGCATCTTCACTTTGTCTAACCCACTCATTTGTCTTTCTGTCCAGCATCCAAATGGTTCTGAGACAGTTACAGAAATGAGGAATGACATTGTTACGCTCCTCTGCAGATATAATTTTCCATTAGTCTCAGCCACATTTTTTCAGCCAGGTGTTGCCTTTCAGTGTGGCTTTCACATATATCCATTATGTATCAATCCACCATCAATTTTACAGACACCCAACCATCACAAAATGTCCACATCTCTGTTCTGTCCCTGTGACGTTAATATACAATGGATGTACAAATGGTGTTCTTTCTACTTATCCACTCGCACCTATAAGTCTCCGTACAGGATCTGTTCGTGTCAAAGAGACATTCAAGCTGCCAATGAAGTCAGTTTCATTCGAAAATTTACTGAACTCAGTTAAATTGGCAAAAAATAGAAATCGATAGCAGTCTTATTGAACATGTCATATCTGAATTTCACACTCAGTTTGGTCTCTTAATTTTCAATTTGATATGGACCAGTGTTCACGGCCAGTTACTCTTGCACTTCCATTGGATACTTCCATTGGATCCATTGGATACTTCAACACCAGTAAAATATTAACTCAAATATTACACATCAAATTCAGGCACCGTCATGATCTCTGGATGCAACTGCTGCTCTGCAGTGTATTAATTTTTTAATTATGCATGCTGGATTTGGATGTTTTTTGAAATTGGTGCTATATAAGAATTTCTAAAAGTTCCAAAATAGCTGCTTCTGTCACTTTAGTGCAATGAAGGCCATGAGGACAAGTCTAAAACAATTAACTTCCCTCTAATTAGTAAAGATGTATGAAGGGTTGCTTCTTAATCATCAACTGTTTTCAATTATTGTGCGGTCAAAATCACATCTACTTTGTGTTCTGCACATTTTGTTATGAAATGTCGCTGACAGCAATCAATCTACTCTTCGATCTGCTATTTCGATATTCCTAAGAATGGTATATGAAGTCCTGTTTGAAGGGATCGAATAAGGAATATCAGTCAGACAGTGCTGCAGGGATGGTGATTATTTGTCCATATGTGTGAAGCATGGAATTGGCACCAAACACAGTCTTTCCACAAGATTTAAAAGGAGGGCAAACAAAGCCAAAGTTCGCTGGATAATGACAGAGTTTGAAAGTAGGGCGACTCTTGTCAGTTTGACAATAAAAAGCAGAATCACACTAAATATAAAAAAGTGCACAGGGGAAGTGAGAAAGGAAATAAGAAGTGCAAAACACTTGTATGAGAATATATTGGCAGCTCATATAAAAGGGAATCTAAAGGGCTGTAGACATATTGCCAGTAAAAGGATTGCAAAGGAATGTTGAGGCTGATTAGGAATCAAAGTAGAGATTTATTATTGGAGAGAGAATGGCTGAAGTACTCAATAAGTACTTTGCATCAGTGTTTACCCAGGAAGAGGACTTTGCTAATACCTCGATAAACAAGGAGCTTCTTGGTTTGATGGATGAGATACAAATAGATAAAGAGAGGACATTCAAAATGCTGGCAGTGCTTAAACTAGGTATGTCATCCTGTCTGGATGGGTTATATCCTAGGTTGCCGAAGGAATGAGGTAAGGGTAGAAATTTTGGGGGTGCTGATCATAATCTTCTAATCCTCCTTCAGAACAGGAGTGCTGACATGAGTGGTGGATTGTTCAAAAAAAGGAAGAAGGATAATGCCAATAATTGCCAGTCAGTTTATACTCTTTTAATAAAGCCAATAATCAATAAATTAAACAAAAATGAGAGGGTTACAGCCTCTGGTGAGGCACTGTAACTAAACCAAAAAGTCAAAGAAAACTTAACTGACAAAACCAAAATAATATTCCTGGGGATGATGACGCACCACAGCCCCCGCCACGCCCACCGGTCACCAGTCAGTTTTTCTCTTTTGAATAAATCAGTAAAACCACATTAACAAATTAAAAGAGCAGCCCCTAAACGGGATACTGCAACCAAAAACAGATCACAAAGGAAACTCAAAACATCAAATCACTTTGTGACAAAAGGGGTCATTATACACCCCAGTCTCTGGGTGCCCACCAGGCACGGAAGGCCTCGATGGTGCCGGCGGACACCGCATGCTCCCTCTCCAGCCAGTCAGTTTGTAGCAGAAAAGTTTATAGAGACAATAATCCAGAAATAATGAGCAACACGGTGGTGCAATGGCCAGCACAGCTGCCTCATGATGCCGAGGACCCGGGTTCAATCCCGATCCCGGGTCACTGTCCGTGTGCAGTTTGCACATTCTCCCCGCATCTCACCCCCACAACCCAAAGGTGTGCAGGGTAGGTGGACTGGCCATGTTAAATTGCTCCTTAATTGAAAAAAAAAGAATTAGATACTTTGAAATAAAAAAATAAATAATCCAAAAGAGATTTACAGACACTTAAACAAGCATGGAATCATAAACAAAAACAGAAAATACTGGACAATCGCAGCAGGTCTGACAGCATCTGTGGAGAAGGAATGGCGCTAATGTTTCGAGTCTGAGTGACTCTTTATCAAAGCTGGAGAGAACTGGAAATAGGGTCAGATTTATGCTGTTGTGGGGTGGGGAATGGAGCGGTGGGGTTGGATTGCGCGCCAGCGACAGTTGGAGATTGACAGATGATTGATAGGTGGCGAAAAGTCAGCAGGGATTTCGCAATGGGAAATTACTTTTGATTAACTTGATTGACTCTATTGATGAGGCAACAGGGAAGGTAGATGAAGGCAGTGCAGTTAACATTGTATAAATGGACTTCCTAAAGATGTTTGCTAATGTATTGTATAGGTCTGTTAGCAAAAATGCCATCCAATGGAATATAGCAGAATAGATCCAAAACTGGTTGTGCGATTGAAAATAGAGCAATATGCTGCAAAATATGACACTATCCCAGCGATAGCGTGGCAGGAGAACAAAGGGATTAAGTTAGGTATGATTCCGTGGATACCTTTCCTATTGCCTACCCACCTGTCCCAGATCACGCTGCTATTCTACATGCAACGGGGGAAACATCGGATGGCCCACTCACACTGGGATCAATTGAGGTCCTTGACTGGCCAATTTTCCACCACTAGTTTTCATGTGGTGGGTGGAGGAGGGACTGAGGTTTCAAGCTCACCAGGTCCCACTCTTGAGGCAAATGACGTAATAGGGAATGGTGTGCCCCCATCACGGGCTGGCTGTGAGATGGATATCACACTGTCTGCAGAATTTGGTTTAGAATACGGACATGTATAAACAGCAGAAATTAATACATCGAGTGTTTTAATTCAAAGTGGAATAAAACCACTTCAGCAGAAAGGTCTTTCAAAAGTCAGTACCAGCTTCAAAAGCTTTCGCAGACCCCTAGGATCATTAAGTCATCCCACGCAACTGCAGGGATAAGGAATATCCTTGAATTGACAGCCCATAAATTCTTCAAATTACCTTCCTGCAATTATAACCACAAGCTAGAGCAGGTGAAGGTATATAGGGACAGCAAGTAGAATAAATTAAGCAAACTTCCTTCTTCGCTATTGAACTTTGACACTTAAGATAACTGGCGTGGGTTACGCATGGTCCCACATGGTGGGACCTGGCAGGTAAGTTGGCGGGGGCGGTCCTCGAGGAGGCGAGGGGGGATCCGACCCTGGGGTGGCCTGGTGGCCATGGTGGCCTGGTCCCCTGGTATTCATGCAGACACTAAGAGCATTAAATCACATTTTGTTGATAAACCACAAACCTGGCCATTTGGCTCTAGGAAATTGCCCAGTGGGGAATGAGACACTGGGAAGGCCACACTAAATAGGAAGAAATATGTATAAAAGACAGGCAGAGCCACAGAATCGGTACTCACTCTCTCTTCTGCTAAGAGTGCGTCAAAGTTCTGTTCTTCAGCCTACTTCGTCAAACAAAGAAGTTCTGTTCTTCAGCCTACTGCGTCAAACAAACACCATCATGGTTTTTGTAAGTCACTTTCTATTAAGCTTCTTGGAAATGTATTAGAAATTGATATGAGATACTTTAGGATATTCCATGTTTAGATGTATCCTTCTCTTAGAGAAGTTAGTTTGTTCGCAGATAACAAAGGACTGTTAATTGATTTGTAATTTTACAGATAACAAAGGACCGTTAATCAATTCATATTTTAACTCTGCAATTCTGTAAGTATTAATTGAGAGTATCTTATAATAAAATACTATTAGAAATTAAACTGTGCAGTCTTACTCTGAATAATTTCGAGATCCTAGACGCTCATTTAGGAAGTCTTAAATGACAAAGATCCACAACCGACAGACAGAGGTAGGGGATTTAATCATGAGTATGTATCCGAACATCGTCCATTAGGATGTCACCAAAATCCTGTTTAACTGTTTGAGACACAGAAAACAAATCTCCCGTGAGAGCTATTTTGGCGTATTTTTTTTATAAATTTAGAGTACCCAATTCATTTTTTCCAATTAAGGGGCAATTTAGCGTGGCCAATCCACCTATCCTGCACACCTTTGGGTTGTGGGGGCGAAACCCACGCAAACACGGGGAAAATATGCAAACCCCACATGGACAGTGACCCAGAGCCGGAATTGAACCTGGGACCTCGGCGCTGTGAGGCAGCAGTGCTATCCACCACGTCACCGTGCTGCCCTGCTATTCGGAGTCTTAACAGATAAACAGGTTTCCCTCTTTTGGTGGCTTAGCCTGATGCAGGTTTGTAAGATAGCCCCTTTGGATCCAGAATATCTAATCCGCTCACAGCTGGCCAAGACCAAAAGGATATAGACAACCTAATGAAATAGACAGACGCACGGCAGATTAAGTTCAACAAAAAGTGTGAGCGGATTCGCTTTATTGGAAAGAATGAGGAATATTAAATAGTCGAATTTTAAAAAGAATGCAAGAACAGAAAACCCACCTTTTATTTTGCTAAATCTATATAAAATGCTAGTTCAGTCCCAGGTGGAGCAGTGTGCCGAATTCTGGGCACCACATAATAGAATGTAACACAAAGATTCTGAAGTGGATACAAAAGAGCTTGACTATAATTACTCCAGGGATGAGTGATTGCCATTATTTGGATAAACTGGAGAGGTTGTGGCTGTTCTCCTTGGAGCAGAAAAGGCTAAGTGAAGGTTTGATAGAGATGTTCAAAATCATAAATGATTTAGAAAGTGTAATGCATGGGAAAATGTTTCCAGTGGTTGATGGGTCAATAACCAGAGGCAAAGACTTCAGGGGCCAGATTTTATGGAGTAGGCAGGTGTCACACCACCAAAAAGAAGGGGATGGTTTTACAGGTTGTGCGCAGATGCTTTAACGTCACCACATTTCAGCATACTTTTACTATTTATATGCCAATAAAAGATTTTGGGATTTCCTTTTATGTTAGCTGTCAGTCTCTGCTCTTTGCTTCTCTTATGTGGATTCTCTAAACTCCTCTGAATGCTTTATATTCAGCCTGGTTCTCAGTTCTACCCTTGTAATCCGGGGAGCTCTGGATTTGTTTCTCCCACCTTTCCCCTCCTGTCATTCAAGTTGTCAAGAAAATGTAAAAACAAACATTGCCTTTTTCCCACAGCAAAGACAGATAATCCTTTAATAGATTTTCTTATGAAGAGAGGTTGAGTAGGTTGTGCCTGAACTCGTTGAAGTTTGGAAGAATGAGAGTTGAGGCATATAGGATTCTCCTGGGGCTCGACAGGGTAATGCTGAGGGGTTATTTCCCCTTGTGGGATAGTCCAGGACCAGGACATAATCTCAGAGTAAAGGGTCACACATTTAAGGCAGAGATGAGGAGGAATTTCTTCTGTTAGAGGGTAGTGAATCAGTAGAATTCTTTATTGCAGAGGACTGTAGCAGCCGGATCTCTAAGTATGTTCAAGGCTGCAATAACATTTCTATTCAGTAAGGGTTATGAAGATGAGGCAGAAAAGTGAAGTTGAGGATTACCAAATCAGATCAGTCATGATCTCACTGAATGGTGGACCAGACTCAATGGGCTGAATGGCCTCCTTCTGCTCTTACATCTTATGATCTTATAACCAATCAAAATGTGAACACAGCATCCTGCAAGATAAGATGTGCTGGAGCTTTTGAAACTCAGCCAAGAATTCAGAATGGGCTCAGCTACAATAAAAATGTAAATGTAAAAAATGCATTCTTTCAAAATGGAAGCGTATGAAGCTGCAGATGGTATTTTATTTCTATTTCAAATCAGATTGCCTGTAAATCAAAAGAGTAGAACAGCTGGTTAGGTTCTGTTTTATTTTCAACAGCAATAGCCCCACAATGAATCACTGCAGTCAAAATGCATTTATATTACAATACAGCATCTAATAGTGACATTTGAAGTTGTCAACACACTTAGCAGGTTCTTGTCAGAATGTTCCTGACTCCTCATCAGGCTTCCCCAATGGTCATGAATTCTCTAATGAGTTGATTTTTTAAAGAGCTTTGAAAATTCACACCAGCAGATGAAAATTACGGGAGGAGGAAGTTCAAATTTACTGTAGCATTGACAATGATGACCTCGACCTCAGAGGAGGTGCATGTTGGGTTGTGTTTCCAACCCATAAAAACAGAATTTTGGAAACTAGGAACAAGAGTAGGCCATTCGGCCTTTCGAGCCTTCTCCGCAATTCAATATGATCATGGCTGATCCTTTATCTCAATTCCTGCTTTATCCCTGTAGACCTTATGCCATTAAAATGTAAAAATTTATCTGCCCTTCTCACATAAATAATTACTCATGTGAAAAGACCACATAATAATAGCATGCAGTCAAGGAGGGAGAGGAGATCTGTTTTTCAGTGAGAAACTTAAAGAATTCAGCTTTCTCAACCCCATTCCCATAGATAGATAGATAGATAGAACAATACAGCACAGAACAGGCCCTTCGGCCCTCGATGTTGTGCCGAGCAATGATCACCCTACTCAAACCCACAAATCCACCCTATACCCGTAACCCAACCCCCCTTTAACCTGACCTTTTTTAGGACACAACGGGCAATTTAGCATGGCTAATCCACCTAACCCGCACATCTTTGGACTGTGGGAGGAAACCGGAGCACCCGGAGGAAACCCACGCACACACGGGGAGGACGTGCAGACTCCGCACGGACAGTGACCCAGCTGGGAATCGAACCTGGGACCCTGGAACTGTGAAGCATTTATGCTAACCACCATGCTACCGTGCTGCCCTTTGTTGTGTTCTCTGCTCAAAACCCCTCCTCCTGTAATCTCCTGTCTCACAACGGTCTACAATATCTGTGCTCCTCTAATCCTGGCCTCTTGTGCATCTCTGATTTCAATTGCTCCACCAATGATTGCTGAGTCTTCAGCTGCCCTAAGCTCTGGAATTTCCTCCCTGGCAGTTCCCATGCCAGCTGGCAATGGCACCTGGGGACCTTGGCAGTGCCAGGCTGGCGCCCAGGTGGCACCAGCAGTGCCAGGGCATCACCCTCACAGAGGCTCGGGGCCTCTGATCCCCTGGGAGATCCCCACAAGTGCCTTTCCGCCTGGTCCCCATTTGCAGTGACCAGTGCTGAACAGCAAACACCCGAGGTCTTCGAGGTCCATCTCCAGCAGGAGACATACATTCAGCCCCTTATGTGGCCCTGTTGTCAAGAACTCCAACCTATCAAAACATCCAAGCCTTCTGTTCAGCATCTCTGTTTGTGTGCTTAATGATGGTCTTGGTGGTTACCCAACTTTTATTCTGTGTTGCTCAGGGAGTGATGAATTATCTGTAATCTATCACAGGCCACATTTCTGAGAGTTTTCCCTCTTTTCCCAACAGTTATTCTGCCAGGTTCCTGTGGGACCCTAACATTTGGAGGATAGCAGAGTGCCTTGAGCATAAAAGTGCTTTAACAACTGCTTGAAGCAGAATGTCGCAGGGCAGTCACGCAGGAGAAGGCACGAGAAGATTGAAATGCAGGAGAAAAATAATCAGAAAATTATCTTGCATTAACCAAGCAAGGTGAGCATTCATATTGAGTAGCAAGGCATGTCATTTAATTTTGATTGTATTGTCCAAAGATAAATCATACTGTTTGAATGAAAGTTGATCTAATCGAAGCTGCTATTTTGTAACAAATCATAAAATGCTGGGCAATCTCAACAGGTCTGACAGAACCTGGGGAGAGAGAAGGGAGCTAACATTTTGAGTCTGGATGACTTTGTCACAGCTGGATAGAACTGGAAACAGGGTCAGATTTATACTATTGTTGGAGGGAGAGCGTGCAGTGGAGTGGGGCTGGACAGGGGGCGAGCAATAGGTGGAGATTGACAAAGATGCCGTGGAGAAAAAGACAAAGGGGATGTAAATGAAGATGATCAAGGCTAAGAAGGGTGCTGATAGAGCCACTTTAACACATCAGAATGTAATAATGGCAGAACAGAGGTAAACAGTGTGTCAAATTGCAACTTGGAACAGAGAATAGATGGCCCTAGTAGGGGAGGGGAGACATCCGTCGGGGGAAACGGATCATTGGAAGAAATGAAACAAAATTGATAGAAATAAAAAAGGAGTGAAGGTGGAGGAGAGTTCACAGTTTGAAGTTGTTGAACTCAAAAGTTAAGTCTGGAAGACTGTAATGTGCCTAATCAGAAGATGAGGTGCCTCCAGTTTGCATTAGGCTTCACTGGAACATTGCAGAAGGCCAAGGGCGGTGATGCACCATCAATTGGACTCGAGTCGTGAAGTAGTTCCAAGTTCCAACAGGCTTCAATACACTGGATGTGTGCCCGGCAGTAGACGTACAGAGAAAGGCCGACTGCCAGCTGGTACGGGTTCTTATATGCCGCCTCGTAGGCGGAGCTACCAACCTCTCAGCCAATCGGCGGGGAGTCACATGACTATCCTCAGCCAATTGGCAGAGAGGCACATGACTTGCCTGGGCCAATGGGCAGCGAGTCTTCTGCATCAATGGCAGCTTGCTTCTAGGGTACCGTAATCTCCCTAGTCATACTACCACAGGCGGACTGGTGGACGTGAGAGCAGGACGGTGTGTTGAAATGACTGGAGTGACTGGAAGGTCTGGGTTCTGCTTGTGGATGGACCGGAGGTGTTCTACAAAGCGGCCATCCAGTCTGCAGTTAGTGTCTCCAATGTAGAGTAGGCCGCATTGGGAGCAGCAAATGCAATAGACCAGTTTAATGGAGATACAAATGAAGCGCTGCTTCACCTGAGGAGTATTTCGGCTCTTGGAGGTAAAGGGGTAGGTATTACACCTTCTGCGCTTGCTTAGGAACCTGCCATTTTGCATGCTGCTATTTGGTATGTTCACCTCACTGTGAAATAAAAGAGCTAATCAATTTATATCAAGGTTTGCTCAATCCTATTTTGAAAAGAATGAGTATAAAAGGCATCAATAGCCAGCAATGTCACAAGGGGATACTGGTATTACATTTTGTAACAATTGGAACAAAGCCAACCTTCCATGGCAATATAAGCGGTACTGAAACAAGGTACTGAAACAAGGCAATTTCCAGGAAACAGCATACATTAACATAGGATAGATGTTAGCAGGTTCTCTTTTCCAAAAGGAAGAGTGATCTTTTGGAAACTTTTGCAACAGGTTCTTTGACGGCAGTATGCACCTTGGTTGCCCCCATTTCTCATCCGTCTCTTGGCAACAGCATTTGATGTGAGGTTTCACTTGCAGGCTGACAACATGCAACCTCACTTCAACTATACTTTGTTTGACCTCTCCACTGCCTCTGTGTTGCCTGCCATCTTGTCTGGCATCCAGCCCTGCATGAGTCCCAGTTTGCTCCGATAAAACATTTGGAACAAAGAACAAAGAAAAGTACAGCACAGGAACAGGCCCTTCGGCCCTCCAAGCCTGTGCCGACCATGCTGCCTGTCCAAACTAAAATCTTCTACACTTCCTGGGTCCGTATCCCTCTATTCCCATCCTATTCATGTATTTGTCAAGATGCCCCCTCAACAAGCCTTTTGTCTTTTGTCTCTGCTGCACATTGAATTCCCTCACTGATGATTTCATCCCCCCCACCGCTCATTGTCTCAGGTGTAATCATACCACTTGCAACCTCTGCAATTTATTTGATCCTGAGGTAAGCCTCCAACCTCATATCCTCTCTGTCTCAAAGACTGTTGTCTTCCACCTCTGTAACATTATCCATTTCTGCCATTGTCTCCGCCCATCTGCTGCAATGTTTCAGTGAAACCCAACCCATGCTTGACCTCATCTTCTGATTAGGCATATTACAGCCCACTGGACTCATCATTGAGCTCAACAACTTCAGACCCTGAACTGTGGCCGCCATGCTGTTTTTATTTACCAAGTGCCAGTATGAATCGTGTTTTCATGTTTTTGTTTTCAGGCAGGACTGTTCATTATTCTGCCATTGACACTTACTCTGGACCAATGCTTTGTTCCTTTATTGCAACCATTTGCTTTAGGTTCCATAAAATCATAGCTATTTAGTCTCTCCCGCATTCTAACCTCCCGCTTTGTCTGACCCTCCTTATTTTAACAACATAAAACCATCATTACCTCTCTTCAGTTTCAAAGGAAAGTCATATTGGACTGGAAATATTAACCTTGGACGCAATTCTCTGGAAAGATTTTAAGTGTGGTAGCGAACGGGAATTGCCGCAAGCATCCGGCGAATAGTAGGCCTAGCGAGGCCGGCATCGCAATTCAACATTAATTGGTCCATTTAATGAGGCTTCACGGGCTTCTCGTCGCAAATGAAGGCTGATCCGCCGGGACCTCACTAACACGGTCAAGCAGCCCTTAAGCTGTACTTGTTCAGCCAACCCCAGCCAGCTCGCAACAATGGCACCCAAGAGACTGGCCCCAAGATTCGGAGATACTCACCTGGGGAGGCTGCTAGACATGGTGGAGGCCAAGAGGGATGTCCTGTTCCCTTGAAGGTCCTGGAGGGTGAGCTACAGGGCAGCTAGTTCTGCCTGGGATGAGGTGGCGGCAGCTGTCAGCTCGAGGAGTGTGACCAGGAGGACTGGACTTCAGATCAGGAAGAAGGTCAACGTCTTACACAGGGCAGCATGAGTGAGTAGACCCAATGCACCCCCCCCCCCCCCACCAAGGGAACATTCACCTCCCAACTCCCCATGTGACCCCAAATCCTCCCTGCTCCCTGCTCCCTCAACTCTCCCCCAAACCCACCTTCACACCCCCTCTCCCAACACTATGAACCACACATGGCTAAAAATGCCCTCTCTGTATCTCCCATTATCGTCGGGACATGGCCCAGACTGGTGGATGGGTGCCAGACATAAGGGCCGAGATTCTCCAACACTGCGGCGGGCCGGAGAATTCCCGGGGGGGAGGCAGGAATCCTGCCCCGCCGCCCAGATGCCGGATGCCCTATTCTCCGGCACCATTTTTCGGGGGCCGGCGGGATTCCTGCCAAGCCGGTCTTGGGCCGTTGAAAGTGTCCCCCCAGGCGATTCTCAGGGCACCGATGGGCCGAGTAGCCGTAAAGTTTTGCCCAGTCCCACTGGCATGAATTACTCACCTCACACACGGCGGTACCTGGCAGGTGAGTGTGTGGGGGAGGTCCTGCGGGGAGGGGGGGGGGGGTGGTGGGGGCAGGGGGATCCGACCACGGTGGCCCGGCCTGCGATTGGGGCCTACCAATCTGCGGACTGGCTCATTCCGGCAGGGCCTTCTTTCCTCTGCAACGGGCCTCTGTAGGACTCTGCCATATTGTCCGGGGGCTGGCGCGGAGAAGGGAACCCCCGCACATTCGTGGATATATGCCAGCCGTTCTGCACATGCACGGAAATACGCCGGCTGGTCCGCGCATGCGCGAACTCGTGCTAGCCCTTTGACGCTGGCTGGAGCAGTGGGGACGACTCCAGCGGCAACCTAGCCTCCTAGAAAGTTTAGAATTCCTCACTTGCGGGGACCATTGACGCCGGAGTCACTGGCGCCGGTTTTCCTGCCGGCATGGGGACATAGCCACCGGGATCCACCCGGAGGATCTGTCAAACGTGGGTTGTGATTGCCTTACTAATTGACCCATCCCTCCCACTGGCCACATGTCCATTCTCCCACAGGCCCTCCAGCCGACGGCACCAACCCATCCCTTTTCCTGACTCCGAGGAGAACACCACGGAGGAGAGATCCAAGTAGTCATGGCACAGCTGTCATCTCCACCCCCCGAAAGCGCAGATATACACACCCCGGTGGACATGCTAGTGGATCGGGGTCTGGGGCACAATATGATGATGCACATCAGGTGGAGGCAGGAACACCCAGGCGAGGCAGCAGTTAGATGTCTGCTGGATCCCAGGACCCAGCTGGATCACGGCCTGATGCTGAGCCTGTGGCACAGAGGTACTCGGAGCTGCTGGAGATGATAGGGACTAATCTGGGAATTCAGAGGGAGATGTCAGCATTACTGCAGCAGCTCCATAGCCACTTGAAGGAGTCCCAGAGGCTAGGGGAGCAGGAGATGTCACAGGCAATATGTGACACTGAGGCCAACACTGCTAGGGTGACGACTGCAGTGGAAAGCCTGGTACACAATGATAGCAGCATGAGTGAAGGTATCCAAGGAGTCGCGCTGTCGGTGATGGCCATGGCTGAGGGTCTCAGCAGAATGTCTAACGCACTGGGGGATGTCACATAGCACCAGGCCGACCTTGCTGAGGTTCTGCGGGGCATGTCCTGCTCTTAGATGACATGGCCAAGGGGCTGCAGAGCTTGGTCCAGGTGCAAAGCCGGACCCGCCCCATGGAGTGGCGACGGTGGCCACCAACTCCCCCTGAATTCCACCCCTCTGATGAGATTGCGTCTCGAGGTCACCACCTGGGACATGGTTGCCCAGTTATGCATGTGCTGCCGACAAGTGAGCCGGGCCCTCAGGTCCCAGAGTCCCCAGAGGACACCCACCAGGGGCATCGAAGGCAATGGGACGAGGTAAGAACCAGGCTGCCTCCACTTCTGGGGTGAAATTCTCCCACCCCCAGCAGGGGCGGAGAATCGCCTGGGGCCGCCGAAAATCCTGCCCCCGCCGTGGCAGAGATTCTCCGCCACCCGGGAAGTGGCGGTGGCGGGAATCTCTCCACTCCGATCGGCGAGGCCCCTGTGGCGATTCTCCGGCCCACAATGGGCCGAAGTCCCGCCGCTGGGAGGCCTCTCCCGCCGCCAAGGTTTGAACCATCTCTGGTGGCGGCGGGATTGGCGGCGTGACCGGGCCCCCAGGATCCTGGGGGGGGGGGGCGCGGGGCGATCGGACCCCGGGGTGTGCCCCCACGGTGGCCAGGCCCGCGATCGGGGCCCCCCGCTCAGACTCCGGGCCAGTGCCCTGGGTACACTCTTTCTCCTCCGCAGCCGCCACAGCCTCCGCCAGAAGCGGAAGAGAAACCCACATCGCGCATGCGCAGACCGGCGAAAGCCTTTCGGCCAGCCCCGCTGCCGCTGGCGCCGGTTTTTTGCGCCAGTTTTCTGGTGCCAACCACTCCGGCGCGGGGCTAGCCCCCAAAGGTGCGGAGAATTCCCCACCTTTGGGGAGGCCCGACCCCGGAGTGGTTGGCGCCACTCCCCTACGCCGGGACCCCCCGTCACGCCGGGTAGGGGAGAATCCCGCCCGTGATGTGCATCCTGGGGAAATACCAAAACACAGTGGTAGAGATCGGAGGGCCAATCACATTGAGGATCACTGAGGACACCAGCGGATGGGGGATTGGGGGGGGGGTGGGTGGCATCATCGGGAGTGGGGTTTGTACAACACATTAATACCTTATCACAAAACCATTATGATGCCTCTGTCACTTCCTTCTGCAATGCGGGCTGACCCCCTGACATTGCCCATCTCCCCTGCGCACACCCCCACACCTTCCCATCGTGGCCCACCGCTGAGAGTGTCCCCCACCCACCATCGAGCACTGGGGTGGCAAGCCCAGCGCCTCCAGACTCTTTGCCTGTGAGCAAAGGTGGCTACTTATCTCCTTGGCTCCCCACGGAAGCCCTTCCGACAGATTCACGTGTTTCAAAAGGAGTACTAATCAGCGCCAGCGTGAACACTTGCTGGAGAGGCCGCTGAATGACGGGAGGCTGTTGGATATGGGATCACTCTCGTTAATTGTATGGCAATCAGGCTTAAGTAGTGACAATTGGTGTCTCGCTACGCTACAATCCCGATTTTGTCAATGGGAGCGGGCCGGAGCATCGCAAAATGTTTGGCGCCCTGTGCAGATCTCGTTTTTGGCCTTTCCCGCTATTCACCGGCCTCGTTATGCTTGAGCGAGAGCTCAATTGCTGAATCGAGATACTGGGGTGGAAGCCCTTTTCCTGACAATCATGCCCATTGTTTCTCTCTGTACAGCTGCTGCCAGAGATGCTGGGTTTCTCTGTTTTTTCTCTGTTTTTTATATCAGATTTACAGCGCCCACAGTATGTTCCCTTTACTATCGCATTGAGTTATGTCCGTGATTTTCCCATCACTGACACTGTTGCAGCACTTAATAGATTGCTAAAAATATCATAGATATCACAGGACAAATAGGTTAAATCAATGAGTTCACCTACTCTTGTAGCACATGTTCAGACGTAGTGACAGTTTAATAACTTGAGTTGTGCTTAACTCAATGGGGTTGGGGGATCGGGGGTGGGGGTGGGGGATGTGGGAAGTGTCAGACAAATTGCAATCCAAACGGTCCTCAACGGTGAAGAAAGACTGGCTATCTCACCGGCTGCAAAGGAGAAAGGAGGCTGTAGCAGCTGACTTGTCACCTAAATCTGAATGTTAGAACATAGAACATAGAACAGTACAGAACAGGCCCTTCGGCCCTCGATGTTGTGCCGAGCAATGATCACCCTACTTAAACCCGTATACCCGTAACCCAACAACCCCCCCCATTAACCTTACACTACGGGCAATTTAGCATGGCCAATCCACCTAACCCGCACATCTTTGGACTGTGGGAGGAAACCGGAGCACCCGGAGGAAACCCATGCACACACGGGGAGGACGTGCAGACTCCACACAGACAGTGACCCAGCCGGGAATCGAACCTGGGACCCTGGAGCTGTGAAGCATTGATGCTAACCACCATGCTACCGCGAGGCACTTATAGATAATCTCAAGAATGACTGTCCAGAAAGAACAGCACATGAGCAATCAAGATTGCAAATTGACATCGCCGCCCTCAAGGAGACCCCTCTTCCTGGGGAGGGGCAGCTGAAAGGACAAGTGCAGGATAAATTTTCCAGCGGAAAGGAGAAGCTGACACAAACACTTGTGTCCGTGGAGTTAGCTTTGTCAACAGCGACATCAATGCGGTCAGCAACGCATGTACAGTAAACACCATTTACATATCGTTAGCAGGCCTGACCCAGTATTCTCCGGGGCCTTTGCTGATTCTCCGATGGGCCGAGTTCCCGATGGCACGGTTCACTTGTGCTTTTAAAAATGGTGAAACCAGTGTCTTGTCTGATGAGGGAGAGGGAGGAGGTAGGACACGGGGAGACGCGTCCATGGGCTGCGGTGCCAGACACTGGCCAGTCTGACTGGAGCGGGGGGGCGGGGGGGGGAGGCTGGCGGTGCTTCCAGTGCCGGGGGGAGGAATGGGGCGAGGAGCCGGGAAGAACCCCCAAGGGATTGGTGCGATGTCCAGGCATATACCGCCATTGCCATGGCCTGCAAGGCAGCCATTTTGCTGTGCACCCCACTGACCACCCATCTTGACCCCTGGTTATGCAGAGTGTCACCGGGCATATCGGTGCCCCTTCACCCCTCCAACCCCGCAACCAACCCACCGCCATACCCCCCCCCCCCCCCCCCCCCCCCCCACCTGACCACAGCACACCGGCGGGGCATCAGGCAGTCCACCTAGGGCAATGCACTCTGTAGACCCTACAGGAGCACCAGGCGGGGCTTGTGAAGCATACTGGTCAGGCACAGGGATACACGCCATGCTAACATGTTGGCCATTTATTCGCTGCAGACAATTGATATTGGAATTCAACCAGCAATGGTGGCCTTCCTGCTCGTCAGCGCAGCTCTGGGGATGGTTGTACGAGCTGGAGCTGATCGATGAGGAGGAGGAAGCTGCAGCAGTGGAATGTGCAGCAGCAGAGCATGCCACAGAGGGATCGGAGGCAAATGCCCAGATTGAAGAGTCAGCCATCCAACAGACCAAGGACAAGGTGGTGCCAAGGACGTGCCGCATGAGGCCATTGTGCACCGGCATTCGAGGACCTGCCGCTCCGGGCATGCCTTTGAAGGCTGTGGCTGAGCAGGGAGCCAGTGCGACCTCTCTGCCAGATCATGGCGCACCTGGTACTGCGGGGGTATGGAGGAGGACACCTACTCCCAGTGGCTCTCAAGGTGACAGTTGCCCTGCACTTCCGCGCCACAGGGTCCTTCCAGGCGCCGAGTGTGGACCTGCCCGGGATCTCAGAGAGCTTGGTGCATACATGCATCCGTGCCAAAACGGAGGCCCTATATTTCCAGGTGACTCAACACATCCACTTCAATGTGGACTGAGCCCACCAGGATACCCGGACAACGGGGTTCGCTGCCATCGCTAGGGTTTCCCGCGTCCAGGAGGTGATTGACCCTGGCACACTCAATGATTCCTGACATGTTCGAGATGCCCAGCTCAACTTGGGGGTTGGCTCCTGGGTGACAGATGTTATCCACTGTAGTCGAGGCTGATGATGCCTATCCAGAGGCCACAGATTGACACAGAGACCCGCTACACCGACGCCAATGAAGCAACCAGGAGTGTGATCAAGCAGTGCTTCAACCTCCTGAAGACGTGGTTCAGGTGCCTGGACCTCTCTTGAGGGGCTTTCCAGTATGATGCTGAGAGGGGGGTCGTCTGCATCATAGAGACATAGGGCGTGATTCTCCGCTCCCCACGCCAGGTGGGAGAATCGCAGGAGGGCTGGGCGACTAACGATACGCCCCCCTGGCGCCCCCGGCGATTCTCCCACCCCCCCCGCTCGGAAGAATCGCCGCTCGCCGTTTTTCACAGCGACCGGCGATTCTCCGGCCCGGATGGGCCGAGCGACCTGCCGTTCCCGACCGGTTCACGATGGCGGCAACCACACCTGGTCGCTGCTGTCGTGAACATGGGCGCCAAAGTGCCGTTTGAAGCTTGTGGGGCGCGGAGAGGGGAGTGAGCACCACGGCCGTGCTTGGGAGGGGACTGGCCCGCGATCGGTGCCCACCGATCGTCGGGCCGGCATCTCAAAGTGACGCACTCTTTCCCCTCCGCCGCCCCGCAAGATCAAGCCGCCACAACTTGCAGGGCAGCGGAGGGGAAGACGGCAACCGCGCATGCGCGGGTTTGAGCCGTCGTGACGTCAGCCGCGCATGAGTGGGTTGGAGCCGGCCAACCTGCGCATGCGCGGCTGACGTCACTTAGGCGCTGCCGTCGCGTCATTCTCGGCGTGCCGAGATTTACGGAGCGCCGCTCCTAGCCCCCCGGGTGGGGGTGAATAAGGTGGGAGGAGCGGCCTCCGAGGCCTTCATGAAACTCGGCCGAGTTCACGACGGCCTTCCCGATTTTTCGCGGGAGCGGAGAATTCCGCCCATAGAGTCATAGATGTTTACAGAATGGAAACAGGCCCTTTGGCCCAGCTTGTCCATGCCACCCAATTTCTATCGCTAAGCTAGTCCCACTTGCCCGCATTTAGCCCATATCACTCTATACCCACCCTGTCCATGTAACTGTCTGACTATTTTTTAAAGGATAAATTGTACCTGCCTCTACCACTGCCTCTTGCAGCCCATTCCAGATGCTCACAACCCTCTGTGTGAAAACATTTCCCCTATGGTTTCTTTTTTATCTTGCCCACCTCACCTTAAACCTATGCCCTCTAGTTCTAGACTCCTCTCCCTTTGGGAAAAGATGTTGAGTTTCTACCTTATCTATGCTCCTCATTATTTTACAGAAACCATGTTGGCTAGTCTCTGAGGTCAGCCTGCCCTCCAACCGTCCGCCCCCTCGAGTGTTCCTAACTCCACCTGGTGTACTGGATCAGCTGTGTGGTGCGCACCAGATAGTGTCCCAGGAGCCTCTTCACTAAACTGCCCAACCGAGGTGAGGGTCTCTGGGATGGTGGAGGGTGTTAGAGACAGCTGTGACGGGAGACCTGTCATCCTTAGACTCGAACTCCGGGGTGTCCTGCGTCTCGGGCTAAGGGCTGCCGTTTATGCTGCTCTCGTCATCAGTGCTTGACGCACATGGGGCACCGGCTGTGGCACTGTTCGGGGCGGGGAATGTCAGTGGACACACCGCATCTCCAGCAGGCCTTGCAAGACACCAGACAAGATGCATGATTAGACCGCGGACGGGGCTGTGAGTGGGGGTTGTGAGGGTTGTGGGGGTGAGGGTGGGGGTGAGGATGGTGTGTGGGTTAGGGTGAGGGTGGTGTGGGGGTGAGGGTGAGTGGTGTGGGGGTGGGGGTGGTGTTGAATGCGAGAACGAGGGTGGAGTGGGGGAGGTATTGTGGGGGGACAGAAAATGGCAGTCTGACGCATGAATCCCAGGGGGTGGGTAGCTGGTGACCTCACTGGCCAGGGTACCTGGCCAAAGCGGCCGGTATGGGTTCCAACATGTGGTGCAGGATGGGTGTTCTGCCGCCCTCCCATGTGTCAGATGAGGTTAGTGCCAAACGTTGTTACTGGTGGCGCTGATCGCCGTTGACACCTGCGCCCAGGCATGGCGAATGGCAGCTGGCAGCCTCCTTCCCGGGTCAGGGTACAGGGTCAACCGCATCTCCTTCATCACGTCTTGGGGCCGCTCTCCTTGCTGCCATCCTGTTGGCTGGGGTGGTGTGTGTGCGGAGTAAAGTGTGTATGTGCGGCTGCAGCTTGCCAGCCTCCTGAGTGTTAATCACGGAACCAGCGAATCCGGCACCGTTTCTCATGGGAATCGATTGTGCTCCACGTGGCGTCGGGGCTAGCCCCTTAACAGTCGAGGAATCGGTGCAGCGCCAGTTTTGCTGTCATGGAACTCCTGTGCAGGCTCAGGGATGGTGAATCCAGCCCAATGGGATAATGCTCACATTATGCTCATATGCACTCATCCTCTGGATTTGTGAGTAAATAAAGTCCTACCCACTTCTTCTCCAACGATTTCAGGATTCTGACAATTGTGACTATTTTTAAGAAGGGCGATAAATTATGTTGTGGAAATTATCAAGGTATTTCCCTCTTGACCATATCAGGGAAAACCCCAACAACCATTCTCTTGGACTACCAACGTCCGTGGCTGAGGAAGTTATCTCAGAGGCTCTGTGGCCAGGGTTTATGGCCCTGCCGCTACCTATCTCCCCATGGTGGATGCGGTAGGTTATTTCAATTGCCGTTTACTCCAGCAGGAGAGGCTATAAAACCCTGGCCAATGTGGCTTTAGGCCTTCCAGAGAAAAGGTTGACATGCGGCAGAATTCACCGGGTGTGGTAAACCACTGTTGCACCTATATTAGGTGATGTATGGTAGGACCTGTACTACACGTATGACGGTAGTCCCTGCCTGCTGGTTCCGCCCAGTAGGCAGAGTATAAATATGTGTGTCCTCCATGCAGTAGCCAATTCGCCAGCTGTTGTGGGAGGCCACACATCTTAGAGCAATAAAGCCTCAGTTGTATTCAACTTCCGGCTTTGTGCAATTGATCGTGCATCAATTTATTGCTAAGATTTTCAGAAGATGGACCTTTGTATCAAGCCGGATCGCCTGCAGCTGGATCCGCAATCAAGCGAAGCCAAAAAGGACTTTCAGCACTGGCTAGCTTGTTTTGAGGCGGACATCAACTCGGCACCAAGCCCTCTTCCGGACGCTCAGAAAATACAGATACTGTACTCGAGGTTGAGCTCCAACGTCTTTCCGCTGATCCAGGACGCGCCAAAGTACGCCGAAGTCATGGCACAACCTAAAGAAAATTACGCCCAGAAGACGAACACGCTCTTTGCTAGGCACGTACTCGCCACTCGCTCTCAACTCCCTGTTGAGTCCATAGAAGACTTCTGGCGGGCCCTAATCCCACTCGTCCGGGACTGTGACTGACAGGCCGTCACGGCAACTGAACAGTCTAACCTCCTTATGCAGGGCGTTTTTGTTACGAGGATTGGGTCGGACCACATACGCCAGCGACTTTTACAAGGGGCCACGCTCGATCTGGCAGAGACAAAGAAGCTAGCGCTCTCTATGACGGTCGCCTCGCGCAATGTTCAGGCCTACATCCCCAGCCACACGGCACACCCCTCCTACGCAACGTGGATCCCACAAACGGCCGCCCCAGCGAGGGCCTTACCCAGCCAATACACCTGCGCCACGCACCAGCACCGCAAACCCCGGGGGTCCCCGATGTTACTTTCGTGGCCAGCAGAAACACCCCCGCCAACGCTGCCCGGCCCACGCAGCCCTTTGTAAGGCTTGCGGTAAGAAGGGGCACTTCAATGCTGCCAGGCCCGCGCAGTCACCGCTATCACCCCCACCACCCTCGTTTATGAACAATGGGCCCCACTATCTTCACCTCCCCAGACCACATGTGGCCCATGGGCACCGCCATCTATTTCAACCCCCATCACATGCGGCCCATGAGGGCCGCCATTTTGTCCTTCCCAAGATCTTCAGGCGCCGCCATCTTGTCTTGCCCACGGCATATGGGCACCGCCAGCGTTTCAGGACCCGTGCCCCACGGTCACCCCATCATCCGACACCAGCGACAACCAACCACAACTCGCCTCAGTGACCATCGACCAGTCTCGTCCGCACAACCTGGCCACCAGGATGGACACGTGACCTCTTACCTGCTGGACTCCGGGAGCACCGAAAGCTCCATCCACCCGGATACGGTAAGGCGCTGCTGCCTCGTGGTACACCCCGCCAAATCAAAGAATCTCCCTGGCCTCCGGATTCCATTCCGTGGCGATCCGGGGGTACCGTACGGTCACACTCAAGGTCCAGGGGGTAGAATTCAGCGCCTTCCGCCTCTACATCCTCCCTAATCTCTGCGCTGCCCTACTACTAGGCCAGGACTTCCAGTGTAACTTCCAGAGCCTAACCCTGAAATTCTGCGGGCCGCTACCACCCCTTACTGTGTGCGGCCTCGCGACCCTAAAGGTCGATCCACCTTCACTCTTCACAAATCTAACCCCGGATTGCAAACCCGTCACCACCAGGAGTAGACGATACAGCACCCAGGACAGGACCTTCATCAGGTCCGAGGTCCAACGGCTGCTTCGGGAAGGCATCATCGAGGCCAGCGACAGCCCCTAGAGAGCCCAAGTGGTAGTAATTAAAACTGGGGAGAAACACAGAATGGTCATGGACCATCAATCGGTACATGCAGCTCGACGCGTACCTCCTCCCACGCATATCTGATATGGTCAATCAGATTGCAGGATACCGGGTCTTCTCAACGGTAGACCTCATATCCGCCTACCACCAGCTCCCCATCCGTAAATCGGACCGTCCATACACGGCTTTCGAGGCAGAAGGTCGCCTCTATCATTTCCTCAGGGTTTCCTTCGGCGTCACCAACGGGGTCTCGGTCTTCCAAAGGGAGATGGACCAAATGGTCGACCGGTACGGTTTGCGAGCCACCTTTCCATACCTAGACAACGTCACCATCTGCGGCCATGATCAGCAGGACCACGACGCCAACCTTGCCAAATTTCTCCACACCGCCACTCTCTTAAACCTCACCTACAACAAGGAGAAGTGCATGTTTAGTATGAACCGCTTAGTCATCCTCGGCTGTGTGGTCCAGAACGGAGTTCTGGGGCCCAATCCCTACCGCATGCGCCCCCTCATGGAGCTCCCCCCTCCCCCACTGCCCCAAGCCCCTCAAACGCTGCCTGGGGTTCTTTTCATACAACGCCCAGTGGGTCCCAAACTATGCGGACAAGGCCCGCCCACTCATACAGTCTACCCAATTTCCCCTGACGGCCAAGGCTCAACAGGCCTTCGCCCGTATCAGAGCCGATATCGCCAAGGCCGGGATGCACGCAGTAGACGAGATGCTGCCCTTTCAAGTGGAATGCGATGCATCAGGCGTCGCCCTAGCCGCCACCCTCAATCAGGCAGGCAGGCCCATGGCATTCTTTTCCCGCACCCTTCATGCCTCAGAAATTCGGCACTCATCCGTCAAAAAAGAGGCCCAAACTATCGTTGAAGCAGTGCGGCATTGGAGGCATTACCTGGCTGGCAGGAGATTCACTCTCCTCGCTAACCAACGGTCGGTAGCCTTCATGTTCAATAACACACAGCGGGGCAAGATCAAGAATGATAAGATCTTGAGGTGGAGGATCGAGCTCTCCACCTACAATTACGAGATTTTGTGTCGCCCCGGCAAGCTCAACGAGCCCCCAGACGCCCCATCCTGAGGTACATGTGCCAGTGCACAAGTAGACCGACTAAGGGCCCTGCACGACAGCCTTTGTCACCCGGGAGTCTCACGGTTGTACCATTTCATAAAGGCCCGCAATCTGCCCTACTCCATCGAGGAAGTACGGACAATCACCAGGGACTGCCAGGTCTGTGCGGAGTGCAAGCCGCACTTCTACCAGCCGACGACGCACGCCTGGTGAAGGCCTCCCGCCCCTTTGAACGCCTCAGCAGTATTTCAAAGGGCCCCTCCCCTCCACCGACCGTAACACGTATTTTCTCAGTGTGGTCGATGAGTAATCCAGATTCCCCTTCGCCATCCCATGCCCCGACATGACGTCTACCACCGACATCAAAGCCCTCAACACAATCTTCGCTCTGTTCGGTTTTCCCTGCCTGCATCCACAGTGACAGGGGATCCTCATTCATGAGTGATGAGCTGCGTCAGTTCCTGCTCAGCAGGGGTATTGCCTCCAGCAGGACGACCAGCTACAACCCCCAGGGAAACGGGCAGGTAGAGAGGGAGAACAGGACGGTATGGAGGGCCATCCAACTAGCCCTACGGTCCAGGAACATCCCGGCCTCCCGCTGGCAGGAGGTCCTGCCTGATGCACTACACTCCATTCGGTCACTACTGTGCACCGCCACTAACAACACACCCCATGAACGTCTCTTTGCCTTCCCAGGAAGTCCACATCCGGGTGTCACTCCCGACTTGGCTCGCAGCTCCAGTACCCGTCCTCCGTAGGCACATCCGACTCCACAAGGCGGACCTGTTGGTGGAGAAGGTGCATTTGCTCCATGCGAACCCCCAGTATGCTTACGTGGCATACCCTGATGCGGGCAGGATACTGTCTCCCTCAGGGACCTGGCACCAGCAGGTTCCCCACACACACACACCCCTCCGGCCATGCGCCACCATTCCCTCCCTCGGCGCTCCCAGCAGAAACCCCCCCAGGACCACCCGTTCTCCCCCTGCCCACGCCCGAGGAAGAAGAGGATTTCGGCATGCTCCCGGAGTCACTGAAAACCAGACCAGCATCAGCATCGCCGCTACCACTGCGTCGCTCCCAGCGGCACATCAAGGCCCCGAACCGGTTAAATCTCTAACTGGTCCACTGGACTTCAAAAGACATTTTTTTTTCTGACAAAAATTGTACGTGTAAAATTCAATTGTTGTATATACTTCTCCACCATCCCCGCCTGAGTCAATTTTAACAGGAGGTGAATGTGGCAAACCACTGTTGCACCTATATTAGGTGATGTAATGTAGGATCTGTACTACAGGTACGACGGTGTCCCTGCCTGCTGGCTCCTCCCAGTTGGCGGAGTATAAATGTGTGTGTCCTCCATGCAGCAGCCATTTCACCAGCTGCTGTGGGAGGCCACACATCTGAGAGCAATAAAGCCTCAGTTATATTCAACTCTCGTCTTTGTGCAATTGACCGTGCATCACCGGGGCAGGATTCGTGGAGTTCCACAACAGTAAAACTGCCGCCGCACCTGGATCAATTCAGCGACCGTTGAGGTACTACAACCGGCACTACATGGAACACAATCAATTCCAATGAGAAATGGGGGAGGATTCGCGATTGACACTCAGGAGGCTGACAAACTGCAGCCACACATACACACTGCACTCCCCACACATACCATCCCAGTGAATAAGGTGGCAGTCAGGAGAGCACCACCTCACACCACCTACACACCATCCCCACACCCATGCCACCCCCTCACCCCCTTCCTACGCACCCACACCACCCACTACACCCCCATCACCACCCCCAGCCCGCAATCTAATCCTGCATCTTGTCACCTTCTGGTGATGTGGTGAGTCCTTCTAGTTCCCCACCCCTAGCCACAGCCACAGCCAGAGCCCCGGGTGCCGAGCAGCGACGATGTTATGGTCACGGACACATACCCGAGACCCAGGAATCCCAGAGGTTCGAGTCCAAGGTTGACAGACTTCCTGTCACAGCTGTCTCCACACCCTCAACCATCCCAGAGACACTCATCTTGGTATCTTGGTTGTGCACATTAATGAAGAGGCTTCTGGGACACTCTCTGGTGCACACCACACAGATGATCTGGTACATCAGGTGGAGGTAGCAACTCCCGAGGGGCGAGCGGTCGGAGGGCAGGCCAACCCCAAGAACTAGCTGCCGTCCAGACGAATTTCGGGATTCTGAAATGGACAGTCCCATCGACCGTGGAGATGTAGCCGCAGAGCCAGAGACTACATGAGGGGTTGCTGGCGAGCATCCAGCACCTCCTGGAGGAATCCAACTGCATGCAGGAGGAAGAGGTGGTGACGGCCATGTGTGCCATCCAACACCGCACAGGTGGCCTCCGAGGGCAGCAGGCCGCAACAATGCGGGCGACCCTCTCAGCATCATACAGAGGGGTCCTCCAGAGCAGTTGAGGCACCTCCGCACCTTCGCAATGCCGAAGCAATGCTCGATCATTCCCCTGTTCGGGCCTTAGGCGTCATCTCCACCTCTGTCTGTGGCCTCCGGATAGTCATCATCAGCCATGACAGCAACAGATGAGCCTTGTCGCACAGGAGCCAACACCCCAGCTGAGCATACGCCTCAAAGAGGCCGGGAATCGTGGAGTGTGCCGGGATGACTGCGTCATGCACACGGCCCAGGTATCGCAGATATTCATGGTGCACATCTGGTAGTCATTGCACGTTCATTGAGTGGACCTCCTTCTGATGCCCGTAGGGTGACATTCATGCCGTCAATCACCCCCTAGACCCGGGGCATCTCAGCGATCACAGGGAAACCTGCTGCCCGGGCATCCTGGTGAGCTCGGTCCATATTGAAATGAATGTATTGTGCTGACTGGGCATATCGGGCCTCTGTGACAGCGTGGATGCACCTGTGCACCGAGCTCTGTGCACTCGGCGCCTGGGAAGGACCCCGTGGCATAGATGTTCAGGGTGACCATCACCTTGACCACCTTGACGCAGGTGTGTCCCCCCCCCCCCCCCCCCCCGCCCCCATCCCCCCCATTCCCCCGTTTTGTGCCATACTCTGGGAGATACGTTGCACTGTCTCCCTGCTCAGCCGGAGTCTTCGACAACATGCCCGGTCCAGCAGGTCCTCGAATTACAGGCGCTCGCGGTACACACACGGCCTTATGCGGCACCTCCTTGGCACCTCCTTCTCAGCCTGATGGGCAGCCAGCGCTCCATCCTCAGTGGCTGGCTCCTGTTATTCTGGGGCACGTATCACTGCTGCACGCTCCTCTGCTGCAGCTTCCTCCTCCTCAAACAGCACCAGCTCGTACAGCCTTGGTGCATGCCCGAGGGCTGCGGCGACTCCGAGGAAGGCCAACATTGCAGGTTGAATTCCAATATCCAACGTCTGCAGGGGGTGAGAGGCTGAAATACTAGCATGGTGCATACTCCTGTACCCAACCAGGTCCACTGGGCTACACAGAGGCCCCAATTGGCACAGCGGTGCCTGCCTCCGCATATCCCCGTCCCCCCACCCTCTCCGGATCCCGGACCCCATCAGCGCCCGGCACCGTGGGGGCCTCTGGCCCTGGCGCCCATCCTGCTGCCATTGGCTAGCAATGCCCTTGCCAGCGATACACTCCTTGACCCCCTTTCGGTACTCCCCCTGAAGGGGCTAATGTGGGCATTGCCCTTGAGTTGACTGCATGGTGCCCTGCCGGTGTGTACCAGCCAGTTGGGTCGGGGGTGGTTTTGTGGAGGATGGGGTGTGGGGGTGGGGTGTGGGAGTGGCGACTGGGGTGCGGGGTGGTGGGATGGGGGCCGGTGTCACTCTGCGGAACCAGGGGCCAATGTGGTTGGTCAGTGAGGGACCCAACAAGGTGGCTGCCTTGCAGGTTGCGTCAATGGCGGTCCGCCATTGTGGGGGTCACCCTGGTCTCAGAGTCACCACCACCCCCCCCCTCCCCCCCGCCCCTACCCCAGGCACCCCGGCCAGTGTCAGGACCGGCAGCTCACGGTCGAGCCTTTCTATTTCCTATCTCCTCTCTCTTCCGCATCCGCCATGGAGTCTGTATCATAATTTTTAAAAGCACAAGTGAACCTTGCCACCTGGAATTGGCCCCGCTGGAGGTGGAGTATCGTGGAGACTTTGGAGAATACCAGGTCAGGCCAGCTAATGGTACGCCAACGGCATTTACTGCACATGCGGAGTGGAACGCATTGATTTTTAAAAAATTATCTTGATTGTCACAAGTTGGCTGACATTAACACTGCAATGAAGTTACTGTGAAAATCCCCTAGTCGTCACACTCCGGCGCCTGTTCAGGTACACAGAGGGAGAATTCAGAATGTCCAATTCACCAAACAGCACGTCTTTCGGGACTTGCAGGAAGAAACTGGAGCACCCGGAGGAAACCCACGGAGACACAGGGAGAATGTGCAGACTCCACACAGACAGTGACGCAAGCCAGGAATCGAACCTGGGACCGTAAAGCTGTGAAGCAAAAGTGCTAACCACTGTGATGAGACCATCGATTCACGAGACATGTGGTTAGAAGTGAACAGTGGTTTTAATCGTCTTACAACAGCCTGCCTGTGACAGATGAACTCGAGATGAATTGGCAGCAGGCTCACAGCACTGATCTTTATACTTCCGGCTGGGGAAGGAGCCATGGGCGGAGCCATGGGCGGAGCCAAGGGTGGAGCCCAGTACAAACTCCTCATCTCCCCCTATGGGCAGGGCCGCGCGATTACACACAATCCGGTACAGAGTACAGGCTCAATACATGTGGCACAATGCAGTGTGAATTACTGAGGTTTATAATTCACCACATTCACCCCCTGTGAAAAAAATCAAGTCCGGCAGGGGTGATGGGTCTACAAATTGAGTCTGTCCGGTGGCCGAGTTGTCCTTTGTGATCAGCGGAGAACCGGAGTGGCAGCCTCTTCCGGTGGCTGGACGATTACGGTTGGTTGGGGTACGATGGCAGACTCCGGGGGTGATTCTGACCGAGCTTCATACCCGCCTGGTTCGACTGGTGACTGGGGGGGGGGGCGCTGGAAGCTTCTGGGCGCGGGTGCATGGAACATGGGTAGCGAACCGGTAGGTGCGGGGGCGTGGGTTGCGGCGAATTGGGTGGGGTGTAGTGTGAGGGGCACCTCGGCGGTGGAAGTGGTGGGATTAGATCCTGCAGGCTCTAGGTCCCGGAGGGATACAGTGTCCTGACGGCAGTCAGGGTATTCTATGAAGGCATATTGGGGGTTCGAGTGGAGTAGGAGCACTCTTTCTACGAGTGGATCAGTTTTGTGTGCCCGGACGTGCTTCCGGAGGAGTACTGGGCCCGGTGTCTTCAACCATGCTGGGAGCGAAACCCCCGTGGTAGTGCCCCTGGAAAAAACAAAGAGCCGCTCGTGAGGGGTCTGGTTGGTGGCCGTGCAAAGGAGGGACTTAATAGCATGGAGCACGTCAGGGAGGACTTCCTGCCAATGGGAGGTCGGGAGCTTCCTGGACCAGAGGGTCAGTAGGACGGTCTTCCAGACCGTCGCATTCTCCCTCTCCACCTGTCCGTTCCCCCTGGGGTTATAGCTGGTAGTCCTGCTCGAGGCGACGCCCTTGTCGAGCAGGTACTGACGCAGCTCGTCGCTCATGAAGGACGCACTCCTGTCGCTGTGTACGTAGCTGGGGAAACCAAACAGGGTGAAGACACTATGCAGGGCCCTAATGACTGTGTGGGAGGTCATATTGGGGCACGGGATAGCAAAGGGGAAGCGGGAGAACTCGTCAAAGAGATTCAGGAAGTACACATTCCGATTAGTCGAGGGGAATGGCCCTTTGAAATCGATAGCGAGGCGTTCAAAGAGCCGAGAAGCCTTGACCAGGTGAGCCCTGTCTGGTCTATAGAAGTGCGGTTCGCACTCCGCACAGATTGGGCAATCCCTGGTGATGGCTTTTACGTCCTCAGTGGAGAAAGGCAGATTTCGGGCTTTGACGTAGTGGGCGAGCCGGGTGACCCCCGGGAGGCAGAGGTCATTGTGATGGCTTTCAGGCGGTCCTTTTGCGCGCTGGCGCACATACCGCAGGACAGAGCATCTGGGGGCTCGTTGAGCTTCCCCGGTCGATACATAATATCGTATTTGTAGGATTGTATCATTTTTTATTTTGCCCCTTTGAGAGTTGTCAAACATGAAGGCAATCGATCTTGGTCGGTGATAAGGGTGAACCTTCTACCTGCGAGGTAGTGCCTCCAGTGTCGTATAGCCTCCACAATGGCTTGTGCTTCCTTTTCGACCGAGGAGTGTCGAAGTTCCGAAGCGGAGAGGGTTCGGGAGAAAAAGGCGACTGGTCTCCCTGCCTGATTCAATGTGGCTGCGAGAGCGACCGCTGAGGCATTGCTCTCTACCTGGAAGGGGACGGATTCATCCACCGCCCGCATGGCCGCTTTGGCGATGTCCTCCTTGATCCGAGTGAAGGCCTGACGAGCCTCATCCGATAGAGGGAAGAGTGTGGCCTTAAAGAGTGGGCGGGCTTTGTCCGCATATCGAGGGACCCACTGGGCATAATACGAGAAGAATCCCAGGCACCTTTTAAGGGCCCTGGGACAATGAGGGAGAGGGAGTTCTAAGAGGGGGCGCATACGGTCCGGGTCGGGGCCCAGGACTCCGTTTTCCGCGACATAGCCGAGAATGGCTAGTCTGGTCTTGCGGAAAACGAATTTCTCCGTGTTGTAAGTGAGGTTAAGTTTCTGGGCCATCTGGAGAAATCGATGGAGGTTAGCATCATGGTCCTGCTGGTCATAGCCGCAGATGGTGACGTTATCCAAGTACAGAAACATGGCCCGCAGCCCGTACTGGTCCACCATTCGGTCCATTGCTCGTTGGAACACCGAGACCCCATTCGTGACGCCAAAGGGAACCCGGAGGAAATGGAAGAGGCGGCCATCGGCCTCGAACGCCGTGTAGTGGCGGTCCTCCGGGCGGATTGGGAGCTGGTGGTATGCAGACTTTCAGATCCACCGTGGAGAAAATACGATACTGGGCGATCTGATTCACCATGTCTGCAATCCTGGGGAGGGGGTACGCATCGAGGAGTGTGAACCGATTAATGGTCTGACTATAGTCCACTACCATTCGGAATTTTTCCCCGGTCTTGATGACCACCACCTGAGCTCTCCAGGGTGTATCGCCTGCTGCGGGTGGCTACGGGTTTACAGTCCGGAGTGAGATTGGCAAAGAGTGGAGGGGGGGGGAGATTCTTAGCGTCGCTAGACTGCAGATAGTGAGTGGGGGTAGGGGTCCGTCGAAGCTGAGTGTGAGACTTTTGAAATTACACTGGAAATCGAGTCCCAGTAAGAGTGGGGCGCAGAGTTCGGGCAAGACGTATAGCTGAAAATTCGAGTAGCTAGCGCCTTGGATCATTAGAGTCGCGACGGTGCTCCCTTGGAGGTGAACAGAGTGGGAGCCCAAAGCGAGGTAGATAGTTTGCCGTGCAGGAAAAACAGGGAGAGAACAGCATCTTACCAGATCTGGGTGTACGAAGCTCTCGGTGCTCCCGGAGTCGAAGAGGCACGGTGTACTGTACCCGTTGATTTTAACGGTCATCATCAAGCTGCGTAGGTGTTTCGGATGCGACTGGTCCAACGTGACCGCGTTGAGTTGCGGGTAGTCGGCGGCTCGATCAGCTGTGCTGGAGTGGCCCCGTGATGACTGTCCGCTGAGGTCGCAGTCTTCGATTTGAGTTTCTGAATTTGGAGAGGATGGAGCCCAAGATGGCCGCCCCCATGGATCGCACGTAGCGGGCGGCGAGGAAGATGGCGTCCAAGATGGTGGCCCCCATGGGTCGCACGTGGCGGTTGGGGGCGGAGTCGGAGTACAGGCCGCAGCGTTACGGGGCCTGCTGGCCTGCGAGTTCGGGGTGCGAGTGCTCTGGGCTGCGGGAGAGTTTGGAGAGGGGGATTTCTTCGCCAGGCAGACCCGGGCATAGTGTCCTTTGCGACCGCAGCTGCTGCAGGTCGCGTTGCGGGCTGGGCAGTGCTGCCACGGGTGCTTGTGCTGTCCACAAAAGTGGCACGCTGGTGGCTGGGTGGCCGCACGGCGCAGGCCTGGGGCAGTCGCTGGTCGGCTTCCCATGACGGAGTCGTGGGATCCGCAGGGAACGAGGTGAGGCTGCGGAACGAGACCTCCATAGTAGTGGCGAGTTCTACAGTGTCTTCTAAATTTTGGGCCCCCTTCTCAAGCAACCGCTGGCACACGTAGTTGGACCTAAGGCCTGCAACGAATACATCTAGGACAGCGAGTTCCCTGTGTTCGGTAGCAGTTACAGATTGATAATTACAGTCCCGGGATAAGGTTTTTAGATCGCGCAGGAATTCTTCTAGTGATTCTGTGGGGCGCTGGCGGCGAGTCGTAAAAATGTGGCGCACGTAGACCTCATTGACGGGCCTCACGTACATTCTGTCGAGCAGGGCCAGGGCCTCCGTATATGAGTTGGTACAATTAAGTTGAGTAGAGATACAATGGCTCACCCTTGCATGCAGTATGCTGAGTTTCTGCTCCTCTGTAGTTTCTGTAGTGCTTGCTTCAGTCAGGTAGGCCTTGAAACATCTGAGCAAGTGTGAACAGATTTATTTCGCCTCTGCATCCTATGGGTCGAGTTCCAGTCGATCAGGTTTGACGGCTGATTCCATAGTCGTTTCTTACTGTTTCTTAAGACGATTAAGTTGATGAGACCATCAATTCACACGACACGTGGTTAGAAGTGAACAGTGGCTTTAATCATCTTACAACAGAGCTTGCCTGTGACGGGATGAACTCGAGATGAACTGGCAGCAGGCTCACAGCACTGATCTTTATACTTCCGGCTGGGGGAGGAGCCGTGGGTGGAGCCATGGGCGGAGCCATGGGCGGAGCCAAGGGTGAAGCCCAGTACAAACTCCTCATCTCCCCCTATGGGCAGGGCTGCGCGATTACACACAATCCAGTACAGAGTACAGGCTCAATACATGTGGCACAATGCAGTGTGAATTACTGAGGTTTATAATTCACCACACACTATGCTACCGTGCTGCCCCTGCTGTCAAGGGACCGGAGAATTGTGATTTGGCATGAAACCCGCGCATGCCACAATTTCGGTATCAAAACCGACTCTCTGCCCAATCGCATTTCCCAATTCCGGTGTCAGCTGACGGAGAATACCGCCTCTGGTTTTTGTTGACGGATCATTCGAATAAAAATGGCGACCTGACTAAAGCTTTTGACTCAGTAAATCATGAGACTCTGTGGATTGTGCTCTGAAGATTTGGATGTTCACAAAAATTCATCACAAACCTGCAATTTCTCCATTATGATCTGACTGCAACTGTCTGGCGGAGAGATCTGAAGCAGACATCAACATAAGCTGGTCAAGGGGCAAACAAGGCTGTGTGACAGCTGCCATACTATTCACAAGCCACCCGACAATGGCTATTCACCTCATGAAAGATCAACTGCCCTCTGATGTTGAGTATTAAATACCATCTAGATGGAAAACTCTTCGAACTCAGTTGCCTTGATGCCAAAACTAAACTGACCACCGGAGATACGCATCATCTACACTCTGCCAAGAAGTGCAGTGTTGTTGTTCACTCTGCTCCAGATCTGTCAGCCACTCTCCTCAATTCTGCTAACAAGAAACTTAGTCTTTCCTTGAACCTTGCCAACACAAAACTCATTGATCAACCCACATCTGGCCAGTCAAATATTCCATCTGCCACATAGGCTGAAGGAATATGCTGTGGCCCTCCCCTTAGCAGCCATTTCTCTCAAAAGACGACTGGAAATGGAGATTCAACAGTGGATCAAATGTGCCAGCTCAGCCCTCTACAAAATACGCAAATGGCTGTTTGACAAAAAAGACCTATGCAGGTCAACAAAAGTCCAAGGGCAGGATTTTCCACCCATCCCCTCCCCCAACAGCGTATTTTCCGGTAGCGGAAATGGCGATCCAGTGGCCGGTGGTGGGATCGTACAGGCCCGCCAATGGCTAGAGGGTTCTGCATGCCGCCAGATCCTGCAACGCCAGGAACGGTTGGAAATTCTTGACACGAGAGTACATAGCAATTGGCGGCACTACAATTCTGTACTGCAGTGAGGCCTGATCTATGTATAAATTACATGTAAGAGACTGAGTAAAATTCCTTCTACAATGCCTCCACTGCAAATTCAGATTCAAAGTGAGGACTGTTCAACCGACACTAGTATCCTTCCTAAAGCCAGATCCACAAACATTCCGGCAGAACTCCTGCAAAATCAAATATGATGGGCTAGACACTATCTGGATGGCTACAAATCCTGCCAGGTTCTGTTTTCTCATCTCTCAAATGGCCAACATTCCAGGGGAGGACAAAGAAAATGCTTCAAAGACACACTGAAGCCCTCCTTGAAGTGCAACAGAACTGACAGTAATAATTAGGAGGCGCTCACTACCAATCATTCAAACAACATCCATCAAATTGCATCACGCTTTGAGTCGCAACACCTTAATGAGGAAGCACATTGAATGAGGTGGCATTGAAGGAAAGATATTGAAGAAAATCCTGCACTCCAAATCCCTCCACCTCCTCGGACATCTTGCTCCATGTGTCCAAAAATCCGTGGGTTGAGAATTGGCCTGCTCAGTCACATGAAGCCCCTATACCAGAAACTTGTGATGACATCCTGAGATCAAGGGACAGCTGCTGCAGGCTATATTTCACTGTCTCTCATTGTAAAAATAGATATTCTAGACTAAAAAATACAATGAAGTAGAATAGAAACACAACTATTTGCAATTCATCCAGTTTCTGGCATTAAGTGATTACTTTGGTGACAGTAATATCAACACCCTTGGCCTCAATGGTTAATTAGTGCATTACAGGCAGTAATTGCCTGAAAAATCCCTGAACTCTGATGTATGTCTCATAAACACATGCTGACTTTTTCACTTCTATACTTGACTTGAACCAACCAGTGCCAAAATAAGTACATTATGTTGATAATAGAATAATGAAAATGACAGCTACAGGGCTCAATTAGCAATTCTATTGTACATAATTGCAAAGAATAGCAATTCTATAGGTTTATGTTCACGCAGATGTTACAGATTTGACAAAGCACATTCAATTCAAGCTAAAAACTGCATTGCAGTGATATTTTGGACTTGCTCTCAGCAACTTCAATTTGTATTCGGATCAGAAATAGTGAGAGTGATTTTTATCTTATGGATGCAAGTGAAGAACGCTGTTATGCACCCTGTTATGCACCTCAGCCCAAGGTGTTATCTCACAATGGACTTGATGAGCCCTTCACTGTTGCTTGTTTCCATATTTGAGTTTTGGAACGAAACCAAGTTCAGAAGAAAATGCCAATTATGAAAATGTTAATGCAAGCGCAGGTTAGAGATTCATAAATGAACACAGACAGTCGTCTAAAATATGAGAACCGAAAAAGACATCAACCTTCAGTTATCCAAAGAAAATCTTTACTAAAGCCATTTCCTCATTTTCCAGAGCATTCAGCTAGATCAGTCGATGACATATTTAATGAATATTTGTTTGCGCCTTGTGGAATGTAAAAGAAATTCGAAGGATTCTAAATTTTAGATGCGAAACTGAAGAAAATAATTTCAAGTCCCCCCTCCCACAAAGCAAACTGTTATGAATAATCACATTTAAAAAGTTCACCCAATCTCTTCATTATAAATTTATTATGAAGCTAGCCATTGACACCACATACAGCAACAAAATTAATGTTAAAGCTCTCGCGAGCTGGACGGTTCTCATTATTAGTATTCAAGTGGCTTAAAGTTTCAGTAAATAATTACATGACCTGAGGAAACATTGGATATTAGTGGAAGGTCTCCGAATCTTAAAGATTAGCTCACGGTAATGCATAAAAGGCGATTAGATCTATTTGCAATTTAATGATTGTTAAGTTAGATTTAAAAAGTAAAAGGAATGATACCATTCTGCATAACTCCTTAGAAACAATATTTAACATAGGGCAGAATTTTACACTCCTCCTAAGGTTCTGAGGTGGGGTGGGCAGTGTAAAATTGCAAGGATGGAATTCCCTCCAGGATCCACGCCTGGCCTGACCAAGATCCAATTTCAAGGTGGGGGTGGGGGCAGGATCTCAATTTTTTAATTAACAGGCATGGGTCAGAACAGGGTGAGACACTGAGAAATTGGTGAAATGCTATTTAAGACGGGAAGTAGTTGGGCACCTCAATCCGAAGGCTTCTTCAGATAAGGGACGTCCTCCCCTCCAGGACCTGGGACCTGCAAACCTCCATTATCTACTGGTCTATCCCCCAATGCTGAGACCGACCCCCCACTCCCACCACCATCAACCCTCCAGGGCATCCCTTCCCTTCCTGGCCCGGGATACCCGGCACGTACCTGAAGTGCAGTTGCAGGACTTTGTTTCTGGAGGAGAATTGCAGTACATCTTCTGGCTGCCGACAGCTCTCCAAGGTGGGACTTCCTTCCAAGAAGTGGGGGAGGTCACACCTACTGCCAATCAGAGGTTAAATGAGCGTGATATGGAGGTGCCGGCATTGGACTGGTGTGACACACCAGGTTAAAGTCCAACAGGTTTATTTGGAATCACTAGCTTTCAGAGTGCAGCTCCTTCATCAGTTGAATGAAGAGATGGGTTCCACAAACACAGCCTTTGCAGGTAATTAAGTCTTTATAAGTCCAGATGGTGCGACTGGAGAGAGGGATAATCACAGGTTAAAGAGGTGTGATGGTCTCATAAGTCCAGGGCAGACGGTGTGGGGTGAATGTAGTGAGATATGAATCCAAGGCCCCGGTTGAGGCCATACTTAAATGAGTGTGAAATGGCAGTGGGCCTGTTAACATTGACAGGTACAGGTTACGTTCTGACTCTCAAGATGGCGAGCATCAAGCTCTCGGCACACTGAAGGTTCTGCCCTTTTTTTTAAATTTAGAGTACCCAATTCATTTTTTCCAATTGAGGGGTAATTTAGCTTGGCCAATCCACCTACCCTGCACATCTTTGGGTTGTGGGGAAAAACCCACATAAACACGGGGAGAATGTGCAAACTCCACACAGACAGTGACCCAGAGCCGGGATCGAACTTGGGACCTCGGCGCTGTGAGGCCGCAATGTGAACCACTGCACCACCATGCTGCCCTGCCCATTATTTCTGTTGTATTCCAAGTTTATCATTGTCTCTTCTCCCTGTAAGTGTGAAATATTGTACTTGTTTTCATCTTTGAGGCTTCTGGTAGGTTCTGAGGCATCTCCATACAATTAGGGGTAGAAGAATAAATCAGTATTTTCATTGTATCAGTCTATTTCCTTGTTGTTAATTTTCTGACTGTTCTCATATAAGTAGTCCAGAGTCAATCCAGAGAAGATTCACGCATTTGATCCCGGGTATGGAAGGATTTTCTTCTGAGGAGTGTTTGAGCAGATTGCAGCTGTACACACTGGAGTTGAGAAGAATGAGAGGTGGCCTTATTGAGACATATAGGATTCTCAGGGGGCTTGGCAGGGTAGATGTTGAGAGATTGTTTTCCCTTGTGAGACAGTGCAGGACCAGATGGCATAATCTCAGAGTAAAGGGTCGCACATTTAAGACAGAGATGGGGAGGAACATCTTTTCTCAGAGGGTAGTAAATCGATGGAATGTTTTACCGTAGAGGTCTATCGAGGCTGGGTCGTATTTTCAAAGCTGAGATAGACAGATTTTTAATCAGGAAGGGAAATCAAGAGTGATGGGGATAAGACGGGAAAGTAGAGTTAGGGATTATCACATCAGATCAATCATGGTTTCATTGAATGGCAGAGCAGGTTGGATCAAATAGCTTACTTCTGCTCCTATGTCTTATGGTCATATAGTTATGCAGTTACGTAGTATTGGGTGTCCACAATTTGTGAGATCAATGGGCCAGATCTCACTGGCAAATAAGCGTTTGTTAGACTTGCGTTTGCCGTTAGACTTTCTCCGGACCTTTGCATGGCCAATGCTGTCAGCCAATCATCCAAAAAGTGCAGCACCTTTTACATGGAATCTGGAACCTGCGTGGCCAAGGCAAGCAGCAGTCTACCTCCTTATCCAATCAGATTGAAGAAATTTTAATGAGAGGTGCAAAGGCTAAATCATGAAGTATCAGAATATTAAATTTTTTAAAATATAATTTCAGAGTACCCAATTATTTTCTTCCATTATCTGCTGTAAGTTTAAAGGTCCAGCCAGTTTAAATATGCTCAATGAGCCGGGAAGAAGGTGAATGTACAAGGTAAGGGGGTAGCATTTGGGGAGGAAGGGAGGGGGTGCAGGTCAAGCATTGACAGGTGGTAGGTTATGCCTTGGCAAGGGGATCAGGTCTGTGGGGTGGGTTGTGGATGGGAGAAAGAGTTGGGCATCAAGTTTGACGGTGGTGGGGGGTATCAGACCTTTGTTCGGGGAGAGTCCCCATGGGAGTGAGGGAAAGGAGTCCAATAGAGGGGGGTATTCAGG
The DNA here is from genome assembly GCF_902713615.1 of Scyliorhinus canicula. Taxonomy (NCBI): domain Eukaryota; kingdom Metazoa; phylum Chordata; class Chondrichthyes; order Carcharhiniformes; family Scyliorhinidae; genus Scyliorhinus; species Scyliorhinus canicula. The sequence continues at coordinate 145,214,820 of NC_052151.1, read as the reverse complement.
AGATGAAGAGGTGTTCCATAGGAGGGAAACCTGCAGAGATGTGGAGTCCCCATGGGGGGGTACAATTGGGCAGTGGGAGAGTCCCTTTTAGGTTCAAGGGTGTTCGGGGAGTCTCATGGGGGCCGGCGTAGATCTGTGGAATAGTTACCCAGAGGTTAGAAGTGACTTTAATTCTTTTAGCTTTTCCTGGTTAACTATTGATGGAACTCAGTCTGAATCATTCGAAGTTTGCGATTGAAATCACATTTCTAGGTGCTTCCCAGTTTAGGGCAATTTTCCATTGGAAGTTTGCTCTTCCCAGGACTTTGACGTGCAACCCTTTCCTCGGAACATCAGGAGAGGAGGTTTGTGTGGGTGGGGAGACCCCGAGTTACTCTGCCCAAGATCGGTGAAGTTACAACCCGTTGTGTGCTGTTAGCAAACACAGCGCCAACGTTGGACAAGGGTGAAGGCTGGAAATGGGTTAGAGTGGAAGGATGGAGCAAAGACAGCCCAGGAAGGGTAGGGACTGTCCGGGGAAGGGGCTGGAAAATGTCAGGAGTGGCATTGGGGGGGGGAGCTCAGGGTCAGAGCCTTGAGTCAGATAGGAAGAACTTACCTGTATACTCACTCTGGAAATGTTAAACGGTTTAATACCTGGTTCAACAGCCGGGTCAATCAATCCACCATCGCAGTCGATCCCCCATCCCCTCCCCTGAACACCCAACTACCCCCGACCAGACTCGACTACCAACTGACTAACTACACCCAATGCACTCATTCCACTCACACATCTACCCACCTAAGCAACCATACCCATCTACCCACCTCACCCACTTACCCATTCACTCACTCACTCCCTCAATCATTGATTGAAGCTTGAGATTTTAAAAACTTACCTAAATATGGCAGCTCCTGTCATTGCCCTGAACTGGGAACCACCCAGAAATGAGACTTCAATCGCAAACTTCAAATGATTCAGACTTAGTTCCATCAGTAGTTCATCAGGAAAAGCTAAAAAAATTAAAGTCACTTCTAACCTGTGGGTAACTGTTATACAGATCTACACCGGCCCCACGAGACTCCACAAACACCCGTGAACCCAAAAGGGACTCTCCCACTGCCCAATTGCACCCCCCACGGGGACTCCACATCCCCACAGGTTTCCCTCCTATGGAATACCCCCTCACCTCCTGAATACCCCCCTCTACTGGACTCTTTCCCCCGACTCTCTTAGAGACTGAGGAAAGAAACTCTAATGCCTGTAATTTCATCAGCACAATCCTTCCTAATGCCAATCAGCCGGAATGTTGGGATGAACCCAGAATTGAATGGGGCATTCCCTACCAACAGCATTGATTCATAATTACCCATAACATGTAAGGTTATTATTGGTGAATTAAATACTATCATAATGGAAAAATGCTAAAAGTTCCGATGAAATTGCACAAAACCTATGGCTGCTTGTAATAGTTTCTGTATTAATGGGCATTCATTTTTTTTCTCTTTGAGCTTTCCTCAATTTCCAGAATCAGCGAGAAAACCTTAATGGCACTAGTGGTACAGGGAATTACAGATACTGCCTGAGTCAGGCCACGTGCCCAGCATTGACACAGCATTGCATTCCCCAGTCAATGTTCTCAGCACTGACATTGCATTATAAATTGACCTAATTAAGTAAAGCTATGTAATTACATTTAAAATCTTTTTGAATATGTGTACTCCAAAAATCAACACATTTACTAATAAATTTAAATAGTAATGAGAAAAGTAATAGCATAGTTATAAAAATAATAATAAATAAAACAATAGCATGGATACAGCAGTTCAAGAAGGCAGCACACAATCACCTCACTTCAAGGGCAGTTAGGGGTGGGCAATAAATGTTGGCCTAGCCAGCGATGCCCACATCCCACAAATAAATAATGAAAATTAATATTTAGCGTTGTCAGTGTGCTGTCTTCTGCTGAGTAATGACCAATAGTACATAAGCTTCAGGTGATAAGGTACAACTTGCTCTTCACTTATTGGGCACTCTGGTTATAATAAGCTACAGAGGTCTACAGAATACTTTGTGATTGACAGCAGTGTTCATAACATACCCACAGTTACCAATAATGCTCCTCTGCTGATGGTCACATTTCCTTCATGGAGATAGCCACGATGCTTTATCCATTTGGCTCTGATGACTCATTGGCCTTACTTTCACACCCTCTTCTTGGTTACTTGCGTGCACTAAATCAATCCAGCCCACCTTGCAATAGCACGATTACTTCTTAATGACTGTAATAAATCATCGGTAAAATGATTTCTGGTCATGTCAGTTTAGCTATCCTTGCACATGACTCCGTATCACCGGTGTTTTCTGAACAAGATAGATAATTTGGCACTCATATTTCTGGTAAAATGCTGTGATTATGAGTAGGTGGGAACATTAGAAGTTTAGAGTGCAGAAGGAGAACATTCACTCTCCTGTACAATTAATAAATTCAGGATCGAGCATTTTTAACATGACACTACAAGGAGTTGTGCGAGTCCCTTTCAGAGTCTCACTTAGGTTCAGCGCCGTACTCCCTAACAGGAATGAGCAACTATGACAAGTAATGCGTTAAAACAACAATTTTAGTGAATACTCAATTACCATTATAATAATAACAATAATGATTTAACAATTGTAATTGATAATACAAAAATGAGTAAAGAGAAAGAAAAATAATTTTATTGAAAGGAGAAAATACTTTATGTATATATATCAAAAGAAAAACGAAACAGATTTTTGTTAAAGTGCGAACAAAAACCCCAAATTGGTCTTTTGCATGACAGCTCCCCATAACTGACACCTGCATTACCATGCCTTTCCTATGTTTATTACCAAGTTGCTGAGTAAATGTCAAGTCTGCTTTCCCCTTTGAGGGGAAGAGCTGACTGATGGTGATTTAACCGGATGTGCAGCACACCTCAGGCAAGGGGCAAGGTTGAGAAGACAGGGCTTCATGAATAACCTCAGCCAGAACAGGAATTGAACCTGCACTGCTGGCTGCGCTCTGCATTATGAACCAGCTGTCTAACCAAGTGAGCTAGTAAACTTATGGTGGGTGTGCAATAAGATGAATTACACCCTTCTTCCTTTTTTTCGGTGGTGACTAAAAGAAGCAAAATACTGAAGATGCTGGAATCTGAAACAAGAACAGTGGATGTTGTTAAAAACTCAACGGGTCTGGCAGCATCTGTAAGGAGAGAAAGCAGAGTTGTCGTTTCGCGTCCTTTTGGCCCGTCATCAGAACTAAAGAGCCTCCTTGATTGAAGTGCTCATATGGCCCCCAGAGAAGGCACTTTGCACCTCAGGCATGGCATATTTCACGTGGGGAAGAAAAACATTTTCAAAGTGACTAAAGATTGTGATCTGGATTGTGCCGTCAGGCCGAAAGGAATCACTAGCTATTTTCGTGCCGAAAATGGCATTTTGTCTTTTTTTTTTCCGGAAAATTTCACCCAAGTTGTGGGAAAACACTAAATTACTGATTATCATTGATTAATTAATCAAATGCACAATCATATCTGGGATAAGATCAATATCTTTCAAGTAATATTTAATACAAAATGACTTTAAATATTCACTGTAGGCTTAAAATCAAGAGCAAAGTAGAAATAGAGCGCACTATTCAATATTTTCTAAGTGGCATTTTGGCGCGCTTTGAAGGGTATTCCTCGGTAGTCACGTTGGCAAAATCATGGCCCGCGTTTGTTGGCACTTAGTGCTGAAAATGAGCCCCCACCAGCCTCGCCATTACTCGTTGCCTTAGCATCTGACTCGCCGGACTCTTGCCTCACAAGGGGGAGCTGCTTTTAAGTGCTCTATCACCACTCACTGCAAAGCATGGCAGCACGCAGACCAGCTTCTCGCTTTAGTGGTGCCGACTTGGCCAGGCTTCACGACGCTGTGAATGAGAGACTGGGCATCCTGTTCTCCTGAAAGGGTCAGAGGATACCAACAGGGTCAGCAATGCTGCCTGCAAGGTCGCAGCAGTGGCTGTCAGTTCGGGCAGTATGACCAGGAGGGCCACTGTCCAATGTTGGAAGAAGACAAATGACCTTCACCGAGCTGCAAAGGTAAGTTACCACCTCTCTCCTGGCATCAGTTCCACCTGTCACCCTTCAAATTTCTACCTTCTCCCCGCCACCCAAAATCACAGGCCGACATCTCGCCCCCTTCCCACTTCCAGCCTTCGTGCTTGCGTTTCAGAACTCCTAGCACACACCAAGACAATCTCTACATGTCCAGGTGCATTGCCCACACATGTAACCTAATATAGGCCGTCCCTAACACATCAAGCATGTGGCTCACAATGCCCTCTCTTTGTCCCCACAGGAGAAGATAGCCCATAATAAGCAGGAAAGGGCCATGACGGAGGTGAGGGGTTGGGGGGTGTTGGTTGGGATGCCAGAGGTCCGTGTCCTCACTCCCTATGAGGAACAAAGCCCCGGGATCATGCGATTGACCAAGGAGAGAGCAGTCACCAACAGCGAAGTCACCACAGAGGTGAGGATCCACTGCCCCTTCACCCAGGTGACATGTTTCAAGTGAGTAGTTCATGTCAGACAAAATGATCCTTTCCTCTCACTGTCCACATATCCACTGTCTCACAGGGCGTGTATAAATCAGCTCAACTTACTAAAAAGCCTTTACGGAAAAGCCACAGGCAAAACCCCATGTTTCTGCCCAAACATTCCTCAATTCAACCCAACCCCCAACAGGATTTGGTTATTATCCTTAAATTACTTTTAAAATCTCAACCCCAATATCTCCTAGATTTGGCTCATCACTTATAATTCGCCGCAAGGTTCATCCTTCCAGCGTAAGTTGTTGGTCCACAAGTCCGGTTGACCATTCCTGACCCGCCTTCTTGAATACAGTCCAGTGCCTTCAGGCTACTATCAACACAATATGGCTGAAAGTATTTAAAATCCCCAACATGGCTGGTCTGCCTATTGCTGAAAGTAGGCCAGAGTCAAGGTGACCAGCCCTGCCCTTCTTTCAACTGCTGTGCCAGTCATTTTGATCTTGGCCTTTTTATGATTATTCTTATTGGAGTATCAAAAATACATTTCCTGAAGACATTCTACTGAATGATGAAAGTATTTCCTGAAGTAATCCTATGGGATGGTCAGTGCTTAACACTTTTTAATCTCTTCAATCTGTTACATACCTTGGTTCAGACAGACCCATTCGGCACTGATGTTGTTTCCATAACCAAAAGAATGGACTCCATTAAAGTGAGACATCTCTAGCTCCTGGACCGATATGCATGTAAAACGCTCATCTCCTTCTTGACATTTGTGGAGACTGTTGTGTGTTACCTGTTGTCTGGGGCCATTTATAACAATGCTTCTTAATTAAGTTACGTTGTGCCACGGTTATGATAATGTCCCAAAGTCCTGTCAAAGTATAAGGTCTGCTTCGATATTGGAACATTTGAAATTGAATCCTGACAGTATAGCCTGTGTGTTTTCGTGCTTAGATTTGGCCTTTCTATTTGCAATACTCGTGTTGATGGGTTTTGGGGTTATTTAATATTTCTTGAAGTCCAGTTTGAATGGACTCTGGTGCCACAGCCAGTAGCATCGTGTGTTTGGCTACAGATAGCGAGCTCAGAGTTAGTCAATTAGGATGCCGCCACATAGAAGCCACTGCCAGCAAGTGTGGATTAGGTCCCCCTATTTGGTCCCAATCTCGGGATCCTGAAGTACATCGGAAAATTGTGCTCATTGTGTTTTGATGCTGTTTTTTATCCATGAACCTATGCTTTACTAAATATCAATATTTGTTGCCCGCTTAGCATTGCTGCCTCACGGCGCCGGCCCTGGCTCTGGGTCACTGTCTGTGTGGAGTTTGCACATTCTCCCCGTGTTTGCGTGGGTTTCGCCCACACAACCCAAAGATGTGCTGGCTAGGTGGATTGGCCACGCTAAATTGCCCCTTAATTGGAAAAAAGGAATTGGGCATGCTAAATTCTTAAAAAATATATATTTGTTCCCCTCCACCTGACTGCAGTCTTTCCTGCACTAGAGTACACTGTTTATTGGTTTGATCATCCGCAAATCACCCAGTTATTTTCACTTAGTTCTCCTTCAGGCTGTACTTGTTCCTTTTTCTGAATTGAATCCATATTTTGTCGCAGCACAGTTTCTCTCTATAGTGTGCAAATATCTTAATTGCTATGTTCCTCTTGAAAGGCTAAATGGAAGAATGTAACATTCACCCCAGCTACTGTAAACTCAATTCTTCTTATTTATACACCTCCTTTTCTTTCTGCCTGAATCCCAGTCCAAGTGTAAAGGGTTGTTTCTTATCCCGTTCACAAGCATCCACCGATTGGACAAAGCTTATGAATCCTCTTCATTCTTCCACATCCCATTAGATATTGTCATAATATACACACAAGTATATGATGGTGCATAGACAGACACTGACTGACACACTGAAAGACCAATCAACACACAGAACACAGCAGCCAATCACCAGACAGGATACGGCCACTATAAAGCCAGAGGGCACTAGTTTTCCCGTTCTCTCGGGATGCAGCCTCTGAGACAGCCAGAGCCCGTGATCAGCAACACGGACATCCACCATGTGCTAGCAGGATAGTCTGGTCAGGTTAGCCTCAGGTCTCCAGTCAACCTAACATAGTGTCAACCCACAGTACAAGTATGTTTAACAGCTCATAGTTAAATAAAATAGAGTTGTACTTCTACACGTGTTGGTAGCCTGTCTCTCTCACTGCTCTGGTAAATGCAGTCCTCGCAGACACAGCATACCCAACACATCATGGTACAGTACGTGATGGTAGAGTTTGATTGACCAACCCTGGGATTACCTGCCTTCGATCAGCGATCAGCCATCCGGTAGTATGGACGGCTTCCGCCCTCCCCCGCCGCTTCACATCACCGACAACCTCGTTTCCAACTGGAAGATTTTTAGACAGAAGTTTCAACTGTACCTCGAAGCCACCGACCTGGAAGCTGCCTCAGATGTCAGGAAGATTGCTCTCTTTCTCCCCACGGCTGGGGACCACGCCATCCACATTTTTAACTCCCTCACATTCGCTGAAGGTGAGGACAAGTCCAATTTCAAGACAGTCCTGCTCAAATTCGACAGCCACTGTGACAGCAAAGTCAACAAAGGTTTTGAACGCTACATCTTTCAACAGCGTCTGCAGGGTAAGGATGAACCATTTCAATCTTTCCGAACCCATCTTCGCATCCTTGCGCAATCCTGCAATTACGGCTCCACCTCCGATTCAATGATCCGCGACCAGATCGTTTTCGGTGTGCACTCGGACCCCTACGCCAGCAGCTCCTCAAAGTGTAACAGCTCACCCTCACTATAGCCATCGAAACCTGCGTTCTGCATGAGCACCGATACTCGCACATTAAAGCAGCAGAGACGGCACGGCAAGGCCCACACGATGCAGAGCGGGTGCAGGCCTTAAAACAACTCCAGGGCCTGAGCCTGGATGAGGGCAGCCATTTCGCCCACTTTTCCCGGGCTCCTGCGCATGCGCGCAATGACCATGGGGTCGGCGAGGTCGAAGACCGAACTGCGCAGGCGCGCACTACGTACGACCACACCGCGCATGCGCGGTGGCGCACTGAGCGTTCTGACATCATGACGTGCAACAACTGTGGCTCCTCCCACATAAAGCGGCAATGTCCTGCGAAATCTCAATGCTGTCTCCAGTGTGGCAAGCTTGGCCACTATGCAGCCCTGTGCAGGTCTGCTCAAACACCTGCTTCCCGTCGCTCCAACCAGCAGCGCAGGGACGTCCGAACCATACAACAATTGGTCACAGATTCCGACCCTGACATGGTTCCAGACCCTGACACTGAGGATCTCAAATACCAATTCCGGATAGGCATCATCACCAAGCACATTGTGCTTCAAAAGTAAAAGGCCATGCCCTTCCCAGTGATGACCATTGATCCGGACGATGAGTGGTGTGCCACCTTTATGGTCAACCAGAATTCGTCGCCCACCACAGAGCCTGAATTTATGAACTGGCTAAATTCATGGACTGATTGTTTCGTTACCCTGGTTCTTCGTTCGCTCATTTGTACATACTGTTATTTATATCCCGTGTTTTGTTACATACAATCTATCTGCACTAGACACCTTCCCGTGTAAATATGTTAGAATTTTTGTATACAGTCATGTAAATATGCTCACTTGCACTCCACATAGTCAGGCATATTCACATACCACACTATTTATTGCCACGTACACATACTTTTTTCAAAAAGTGAGAGATGTCATAATATACACACAAGTATATGATGGTGCATAGACAGACACTGACTGACACACTGAAAGACCAATCAACACACAGAACACAGCAGCCAATCACCAGACAGGACACGGCCACTATAAAGCCAGAGGGCACTATTTTTCCCGTTCTCTCGGGATGCAGCCTCTGAGACAGCCAGAGCCCGTGATCAGCAATACGAATATCTACCATGTGCTAGCGGTATAGTCTGGTCAGGTTAGCCTCAGGTCTCCAATCAACCTAACATAGGGCGAAATTCTCCCCCCCCCACGACGGGTGGGAGAATAGCGGGAGGGCCTTCCCGACTTTTTTGACGCCCTCCCGCTATTCTCCCGCCCCCCCGCCGAAATCCCGACAAGAATCGCTGCCGCCGTTTTTTTACGGCCGGCAGCGATTCTCAGCTGTTAGAAGGGCCGAAGTCCTAGCCCTTTACGACCTTTTTACGAACGGCAAACACACCTGGTCCTGCCGTTCGTAAAAACGTCGTGACAAACTCGCAAAAAATAACCATGGCACCGATTGGCACGGCAGTACCACGGCCTTGCCAAGGGTGCCATGGGCCCGCGATCGGTGGGCACCGATCGCGGGCAGCGGGCCCGATGCCCGCGCACTATTTGTCCTTCCGCCGCCCCGCAGTATCAATACGCGGGGCGGCTGAGGGGCAACCCGTCCCGCGCATGCGCGGGTTTCGCGCAAAAACGCGATGACGTCACCCGCGCATGCGCGGGTGGAGTCTTCCCACCTGCGCATGCGCGGCTGACGTCATATGACGCGTCAGCCGGCGCTAACTCCGGCAAGCGGGTTTAACGATTTTCGTTAAGCCCGACTTGTCGGAGCCTCCGACGTCGGGCTGCTAGCCCCGACGGGGGACCAGAATCGGTCCCCCGTCGGGAAGGGGCGCGCAGTTTTACGATTTCTCCCGTTTTGGGAGAATTTCGCCCATGGTGTCAACCCACAGTGCAAGTATGTTTAACAGCTCATAGTTAAATGAAATAGAGTTGTACTTCTACAAGTGTTGCTAGCCTGTCTCTCTCACTGCTCTGGTAATCGCAGACCCAGCATACCCAACACATCAGATATTACTTCTATTGGTGGAATTTCAAGATAGATATAAAAGGCATAGCTTGACAGTAACAGGCCTAAAGTTGCTAACTTACCTTCCTGCTGGTAAAAGATCTGATAGAGATGTTCAAAATCATGGAAGGTCCGGTCAGGGATGAATCCGGGTGGCACGGTAGCACAGTGTTTAGCACTGTTGCTTCACAGCGCCAGGGTCCCAGGTTTGATTCCTAGCTTGGCTCACTGTGCGGAGTCTGCACGTTCTCCCCATGTCTTTGCGAGTTTCCTCCGGGTGCTCCGGTTTGCTCCCACAAGTCCCAAAAGACGTACCGTTAAGTCATTTAGACATTCTGAATTCTCCCTCTGTGTACCCGAACAGGCGCCAGAATGTGGCGACTAGGGGCTTTTCACAGTAACTTCATTGCAGTGTTAATGTAAGCTTACTTGTGACAATAAAGATTATGATGATTATTATTATTATCTCCGTCCTTCTCTAGACTGATCCTGTCTCTGGGCCATATGCCTTCATACATCACTGTGTGTGCTGTATTGTACTCAATCCCACATGTATACATCAGCCCTTTCTACTACAGTCAGCCCGGTCAACAGCCCAGGAGGTAACCACAATGCATCTAGTAGAAGATGTAAAAGAGAATGACCAGCAGTCCAGCCAGTCTCAACCTCTGGCTCCGACAGCAGTCCAGCAGGCCAACACTGCAACCACTGAACAGAAGCTGCTACTCCCAGCCAGCATACCAAAGTTGCAAATGATGTTGTAACCAGATAGTAGCCATCAATTGCTGACAGCAAAACGCAGACTGCTAAGAGTCTTTCTAGTTACAAGAATTCTTAACCTCTGTCACAGCGGACATTGTATAGAGTCACATGACTATGGAAGAAGTGAAAGAAACAACAAGGAGATAAGTAAAATGTTTGTTCACCTCGCACAAGAAAAGAAATAGGCGAAGCACAACCTACCTGAACAACAGCCTAACTGACCAAGCGCAATTCAACATGACAGAATGGATGACTGCCAGTGACTATATACATTAACAATCTGGAAGAAGGATCTGTGGGCACTGTTACTAAGTTTGCAGGTGATACAAAGATATGCAGAGAGACGGGTAGTATTGAGGAAGCAGATGCCGACAAAAGGACTTGGACAGGCTAGGAGAGTAGGCAAAGAAATGGCAGATGGAATACATTGTGGAAAAGTGTGAGGTTATGCACTTTGGTAGGACAAATGGAGGTGTAGTCTATTTTGTAAATGGGAAAAGGCTTAGGAAATCAGAAGTACCAAGGAACTTAGTAGTTCAAGATTCTCTTAAGGTTAACGTACAGGTTCAGTCAGCAGTTAGGAAGGCAAATGCAATGTTAGTATTCATGTCGAGAGGGCTAGAATACAAGACCAGAGATGTACTTCTGAGGCTGTATAAGGCTTTGGTCAGATGTCATTTGGAGTACTGTGAGCAGTTTTGGGCCCTGTATCTAAGAAAAGATGTGCTGGTCTTGGAAAGGGTCCAGAGGAGGTTCACAAGAATGATCCCTGGAATGAAGAGCTTGTCATATGAGGAACAGCTGAGGACTCTGGGTCTGTATTCGTTGGAGTTTAGAAGGATGAGGTGGATCTTATTGAAACTTACTGAAGTATACTGAGAGGCCTAGATAGAGTGGACCTGGGAGGATGTTTTCACTAGTAGGAAAAATGAGAACCCAAGGGCACAGCCTCAGACTGAAGGGACAATCCTTTAAAACTGTGATGAGGAAGAATTTCTTCAGCCATATGGTGGTGATTGCCGCAGAAGGCTGTGGAGGCCATGTCAATGAGTGTGTTAAATACAGAGATAGATAGGTTCTTGATTAATAGGGGAATAAGGGGTTATGGGGAGAAGGCAGGAGAATGGGGATGAGAAACATATCAGCCATGACTTAATGGCAGAGCAGACTCGATGGGACGAATGGTCTAATTCTGCTCCTTTGTCTTATGGTTTTATGATCTTAAAAATAACCAGTTGCCAGAACAACATCCAAACCTAAAGCAAAAAACAGCAGTGACTGGGCCTACGCTGCTCCGAGAGTAGGATTAACGAGATAAGGAAAGATTATGAGTCCTCCATTTTGACTGAATATTTTAATTCAAAGACTTGAAGGAGGGGAGAAGGGTAGTGATGTAAATATGTTATAGTAATTACAATGTAAGACATAAAGTAAACTAAATCACTTAAAGTGCATTGAAAAAATATTTGGGGGGTGCTGCTGAGTCCAGAGATAGCGATCTTTGGTGTGTCAGCCGATCCGGGAGTTCAGGAAGCGAAAGAAGCCGACGTACTGATCTTTGCCTCCCTGGTAGCCCGGAGACGGATCCTTTTAATGTGGAGGGACTCGAAGCCCCCGAGTGGAGAGACCTGGGTTAGTGACATGGCTGGTTTTCTCAGTCTCGAGAAAATAAAGTTTGCCTTGAGATGGTCCATGGCGGGTTTCTCTCGGAGGTGGCAGCCGTTCCTCGACTTTCTTGGGGAGCAGTAAAGGTCAGCAGCAGCACCATCCCTGGGGGGTGGACAACTTTAATTTCATTTTGTTATGTTAATGGTTGCGCACGGTTATGCAAAAATTATGTTTTTGACAAAAGTTTTAAATAAAAATAATTACAAAAAAAAAGAAAAATATTTGTGGAGAGGTGTAGTATCGGGACCTGACACATAGAGGGTCAGTGTGGGACTGAGTACAGTACTGCTCACACAATGTTGTAAGAGAGACATGACCCTAACCCAGGGACAGCCTATTGTAAGACAGAACTGTGTGCACCAGCAAGCATGGAGACAGCTCCGAGCTTGTAACCTTTACTTCACATTTGTAAATAGCTCTGAGTCAGTAAAGGCTTACCTATGATTACGAAGGCTTCTTCAGACCTATTAAACTGCCTACAGCATCCCCGCATCTGCTCTGGATACAATGCATCGCTCCTTTAAGGGGTGCAGGTTACCTTTAACTCATGCTAACCTCTTGCAATTGTGCCTCCCTTGCTGAGGTTGTACCAGTATGCATTAACATCATTAGTGTTGGCTGCACGCTACAATCGTTTAAGTTAGGCGACAACACAAAGTTTGCTTGTGCCCACTTTTCAGGCCCTGTCCAATTTTGCAGCCTTTGAAATCAATGGGTGTCATTCAAAGATTGTAATTGGAAATGTTAGTGATATGAATATATAGTCTAAGTTGTGGAACACAAGGGTTGAGCAGTGTTGATGTGAATTCTGGCCTTGTGGCCTTTGGATACATGAAGCTACTTCTTTAATTACCTTTCAAATTTTACTTATTGTTTGTCTTCTATCATCAGAGTGTCAGGAATGCAGATTGAGTTCATAAAGGATTGTGCTACAGGAGACTCAGATGCTGTAGGGGACTCAGATGCCAACTTTGTGCAGGCGAACACTGACGTATGTGCGTGCATGAATGTGTGTGTGCATGTGTTTGTGTGTGTGACAGAAACTTGAACACAGGGTTGGAAACTTACACCGCGCCCAGATTGTTTAGTGTGACTTACTCAAAGGAATGATAAAGGAGTGTCTGGGGAATCTGTGCCATCATGAATCTAGCTGAGGATGTTCTGCAGGAGTGTGCTGTTCAGGCGAGGCTACCTCTGAGACTTCTGATGGAAAAAGGTTGCTGGTGACTGTGGCTCCTCAACTAAATCAATGGATGTGGGCAAGTGAGAGATCCTACCTACAAGAGGCCAGGTCGGAGAGATTTGGAACTGCATGTGCTGCCTGTGGAGAGTGATTATGATTCCTGTCAAAGGAAAAGTTACAAAATGTGAAATCTTGTGGAGGGAGACAGGAGTTGTGGTAATACCACTGTATATATATGTGTGTGCCTCTATTAGGGGATGTACAATAGTACCGGCTATTACAGGTTTGTCGGTAAGCCCCTGCATAGTTTGTCGGTAAGCCCCTGCCGGCTAGCTCCGCCCACAGGAGCAGTATAAATATCCATGAGGTCTCCTGAGCTGCCATTTTACAGCTCCACTTGAGGTAGTAACATCTCACGGTAATAAAGCCTCTTTTGTACCGTTTCGTGTTTCTGTGTGCAATTGTTAGCGCAACAGGAGTCATTCAGTAAATTTGGTTATTTTTGTTCATGATTCCCCCATGGGGGTGATCACTGTCATAAAAAGTGAGAGCCACAGTCAAATCAGTCACTGGCTGTACTGTCCTCACGCTATTCTGAGACTGAAGGTCAGCTTGCAGTCAATGGCACAGCTCTGTGAACCTTCCTTGGAGAAGCGCAGCTACTGAACACACTGCTGTTACATTAGGTGGAGGGAGAATTATAGCTCTCTGACGACCCTACGTGGATAAGGCCTCTTCCAGAGAGCCCTCCTCGGCTTCACCCCTTTGTGGGCAGCTTGACTTCTTTGTTGCCTCAGCTCCATCTTCCTCTGATGCTGCAGCTCAAAGGGAACTATAGCCCCGTAACCGGGAGCGATTGGTGTGCTCAAAAGCCTTTTATAAGTACATAACTCCTTATCAATGTGCAAAACCACTCTTTATACAATGTCACCAACTCCAAAAATACAAGCAGATAGTGAAAAGCATCATCTGAAAATTAAATTGTGATTGATTTAAATAGCATTGCTGAGGTAGTTCTTTGTGCATGTTACAGAGAGGGGATAGATGGTCAGATGGTTTCACCCTTACCCACTTCCCAACTGACCATGACAAAATGGGTTTTAAGGAAGAAGTGTTTTAACCTCTTGAATGCTGTGACTCTCAAAGACTTTCTCGTATGGTTTTTTAAAAATGAAGAATAAACGTTGATTTCTCCACATGCAAAAATATGAGTGCAACTGCATCCATTATCACAAAACCCACACATACAAGAAAGGGGGATGACAAAAAAGGTCACATGCACTTAGATTTTTTAACAAGTCTGCAAACTCACTATCACTCATGAGTGTTTCATGATGGAAGGCAAAAATGTTGATGATTCTCTTTTCGTTCCCTGAGGAAATGGAGGTTGGAAGTTTCTGGCAACAATTTCATAATGGTTTATTCCTTGCAACAGCAGCGTTCTGGATTTTCTCCAGATGAGATGCTTTTGAGCCTCTGTGGTGAAGATCTGGCTTGGTTCTTCAAATTGGGAGGTAAATGCCTAACCCCACCTCTGTGTCGTTAGTGGATGTGCTACTGTGCTGCATCAGGTATGCTCCCTGCCACCGTGTGTAAATCTGTGGGGTCATTGCACATTCATTTCTGCAGGTATTTGGACAATAGCTGCCGTGAAATGGGGTTGTTTAGTTCACTTGGCTAGACAGCTGGTGCACAATACAGAATAAAGCCAGCAGTGCAGGTTCAATGCAGGTTATTCTTGAAGACCCCACCTTCTTAACCTTGCCCTCGCCTCAGGTTGTGGTGATCCTCAAGTTAAATCATCACCAGCTAGCTCTCCTTCTCAAAGGGGAGAGGATCCTATGGTCATCTGAGACTATGGCAACTTTACATTTACCTTACCTGCTGTTAAATCCACAGCAGAGATCTTTTATATTTTTCTAATATCTTCTCAGGAAATGTTCGAAAAGGTTATTTACAAACAAGCTAACTTATAGCCTTGGAGAGTTTCATGGATATTTGGCAGAAACCTTGGGAAAAAAGTCACCAGACCTCCTGAATCTATCTTGTTTCAAAGTTAATTGTTCATTTATCAATCTGATTTTTAAAAGTAAACCGTCCATTTTTCCATTTCGCTTTGTGGGCGTGGGTGTTACATGTGACTGAATGCATGTTCAACCATGCATGTTTAAATGGGGGAATTAACAAGATAATCGTGGTCTAATATAGAAGATTAGGCACCGAACAGTATCATAAGATTACTGACAATTTTTTTCACAACTGCGGCACACCAACAGGTATGAGTATTGCTGGAAATGGTCTTGAGTGGGCCTCCATTTTTTTTTACCTTAACTGGCTCTCATAGTGCAGAACCCACTGGTGCTGTAGTGCTGAGATTTGAGGCCTAAATGCTCTCATCATGATCTTGTTGCATCGGGAGTCACTTTTTCCATTTTGTGCTGGGTCTGAGTCCCAGAGACTGACTAATCTCCAGAGCAATATGAACGAAACCAGATTTTACTTCTTACTTAGTTGGTAGGAAGTGAACCACTGTCTTAATCCATTACGCTGTCATGAAGTGAATCCTGCTTCATTTTCAACTGACAAGAGTTGCTAACTTAAGAGTATAATCATCTCCTTTGAGATTGGAAGATGTCATGCCCAATAATTTGTCAAAAGATGTTCCATTTTGCACCTGAACACATGCCTGAGCCAGAGTGGTGTTTGTGATACCCACCTTTCTCAAGATTAACTTAGCTTAAATGATTTGGACACTAGCTTTCAGAGCTATTTTGCTCCCTTAATTAGATGAGTAAAGACAATTTTAAAATGAACCTTTGTTAAGGCTGGAGAATGCCGACAATACCACTGAATTATAGAGTTAAATCAAAACATGGTCAAATAAAATGATGATATTCCAGGATACATGAAATCAAAAATAAAATAAAAACAAACATAGTCATAACATTCAATTGATGTGGCTAGAATGCAAACATATTTTCTTGGAATAATTCAGGATCAGCCCGCATCTGAATTGCTTCATTAAAATGATACACAGGTTGTGGACTACACATGAACATTCATGTTGCATGGATGCTGTTATTTTGTAAGAAATCCTTTTTTGAGGCAGCAAATTCTTTATGCTATTGAAAATACAATATCGCAGTTCTGGGGCGGAATTCTCCGACGCCCCGCAGGGCCGGGGAATCACCTGGGGCCGGCGTAAATCCCACCCCCACCGTGGCCGGAATTCTCCGCCAGCCGGGAATCGGCGGGAGCGGGAATCACGCCCCGTCGATCGGCGTGCACCCCGCGGCAATTCTTCAGCCCACGGTGGGCTGAAGTCCCGCCGTTGACAGGCCTCTCCCGCCAACATGGTTTAAACCACCTCTGTGCCGGCGGGATTGGCGGCGCGAACGGGCCCCGGTGTCCTCGGGGGGGTGCTGGGTGTTCGGACCCCGGGGGGGTGCCCCCACGTTGCCTTGGCCCACGATCGGGGCCCACCAATTGGCCGGCGGGCCTGTGCCGTGGGGGCACTCTTTTTGTTCCGTCTCCGCCAGGCCTCCACCATGGCGGAGGCGGAAGAGACCCCCTCCACCTCGCATGCGCCAGTGGTGACGCCAGCAGCCGCTGACGCACCGGCGCATGCGCGGACCGGCGAAGGCCTTTTGGCCAGCTGTTATAGGTGCGGAGAATTCCGCACTTTTGGGGAGGCCCGACACCAGAGTGGTTGGTGCCACTCCGTGGCGTCGGGACCCCCCGCCCCGCCGGGTAGGGGAGAATTTTGCCCCAGAAGTTTAATTCCAATAACAGAAGTTAAACAAAGCAAATCGTAAAGATAGGTAATAATTCAATAAACTTAGAAGTGAGAGAGCTATGCATGCATTAGTATAGGATATCTGGAATCTAAGTTGTGCGATCTGGACAGAATGGACATCAATAACATCATAAAGTCATGAAGAATAGATTCCGATCAATTGGATACATTTTTAATTAAGGGCGTCAAGAGATGTAGATCAAATGCTGGTCAATTTTGAGGTACAAATCAGCCATAATCGAATTAAATGGTGAAATAATAATCTTTTATTAGTGCCACAAGTAGGCTTACATTAACACTGCAATGAAGTTACTGTGAAAATCCCCTAGTCGCCAAATTCCGGTGCCTGTTCAGGTACACTGAGGGAGAATTCAGAATTCTAATGCTAACCTTAGAAGCACGTCTTTCGGGACTTATGGGAGGAAACCGGAGCACCCAGAGGAAACCCATGAAGACACAGGGAGAACGTGCAGACACCGCACAGACATTGACCCATGCCGGGAATTGAACCTGGGACTCTGGCTCTGTGAACCAACAGTGCTAACCACTGTGCTACCAATATGCTCCAAGGGTTGCATGGTCTAAACTGTTCCCACGAACTGGATTTTTAAGTCCTCGTGGCAGTAGGTTGGCAGGCCGTAAAATATAATTGGTGCTGTGCCCACTGCCTAAGTGCCTGCCCAGCTGCAATTTTACCAGCGTGAGGGAGGTGTTGGGCAGACTATGGGTCAGTTCAGATCCATAGCAGGCAGATTAATGACCACTTAAACGCTACATCCACTTCATAAGAACATAAGAACATAAGAACATAAGAACATAAGAACATAAGAACATAAGAACATAAGAACATAAGAACATAAGAACTAGGAGCAGGAGTAGGCCATCTGGCCCCTCGAGCCTGCTCCGCCATTCAATTAGATCATGGCTGATCTTTTGTGGACTCAGCTCCACTTTCCGGCCTGAACACCATAACCCTTAATCCCTTTATTCTTCAAAAAACTATCTATCTTTACCTTAAAAACATGTAATGAAGGAGCCTCAACTGCTTCACTGGGCAAGGAATTCCATAGATTCACAACCCTTTGGGTGAAGAAGTTCCTCCTAAACTCAGTCCTATATCTACATCCCCTTATTTTGAGGCTATGCCCCCTAGTTCTGCTGTCACCCTCCAGTGGAAACAACCTGCCCGCATCTATCCTATCTATTCCCTTCATAATTTTAAATGTTTCTATAAGATCCCCCCTCATCCTTCTAAATTCCAACGAGTACAGTCCCAGTCTACTCAACCTCTCCTCATAATCCAACCCCTTCAACTCTGGGATTAACCTAGTGAATCTCCTCTGCACACCCTCCAGTGCCAGTACGTCCTTTCTCAAGTAAGGAGACCAAAACTGAACACAATACTCCAGGTGTGGCCGCACTAACACCTTATACAATTGCAACATAACCTCCCTAGTCTTAAACTCCATCCCTCTAGCAATGAAGGACAAAATTCCATTTGCCTTCTTAATCACCTGTTGCACTTGTAAACCAACCTTCTGTGACTCATGCACCAGCACACCTAAGTCTCTCTGAACAGCGGCATGCTTTAATATTTTATCGTTTAAATAATAATCCCGTTTGCTGTTATTCCTACCAAAATGGATAACCTCACACTTCCTCTGGGATTAAACAAACGGTGGGAGAGGCGCACACCAAACATCCGGCCTGGCAGGTTTCGCTATGTGGATAGGTGGTGGATAAGGTGAGGGTGCTGCCTCATTAAGGGCTCCTGGGCCCATTCGAGGACCACCCCCAAAATATACCCGCCCCCCCTCACCAGTGCATGACCACCTGACCCTGGCAAGGCATCCAGACTTATCTTCTGTCCCAGCTTCAGTGCAGAAAACATTCCTGCAACAAATCAGAAACAAAACACTACAAACACTGTGAGCGGAACCAAGGGCTACAGGGGCTGGCGCAGAAGAAAGGAGGCCTCGCCAGCCAGAGAGGCCAGCCTGCCAATTGGTGGGCCCCGATCGCGGGCCAGGCCACATCGGAGGCCCCCCCTGGGGTTGGAACTCCCTCACTCCACCCTCCCCAACAGGCCACCCCCCTGACCCTTCCATGCCGAGTTCCCATCGGCTAAGAGCAGGTGTGGATGGTGCCGGGAATCGGTGGGGGAGCCGTGTAGAGCGGCCTCCGTCCGGTGCTACGCCAACCACACCGCTCTGTGAAGAATCGCATGCCGGCTTCAGGGCGTCGGGGCGGCGTAGCGCGATTCACGCCGGTCGTGGGGATTCTCTGGCCGGGCCCCAGGCTCAGAGAATCCCGCCCTGTAAATCTGACACTAGAGCAGAAATTTCTGGAATTACTTAGCAGGTTGGACACCATTGGTGGAGAGAAATGGACTTAACGTTTAAGGGGACAGTTCTGATGAAAGGTCATCGACCTCAAACATTAAAGCTGTGCCTCACCTAGAGGTGTTTCCAACATTTTCTGCTTTTGCTGCTGTCCTTTCTTGCCGGTCTCATTGCAGTACCAACAGTGGCCACCACTACCGGCGGTGCTGCCACTAATACAAAACTGCCAGCCTCTGATTGGCCACAGCTCTAGGAGGTGGGATTACCTGTTGCTGAGGGTCTGAAGTCCCACCTCAAATGGATGCAGGGTGAGCCCACCAGATGGAGGCAGGCTCACACCAGGGCTTTACCCATGTGGGTGGGGCCAGTGGCCCAGGCAGAAAAATCCAGCCTACTTTCCTATCTGACCCTATGGGTGAGATGAGGAAGCTGACTGGTAGGGCACCAGTTCAGGAGTTGGAAATTTCTGGTTACCAGAAATTGCCCAGATCAATAATCTCTCAAATGGTAATGTATAGAAGGACTTTCCAGAAATAATCACAGTAACATCGAATAGTTGCAACACAGAAGAAGGCCATTTGACCCATCGAGTCTGTGTTTCTTCTCGGAAGAAGTAGTTCACTTTGGATTGGATTTGTTTATTGTCACGTGTACCGAGGTACAGTGAAAAGTATTTTTCTGCAAGCAGCTCAACAGATCATTCAGTACATGGGAAGAAAAGGGAATTGAACAGAATTCAAGAAATTCAAGAATTGGAGTCACTCATCCACCTTTTCCCTGTAGCCCTGCACATTTTTCCTTTTCTCACAATAATCCAACGTCCCCTTGAATGACTTGATTGAATCTGTCTCTGACCTCCTCTCAGAGAGCGCAGTCCACATCCTCAACATTGGGCTGGATTCTCCCAAAATGGGACTATGTCCCCACGCCAGCGTAAAAACGCTGGAGTTTTACTGCAGAGATTCCTGTAAAAAAGATGAACTAATTCAATGCCCTGAAGTGGGCTAGCAGGGACCCGGAGTAAATCTCGCAGTTTTAGCTGTGGATACGGGCCACCGCACTTCCAGTTTGGAGTCCGCGCATGCACACGGCGGCAGCCTCCAGTGGCCGCTACGAGCTCCATGGCGGGTTTGGGGCCAGATGCAAAAATGAGACCCCACTCCCGATCAGCCGCTCGCCCGAGCATCTAACTGCGAGGATCTAATCCCCGGCCCCTATAAGGCCCCCCCCCCCCCCCCCCCCCCCCAAGTGTCTGATCCGACTGTCCCCCACCAGGGCGTCTGTGGACTCAGTCCGCAGCCGCCACACCAGCATACCGACCGGCAATAGGTGGTTAGTTCCACGCAGTTGGGAACTCGGCCGGTCGGGAGCAGAGGATTGGCCTCTGTCAACAGGGCCCCAGCCATGCGGCATACTCCGCGATCACGCCTATTTTCGGGTCCCGGACAATCGCCGGACCGGCACCGCGCCCGATTTCGGCATGAAAGTGGATTTTCCACCCCCGCGCCGGCCGCGATTTCGGCACTGGGCTGCGGAGAATCCAGCTTATTAGCTCTATGAAGAACATTTTCTTCATGTTACTCTTTCTTCTGTTACCTCTTATCATGGTAATGATCCAGTTGTGGACCAGTAATATTTTGTTTAAAGTAGATGAAATTTTAAATGCCAGAAACTTGCTGAGAGAATGAATCTACAGCTTTACATGTTTTTAAACAAACAAAATAATTTTTAATGCAAAGTCCATACTACCTACTCTATACGGTATCTTCCAGAATTAACATGAGTCAAGCATGAATTAACGAGCAAACTGTGGTCAAACACAAACCACAAACTCCACGAAATGGCAGACACAATCAAGGCAGATCTCACAGATATTCTCAGCAGCTGACCCATACACCAATGATCACCCTGAGTCATAAAATTCCTTTAAAACTCAGTCTTCCTCGTGAGACATGTCGGCCCTTCGCATTTGATGATATAGCCTCTGATTTCCCCATCCAGCAGCTCCCACCTTGCCTGGAATCCCCCTTGCACCTACCTCAGTGGGTTGTCAGGCATCCAGAATCTATCTCAGAATGCCCCAATGACTGCTTAGCTCCCAGCCGCTCAATCACTTTGTCTGAAACTGTATCCCACATTACTTGCCAGGTTCCCCTACAGGGTCAGTACTCAGGCACAGCTCCAGCTTTCCATTTGTGCTGCTGCCAATCCTCTTCCGCTCCCCGAGCTGATACTGCTCCCGAGATGCACTGAGTAACTGAAAGCTGCTGCTCGTGGGTTCCTCTCAGCCCCAACTCTCAACCATACCGAGCAACTACTGCCCTTCAGCCTCATGCTGCTGCTGTGCCCGCGACAGCTCCAATACTATCACAGCAGCGCTTCTGCCATTTCCATTTGTAAGAGAGTCATCAAGGGGAGAATACATTTGGACTTGATCCTGTATGATAGGGATAACAATTCCCCAACACAAGAGTGGATGAGGTTTTCAGGACCAGTGATCATCATTCACATTACAAGAATTGGAGAAGTTACTAAAATCCAAACAAAATTGCTCAATTTTAAGAGGACCAACTTTGCGTGCTGTAGAAGTCTTACCAGAGTAATTCCTAAGGTCTGAATTTATCTTGGAGAGTAGTGGAACTATGCAGTTTGTCAAAAAGATAAATATCAATGCAGTGGGCCACCTATGTGTACCTATGTAAGTCGAGATACCAAGCTCAGAGGCATCTCTACCTCATGAAAAAGGACTATCAAGCAACTCCAACAAATGGTGGAATTCGCTGTTCGTGAGACTATGGGTGCGATCTTCCGGCCTCGTTCCTCTCGGGCGAAAACGAAACGAGCCCGTGAATAGCAGGAGAGGCAGAAAGCGAAATCCACGCCAAGCCCAAAACAGTCTGTGATGCAACCGGCCCACTCCCCTGGGCGAAATTGGAATCTCGGCATGGTGTGGCGAGAAAACAATTCTGACCACTTAAGCCCAATTTCCATACAATTAACAGGAGCGACCCCATATCCAACACCCTCCTGCCATCCAGAGTTGTCTGGAGTTGGGGTTGAGAGGAACCCGCGAGCAGCAGCTTTCAGTAACTCAGTGCATCTAGGGAGCAGTATCAGCTCCCCAGCAGGTGGTCACGCAGGCTCCGATTAGTGCTCCTTTTGAAAAACGTGAATCTGGCGGAAGGGCTTCTGTGGGGAGCCGAGGAGGTGACAAAGAGCCGGGGGTGCTGAGCTTGCCACCCCAGTGCTCGGCGGGGAATGGGGACACTTGGCTGCGGGTGGGGGACCCTCCACAGAGGTGGGCCGCCATGGAACTGGGGGGGGGGGGGGGGGGGGGCAACCGCTCTCAGCTCCACCATGAAAAACCTTTGGATCATATGTACCCATTCCTGGGGTAACACTTGACCCTGCCTGTGTGTCCCACCGACCACCCATAGCCCCTACCGACTGCCGAGCCTCTGGCTGTGCCGCTGAAGGATATTGCGAATAGAGAATTGGCAATGGTGGTTAAGTGAGCACTTCACACAACCCAAGTGAATTCCCGTGGGTGGGCAGGCCATGCAGCATGTGAGAATGATTACCTAGCATCCCAATAACACTTTGATGCCTGAACACCGCGGGAGGCAACATAACACACGCAGCAGCCAACACTACAGGAGGCAACATCACACAGGCAGCGCCAATATCCGAAAATCCAGTGGATGGAACACAGCTCTGGGATCAGAGGGTGGGTGAGTGTCCACTGGGGGCTCTGAGGTTGGAAGGCCCCGGCTCATTTGTTGCCACATATGCACAACTGTGCCGCCCTGTCCCGTGTGCAAAACCGGAAACGCGGCCTCATCAGAGGGGTGGAACTTGGGGGAGCTGGTGGCCACCATCGCTACTCCATGGGATCGGTACAGGTTGGCACCCAGTGCCCCCTCCTCCCGCTCGGTGCCCTTAGGGTCTTGGGGTTCACCTTGGTACGGAGGGGCAGCTGATTCAAGCCCCGGCAGCCCGCATCATCTGGCTCTGCCAGCCCTGGCTGCTCTCCATGGTCTGCACCATCATGTCTACACCCTCAGTAATGCTCCTCAGTGACTGGAACATACTCTGCAGCGCCATGGCAATGTCCACCTTTAACTGGGACAAGCTGCACAGCACCTCTGCCATTCCCAACTGAGAGCAGGACACATCCCACAGCACCTCATTGAGGTCAGCCTGGTACTGGGTGACATCCCCCAGCGAGTCAGACATTCTGTCAAGACCCTCAGCCATGACCATCACCGACACCTTCACCTTGGACACCTTCACTAATGGTGCCGACGTCATGCACCAGACTCTCCATTGCGGTTGCCACCCTAGCAGGGTTGGCCTCGGTGACTTACATTGACGCCAACATCTCCTGCGCCTGAAGCCTCTGGTGCTCATCCAAATGGCTTTGGATCTGCTGGAGTGACGCTGACATCTCCCTCTGAATATCCTGGCCACCCCCTATCGCCTCCTTCAGCTCCGGGAGGACCTCTTTCACAGGCTCAGCATCAGGCTGGGATCCAGCTGGGACCTGGAATTCAGCAGAGCTCCGACTGCTTTCTTACTTGGGGGTTCCTGCCACCAGTTGAGGGACATCATCAGCAGTGTGGTGCTCACCAAATTGTGTCCCAGAAGCCTGAGCTCTAACATTTTCCACCGAGGTGCGTGTATCTGCGCTGGTGGAGGGTGGGCATGAGAGCTGTGAGGAGACTATTATGTTGGCATCCTCGGAACTCTCCTTCGATGTTCTCCTGTGAGCCTGGGGAAGGTGCCGTCTGGGTTGGACCGTCCTGGATTTTCGGGAGCCTCCCCAGGTCTGTGTCCCTGAATCTTGGGGCTGGTCTCTTCAGCATCATTGTGGCGAGCTGGCTGGGGTTGGCTGAGCAATGGCAGCTTAAGTGCTGCTCGACCTTGTTAGCGCAGGGGCTAGTGAGCACGGTCCTGGCAAATCAGCTGCCGAGCCTTCATTCGCGGTGAGAAGCTCCTGAGGCCTCGTTAAACGGACCAATTAACATTGAATAGCATTACCCGCCGTGCTGGGCCGAGTGCCGGGCAGCTTTACGCACTTCCCATTCACCACCACACTTAGTAATCTTTCCCGGAGAATCATACCCTAAGAGTTGCAGTTCCCCGTGTCATGTGCTTTACGCCCCCCCCCAGATAACTCTCACCCCAAACCTTCCTCAACCACACACCACCCCAACCCCACACCACCCTCACTCCCACAACACCCTCACGTCCACACCACCCTGACCCCCACATCACCCTCAATCCACACCGCTCAACCCACACCACCCTCATACCACCCCCACACCCACACCACCACCTCAGCCCACGGTCTAATCATGCGTCCTGTCTTGTGTCCGTGGATGAAATGTATTTCCCTTCACAGCTGTCTCCAACACCCTCCACCATCCCATAGATATTCACCTCAGTTGGGCACTTTAGTGAAGAGTCTCTTGGGACACTATCTGGTGCGCACCACACAAATGCTCCGGCACCTCAGGTGGAGGTTAGAACTCCCAATGAGGCGGACAGGCAGAGGCCAGGCCGATTCCAGGGACTAGCTGTCGCCCAGACGGGTTTCAGGCTTCTGGAACAGACAGTCCCATCGATTGTGGAGATGCAGTTACAGAGCCAGGGACTACATGAGGGGTTGTCGGCGAGCATCCAGCACCTGCAGGCCATGCGTGGCACCCAGGCCACTTGGTGCCGCCAAGTGGGCCATGGCTGAGAGCATAGGCGGCATTGCCCAGCCACTGGTTGACGTGGCAGAGACCCAGAGGGAGATGGCAGAAGGTCACTGGCTGATGCGACACAGACCCAGAAGGTGATGGCACAGTCAATGGGTGATGTGGAACAGTCCCAGATGAGATGGTCCACTCCCTGCTCCATGACCGCAAACGTGCAGACCCTGGTCGAGACCAAAGCGGAATCCAGGACTGGCAGCGGCAGGTGGTGGGGGGGCCTCAGGGGATGGCTCCGCTCACACCCCCATCTCATGGAGTAGCCCATTGGGCACCCATTGGGTACCCAGAGGGAGGAGGAGGTGATGGGGCCCCTGCCGGTGACTCTCGCAGGGGAAGTGCCAGAACAGCGCAGCACCTTTGACTCCCCTCTCCTGTCCCTGGCACATCTGGTGGGCAGCAGGCAGAGTGGGGCAGCACCACGCCACCCGGGATACCGGAGCAGCAGCCGTGCCCATTCAGGTCCGGTCGACCCAGAATAAGGCCACAAAGGCGACCGATCACAGGTGCAAATCACAGCAGGCCACCTCCACTCCTGATGTACCATCTGGGCATCCACTGAGATATAGTGTTGGGGCCCATAAGGCCTGAAAAACAGACATTACTTAAGTTGGCCCGGGTGCAAGGCACATTTCAGTGACAGAGGCTAGGACACAATATTTCCACATTAAAGACCTGTGCACAGATACCTGGCTCGGTGCTCTTACAGAGGGGTGGGAGAGGTGGGCTGGTCTGGGCTGCTGGCTGGGGGGTGGAATTGATGGACTTTGTGGTTCGTCTTGGCTCAGACACCGCAGTTCAGCCAGCGCTGGCTGTTCCAGTGTCCGACCGCCACTCAGGCCACCACAATGTGGGTGACCCTCCCAGCGCCGTACTGGAGGGCCCTTCCAGAGCAGTTCAGGTACCTGAACCACATCTTCAGGAGGCTGAAGCACTACTCGATCACACCCCTGGACACGGCAAGGGCATCATTGTAGCAGGTTTCCATGTCGGTCTATGGCCTCCAGATAGATGTCATCAGCCACGACTGCTGTGGATAATCCTTTACCCAGATGCCAAACCCCCAGTCGGGGTGCATCTCAACGAGATTGGGAATCATTGAGCGTGCCAGGATGAAGGTGCCGTGCACAGTGCCCGGGTATTGGGAGCAGACGTGCATGATGTGCAGCTGGTGGACACATAGCAGCTGCACCTTCATCGAGTGGAACCCCTTTTAGTTTGTGAAGTGTGGCTTGTCATCTGCAGGTGCTCAAAAGGCGACATGCACCCCGTTGATCACCCCTTGGACCCGGATCATGTTGACAATAGTGGCGAAATTCTGCATTGAAATCCATGTATTGTGATGACTGGGCATATAGGGCCTCCGTGATGCCGCGGATGCTCTGTGAGATTCCGGACAGGTCTCCACTTGGCGCCTGGCGTAAAGATTCAGGGCGATCATCACCTTGAGAGAGGGTGTCCTCACACATTCTCCCGTGGAGCCAGTTGCGCCATGATCTGGCAGATATGCTATATGATCCCCCTGCTCAGCCGGAGTCTTTGATGGCTTGTCCGGTCCGGCAGGTCCTCAAATTACAAGCGCTGCTGGCATACGCGAGGTCTCATGCGGCACCTCCTTTGCCCCTCCTGATCCTCCTCGGCCTGTTGGGCAGCTGTCTCTCTATTCTCAGTGGCTGTCTCCTGTTCCTCTGAGGCATGCTCTGCTGCTGCAGCTTCGTCCTCCATTAGCAACTCCAACTCGTACAGCCATAGTGCAGCTCCCAGGGCTTCAGTGACTACCATTGCTGGTTGCATTCCGATATCCATTGTCTGCAGGGGGGGGGTGAAAGGCTGATATGTTGGCATGGTGTGTAATCCCATGCCTAACCAGTTCCAATGAGCTACACAGCGCCACCAGGTGGCACTGCAGACTCTGCCCCGCATGTCCGCATGTCCCCCCATCCCCCCAATCGCCGAACCCATGGCCCTGTCAGTGCCCAGCACTGTTGGGGCCTTTAGCCCTGTATCCCGTCCCTGCTGCCAGGGGAACCGTCGGCTGCCACTGCCTACACCAGCAGTACATTCCCCGCCCATGTCCGGCATCTCCTCCTGTAGGGACTACTATGGGTGTTACCTTGGGTGGGCCGTGTGATACCCCACAGGTGAGTGGCAGCCAGTTGGGGGAGGTGTAATGGCGGAGGGTGGGCTGCAGGGATGGTGGGGTGAAGGGTTGGGGCTGGGATGCGGGAGGAGTCTGGTGGGAGAGTGGGCCTGGAGTGCGGGGATGGGAGCACCCTAGGGCCGGGGCACTCTGCAGAACCAGAGGCCATGGTGAGTGATCAGTGAGGTGGCAGCTGTGGTGTTTTTTGTGTTACTTATTTCAGGATGGTAGGCATAGTGTTCATAAAGACCACAGAATAGCTTTTAACTTAAATAAAGCTATGATTTTATTTACACTACTAAACTGGGATTCGACAATTAGTCCTTAAGAATAAACAACTTATCAATATCATCTAACTACACTCATCTACTGCTAATCTCAGTATTGGTATAAACTATAATCTAACCTTACTCACACTATCTGCTCTTATGACCTTCACTAGGTGTCTCCTGCACACACTCCTCCCCTAAGGTCTAGCAACACTGCCTTATATAGTTGTAACTGTAGCTCCCTCTAGTGGCTACCCTCAGCACTACATTACCCTTGCAATGCTGATAGTTATGATAATACGACAGCAGCAAGCTGGCTGCCTTGCAGGCCGTGACAATGGCAGTCCGTACCTGGTCACCACCCCACCCCCTGTCCTGGGAGGGCCCCACCCTCACCCCAGAGAGCCCGGCCAGTGTCAGGACCGGCAGCCCACGGTTGCACCTCGCCGTGCCCTACCTCTTCCTCATCAGCCACAGTGCCTGTTTCCTGATTATTAAAAGCA
Source organism: Scyliorhinus canicula (assembly GCF_902713615.1). Classification (NCBI taxonomy): domain Eukaryota; kingdom Metazoa; phylum Chordata; class Chondrichthyes; order Carcharhiniformes; family Scyliorhinidae; genus Scyliorhinus; species Scyliorhinus canicula. Next base: position 145,187,024 of record NC_052151.1, on the reverse strand, counting down.
CAAGTGAACCTTGCATTTGTGAATTCGCCGCAGTGGTGGTGGAGAATCGCAGAGGCCCCAGAGAATACTGGGTCAGGCCCACTAATGATTTGCCAATGGTGTTTACTGTACGTATGGAGTGGAGCGCATTGACGCTACTGTCGAGGCACCGGAAAATTGCGATTTATAAGAACATAAGAACATAAGAACATAAGAACATAAGAACTAGGAGCAGGAGTAGGCCATCTGGCCCCTCGAGCCTGCTCCGCCATTCAATTAGATCATGGCTGATCTTTTGTGGACTCAGCTCCACTTTCCGGCCCGAACATCATAACCCTTAATCCCTTTATTCTTCAAAAAACTATCTATCTTTACCTTAAAAACATGTAATGAAGGAGCCTCAACTGCTTCACTGGGCAAGGAATTCCATAGATTCACAACCCTTTGGGTGAAGAAGTTCCTCCTAAACTCAGTCCTAAATCTACTTCCCCTTATTTTGAGGCTATGCCCCCTAGTTCTGCTGTCACCCGCCAGTGGAAACAACCTGCCCGCATCTATCCTATCTATTCCCTTCATAATTTTAAATGTTTCTATAAGATCCCCCCTCATCCTTCTAAATTCCAACGAGTACAGTCCTAGTCTACTCAACCGCTCCTCATAATCCAACCCCTTCAGCTCTGGGATTAATAGTGAATCTCCTCTGCACACCCTCCAGCGCCAGTACGTCCTTTCTCAAGTAAGGAGACCAAAACTGAACACAATACTCCAGGTGTGGCCGCACTAACACCTTATACAATTGCAACATAACCTCCCTAGTCTTAAACTCCATCCCTCTAGCAATGAAGGACAAAATTCCATTTGCCTTCTTAATCACCTGTTGCACTTGTAAACCAACCTTCTGTGACTCATGCACTAGCACACCCAAGTCTCTCTGAACAGCGGCATGCTTTAATATTTTATCGTTTAAATAATAATCCCGTTTGCTGTTATTCCTACCAAAATGGATAACCTCACATTTGTCAATATTGTATTCCATCTGCCAGACCCGAGCCCATTCACTTAACCTATCCAAATCCCTCTGCAGACTTCCAGTATCCTCTGCACTTTTCGCTTTACCACTCACCTTAGTGTCATCTGCAAACTTGGACACATTGCCCTTGGTCCCCAACTCCAAATCATCAATGTAAATTGTGAACAATTGTGGGCCCAACACGGATCCCTGAGGGAAACCACTAGCTACTGATTGCCAACCAGAGAAACACCCATTAATCGCCACTCTTTGCTTTCTATTAATTAACCAATCCTCTAACCATGCTACTACTTTACCCTTAATGCCATGCATCTTTATCTTATGCAGCAACCTTTTGTGTGGCACCTTGTCAAAGGCTTTCTGGAAATCCAGATATACCACATCCATCAGCTCCCCGTTATCTACTGCACTGGTAATGTCCTCAAAAAATTCCACTAAATTAGTTAGGCATGACCTGCCTTTAATGAACCCATGCTGCGTCTGCCCAATGGGACAATTTCTATCCAGATGCCTCGTAATTTCTTCCTTGATGATAGATTCCAGCATCTTCCCTATTACCGAAGTTAAACTCACTGGCCTATAATTTCCTGCTTTCTGCCTACCTCCTTTTTTAAACAGTGGTGTCACGTTTGCTAATTTCCAATCCACCGGGACCACCCCAGAGTCTAGTGAATTTTGGTAAATTATCACTAGTGCATCTGCAATTTCCCTAGCCATCTCTTTTAGCACTCTGGGATGCATTCCATCAGGGCCAGGAGACTTGTCTACCTTTAGCCCCATTAGCTTGCCCATCACTCCCTCCTTAGTGATAACAATCCTCTCAAGGTCCTCACCTGTCATAGCCTCATTTCTATCAGTCGCTGGCATGATATTTGTGTCTTCCACTGTGAAGACCGACCCAAAAAACCTGTTCAGTTCCTCAGACATTTCCTCATTTCCCATTATTAAAACTCCCTTCTCATCCTCTAAAGGACCAATATTTACCTTAGCCACTCTTTTTTGCCTTATATATTTGTAAAAACTTTTACTGTCTGTTTTTATATTCTGAGCAAGTTTACTCTCATACTCTATCTTACTCTTCTTTATAGCTTTTTTAGTAGCTTTCTGTTGCCCCCTAAAGATTTCCCAGTCCTCTAATCTCCCAGCAATCTTTGCCACTTTATATGCTTTTTCCTTCAATTTGATACTCTCCCTTATTTCCTGAGATATCCACGGTCGATTTTCCCTCTTTCTTCCGTCCTTCCTTTTTGTTAGTATAAACCTTTGCTGAGCACTGTGAAAAATCGCTTGGAAGGTTCTCCACTGTTCCTCAACTGTTCCACCATAAAGTCTTAGCTCCCAGTCTACCTTAGCTAGTTCTTCTCTCATCCCCTTGTAATCTCCTTTGTTTAAACACAAAACACTAGTATTTGATTTTACTTTCTCACCCTCCATCTGTATTTTAAATTCCACCATATTGTGATCGCTCCTTCCGAGAGGATCCCTAACTATGAGATCATGAATCAATCCTGTCTCATTACACAGGACAAGATCTAGGACTGCTTGTTCCCTCGTAGGTTCCATTACATACTGTTCTAGGAAACTATCGCGGATACATTCTATAAACTCCTCCTCACGGTTGCCTTGACCAACCTGGTTATACCAATCGACATGTAGATTAAAATCCCCCATGATAACTGCTGTACCATGTCTACATGCATCAGTTATTTCTTTGTTTATTGCCTGCCCCACCATCTCGTTACTATTTGGTGGCCGATAGACTACTCCTATCAGTGACTTTTTCGCCTTACTATTCCTGATTTCCACCCAAATGGATTCAACCTTATCCTCCATAGCACCGATGTCATCCCTTACTATTGCCCGGATGTCATCCTTAAATAACAGAGCAACACCACCTCCCTTACCATCCACTCTGTCCTTCCGAATAGTTTGATACCCTCGGATATTTAACTCCCAGTCGTGACCATCCTTTAACCATGTTTCAGTAATGGCCAGTAAATCATAGTCATTTACGATGATTTGTGCCACCAACTCATTTACTTTATTCCGAATACTACGAGCATTCAGGTAAAGTACACTTATGTTGGTTTTTTTACCTCTGTTTTGAATCTTAACATCTCCAGTTTTATTCCTTTTGTTATTACTGGGCCTATTCACTGTGCTCCCCTCAGTCACTGTACCTTGTACTGTCGCCCTTATGGATTTCTGACTATGTCTTCTCTGCCTTGCACTTTTCCCCTTACTTCCTTTTGTTTCTGTCCCTGTTTTACTACCTTCCAACTTCCAGCATTGGTTCCCATCCCCCTGCCACATTAGTTTAAACCCTCCCCAACAGCTCTAGAAAACACCCCCCCTAGGACATCGGTTCCAGTCCTGCCCAAGTGCAGACCGTCCGGTTTGTACTGGTCCCACCTCCCCCAGAACCGGTCCCAATGCCCCAGGAATTTGAATCCCTCCCTCTTGCACCATCTCTCGAGCCACGCATTCATCCTATCTATCCTGACATTCCTACTCTGTCTAGCTCGTGGCACTGGTAGCAATCCTGAGATTACTACCTTTGAGGTCCTACTTTTTAGTTTAACTCCTAACTCCCTGAATTCCGCTTGTAGGACCTCATCCCGTTTTTTACCTATATCATTGGTGCCTATGTGCACCACGACAGCTGGCTGTTCACCCTCCCCCCCCCAGAATGTTCTGCAGCCGCTCCGAGACATCCTTGACCCTTGCACCAGGGAGGCAACATACCATCCTGGAGTCTCGATTGCGTCCACAGAACCGCCTGTCTATTCCCCTTACGATCGAGTCCCCTATCACTATAGCCCTGCCATTTTTCTTCCTGCCCTGCTGTGCAGCAGAGCCAGCCACGGTGCCATGAACCTGGCTGCTGCTGCCTTCCCCTGGTGAGCCATCTCCCTCAACAGTATCCAAAGCGGTATATCTGTTTTGCAGGGAGATGACCGCAGGGGACACCTGCACTGCCTTCCTACTCTTGCTCTTTCTTTTGGTCACCCATTTTCTATCTCCCTCAGTAACCTTCACCTGCGGTGTGACCAACTCGCTAAACGTGCTATCCACGACCTCCTCAGCATCGCGGATGCTCCAAAGTGAGTCCATCCGCAGCTCCAGAGCCGTCAAGCGGTCTAACAAGAGCTGCAACTGAACACACTTCTTGCACGTGAAGGAGCCAGGGACAGTGGACGTGTCCCTGAGCTCCCACATCGCACACGAGGAGCATGACACGGGTCTGGGATCTCCTGCCATGTCTTAAACCCTTGGTAAACTTAAACAACTAGAATTTCAAAATAAAAATAAATAAATTAGACAATGAAAAGAAAAAGAGCGACTACTTACCAGTCACTTACCAGGGTTAAAAAGCACCTCCTCACACTCTGCACTGAATTACCTCACTGCACCAAATTACCAAGTTTAAATCACTCACTCTGTATGAGTCTCACTCCGGATGTGTCTCCTGGAAAAGTGCTCGCTTACTGTGTGCGCTCTCTGTCTGTCTTTTATACAGACCTCAGCTAACCGATGACTCAAAAAAAAAACCTTACCTTCAAAGAGAATAATACAATGTGCCCCTAAACAGGCCTCAACAGGCCTCAGGTGATTGACAGATAACTGCCTCTCAGCAATTATGGTGGGGGCAACTTCAACCAATCAGACACTAAGCTCCACACTGCACTTTTAACTGAAAAACAGCAGAATTAGATTTTCCACTTACCTTTGCTGATTTACCTCACTGCACCAAATTACCAAGTTTAAATCTCTCACTCTGTATGAGTCTCACTCCGGATGTGTCTCCTGGAAAAGTGCTCGCTTTCACATTTGCCGTGAAACTAGCGCCCACCATGATTTTGGAGTCCCAATTCCGGCGTCAGACAATCCTGCCCAAGAAGGAAAACGGAATTAACATGGATTAAATATCAAAAGCATGCCAGGATTATGACAAGGGCACTAAATGGAGAATGGTTGATTGCCCTCCCATTTTAAAGAAAAAAGGTAGCAACGGTGAACCCAGGAAATTACAGCATGGTTTTGTGCAGGGAAGGTCATGTCTTACAAACCTAATAGAATTCTTTGAGGAAGTGACAAAGTTAATTGATGAGGGAAGGGCTGTAGATGTCATATACATGGACTTTAGTAAGGCGTTTGATAAGGTTTCCCATGGCAGGTTGATGGAAAAAGTGAAGTCGTATGGGGTTCAGGGTGTACTAGCTAGATGGATAAAGAACTGGCTGGGCAACAGGAGACAGAGAGTAGTGGTGGAAGGGAGTGTCTCAAAATGGAGAAGGGTGACTAGTGGTGTTCCACAGGGATCCGTGTTCGGACCACTGTTGTTTGTGATCTACATAAATGACCTGGAGGAAGGTATAGGTGGTCTGATTAGCAAGTTTGCAGATGATACTAAGATTGGTGGAGTTGCAGATAGTGAGGAGGACTGTCAGAGAATACAACAAAATATAGATAGATTGGAAAGTTGGGCAGAGAAATGGCAGATGGAGTTCAATCCAGGCAAATGCGAGGTGATGCATTTTGGAAGATCAAATTCAAGAGCGGACTATATGGTTAATGGAAGGGTCTTGGGGAAAATTGATGTACAGAGAGATCTGGGAGTTCAGGTCCATTGTACCCTGAAGGTGGCCACGCAGGTTGATAGAGTGGTCAAGAAGGCATACAGCATGCTTGCCTTCATCGGACGGGGTATTGAGTACAAGAGTTGGCCGGTCATGTTACAGTTGTATAGGACTTTGGTTCGGCCACATTTGGAATACTGCGTGCAGTTCTGGTCGCCACATTACCAGAAGGATGTGGATGCCTTGGAAAGGGTGCAGAGGAGGTTCACCAGGATGTTGCCTGGTATGGAGGGTGCTAGCTATTAAGAAAGGTTGAGTAGATTAGGATTGTTTTCGTTGGAAAGACGGAGGTTGAGGGGGGACCTGATTGAGGTCTATAAAATTATGAGAGGTATGGACAGGGTGGACAGCAACAAGCTTTTCCCAAGAGTGGGGGTGTCAGTTACAAAGGGTCACGATTTCAAGGTGAGAGGGGGAAAGTTTAAGGGAGATGTGCGTGGAAAGTTATTTACGCAGAGGGTGGTGGGTGCCTGGAACGCTTTACCAGCGGAGGTGGTAGAGGCGGGCACGATAGCATCATTTAAGAAGCATCTAAACAGGTATATGAATGGGCGGGAACAGAGGGAAGTAGACCTTGGAAAATAGGAGACAGGTTTGGATGAAGGATCTGGATTGGCGCAGGCTGGGAGGGCCGAAGGGCCTGTTCCTGTGCTGTAACTTTCTTTGTTATTGTGGTGAATGTTATAGAAATACAGAATAGAAATTAGAATAAAATAACAAAGGATTTCGGCAACAATAAAATCATATCAGGTAGCCAATATAAATTCATTCTGTTAGTATAGCAGTTTTATCTTGTCAATAAGAGTAGAAGCGAATGTCAAAGCCCATAGTAGAGTAGCAGTGGTGGGAAAGCACATCAGCCTGAGGATATAACCGTGTGACAGCAGTAAGTTTAATGACTTCACAAGGATAGCAAAGGAAACCTGACTCATACCCATCATTACTCAAGAGCAGCTTACACTCACTCAAGTACTATTACTCTTGTAGGATCACCACAGCAACCATCACCCCCTCAGCATCTAACACAAACTCTGACTGTTATGTTCCTCGCTATTATTTCCCTAATTTCCTCACCCCTCTACCAGCTTGCAAACCACAGCAACACTTGTTGATCTGTAAAATCTTCTCACGACTCAAACTCTAAAAGGGTCCTTCTTTCGTGCAGGGCAATTTTTACCACAGGTGTTGCGACCCTGGAATCAAAATGAAAATTGAGCCCACGCTTGTCAGCAACGGCACCTGCTGAGCAATTGTACCAAAGACAGCCTCCCGATTGGTCACCTGTGGGCTTGCTGGTCTATTGAGGGCCCCAAGTAGACTTTTGATGCTGCTATGCCAATCAGATGGCTGGAAACTCTGTAACCTCAGAAGCTTACAGTGGTTAGCACTGTTGCTTCATAATGTCAGGGACCCGGGTTTGATTCCAGGCTTGGGTCACTGTCTGGGTGGAGTCTGCACATTCTCCCTGTGTCTGCAGGGGTTTCCTCCGGGTACCCTGGTTTCTTCCCACGAGTCCCGAAAAACGTGCTGTTCGGTGAATTGGACATTCTCAATTCTCCCTCAGTGTACCCAAACAGGCGTCGAAATGTGGCGATCTGGAGATTTTCACAGTAACTTCATTGCAGTGTTAATGTAAATCTACCTGTGACACTAATGATTATTATTATTATTATTATTGTTAAGAGAGGTGGCCACCGCCGGGACAGGCTGGAGACATCAAACCTCTGAGAGGTTGGATCAAATAAAAAGAAATATTCAGGGAACCAAGGATCAGGGCAGAAACCATGTGGGTAGTTCATTAGGGGCTACCTTCCCTGCTTCCCATTCTTTGTACAGTGGTACCTTTGGCTGCAATGTTCCCCAGTGCTGCTATAGAGAAAAAATTATTAAGCTCGAAACCTCCCCATGAGACAGCAGCAGAATGGGAGGGAGGGGGAAGCAAGTGTCCTGTCTGTCAGTCAAATGGGCTATTCAACTTTTAATGATAAGAAAAGAAAAAAATACTCTGGAATGCTCAAAAAGAAGAATTTGCTTAAAGGTATTCATAACAAGGGTGAGATAGCATGGCCCCTTTGAGGGGCGACCTTTCGCAGGGCACATGACCCGCTCGGGCCTTTTGCGAGGGAGTACGTGAACCCCAATCAATGGGGAAAAGGTGGGGGGCTTTGGGAGCAGGATCCTGGACAGTGTGGACCCAGGAGTCAAAGAGCAAAGAGACCTGTACGATATACCTCTGTGTTAAACCTCAGTTAAATCTCATGTCATTTCCAATAAACCTCTTTATTGTATAAATTCTAAGAAGCCTCCTCAGTGATGCCTCACGCTATTCCAGTGTAAATAGGAAAACGATCATATGTCTCAAAATTCATGGGGGGATGGGGATGCATAAGAAATCTCAGGGAGTGAGAAACACTGCCTATGATAAGGAAACTTGGTCTGTTCGACCAGAGGGCCAAAAACTGGAGCAAATATATTGAAAGGCTCCGGTAATTTTTCACCGCCAATAAGATCACTGGGGTAGATAAGCAAAAGATTATTTTGTGAACGTTTTGTGGACCCCAGGAGGCCGAAGACACAAAATCGTTTGACCCATGGTGACATTTGTGAGAGAACATATCAACTCAAAATCCTCCATTACACTGCAGTGGTATGAATGTAATTCGGCCATCAGGGACCCGGGGGAAACAATGTCAGCTTTTGTTGCCAGAATTCGCTAAATAGCAAAACATTTCAAATTTGCCTCAGCATTATGTGACATGCTACGCGACCGTCTAGTACGTGACATAAACAATATCAATATACAACGAAAATGATTAGCCAAAATGAAAATATCCCTGGATAAGCGATAGACATAGGTCGCATTTAATGGGAAAAAAAGGCCTCGTTTTGGGCTCGTTTAGCAGGGTATTTCTCTGTGCATGCAGAGACCAACCCCACTATTAAATGCAACCCTGTCCTTTTTGGGCCTTGGCAAGGAAAGTCCTGCCGATGCGGCACTTACATTCATTACATTCTTCACAAGAAGGGATCAGGGCGACATATTTAAATGGCTTGCTGAGATTTTGTTTGCTTCAAGTGCAACAGGAAGGATCCCATTCAAGCACATTGCCACCTCAGATGGGGCGCAGCCAGTTAAGAAAAAACACAATGACTCCATTGCATAAAGTAGAGAAAATTCCCAAAAAGGAATCCAAGATTTGCAGGTTAAACAGGGTGGAAGTAAACACGACGGCTCCCATAGAAAGAGGGCGTGATTCTCCAATAATGGTCAGGTTAGCCTCAGGTCTCCAGTCAACTCAGCATAGTGTCAACCAACAGTTAAAGTATGGATGATAGTTAAGAGTTCAATAAAATAGAATTGCAGTTTTTCAAGCGTTGGAACCTGTCTCTCTCACTGCTGCAGTAAACGCAGTCCTCGTAGACCCAGCATACCCAACACATCAGCCATCGTATTAAAAAAAGAAAAGTGCACATTTCAGGCCAGTGAGGTCAAGTATTTGGGATTTAAGGTGGACTCAAAAGGCTTGCACCCTTAGAAGATAAGATAAAAACAACAAATGTTGCAGAATTTAAATAGTTTCTGGGCATGGTAAATGACTACAGCTGGTTCATCCATACATTAATGCCGCTGCACCTCTTTTTAAAGATGCACCAACACCGACATTGGAAGAACTCCAAAAGCAAGTTTTCCATCAAGTCAAACAGGCCCTACAATCATCCAATTTGTTGGTCCATTTTGACCCAGGCATACAGCTGATTTTGAGTAATGCTACGCATTATGGAACAGGGGTGGTCCTGTCCCACAAGATGGAGGATGGCACTGACATACCCATTGCCTTTACCGACCAAACACCTACCGACAAAAGTATGCACAAACTGAAAAAGAGGGCCTAGCTTTGATATATGTTGTTAATAAATTCCATCTGTATATATAATATGAGATTTCACCATGGCAATCAATCGTAAGCCATTACTAGGCCTATTCCACAAAGATAAACCAATCCCACCAGTTGCTTCGGCCAGGGTGAAAAGGTGGACATTGCTATTGGCAGCTTATACAATTCCTAACATTGACCAGGGATGTAGATCTCCAATGGTGATGCCCTGAGTCGGCTCCGACTCTACCAAAGTCTGGCACTGCCACCACTGCCACAAGAGATTGTCCTGGCATTGCACTTTCTGGATATCCTGCAGGTAGCCTCAACCCACATCAGGAACTGGAGTCAATAGGACATAGTCCTCTTGAAGATCAAACAAATGGTTCTAATTGGATGTCACCACGACACATCAGGTCAGCTCAGACCCTACCAACTGAGGAAAGATTAACTCAATTGCGGAGATGGAGCATTGCTCTGGGGTTCCTAGGTGGTGGTAAACCCCCCCACCCCCCACCCCCTGCCCCTCCCCCCACCCAGCAAAAGAGCCACTGCTTCAGGAGTTGCACAGTGTGCACTCTGGCCAGACTAAGATGCCTGGTGGAACATCTCAGTTCCCCTTCCGTACCAGCCTCCCCGGACAGGCGCCGGAATGTGGCGACTAGGGGCTTTTCACAGTAACTTCATGGAAGCCTACTCGTGACAATAAGCGATTTTCATTTCATTTTCAAAATGGTAGCTGGGTAGTGATATTAGGAACCTGTTCTGTCAGTGTGACTTCTGTCTGTCACAGCAAGTCTTGCCGCCTGCGGCTCATCTGCATCCATGGGAGTGGCCTGGCCATCTGTAGACAAGGTTGCATATTGAGTTTCCTGGTCCCTTGATGCTCACTCCAAGTGACTGGATACCCAGGAAATGGGTCCACCTGTGAAACCCTAAGGTGCATTTTCGTTATTCATGGCCCTCCAAGGTATTAGTATCTGATAATGGCACAGTTTTTACGGGGGAGGAATTTCAACATTATGTGCAGACTAATGGCATCCACCACATCCGAACAGTCCCTTATCACCCAGCCTCGAATGGCCTATCAGAAAGAGCGGTGCAAACTTTTAAATCTACCATGAAGAAACAACCAGATAGGCCTTTGTGCCTCAAGCTGGCTAATTTCCTCTTTTCGTACAACACCAACCCTCACATTATTACTGAGGTCACACCAGCAGAACTGTTAATGGGCGGTCTCCCTCGTACTCGGTCAGACCAATTTGATGAGGAGGGTAGCAGAGAGCCAAGCCTCTCAAAAGAAGTATTACAACTTGGTGAAAGGTAACTGATTGTTTATAACTGGTGTTCTAGTTTTTGTGAGGAACTTTGTGTCTGGTCCATCATGGATACCTGGGAAAATTGTGGCAAAATCTGGTCCTGTCTCATACTTGGTGGACTTACAAGGGGACGGGTGCAGAAGCGTGGAGATCACATGAGGAGTCGAGAGGCTGCAGCCCAACGACTGAACAGGCGGATCTGGTGGGCACTACTAATGCCCCTTTGTTGGAGCCTGAAGCAAGGGAACTGGGGGGGGGGGGGGGGGGGGGGGGGTTCAGATGAGGTCTCTCCCAATACTTCCTGAGGGGACTGGAGAGAGGGACACCCCAACACATCTGTCGAGAACTTGAAGCAAATGCCTGATGTTGTTGAATACAGTAAATCACTGGTGGAGGAACCAGGCAGGGAACTGAGGTGTTCCACCAGGCCTAAGAAATCCCCTGATAAACTGACATTATGAAAGAGTGTGCTGTACTACCTCCCTTGGTATTTCTGCCCTCGTTGTTCATAGTTGATAACCTATAATGTATATATTTCGAGGGACTTAAGGGGGGGAAAGGATGTGAAAGCGTGGCCCCTTTAAGAGGTTGCATTCATCAAACTTTGGTTGTGATAAATAGGACAACTTTATGAGCCTACAGTAAAAGAGATTCCTGGTTCATCAATAGTGTTCAAAAGGTATCTTGACAAATACACGGATAGGATGGTTATAGAGGGATACAGCACAAGGAAGTGCTGAGGACTTTGGCCAAGGTTAGTATCATGACCAGTACCGGCTTGGAGGGCTGAAGGGCCTGTTCCTGCGCTGTATTGTTCTTTGTTTAATACCGAGCAAGTGAACCTGCTATCCAGATTAATTCTAAACAGGGCAGAAGCACTCAATTCTGGGACATAGTTAGATTCCTAACCGTGACTTCACAGATATCTAATGGAATTCTGCACTTCTTAAAGGTTCAAAGGAAAATTTACTTTAGGATGAGTATTGAGATCATACACATTCCCAAAGGATTGCATGATCAAAGTGCTTTATCAAGCTGAGTGGTATTGAACACATTCCACTGTGATCAGAATCAATGCTCTCATGAGGGCAGCACGGTGGCACAGTGGTTAGCACTGCAGCCTCACGGCGCCGAGGTCCCCCGTTAGATCCCGGCTCTGGGTCACTGTCTGTGTAGAGTTTGCACATTCTGCCCGTGTCTGTGTGGATTTTGCCCCCCACAACCCAAAGATGTGCAGGATAGGTGGATTGGCCATGCTAAACTGCCCCTTAATTGGACAAAAAATAATTGGGTACACTAAATTTATTTTTAAAAAATCAATGCTCTTATGATAGACTAGATGTTGAATAAGCCGCCCTCCAGTTTGCTTAGAAATATACCTGAGAAATAAATCCTCAGCTCAGTGTTTACGTTCTCTGTTGTGGCCGTGGTAAAGATACACACAGAACATCTGGTTCTTTGACTAGTAAGATAATTTATTAACAGAGTAAACATGTGAAAAGATAACTAACAAACTATTATACAAATGGTAATGAATAAGTGAATTCTCTGGAGCTACTTCTAATGCGACTGTCCTCTAGTACGGCTTATTACTAACTCTCCCGATCTGTGGAGTCACATGGTGGATCACGGTCCCCACCTGCTGGGCAGAAATTGTACATCCAACTACATGCATTGCTATGCATATCACCACACTTTGGACCGCACTAGTTGAGCGAACTGTACAAACCTCACCTTCAAGATTGGCAATTCAATGCGAGTTGTGGAAAGTAATGTGCTGCAGAGATTTGTCTCAGCTGGAAAGGTTTTCACCTCTAAGCAAGAAGCTGTGGGTTTAAGCCTCACTATTTATTTTTCAATGGACTACTGAGAGATTACTGCATTGTGAGAATTGTCATCTTTCAAATAAGACATTGAACGGAGTCCTGTCTGCCTGTCCTAGTACATGTTAAAAGTTTATGAAGAACTAGGCGATCTTCTGGTGTTTAGATGACCATTCCTCTCTCAGCCAACACCCAACCCATCAATCATATCTGTCTGAGCAGTGTTTTTCAAACTTTTTTTCAGGGGACCCACTTTTACCAACCCGCCAACCTTTGGAACCCATGCCAGCCGACCTTCGCGACCCACGCCAGCCGATCTACGCGACCCACGCCGGCCGACCTTCGTGACTCACTCGAGCCGGCATTCGCAAACCACCATTTTCTCTTACCTTTAATGTGAGAGACGAGCCTGCTTGGTCCTCATTTACTTGTTTGCTGCTGACAAAATGGAGGATTCGCAATCACACCCAAAGCAGGTGACATTAGCGTTCCGGACGCGTGACCTGCTCTCTGCCTCCAAGTGCTTCAGGCAGAAGATTGCTTTGAATTTTAAAAATAATCTTCTCCTGGGTCAGCGTGCTGATGTCAGGAGGAGGTGGTGCTTCTCGCTTGGTTCTGCACATGCACACCGATGAGCGGGCACGTATGCGCAGTGTGTCCGTATTTTTTTATCTGGTCGCAGCCATCATTTTCAAAGCTGCTCGTAGCTGGTATTGTTAAAAGCCAGCTGCTGTGACTGTTGCGCACGAATTCATGCGATCAGGAATGCCGCGTGGACGGCTGCGTGACCCTCCCGCAACCCGCACGTGACCCACCCGCGGGTTACGACCCCACTTTGAAAATGCCTGTGTTTGAGGAACCTGTAGACAAATTGCCTGTTGCATTTGCTTACATTGCAGTGACAGCTCCTCAAAATGAAGTCATCAGCAATGAAATATTTTGGGATGCCCTGAGGATATGATAAGGTGCTATAGAAATGTAATTCCTTTCTTCCAGACATCTTTGATGGTGTTTAACTGTACTGCACAACAAAATATATTTCCATTTCAGAAGTGGGATTGGATTCTTAACCAATCTTACCTTCTTGGAACCAAGCACCAAAATGTCAATTTTCCCTGAGGCATTAGTAGGAATATAAATCTAGTTTCTGTTCATTGTTTTTTAACTACACAGCAGAAATCTAAAACAGAAGGTATTTTCATTGAGAGTATTTTGTCCAAGGTTACATTATGGATCACAGAAGAGTAATATAAACTGATTATTATAGAATGTTACTGCATAGAGTGATGTCATTCAGTCCATTATGTCTGTGTGAGCTTTCTAAAAGAACAGCTCAATGTATTCCACACCCCACATCCACAATTTCCCCATTGCTCTCAAATGTTTTCTTCATCAATTATAAATCTGTTTCTCTTTTGGAGGTTATAACTGAAATTGTTTTCATCACTCTTTCATGTCGTGCGCTCATTGTATATGAAAAATGATCTGTCTCCACTTTGATTCATTTCCCAATTAGGTTAAGTCTGTGAGTTCTGGTTTCTGACTGGTTCCATCAGATCATAAGGCTTAGGAGCAGAATTAGACCATTCGGCCCATCACGTTGCTCCGCTATTGAATCATGGCTGATATGTTTCGTATCCCCATTCTCTTGCCTTCTCCCCATAACCCCTGATCCCCGTATTAATCAAGAATCTATCTATCTCTGTCTTAAAGGCACTCAATGACTTGGCCTCCACAGCCTTCTGTGACAATGAGTTCCTCAGAGTCACCACTCTGGCTGAAGAAATTCCTCCTCATCTCAGTTTTAAAGGACCATCCCTACGAGTGTAAACAGCCTCTCCACATTCCTTCTATCCAGGCCTCTCAGTATCCCGTAAGCTTAAATGCTACTGTGCTGCTATGAATGTGAACATTGCATTTGCCTTCCTAACTGCGAACTAAACCTGCACGTTAACCTGAAGAGAATCCTGAACTAGGAGTCCTAGGTCACTTTGTGCTTCTGATTTCCAAAGTCTTTACCATTTAGAAAATAGTCTCTACTTCTATTCTTCCCACCAAAGTGCATAACTTCACACTTTTCCACATTGTATTCCATATGCCAGTTCTTTGTCCACTCTTCTAGCCTGTCAGTGGAAACTGTTGTTTTTTTTTACTCTAATAATTTACCCCTTATAATTGTGATTACATCTCCCCTTTACTTTCTTTATTGAAAGGTGCACAATCTCAATTTTTCTAATCTTTCTACATAACTGAAGTCCCTGATTGTTGGTATTCTGTAAACTGTACTTGAACTTCTTTTAATAATTTGCACTGTCTTAACTGTAGTAACATTACAACAGGTTGATAGCAGACTTTAACCACATTGCTACCTTATTTGGTTATAAGACCATGGGTGGGATTCTCCGACTTCCCACCGGGTCAGAGAATCGCTGGGGGGGGGGGGGGGGGGGGGGTGCGCATGAATCCTGCCCCCGCTGGCTGCCGAATTCTCCGGCGCCGGGGATTTGGCAGGGGCGGGGAATCATGCGCGCCGGTCGGCGGCCGCGATTCTCCGGCCCGCAATGGGCCGAGTGGCTGCCCGTTTTAGGCCGGTCCCGCCGGCGTAAATTACAACAGGTACTTACCGGCAGGACCTGGCTGCACGGGCTGCCTCCTGGGTCCTCGGGGGGGGGGGGGGGGATCTGGCCCCAGGAGGTGCCCCCACAGAGGCCTGGCCCGTGATCTGGGCCCACCGATCCGCGGGTGGGCCTGTGCTGTGGGGGCACTCTATTCCTCCGCGTCGGCTGCTGTGGTCCTCCGCGATGGCCGACACGGAGATGGGTCTCTTCGATAAAGTATCTGAATTACTTTATCACTAGTTATAGTGCTGTAAGAGTGAATAAACTCAACATTATTCAATTCGCTATTCATTGAACCTATTTTGCTTTGAATTAAAGATTAGTGGTTTCTTGAGAATCACACCATCAGATCCTTCTGGAAATATAAAACAAAGAATAACGACATATTACTAACAAGTAATATAACACCTGGAACACCAACTTGGAAGACATTTGAGACCATGCTGGAGAAAATTAGGCTGAAGAGGATGAGGAACGCGTTCCACAACCTTCCAGGATGCATAGAACAGTACAGCACAGAACAGGCCCTTCGGCCCTCGATGTTGTGCCAAGCCATGATCACCCTACTCAAACCCACGTATCCACCCTATACCCGTAACCCAACAACCCCCCCCCCCTTAACCTTACTTTTTAGGACACTACGGGCAATTTAGCATGGCCAATCCACCTAACCCGCACATTTTTGGACTGTGGGAGGAAACCGGAGCACCCGGAGGAAACCCACGCACACACGGGGAGGACGTGCAGACTCCGCACAGACAGTGACCCAGCCGGGAATCGAACCTGGGACCCTAGAGCTGTGAAGCATTTATGCTAACCACCATGCTACCGTGCTGCTTTCACATCTTCATCAAACTCTCGAAGCATTGTGATGTGTTCCTCAGGGCAGGGTATTTTTGGATTTTGTCATTATTTTAGTTGAACTAATCTTGATGCTCACGAGAAACAGGGCCTCGGGCCTCGAGAGCAGTGGAATACACCATATTCTTGGAGTTTGCTCAGTCATCCTCACTGGATGAGGATGACTGAGCAAACTCCAAGACTAGGGTGCGTCCATTTTTGCAGTGCATTAATGTAGGTTTCCTCTGAGAGAGCTTCCTTCATTACTACCAACTTAAGCCATGAAGCATTGCAATGAATGCATCTAGGCTTTCATGCCCTGGGGCATCCAGGGGGATAAATCATCATGCTTAATTTTGAAATAATAAGATGGTGGTCAGTCCAGCAGTTAGCACCATACATGGGTTGTGCTTTCTGTCAAATAATGATTTTTAATCCTTCAGCTGGAAACCTTGATTGAACTATAAAAAACAGGCTTTTTAAAAATAAATTTAGAGTACCCAATTTTTTTTCCCAATTAAGGGGCAATTTAGCGTGGCCAATTTACCTACGTGGCACATCTGTTTAGGTTGTGGGGGTGAGACCCACGTAAATATGGGGAGAATGAAACAAGAGGCTGTTTAGCACAGGGCTAAATCGCTGGTTTTGAAAGCAGACCAAGGCAGGCCAGCAGCACGGTTCAATTCCCATACCAGCCTCCCTGAACAGGTGCAGGAATGTGGCGACTAGGGGCTTTTCACAGCAACTTCATTTGAAGCCTACTTGTGACAATAAGTGATTTTCATTTTCGAATGTGCAACTAAAGTGACTTTCACTCATAGCCCAAGATTGTTTACTCCAATTTGCATTACTATACATTCCACGTTCCATTTGATTGGCGTGGAGCCAGTCTATCTAGGGTCGACAAGGTTGCACATGGTGGCACAGTAGTTAGCACTGCTACTTCACAGTGCCAGGGACCCAGGGTCAATCCTCCCCCTGTCTGCGTGGGTTTCCTCTGGATGCTTCAGTTTCCTCCCACGGTTCAAAGATATGCAGGTTAGGTGGATTGACCATGCTAAAATACCCCTTTGTGTCCAAAGGTTAGGCGGGGTTACAGGGATGGGGCAAGCGAATGGGTCTGGATAGGGTGCTCTTTCAGTTGTTCAGTGCAGACCCGATGGGCCGAATGGTCTCCTGCTGCACTGTAGGTATTCTATGATTCTATCTGCGAAACCCATCAAAGACAATGTCTTCAGGGGAGTGTTAAGGACTCACATCTCCTGTTTCATTAGCAAGGCATCTCAGGCAATCATCTAAGAAGACCATTAAGGCTAATCACTTGGACAATGGGACTTTGACGAAGTTAACTTCCAGACTTGGGGTAATCAAGTCACCTTCAGAATACATGGACATCATCTCAGTTATACTTCCTATATTATTGCTCTGTCACTTAAAAATAAATACAAATTAGGAATCTGCTGAGAGTTAAACAATCGCATAGTTTGGTTATCTATCACAATGACAAAATACCAGATGGCTTGGATTTTTCTTCTTCGATAACAGCAAATGCCGAGACATTCACCTCGATTCAGGATGGTAACTTCGCCACAACTTCCAGCAAAACAAATTACGTTCAAGTCCGCAAGTTGTGGTGTACCTCCAAGGGCTCCAGAGGAACAACTGCTGATGGTTCTACCATTCTTCTTCTTAAAGGGACAGAGACCATTAATGCAGGAATGTGCCTTTTTGCCCACAACTTGCATGTTTTATTATGTGTGAAGTGTTAGGCTGATGTGCTCAGGCACAACAGAGCCTGGGAACGCAGGGTAAAACCTTTTGGATGTTTGTACATTTCAGAAAGGCATAGGGTCAGGATTCTCCATTTCAGAAACTAAGGGCATGATTTAATTGAAAAGTATCTAAGTGTGGTAGTGAGCGGGAAATGCCGCGAGCTCCCTGATACTCGGCACGGTGGCACAATGCGTTGGTCACCACGACAAAACGCTAATTGGTCTACTTAATGAGGCTGATGGAACCATCAATTCAGCGAACACGTGTAGTTGGATCTGAACAGAGGCTTTAATACACTTACAATAGAAATCGTTGAACTTCAGGTGAACTGGCAGGCTGGCTCTAAGGCACTGATCTTTATACATCGGTCCCAGGGGGAGGAATCTTGGGCGGAGCCAAGGGAGGAGCCCAGTACAAACTCTCGCGTACTCCCAGAGCGACTCCCCCTGGTGGTCGGATAGTGCAACTGCACTTACAATGGGTAGATAACGAGCATATAAACATGGAGTGATATTGGCAACTATAAATAGTGTGAATTACATTCACCACATTCACCCCCTGTTAAAAAATTCAAGTCCGGTGGGGGTGATGGCTCAAAGAGTCAGTCTGTCCGGTGGACGAATTGTCCGTTTTGATCTGCGGAGCAACGGGGTTGCAGCCTCTTGCAGTGGCTGGGCGGGCGTCGAAGTCTGGGGTACGGTTGCCGGCTCCGGGGCGAGTCTTGTCCGAGCCTCATACACCTCCTGGTTGAATGGAGACTGGGGGCGCGGGGGGCGGGCTGGTGCTGGTGCTCGGGACTGGTGGGGTGATCTCGCAGAATGGGGGGCGCAAGGGGTTGGCTGCATAGGGAACGGGGAAAGGAGTTCCTCGGTGGGGGTAGATGGGGGGCTGGATCCAGCAGGTACCAGGTCCCGGAAGGATACTGTGTCCTGGCGAACGTCCGGGAACTCAACAAATGCGTACTGTGGGTTGGAATGAAGCAGGCGCACCTTTTCAACAATGGGTCCGGTCTTGTGCACCCTGACGTGTTTCCTTAGGAGAACCGGGCCTGGCGCCCTCAGCTACGCCGGAAGTGAAACCCCTGTGGTAGTGCCCCTGGAAAAAATGAAGAGCCGCTCGTGAGGGGTTTGGTTGGTAGCTGTACACAGGAGGGATCTAATTGCGTGGAGCGCGTCAGGGACGACTTCCTGCCATTGGGAAACTTGGAGCTTCCTGGACCTGAGGGTCAGTAGGACGGTCTTCCAGACCGTCACTTTCTCCCTCTCCACCTGCCCGTTCCCCCTGGGGTTGTAACTGGTAGTCCTGCTCGAGGCGATGCCCTTGTCGAGCAGGTACTGACGCAGCTCGTCACTCATGAAGGACGCACCCCGGTCGCTGTGCACGTAGCTGGGGAAACCGAACAGGGTGAAGACACTATGCAGGACCCTAATGATTGTGTGGGAGGTCATATCGGGGCATGGGATGGCGAAGGGGAATCGGGAGAACACGTCAATAATGTTAAGGAAGTAAATGTTTTTGTTAGTGGAGGGGAGTGGCCCTTTGAAATCGATCGCAAGGCGTTCAAAGGGCCTAGAAGCCTTGACCAGGTGGGCCCTGTCTGGTCTATAGAAGTGCGGTTTGCACTCCGCACAGATCGGGCAGTCGCTGGTGACCGCTTTTACCTCCTCGTTGGAGAAAGGCAGGTTTCGGGCTCTGATGTAGTGGGCGAGCCGGGTGACCCCTGGGTGGCAGAGGTCATCGTGGATGGCTTTTAGGCAGCTGATTTGCGCGCTGGCGCATGTCCCGCGGGATAGGGCATCCGAGGGCTCGTTGAGCTTCCCCGGTCGATATTTGATATCGTAATTGTAGGTGGAGAGTTCAATCTTCCACCGAAGAATTTTGTCATTTTTAATTTTGCCTCTTTGCGAGTTGTCGAACATGAAGGCAACCGACCGTTGGTCGGTAATGAGGGTGAACCTCCTACCTGCGAGGTAGTGCCTCCAGTGTTGAACAGCCTCCACGATGGCTTGTGCTTCCTTCTCGACTGAGGAGTGTCGGAGTTCTGAAGCGGATAGGGTACGGGAGAAAAATGCAACGGGCCGCCCTGCTTGGTTTAAAGTGGCTGCTAGAGCTACCTCTGAGGCGTCGCTCTCAACCTGAAAGGGAGTGAATTCATCCACCGCCCGCATGGCTGCTTTGGCGATGTCGTCCCTGATGCAGCTGAAGGCTTGGCGCGCCTCAGCAGACAGGGGAAATAGTGTGGCTTTGAAGAGTGGGCGGGCTTTGTCCGCATATTGGGGACCCACTGGGCGTAGTACGAAAAGAGCCCCAAGCACCGTTTGAGGGCCTTGGGGCCATGGGGGAGGGGGAGTTCTAAGAGGGGGTGCATGCGGTCCGGGTCTGGGCCCAGGACTCCGTTCTCCACGACGGAGCCGAGGATGGCCAGTCTGTTTGTGCGGAAAACGCATTTCTCCTTGTTGTATGTAAGGTTTAATTTTTGGGCTGTCTGGAGAAAACGGTGGAGGTTGGCGTCGTGGTCCTGCTGGTCATGGCCGCACATGGCAACATTATCCAGATACGGAAACGTGGCCCACAGCCCGTACTGGTCTACCATTCGGTCCATTGCTCGTTGGAACACCGAAACCCCGTTAGTGACGCCGAAGGGAACCCGGAGGAAATGGAAGAGGCGGCCATCGGCCTCGAACGCCGTGTAGTGCTGGTCCTCCGGGCGGATTGGGAGCTGGTGGTATGCAGACTTCAGATCCACCGTGGAAAATACCCAATATTGGGCGATCTGGTTTGCCATGTCTGCAATTCTGGGGAGGGGATACGCGTCTAGGAGCGTAAAGCGATTGATGGTCTGGCTATAATCGACGACCATGCGGAATTTTGCCCCGGTCTTGACGACCACCACCTGAGCTCTCCAGGGTCTGTTACTGGCCTCTATGATCCCCTCACTGAGCAGCCTTCGGACCTCCGTTCTGATAAATACCCTATCCTGCAGGCTGTACCGCCTGCTGCGGGTGGCTACCGGTTTGCAATCCGGGGTGAGGTTGGTGAAGAGAGGAGGGGGGGGCGATGCGCAACGTGGTGAAGGCTGCAGATAGTGAGTGGGGGCAGGGGCCCGCCGAAGCTGAGGGTGAGACTCTTGAGGTTACATTGGAAATCCAAGCCTAAGAGAAGTGGCGCGCAGAGGTCGGGCAAGACATACAGTTTAAATTTGGAATAGCTAGCGCCTCGAATTGTTAGCATTGCTGTAGTGCGGCCTTGGATTTGGATGGAATGGGAGCCCGAAGCGAGGGCGATAGTTTGGTTGATGGGATAAATAGGGAGGGAACAGCGTCTTACCAGCTCTGGGTGTATGAAGCTCTCTGTGCTCCCGGAGTCGAAGAGGCACGACGTGTTGTACACGTTGATCTGGACCTCCGTCATCGAATTTCTCAGATGCTTGGGGCGAGATTGGTCGAGGGTGATCACGTTGAGTTGCGGGCCGCGTGGTGGGTGCCCGGGGGAGTCGAATTCTTCCGATCGGTGTCCTGTCGAGTAGATGCCGCTGCGTTCTGGCGAGCTTGATGCAGGAACATTGCGCTGAGTTGCGGGCTATGTGGTGACTGCCCGGGGAGGTCGTACTCCTCCAATGAGCTGTTTGAGTCTGGGGATGCAGCTAGGCCCGTGGATCGCACGTGGGGGGTGGTGATGAAGATGGCGTCCAAGATGGCGGCCCCCATGGATCGCACGTGGCAGGAGGGGGCGGAGCCTGAGAGTAGGCCGCAGCGTTTCGGGCCCCGCGGGCCTGCTGGTGCTGGGGGCGATGTTTTTGGACTGTTGGGGTGTTGAGGGCTGGGGCCCTTCTGCCGAGGCACACTCTAGCATAGTGGCCTTTCTTCCCGCAGCTGCTGCAGGTCGCGGATCGGGCTGAGCAGTGCTGCCGCGGGTGCTGGCTTTGTCCACAGAAGTGGCAGGCTGGAGCAGTTGAATAACTGGTTTGGCGAGCTGAATAGTGGCATGCTGGAGCAGTTGAATAACTGGTTTGGCGAGCTGAGTAGCTGGCTGGGGAAGCTGAGTAATTAGCTGGAGCAGCTGAATAGCTTGAGTATTTGACTGGGACAGTAGGGCGACCGGCTGTGGGGGTTAGCGGGGTCCGCGGGAAACGAGTTGAGGCTGCGGAAGGAAACTTCCATTGTGATAGCAGCCTCTACGGTAGTCTCTAAGCCCTGGGCCCCATTTTCTAATAGTCTCTGGCGTACATAGCTAGATCGAAGGCCCGCTACAAAAACATCCCGCACAGCAAGCTCTCTATGTTCGGCCACGGTTACGGCCTGGTAATTGCAGTCATTTTAGAGATTGGTCAACTCGCGTGCAAATTCAGCTAAAGTTTCAGTAAACCATTGTCGGCGAGTCGTGAGCACATGGCGGGCAAAGACCTCGTTCATGGGCCTAATATACATTTTGTCCAAAATCGCCAGCGCTGTGGTGTAGGAACCGGCTGGATTTAGTTGTGTAGAAATTCTGTGGCTTACCCTCGCGTGCAGTAGGCTGAGCTTTTGTTCCTCCGTAGTTTCAGCGGTGCTGATTTCGGCCAGGTAGGCCTTAAAACATTTCAGCCAGTGGCAGAAGGTTTCTTTCACCTCTGCATCCTGCGGATCGAGTTCTAGACGTCCTGGTTTTAGAGCGGATTCCATGCTTTACTTCGGCAGCTTCTTAAGTGTATTAAATTGATGAAACCACCAATTCAGCGAACACGTGTAGTTGGATCTGAACAGAGGCTTCAATACACTTACAATAGAGCCAGCCTATTCGTCGTTGAGCTTCAGGTGAACTGGCAGGCTGGCTCTAAGGCACTGATCTTTATACATCGGTCCCAGGGGGAGGAGTCCTGGGCGGGGCCAAGGGAGGAGCCCAGTACAAACTCGCGTACTCCCAGAGCGACTCACCCTGGTGGTCGGATAGTGCAACTGCACTTACAATGGGTAGATAACGAACATATATACATGGAGTGATATTGGAAACTATATATAGTGTGAATCACATTCACCACAGAGGCCCCATGGGATTCATGGCACAAATCATAGAGCGGCGGCTGATTCGCCCAGGACTGCACTCGCCAGCCTCCCACTAACAAGTGACAGCAGCACTTAAACTGCTCCTGTACTGCCCACCTCGCTCAGCTCGCAGCTATGCCAGTACTGAGACCAGGCCCATGCTTTGGTGATGCTGGCCTGGGGTGACTGTTGTGCGCGGTGTGTGATGAATGATTACTGCACCTTTAATATAATGATCCCTTTGAGACCGGGGTTTGGAACCCTGGGGGCTCCGCCTCCGGCTCCACCCCCCAGGGAGCCATATATAAGGTAATGTTCAGTGGGCCGTGTGCAGTGAGCACACTTCTCAGTAGCTGTCTGGTTCTCTGCTAATTAAAGCCTTTGTATTACCAATCATCTCTCTCAAATTGTAATTGAGGGTATCACACGGTGGAGGCCAGATGGGATGCCCTGTTCCCCCGAGGGTCCAGGAGGGTCAGTCACATGGCAGTCACCATTCCTGGAAGAAAGTGGCAGCGGCTAACAGTGCCTCCTCTGTGTCCCCGCAGGAGAAGTTAGTCCACAGCCGATGGGAGTCCTGACCGACTCTGAGGAACAGGCCAGAGGTAACGGAGTGGCAAAGGACAGATCGGTCACCAACATTGAATGGCGCTGGATGAAGATCCACCATCCCCTACCAGGTGAACTGTCAAACGTGAGTTGTTAATGTCATGCAGAATGACCCATTCCTCCCACTGACCACATGTCTATTCTCCCACAGGACCTCCAGTCGATGGCGCTAGCCCATCGGGCGTGGGCACCCCCCTGCTCCCCATGAACACATGCAACACAGCTGTCATCCCCACCCTCCACCAGCACAGAGACACACACCTTGGTAGACAACAGTAGTGGCCAGGCTTCTGCGGCACAATCCGGGGAGCACTACACAGTTGTAGATGCATATCAGGTGGAGGCAGTAACACCGAGGCGATACGGCAGTTGGAGGTCTGCTGGATCCCAGGACCCAGCTGGGTCCCAGTCAGATGCTGAGGCTGGGGAACAGGTTTACCCGGAGCGGAGTCAAACGATTGGATAAGACCCTCCAGTAGATTCACAGCCAATTGGAGGAGTCCCAGAGGCTACGAGTGCAGAAGATGGTGCTTACAATCATGGCACCGAGGCCAACACTGCAAGGATGGCGACCACACTGGAGAGCCTGGTGCACAATGCCAGCAGCATGAGTGGATATGTCCATGGCATGGCGCAGTCGGTGATATCCATGGTTGAGGGCTTTGATGGAATGTCTGACTTGCTGGGGGACGCGGCTCAGTATGAGGCAGACCTTGATGAGGCACTCACATGACCCAGTCTTAGATGGGAATAGCCAAGGCCCTGCGGAGCTTGTCCCAGTCACAGGTGGGCATGGCCGAGGCCCTGCAGTGAATGTCCTGGTCACTGAGGAGCATCGCCGAGGGGGTCGATACCATGCTGCAGACATTGGGGAGCCACCAAGGCTGGCACAGCCAGATGACGCAGGGGCAGCTGAGACTTCAATCGGTGCTCTATGAGCACCGACCGGGAGGGGGTGCTGTTTGCCAATCTGGATCCATCCCACGCAGTGGCTACGGCGGCCACCAGCTCCCCAGAGTTCCATCAGTCTGACAACGCGGCCTCTCACAGTCAGGCCTTGCTGCTTCTGGCTGTCCCCTATCTTCCTGCTGGTTCTGCAGGTCCTCCCCGGTCTCTTCCTCCAGCCCCTCCTGGTTCACCCCTCCTTGTCTTCCTCCTCCTCCACAGAGGTGGCCACATATTTCTGCCCCTCCACCTCCAGCACCAGGGTAGGTTAGTGAAGAGGCTCCTGGAGCACTATCTGCTACCCACCACACATATGCAGTATATGCAGCACTATATCAGAGTGCCCCCGGAACCGGTACACACATTCCAGGGGTTGCAATAGAGGACCTGCAAGCAATTAGGACCCCCCCCCCCCCCCCAACCGAGACCATGGGCGGCCACCCTCAGTGCTGCACTCTCCCCATCCCCCCATGGCGGTCCAGTCGACTGAGGCTGACCTCCCCACTGCTCCCCCACCCCTCAGCAACCCCAGTGCCCCCCGGGCTCTTCGTCTGTGAACAAAGATGGCTACTCAACTCCTTTGGTCCTCGCAGCAGCTCCTCCACCAACTTCACGTTTTTGGGTTGATGCCGGTACTGAATCGGTGGACTTCTACAACTAAATTTGTGCCGCTCCTGGAGAAATTCATGACCCGTAAATGGGCTGGGGCACGTGGAACTCGATCGATTCCAATGAAAAATGGTGTCCGATTTACCGGGGTTAGGATTGCCACTCGAGAGGCTGACAAGCTGCAGCCTCATATCAGCACTCCACTCCCCACTCACACGCACCCCAGCCAACAAAATGGCAGCGCGGAGAGCGGCGGTGCGGTTCACGTTCATGGACACAGAGCTTGAGACCCTGCTGGATGCCATGGAAGAGAGGCGGGACACCTTTTTCTCCGAGGTGGGAAGGCGCTGCCACCCACTGCTATACACTGGGCCTGGTGGAGGTGACAGAATCTGTGAGCGACCTGGGCCCCACTGCCAGGACCGGACAGCAGAGCAGGAAGTAGATGCACAACAGCCTCAGGGAGGCCAGGGTGAGTAGCCAGCACCGTGCCTCTGGCACCAATGCTGTCCCACACACCTGTAAGCCCCAACATCCAAAGGGTGACCAAAGCCCACCCACCAGCAGTGTGCGCGCTGCCAAATCCTGCACTACAGAGTAGCACCCATACCGCCCGCCATAACCGGTTGCCCTGGCCACAAAGGTCGCCAACTTCCCACCTCCTGTGCTGCATGCGTCAGACTGCCTGACACAGTGCAATTTAATAATAATAATATAATAATCTTTTATTGTCACAAGTATGAAGTTTGAAGTTACTGTGAAACGCCCCCAGTCACCACATTCCGGAGCCTGTTTGGGTAAGCTGGTACGGGAAGTGAACCCTCGCTGCTGACCTTGTTCTGCATTACAAGCCAGCTGTCTAGCCAACTGAGCTAATTTCTGTCTCCACCTGCCACACCCCCCACCACCCCCCCCCCCCCCAAAGAGAAGGCGGCGCATAACCGCAGGGACCACCTGACCTACTGCCCCTTACCATCGTGGAGCAGCAAGCATTGGACATGGTCGGTGGGCCCAGAGAGAGGGCAGTCGCTGAGGTGGAGGTTGGCATCTGGCAACAAAGTCAGCCCCGCTAAATTGCGGTGATCCTATGGCACGCATAGAATGACCCCACACACCACCCATTCACCACACCCAGAGCATCCAGGCATCTGAACCACATCTTCAGGATGCCAATGCATCGCAGTAACATGCCCATGGTCTCTGCATGGACGTCCGTTGTAGCGGGTCACCTCTTCAGTCTGTGGCCTCCGGATTGGCTTCATTAGCCCCACGGAATGCCTACTGTCACCCACGAGTCAGCCTCACCTGGGGTCTGTCAGGAACCGTTGAGTGTGCGACAAACCCCTCTGCCCGGGAATCCTGGTTTCACTCGGTCCATGTGGATTTGATATATTTTGCCAAACGTGCATATAGTGCCTCCATGACAGAACGGTGCTGCTGTGTACTGAGCTCTGTGAGATTCCGGACAGTTCCCCATTCAACACCTAGAAAGACCCTGTGTCGTAAAGGTTCGGAGCAACCGTCACCTTGACAACCACTGGGAGCAGGTGTCCTCCCCATCTCTCCCCCCCCACCCCGCAGTGCCAGGTGCACTATGATCTGGCAGATATGCCATACGGTTGCCCTGCTCATTCGGGGTCTTCAACAGCATCCTCGGACCGGCAGGTCCTTGAACGACAGGCATTGCCGGTACACATAAGGCCAGATACGGTGCCTCCCTTGCACTTCCTCCCCAGCATGTGGGGCGGCCGGCTCTCCAACCTTATTGGCTGGCTCTTGCTCCTCTGGGGCAAGCTCAGCCGCTGCAGGCACCTCCCCGAATAGCTCCTGCTCGTACAGCCTCAGTGCATCCCCTAGGGCTGTGGCGACTTAGATGAACGCCACCATTCCTGGTTGAATTCCATTGTCTGCACGTGGTGACAGGCAGACATGTTAGCATGGTACGTTCCCTGGTGCCCAACAATGTCCAACCGGCTACATGGTGGCCCTGTCCTGCACTGCAGACCCTGAGCCCTCATGTCTCCTGAGGCGCCCCCGCCCCCAATCTCTACACCCACATTAGGCCGTTCACCCGGTGCAGCTGGGCCTCTGGCCCCGGCACCCAACCCGACCAGCAGGGATATCGGTGGCTGGACCTACCCATGCGAGAGGCATGCTCTGCGGCCGCCGTCTGGGCCCTCCAGTCGGGGCTACTGCCCTTGGGTGGACTGTGCGATGCCCCACCGGCAGGTTGATCCCATTTATGGGGGGGTGTTGATGGGGTAGAGGGGTCATAGAGTGCGGGGGTGATGGTGTGGGGTCATTCTGCGCAACCACAGGCCCTGGTGGGCGGTATGCAGCAAAGTGGCTGCATTGCAGGCTGTGGCAATGGCGGCCCGTGTCTGGACACACCAATCCATGGGTGAGGGGGGTGTCACTCCCCATGTCCCCTTGACCCTGGCAGATGTCCCCCTAGCCAGCTCTGCCAGCGGCAGGACCGGCAGTCCACGGTCGTGCCTCTGGGAACATGTCCTACCTCCTTTCTGTCTCCTTCAGCAGCCACGGCACCAGTTTCCCGATTTTTAAAATCACAAGTAAACCTTGTCATTGTTAGTTCCTCCTGGTGGAGTTGGAGCATTGGGGAGGCCCCGGACAATACCAGGATGGGCCATTAACGATACGCCAATGGTGTGTACAGTACGTGCAGAGTAAAATGCATTGACTCCACTGTCGAGATACCGGGGCATGGCATTCCGTTCGGTGCCTGGCGCTCGCCATGATTTTCGGCTGATGCGCGATTCTCCGTCCAATCATGTTTCGCAATTCCGAAGTTGCTGGACGGAGAATCCCACCTCTCGTGCTTTCAGAGGTGAGTTCAGGCATTTTAAATTAATTTTCTTTGTCTTTATCTGACTTCCTCCTGGCATTTTTTGAAGTGACTTTTAAATGCTCTCCATCATTTTTTAAACAAGATTAATGGAATCTTTTTACATTATAAAGATCTCTACTTGACTTTAAGAAAAAATTGCCTGACTCTGTTCATTTCATAAAATATCGAAATGGAATAACTTTTATCAAGATTTTAAAAACTGTATCTGATCTTTTAAAATCCTGCTTACATGCATTTGCCACTGTAAGATAACTTCAAAATATCTTTCTAAGAGGAATGACAGCACCTTTTAAGGATTAAAGCTGCAAGGGAAAAAGATGTCTCATTCATTCCTTGATCTTTGTACTTTCTGTCATCCAAGTGCACAACACAGAGCAATAAAGAAGAGTCTTGAATCATTCCCGCCAGATCAGGAGGCAGTATTACCCACTCCAAAGAGTGTATAGGGAGAGGATGCCATTAAATAGAGTGTCGAAGGAGTGTTGTGTCAGCGATGCCTCAGAAATGAGACAATCTTTGCAGCAGCTGCCTCTGTGATATTTTTCACAAAGATGTGAAACCGTTTTACAGATGCCGCACTGCCTTATCAATGGCAATGAAGGCAACCATTACACCGTGCGTGGGGTCATTTCAATCAGGCACTGGTCACATGTGCAAAATTCTTCACAGTACTGCGAGGCCCTACATCACCAGGTAACCAATGAAATTTTCCATCAGGCTTCAGATATCATTGACTTTGACTTGTTTCCAGCATAGATAAGAGAAAGATAATTCACAGGATTGTTCGCTTCCTCAAAGCACTTGGTGCTATCAATGGAACACACGTTGCATTGAAGGCACATAATGATGAACTTGTTTCATACATTAACAGCAGGTGATTCCATTTATTGAATGTCATTATTGCAGTGATCTGCACATCTGCACATACACCAGGGACTACAGCAGATATAACAGCCACAGCATCACTAGAGGACAGCACTAGAGGTGGCTATAAAGGGTCCGACCCAAGGGAGGATCCGCCTCTTTCAGAAGCACAGGGTTAGTGAGCAGCAGCACACAGAGACAGCTCAGCATAGGCAGCTTATCTGAGCTTCTATTGTTTTGCCTCTTGACTGTATAATGTCTGGTTGAGCTCTGGACACAGGACAAACCTACTGAATAAAGCATTTGTGTTCACTGAAAGTCTACAGTCTTTATTCCGACTTAGAGAATAATATAATTATTGTTTGTGATGCCCAGCTGAGGGTCTGAATGTGAATGCAGGTTCCCGGAGATGTGATCCTGATGCCATTGTCCTCAGTGACTCAACCTTGTACCGGCCTTATTGATCAGGATGGCTGTTAGGTATTTACCAGAGGACACATAGTGTAACATTTGAATGATATTAAGTTCACACAAGTTAACATGTCAAGGGTGGAGAGGACAATACGGGTGTTATAAATCAGGGGCAGGATTCTTCATCAGCTGACGGCAAAATCAGGAAACGCAATTGGGCGGAGAATCGGTCCGACGCCGAAAGCGGCAGGTGTCGATTTGACGGCAAATCGTAATTCTCCGTCACCATCTCAGCAGCGTCAATGCTGTCTGGAACACACGTACAGTAAACACCATTTGCATAACATTAGCTGATCTGACCAGGTATTCTCCAGGGCCTCTGCGATTCTCCGCCTCCGCTGAGCCGAATTCCCAACACCGGGGTTCACTTGCGCTTTTAAAAATCGTGAAACCAACCGTGTGGCTGATGAGAGAGAGAGTGGAGGTAGAACACGGAGAGGCAAGATCGTGGGCTGTAGGGCCGGGCACTGGCCAGGTTGGCTGAGGTGTTGGGGACCCTGCCAGGGCTGGTTAGGGTAGGGGAGGTGACCAGGGAACGGGTTGGGTGGCCAGTGTGACCCCCCCACGGGACGGGGGCTGTGTCCACTCACAGACCACCATTTCCACGCCTCAGCCATATTGCTGTGCACACCACTGGCCACCCACCTTGGCCCCTGATTCTGCAGAGTGACACCGGCCGTATGGGTGCCCCCACAACCCTGCACCCCACCCTCCGTCGTACACCGCCCACCCGGCCACCACCCACCGGCAGGGCATCACGCAGCCCACTCAAGGGTAATGTCCACTGTAAACCCTACGAGGGTGCCGGGCAGGGGCTGTGGAGTGTAGCACTGACAAGGGCAGTGCCAGTCGATGATACCCCTGGCAGAAGGTACGGGCACCAGGGCCTGATGCCGCCACGGTGAGGGGCAACGATGGGGTCAGAGGTGCGTACGGTGGCCATCAAGGTGACGATCGCCCTAAACCTTTACGTCTTTCCAGGCGCCGAGTGGGAACCTGCCCGGGATCTCACAGGCCTCGGTGCACAAGTGCACCCGTGCCATCACGAAGGCCCAATATGCCAATTTGGCTCAATGCATCCACTTCAGTGTGTACCAAGGCCACCAGTATGCCTGAGCAGTGGGGTTCGCTGCCATTGCTGAAATGTCTCGGGTCCGGGGGGGGGGAGGGGGGGGGGGGGGGGGGGTGATCAACAGGATGCATGTCCTTCTATGTGCACCTGGAGATGATGGGCCGCTCTAAGCCAACCGGAAGGGTGTTCGAGACGCCCCCCGCCCCCCCCCCCCCTCCTGGGCGACAGGGGTTATCTACTGTGGCCGTGGCTGCTAACACCTATTCGGAGGCCACAGATGGACGCAGAGACCCAAGAGCGTGATCGAGCGGTGCTTTGCCTCCTGAAGATGCTGTTCAGGTGCCTGGACTGCACTGGAGGGGCCCTCCAGTATGATGCTGAGAGGGTTTCCCGTATTGGGGCGGCCTGCTACGTCCTCCACAACATCGCGCAGCAGAGGAGTGACGTGCTGGAAGTGGTGGATGGACGTCAGGCCTTGTCTGATGATGAGGATGTGGGGGAGAGTGAGGATAGACAGGACATGGGCCCCAGGAAGGCATGGGAGGCTACACAATGTATGCGCCAGGGCCAACACGTATGGGACGCTCTAATCACCTCCAGGTTCACCGACTGGGGCGAGGGGAGGGATGAGGGGGAAACTGGCCAGGGCACAGACACCACATCCCACATACACGCCTCACCTACAGCCCCTTCCATGATACATACCTGCCGCACTACGGGGTGGTGGCCCTGGGTTGCCAGTAACACCATGTCTGGTCCCTGGGATGGAGGATGATGACAACCCGCTCTGGAATGAGCTCTGGTGCTTGCGGTAGTATCATAACTATCAGCATTGCAAGGATTGATGTAGTATCAAGAATAGCCACTAGAGGGAGCTGCAAATACAACAATATAAAGCAATGATGCTAGACCTTAGGGGACAGTAAGAAGTCTTACAACACCAGGTTAAAGTCCAACAGGTTTGATTCAAACACGAGCTTTCGGAGCGCAGCTCCTTCCTCAGGTGAATTAGGGGAGGAGTGTATGCAAGAGACACCTAGTGAAGGTCAAAAGAGCAGTTAGTGTGAGAAGGTTAGATTATAGTTTATACCAGTTTGTGAGATTAGCAGTAGATGAGTGTAGTTTGATGTTATTAATCAATTCTGTATTCTAAAGGACTAAGTTTCGAAACTCAGTTTATTAGTGTAAATAAAGTAATAGCTTTATTTAAGTAAAAGCTATACTGTCGTCTTTGTGGAACACTACGCCAACCATCCTCAATAAGCAAAACAAGGAACACCACAGTGTTCTGCTTCATATGCAAAAGTCTGCCCATGCTAGGACTTTCCATCATCTACCTGGGTGATCCATGCATGCGAGCTGACCATTCCATCACACTGTGTCACCAAATCCCTGGGGTGACAGTGGTGGGGTCGAAAGGGGGGTTAGGAGAGGATGGGGAGCCTAGGCCGCCACAACATCTGCCCATTCCCCCCCTCTCTGGTCAGCCTAGACCAGCTCACCCCTCAGAGAGCACTGAGCAGGTTGTAACAGTATGAAGAGATGTTTAATGTGACAACATAAATACAGATTTGTGCCCGAGCCCCTGTCATTAAACTGAGCCCTGCACCCGTGTCAACTTAACTGGTGTCTAACATTCTGGCCTTACGGGCCCTAACGCTACGACTTGGTGGCTCTCAGATGGTACACTGGGGGTGAAGGCTGCCTGCTGTGATTCCCATCCTGTGACCTGGGTCTCCGTTGGCGGCTGTCTTCTGGGGTGACTGCATCTTGATGGGCACGGCTGATGCTCTGGTGTCCTAGGTCACGTGGTACCGCCCTGTTCTGCTCGCTGCCCACCGGGCTGCTTCATGGGACGTGGGTGCAAACAGAGCTATCCCCTGAGGCTCCCCCGCCACCTGGCATTGCCAGTCCCGGAGACCCGCTTGGTCTCGGCCAGAGTCTGCATGCTGGTGATTATGGAGTACAGGGAATGGACCATCTCTATCTGTGACTGCGCCACATCACCCATTGACTGTGCCACCACCTTCCGGGTCTGTGTCACATTAACCAGTGACTACGCCATCTCCCTCTGGGACTGGTCCACCTCCCTCTACGTCGGCGCCACATTGACCAGCCCCTGGGCAATGCTGCCAATATTCCCAGCCATGGACCGCTGTGACTGGACCACGCTCAGTGAGGCAGCAACCCTGTCATGGCCTTTGGCCAGTACCTGCACAGATTGCCCCAGGCGCTGGACATGCTGATACATCATCAAATCCTTCACCCCCCCAAGGCCTCTACCACAGACGCCACCCGTGCGGTGTTGGCCTGGGTGGCACGCATGGTCAGCACCACCTCCTGCTCCTGCATGCGGTTGGACTCCTCCAACTGCACCTGCAGGTGCTGGATGGCCACCGACAACCCCTCATGTAGTCCCTGGTTCTGCGACTGCATCTCCACAATTGATGGGACTGTCCGTTCCAGAAGCCCGAAACCCATCTGGACGACAGCTAGTCCCTGAGTTGGCCCGGCCTCCGACCGTCCGTCCCCTCGGGAGTTCCTAACTCAACCTGATGTACCGGATCAGCTGTGTTGTGCGCACCAGAGGGTGTCCCAGCAGCCTCTTCACTGAAGTGCCCAACTGAGGTGAGTGTCTCTGGGATGGTGGAGGGTGTTGGAGACAGCTGTGACGGGAAGTCAGTGGTCATCCCCAGACTCGAGCTCCGGGGTGTCTTGGGTCGCGCATCAAGCGTTACCGTCCGTGCTGATGTCCTCGTCGCTTGCCACATGGGGGGCTCTGGCAGGGGGTGGGGTACACCAGATCGACCCACCCCATCACCTGCAGATCCTGCAAGACGCAAGACAGGATGCGTGATTAGACCGCAGACCGGGGGAGAATTGGGGTGAGGGTGGTGTGGGGTGAGGGTGGGGGTGAGGGTGGTGCGGCCGTTGACACACATATCACAGGGAACTGTAACTAAGCGGGGTCTCACTTACTCACCTGCAGCCAACCACATAACCCCACCTAATTTCCACACTTTTGGACACTAAGGGGAATTTATCATGACCAATCCACCTAACCTGTACATCGTTGGACAGTGGGAAGAAACCGAAGCATCCGGAGGAAACCCACGCAGTCATGGCGAGAATATACAAACTCCACGCAGACAGTCACCCATGGCTGGAACTGAACCCGGTTCCCTGGCGCTGTGTGGCAGCAGTGCTAACCACTGCACCACCATGCCACCCATTTGATGAAACGAGGATCCCAACATTGATGTCCTGTAGCCATGTCTCATGGAGTAAGAAAGAAAACATTAGCTGCAGCCACCATGGAGAATGGCAAAATCCCTCTCTCCAAAATACAGCCAAATTTTTAAATATAAAAGAAATTACATTTTGTTTTAGCAGCAAAGACTCGTTGTAAGACAATAGATATTGCTGAGCAAGGTTAACATCAGCAGCTTCGTGCAAGACTCTTACTACAATTTGTGTTAATCAGCTAGTTTCCCAGTTTTTGAACTGCTGTAATGTTGAAATGTTTCATGTTCATATAACAATTTTGTATATCTTCCAATGGCTGCAGGCTAATGCATAAGAACAACAGACTTAAATAGAATACAACCAGTAAATTATGGAGATAACTCTTAATAGTTAAAACATAAAATTTTCCCAAGCACAAAATGATTTTCCCTGTCATCTGTGCCTCTGCATTACTATCACAAAAAGGGGGTGACTTAAATCTTCCCTACAGCTT
Organism: Scyliorhinus canicula; assembly: GCF_902713615.1. Classification (NCBI taxonomy): domain Eukaryota; kingdom Metazoa; phylum Chordata; class Chondrichthyes; order Carcharhiniformes; family Scyliorhinidae; genus Scyliorhinus; species Scyliorhinus canicula. Next base: position 145,152,928 of record NC_052151.1, on the reverse strand, counting down.
CCTCATACCCATGACCTGACCTCTACTGCACCAGAGTCTTGTCCAGCAGCAGATAACTCATTGACAAGGCACTTCTGGCAAAAGCTGCATCAAGTGCAATGCACTGAGAGGAGTGGTTGTATTGGGGTCTTAATGTCATAACAGTCAATAAATCAGGAAGATTTTGAAAAGAAAGGGCCAGATGCTGACAAAGACGTCTGTTCAAATACATCTCCTGACAAAGATTTGCCTTCAATTCCATCACCTCCTATTTTAACTGCCTTACATCCCGACAAAGACTTTTCTTCAATTCTGTCAGCTCCTGTCTGATCAAATCCAGAGAGTCTAGCTGCCTGCTAAGTTCACCCTCAAGTACATCCCTCCCTTCTGCAAAGGACAGCTGAAGTCTCGACATGGATTTGATGTGGTCTACGTGTTATTGAAGCCCACAGTACAAGTGCTTGAAGAGTTGCAGGTCCCACACCATCAAACAAATTATATTTTTGTGACACACATCCTGCCAATGACCCCATGATGCCTGCTTCACGGCAGACCAGAGAGCATTTATCTGTGCCGTGCCCAAAGCAAGAGGGGCCAGCAGATGGAGAGGTTTGCGGTTGGAGTATTGTCACAGGATCACCCTAATTCAGTGACCTGAAAGTTTAAGATAAGGACAGGAGTAAAAGCGACACTTTGTCTGCCCTCCCACTTAAGGTATGCACATTTCTACTCATCTCGTTGGCACCTTGGTTTCCTCTAGCTGTGCCTCACAGCTCAGTGTCTTCACAGGCCCCTCCTTGGACATGCTTGGTTCTGACTCACCACCCGCAGTCAGTGTGTGTGTGAAGATAACTGTGCACCTATCAGAAGAAAATATTTGCAAATTATGATCATTTGTCACTTTACAGAATTTAAACATTCAGCAAGAAACTGCAGAGTGTAGTGAACTCAGCCCAGCATATCACACAAGCTTGCCATCCTCACATTGATTCTGTCTACACCTTCCGCTGCCTCAGGAAGGCAGACAGCATTATCAGAGACCCCTCCCACCCAGGCATTGCCTTCTTCCAGACCCTACCATCAGGCAGAAGATACAGAAGCCCCTCGGACTGATCTGTTCCCTGTAAGAACACTATTCATGACGCCCTATGCTGCTCTTGCTCATATATTTGCTTTGTTTGGCCCCTTGTTCCACACTGTCACCAATCACTGTTTGTCAATATACCATTTGTCAATGTTCTCTGTTGATTATTCTTTTGTCTACTATGTACATACTGTGTACGTTCCCTCGGCCTCAGAAAAATACTTTCCACTGTACTTCGGTACGTGTGACAACAAATCATATCAAATCAAATCAAATCAAATGTGGGTGTAGGCTCCCAGGTCATCCATAATGGCACCGGAGGACCTGAACTCAGCTTCTATTATTTGTTTGGGGGAGGGGGAGGGAACAATGGTGGGTTGTACTTTGCACATGCCTGGTTCACTTTAAAATGTGTACCTACCTTCAATCAAATTCAATTTTCATCAGTGGGTGCCCAAAATACAACTTGTGGTTTGTCGACCTTTCAGGAGAAGGCCGAAAGATGCAGGAATTCTTTGGAGAGGCATTGTCCCTTTTTGAAATGGTAGGGTACCATTTTGGATATGTCTAGCAAAAATGTTGGGAGAGGTCAAGTGTCCTATGGAGAGGTCAAAGCCCTTTGGAATTGTTTACGGTAGACATGAATCTATATAAAAAATAGAAAAGCTCATTGGAACTGTCCAACTGATGGAAACTGTCAAGCTGTCAAGGGAACTGTCAACGTACTTAAATCTCCTGGCCTTTAAATTTTTGAATTTGTTTAAAACTATGGGTGTTAATTATTTCACTCTGTCTGTTGACATAAGCCTGCAAGTTATCATTATCGGATTTGTGCTGCATGACTGAATCCACATCGAACCATTATCACAATGGGGTGCCTGTAAGTTTATAATTTGATTAACAGTTCCAAATGCTTATAAAGTTTTTGAAGGGGAGAGTGAGTACAAATTGTAGGGGATTAAATAGTTGAAGAAAGTTAAATGTACTCAATCGTGTTTTAATCAATGAGACTGCTTTGTGAAAATAGAGAGTAGGTCATTTGTTTTATTCATTCGTCAGAGATGGACATTGTTGTTTCGGCCAGCATTTATTGGCCATCTCTAATTGCCCTTGAGAAGGTGATTGTGAGCTACTGCTGGTCTAGGTACATCTACAATGCTGTTAGGAAGGGATTTTCAGGATTGTAACACAGCAACAGTGAAGAAACGTTGATATCTCTCCAAGTCAGAATGGTGTGTGGCTTGGAGGAGAACATCCAGAGGGTGTTGGTCCCGTGTGTCTGCTGCCCTTGTCCTTCGTTGATGATGGGTTTGAAAGCTGCTATATATCGTGAGTACCTGCCATGCATCTTGTAAATGGTAAACTTGGGGTGGCACAGTGATTCAGTGGTTAGCACTGATGCCTCACGGTGCCGAGGACCCAGGTTCACCCTCGAGTCACTTTCCGTATGGAGTTTGCACATTCTTCACATTTCTGCGCAGGTCTCAGCCCCACAGCCCCAAGATGTGCAGGGTAGGTAGGTGGATTAGCCACTCTAAATTGCCCCTTAATTGGATAAATTAAAATATATATATATATATGAAAGTAAATGGTACACACTACTGCCCCTGTGGTAGTAGAGGGATTGAATATTCCTGGAAAGGTTTGCAATCAAGCTGATTGCATTGTACTGGATGGTGTCGAGCTTCTTGGGTATTGTTGGAGCTGCACTCATCCTGGAAAATGAGGAGTATTTCATTACACTCCTCACTTGCACCTTGTAGGTGGTGGACATGGTTTGGGAGTCAGGAGATGAGTTCCTCCCCAGAGGATTCCTAGGGCTGGATTCTCTGATTTTGAGACTATGTCCGGAGCATGTGTCTGGTCTTACGACCAAAAAATCGGTGCTGCCCCCGCACCGATGCTCTGCCTGGAGGGGGTTTAGCAGCCACATCATGTAAAACACCCAGCTTTACCTACAGATACGGATGGAGAAGTGCCGCGTCCATGACCGTGCATGCGCATGGCAGCGGCCTGCGGCGGCTGCATTGTACAACATGGCACCGGCCACACACAGACCCGGCCTGCCAAACAAACGCCACCCTGTAACCCCGGACCAACCCCACCAGTCACCCCAGCCCCCACCTAAGACACCCCGGTCAGCAGAACGGCTCCCTCCCCTGACTGTGGCGGCGCGGGACACATCCGCAGCCGTCACGCGAGGTCCCCGAAAACTGTTACCACAGGTGACTGACGCTATCGGGAAGGTGCCCATCGGGGCTGGAGCATCATGGGAGGGCCTCAGATGATCTCCTGAAGCCGTCCCAACGGCCTGCGGCGTACTCAGCGATTACACCATTTTTGAGGGGGCGGAGCATCTGAAAAACAGCACTGCCCCAATTTCGGCTTAAAAACGGATTCACTGGCCAATTGCCGAACATGATTTTGGCATTCCTGGGAGTAGAAGGCAGAGGCCGTGAGCGCCGTGGGCAACACTCTCTGGACTGGCCAGCAGTCCCAGAGAAAATGGCATGTCCTCCTCAGGGCGGCCAGGGTACGTAGGCATCACTGTACCCCTGGCACTAACCCTTGTCCCACACACCCGTAACCCAACACCCCCTCCGCTGGAGGGCAGCTGAACCCCCACCCTACACCACATGCCGGCACCCATACCGGCCGCCATGGCCCCCACACCCTCCCCCCCACCACCACCACCACCACCAGCACGAGAAGGCCTTCTACAACCGCGGGAGCGGGAGAAGACAGGAGGGGGACCGGCGGACCCGCAACCTGTCACCGTGGCAGAGCAGAGGGCCCTGGTCGGCATCCCAGAAGAAAGAGAGATCACTGTGGTGGGGTCCAGCCTAAGGCAAGGAAGAGAGACCCTGCTGAGTTGCGGTTCCCCATGACACATGTGTCAACCCCCCCCAACACCAGCCCCACCCCATCCTCACCGCCACACCACCCTCACCCCCACACCGCCCCCCACCCCCTCAACTTACACCACCCCCACCCTCACCACTTCCCACCCCCAGCCCACCTGCTCACCTTCACCATCCCTTGGCCCGCGGTCTCATCATTCCTCTTGAGTTGTGTCTTGCAGGAGCTGTTGGAGATGGGACGGGTCCATTTGGCATCCCCCACCCTCAGCCAGTGCCACAGCCGGAGCCCCCCCTGTGAGCTGAGCAGTAACGAGAGCAGCTCAGGTGGCAGCCCTCCGTCAGGAGCTCAGGATACCCCGAAGCTCGAGTTGGAGGATTACACAGATGTTCCGTCACAGCTGCCTCCAACACCTTCCACCATCCCAGAGACACACCTCCGGTGGACACTTTAGTGAAGAGGCTCCTGGGATACTCTCTGGTGCACACCACACAGCATGTGGAGGTAGAAGCACCCGACGGGGCGTACGGTCATAGGGCAGGCCGACCCCAAGGACTAGCTGCCATCTAGGCAGGTTTCGGGCTTCTGGAACGGACAGTCCCATCGGTTGTAGAGATGCAGTCACAAAGCCAGGGACTGCATGTGCGATTTTCAACGAGCATCCATTACCTGCTGGTGCAGGTGGAGGGGTCCAACCACGTCAGCAGCAGGAGGTGGTGCCGACAATGCGTGCCACCCAGGCCATAACTGCACGGGTGGTGTACTCAGTGTAGGCATTGGGGCCGGCTGTTCTGGCTATGGGTCAGCCTGTCCAAAGCCTGCGCATTCTGTGCAGGTTTGGCCGAGGCCCAGGACAGGGTTGCTGCCTCATAGGCAGCCATCTGTCAGAACTACCTGGACATCGCAGTTGTGCTTCTGAGCATGGCCCAGTCATAGGGGTCCATGGCTGGGAACATCGCTGGCATTGCCCAGTGCTAGCCGATGTGGCATAGACACGGAGGGAGGTGGCCCAGTCAAAGAAGGTGGTGGCACAGTCAATGGGTGATGTAGTGCAGTCCCAAACAGAGATGGTCTACTCCTTGTTCCCCATGGCCACGAGCATGCAGGCCCTGGCCGAGTCCCTAGCGGGCCTTCAGGACTGGCAATGCCAGGAGGTGGGGGGGCCTCAAGGGATGGCTCCCCTCGCACCCCCACCCATTTGAGTAGCCCGGGAGCCATCGGACACCCCGGGGCAGAGGAGGTGATGGGGCCCATGCCGATGACTCCCGCAGAGGAGGTGCCGGAACACCGCAGCACTATGGACTCCTCCCTTCCTGTCTCTGGTGCATCTGGTGGGCAGTGGGCGGAACAGGGCAGCACCATGCCACCTGGGAGACCCGAGCAGCAGCCATGCCCACCCAGCCCCGGTCGGCCCAGAAGGCACCCGCCAAGGGGTGACTAGTTGGACTCCTTCAATTGCACTTGCAGATACTGGATGTTCACTGGCAACCCCTAATGTAATCCCTGGCTCTGCTACATGATCAAGGACTTTATAGCGGAACATTTAGAAAGCAGTGGCAGGATCTGTCAGAGTCAGCATGGATGTATAAAGGGGAAATCATGATTGAAATCTTGTATGAAGGGGAAATCATGAAAATCATGCCTGACAAATCTGCTGGAATTCCTGAGGCCATGATACTCGCCCGCTTCACCTAGGGTGTGGCCTGGTCCATCATCACTACCTTACCCACTCCCCCACTCCCATCCCCCTCCCTCCCGGCAGCCGGCCAATAGTGTTCTCATTGTGGCCATCCCCTCGCCGTTCTGAAGTCTGTGGGCGTGAGTGCGCTGCAGGTGAAGTGGAGGATTCGGCCGATGGAGAGTCCCAGGGCACTTATCTAATTTCCCGTTAAATCTCAAGAGCCAACCTTCCCTCTAAACATGTTTAGTAACAAACTCTGAATTGTGTAAAGCAAACTGGTATTTTGTTATAAATTGGTCGAGTGAGAGTAAGAACGTCCTGTGATAGTTACCTTCCGGAGTTTCTCAGACACAAGAGACGGGATTCTCTAATAATGGGGCTATCCCCCCACGCCGGCGAGAAAACCGGTGCCAACGCCTCTGGTGTCAACAGTCCCGAAAAGTGAGGAAATCTCCCCTTTCTAGGGGTCAGGTTGGCGCCAGAGTGGTCCCCGCAGCTCCAGCCGGCACGGAACGGCTGGTGCGAGTTTGCACCTGCAGAACGGCCGGCGTATTTCAGCGCATGCGTGGAACGGCAAATGTTTTCTATGCATGCGCGGAACAGCTGGTGTATTTGCATGCCTGCACAGGGGTTCCCTTCTCTGCACTGACCCCCGGTCAATATGGCAGAGCCCCAGAGGGGCCCAGCGCAGAGTAAAGTAGGCCCCCACAGAACCAGCCCGCCCTCCGATCGGTCGGCCCACACCACCGTGGGCGCCCCCCCCTGCCCGGGGTCGGATCCCTCCGTCCCCCCCTCCAGGATGGCCACCACACACTCATCTTCCAGGTCCCGCCGTGTGGGAGGTGAATATAGAACATAGAACAGTACAGCACAGAACAGGCCCTTCGGCCCTCAATGTTGTGCCGAGCCATGATCGCCCTACTCAAACCCACGTATCCACCCTATACCCGTAACCCAACAACCCCACCCTTAACCTTACTTTAATTAGGACACTACGGGCAATTTAGCATGGCCAATCCACCTAACCACGAATAATCCACGCCGGCTGGATCCGGCCAAACACGTTGACCACTCGGCCCATCGGGGCCCGGAGAATCGCTGGGGGGGGGGGGGGGGGGGGGTGCTGTCAACGGCCACCAACCGGCATGGCGGCGATCCCGTGGCCGCCCGGGCAGCGGGGCGCGAGAGGATTCTCCGACCCAGCACCGGGTCAGAAAATCCCGGCCATGATAATCGAAAAAATTCAACTCAATCCTGAATTACTCTGCTTTGTGTTGACAGAAATTGAATAGTTTTTTTCTGAAATAGTAATGCAAAATTTTAATTCCTTAACTGGAGCACTTGCATAGTCCCAATTTGTTGAGATATTGGAGAATTTCCCATAATAGTGCAATTTATGCAAATTAATACATTTGCAATATTCTTTGATATCTTTCAGCTGCTTGGAGGTGAAAGCAGAAGCAATTTCATAGAGTGAATTAATGTTTCTTAACCATATTTGAAACAATTGCTCAACTGAATGTTATATTGGATTTTGTCACCAGCACTAGAAAGGTTTAGTGATCTGGAATGCACCAAGCAGTTGATTGGAAGCTTGTAATATACATTTTAATAGATATTCTAATAGGAGCTAAAGAGATAAAGTGCAGAGTGCAAAACATATGAACTTTTCATCCCACAATGTGTACAAATATACACCAATAGGCAAACACGCATAACGTTTGAGCAGCCCTATACTTATTATTTGAAATGAGGACACTTTATCTGACTCCCAACTAGGGATCTAATTATTTTTATTCCATCGTGGGATGTGGATGTCACTGGCAAAGTCAACATTTGCTACCTAAACTGAATTGTCCTTGAGAAAGTGGTGATGATCTTCTTTCTTGACCAAACTTCAGTCCGTCCGGTGGAGGTACACTCATAGTGCTTTAAGGGAGGAAGCTCCAGGATTTTGGCCACACAGACTGTGAAGGAACGGTTGGGGACACAGGTCTAAGTCAGAATAGCCTGTGGCTTGGAAGGGAACGTGAAGTGGTGATGCTCCAATGCATCTGCTGCCCTTGTCCTTTTAGGTGTCAGAGGTTGTGGATTTGGGAGATGCTGTCGAAGGATTCTTGGTGAGTTGCTGCAGTACATCTGGTATCGAGTACACACAGCTGCCATTGTGTGTTGGTGGTGGAGGGAGTGAATGTTTCAGTTTGTTGATGGGGATATGATCAAAAGGGCTGCTTTGTCCTGGATCGCGTTGAGCCTCTTGAGTGTTGTTGGAGTCACGCTGTTGGAATGCCAATTGGGTAATGGAGAGTATTCCATCACACTCCTGACTTGTGACTTGTAAATGGTGTACAGGTTATGGGGAGTTAGGATGTGAGTTGATCACCTCGGAATTCCCAGCATCTGATCTATCTTGTAGCCACAGTATTTAATGGCTGGTCCAGTTAAGTATCTGGTCAATGATAACTCCCAAGATATGGACGGCAGGGCATTTAGTGATGATAATTCCATTGACTGTTAGGAGGAAATGGTTAGATTCTCCCTTGTTGGAGATAGTAATTGCCTGGCAACTGCATGGCAGGAATGCTACTTTCCACTTATCAGCCGAAGCCTGAATGTTGTTCAGGTCTCTGCTGCAGTATCTGAGAGCCTGTGAATGGTACTGAACATCATGCAAACATCAGCAGATATCCCTTATTCTAACCAAAGAATGAAAGATAGGTCATTGATGACTTAGACCCAACCATCTTCAGCTGCTACATCAACGACCTCCCTTCCATCATAAGGTCAGAAGTGGGGATGTTTGCGGATCACTGTACAATGTTCAGCACCATTCGTGATTTTTCAGATAATGAAACAGTCCGTGTCCAAATGCAGCAAAACCTGGACAATATCCAGGTTTGGGCTGACAAGTGGCAAATTATATTTGCACCACACAAATGTCAGGCAATAGCCATCTCCTACAAGAGAGCGTCTAACCACCGCCCCTTGACATTCAATGGCATTACCTTTGCTGAATCCCCCACAATCAACATCTGGGGGTTACCATTGATCAAAAACTGAACTGGACCAGCCATATGAATATTGTAGCTACCAGGGTAGGTGAAAGGCTCGGAATCTTAGAGTGAGCAACTCATCTGCTAACCCCCCAAAACCTGGCCACCATCTACAAGGCACAAGTCAGCAGTGTAATGGAATTTTTTCCACTTGCCTGGATGAATGCAGCTCCAACAACACTCAAGAAGCTCAACACCATCCAGGACAAAGCAGCCCGCTTGATTGCTACTCCTTCCACAAACATTTAGACTTCCACCACCAACAAACAGTGGCAGACATTTGTACCATCTACAAGATGCACTGCAGTAACTCACCAAGGTTCCTTAGACATCACCTTCCAAACCCATGACTGCTACCATCTAGAAGGACAAGAGCAGCAGATACCTGGGAACCCCACACCTGGAGGTTCTCCTCCAAGTCACTCACCACCCTTACTTGGAAATATATCGCTGTTCCTTTAATGTCGCTGGGGCAACTTCCTGGAATTCCTTCCCTAACAGCACAGTGTGTACCTACACCTCAAGAACTTGGCAGTTCAATAAGGCAACTCATCACCATCTCCTGAAGGACAACTAGAAATTAGCAATAAATGCTGGCCTAACTATCGATGCCTGGATCCTGTAAATGAATAAGAAAATAAATAAATTTTCCTTTGTGCTAGGTATGACTCCAATCAGTGGAACGTTGTCCCCCGATTCCCATTGATTTCAATTTTGCCAGGGCACTTTGATGGCGCACTCAGCCAAATGCTGCATCTCACTTCCTTCTTGAGTTAGGCTCTTTTGAACACGCGTGGCTCAAAGCTGTGATCCTAGTGGAACTCCTACCGAGCATCAGTGAACACGTTATTGCTGTGTAAGTGCCACTTGAAAGCACTGCCGATGACACCTTCTATTACTTTACTGATGATTAAGAGAATGCTGATGGACCAGCAATTGACCTGATTGGATTTGTGCTGCTTTTTATAGACAGGACATACCTGGGCAATTTTCCACACTTAGGGGCTGGTTTAGCAAATGTAGCCTTGTGTTTTGCACTGATGTGTTGGGATCCCTCTTCATTGAGGCTGGGGATATTTGTGGACCTCTTCCTCCTGTTAGTTGCTTAACTGTCCATTGTTAATCATGACTGTATATGGCAAGACTGCAGAGCTTAGATTTGACCCGTTTGTTGTGGGATTGCATAACTCTGCATGTTGCTTTCCCTGTTTGGCACTGTAATCCGGTGTTATTTTTTCACCAGGTTGCCACCTCATTTCATTCGGCCTGCCCTCCTGAACTCTACATTGATCCCTTGGCTTGATGTTAATGCTGAAGGAAATGTTGGGTGAACAGGTTATTAATTCTGGTTGAATACAATTCTGCTGCAGTTGATAGCCACACAACATCATGGATTTCCAGTTTTGAGCTGTTAGATCTGTTTGAAATCTACCCCATTTCGCCTGGTGATAGTGCCACACAACACCAGAAATTATACTCAGTTTGAAGATGGGACTTTGTCTTCCCAAGGACTATGTAATGGTCACTCCTACTTATACTGTCATGGACCAATGCTTCTGCAATATGTCGTGTAGTGATGACAAGGTCGAATAGGATTTTCCTTCTTATTGGATCCGTCAACATCTGCCATAGGCTCAATCTGGCAGCTATCTGCTTCAGGACTCAGCCAGCTTAGTTATTGGTGATGCAACAGCCCCACTCTTGGTGATAGGCATTGAAATCTCCACCCAGAGCACATTCTGTGCCCATGCAGCCCTCAATGCTTCCTCCAAGTGGTGTTCAATATGAAGGAGTAGCGATTCACCATGTTTAACCAGATAATGTATGAGATTTCATGGAGTCTAAATTCAAGTTTGAGGACTCTCAGGGCAACTCCAAGCTGGCTTTATATGACATTGGCTCCCATTAATATCTGGAAAACATTGATCAAATCATCCCTGAATAAATTCCAAAGAGCACAATCCATAGTTTGTGTATCTTTTCATAATTCAACCCTTTTAAAGGTAAAATCACCATAGTCCCTGTGGTGATTTAACCAGAGGATTACCACACCTCAGGCAAGGTTGAGAAGGCAGGGCATTCATTTTTAAAAATAAATTTAGAGTACCCAATTCATTTTTTCCAATTCAGGGGGAATCTTTTATGGTGGAGGGGGAGATTTTGTGGTGGTTGGGGGTGTCTGTGTTTGGGAGCAGTTCATTTTATCAATCGTTATCAGAATGACATCAAGGCACCCTTTAAAAAGGGCACCTCGATCAATCAAGAGCTTAGGTTGTGGGACCCGTCTCTTTGTTTCCTTTTTGTTCAAAAATGTTGGTAGGTAAATCCAGCAGTGCAGCCAGCGGGCTACACACTGCTTTTCCTGCCTGAGTTGACACTTGAGGCAAAAAAATGGGGTAACTCTGCCCTTCGTAATTGTTCCCCCTTTCAAACATGAGGGGCGAGAGTCTCTGTTTGAGAGACAAAGGACTGGATTCTCCGATTTCGAGGCTATGTCTCGAGGAAGTGTCAGTTTACGAACAAAACAATCGATGAGGCCCGCCGACCAGTGAGGGGCTTGGAGCCGCACCACGTAAAATGCACAGCTTTCCCGATATAAACGCCTGGAGAATTGCCAGGTTTGTGGCGGCGCATGCGCGCGACAACGATCTGCAGCAATCGTGCCATACAACATGGCGGCAGTCATGCACAGACCCGACCTGTCAGATAGTGCTCCCCCGGATACCCCCCTAGCCGAAGCCCCCCCAGCCAGCAGCACGGCTCCCCATCTCCCAACTGTGGTGGCGCTGGACACATTCAGCAGCTGCCACGCCATGTCCGCGATAACTGAGAGCACACATGTCCCACGCCATCGGGAATTTGGCCCATCAGGAGCGTAATATCGGAGGAGGGCCTTCAGGTAACGTCCTGAGGCCATCCCAGCAGCGTGCAGTGTACTCCTCAATGATGCTGTTTTGGAGGGTGCAGAGCATCCGAAAACAGGCATCGCCCCCCGATTTGGTCCGAAACAGAGATTCTCCATCCTATCGCCGAATACAATATCGACGTCAGGCAATGGCGAATCACGCCCATTCTTCCACGGCTGGAGGAGAATTGCTGCACAAAACAGTTCAATATCCCCTTGCATGCAAATTTATGTTTGGCGAGGTATACAAGGAATTCTCGAGGGAATGTTATCGGGCCACACTTTGAGTGGGCAGCTCGATAGCAAGGTCCTGTGGCTGGCCACTACCCCCTCCATCTCCCACCCCCTTCATCGCAAAGCAATCCCCACCCCTGGATTTTCTGGGTGCCCCTCCTAAGTATGGGAGTTAACTGCCCCGTCCCCTCCCCAAAATGGGAGACCTCCCCCAGGGACCCGCTAATGAAAGAAGTCCTGCCGAGGGCCCCCTAACTATAGGAACTTCCCCCCAGGGACCTCCTATATAGGGTGAGACCCCCACAGGGACGTCTTAACTAAAAGAAAACCCTCAGGCACCCCCTAGCACAGGGCTAAATCGCTGGCTTTGAAAGCAGACCAAGGCAGGCCAGCAGCATGGTTCGATTCCCGTACCAGCCTCCCCGAACAGGCGCCGGAATGTGGTGACTAGGGGCTTTTCACAGTAACTTCATTGAAGCCTACTCGTGAGAATAAGCAATTTTCATTTCATTTCATTTCATCAACAGAGGACGCCCCATAGGGAACCCCAAACTAACAGAACCCCACCACAGAGATGCCCTAAATTGGGAGATCCCTAAAGGGACCCACTAAATTGGAAGAAACGCCCACAGGGACTTCCTAAATATGGAAACACCGCACAGAGACCCCCAGAAGAAAGAACCCGATCTGGAAGCTGGAGAGCAACACTCACCTGGAAGCACCGTATGTTCATTCCTGGAAAGAGAACAGTTGTCAACTGTGTTTAAATTCTTCAGATCCTTTAGCAGCAAGCCATTCATTCATTTCTAGTAGTAGGTTGTGATTGGCAGCTTCCACAAAACAGCAGTGAGCCTTGATTCATTCATCTTCTTCACTCTAAGTGCTGTAACCGAAATGTTATGATCACTATAGATAAATGTTTACACATTGATAGGTGCTTAACTAAATCTGCCTTGTTTCTCTTCATTAAATCTTATATGTCCATTCCCCAATCCCCCACCTATTTGGTAACAGGGAAAATTATTGCAGGAAGCAAAAATTCATCATCATGAAGCTCATCTATGGGCAGCACAGTGGTGCAGTGGTTAGCACTGCTGTCGACGGCACTGAGGTGCCAGGTTTGATCCCAGTCCCATGTCACTGTCTGTGTGGAGTTTGCATAGTCTCCCCGTGTCTAACTTGGTCACACACCCACAACCCAAAGATGTGCAGGGTAGGTGGATTGGCCCCGCTAAATTGCCCCTTAATTGGAAAAAAATTATTGGGTACTCTAAATTTATATCAAAAAAATTAAGCTCATCTGCTATCCGCATGGAAAATTAAATTATCCATTAAAACTTGACTATTTGCTTCTCTAATTTCAGCATTAATGTATTCAAACACTTCACCAGGGGGCTACAGACAGCCCGTACTGCAATCTTAAATCTTTTTAATCTTCTTAATAAGAAGACTACTGTCTGCTTACCTTTGATTATATCCTCTCTAAACATTGAAGTGCTTTCACCCTTCATCATTAAGACATCTGCTCCCTCGTGTTGCTATATTTACTTGCTATAAATATGGCAGTCAATAAGGTTGTCCTTTTATCTAGATATTGATATTACATTGCTTTCAGAGTCGCCAGGTATCAAATGATACCACCACAAGGTTCAACTGGATATCGATCAAAGACCCAACAACTAGTTAGTTAGTTCAAGTTCAATAACACTTTATTTACACCCAAGATTAACTTATACATGCAACATAAACACTACGAGGTAAACAATACCAAACAACTATGACAACCTGTACGTAACTTCAGGCACCCGGCTTAGGTCAGAGGAACAGTGGCCTTTGTTTGAATTTGGATCTGCTGGGTCTGGAGAAGTAACTGCGGTTCAGCTGGCTCATCCGTCTGGTAGCGAGCGTTGAACTTGGACTTGCTTCTGGTCATGGTGCCGGAGCGCCAGGTCCAAAAGAGATCGAACACTTGGCAGTGCCTCTCTTCATCCTTGGGGGTTTCGCGCTCTTTTGGGCGGTCCTTAGGCTTGGACCCAATTAATTGGGCAGTTCTCGATCACTGCCTTTGATCTGAGCCAATAAAGAAGCGGATGCCTTGATGGCTGGGCATGTCTGAAGCGGTCATTGACCTTTCTGTTTATGTTTCCTGAGTAAAGGGAATGGCGCCGATGTGTCTGGAATTGTATCGGTTACCTGAGTATCTGTCCTTAGTCTTACGGAGATGGGTCATTAAAATGCTAATCGGTTGGGGGTTTCAATGCTGTCTGGATTCTCTGCTCACAAATATACATTCAGGTTCTGTGCCTGCCTGAATCTTACATTGTCCATATTTCCCTTTAGGCTTTGTAAACGTCCATGTTTCTTGTTGTAAGTGGCCATCCCAGATGGCTACACCCTCTACCATTTTCCTGTCGATCCTATAAGCTCTGTTGCCAGTATTGACCATCTTGCAGCCCTATCTCAGTAATGGACACTATGGGTTGGATTCTCCGGCCACCAAACCGTGTAATTCTCAGCAGCGGGAGGCGGCATGCCGTTTGCTGGCAATGGGAATCTCTGTTCCCACTGCTGTCAATGGGATTTCTCTTTGAAACCACTCCACGCCACTGGAAAGCCAGGACCAGCGAATCCAGCCACCAGAGAATGGCCAGAGAATTCTGACCTACATCATACCCTCTAATTTGGTTTTATGTCTTCAATTCATTCGATTTTCTACTTATACTCAGTGCATTTGTATTAACAATGTGCATTTGGACCACACACCCTTCTGCTCTAATGATTTACTCAAATTTCCTATTTCTCTCTCCTGATTTAATCATTGTTTTGGTTTATTTTTGGTGCCTGAAGCTCAATTTCTGACCGTTACTTCATTCCTTTTGTTTATTTTCAAACCATTGTCTTTACCACATGAACAACACCCACCTCCCCGCCACTTACTGGTTTAAATTCCTTGTGACCATGATATTTAACCTTTCTACTTGGACCCTGGTCCCCGACCCCAGTTCAGGCAGAATCTGTCCCAACATTACACTTCCTTCCTGCTCCAGTATTGCTGTCAGTGGCTCATACTTCCCCATATCACTTCATCAGACACATATTCGCCTCACTGAACTGCCTTATGCCTGCGCAAATTTGCATGTGGCTCGATAATAATCCAGAAATTATAACCCTTGAAGTCTTTAATTTAGCTCCTGGTTCCTGATATTGTCAAAATAGTCCACTTTCCCTCTCATTCCAATATCATTTCAAGTTGGTTTGAGATGTTCCTCACCCCTGGCATCAGGAAGGCAATGTACCATGTCAGACTTTCTATCTAGCTTATACAAAATTCCATCTGTCCCTCTAATTATTGAGTCCCCTACAGCTATCACATTATACTTCCCCATCTCCTCCCCACTTTGATCAGCCTCCTGCTCCTAGAAGCTGCCTGCCCTGCTGGTATATTCAACATTTTCTGTTGATAATTAAGATTTATGTTATTAAGCCTGTTCTAACCCACAAGGTAAAAGCACTGCAAAACATGGGCTGGTTCTCCGATTTGGAGACTATGTCCCCACGCCGGCGTGGGAACGGAAACTGGCGCAAAATGATTCCACGTTTTGTTGGGGGCTAGCAGGAACGCAGCGTAGAGCATCCAGCTCTAGCTGCCGATACGGCCTGGAGAATTGCCAGGTCCGTGGCCACGCGTGTGCGTCATGGCGGCCTGCAACGGCCGTGCTGTGCTTGATGGCGGATGCCGCTCGTGGACCCGGCCTGCAAAATAGTCCCCCCCATCGGTGGCTCTCCCGACTTTGGCGGCGCTGGACTGAGTCCACAACCGCCACGCTGAGTTCCCGCCGGGTGAGCCTATGAGAGATCCACGCTGTCGGGAACGCGGCCGGTCGGGGGCGGAGCATCGGGGGGTGGAGCATCGGGGGGAGGGCCTCAGGCAATGGCTTTGGAGGGGGCTGAGCATCGCAAAAGTAGCGCCGCCCACGATTCTGTCGGGAATTTGGAATCTCCGGCATGTCACTGAACTCGTTTTCGGTCTCAGCGACCGGAGAATCCAGCCCCCGATCTTCTTTGTAGTTGAGCATTCTGTTGTGTAACGAGGCAGGCTGCAAACACCTAGTGTATATTCTGTATTATACTGAAATTTGCTAAAGCACGCAATACTTTCCAGCACTATGATTGTGATGATGGCTGTTTGCTTGAAGTTAATTTTAATGCAGAATCTGATATTCAAATTAAATATTCTAGGAAAATAGGAATATGATTCATCCCCTCAAGCATGTTCTGCCATTCAAATAGATTATGGCTGATCTGCATTTCAACTCAATTTATCCACTTCTGTTTAATATCAATAAGGTGCCCTGAACCAACAAAAATCTAATGATCTGTCTTGAAATTTCCAATTGACCCAACACTCATAACCTTTGAAGGGAGAGAGTTCCATATTTCCACTAACCTTTGTGAGAATAGTGCAGCTTCCAGATTTCACTCATTAACTGCCGAAGTCCAATATTAATTTAAGATGGTGCCACTCTGTGAAGTCATGCCTCAGGTTTGATGCATTCACACTTTCTATGTCCCGCCCTGCCCTCTGCAATTTAACACCAGCTCATGTTTCAATTCCTATTGAGACTTGCGGTCTTGGACACTTCCTTGTAACAGGTTTTGCTTGAAAGTAGCATTCTAATGAGGCTTGGACAAGTGTTTCTTTTCCCCCCCTCACGCTCATCTGCCTGAGGACCATATTGTGCCCCATAAACAGTCGTGAAATGAATAACCAGCTAATCAGTTTTTTTTGTTTGTATTGGTTGAGAGAGGAATCCAGGACACCAGGAGAACTGCCTGCTCTTCAAATAGTGTCATGTGATATTACTGTCCACTGGAAACACTAGTAAAGATGGCACATATGGAGCTGGATTCTCCACCACCCGCCCTTGGTAGCAGAGTTCCCGATGCAGAGGAGAATCCAGCATTTGGGAGTCAGGGCCACTTCTGATACTCTGGTCCCTCCGCTGGCGGTAGCATCCAGGTTTGCTCTCCACGCCAGCGGGAGGCTGCACATGGGTCATTTTGGCTTATTTGCATCCTATTAACGGGCTGGACACTGGATTCTCCAGCCCTCTGGGCCAGATTCTCAACGGCATGGATTGAGCCAAGTATTTTCCAGAATGGCCCTGATGTGGTGGACATCACGGTGGGCCAAGGTGGTAAGTATTTAATGTAGGTGTCCTCTAAGTTCATTGGAGTGCCCCCTCTCCCCCAACAATGCAAATCCTGCCCAACCCATCCCCCCGCCCAGCCCCTCCACCGGACAACCCACAAGAGACCCCCATCAGATACCCCCACCAGAGACCCTCCAACCAGATACCCCATAACAGATAACCCCTTCAAGCAGGGAACCCCCCAAATCAGAGGAACCCCCCCCCCATAACAGAGAACCCCCCATCGGAGAGAACCACACTCCCCCATAGCAGGGAACGCTCCTTAAAGGTAACCACCCATATCAGAAAACCCCCATAACAGGGTACTCCCATGACAGGAAACCCACGTTGTGGCAGGGAACCTCCTCCCATAGATTATAAACCACCCACCCCTAAATTAGTCACCCCTGTAAGCTAAAGTAAAGTCCAGGCAGATAGTGAAACAAAATCACTGCTTTTTCACTCACCTGTCCCTTACACCTGCTGCCTTAGGCAGATGTCTGGAAAGCAGCAGCTATAACTGCATAGAAAGCCAAAACCACACTCAGGTCCTTTGATCTGCAAAGCTTCTATTTATTTCAAAGATAAATAGTTTTTAGCAGCCTGTAACTGACAGCTTCCAGACAGCCATATGTCTGGATTGTTAATTTTTATTTCCCTTCATGCATGAATGGATCTCAAGTAGCCTGCTGTGAAACTAACCTCATTGTTTATAAACATCTAGTAGTTAGATAATTTCACTTCCTCTTTTTCTCATCAGAAAGCACTTCACTGTTTTTGATATGGTCATGATCTGTCAATCAAAGCTACATGCTTATAAACATTGTGGTTAGTTTATTGAGATCCATTCAAGCGTGAAGGGAAATAAAAATAAATAATCCAGACATCTGGCTGACTGGAAGTTATCAATTACAGGATACCGAAAGCAATTTCTGTTTGAGGTGAGTAGGAACCTTGCTGCAGATCAAAGGATCTGAGGGGGGTTAAAGCCTTGTGACATGGTTTCCTCTTTCAATGAAGTTAAAGCTACATTTTCTAGACACATACCTGAGGCAGCAGGTGTAAGGCACAGGTGACTGTTTCTGACTGGATTACTCTTTAGTTTCAAAGCAGGGGTGATTGATCTTGCGGGGGGTGTTCTCTGCTTTGTCGGGGGTTCTCTACTATGGGGGTCCCTGTTATGGGGTTCCCTGTTATGGGGGTTCTCTGATATGGGGTGTTCCCTGTTACGTTGGGGTCTCTGATCAGGGGAGTCTCTGGTGGGGGGGTCTCTTTTCGGGGGGGGGGGTCACTATCATGTGTGCATTCTGTGCGGGGGATGTATGACCCAGCAATTCCCATGGTGGGATGGAGGATACTCCTAATTGTTGGGAGGGGCCAGGATTTGCATTGCAGTGGGAGGAGGGACAGCCGCCAGGGGCATAGGGGCAGCAGGGTAGCATTGTGGTTAGCATAAATGCTTCACAGCTCCAGGGTCCCAGGTTCGATTCCCGGCTGGGTCACTGTCTGTGTGGAGTCTGCACGTCCTCCCCCTGTGTGCGTGGGTTTCCTCCGGGTGCTCCGGTTTCCTCCCACAGTCCAAAGATGTGCGGGTTAGGTGGATTGGCCATGCTAAATTGCCCGTAGTGTCCTAATAAAAGTAAGGTTAAGGGGGGGGGTTGTTGGGTTACGGGTATAGGGTGGATACGTGAGTTTGAGTAGGGTGATCATGGCTCGGCACAACATTGAGGGCCGAAGGGCCTGTTCTGTGCTGTACTGTTCTATGTTCTATGTTCAGTCTTCACTATCTGGCGGCCCATCAAAATGGTGGCCGAATAGCGTGATTCACGGCGGAATTGCTTGTTATTCCCGCCATGCATAAATTTACATATGATGGGACACTGAATTGATTCTGGACATCGCTTCCAGCGTCAGTGCAAAACAGAAGCATAGTGCTATGGTGCCTGAGCTTACCCTGGGAAAAGAGAGGGAGGCTGGTAGGCAGATTAGAAAGGTGGAAGTAGTGGGTGATGGTCAAGGGATAGACAGTCTAGTCTGCAGCCAATATTGTGAGGGCAGTATGGTCTGTTGCCTCCCGGGTGCAAGGTTTCATGACATAATGGATCAGCTGGGCAAACTGCTGGAAAGGGAGGGTGAACAACCAGATGTGTGGTTCACGTGGGACCAACAACATAGGGAGGGACAGTTTAAAAGTCTTGTTGGACCAGATTCAGGGGTTTGGGAATAGGTTGAAACGTAGGACCCCCAGGGTAGTAATCTCAGAAGTACTTCCTGTGCCACAAGCTTCACCATTTAGGCAAAGGTGGATCAGGGAGGTAAATGTGTGGCTTGAGGGATGGTGTAGAAGGGAGGGGTTTAGATTTTTGGGACAATGGGATTAGTTTGGGGAGAAGATAAAGCTGTTTAGAAGAGATGGGCTTCATCTGAGCCGAAATGGAACCAATCTCCTAGCTGAGAGTGTAAATAGTGTAGTGGGGGTGGGTTTAAACTTGGAAGGCAGGGGGTGGGTTGACTAATGGGCCTAGTTTTAGACGTATCAGTGAGGGCAAAAGGTGGAAAATGGGGAACAGGGAAAAGGAAGGGAGAGAAGGCTTGAGTGTTGACAGTGAACAAAAAAATGGTCACCTCCCAAAGGGCAAGAAAAAGATAAGGGTAGGGTTACATTTTATGTCTGTAAATGTATGCAGTATAGTGAACAGATTCGGGAATTGGAAGCAGAAATTGCTCTTGGGGCATATGACATATTATCATTGACAGAAACCTGATCAAGCCACAACAGGACTGGATACTTAACATCTTCAGTTATAAGGTTTTCAGCAGGAACAAGGTGAGGCAGTCTTGGTCAAAGATAGTATCATAGTCCTTGAATGAGATGCTGTTCCTGAATTAAAATCCATATGGTTGAAGGTGAGAAACAGGAAGGGAGCAGTGACCTCGTTTGATATTTATTATAGACCTCCAAATAGTGGGGAGGACGTGGAAGCATTTATAGGAAGATTATGGAAACCTGCGGGGATAGTAGGGTTGTGATAGTTGGGGATTTCAATTATCCAAATGGAGACTGGGAAAAAGTGTGGGGCACAGAAAGGGAGAAATTTCTGCAGTGTGTGCAGGAGAACTTTCTGGAACAGTACATTTCCAGTCCTACCTGGGAGCAAGCTGTGCTGGATCTGGTCCCAGGAAATGAGGCAGGGCAGGTAGAGAACGTCGGAGTGGGGGAGCATTTGGGAAGTAGCAATCATAATATAATACGATACAATATTAAGCTGGTAAAGACTAAATATCAGTCACAGATTAAGATTTCAGACAGGAATAGGGCAAATTGCATGGGTCTAAAAGTTAAACTTCAGCAGGTTGATTAGAAACGCATTTTGGTGGATAAAGCAGTGGATGAAAAATGGGACACTTTCAAAGGAGAGATGAATAGGGTGCAGGTTAGGTACATAACATGAGAAATAAAGTCGGAGCATCCAAAGCTGGAGAACCCTGGATGACTAAGGATATTGATGATAAAATAAGGGGAAAAAAGAGGTGCATGATGCACGCTGGAAGAATAATAGCAATAGAAATCAGGAAGAGTATCTTAAATGCAGGAAATGAAATGAAATGAAAACCGCTTATTGTCACAAGTAGGCTTCAAATGAAGTTACTGTGAAAAGCCCCTAGTCGCCACATTCCGGCACCTGTTCGGGGAGGCTGGTACGGAAATTGAACCGTGCTGCTGGCTGCCTTGGTCTGCTTTCAAAGCCAGCGATTTAGCACAGTGTGCTAAACCAGAGGCTAAGCCTGGAATAAGGAAGGCTAAGAGGAAGCATGAGGAAAGGGTGGCAGGCTGCACTAAAACAAGTAGCAAAATGTTCTTCAAACATATTAATGGTAAAAGATTAATGAAGGATAGAGTGGGGCCCACAATGTACAAGCGGGATAAACTGCTCACAGAAGCAGAGGTGCTAAATGAGTATTTTGCTTCTGTCTTCACCAAATCAGAAGATGGTGACAAATGGCCCAGTTAAAAATGTGGCTGTTGAGCAACTGAACAGTATAGTGATTGATAAAGGGTGGAATTCAATGGAAACATTTCTAGGTTAATTTGTGGTGGGTTTTTCAGAAAGTTTCCCGCCGGCTCTACCATCAAGTACCGTCGACGGCTGTCCAATGACACGAAAGGTGCAATTCTCCGGAAAGATTTCAAAGTATGGTAGCGAGAGGGAACTGCCGCGAGCTTCCCGACGCTTGGCCCAGCGAGGCCAGCAACACTATTCAACGTTAATTGGTCCACTTAACGAGGCCCCTGTAAATGAAGGCTTACCAGCTGATTCGCCGGCATGGCGCTCGCTAGCACCCCGCTAACGAAGTCGACCAGCACTTAAACAGCTCTTGCTCAGCCAGCTCGCAACAATGGCGCCGAGGATACCAGCCCCAAGATTCGGGGTGCAGGTCCGGGCAACATACAGTGCTGAAAAAGGTCAACGACCGACACCAGGCAGCATGAGTGAGTAGACACCAATGCTCACTCCCGCGCCCCTCCCGCCCCCCAGATCTTTCCAACCCAATGCGAGCATCCACCCCCCAACTCTCCAGGTGACCCCCAACCCTCCCTCCACCCCCTCTCCCTTCAACCCCCTAACTCTTCCTTCACCAGCGCCGCCCCCCCACTCCCACCACTATGAACCACACATGTGTGGCTAACGATGCCCTCTCTGTGTCTCCTCAGGTAAAGCTCTCCCACAATGCCTGGAGAGGGCCCCGACTGGCGGTAGGGTGCTGGACATAAGAATCCTCACCACCTTCGAGGAGCAAACCCTGGAGGTGACTGGGGTTGCTGAGGGCAGAGGCTGGCGGACACCGCAAAGTTGAACAACCACTGGGCTCCAGCCAAAGGAACTGGCAAATGTGAGTTGTTATTGCCTTACTGACTGACCCATCCCTGACTACATGTCCATTCTCCCGCAGGCCCTCCAGCCGATGTTGCCGGCCCATTTCGGGTGGCACCCTCTCCAGCCCCCCCATGAGAACGCCTTGGATGGGCGCTTCGAGAACGATATGATCGAGGCATCACAGCTGTCATCTCCCACCCTTGGTGGCAAATGTTAGTGATCAGGCTTCTGGGGCACAATCTGCTGAGCATCACACAGCTGTGATGTATATCTGGTGGAGGCAGAAACCCTCAGGTGTGACAGCAGTTGGAGATCTGCTGGATCTCAGGACCCAGTCTGATGCAGAGCCTGTGGAAGAGGCTTTCCTGGAGCTGATGGAGACGTTAGGACACAGTGGGATATTCAGAGGGTGATCTCAGGAATACTCCACCAGGTCCATAGCTGCTTGGAGATGTCCCAGAGGCCAACACTGCCAGGGTGGAAATCGCAGTGGGAAAGCTTGGTGCACAACGTTGGCAGCATGAGTGGAGGTGTTGAAAGCGTTGCGCAGTCGGTAACAGCCATGGCTGAGGGTCTCAGCAGAACGTCTGACTCGCTGGGGGACGTGACCCAGGCCGAACCTTGATGAGGTTCTGTGGGCCATGTCCCACTCTGAGATAGAAATGGCCGAGATGCTTTGGAGCCTGTTCCAGTCGCAGCTGGGGATTGTCGAGGCGCTGCAGAACATGTCCCAGTCACTGAGGGGCATCGCTGAAGGTGTTGACAGCTTGGTGCAGGCATCAGGAAATCGCCAGGGCTGGCAGAGCCAGATGATGCAGGGCAGCCAAGACTCGAACCGGCTGTCCCTCTGTCCTGAGGTGAACCCAATGGACACCTCACAGGAAGAGGGGCGCTGGATGCCAAACTGGACCTGTCAAGTGGGGATGGTGGCCACTAGCTCCCCCGGGTTCCACCCCTCTGTTGAGGCCACATCTCGAGGTTAGCATAGGGGACAGGGCAGCATGGCTGTGCATGTGCCATCGACAAGTGTGCCAGGGCCCTCCAGCCCGGAGTTCCCAGAGGACGCACCCAGGGGCATCGAAGGCCATGGGACTGGACAAACAGCTGGCTGCCTGTATCTCAGATGCGCATCCTGGGAAGACACCTAGATGTAGCGGTAGAGATAGGAAAGCCCAGAACATTGAGTATCACTGAGTGCACGGAGGAGAGGGAATGAGTTGGGGGGGGGGGGGTAGGTGGGGGTAGGTGGGGGCTGAGGAGGGGGGTGAGGGGTTTTGGGACAATGGGATGGCACGATCGTAGAGTGAGGAATTGCATAACACATGCGACATGTTAAAAACCCTTGAGCACAACCAGTATGATGCCTCTGCCACTTTCTTCCGCAATGTGGGCTGACCTCCGGACAGACTTGCCCCCCTCCCCAGGCACACCGCATGCAGGTGATGGGTGTGAGCGAACACTCAGCAGTTAGGCAGAGGTCAGACAATGCCATTGATTAAGAAGCATCAGCACTCGGCTCTCTGCGGGTTACCATCACCCCCCTGCCCTTGACAGTGACCCACTGACCATGCCAGTACCATGGAGTGATGTGACACAGACCCCGGGAGATAGGACTGCGGGGTGGGTAAGGCATTGATGATGGACCAGGCCATGTCCTCAGTGAAGCAGGCAAATGTGAAGGCCTCCCTGACCCTCCGGGCTTGCCAAACCCTTACCACTGCCGCCTTTCCTGTAGCCTCCAGCTCGTCCTTTGGTTCCTCCCTGGGATCGTCATCCAACCCCTGCTGGTCCAGCGCCACCTCACCCTCCTCCTCCTCAGAGATGACCGCCTGTTTCTCACCACCAACCTCCAGCACGTTGTCCCGCTGTTGTACCAGGTTGTGCAGGACTGATCAGACCATCACAAAGCAGGTTACCCTCCGACGGATGTCCTGCAGGGTACCACCAGAGTGGTTGCGGCATCGGAAGCGTATTTTGAACAGTCTGATGCACTGCTCAAGACAGCCTGGGTGACCACATGGGCCTTGTTATATTGGGTCTCCACTTCGGCCTCCAGACAGTCCTCAGCAGGTACCCATTATCCCACAGGAACTAGCCGCCCATCCTGAGGTGGTCCTCAAAGAGGCCAGGGATGACCGACTGGGGGGCGTCATGAGGCACAGCGGTTAGCACTGGGACACCAGCGCTGAGGACCCAGGTTCAAATCCCGGCCCTGAGTCACTGTCAGTGGGGAGTTTGCACATTCTCCCCGTGTCTGCGTGGGTTTTATCCCCACAACCAAAAGAGGCCTAGGGGCCTCACGGTAGCATGGTGGTTAGCATCAATGCTTCACAGCTCCAGGGTCCCAGGTTTGATTCCCGGCTGGGTCACTGTCTGTGTGGAGTCTGCACGTCCTCCCTGTGTGTGCGTGGGTTTCCTCCGGGTGCTCCGGTTTCCTCCCACAGTCCAAAGATGTGCGGGTTAGGTGGATTGGCCATGCTAAATTGCCCGTAGTGTAAGGTTAATGGGGGGATTGTTGGGTTACGGGTATACGGGTTACGTGGGTTTAAGTAGGGTGATCATTGCTCGGCACAACATTGAGGGCTGAAGGGCCTGTTCTGTGCTGTACTGTTCTATGTTCTATGTTCTATGTGCAGGTTACGTGGATTGACCATGCTAAATTACCCCTTAATTGGGAGAAAAAAAATAATTGGGTACTCTAAATTGATAAAAGAATGTATGACCCACTGCCCCAGGATATATCTGTCATGGGCACACCCCATGAAGTGTGCACACATATGCATGATCTTCATGTGGTGGTCGCACAAGAGCTGAATGTTCAGAGGGTGGAACCCCTTCCTGTTATTGTAATGCACTCCCAGATGGCCTGGTGAGCACAAGGCGGCTTACATGCAGTCTATCAGACCCTGGACCTTGGGCATCCCGGCGATGGTGGAGAATCCTGCTGCCCGGGCATCCTGTTGGGCTTGGTCCATGCCAAAGTTGATATAGTTTTCTGCCTGGGCAAACAGGGCATCCGTGACCTGTTGGATGCACCTGAGGACAATGGCCTAAGAGATGCCACACTGGCTCCCACTGGAGCCCTGGAAGGTTCCTGAGGCGCACAAGTTCAAGGCTGCAGTGACCTTAACAGCCAACAGAATCTGGTGTTTTCCTCCTCCACGTGGTGCCAAATCCGCGAGCACATGGCACAGGTACCGCACCATCTCCTTGTTGAGGTGGAGCCTCCTGCAGCATACGCTGTCTGTCATCTGTTCAAATAACCAGAGACGCCTATACATCCTGGGCCATCGCGGGACTTCCCCTATGGGTCCTTCCCTGGCCTGATTGGCGGCCGGGTCCTCAGGGTGTGGGGCAGGATCCAATCCATGGGCCACCGCCTCGAGCATCTGCAGGCGCTGCTGCCGCCACCGTCTCCGGCGTCTGGCCACCCGGCCTAGGAGTAGCAGCAAGTTCTGCGGGGTTCAAAATGCCATCCATATCATTCAATACCTGTAAGGAATTGGGAGACGGTATAAGACTGACAAACAGCAGTGGCTCCCATCCTCGGACCCTCCATTCCCGCATCGATCCCCCCTCTTCCCCTCCCATCCGAACACCCTGCCCATGCACTCCAGGCTGCAGCGGGCTCCCCTCACCGGATCAGGACCTTGTACCCAGACTCCCGCTCACAATGACAGCTGGATGCTGATCCCCTCCCTGTGGCTCTTAACCAGCATCAGCCGTGGAAATGTCCCTGGGGCTGAGTCCCATCGCCTGGATGTTTGGATATTGGCTGCTGCGTGTGTGGTGTTGTCTTCCGCAATGTTCAGGCACAGTGTCCAGGCATCATGGTCTGATTGGGATGCTAACCACATGTTACATGGCCCACCCACCCACGGGAATACACTTGGATTGTTTGAAGTTCTCACTTAACCACGATTGCCAATTCCCAATTCGCAATAGCCTTCTACCGCATGGCCAGACACCTCAGTAGTTAGTGAAGGTTCTGGGTGGTCAGTGGGGCAGATGGGCAGGGACAAGGGTTGCTCCCGGAAGGAGTACACATGAACCAGGGGTTGGCATGGTGGTACCATGCGCGATTGCCCCCCCCCCCAGGCGGCCCATCCCTGTGGAGGGTCACCCTCCCACCCCCAGCTAGGGGTCCCCCCACCCCCAGCCAGGGGTCCCCCCACTTCCAACCGAGGGTCCCCGACCCCTCACTGAGCTTTGGTGAGGCAAGCCCAGCAACCCCGGGCTCTTTTCCTGTGAACAATGCGGCTACTCACCTCCTCAGATCCCCGCAGAAGCCCTTTTCACAAGGTTCACATTTTTAAAAAGGAGTGCTAATTGGCACCAGCGTGAACACTTACTGGGCAGGCTGATGAATCAGGTGAGGCTGGTGGATATGAGGTTGCTCACGTTTATTGTATGGAAATCAGGCTTAAATGGTGATAATTAGTTTCACACCACACAATGGCCGGTTGCATTGTAAACTGGCGCCTACCACAGTCCTCATTTTCGGCGTATCCCGCTATTCACGGCACAGTTTCAACCAAGCAAGAGTGCCACGAGGCTGGAGAATCACGTCCATTGAGTATAAATGCAAGGAATTGATGGTACACTTCTACAATGTTGTGGAGAAGTTGGCATTGGACTGGGGTGGGCACAGTAAGAAGTCTTAAAACAGGTTAAAGTCCAACAGGTTTGTTTGGAATCACTAGCTTTCGGAGCATAGCTCTTTCATCAGGTGAGTGAAGAGGTGGCATATAAAGACAAAGCCAATGATGCAAGATGATACATTGAATGCGAGTCATTGCGGGTAATTAAGCCTTTACAGGTCCAGACAGTGCGACTGGAGAGAGGGATAATCACAGATGATTCTGCGTACATACTCGTGCGACTCAGCCAACGTTGTCTACCTCATACGCTGCAGGAAAGGATGTCCCGAGACGTGGGACACTGGCGAGACCATGCAGACACTGTGACAACGGATATTGCACAATAATCACCAGGCGGGAATGTTCTCTTTTAGTCAGGGAACACATCAGCAGTCAAGGGTATTCAGCCTCTGATTTTTGGGAAAGCGTTCTCCAAGGCAGCATTCAGGGTGCAAGATAACGCAGAATCGCCGAGCAGAAACTGATAGCTAAGTTCTACACGTATGAGTGCAGCTTCAACTGGGGCCTTGAATTCATGTTTCACTGCATTTAACCCCCACCATCTGGCCTGGGCTTGCAAAATCCTACCAACTGTCCTGGCTTGAGGCAATTCATACCTCTTTGCAGTCGCACCGTTTGGACTTGAAAAGACTTAATTACCTGCAAAGAGTTGCTTTCAAAGTATCATCTTGCATCATTGACTTAGTCTTTATATGCTGTGTTTATGCAACCTACCTCTTCACTCATCTGATGAAGGAGCTGTGCTCCGAAAGCTCGTGTTTCCAAACACACCTCTACAAGTCATTGGTCAGACCACATTTGGAGTATTGTGTTCAGTTCTGGGCACCATATTTAAGGAAGGATATTAACACCCTCAAGGGAATGCAACAGAGATTTACTAGAATTATACCAGGAATGAGGAATTTTAGATACAAGGAAAGATTGGAGAAATTGGGCCTGTTCTTCTTGGAACAGAGAAGATTAAGAGGTGAGCTTATTGAGGTGTTCAAAATTATGAACAATTTTGACACGGTAAAGAAGAATATTCTGTTTCCACTGGTTGGTAAGTCAATAACTCAGGGTCACAATTTCAAGATAGTCAGCAAGAGAGCTTGGAGTGAGATGAGGTGAAACCTCTTTACTCAGAGAGTTGTTGGTATTTGGAATGCGCTGCTAGGGAGCGTGGTGGAGGTGGATTCTATCGGAGTCCTGGATGTATATTTGAAAATGATTCATTTAGAGGGCTCTGGAGACTCTAATTTCTCAGAAGACTAAGGAAATTTGTCAGCTACGACTCTCACCAACTTTTACAGATGCACCATAGAAAGCATTCTTTCTGGTTGTATCACAGCTTGGTATGGATCCTGCTCTACCCAAGACCGTAGGAAACTACAAAAGGCCGTGAATGTCGCCCAGTCCATCACGCAAACCAGCCTCCCATCCATTGACTGTGTCTATAATTCCCGCTGCCTCGGAAAGGCAGCCTGGACATACTCTCTTCCACCTTCTTCCGTCAGGAAAAATATACCAAAGTTTAAGGTCACGTACCAACCAACTCAAGAACAGCTTCTTCCCTACTGCCATCAGACTTTTGAATGGACATACCTTGTATTAAGTTGATCTTTGCTCTACACCAGGGGTGGGCAAACTTCGGCCCGCGGGCTGCATGCGGCCCGCCAAAGGTCTTTATGCGGCCCACCAAGTCATAAAAAAAAAAATTTTTTTTTTTAAAAAGGTTAATGGGGGGGGGGGGGGGGGGGGGGGGGGGGCTGTTGGGTTACTTACTGGTATAGGGTGGATACGTTGACTTGAGTAGGGTGATCATTGCTCGGCACAACATCGAGGGCCGAAGGTCCTGTTCTGTGCTGTACTGTTCTATGTTCTATGATCTATATGAGGCGCCCAGAATCATAACCGGGTGAAGTAATTATTTTACTTAATATACTATGCGGCCCTTTAAAATTGTGAATTTCTGAATGTGGCCCTTGCACGGAAAAGTTTGCCCACCCCTGCTCTACACCCTAGCTATGACTGTAACATTACATGCTGTAGTCTCTCATTCCTTCCCTATGCACGGTATGCATTGTCTGTATAGCATACAAGAAACAATACTTTTCACTGTATACTAATACATGTGACAATAATAAACCAAATCAAAGATAGGGCTGGAGAATGGGACTAGCGAGGTAGCCCTTTTGGAAAATGGTGCGGACACAATGAGCCAAATGGCCTCCTTCTGTGCTGTAAATAACAAAAAAAACACAAACAAAAATCTCCAGCGGGAGAACATAGTCTCTCAAATGAAGAAATCCAGCCATGATCTTTTTTAATAAGCTCCCATGCAAATGTCAGATTTTAGTCGAATAAGGTACTTTAAAACCCTACTGAAATGAATGTTTTATTTTCCACGAGAAATTCTGCAAGATACGTTTTCTCAATTAACTTCACTTTGTACCTTTGAATGAGATTATAATTTATGTTCCCAATAGTTGTCTATTTCAAAGGTAGTCTCTCAAAATCCGTAAAGATGTGCACATTCGGAACTGTCTTGAACTGTCTGTGGCCATTTCTCTTCGTTACCTGGGCCTGACTCATGCATCAAACACTGTTACAATCGCAATAAAACTCAGATAAAACCATGTTATTTATATCTGTTCACGAGAAATATCTATGTGTATTTTAAATGCATGCGGATGGTTCCAATCTCTGAAGAATTCACTCAGGGGAAAGCACAATACAAGCTGCTGTCATCAATGAAGTTCAATAACTAGACCAGCAGTTGCGTGTAAAAACGAATGGCTTTCCCTTTCTGTTTTGACAGTATCCCTGCATTAAATAACAAACCACCTATTGTAGTGTTGTAACAAATATCAAAATATCAAAACACTTAGGAAAAATAATCGAAACAGGAATTCATATCTGAAGCAAAGAAACCCCTGCCCCTTCACTTAAAAAATTGTCACCTTAGGCTTAGTAGTTCAAATGACATTCAATTATTTTACTCCAGTATGTCTGTGATTAAAGAATAATCCAAACTGTCAAGCAAATATTCTAAATCATAGGTTTGTCGGGGTTTGCAAACGTCAGGATGGAAATTTTCAACATTAATCTTTTCTCCGACTCCAGATTTATATTAATGACGGTTATTCCTTAGTCTTGCTTATGAGAAAGTGCCATAAATTATAGTTGAAGGAGAAGTAAACTGCACAGTGCCTGAGGCATATTCAGCTAGCTTTTTAACTCCCTCAGTGCTAAATGAAGACTCTGTCTCCAGCATTTGAAAGAGTGGAAAGTATTTTGAATTTTGTGGAGGTCATTTTAACTTTGGATAATGATGAAAAAGGGTGATATTGATCCAGCCGCCGTTTAATTATCTCTGCCAATTTTCATTTCCACAACTAACTCATAATTCATTGGGCTGCGTCTGGTGGAGGCATCAGGCAAGATTCCCACATTGCCTCCTTTAGGGAAGGACTGTCACTTGATAGACCAGCAGCTGATCTTCCCCCCGGGATCAAGTCCCGCCCATTAAGAGCTGCTGGACAATCAAAAGTTGGAAAGTCTGTTGAACGGAAGAGCCATCAGAAGGCTGCAAGTCCAACACCCACCTGAGGCCTAGCATCAGTGCTGGATCTCAGGTCAGAGGTGAGTGATGGTGGGAAGGGATTTGTGGGATGCAGATCACAGAAGGGGGTAAGGATGGAAGTTGGTAGCATGGGCAGGTGGGTGAGGGCAATGTTTCTCACCTAGTCCTCCCCTTTACCAATGTTGGTCCCTCGATCTCGCCAGGGTTTGTTTGTCATACTCTCTGCATACAAATCCTCTGCTCGTTGTTGAGTTATTAACAGCAGCAGTAGGATGAGACCCTTAAGTGGCCATTTGTTGCCATTTGTTGCCCTTTAAGGGCTTCAGCTGCTGGTCTGGGGAGAAGGCTGTCCATGGACCTTCCAGCTGCCAACATAATCAGGGTGGAGGTGACAAGGTGATGGGATCTCCACCCACTATCACCCCATCTGATTAAAAGTCCCCACCACCAACCTCACCACAGGGGAGGGTAAAAGATTCCATTACCTTTATACTGTAATTGTGTGTTAGTTGGGCAAACATTCAGTCAATCTCCAGACAGTGAGGCACCACAACAGAAAATTAATTGAATTAAACATATTGTTTAGTTGCATGGGTGAAGGTTAAAGCACCATGGGCTGGATTCTCCGGCCCGCCGCGCCACATTTTTTCCCCGACCCGCCAGCGGGATTCTCCGTTACGCCGGCTGGTCAATGCGGTTTCCCATTGTGGAGCAGCCCCACGCCGTCGGGAAACCCCTGGGCGCCGGCAAAACAGGGCGTCCCGCCGTCGGAGAATCACGGCCCATACCTGTGGTGACATCATGGTTGTGTTGTAGTTCACCGACTGACCACTAGGAGTGTCATTAGTATATAAGTGAACGTTTGAGTCAGGTGGCCCCTCAGATTGGCTGGAAAGAGCTGGGGAGAGGTTTGCTTCTGCATGATCATACTGTTATTCATCTGGTGTGTTGTATATATTTGAGCCACAGTTAATGTTAATAAATCATTTTTGGCTTTAGCTACAAGTGTTCTTGTAATATAAATCAGACCCCCCGCCGGGTCGGAGAATCGCCGGGGGTTGGCGTGAATCCCGCCCCCACCGGCCGCCGAATTCTCCGGCCCTCCAAAAGTTGGCGAGGCGTGAGTCGCACCGCCCGACCCAAAGAATGGCAGGGACTGGCGCGACTCAATGGGCCCCGGGGATGCCCGAATTCTCCTGACCCCCGATGGGCTGAAGGCTTGCTGGTTTTTTGCCGGTCCCACCGGCGTGGATCAGACTAGGTCCCTTACCGGCAGCACCTGGCGGCGTGGGCGGGCTCCAGGGTCCTGGGGGGGGGGGGGGGCGCGGGGCAATCTGGCCCTGGAGGTGCCCCCAGGGTGGCCTGGCCCGCCATCGGGGCCAACCGATCCGCGGGCGGGCCTGTGCCATGGGTGCACTTTTTTCCACCGCGACGGTCGCGTAGGCCTCCGCACTGGCAGACGCGTAAGTGACCCCCGCCCTGCACATGCGCGGGGATGACGTCAGCATGCGCGGACTCTTGCCAGCCGCCGGAGTCCCCTCGGCCCTGGCTGAACTTTTAAAACATTATAGAAACATTTTGCCAGCAGTAATGAGGGGATATTCACCTAAAATAGAGAATGCTTGAAACAGAATGGGAGGAAGACTTTAAAAAATTTATTCTAGGATATGGGCATCATTGGCAAGACGATCACTGATTGTCCATCCATAACAAATTAGTGAATTTCTCAGTCATAGAATCCCTGCAGGTCAGAAGGAGGCCATTCGACCCATCGAGTCTGCACTGACGCTTTGAAACAGCATCCTACCTAGACCCAATCACCTGCCCTATCTCCATAACCTCACTCAACCTTTGGACACTTAACTGCAATTTATCATGGCCAATCCACCTAACCTGCACATCTTTGGACTGTGGGAAGAAAGCGGAGCACCCGGAAAAGAACCCATGCAGATATGGGAAGAACGTACAAATTCCACACAGTCAACCGAACTTAGAATCGAACATGGGCTGGGATCCCCTACCCGGTGGGGCGGGGGGTCCCGGCATGTTGGAGTAGTGTGAACCACTCCGGCGTCGGGCCGCCCCAAAGGTGCGGACGTCTGCGCACCTTTAGGGGCCAATCCCTCACATTGAGGGGCTAGGCCCGCGCCGGAGGGGTCGGAGAATCCTGCCCCTGGTTCCCTGGCGCTGTGAAGCAGCAGTGCTAACAACTGTGTCACAATGCGGTAGCTGCGTCGGAGCACCAGGGACCAGGTTCAATTCCAACCTTGGATGACTGTCTGTGTGGTGTTCGCACATTCTCTCTGTACATGCGTGGGTTTCTTCCGGGAGAGCTGGGCCGGGATTCTGCAAAAACGCGGCTAAGTGTTGACGCCGGCGTAAACACCAGAGTGTTTCATGCCGACGCCAACGAGCCTCTTGGACCAGTAATTCTGAAGCCCACAGGGGCCAGCACCACGCCAGAGTGCTCCAGGCAGCTCTGGCGCCGATACGTGGCCTACCCATGCGCGCGGTGGCCAGCCACTGGTCCGCACATGCGCGTAGCAGCCACTTCTGCGCAGGGCACGTGCAAAATGGCAGAGTCACACAGCGGGCAGGCGTTGAATAAGGTAGGCCCCCCACCGGATCGCACGCGCCCGCCGATCGGCAGCCCCCGATCAGGGGCCTGGCCGTCTTGGAGGCCGCGCCCGGAGTCTGATCCCCCCGCCCCCCACCGTGACAGCCACCACGGCCACGAGTCCGAGCTCCCGCCAGGTGGAACCATACATGAACAACGCCGGCGGGAACTCAGCCAGTCGACCGTGGAGAATCGCCTCTTTCAACGGCCCCCGACCAG
Source organism: Scyliorhinus canicula (assembly GCF_902713615.1). NCBI lineage: Eukaryota > Metazoa > Chordata > Chondrichthyes > Carcharhiniformes > Scyliorhinidae > Scyliorhinus > Scyliorhinus canicula. The sequence continues at coordinate 145,120,002 of NC_052151.1, read as the reverse complement.
CACCGCATCAACCGGCGCGCGGCTGGCGGCGATTCTCTAGTCGCCGGAGAATCTCGTCCCGGTGTCAATCTTCATGCGGTTCTGAGGCCCCATTCTCCGGCCCCACGCCGAGCGCTATTTTGGCATGGAGGCTCGGAGATTCACGGCCCTTGTTTCCTCCCACAGTCTAAAGATGTGTCAGTTAGGTGGATTGCCCATATTAAATTGCCCGTTAGTGTTCAAAAAAACATTAGGTGGGGTTACGGGAATAAGGCAGATGCGTGGGCATCGGCGGAGTTCTCCTTCAGAGAGTCGATATAGACTCAATGGGCAAAATAGCCTCCTTCTGCACTGTAGCGATTCTATTAAAAAAAGGTGTTAAGAATCAATCACATTGCTGTGCATCTGAAGTCACAGCTAAACTATACTGGGTAAGGACCACAGATATCCTTCTGGAATTAGTGAAGCAGCTGCATCTTTATGACAATCTGGTCTTTTCATTGTCATCGCATTGATGCTAACTTTATGTTCCAGTTTTATTTAATTAACTGAATTTTAAGTCCCCAAACTGCTCGGGTGATAATTGAACTCCACTCCGGATTATTAGTCCAGGAATCAGGATTACTAAACCAATAAATTCACCACTACATTCTGTACCCCATGTGAAGTTGTCCATTTTGGCAGGAATAATAGTAAAGTTGCCACTGTCGCCCAGATGACCATCGGCTACGTTCCCTTTTGAGGGAGGGAGGTGACTGGTGGTAATTTAATCTGAGAATCAGAACATCACAGGAGATGGGTAAGGTTGAGAAGGCGGGGCCTTTATGAATAACCTCAGCTGGTACGGGGGTTTGAACCCGTGCTGTTGGCTTCATTCTGCATCACGAACCAGCTGTCCCGACAACTGAGCTAAGTAGAGAAGTGCAGTCAAGGGTCACTAGACTGATTCGCAGGATAAGAGGATTGAGCTATAGTGAGAGATTTGCAAATGAAGATTATATTCCCCAGAGTTTAGATGAATGAGAGGTGATCTCATTGATACATATAAAATTCTTTCAGATATTGGAAGAATGATTCCTTGTTAGGGAGTCTAGAACTCGGAGTCAAATAAGTGGTGAACCACTTAGGACTGAGATAAGAAGATATTTGTCACTCAAGGATTGTGAGTCTTTGAAATTTTTTACCTCAGATGTTCAGTCACTGAATATATTCAAGGCAGTGAGGTTGACTACTGTTTTGGATACTAAGGTAATGAACAGATATGGGGATAATGTGGGAAGATGACGTTGAGGTGGATCAGCCATGATCTTATTCAATGACAGAATAGATTGGAAGGGCCAAATGGCCAATCCTGCTCCTATTTCTTATATTCGCCTGAGAGTCACATAGGGGAGAAATTTAACCTGAAAAATGGAAAGGTTTGGGTCAGGTGACATGGTGGAAAATTTGATTCCAAACTCTAACCACCTCCATCTTACAGCTGACTTTTACTGAGACTGAAAGCTGGGTGGAGAACCAACTCTGAAGGAGGCGAGTTGCAGCTTTGAATATGATAAAGAGGCTATGTCAGTCTGTCAGTATGACCTTAATGTCACATTCAACCCCGATGAAAATCATTTAAATTAGAACAAATCACTCTGAGGGGAGGAAAACACATAAACCTCAAACATTACAACACTTTGATCAAGGATAACAATAAAACACAAAAATTCTGTCTATGACAAATTGGGTGCTGCAGCTCAGTATCAACCCATTGAAAACAAGCCAAATCTGACTTTAAATCAATTGGAGTTGAAAGGGAGAAGTAACATAAAAGACATGTTGAACAAAACCATAAGGGATCCAGTAAGCTTTGTGAATGCTAACAATAGAGATTAAGCTGGTTACTTTTGATGTGAAAGCTGTTCTGCAGCAGGACTTAACTTGGCAAAAACAAATACCGTCCGTAAAATTCTAAATGTAGAATAGCCGTAAACCAAATCCAAGCAAGTAAAACCTAATTATGCAATAAAGCACGGAGATCTGAGGTATTTAAGACGCTGGATGAGCATTTGGGACATACTCCAAAAAGGGAAAAAAAGAGAAGGCCAGAAGGAAAGGCAGAAAGGAAATCAAGGAAATTCTAAAAGGGAAAAGAAGAATGTGCTTTCCTGGTCGGTGCCAAAGAGCAGAGGCATCCCGGAGCTGTGCGCACCATGCTACAAGGCAGTGCCTGGCATGCGTCTTCAGGTCCTAGCCCAGGGAAAGGGGGGCCTATCTTTGCTGCGACAGTCGTACCTAACATGGTGTGCAGCAAGTCATCATTCCCTCACATATTTCGCTCCTGAGAGTTGATGGCTTGGTATTGGGCCGCAGTTGGCAGTCACAGTCGGGGAGGCATCTGCAACCTGTAAATGGGGAACTGGTAACTAAGAAGAGAATGGTGGCATGGTGGCACAGTGGTTAGCACTGCTGCTCCATAGCACCAAGGACCTAAGTTCGATCTCAGCCCCAGGTCATGTCCATGTGGAGTTTGCACGTTCTCCCCGTGTCTGCATGGATCTCACCCCCACAACCCAAATATGTGCAGAATAGGTGGATTGGCCATGCTAAATTGCCCCTTAAATAGATTTTTTTTTAACTAAGAGGGGAGCACTCAGTGGTCTTATGGAGGGGTGGTTTTGGTAGGTCACTGTGCATATAGGGCCTCAAGATGGGGAGGGCTTAGGTCGACCTAGAATATCAGGACAACAACAGAAAATAGTTCAGGGGATAGCAAGGATATCTATCAGAATTGCAATGGGCTCAGGTATTAGAGGAGGAGGCAGAAGAATGATCAGAAAGAGGGAAATATGCACAAAATGCACTTCCAGGGTAATAGGAAGGACTTGGACAGTTAAAGGCGGGGATTGGAAACGGATTTCATAATAGAAGCTGAGCAACACCAGCCAATGGAATGGTGCAGTTGAAAAACTACCTCAGAAAAAATATCAACAAGGGGCTCAGACTCAACAGAGTCTGAGCGTTTGTGGGAGGAGTCAACTACTGGACTTTTGAAACAAGTGAGGAACACCATAATAATTTCTACTTCAGGACATGGAGTGCAAGGCTCAGCTGAGAGATGTGAGGAAAATTCAAATACCAATTGATGGGTTTGGGCACCTTAACTCATGGTTAGCCTTCTTACAAGAATCCGTAGTGGCTTGGGGCCAAATGTTGTTTGGCTTTGAATGGCCATTTGGCGCTCTCAGAGGAATGCACGAAGATCAGAAAGATCCAGCTGTGAAGGGGCAACAACTAATGTACAAATACAAAAAGCTCCAAACACCTCTGCACATTGCAGATGAGAGGTTCATGTTTTACATGTGTTAATGATTACAGTCATTGCATTAGTGTAAGCCTGGTTTCCAGTCTAAACCAAAAGAGACAGCCTGACAGTACCCTGACTGAGACCCACAGTACCTGGCTGCATTCATCCAGGTTTAAAACCCTTTATGAAAGCACTGTCATGCCTGAGGCATCCAGGGTGGGATTTGGGGGCCAATAGAGAGGGATCAGCGAACCCTGATCCTTAAAGCTACAGCTGAAAAAGAGATCTGGGAATGGAATTCCTGGAATTATGGTGTCTCATAGGCTTCATAGTGAACCTATAACTTGGCAATGGAAGGTGATCATTGCGGATTATGTTCAATCATGTCTCCATTCCCACAGAGACGAAGGGGAGTGCACAATGGAGGCAGCAGACAGTGCTACCTTTGTTGTGGCTCTTATGTAACTGAGGAGGAGAAGATGAGCCTGTTACCATCAAGCAGGGCAAAGGAAAGGGCCTCGCCCTCAGTAACATGGACCAGTGGGGCTCCATCAGGACACAGAAGCTGAGGCAGAGAGATTAATTCCACAGAGGCAATTTGTGTGACCCAGGTTGTACTGATGATGCCTCCCATACTTGGGTGGGAGACAATGCCGTAGACACCTTCACTTGTCAGGGGATGTGTTGGCTCACATCTGCCACATACTTTGGGAGGATCTGACACTGGATCGACTGAGGGGCCATCCATTTCCACTGGTTCTAAAAGTGAGTGCCGCACTTAACTTTTTTCTGAGTAGTTTGTTCCATGGTTCCACTGGGGACATCTGGGGAATATCACAATTCTCCCCCCACCCCCAAGTGTATCCGAGAGGTCACCAACTCTCTATTCAGTAAGGCATGTAATTACAACCTGTTCTTCCTGGAAGAAGCCAGCCCGTCTGGCAGAGCAGTAGGATTTGTAGCAATCTCCAGCTTCCCACAGATCCAAGGTGCCATTGATTGTACACATGTGGCATGAAGAGCTCCCATGCGGCTCCCTGATTCATCAATAGAAAAGGCTTCTACTCTCTCAACGTATAACTGATCTGTAACCACCAAAAGCAGATTATGAAAGTCTGTGTGTGTGAGATACCCCCAGAGCTTTCATAGCTCATACATCTTGAGTCATTCGCAGGTGTCACAGATCTTCGACGGCTCTGAGCACATTCAGGATTGGCCATTGATGACAAAGATTACCCCAAAAGACACAGCGAATGATACCCGTTTGGCACCCACAATTTGTTTCAGAGGAGAGATACAACGTGGCTCATTCTGCAACACATTCCTTGATTGAGCAGACCATTGCCAAATTGAAGATATTAATCTGATATCTGGACCGGTCAAACGGTGCTCTCCAGTTCTCTCCACAGAGAGTGTCCAGCATCATTGTGGCTTGTTGTACTCTACAAAACCTGGTACCTGACAGAGAGATGGAGGGTGACTCCTTTGATAAACAGGATTCCAAAAGGGATGAGCTTGATGGGGGTGAGGTGGTTGAGGCCCCAGAAGAAGAGGTCACAGTAAAGGCCAGATGTGGCAGATGTGCCCCTGAGACCATTAATGATACAAGGTTGCAGGTCAATGAAGCCGATTCGCTCAATCAAATCCATTTCACCTATGCACTCCATGCAAGCTCAGCATTGCCATTGCTATCCTCAGTATTTGAATGAAGGACCTAAATCTCAGAATGAGTAGTCACAGCCTTGCATAATAATGTCCTCGTCCTTGGAATGCGAGGCAGGCTGTGGAGCATGTGGCCATACTGTTTAGAGACAAGGGGCGTGATTTTATGGAAAAAAAGAATCCCGTATTGGGCACGTTCAGCGGGCTGTTTCCCAGCACTTGCAGCGCTGAGAATCACCCCACTATTAAACGGAACTCTGCCCCTTTCTCGGGCCTTGGTGAGAAATGCCCCGCCGAGTCTACACTAAGATAATTTCCTGCACTAACAAGCTCAGTACGCCAGTGCAGAGATCGGGCACAATTTGCAATTGGTACCCCGACCTCTCGACCCCTCACTGCAGCCTCTAGACCCCCCAGCGCCCCAACTTACCGATTTAAATACCCGGATGCTGGATTCAACAGGTGCCTGTGTCTCACCCGCCATGTCTGAGAGACCTTGCCAGGGTGCCATTTAGTACTGACCCACACAAACGTAATGACACTTGGTGCGGGGGGGGGGGGGGGGGGGGTCTTCTCCCAGCCCATTGGAGACCTCTGAGCATCCAGCGACAGAGAAGGGTGGGATCCTGGCACTCGTCTGGCACCTTGGCATTGCAAGCCTGGCACCATGGCTGTGACACCCAGGTGCCAAGTTGGCATTGCCAGGGTTGGACTGGGGCAGGGGCCTTACCATGTGGAGGGTGTGGGCTCCCGGTGCTTTCCCCATGGCTGGGGGAGTTAGGGGGGGTCAAAAGAGCACAGGGGGCCTGAAAGGCAGGGGAAAGACTGGGGCTGCCGGACAAAATGGTGCCCCAATTTGTGAAGCTCGCCAGTAGGACATCCCTCTGAGTGGGGCCTTGGTGGGACGGGATGGGACGGGATGGGACGGGATGGGACGGAGGGGGGGGGGGGGGGGGGGGGGGGGGTGGAGAAACTCCCCGAGGCCAAAGAAAACAGCAAAGTGCCATTGGATAGCAGGGTGTTTCTTGATGCTGCAGCCGCCAATTAAACGCACTGTTCAGCGGGAGCCTGCTGAATCATGCGCCAGATGCAATAATGTAGTAGAGCTTCACTCTGATCAGATTTAAGGCCTTCACGTTTTAATTCCAGCAGTTTCAGATAGACACAAGAAAATCTGCACACTGTCACTATTAGATAACCATATCATTCATCCATTGGAGAGCTGGCTCAGAGATTGTCAAGCCATACTTGCCAGACCTTCAGGTCCAGAGTGTCATCCTCCCATTTAATACTCCGGTACCAGTAACCTGGTCACAAACCTCCAATCTCACATCGTCATGACCGTTCAGCAGACATTTCAGGAGTCCCCAAGCATTAGCTGCATCCGTAGCTCTGCACCAGGTGGCAGGTGGAAATGACTATAGGAGAGATGTCTAGCTGTACTCATGGTTACGACATCACCTTGCAGGTTGCCATGAACCTTTAGGCTCCCTGACAAGTATTTCAAATGTAACCCACATTCAAGCCTGTCAGACATTACATGGAGAATATTTAAAAGTAAACCAGGTTAGAATGACTTCTATGTGGATGGCTATTAAACCCTCGAAGATCCACATTGACCAGTCTTTACTGCAACAATATCAGGCGAATAAACAAAACTTCAAAATTAATATTCATGAGGCCACATGAAATGATCTTCTGACGCAGGTCTAAGCCCAACCAACATGTTTATAGAGCAACAGACTTTGCTCATGTCCGTCCTGTGGACAGAAAGCTCACTCTACTGAGATTGTGAGAGACACCATAGACCTGAGACACATGATGGGAGATAAATGAGGAGTGGTGGGCACTGTTACATTCAGATAGCTTGCATCAGGTAGAAGAGTCATTCTCTGAATAAGACTTTCAGATAAGCAAAATATATTTACAGAAGTGCAAAGTATATATAATCAGTGAGCACACTTGCCACCTTTGTGCTGCAATATTTCTTAATTATTCTCACCCTCCCACTGTGTCTGGGTGCTTCCCCACAGCAGAGTTGGAGGCAGCCTGCTGACTGCTATGCCCTATTGGATGTGGCCTTGGCGGGCATTCTCTGGAGGGCCCCAGCCTGCATTGATCTCCTGCTATGGAGCAAATGCACCCTGCCCGGCCTGAGCAAATGGAGTTGTTGGGATCACAGGCAGAGGGGATTTGGAGTGGCTGGACGACTCAGGAGAGTCTGCGTGGATTGGCCCGGGGTGTCCAGCTGACACTCTTCCTCTGTAAACCCGAGGGCCTCTGCCTGGCTTACTTGGGAGAAGGAGCTCCTGGAGGGAGATCAGGGTGCTCCATCCCCCTCTTTCATAGCCATTGATGCATCCCACCTATTGCTATAGCGATGGTGTGCAGGTCCGCATGCACGCCTGGCACAAACTATTGCCACCCTTCCAATGGTGACCTCGATACGCAGGTACGCTGGCGTCATTACATCAGACAGAATGTGGATGGATACCTCCATCCTTTGCTCTGGTGACGGCCTCTGCTGGGACTAATGGGCTGACAGTGTGTCTCCTCCTTTTCTTGCTGGTGGCTCGAATAGAGAGAAGAGATCATTAGTGATTGGCTGGAAAGTCACCTGTATTAAAGAGCACACAATTTCAGTGGGTGAAGACTAGCGTGTGGGCCTGACCGGTTTGTTGGGAGTTGCTGATCATACCTTTGGCTCAGTAATAGACCCAGTCTTGGCCAGCCATCTCTACCATCTGTTCTTCAAAGGTCGTGAATGGCCTGAGTTCCAACATTCCCCCCTCCCACCCTCCAGTTCACAGTTAACAGACTGGGTGGATGCTGGATATGATCATTTAATTAACAATTTAAACTTACAGGCGCAGACATAAATCCAAAATGTTCCACCCTTTTTATTTGCTCAGTTAAGATCATCAAAGTGATCTTCAGCAACTGAAAGTTGAAAATTGCTTATTGTCACGAGTAGGCTTCAATGAAGTTACTGTGAAAAGTCCCTAGTCGCCACATTCCGGCGCCTGTCCGGGGAGGCTGGTACGGGAATCGAACCGTGCTGCTGGCCTGCTTGGTCTGCTTTAAAAGCCAGCGATTTAGCTGAGTGAGCTAAACCAGCCCTAACCAACCCCAACCAGTTGGAATGCCTGATACCAGCAGCAACGTTTGTGATATGAATTGCAATTCACACTTCATGATCACAGGGTTAAGATTGAAAATATTTTCAATTGCCCATTATTGTAATGGTGAATTTCAGTAAGTGGGCTGTCAAGTAATGATAAAAATCACATTTAAATCATTTCCCATGCACCCCATTGTGTAACCTGCGTGATATGCATTAAATTCATTTTCCAAAGCTTTCCTGCAGCTTTTTTTAATTGTTCTCCTCCTGAGAAAACCATATATTGCTTGATTTCTAGCCCTAGGTTTCCATATGCTCTTACCTGTTATCACAATTCAATTCTCTGAAAACCTTACTTGTCATGAATCTTATTTCTTCAAAGTCTCAGTAATATGACATTGCACAGGCAAGTGGTCCTTTATCAGAACACCAAAATGATTTGCTGTATTACACTTCACTACACTACAGAGTACTTGATAGAACAGCAACAATTTATGAAAAGTGTCACTTTATCCCTCATTGTTTGACTGTCAACTTTTCAATAAATGCACCCTTCATGTAAACCATCCATTTTGGATAAGTTGTTTGAAGCACATTGAATGGTTTCAGGTCTTCTGTGTACTTTCAAACTTACTCCATGTATTATATTGGAAGTGATAAAGTAACCTGGAATTTAAGATACAATTCAAAATAGTTTCAACTCATCAAAATCCTTCAAACTCAATGAATATGGTGGATTTAATTTTAATTTGTAGACAGGTTGGGACGGAGAGGTAGCTAATAACCCATGGGAAACCCAGAAATAAGCACAGTGTGTCCCTCAGAGGCTTTTTATTTCAGCTACCTTATTATCATTTGACTTCTGACTTTCACATCCAATTATTGTCATTGGGCATGCTGATGGTTTGCATGAGGTGACTACAACACCAGTATTTAAAGGGATTCTCCAAATGTGCAAACTGATGTATTTGGAGTTGCCATAGAAAGATAAAGGACTTCTACAGTGGCACCCTGCTTTAATGATGCCTCTTTGAATATACTGCTGTGGCTCTAAGAGTCCAGAGACAGGTACTGTGGCAGGAGAAACAAACCTTTTGGTAACACAAAGAAGGCATCATTGGAAGTCGACCAGGAATTTATGCTTTGCTCCTGGATCCAAAGCATGAAATAATCCACTAACCACAGCAGGGTTGGAAAGGTCATATCAATGGCACATTTCCTTACTTCCGATTTGCAAATCTCCCTAACGCCCTCACACTGCCTTTTTAAGACTACTTCAGCGCCTCATTCTTCACACCAATTTATCATGCAGGTATACCCACCTCTCACTGTCTATGCACTTCCTCAGTACTTCCTGAGTACCCGGAGGAAACCCACTCAGACAAGGGGATTGAACCCGGGGCACTGGCGCTGTGAAGGAGCAGTGCTAAATACTGTGCCACCGTACTGCACATGACTAGTAGAGGTGAGTAAATGGGGACCTGCCAGCTACACGGTGACAGAATTAAACATCAAACAATCACATAGTGCACATTGCACAGCCATGCTTGTTTGTGTTAACAGCCACTGAAATGTGATCATGTGCATACGCTGCCTGGGTGATGGTGACTTCTTCTGGAAGCTCAGTCCATCTGAAAGTGCACCATTGCTGGATTAAAATAGACACAAATGTGGTTGTTGTTGAAAAATACTTCTTTTCTTGATGAAAAATTGGATAACTTCCAATGTATTGATAGGTTTTCCAGACACATTTATGTGCTTGCAGAGAGATTGGAGGAGAATGCCTCAAGCATGAATATCATGATGTTTCAGAACTTTGTATTATGGCTTCATTCTATTTTTTAAATGTTTTTATTCAAACAACATACAAACAATCAATAAATGACAAAATAAACAAAATATAATTATTAGAATTTGAGATTTTTTTTCTCTTATTTCTATTAAACCATCCCCCCCCCCCCCCCCCCACCCCCTCTCCCCCTCATCCCATCTTCCCTACTCACCTGCCTTTACCTGCTGGAAACAAATAGATGTATAAATAAAGACAAGAACAGTTTCCATCTCGCTCAGAGTTCTCCATCTGAGCCATGAAGGCTAAACTTAATTTTCTCAAGTTTAAGGAATTCCACAGGATCCCCCAACCATATCAGTACTTTTGGCGGATCTTCTGACTTGCATTCTAATAAAATTCGCCTCTGGATGATCATTGTGGCAAAGGCCACCACATCGGCTCTTTTCCCTTCTATTAGTCCTGGTACCTCCGACACTCCAAAAATTGACTCAAGAGGTCCCAGTAATGGGAGCGTTCAACGTGGCTTGCAACGCCCCGCGACATCTAATGCGATCTCGCGAGACATTACGATGTGAATCCCGCCCATTGTGGGCCGGATAACTTTTTGGCAAATCTGCATATTAGAGCGAGACAGCTAGTCTCACTTTAATGTGCAGCTTCCCGAGGCACCCGCGTAGTTGGGATCTATGCCAGCTTGGCACTACCAAGATTCCCAGGTGCCACTGCCAGCTGGCAGAGGCACTGCCAAAGTACCAGGTTGCACTGCCTAGGTGCGAAGCTGGCACTTTTCACGCGGTGGTGATCAGGCCGGGATGCCCTGCGCATGTGTTGGTATGCATGCAGAGGGCCCTGGGGACCCCCTCATTGTGAAGTGGGTGGGTCAGTGGTTGCGTCGGGGGCTACAGAGATCAGAACGCCATTTAAAATGGTGTCCCGACCTTTTGCCACATTGAGAAGTTCAGGCGAGTGGAGCTCCTCAGTGTAGATAACGGGGCTATGTGCTGTCTCAGCTACGCATTCCTTGCTGAGGCCCCTTTTCTAAATGGGGCGCACTAAATACCAGGGTGTTTCTCGGCGCTTGATATGGGACTTTGTTCCCATTTAGTTAAATCGCGCCCTACATTTCCACTTCTACAATTGTTGATGTTTTAAATAGCGAGATCCAAAACTCCACATATCGTGGACATGACCAGAACATGTGGACATGGTTAGCTGGTTCTCCTTTACTACCTCTGTGAAGAATCTGCTCATTCTTTCCTGTGTCATATGGACAATATTTTATAATAATAATAATCTTTATTGTCACAAGTCGGCTTACATTAACACTGCAATGAAGTTACAATGAAAATCTCTGAGTCGTTACATTCCAGTGCCTGTTCGGGTACACAGAGGGACAATTCAGAGTCCAAATTACCTAACAGCGCGTCTTTCGGGACTTGTGGGAGAAAACCAGAGCACCCGGAGGAAACCCACGCAAAGACGGGGAGGACGTGCAGACTCCGTGTTACATTATGTATAGTAATATCTTGTTACTCATTTGCTTACTGCCAGAATGGTCGTATGCTTGATGTTCAGTAATACTCAATGTCTTCAAATAAAGCAAATACTGTTTATTGAGTAACGATTATAAATTAACTATGATGTCATTCATTCTTCTGCAACTATAACTGAAGATTAAATAAATAAGATTAAGTATATATAATGTTTACTACACCTGCTCACTAAGCTATATCTCTAACACTCTGATCACCAGTCACTCCTGATACGAAGAGGCGGGAACTCTCTCTGAGTGTCGCTTATATACATATATCTGGTGCTGCCATCCAGTGGTTATCTAGCACTTATTCACAGATGTTAACCCCTTACATACCTGCAGATGTACAGATCACTGCACTCTGCACAGACAGTGATCCAAACCTGGAATCGAACCTGGGACCATGGCACTATGAAGCAACATTACTAACCACTGACCTACCATGCCACCCTGTGAATTTAATTCCCTGGCCGGGAATTGAACACTGGCCGCGGCGGCGTGAGAGCCATATCATAACCACTAGACCACCAGGGAGACTCTATTTTGAATTGTATGAAGCTCATCCTAGCACATGAAGATGAAGTATTGCCTCTGTGCATAATTTCACTCCCTAGTCCCCATTCCAATTCCATATCCAACTCTTCCTCCCACTTTTTTTTATTTCTTCAATCCATGTTTTCTTTGTGACCATCAGCCAACTCATCTGGCAAGAGCAATTTATCAAGGAGGTTGTTATCTGGTTTTCGAGGGAAAGAGGACATCTCCTTGTTCTCCAAATTTCATAACGGAAGATATTTGAACTTCTCCTCCCTCAGCATTTTGTATTTCTCCCTCAGTTCTTCAAAGCTCGCAAATCTACCTTCTAAGAATAAGTCTTTTACCTGTCTCAACCCCACTTTATGCCACTGTATAAACATTGTATCCAACCTTGCCATGGTGAATCGGTGGTTTCCATAAATAGGGGCTGGCTACCTACAAATTTCCCAAACCAAAATGTCATTTCAATTGGCTGCGGATTTTTAAGGACGATGCCACCACCAGACTTTCTGTAAACTCCCCTGGCGTGCCATCTGCATGGTGTAGCAAATGTGACAATCGAAGCAACGCCTAAAGGCATCCAGCAAATAGCTCGCACACAATGAATCTCACCTTAAATAGGATGAATGATTTCCTCGTCTTGGCTGTTCTTCTGCTCAGTGATCTGTAGCAAAGTCACCAGCACACTGTTAGCAAGGAGATGTGGCTAGGTCACGAGAGTGAGAATAGTGAAAGGGGAAATGGAAATGGGGACTTGGTTCAAGGTGATCCCATTTCTCACCCATTGCCCTGTCCTCGATCACTATCCAATCTGATGATTGAACCTGCCGCTGCACACAAACACATGAAACAGTCTTTGGACCGAATGGAAAACAAGAACCTCTGAACAGGGATTTTTCTGCTTACCCTTCCTTTTATGAAGCGACAGGAGATGCACCACTTAGCTTCTAGTTGAACAAAAAAGAGTAAAGATTTTCAGTTGCCACAGGGCATACACATGGGCGTGTTGCACTATACTATTCTATTTCCGTTATTTATTTGAGCTACATAAATATTACTATTTTACATTCCTGCCTATTCTTGGCTGCACGCTGACAAGCGGCCTTTCCAATTGTGTGATGATAAAAGGGAAACTGCGAGTTAATGCTAAGCAATTGGGGGAATTGACAGGGAGGCTTGGTTGTTTGAGGGTCAGCTTTGTGTCAGTGGCATATTGAGGGAGTGCGAGCAAAAGTTGCTTTTGCAGGCGGTTGATAAATGAGTGCAACGGGGGAGAGAACTTCACAATAATGAGGATATCGCAGGCAGCAATGTGTGTGCTGCATTGCTCACATCAACTTCCACCTCCTCCTGGTCACCCTCATTATCCTCAAAATCCTCTGTGACTTGCCCTTCATTCCTCCTACGGATCCAAACCTCTGCTGTGTAATGTTGTGCAGAGAATATCACATTGTGCTCATTCTGGTGCTTGACGAAGTGCGCTTCCAGATTTTCCCAGGCACATGAGGCACATCTTTAACATTCTGATATAAAAACAGAAAATGCTGATCCTTCATCTGAACCCCATACACCTGAAACATTAATTCTGTTTCTCTCCACCAAAAATAGCAATCTTGCTGTGTTTCCAGTATTTTCTGTCATTTTCCAGTATTTTATTTTGTTCAACATGCTTGCTCAACAACTTTCTAAATGACAGACCTGGTGGTGATATGACATTCATCCTTTCTTGACTTTTGTAGCCCTTGAGTTGATGAACATTCCTGGATGATCTATGGATGCCTTTTTTGCTATGTGTGTGCAGTCAGTGAGGCCCTGCACCTGTGGGAAACCAGTCAGCCACAAAGCTGAGCACCAATCCATTCTGACTGTCATCATCCCAGGCAAAGTTGACAGAATTGTGGGCCCTGCAAAAAGCCATCAGTATTGAGCATTTGTGGGACCACTGACTGCGCAATCCTGCGAGTGTCTCCGAAAGAGACCGGGAAGGATTCACGAACAAAAATGGTTGATGGCTGTAGTGGTCTTTATAATCTGTCAGGCAGCATGGTAGCACAGTGGTTAGCACTGTTGCTTAACAGCTCCAGGGTCCCAGGTTCAATTCCCGGCTTGGGTCACTGTCAGGAGTCTGCATGTCATCCTCATGTCTGTGTGGGTTTCCTCCGGGTGCTCCGGTTTCCTCCCACAAGTACAATTTGTGGCGACTAGGGGATTGTCACAGTAACTTCATTGCAGTGTTAATGCAAGCCCACTTGTGACACAAATAAAGATTACTATTATGGTAAAGTATGGCCACCAGATCCAGTTGGCAGCAGTTCTTCATTCATCATACTGCACGTGTCACCAGTAGACATGACACCTGTGCATTCTAAGACCCTCGGCTGGATTCTCTGCTCGCTGGCACCTAAATCGCGTTCTGCAAACGGCCGGAGAATCCAAGTTTCCGACCAAATCGGGGGGGTGGCATCGCTTTCGCGATGTGCCGCTCCCTTCCAAAGCGGCGTATTCTGCCACTGGACCGCCTCAGGACATTGCCTGAGGCCCGCCCCCCGATGCTCCACCCCCGACTGGCCAATTTCCCGATGGCGCCGGTCTCTCATGGTCTCATCCGTCGGGAACTCAGCATGGCGGCTGCGGACTCAGTCAGGGGTGGCCCGATCCGCGGGCAGGGGGGACATTATTCAGAACCCGGGGCACTGTGGGGTGGGGGGGGGTGGTCTGAATCACGCTAGCCGGCCATAGGAGATGCACCATCTCGCGGGCCGGGTCCACGGGCTACGTCCACCATGTAGACAGCACAGCCACTGCAGGCCACCAGAGCATGAATGCGTGGCCACGGACCCGGCAATTCTCAGGGGCGTATCGGCAGCTCGAGCAGGGTGCTTTTCACTGCCATCTTGCATGCCCCCAGCAAAACGGGGAATCATTGGCGTTTTGGACCAGTTTTTCTGGTGTAAAATGCCACCGTTCCCACGCCGCCATGGGAACATAGCCCCAGAATCGGAAAATCCAGCCCCCAGCATGTTAGTTATTGTCTTCCAACTCAGTGTCAAAGAGATCCAACAGAGGGTGGTAATGAGAAGTAACTGAGAAAGATTCTGGGAGAAGTCAGTTCACTCACCACAACTGACAAGGGCATCGTGGAGGACCCAGTGTCAAAGAACGTTGTTCTTCTGGTGGCGGAGATATGCTGAGCGAACGCAGGAAAGGTGGCACTCCCTCTGGAAATTTGGAATTTTGCACACATAGCCCAAAAATAGGCCTCTAAGCTATCATTACAGACGCACAGAGATGCCATCAAACCATCTAAGGGGCCGAAGAGATGGTAAAACTAGAAGACAGGAGAGGAAAGCCAGGGTGGCCGACACGCAGAACCAGATAGAGCTCGACATAGCTGACCGAGCTGGATTGGCAGTAAGGCAGGAGCTCCTGTAGCACAGGGCCGTGATCAAGCTGGAAATTATGGCAACGGTGAAAGTGGTGGTCGGAGATGCCCTGGCCCTCTTCAAGGAGGTGCTGGATAAAACAGAGCGACAATTGGAGTCGCAGGACGCGACTTTGTGGGAGCTCGAAAAGGTGGAGACCGACCAAGGGGACTGAATTGCCTCATTTGCAGCAGAGGTGGCAAGGTTGGTGGCAACCCAGGAAACGCTCAAGGGAAAAGCGGAGGAACAGGAAAACCACGTTACCTAAACCTCCGCATTATGGGCCTGCCGGAGGGCATCAAGGGCAGAAACCCCACGGCGTACATGGCTCGGATGCTGGACAAGCTGGTCGGGGGAGTGGGGGGGTACTTACCCAAGGTCCCAGAAATAGACAGGGCCCACAGGTCACTCTGGCCGAGGCCAAAAATGGGCCATCATTGCCGAGCTACACAGGTTTCAAGATAGAGAGCGGATCCTGAACTGGGCAAGACACACACAGTCCTGTAAATGGGGAAGCGCACTCGATCCGTGTGTACCAGGACATTGGGGCATACCTGGACAAACGCTGAGCCGAAGTTATCGCAGCCAAGGCAGCCCTGTACAAAAGCAAGGTAGGCTCGGAATGCTGTATCCAGCCAAGCTGAGGGTAACCTTCCAGGGTAACCACATCGGTCGAAGCAGATGAGTTTTGTGTGTAAGCACGGACTGCGAAAATAACAGCAACAACAGTGAGAATGAACTTTAATAAACAATCGCGTGGGATAAAGTTGCCTCGCTTTCAAGCCAATGCCAGGAAGGAGGGGAAAGGGCAGAACGGTGCAAAAACAAGAGAGGAATGGAGGTGGGGGAAGGAAAGCAATGGGCAGGGGGAGGTAAAGATCGCTCCTGGGGAGTGGGCCATCACAGTAGTAAGCAGGCAAGCACAGGGACGTATGGAGAGGTGGGGCGGGGGTGAGAGGGGTGTGGGGGCACAGCTCCTGATAGAGGGGGAGTGCCTGGCAGAAAGGAAGTAAAACTCCAGGCGGCGGGGAAGAAGGTGGGGGGTAAATGGGGGGGGGGGGGGGGGAGGATAGGGGGTAGGTCCACAGAGGTACGGGGAGGGGGGGGGGAACAAGAGGATTAGACCAGCCCAGGGTGCACACAGAACCAATGGACAGAAAGATCCAGCCCCAAATCGGTCAAACAGTCAAGCATGGCAAGGGAACTAAACACCAGATGGCAGCAGTGGGCCCATGGAGGTACACACACTCAAGGGAGAAGGAGTTCTCCTTCTCCCAGGTCCACAGGGGTTGCACTCGGATTGGCTTCTTCATAGTGGGGATATTGGAGCTTCCAGGGATAGTAGAAGAAGAGTATTCTGCAATAGCAATGTCCAATCATGCTCCACATTATCTGGATGTGAGGTTGGAGACAGGCCAGGCTGAACACCCCCCCCCCTCCCCCCACCCCCATGGAGGCTGGACACAGCCTTCCTCGACAGCAAGGCATTCTTTGAGCGGATATCGCATGCCATCAGCGATTATGTAACCTGAAACCAAAACAGGGAGGTCTCACCCTCCATGTTCTGGGATGAACTGAAGACGGTGATAAGGGGGAAGATTGTTGCATACAGGGCACTTATAGACAGGAAGGAAAGGGCGGCCAGGAGGCAGCTGATCGACTCCATACTACTCCACAGCCACATCCGTGGAAAGACTGGCGGAGAGGAAAAAAGCTACAAATGGACTTTGACCTGTTCTCCGCTGGGAAAGCAGTGAACCAGCTCCACCAGACACGGGGGGGGGGGGGGGGGGGGGGGGGGGGGGACATTTTCCGAGTGCAGAGACAAGGCCAGCCGCCTGCTAACTCACCAGCTGCGGAAGCAGGCAGCTACAAGGGAAATAGCTCAGGTGATGGATAGGAACAGCAGACTAGTCGCAGCACCAAGGAGATTAACAAAGCCTTTGCGACCTTCTACCGAGAGCTGTACATCTCCGAGCTCCCGGAGGGAGACTCGAAGAGGAAGCAGTGATGCACCAATTGGACACGAGACAAAGATGAGATCCAAACGATAGGCTTTAATGCACAAGATGCGTGCCCGGCAGCAGACGTACAGAAGAATGGCCGACTGCCGGGAAGCACGGGTTCTTATATCCCACCTTGTAGGCGGAGCCCGTAAACCGTGTTGGTCGACCATTCAGTCCATCTCCCTTTGGAAGACCGAGACCCCGTTTGTGACACCGAATGGAACCCTTAAAAAGTGGTAGAGTCGCCCATCCGCTTCGAACGCAGTGTACTTTCGGTCACTCGCGTGGATGGGAAGCTGATGGTAGGCGGACTTAAGGTCCACCGTGGAAAAAACCTTGTACTGCGCAATCCTGTTGACCAGGTCGGAGATATGTGGGAGAGGATACGTGTCCAGCTGCGTAAACCTGTTGATGGTCTGACTGTAGTCTATGACCATCCGATTTTTCTCCCGGGTCTTGACCACCAGCACTTGTGCTTGCCAGGGGCTGTTGCTAGCCTCGATAACCCCTTCCTTCAGAAGCCTTTGGACTTTGGACCTGATGAAGGTCCGGTCCTGAGCACTGTACCGTCTGCTCCTGGTGGCGACGGGATTGCAATCCGGGGTGAGGTTTGCAAACAAGGATGGGGGATCGACCTTGAGGTACGTGAGGCTGCAGATAGTAAGGGGGGGCATAGGGCCGCCGAATCTGAACGTTAGACTCTGGAGGTTGCACTGGAAATCTAACCCCAGGAGTGCTGCCGCGCAGAGGTGGGGAAGGACGAAGAGTTTATAGTTTTTAAACTCCCTCCCCTAGACCGTGAGGTCCGCTATGCAGCACCTTGTGATCTGGACCGAGTGCGAACTGGAGGCCAGAGCAATTATTTGCTTTACCGGGTAAACGGGAAGTGCGCAGTGTCTTACCGTGGAGGGGTGGACAAAACTTTCTGTGCTCCCGGAGTCCAGCAGGCAGCTTGTCTCGTGGCCTTTGAGAAGGATCTTCGTGGTCGCCGTGGACAGCATGCGGGGCCGTGACTGGTCCAATGTTACTGAGGCAAGATGTGGCAGGAACTCCGGGTCATCATCCGGCAGCGAGTGGTCACTTGCGGGGTCCTCGGTGCCGATCCAAGATGGCGGCGCCCATCCGCCGCACGTGGTGGGGGTGAACAAAATGGCGGTGCCCGGGGATCGCACGTGGAGTTGGGGGCCCAAAATGGCGGCGCCTGGGGATCGCAAGTGGCGTCGGGGGCCCAAAATGGCAGCGCCCGGGGATCACTCCTGGCGGCGGGGGGTGGGGGCAGCGAGGTCCGCGAGCCGCGCGGGGCCCATGAGGAGCACGGGGGGGGGGACCCTGCTCGGGACTGCAGCGACCACCTTGGACTGGCAAACGGCCGCAAAATGGCCCTTTTTGCCGCAGCTTTTACAGGTTGCGTGTGTGGGCCGGGCAGCGCTGGCGGGGGTGCTTGGCCTGGCCACAAAAGTGGCAGCGGGGCCCTGTGGGTTTATCAGGGCGCCCTGCGGCGTAGGCCTGAGGGGGGTCCGAGTCTGCGGAGGTGAGGGGGGTCGCATTCCATGCTGCCCAGGGGGCTGCCGCGCGGTCGGGAGCGTATGCGCGGGCGTTGTGATTAGCCTAGAGAGGAGACGAGGGCCCGGGCCTCGGCGAGGCTTAAAGTTTCTTTCTCTAAGAGTCTCTGGCGGATCTGGGAAGATTGAATACCCGCAACGAAAGTGTCTCTAATTAAAAGTTCGGTGTGTTCGGCTGCAGAAACTTGTGGGCAAGCGCAGTTTCTCCCCAGAACAAGGAGGGTCTGGTAGAATTTGTCTAAAGACTCACCAGGGAATTGCTGTCTCGTGGCCAGCAAGTGCCGTGCGTAGACCTGGTTCACCGGCCGGATGAAATGTCCCTTAAGCAAGTCCATAGCTGTGTCATAGTCTGTTGTGTCCTCTATGAGCGTGTACACGGCGGTGCCCACGCATGAGTGGAGGATATGCAGTTTTTGTTCCCTCGTCGGGTGGATTTCGACTGTGCTCAAGTAACTATTGAAACACGCCAGCCAGTGTTTAAATGCAGCTGTTGCATTTGCTGCATGCAGGCTGAGTCGAAGGCACTCCGGCTTAATACGAAGCTCCATCCTTTAAAAACTTGTGCATTAAATTGATGCACCATCAATTGGACACGAGACGAAGATGAGATCCAAACAATAGGCTTTAATGCACAAGATGTGTGCCTGGCAGCAGACGTACAGAAGAATGGCCAACTGCTGGGAAGCAAGGGTTCTTATATCCCACCTTGTAGGCGGAGCTACCTACCTCTCAGTCAATCGGCTAAGAGGCACATGACTTACCCGGGCCAATGGGCAGCGAGTCCTCTGCACCAATAGCAGCTCACTTCTAAGGTACCGTAATACCCCTAGTCAGACTACCACAAGCAGTTCCTCGGCGGACCGGAAATGCTGATCGTGGGGGAGGATGGGAGACAGGGTCGGGAAGCACCATTAGAACTGAATGGAGAGCATCAACTCCATGCAGGCAGGAAAGGCCAGGGCCGGACAGATTTCCAGGGATTTCTACAAAACATTTGCCCCAGCACTAGCCCCGCATCTGCTGGAGATGTTCACTGAATTGCCATTAATGGGAACCAAAGCTGGCTCAGGCCACACTATTACTGATCCCCAAAACAGACAAAGACCTGATGGACTATGGGACATACAGACCTTAGTAATGACACCAAGATCCTGCCGAATGCCCTGGCAAGGAGGATGGAGAGCTGCGTACCGGAGTAAGTCACAAAAGATTAGATGGGCTTTGTCAAGGGCACCTGCTCAATGTGATCAAGACCCCATCTGGGGAGAGAACACCGCAGATGATCATCTCCTTGGATGCAGAAAAGGCTTTCAACAGGGTCGAATGGAAATACTTCAAAGAGGTACTGGAATGGTTTGGGTTTGGGCCAGGGTTCACCTCTTGGGTGAAACTACCGTACAGTTGCTCCCATGGCAAGTGTACAGACAAACACCACCAGTTCTAAATACTTCTGAGCTGAAATGCCCTTTGAACCTGCTACTGTTTGCCCTGGCAATTGGACCACTGGCTATCTCTCTCAGATTAGCAAAAGGAGGAGAGGTATCCAAAGGGGGGATGGAGAGCACAGAGTCTCACTCTATGTAGAGACCTGCTCCTCCACATCTCAAATGCCCTGGCCGACATGGAAGGAATAATGAAACTCCTGATACAGAACCTTCAAGTTACAAACTAAACCTGAGTAAGAGCGAAACTCTCAGGGGGGAGGAGCAGAGCTGGAGACACTGTTGTTGAAATTAGCCCAGACCAAATTCCGATACCTAGGGATCCAAATAGCCCATGACTGGGACAGATCTAGAAGTGGAACCTGATGAGTCTGGTGGAGGGTATGAAGAGGGACTTGCAGAGGTGGGACTCGCTCTCACTCTCCCTGGCGGCGATAATGCAGATGATCAAGATGAAAGTGCTGCGAGGTTCCTCTTCCTGTTCAGATCCATACCGATCTTCATCTCCAAGGTCCTTTTCACCACAATCTATAAACTTATCATGGCGTTTGTTTGGGGGGGGGGGGGGGGGGGGGGGGAAGAGCCCGAGGATCAGGAAGGAGGTTCCTCCAAAGAAAGAGAAACATGGGAGGTCTACCCCTCTCGAACCTACAGTTCTACCACTGGGCGGCCAATGCGGGGTTGGGTCAAGGAACCGAGAGCAGAATGGGTCAGAATAGAGGAAAGTTCCTTTCCAGGGACATTGTTCTGAACACTGGCCATAACCACATTCCAATCCTCCCCAAACCAAATACTCAAAAAGCCCAGTGGTAGCTGCCACACTTCGAACGTGGAACCGAATACAACATCACTTTGGTCTGACTGAGATAACCACCATGGCCCTCATCTGTAAAAACCATATGATCACTCCTGCGAGAATGGAGACCTCCTTGAAATGGTGGAGACAGGACGAGGGGACACTGATAGTTAGAGACATGTACATAGCGATCCTGGAGGAGCTTACGGACAAGTTCTAACTCCTGAAAGGGAACAAACACAGATATAACCAAGTCCAAAAGTTCCTCCGCAAGGAAACAATGACATTTCCCCAGATACCAGGATGCACGCCACTGGATGGGCTACTGACTGTGGATGAACTGGGGGGGGGGGGGGGGGGGGGACTGTGTGGGATTAGCCACCCTGACTATGCCCATCATAATTTTGCAGACCTCTATCAGGTCACCCCTAAACCTCCGGTGTTCCAGTGAGAACAAACCGAGTTTAATCAACCTCTCCTCATAGCTAATGCTCTCCATACCAGGCAACATCCTGGTGGACCTGTACACCTCGATATCTCTGACTGTCAATACTCTTGAGGGTTCTACCATTCACTGTATATTCCCTGCTTGTATTATACCTTCCAAAATGTATTACCTCACATTTGTCCGGATTAAACTCCATCTGCCATCTCTCCGCCCAAGACTCCAAGTCTCTAAATCCTGCTGTATCCTCTGACAGTCCTCATTGCTATCCACAATTCCACCAACCTTTGTGTGGTCAGCAAACCTAGTAATCAGACCAGTTACATTTTCCTCCAAATCATTTATATATGCTACGAACAGCAAAGGTCCCAGCACTGATCCCTGTGGAACACCAGGTGTTCTCCAATTAGAAAAGCACCCTTCCATTGCTACTCTCTGCCTTCTGTAACCTAGCCAGTTCTGTATCCATCTTGCCAACTCGCCTCTGGTCCCGTGTGACTTCACCTTTTGTACTAGTCTGCAATGAGGGATCTTGTCAAAGGCCTTACTGAAGTCCATATAGACAACATCCACTGCTCTACCTGCATCAATCATTTTTGTGACCTCCTCAAAAAACTCTGTCAAGTTAGTGAGACACGACCTCCCCTTCACAAAACAGTGCTGCCTCTTGCTAATACGTCTCTTGCTTCCAAATGGGAGTAGATCTTGTTTCGAAGAATTCTCTCCAGTAATTTCCCTACCACTGACGTAAGGCTCACCGGCCTGTAGTTCCCTGGATTATCCATGCTACCCTTCTTAAACAAAGGAACAAGATTGGCTATTATCCAGTCCTCCGGGACATCACCTGAAGACAGTAAGGATCCAAAGATTTCTGTCAAGGCCTCAGTAATTTCCTCTCTTGCCTCCTTCAGTATTCTGGGGTAGATTCCATCAGACCCTGGGTACTTATCTACCTTAATATTTTTCAAGACGCCCAACACCTTGGTGGATTGGCTATGCTAAATTGGCCCTTAATTGGAAAAAATAATTGGGTACTCTAAATTTATAAAATAAAAAAAAATAAAAAAATAAAAAATGTGGCTCAAGCTATCTACACACCCTTCTCCAGACTCAACATTCACCAATTCCTTCTCTTTGGTGAATTCATTTAGTGCCTCGCCCATTTCCTTTGGCTCCACACATAGATTCCCTTCCCTGTCCTTCAGTTGGCCAACACTTTTCCTGGCTACCCTCTTGCTTTTTACGTACGTGTAAAAAGCCTTGAGAGTTTCCTTAACCCTATTTGCCAATGACTTTTCGTGACCCCGTATAGCCCTCCTAACTCCTTGCTTAAGTTCCTTCCTACTTTCCTTATATTCCACACAGGCTTCATCTGTTCCCAGCCTTCTAACCCTGACAAATGCCTCCTTTTTCTTTTTCACAATATCTCTCATTCTCCAAGGTTCTCAAAATTTGCCATATTTATCCTTCTTCCTCACAGGAACATGCCAGTCCTGAATTCCTTTCAACTGATATTTGAAAGCCTCCCACATGTCAGATGTTGATTTACCCTCAAGCATCCGCCCCAATCTGGGTTCTTCAGTTCCCACCTAATATTGTTATAATTAGCCTTCCCCCAGCTCACTGGGCTAAATCGTTGGCTTTTAAAGCAGACCAAGCAGGCCAGCAGCACGGTTCAATTCCCGTACCAGCCTCCCCGGACAGGCGCCGGAATTTGGCAACTAGGGGCTTTTCACAGTAACTTCATTGAAGCCTACTCGTGACAATAAGCGATTTTCATTTCATTTCATTTTCATTTCAATTTAGCACATTCTTCCTAGGACCACTATTATCCTTGTCCACCAGCCCTTTAAAACTTACTGAATTGTGGTCACTGTTCCAAAATGCTCCCCTACTGAAACTTCC
Organism: Scyliorhinus canicula; assembly: GCF_902713615.1. Classification (NCBI taxonomy): domain Eukaryota; kingdom Metazoa; phylum Chordata; class Chondrichthyes; order Carcharhiniformes; family Scyliorhinidae; genus Scyliorhinus; species Scyliorhinus canicula. The sequence continues at coordinate 145,096,510 of NC_052151.1, read as the reverse complement.
ACCACCTGGCCGGGCTCATTCCCCCATACCAGGTCCAGTACAGCCTCTTCCCTTGTTGGACTATCTACATATTGTTTTAAGGCGCTCTACTGGATGCTCTTTACAAACTCTGCCCCGTCCAAGCCCCTAGCACTAAATGAGTCCCAGTCAATATTGGGGAAGTTAAAGTCTCCCATCACAACGACCCTGTTGATGTTGCTCCTTTCCAAAATCTGTCTACCTATCTGCTCCTCTATCTCCCGCTGGCTGTTGGGAGGCCTGTAGTAAACCCCCACTATTGTGACTGCACCCTTCTTATTTCTGACCTCTACCCATATAGCCTCGCTGCCCTCTGAGGTGTCCTCCCGCAGTACAGCTATGATATTCTCCCTAACCAGTAGCGCAACTCCTCCACCCCTTTTACATCCCCCTCCATCCCGCCTGAAATATGTAAATCCTGGAACGTTTACCTGCCAACCCTGTCCATCCCTCAACCAGATCTCTGTAATGGCAACAGCATCATAGTTCCAAGTACTAATCCGAGCTCTAAGTTCATCTGCCTTATCTGTTATACGTCTTGCATTAAAACATATGCACTTCAGGCCACCAGTCCCGCTGTTTTCAGCAACATCTCCCTGTCTGCTCTTTCTCAGAGCCACACCGGCTCTATTTGCTTGTACTCCCTCAATTTTTTCACCTTCTGACCTATTGCTCCGGTACTCACCCCTCTGCCATGCTTGCCCGCCAGAGACTCCTGCTCAGCTGGCGATTGGCAGCACCATCCAAGGCTGCAGACTGGCCATTTCACTTGGCAGAATTTCTCAGGCTGGAGAAAAGAAAGTATGTCATCAGAGGATTGGAGGAAGGCTTCCACAAAACGTGGAGGCTGTTCACCAACTTGTTCCAAGGCCTGTTCGTTACCATGCCCAGTAAGGCAAGGAAAGGGGGGGGCAGGGGCAGTGCTGGCGGGGGCACAGGACAAAATAAGGAAGAGACAGGGAGAGGGACGAGCAAGGCTGGGGGCGGGGGTGCGGAGGACAGGAAAGAGGGGAGCTGTATCTGGTATTTCAGGCAGAAAATTTCAGGGAAAGATTTCTACCTCAAACATGCAGCTTATTTTAATTTGTATTCTATTCCTCTGTTGATGTAAACCAGAAACTCACTTGGCTTTTTTAACAGCAGTTTATCAACTGTTCTGACACTATTAACTTAAGGGCTTACAAGGCTTTGCAGCACATTTTTGCCATGTTCGTAAGTGCACACTTCATGAACTTTACAATGAGAAGATGCACTTGTAATTGTAAGTGACAAACCAATTCTGTCAGCAGATTCCAGAACAGCCTCTGAGGAGAAAGCAGTGTTTTTTGCACCTCAGTTAGAGTGCCCGCACAGTGATTTTCTTGTGGTCTCATCAGCAATTTCCTTTATCGTCTTTGTTTAGCAGTGTGGGACAGCTTTAATGTTTCTAGTATGCTCAAATTCACACCTCACTTAAGTTCATTGACTCCCATACAATGCTTGCCGACGTAAGTGGAACAAGTGAGGTGGATAGAAAGGGTTGCTGCCTGGGGACGATGAATTTCTATTCTTCCTGTATTTGACAACAATTATTCCGTCTCAGCATGGCCCTCCCCTCTTCATCCCTTACCTGCCATTTTTGAAATATACCACCTTCAGTGTAATTAGTCACCATTTGCAAAGTGAACGTCACATTTACCTAAGTAGGTTAAATTAGAAAAAGAATCACCTAATATGTAAATGATCCAATGAATTTTAAAAGAATTGAAATTATAAATAGGAATCAATTAATTTTGGAGCAGAATAAACAAAGAAAACAGCATGATTATCTAACATACCTTTACATCTGTTAGCAGGAAATAACTCTTTCCCTCGTGTGGATTAGGGTGATTTATATTCCCTGGCATGTCCCAAAACAGAAACAGCATTTATCAATGCACGGCCAGAGATTAGTAGAATTTGTCATTGGATCAAGAACCATCGTTATTGCACTGCAGAGAAGAAGCGTGAATACAGTTTAAAATCAATTTGTGTGGAAACTGTTGCTCGTTTTACTGGAGTGTGATTAACACGCCTCCGTTTAAAGGCCGTGTGCTTAACACTACTATGGCTCTGTATGTGTAATTATGCTCGGAGTCGCCAGGTGCCGTATTGAGACACCGTCACAAGTATATCAAGGTCAGGTTCAAAGTAATAAATCCGTACACCGATTAGTAAGTCCAAACGATTGGTGTTTATTATAACAAATATAATAAATACACATGCATACGCTAAAGAGACTAACTTACTTCTAATACTAAACAACTAAATACTTATCTAGTCAGGAACAGGCAAGGTCAGGGAGCAAGGCCTTCGTCCCGTTCTTGGTCTGTAACTTTCTGATTGGCAAAGTTGTCAAGGGCTAGCAAGGTCTGGATCACGTAGCGATCGTTGTGTTGGCACTTACAGTTCGATGGCTGATGCTCAACGGCCGGTGATGAAACTGGAGTCAGGATGCGATGGAACAGGTCTGAGCCGGAGTCTGGAAGCAACAGCAGATCTGGGCCGGAGCAAAACAGATCTGGGCCGGAGCAAAACAGACCAAACCATGTGCGGGACCTACTCTTATAGGTCCCAGGAGGTTCAGGCCCCCTTGGGGCGGCTCCCTCATCGATTGGGTCTTTCCCAATCGATATCTTTCGAACTCCCCAATCCTAGGGTCGTTCCTCGATGGGTGGGGCTGTCCCTACGGCTCTTTGTGTTGGTTGCTTTGGCGCCATTCTGTCTGGGCGTCTATGGAAAAGTATCCATCGATACTTACAGTATCGGGCCTCACGGTAGCATGGTGGTTAGCATCAATGCTTCACAGCTCCAGGGTTCCAGGTTCGATTCCCGGCTGGGTCACTGTCTGTGTGGAGTCTGCATGTCCTCCCCGTGTGTGCGTGGGTTTCCTCCGGGTACTCCGGTTTCCTCCCACAGTCCAAAGATGTGCGGGTTAGGTGGATTGGCCATGCTAAATTGCCCGTAGTGTAAGGTTAATGGGGGGATTGTTGGGTTACGGGTATGTGGGTTTAAGTAGGGTGATCATTGCTCGGCACAACATCGAGGGCCGAAGGGCCTGTTCTGTGCTGTACTGTTCTATGTTCTATGTTCTATGATAATTAAATGTTTCTATTGTCCGGGGTCTGGATCTGGATCACCTCATTACAATGCAGATCTGTTTCCCATTTGCACCTTTGGCTGAAACTCTGCACCTGGCTAGAAACTGGTTTCTGTACGTGCAAAATGCAAAACAGTCTTCTGCAAGCTGTTTGTCCTCACTATGACTGTTTTTCCCTGTGTTCCTTGCGGTTCTCCATTTTGTAGCCCAGTGTCCATCTTAGATGGCTACAAAACCCAACCTTTTTATTAGCCAGGAAGAAGATTCAAACCCATTTACGCTGAAAACACTAATTTTGATTCTATACAGCTGAGCCTCAGTAATTATTGCAACACCTTTGATTGGAGCAGCCATGTCCAAAAAGCACTGGAAAGCAGAACCATTTGAAATGGGATTAAAAACAGAAATTTCTGGAAATTAGTTGATTTGAATATTTTAGATATGTTTTGTAAATGCAGCAATTTACAAGATCAATTAATGTGAAATCACATTGTTGTATCTTATCACATTATATTATTAGAGCACTGTGGGTGTACCTACACCACATGGACTGCAGTGGTTCAAGAAGGCAGCACCCCACCACCTTCTGAAGGATAATTAGTGATCAGAAGCAAATGTTGGCCTAGCCGCGAAGCCCACATCCCGGAAATTTTTTTAAAATTCCACGAATATAATAGTGACTATTACAGCGAAGCACGACACACACTCCCATCTACATCAATGGCTTTGAAGTGGAGATGGTCGATAGCTTTAAGTTCCTGGGGATCACCATAACCAACAGAGTATCCTGGTCCACTTACGTTGATGCAACAGTCAAGAAAGCCCAACAACATTTCTACTTCCTACGGAAGCTAAAGAAATTTGGCATGTCTGCATCTACTCTCACAAACTTCTACAGATGTGCCATAGAGAGCATCCTATCCGGCTGCATCACAGCCTGGTATGGCAACTGTTCGGTCCAAGATCGCAAGAAACTGCAGTGTGGTGAACTCAGCCCAACGCATCACACAAACTTGCCACACACACATTGATTCTGTCGACACCTCCCGCTGCCTCAGGAGGGCAGACAGCATTATCAGAGACCCCTCCCACCCAGGCATTTCCTTCTTCCAGACTCTTCCATCTTGCAGAAGGTACAGTAGTCTGAAGACCCGCACATCCAGACATTGGACCAGCTTCTTCCCCACAGCTACAAGACTCCTCATCGACTCCCCCTCGAACTGATATGTTCCCTGTCAGAACACTATTCACGACACCCTATGCTGCTCTTGCTCATGTATTTGCTTTGTTTGGCCCCTTGTTCCGCACTGTAACCAATCACTGTTTGTCGATGTACCATTTGTCAGTGTTCTCTGTTGATTATTCTTTTGTCTACTATGTACGTACTTTAAACATTCCCCCGTCTACAGAAAAATACTTTTCACTGTACTTCGGTACATGTGACAATAAATCAAATCAAATCAAAATCAAAATCAAATCAAAAATGCTTAATTGGTTATACATTGGAACGTCCTGGGATTGTGAACAATGGGGAGTGTGGAGCGGGATATCGGGGGGGGGGGGGGGGGAATGTCAAGCGTTGGGTCAGGTGGATAAAGAAACAAATTAGCAACCTATTTGATGAAGATCTCAAACACAACAGAGGAATGATGGAAGGCATGTGTCTCTACAAGAGTTATAACAAATGCACCATCAGAGCCTAAACTGCAAATTCCACTACCTAGATAGATTGACAGGGAATCTGAAATAAACTCTCGTGGCATGCTACGCATAATTGTATCCTCCAGTGTATTTCACAATTTTTCCTGACTAAAATGTGACAATGAATCAGTACTCTTTGCAGGTCAACCTGTGACCATTTCAGAAGCCTTTTTACCACACCTCTCAATATTGGATATGATAAACCTCTAATTTATTATTCAATGCTGTTGAGGCTGGGGAAGCAAGAACTCCTCTTTGGGTTATGTATTATATGTTATGTTGTGGCAGTGTCCCTTTTTTAAAATGAATGTAGAGTGCCCAATTCATTTTTTCCAATTAAAGGGCAATTTTTTAAATTTTTTGTTTAGAATTTACAGTGCTGAAGGAGGCCATTTGGCTCATCAAGTCTACACTGGTCCTTGGAAACAGCACCCTACCCAAGCCCACACCTCCACCCTATCCCCATAACCTCACCCAACCTTTTTGGATACTAAGGGCAATTTAGCATGCCCAAGCCACCTAACTTGCACATGTTTGGACTGTGGGAGGAAACCGGAGCACCTGGAGGAAACCCACGCAGACACGGGGAGAACATGAAGATTCCGCACAGACAGTGACCCAAGCCAGGAATGGAACCTGGGACTCAGGAGCTGTGAAGTAACTGTGCTGCATACATTAGCATGGCCAATCCACCTACCCTGCACAGCTTTGGGTTGTGGGGGCAAAACCCACGCAAACACGGGGAGAATGTGCAAACTCCACACAAACAGTGACCCAGAGCCGGGATCGAACTTGGGACCTCGGCGTCGTGAGGCAGCAATGCTAACAACTCCACCACCGTGCTGTCCGTGACAGTGTCCCTTTAAGAGGTGAGTCACCTGAGCACTGGTGACATCATCAGCCATGTGCACAGGCTTTAGGCCCACTCTTTATACTTAAGCCTGTGAGAGTGCACAACATAAAATAAATAAAAACTCGACCTGTTGTGAGACAACAATCTACCAGTTGGATATTCTTTGGTTCCTTCTGGCCACCCCCTCCCCCACAATAATGCACTGCCTACCGATGCCTCCTCTGCAGACTCCCTCCCACCCCCCCACACTGGGACGCCTGTAATAGGGAGATCCCCCACAGGGACCCCTGCAATAGGGAGACCTAACACGGAGACCTTGGCCTAAAGGGACTTCACCTCCCTCCCCCCCACATGGACCCCTCCTACTCAACCCCCCCCCCCCCCATCCCTTGTAGAAAAGAGACCCCTGTCTGGAAGATACAGAACAGTCCTAAGTGATGAAAGTGCAATGGGCTGGATTCTCCATCGGCAGGATCCTCTGCTTCTCTGGAAGCACACTCTATATGCAGATTTCCCAACAGTGTGGGGGTGCCCACAATGGGAAACCTCATTGGCCGGCTGGTGGGACAGAGGGTCCCGCTCCCGTTGGGGGCATGCCGCACCTGAAAGGTGCAGCGGGACAGCAAGTCCCGCCCAATGTTTCTAAATATTGACCAGATCAAAGAGAGATAAGTGCAGTGAAATAACATGCTTGAGTGATTATAATGCACTTAGTGCTTGGAAGTATCTGTGGGGTTCTCCCTATTACAGGGGAGGGCAAGGAGGTATGACATGCAGAGGCACGACCGTGGACTGCCGGACCTGCCACTGGCAGGGCTGGCCATGGGGGGAGGGGAGGGGGGCATCTGTCAGGCCCGGGAGAGGGGGGAGGGCAGTGGGGGTGGGGGGGGGGGGGGTGACATGGGAGTGAGTAGAGGATGAGCCGTGTGATCGGGGTGATCGCTCACTGCACATTCCACTGGCCACCCACAGTGGTCTGTCACTGTGCAAAGTGGCATCAGCTGTATGGATGCCCCCACCCCACTATCCCAGCCCTCACCCTCCACCCCACCAACCCCACATCCCAGCCCCACCTTCCACTCCGCCAACTTTCCCCCCAACCGGCCGCCACCCGCCAGCGGGGCAGCACGCAATCCACCCAAGGGCAACGTCCACAATAGCCCCTGCAGGAGGGTGATGCATGAGGGCCACGCAGCATACCGCTGGCATGAGTAGCACCAGCCAAAGGTACTGCTGGCAGCACTGACATGTGCCAGGGCCAGAGGCCCCCACTCCACTGATGGGGCCAAGGGTGGATGTTGTGATGGGTGAAGAGGGGGAGGGGGGGAAGAGGGACATGTGGGGGCAAAGGCTGCAGTACAGAACGTGGCCAACATGTAGCCCAGTTTACCAGGTTGGGCATGGGGGTACGGATCATGTTAACATGTTTGCCCTTCACCTTCTAAAGACAGTGGCTATCGGAATCCAACCAGGAATGGTGGCTTTCATCCTAGTTGCCGCAGCGCCAGGGGATGCACTGAGGCTGTACATCCGGGAACCCCCGGCTGCAGTTGACTCAGAAGATTCTGTCGCCGGCAGGAAGGCCTGAAAATTTACCACTTCTGTGGTCATGCAGGTAACAGTCCATGGTGTTACCTGACCCAGAGAAACGATGCCAGTCTATAAAGCACTGCAACAAGCCACACAACAAATGTCTTCCCCTGCCCCTTTAGATTAGATGCCAAAGATGAAACTGATTCCTCCACTAAAACGTTAAACTTGTTTCCAAACGTTTTGATAAGTGAACACTGTTACGATATTCTCCATTAGAAACCCTTAGTTAAAGGCAATATTGAAATTAATAATCAGATGGAACAGTTGGAGCTCCATTATTATATTAATAAATGGGAAAATGCCAGGAGATGAATTATTTTGACTGTAGGAATGAGCTTTCACTGTCTGAACAATTGTCTGAGATAATTAAGAGAGACTGGGATTAGCTTTTGGCAGTTTCAACAGAGAGGGTTGATCCCTGGAGAGGTTTGACATGCAGAAAGCTGGTTGATTTTTATACTGGAATGGAATAGAAATTTGGAGAACAGTTCGATCTTGCATATATTTTTAGCAATATAAGTTTGAAAGCATGCCTTATAACCATCAGAAAGAAAGTGACTGGTAACACTGTGATGGGAACAAAATATATAAATGCTTGAAACAAAAACAAGACCATGCAGCATGTCAAGTTCAGTCCTTCTATTATGAGCTCTTCCCAATCTATTACATCATTTGTCGAAAGATTCTGCAATGTTTTCCCTTGTCTCTCAACAGGGTTAGAACACTAGCACTAATACTCTGACAGGCATATTCATCAAAGGCAGCAGACAAATCCTTGAAAGTTTCACCTTAACTGCTCATCAAGGACCGTCTCGGGTTTCTCATCCAGTTTATGCTCAAACGTTAATGATATCTAAGCAAGGCTCACCTGATAGCCTTACATAAATCAGCTTGAATTATATTAACATTCATATTCCCAGCTTCACACAAGGTTCAACACAAGCTACTCAATGAGTGAGTTAACCCTTCCTTTCCAGTTATCAAGTGAGAATCAAGCCACAAAATCATAGCTAATAATTAATTTTCAACCTTAGAATTATAGCTTTCAGCAATGAAACTTTAATCACATAGAATTACATAGAACAAATTGATTACATAGAAAATACAGTACAGATTCAACTCGTCCATGTTGGCATTTATACTCCATTCAAGTCGCCTCCCAACTAACTCTGTAAGCATTCCTCTATTCCATTCTCCCTCATGTGCTTGTCTAGCTTCTCCTTAAATAGAGCTGTGCTGTTCCAGCTCAACCACCCCTTTGGTAGCAAGTTCCACATTCTCACTACTCTCTGGGTTCAGGTTCTTTGGAATTCCCAGTTCCATGATGTGTCACTGAGGTAAAGCTCTCAAGGATTTGCCTGGTGCCCTTAGTGAATACCACTAAGGTTCCTAAGACTGTGGATAATAAACAGTTAGAGTTCATTGATGAAACAAATAATAAACTCCACAAAGGCAACATAGTCATGATAGCAATAACTGTTTGTTGATTATAAATTTACAATAGAGTTCAAAATCTGAGATTAATGTAAATATTAAGGTTAAGTTAATATTAAACTCCTTAGACAGTTTACAAATTGCATAGGTTAAAGTTACTGGTTGAAAGATTTGCCACATTGGCACTTGGTTTTTCAGTGCAATGAGATCTATTTACCTCCAAAAATGGCATTTATAGCGACTTTTGGTGTGAGCTGTTTTGGGCCATTTTGATAATGACGTAGTGCACTTGCAGGGTGAGTCCGCAGAAAGTATTCAGAGGGTGACATGAAGCAGCATATTACTGAGACCCAGGCTATTAGAATAGATGGCATTGAGGTGCGTAGGGAAGAAGTGTTGGCAATTCTGGATAAGGTGAAAATAGATAAGTCCCCGGGGCCGGATGGGATTTATCCTAGGATTCTCTGGGAAGCCAGGGAAGAGATTGCTGAGCCTTTGGCTTTGATTTTTAGGTCATCATTGGCTACAGGAATAGTGCCAGAGGACTGGAGGATAGCAAATGTGGTCCCTTTGTTCAAGAAGGGGAGTAGAGATAACCCCGGTAACTATAGGCCGGTGAGCCTAACGTCTGTGGTAGGTAAAGTCTTGGAGAGGATTATAAAAGATACAATTTATAATCATCTAGATAGAAATAATATGATTAGGGACAGTCAGCATGGTTTTGTGAAGGGTAGGTCATGCCTCACAAACCTTATCGAGTTCTTTGAGAAGGTGACTGAACAGGTAGACGAGGGTAGAGCAGTTGATGTGGTGTATATGGATTTCAGTAAAGCGTTTGATAAGGTTCCCCATGGTCGGCTATTGCAGAAAATACAGAGGCTGGGGATTGAGGGTGATTTAGAGATGTGGATCAGAAATTGGCTAGTTGAAAGAAGACAGAGAGTGGTAGTTGATGGGAAATGTTCAGAATGGAGTTCAGTTACGAGTGGCGTACCACAAGGATCTGTTCTGGGGCCGTTGCTATTTGTCATTTTTATAAATGACCTAGAGGAGGGCGCAGAAGGATGGGTGAGTAAATTTGCAGACGACACTAAAGTCGGTGGAGTTGTAGACAGTGCGGAAGGATGTTGCAGGTTACAGAGGGACATAGATAAGCTGCAGAGCTGGGCTGAGAGGTGGCAAATGGAGTTTAATGTGGAGAAGTGTGAGGTGATTCACTTTGGAAAGAATAACAGAAATGCGGAATATTTGGCTAATGGTAAAATTCTTGGTAGTGTGGATGAGCAGAGGGATCTCGGTGTCCATGTACATAAATCCCTGAAAGTTGCCACCCAGGTTGATAGGGTTGTGAAGAAGGCCTATGGTGTGTTGGCCTTTATTGGTAGAGGGATTGAGTTCCGGAGCCATGAGGTCATGTTGCAGTTGTACAAAACTCTAGAACGGCCGCATTTGGAGTATTGCGTACAGTTCTGGTCGCCTCATTATAGGAAGGACGTAGAAGCTTTGGAACGGGTGCAGAGGAGATTTACCAGGATGTTGCCTGGTATGGAGGGAAAATCTTATGAGGAAAGGCTGATGGACTTGAGGTTGTTTTCGTTAGAGAGAAGAAGGTTAAGAGGTGACTTAATAGAGGCATACAAAATGATCAAAGGGTTAGATAGGGTGGACAGCGAGAGCCTTCTCCCGCGGATGGAGGTGGCTAGCACGAGGGGACATAGCCTTAAATTGAGGGGTAATAGATATAGGACAGAGGTCAGAGGTGGGTTTTTTACGCAAAGAGTGGTGAGGCCGTGGAATGCCCTACCTGAAACAGTAGTGAACACGCCAACATTGAGGGCATTTAAAAATTTATTGGATAAGCATATGGATGATAAGGGCATAGTGTAGGTTAGATGGCCTTTAGTATTTTTCCATGTCGGTGCAACATCGAGGGCCGAAGGGCCTGTACTGCGCTGTATTGTTCTGTGTTCTATGTTCTATTACATTGATTCAAAGCCAGCACTGCCCTTTTTGGAGTTCAACATCCCAGTTGTCATCTTCCTTAACCTCACATAGCTGAACATGAATTCAGCAGCACAAAGCGTTCCCCAATTAACACTATTTAAAGAGATCATCAAAACATTTAATCTTACTCACTGATCTACAGGCAGTTGCTGAGATTGTAGATGTGTTTGTTGGATTCCAAAGTTGTTTAATGTTGTTGAAATTAATGGGGAATTGTGTGACACATACTGAAGAACTTTGTCCTACTTCAAGGATTCCGGACAAAACACTTGCTCCCAGTATATACAATCCCTTCAGACTACAACATGTCTGGGAGAATGAGTCGAATCAACACACAGTGGGACAAAATGCTGGAATGGTGGATAGGAGGAGTGAAATAGGGGACGCGATTCCATGGAAAAAATTCAAAGTCTGGTTTTGGGCATGTTTGGCAGGATGTTTCGCTTCACCCACGTTGGCAAGATTGCAGCCCCCATTCAACGGCACTTAGTGCCAAAAATGGGTACCCTCAAGATTCTTAACATTACTGTCTGCCCCGCCACCTGATTCACCTAACTCACACTTCAGCAGTTCACCGCTAACAAGGGGAGTTGCTTTTAAACACTCCCTCCCGGTCAATACACAAGCATGGCAGCGCACATTGCCAGGTCAAAAATGGACTGCTCCCTGATTGGCAATAGAATTCACAGTTCTTAGAAATTGTCCCAAATAAACTCTATAAACTCATCTTCCAGGCTACCTTTGCCAATCTGATTAAAATCACCAATGACTTTTGTAGTACCTATCTACATCTTGATATTCTGGACAATGCTTATTTCACACTACTGTATTAATATTGTCCTTGATTAACAGAACTACCCCACCACCTTTTCTTAACTTCCTGTCCTCCTGAAATGTCAAATACCCTAGAACATTTTGCTCTCAGCCTCAGTCACCTCGCAACCATGTCTCTGAAATGAACATCAAGGCGTACATATTTATTTTTATTTTTGCTATCAATTCATCCGTTTTTTTTTTTACAAATGCAGCATGCATTCAAATACAGAGCCTTTAATTCTGTCTTTTTACCATTCTTGCAAACTTATTTGCTGGTATACTCTTAAGTTTGTCCCACCTTGCCATACTCTGCCTATCATTATCCATATTGCTATTTTGTCCTATTGCCTTGTCCTTTCTCTTTTATTCACCTCTCCTCACATGATCCCTTCCTCACACTATTTAACAAAAATCCGACTCTACCATCCTCGTTGTATGTGACTCCTCAGAACACTAGTCCCAGTACAATTCAGGACAAGACAGTCCAAAAGGCACACAGCTCCCACATTTCCAAGCACTGATCCCAAGGTCCCCTGAATCAAAACCCATTTCGCTCACACTAATCTTTGAGCCACATTGTCAAATCTCTAATTTTATTTAGCCTTATTATATTTCTTTATGTCAATTCGCTTGTGACTCAGGAGGTTATGCAGATATTTGCAGAGATTTTGCTTTTTAGTTTAGCCCGTAATTGCTCATATCCCGAGGCAAAACCTCTTTTCTAGTCCAAAACCCATTGTTGTTGGTATCCTTGTGGACCACAACTGGATCCTCTCACTCCCACTGTAAGTTCCTCTCCAGATGCCTTGAACCTGGCATGAGGCAGAGAACACAGCTTTCTGAAATCAGATCCTCATGTGAAGAGAACCATGTCTACCTCACTGATTTTACTGTCCCTACCACCACTATGTTCATTACATTTCTATTTAGCTCTCCACCACATGAATGACTCCCTGAACCCCTGTCTGTGGTCAATTCACTGAATACCCTGAAGCCCCCTCTCTCATTATTATAAGTTGCATGTACCTCAAGCCTGTTGGACAAGAGCTGATACTCCTTCAATTCTACCTTCTTGATCCCAGAACTGCCCCATTCATGGTCGTACATTCCTGCCCCTGACTAGAGACTGAATTAGAAGTACCGAGCCTAAGGGGCATGACTAACCTCTGGAACATAGTGTTCATATAATTGATGTGCTTCCTGATGCATTGCAGCATCTGAAGCTTGGCCTCCAGCTCATTAACTTTGGGCTGGAGTTCCTCGAGTTGCAGACACTTACTCTTGCTGTGACTGCCGTGGATCACACTGGCATCCACCAGCTCCCACATACCAGAGCTGCAACACATATGCCCTGCCATCCTCATTGTGTTTTATTGAAGTAATTAATTATTTTCTTAATTGAATTTTAATTAATGTCTTTAATCCTGATTGTGCTCATATTTTTATTGTTCAATTGTTATACTTAATATGATCAAGATTCCCAGGTCAGAGAGAAAAGAGAAAATGTTCACCAACAACCACTTAGCTTCTTTCCTATTACATAGCATTTCAATTCATTGTAGAATGTTCTGAACCTATAGACTATGACCCCAAGCTCTTCAATCTCATGGCACAGTTTCTAGGTTACCCTCTATTTTTTGCTGTGCAACGTGCGCCTTCTCCAGCTCCTGGAGGCTAAAAAGCTAATCAAATGAGCACCTCATTGCCCTTCTGCCCCTCATTTCCGTTGTCAACTTCACACATGGAGTGACATATATGATCAGATAGCTCTGAATTTATTGTTTGATACTGATGTAAAACAATGACAAAATCCACGATCCAATGATCATAACATTGGCAGAAACATAAAATGCATCAGCAGAACATAAATACTGAACCTTAGTAGAGAAAGATTCAAGGAAATAGGCAAATAGGTTGATTGGAATGAAATAATTTATAAAGTAGAAAGTTGACAACAATGGAAGCCATAAATGAGAACTTTACAGGTGGAAAATGGCTGTATGTAGGATATTTCATGAATTCATCTTGGAATTCTAATGAGATTTAGTATTCAAGTCAATGTGATGGAATTGCACCATCGGCAAAATTTTCCATTTCGGAGACTAAGTGCTGATGCCGGGGCTGAATCATAAGAACTAGGAGCAGGAGGAGGTCATCTGGCCCCTCGAGCCTGCTCCGCCCTTCAACGAGATCATGGCTGATCTTTTGTGCACTCAGCTCCACTTTCCGGCCTGAACACCATAAGCCTTAATCCCTTTATTCTTCAAAAAAATATCTATCTGTATCTTAAAACATTTAATGAAGGAGCCTCAACTGCTTCACTGGGCAAGAAATTCCATAGATTCACAACCCTTTGGGTGAAGAAGTTCCTCCTAAACTCAGTCCTAAATCTACTTCCCCTTATTTTGAGGCTATGCCCCCTAGTTCTGCTTTCACCCACCAGTGGAAACAACCTGCCCACATCTATCCTATTTATTCCCTTCATAATTTTATATGTTTCTATAAGATCCCCCTCATCCTTCTGAATGCAACGAGTACAGTCCCAGTCTACTCAACCTCTCCTCGTAATCCAACCCCTTCAGCTCTGGCATTAACCTAGTGAATCTCCTCTGCACACCCTCCAGTGCCAGTACGTCCTTTTTCAGGTAAGGAGACCAAAACTGAACACAATACTCCAGGTGTGGCCTCACTAACACTTTATACAATTGCAGCATAATCTCCCCAGTCTTAAACTCCATCCCTCTAGCAATGAAGGACAAAATTCCATTTGCCTTCTTAATCACCTGTTGCACCTATAAGCCAACTTTTTGCGACTCATGCACTAGCACACACAGGTCTCTCTGCACAGCAGCATGTTTTAATATTTTATCATTTAAATAATAATCCCTTTTGCTGTTTATCCTACCAAAATGGATAACCTCACATTTGTCAACATTGTATTCCATCTGGCAGACCCCAGCCCATTCGCTTAACCTATCCAAATCCCTCTGCAGACTTCCGGTATCCTCTGCACCTTTTGCTTTACCACTCATCTTACTGTCGTCTGCAAACTTGGACACATTGCCCTTGGTCCCCAACTCCAAATCATCTATGTAAATTGTGAAAAATTGTGGGCCCAACACTGCTCCCTGAGGGACACCACTAGCTACTGATTGCCAACCAGAGAAACACCAATTAATCCCCACTCTTTGCTTTCTATTAATTAACCAATCCTCTGTCCATGCTACGACTTTACCCTTAATGCCATGCATCTTTATCTTATGCAGCAACCTTTTGTGTGGCACCTTGTCAAAGGCTCTCTGGAAATCCAGATATACCACATCCATTGACTCCCCATTATCTACCGCACTGGTAATGTCCTCAAAAAATTCCACTAAATTAGTTAGGCACGACCTGCCCTTTATGAACCCATGCTGCATCTGCCCAATGAGACAATATCCATCCAGATACCTCGCTATTTCTTCCTGAAATGAAATGAAAATGAAAATCACTTATTGTCACGATTAGGCTTCAATGACGTTACTGTGAAAAGCCCCTAGTCGCCACATTCCGGCGCCTGTCCAGGGAGGCTGGTACGGGAATCAAACCGTGCTGCTGGACTGCCTGGTCTGCTTTAAAAGCCAGCGAATTAGCCTAGTGAGCTAAACCAGCCCCTGCTGGTTTCCTTGATGATAGATTCCAGCATCTTCCCTACTACCGAAGTTAAGCTCACTGGCCTATAAGTACCCATTTTCTGCCGGCCTCCATTTTTAAACAGTGGTGTCACATTTGCCAATTTCCAATCCGCCAGGACCACCCCAGAGCCTAGTGAATTTTGGTAAATTATCACTAGTGCATTTGCAATTCCCCTAGCCATCTCTTTTAGCACTCTGGGATGCACTCCATCAGGGCCAGGAGACTTGTCTACCTTTAGCCCCATTAGCTTGCCCATCACTACCACCTTAGTGATCGCAATCATCTCAAAGTTCTCACCTGTCATGGCCTCATTTCTATCAGTCACTGGCATGTTATTTGTATCTTCCACTGTGAAGACCGACCCAAAATACCTGTTCAGTTCCTCAGCCATTTCCTCATCTCCCATTATTAAATCTCCCTTCTCATCTTCTGAAGGACCAATATTTACCTTAACCATTCTTTTTTTGTTTTATATATTTGTAAATGGTTTCATGGCTATCATCTGACTTTTAATTCCAGATATTTATTGAATTCAAATTTAATCATCTGCCATGGCAGGATTTGAACCTGGCTCTCCAAAGCATTACTTGTGTCTCTGGATTGCTAGTCTAGTGACAGTAGCACTACGCCACTGCCTCCCCTTGAGTGTTCTAGTTGACAAAAGTGGTGCCGGTCCCGGAGCGATTCAGGATCCGTTAATGGGCTACCACCGGCACCACTTGGAACTAGTGCAATTCCAATGCATGACGGTATCTGATTCGCCGAGGTCAGTTCTGTCCCTCGAGAGCCTGACAAGCAACAGCCGTATATACTCCACTCCCCAGACACACTCATTCCAGCCAACAAGGTGACACCTCAAAGATTGGCACCCCATTTCGCTGATGTAGAGTGTGGGACCCTGCTAAATGCCGTGGAGGCGAGACGGGCACCTTGTTCCCTGGGGTAGGCAGGCAGTTGCCACCTGCAGACAACCAGGCCTGGGCACAGGTGGCAGAGGCAGCGAAAGCTGTAGGCCCCACCGCCAGGACCCACCAGCGGTGTTGCAAGAAATTGCACAATGCCCCCAGGGCAGCCAGTGCAAGTAACCAGACCCGTGCCCCTGGCACCACCTCCATCCCTCCAACCCCACACAAAAATACCTCGCCTCACTCCGCACGGCCCCCGGACCGATAGGCAGTGCTTGGCGTGCGTGGGCCCCAGGCCAGCACACCCCACCCCACTCCACATACCAACAACCATATCGCCCGCCATGGCCGGGTGCCCGGTACAGACAGGCCACCAGCCGCCAACGCCCTGTATTGCCCGCATCCGAGTGTCTCATTGTGCATTATCTGTCCCCAAAGGGAAGGTGGCCCACAACTACTGAGAGTGAGCAGCCCAGAGGGAGCCCGCCCGGCCTGCAACCCCTCACTGCTGCTGAGCGGAGGGTATTGCACCGAGTGGGGTTGGAGAGTGGGCAGTCGTCGAGGCGGAGGCCAGCATCGAGGAAGCAAGTAAACTCCCGATGGATTGTGATGTCCCTATGACACATGTGGTAGCTCTGCCACCACCTGCAACCCCAACCGCCATCACCACCCCCACCCACCATCCCCACCACCACCTCACCCGCGAGCTAACCATGTGTCTAGTCTTATGTACCTCAAGATCACCTGGCGAAGAGGTGTGCCCATCCGGTGTCCCCCACTCCCGGCTCCACCTCCAAGACTCATCAGTGATGAGGCAGAACCTGCTGGCATCGTGAGCCCCCAGCTGCAGCCCCGTTACACCCCAAGTACTCACCCGGAGACAACACCGACTCCACGGCACTGTTGTTACCAACACCCTTCTCCATCCCAGACACACACCTCGGTTGGGCATGTTAGCGAAGAGGCTCCTGGGGCATTAGCTGATGTGCACCACACACATGCTCTGGTTCATCAGGTGGGGGTGGAAACTCCTGAGAATGTGGACGGCCGGAAAGCGACCCGACCCATGGGAAAAGATGCTGTCCACACGGATCTCGGACGTCTGTAAATGGCAGCAGTCCCATTAATGCTGGAGATGCAGGAGCAGTGAGCCAGGGACTACAATGAGGGGTTGCCCGTAGCCATCCAGAGCCTGCAGGTGCATTTGGAGGAGTCCAACCACCTGCAGGGCGGGAGACGGTGCCCAGGTCAGCACCACATGGGTGGCGTCTGCGGTGGAGGCCTTTGATGTGAAGACATTGGCCATGGGCAGCACGATGGCACAGTAGTTACCACTGATAACTCACAGCGCCAGGGACCCAGATTCAATTCTGGCCTCGGGTGACTGTGTGCAGTCTGCACTTTCTCCCCGTGTCTGCGCGGGTTTTCTCCGGGTGCTTCGGTTTCCTCCTACAGTCCAAAGATATGCAGATTAAGTTGATTGACCATGCTAAATAGCCCCTTATTGTGAAAATGTTAAGTGGAGTTATGGGGTTGTAGGGGAGGGCCAGGCCTCGGTAGACTGCAAACTTGATGGGCCGAATAGACTGCACTGTGGGTCTTCTACGATCTTCTAGGCCTGGGGAAATCTGTGTGAGCAGTGGCCGAGGCTCAGGACATAACAACCCTATAACCCTATCACAGGCAGCCATGTATCAGAACCACATGGACATTGCTGTGGCCCTCCAGAGCTTAGTCTAGTCAAAATGGGCCATGTCTGTGAACGTCGACGGCATTGCCCGGCTGCTGGCTGACCTAAGCCAGGCACAGAGGGACCTGGTATGATCACTAAATGATGTGGCACAGTCTCAGAATGACATGGCACAGTCCCAGTGCTCCATGGACGTGAGCATTGAGACTCTGGTCGATATGAGTGCGGACCTCCAGGACTGGCAGCACCAGATGCCAGGGGAAGTCCAGAACTCGCTCCGGCCACATTCAATTCCCAGAAGTAGCCCAGAGACCATCCCGAGGGGGGAGAAGGTGCTGATGCCCATGCCGGTGACTTCCGCAGGGGAGGTGCCGGAACACCGCAGTGCCTCTGAATACCCCCTCCTGTCCCTGGTGCATCCGATGGGCAGCAGGCAGAACATGGTGACACCATGCCACCTGGGACACCCGAATGTCTGCCAGGCCCGTCCATGACTGGTCGCTCCAGAGGACGGACACTGGTGGGGGGCTCGGACATCGTGGCCGGGATTCTCCGAAATTGTGGACGCTGGCGTCAAAACCGGTGTGAGCGAATCCGGCATCAACAGACCTCCAGTCTCAGACATTCTCCCCTTCCTCGGGGCTAGAACGGTGCCGGAGTGCTGTGCGCTTCTCCGGTGCAGAAAGCCGGCCTTGCACGGCCGGCGCGGGACTGTGCATGCACGCTATGGCAATCGCGGGTCCGCGCATGCGCGCCACATCAATCTCCGCACCGGCCCCTGGGCAACATGGCAGAGCCCTACAGATGCCAACCAGGCGCGGAGGAGCATACCCCCCCCCCCCTGGAATTAGCACGTCCGCTGATCAGTAGCCCTCGAACGCGGTCCTGGCCACCGTGGAGGCCCATCCCCCGGATTCGGCTCCCCCCGCTCCCTCACCAGGACGGCCCCACAGCCAGAATACTGAGGTTCCGCCAGGTGGGACCATATGTAAACCATGCGGCGGGACTCGGCAGAACTCAGCGGGCACTCAGCGTGTCGAGCGCGGAGAATCACCTCGGCGACTGGAGCCACGGTGACCGCGCCGGCGCGAATGACGCCGATTCTCCGGTCCCCTGAAAATCGGCGACCTGGTGTCGGAGAAGCAGGACATTATTGTCGCGCCCCCCCCCCCCCCCCCCACCCCCGCTCCTAGGTGATTCTCCGACCCGCCGCAGGCTTGGAGAATCCCAGCCCGTCGGTGGGCACCGACCAGAGACCCCAGGCCACACCAGCCTGGTTGCCAGCTCCACCTCCTCCACTCTCCCCACCGCACCTCAGAGCCCGTCTCCACCTCCGGCAACTTAAGGGTTCGATGGGGCTGTGCGGTGGAATGGCCAGCTCACAGGCAGGGATCACCCGGATGGACGGTGGAATGAGCAACCAAGGACAGGAGTCAGATTCTGACCAAAGATGCACCAGAGCTCATCGCAGAGTGGAGCAACATCATCTTCCATCCCATGGACCAGACCCATTGAGACTGCCAGCACCGTGAGTGTGGTGATGGAGGGGGGTGCAGGGAGGGTGGACAGGCAAGGGTTTTTGGAGTAGCGGGGGGGGGGGGGGGGGGGGGGGGGGGGCATTTGCCCTCCTCCTCCAGCATGTTGTCCCTCTGCTGCACGACCCGCAGGCCATCACATTTGAGGACCTGCTGGACCTGCATGCAGTCAAATCCTCGGCTGAGCAGGGGGACAGTGCGATGTATCTGCCAGATGATGGCGCACCAGGCAACGCAGGGGTATGGGGGAGGACACCTGCTCCCTGTGGCCGTCAAGGTGACAGTCGCCCTGAACTTTAATGCCATGGGGTCCCCCTGCAGGCCATCTTCACAAATCGAAAGGGGTTCCACTCGATGAACGTGCAGCTGGTATGTAGAAGTCCACCAAGATGGGAGAATATTATTTATAATTAAACAACAAAACTAATTGAAGTTTTGAAAGTAGAAGTAGAGTTGATAAGAACATAACAGTTTCTCTGCAGTCCAGGCAAAGAGCGAGAAAATGCGGATGCAACATAATGGCACCATTGATGGACGGGTATAATTACAGCGTGGGAAGTTGCATAGGCTGTGTTCCCTACAAATGTAGACTCAGGAATCATAATTGAAAAAATTAACACGTAAGTATAACAACCATATGACAATGGAAAGGGAGATTTTGTGGACGGCAAGTGCATGTAAAAATAAGAATATGTTACAGATGAATGACTTGAATAAGATTTTAATGAGAAAGTCCTGCAAGTTTACAGATTAAATTAGAATTGGAGGAAGGATAAAAAATGGAAAACAATGCAACCAAATGAGGCAACATTTTAATTGGAGAATATTTCATCCAGAGATAACGTTTTTTTTTCAGAACATAAAGTGCAGCAAACTATAAACTTATTCGCGAAAATTGATTCAGATTAATTGTTTCTTGCACTCCTTGCTCCTGGGATTCAGAAAGGTTTAGATTTTTTCATACAACCAGAGCAATAGGTCACAGGAATAAATATATATTAAATTCATATAAAATGATTAACATAAATATAATGAAGGAAAATACTTTGGAGGTTAAATTGATGAATGGAAAAGAAAAATGGGTATAGTATAAAATGGGCTGACAACTTGTTTTTGGCAGTTTTAGCACTACTGGTGCAATGGCTAAAGAATTAAAGTGGACAAATCTATAAATCTACCAGCACAGTGTTTCACTGCAGATAAAAAGGTAAATAAGGTAGTGGGTTGCACAGCCAAAGAGATAAACTGCAAATCAAATACAAAAGCTTGGGTTATTTCTATAAAGAATCCTGCCCAAATCTATCTGTATATAATAATAATCTTTATTGTCACAAGTAGGCTTACATTAACACTGCAATAAAGTTACTGTGAAAAGCCCCTAGCGCCACATTCCGACACCTGTTCGGGTACACAGAGGGAGAATTCAGGATGTCCAAATTACCAAATAGCATGTCTTTCGGGACTTGTGGGAGGAAACCGGAGTGCCCGGAGGAAATCCATGCAGACACAGCGAGAACGTGCAGACTCCACACAGACAATAAACCCAAGCCGGGAATCGAACCTGGGACCCTGGAGTAACAGCGCTAACCACTGTGCTACTATGCCAGTATATCTGTGTAGACTATTGCTTCTCTGTGTAATTCTACTTAACTCATACTTAGAGGGCATATGGGAGAGCATCAAAGATCATTCCAGATCTTTGTACTAATATTTCAGAATTATGAGATATGCTGCTGTTGTCCTTTAAATCATTCTGTGCGCCCACCAGTGGCTTGCACAGGAAGTTAGACCTTGGTTTCCTGAGTCTGTTATTTGCATATTTGCATTCTCATTGGTGCCGTGAAAGGGATTGGGGCATGAGAGTAAGGAACTCCCACTGCAATTATGTAAGGCCTTGGTGAGACCATACTTAAGAGAATTGTGTCAGGTTTTGGTCTCCTTACCTAAGGAAATATAGAGGAGCACGATTAAAAAGTTTGCAGATGACATGAAAATTGGGCGATTGATTGATAGTCTGCATCTCACGGATTCTCTCGTCAACCATCAGCAAGCGTGTACCTTATGAAGCTACCCCATCCGTAATGGATTTGATTAGCTGCATATCCATCATTTTACGACAATGAAAGGATGTTGGCTATTGATACTATGACTAGATTACTGTGTTCTCTTCTGGTCATCGCATTACAGTTCCAAAGAATGTGCAGGGATAGAGGAACATTGTGGACTATGTGTACAATTCTTAAAGGTGGCAGGATATATATGGTTTATGACTCTATGATACTCAACACTGTAAGGAAATATAACAAAGGATCAGCAGATTGATCCCTGGG
Organism: Scyliorhinus canicula; assembly: GCF_902713615.1. Classification (NCBI taxonomy): domain Eukaryota; kingdom Metazoa; phylum Chordata; class Chondrichthyes; order Carcharhiniformes; family Scyliorhinidae; genus Scyliorhinus; species Scyliorhinus canicula. The sequence continues at coordinate 145,074,838 of NC_052151.1, read as the reverse complement.
ATGCAGAAATTGTGCTGTGAGGAAAGCCTGTATCGACTTGGCCTTTACACCGTACAGTTTACAAAAATGGGAGGTGATCTCAGTGAAACATTTTTTAAAAATTCATTCATGGGCGTTGCAGGTTGGGCCAGCATTTATTGGCCATCCCTAATTGCCCCTGAGGTAGGGGTTAAGAGTCAACCATATTGTTGTGGGTCTGGAGTCACATGTAGGCCAGACCAGGTAGATGGCAGTTTTCCTTCCCTAAAGTTCATTACTGAACCAGATGGGTTTTTATGACAATGGCAAAGGTTTCATGGTCATCATTAGACTTTTAATTCCAGATTTTAGAGCAGCACGGAAGCAAAGTGGTTAGCACTGTTGCTTAACAGCGCCAGTGACCCGGGTTCAATTCCCGGCTTGGGTCACTGTCTGTGTGGAGTCTGCATCTTCTCTCCATGGGTTTCCTCCAGGTGCTCCAGTTTCCTCCCACAGTCTAAAGTTGTGCAGGTTAGGTGGATTGGCAATGCTAAATTGCACTTAGTGTCCCAAAAAGGTAAGGTGGTGTTACTGGGATAGGGTGGAGGTGTGGGCTTAAGTAAGGTGCTCTTTCCAAAGACCAATGCAGACTCGATGGGCCGAATGGTCTTCTTCTGCACTGTAAATTCTATGATTTTTATTGAATTCAAATTTCACCATCTGCAATGGTGGGATTCGAACCTGGGACCACAGACTCTGGGGCCGGGATTCTCTGACCCCGGGCCAGGTTGAATAATCACCGGGCTGAGCAAAATTAATGCGACACCTCTCCGACGCTGCCCCCCCCCCCCCCTCCCCCGGTGCGATTCTCCACGCAGGATGGGCCGAGTAACCGCTGAGATAGGCCGGGTCCCGCTGGCGCCATTTACATGTGGTCTTACCTGGCGGGACCTCGGCGTCCATCCTGTGAGGGGCAGCCTGGTGGGGGGAGGGGGAATCCGACCCCGGGGGAGGGGGGCCTCCACCGTGGTCTGGTCCGCGATCGGGGCGTACCGATCGACTGGCCGGCTTCTCCTGGTGGGGTACTCTTTTTACTCTGTGCCAGGCCCTGTACCTCTATGCCATGCTGCACCGGGGACTGTGCGGAGAAGTAAGCTAGCGTGCATGCGCAAATTCGCACCGTCTGCAGCACGCATGCGTAGACCCGCGGCTCCCGGTTCACGCCAGTATCAGCAGCTGGAGCTGCGTGAGTCGCTCCAGTGCCGTTCTGGCCCCCTGTAGGGCTCAGAATCGCTGCTCCTGGGGGCCTGTTGACGCCGTCATAAAATGCGACAGCGTTTACAACGGTGTCTAAACCTAGCGTCTGGATCAGAGAATCCTGCCCTGTGTCTCTAGTTTACTAGTCCAGTGACAATATCACGATGCCATCGTCTCCCCAAATGACATATGACATTCTGAAAGGCCTTGAAAGAGTAAATGTTGGCAAGAGGATATCAGTGATATTGATGCACTGGAATAGCTTAGTTAACAAGTGCCTAATTTAACAGCACAGGTATTCAGCACAGCTGTTCAGAATATTATAATTGCCTTTGCCATTTCTTGACGTCACATGGAAAGAGTGTATTGGAATATGTATTCAATTGGATGAGAATGTGTATTGGATTGGGTTTTGGATTTTGTTTATTGTCACATGTACCAAGGTACAGTGAAAAGTATTTTTCTGCAAGCAGCTCAACAGATCATTAAGTACATGAAAAGAAAAGGAAATAAAAGAAAATACATAATTGGGCAACACAAGGTGCCCGATGGAAGAAGTTGGAAGAGTGAATATGCCGGGTGGGAGGGGTCTTTGATTATGCTGCCCGCTTTCCTCAGGCAGTGCGAAGTGTAGACAGAGTCAGAGGCTGACTTGTGTGATAGACTCAACTGTGTTCACAACTCTCTGTAATTTCTTACAATCTTGGGCCGAGCAGTTGCCATACCAAGCTGTGATGCAGCCAGATAGGATGCTTTCTATGGTCCATCAGTAAAAGTTGGTAAGAGTCAATGTGGACATGCCGAATTTCCTTAGTTTCCTGCGGAAGTTTAGGCACTGTTTTGCTTTCTTGGTGATAACGTCGACATGGGTGGACCAGGACAGATTTTTGGAGATGTGTACCCCTCGGAATTTGAAAGTGTTAACCATCTCCGCCTTGATGCTGACAGGGGTGTGTACAGTACTTTGTTTCCTGAAGTCAATGACCAGCTCTTTAGTTTTGCTGGCATTGAGGGAGAGTTTGTCGTCACTGCACCACTCCACTAGGTTCTCAATCTCCCTCCTGTATTCTGACTTATTATTCGAGATCCGGCCCACTATGGTCTTATCATCAGCAAACGTATAGATGGAGTTGGAACCAAATTTTGCCACGCAGTCGTGTGTGTACAGGGCGTATAGTAGGGGGCTAAGAATGCAGCCATGCGGTACCCCCGGTATTGAGGATTATTGTGGAGGAGTTGCTTAATTGGCCACCATCATTCATGATTGCGAGTGACAGAATTGCAGAGATTTGATAAGATCCATTGGCTATAGGATCACTTGTGCATGTAGTCCTGTATTCTAACTTCACCATGTTGGCACCTTTTATTTAGAAGTGCCTAGTATTGTTTCTGGCATGCCCTCCTATACTTCTCTTTTAACAAGGTTCCCTTTGACTTAAATGTAATGGTAGCTGTGAAATTCTTAGAATATAAAACAGCCTGAGATGCCCAGAATTAAAATTGCATGAGCAACAATGGCTTCCTTTATTACACTGCTTCTGCAGACTCTAGCAGACTCTCTCTGCTGGTACAAATATGTCTGGTTGCTTAAAGCGAACAAGATGAACTTTGCATTTTTCAGAACACTATGCACAACAAAAGAATAAGGGATGTACTGGGCCATGAGATTACTGATTATGGTGGAATACAATCATACAGCTGTGGTTGAAAACAACACCTCTATGGATTCCCAATTTTGAAGTGCTAGATCTATTCTTAATCTATTCCATTTATCACATTGCCAATGCTACAATAGAAGGGGTCCTCGTATGAAGATGGATCTGTGAGGTGGTCATTCCTATCAGTGCTGTTATAGGTTAGTGTATCCATAAGAAGCACGGTAGCATGGTGGTTAGCATAAATGCTTCACAGCTCCAGGGTCCCAGATTCGGTTCCTGGCTGGGTCACTGTCTGTGCGGAGTCTGCACGTCCTCCCCGTGTGTGCGTGGGTTTCCTCTGGGTGCTCCGGTTTCCTCCCACAGTCCAAAGATGTGCGGGTTAGGTGGATTGGCCATGCTAAATTGCCCGTAGTGTCCTAAAAGTAAGGTTAAGTTGTTGGGTTACGGGTATAGGGTGGATACGTGAGTTTGAGTAGGGTGATCATTGCTCGGCACAACATCGAGGGCCGAAGGGCCTGTTCTGTGCTGTACTGTTCTATGTAAGTAGTTTGGTGCTATGAGGTAGAGCAGCTTAGTTCATCATGTATCATCACCTATGGCAGGCGTTGTCTGGCAGCTATAAGCCTGGTGTTAGCATCAAACAACTCATTATGGTAGACATTAATGGCCTTGACCCAGTGTATAATTTCTGCCCTAGTTATCCTCAGTTCTTCTTCCAACTATTCAACGTGGTGGATTATTGATTCAACTGCTAAGGGAGAATGGTAGGTGATAATCAGAAGGAATATTTCTTATCTAATTTGATCTCAAAACCGCGATTCTCCGCCCCCCACGACGGGTCAGAGAATAGCGGGAGGGCCTTCCCGACATTTTTTTCCCAACCTCCCGCTATTCTCCCCCCCCTCCCCCCACGGCCGCCCAACGACACGAATCGCTGCTCGACGTTTTTTTACGGCGAACAGCGATTCTCCCCTGGCCGATGGGCCTTTACGGCCGTTGTCACAAGCGCAAACACACCTGCTCTCACCGTTTGTGAAAACGGCCGCAAAGTTCCGTTCCCGACAACCATGGCACGGATTGGCACGGCCGCACCATGGCCGTGCCAAGGGTGGCATGGGACAACGATCGGTGGGCACCGATCGCGGGCAGCGGGTCCGAAATCTGCACACTCTTTGTTCTTCCACTGCCCCGCAGGATCAGTCCGCGGGGTGGCTGAGGGGCATGACGACCCGTGCATGCGCGGGTTTGACGCATATGCGTGATGACGTCATCCGCGCATGCGCGGGTTGGAGCCGTCCAATCCGCGCATGCGCGGCTGACGTCACCGTGCGCGTCAGCCGCCGTGACCCTTGCCGCGCGGGCTTAGCGACGGTCGCTAAGCCTGCGATGCCATGGTTCACGGGGCCCCGCTGCTAGCCCCGACTAGGGAGGAGAATCGTGTCCCGAGAGGGGGCGCGGAGGCTGCCATGAAACACGGCCAGTTTCACGGCAGCCTTTACGACTCTCCTCATTTGCGGAGAATCGTGCCCTTAATTGTTTCTGATGTCAACACTGAGGAGTCCAAGGGCATGCCCACAATACTGCATATCATGTGCTCCCATCTCTGATGATTCTGTCCTGCCAATGAAACAGATGATACCAAGGAAGGTGATGGAAGCATCTGGAATGTTGAAAAACAAGCATCAATCTGTGACTTCGATTTGGTCATGCTTAGACTGTGGGATATCTCTTGCAACTTTGGCACCAATCCAAATTAGTACTAGACTGTTCAGCAGTGATGTCAGAAAACACTTTTTCACACAGAGGGCATTGGAAATATGGAACACCCTTCCCCAAAATACTGCTGAGAGTTGGTCAATTGAAATTTTCAACACTGAGACTGATAGAATTGTGTTAGGTAAGAGTATCAAGGGTGCACAATTAAGGCAGATAGATGGAGTTTGGATAGTGATGAAGTATTGATTTATTCATAGATTTAGTCAGATAAGTGCCAGTTGAATGCATGTAACTGAGAGGTAAAATTATTAAAACTGTCTAGACTGTGGAAATCCAGTCATTGTTTCACATCATGAATTAACCGTTGTATTCCAATGTATTCAGCACTATGAATGTATTGTTCTCATCTAATTAACTAACTAGTTACAGCAAGGTCTCCGCCAAGCTGTGTAACATAATGAAGGATGGGAAACATATCCATTAATTTTCCTAAGACTGTAGATGCTGAGCTAGTTTTAATAGGCACCAGTCAATCTTAAGTAATATCATCCTCTAAGTAACAGATATTCATTTGAACAAAACAGGAGGTCTCAGCTGAGAATTAGAAACCAATTAGAGTAAATGAGGGGTTAAACCAGAGATAAGGGGTAGGATTCACTCCTATCCGGTGGGGGTAGGGGGGGTCTCGGCGGGACGGAGTGGCATGAACCACTCCGGCACCGGGCCGCCCCAAAGGTGTGGAATCCTCCGCACCTTCACGGGCTAGGCCTGACCCGGAGTGGTTTGCGCCCCGCCGGCTGATGGGAAAGGATCCCGTGCCGCCAGGTCCCGCCGGTAAGGACCTACTCTAATTTACGCCAGCAGGACTGGCAAAGAATGAGCGGCACTTTGGCCCATCACGGGCCTGAGAATTTGTGGAGCCCCGGTCCCATTGAGTCGAGCCGGTCCCCGCCATTCTCCGAGGCGGGTGGTGCGACTCATGCCGGGGCAATTTTCTGGGAGCGGGAGAATTTGGAGGACGGCAGGGGCGGGATTCACGACGACCCGCGGCGATTCTCCGACCCAGCGCGGGGGGTTGGAGAATCCCGCCACAGAATTCCCTTAAAAGTAAGACCTCGTGGTCGAGGTCTTTGCTCCTGAATTTCTGAATTCTTGAATCATCTGTCTGTTTGCTTGTGTTAAAGTGATTTATTTTATATTTTATGACATGTGCTTGACCCATGTATTGTTTGATACTTTGTTTCAAAGTTTTGATTCATTTATTATTCAAATGGATTTGAATGGTTAATTAGCAATAAAGTTGTATTTTTGACACCTCAAACCAAGCCTCATTAGAAGATAAATTAAGAGTCACTCGAGATAGAGATTAGCCATGATCAATTTGAATGGTGGGACATGCTCAAGAGTCTGAATGGCCTACTCCGCACTGTCTGTACGGAGTCTGCACATCCTCCCCGTGTGTGCGTGGGTTTTCTCCGGGTGCTCCAGTTTCCTCCCACAGTCCAAAAATGTGCAGGTTAGGTGGATTGGCCATGATAAATTGCCCTTAGTGATCAAACTTGCCCTTAGTGTTGGGTGGGGTTACTGGGTTATGGGGATAGGGCAAAGGTTTTGACCTTGGGTGGGGTGCTCTTTCCAGGAGCCGGTGCAGACTCGATGGGCCAAATGGTCTCCTTCTGCACTGTAAATTCTATGATACTTCTGTCCCAGTGCTGGTTGTGCTTTTGCGGTGATGTGAGTTTATACTTGGGTCACAGTCAAGTGATCTGTTGCTCTATTTATTTATCTCGGTGAACCTCGATCAAATGACCACACAACCAGTTAGTTAGTTCAAAAGTTGGCTTATTTACATACGCAAGAGTTATCTCAACATGCAAACACAATGTTCACTGCGAATTAAACTACATATTTCGTTTAACTCTTGCCAATCGGGAGCAATTTCCTCATCTAAATCCTGCCCGAAAGTGTACCTGAAGCCATTCTGTACTGAGAGTAGCAACTGTAACTTTTCTATCTTCTGTCGGCATTTAGCATGGTCAACAGTACTCTGCCTCTGTTCCTTAGTGGAGTTGTGGAGCACTCTCAAAGCTGCTTTTAAATCTGCGCATTTGCTAGTTATCTTGGCGACCTGTTGTTCTGTTTCCTCTCTTACCAGGACTACGCGCTGTGTATCTTGGTAGGCTTTATCGTACTGGGTCTGGAAGCTACTAAGGTGAATTAGACAAGATTGATGTGCGTGTTTTACATCGGCCATTTCCTTATCCTTAGCCGCTAACTGTTCCTGGGGTTGCTCAATTATCTTCTTACTTGCGTTATTGTTTCCCTCGTTCTTTCCTTCCTTCTCAATTAACTGTGTAAGGAGCGTCTTCATGACCTCCTCGGTGCCTTGCAACTGTTCCAAACAGAACAGTATTGCCATCGGCTTTCTGACTTTCCCTATATTTTTCTTGTTAACCTCTGAGTCCTGGGTTGGCCATAATTTCCATGGTCCTTTGCAGGGGGCCATCTTAGATGGCTACATTCCGTCCTTTTGATCCTGAACACGAAGCGTGGTGGATCACACTATTGATCCATGTTCATCCTTGGTGGACGGGTCACCCTTGGTCAAGACAACGTTCTACTCTACTTTATCTTATGGTTTGGACATTGACCTAATATTCCATTAATACATTCATAAATTCATTCATCTCTAACGGTTACTATAATTTAGGTCACAATAACATTTAAATTATCCGCACAGGTGATCTCTAGCTAACGCTATCTAAGTTACTCTCAAGCTATTGGTGAATATCAAAGAACTTCTATTCAGTACAAAATTTTAAACAGCAGCATCACATTTCTACTTAATCCTAATAAAGTTAAAGAGGTACATGGTTTATTTTTAGCAGCGAGTGTTACGAGTTCAATTTTGTTGAATTCCAAAGAAAGGGTCGGATCGGTTGTAACGGGGAGCGGGAGGCTTTTGCTCGCCATTTACGGAGTCGAAGTGTCTGAATGACACTGCAGATTATTGCAATTACTAGAAGGGCCTCTACTATGTATGAAAGGGGGATCCATTTGGCAATGTTTTCGCACCAGGTGGGGGTTTCGATATCGGTCTTTATGTGTGGTGCAGTGTCCGGGCTGGGGGTGGTAGTCTGTTGGGTGGTAGTGTTCTGGGCTGGTGTGGGGTTTGTACCAAAAGTCCGTTGCACTCGCAGTTGCAGAAGTCCAGCAATGATCCAAACGCATGTCAGCAGTCCTTGCTTCATCCTGTGTTGTCTGTTTTCCATGTAATCCTAGGGGTGCAAGCAGAGTATCTGTTATTATCTTTGGTTAATATCTTGTTTTAATAGTCATTCTCTCCTTACTCCAATTACCTGTTATGATTGTCACCATGTGTGACTTTATTCTTATTTATTCTTCCTGTAATTTTAACTAATGTTTTTGCTGGTCAGTTTTAGTGGGCAGTTAAGAGTCAATCACGCTGTTGTCGGAGTGAATCATAGAGTTATAAAGTAGTTACAGTACAGAAGGAAACCCTTTGGCCTGCCATGTCTGCAGCAGCACTCTGAAAGAGCAATTTATCCAGTACCATTCCCCTTCCTTTTCTGCATGGCTCTGCAAATTTTTCATCTTCAGATAATGATGCAATTCTCTTTGAAAAGCTGCGATAGAATCTGTCTCCACAACACTCTCTGGCAGTGCCTTCCAGATCCTAACAGCCCGCTGCATGCTGCCATTACAATTTTGCCACATGACTGGAGATATATATTGGCCTGATTGGTAAGGACAACAGGTTTCCTTCCCTGAAGGACAATGATGAATCAGATGGATTTGATTAAAACCTTTAAAAAAAGGCTATTTTTGTGCCAGGCTCTCTGGATTGCCCACCATAATTTTCATGGAAGATTTGTATAAACCCCATAGCGATGCTGAAAATGCTGCTTTACTGGAATTTATCCTCAGGTCTTCCAAAGTTATGGCAGACAACGGGGAGATCCTCACTGAAGTTCAACCCAGCATCTTCACGACCCCCAAATTACCATGAGATCCAGGTTTACAAATACAAATGCATTTATCTGCAATTATCACTACTATTTTAACTGTGCCATTTTCCTGTTTTAAATATGTGGATTAAAATCTTCAAACAAACAATGGATTGAAATTTGAGACAAGCTATGAAACATTCTTGTGTTGGTGTTCCAGCGCATGATTTCAAGATTGAAAATCGTTTAATGGTCATCTCTGCATAAGATATTGTAAGCAAGGGAACAATGAGCGCTTCACAGTCAAAATTGTAGACTTTTTACTATCTTTCTCACTCACGCGGATTAATTACTAGTCTTACTCACTTTTCCTGCCAGAATATGTTTAATCAGCAAACTCCCTCAAATTTCAATTTGAGTTTTCTGTATACCCGGCCCATTCAGTGGCCCTCACCCCAATCATCTCCAATTCAAGTAACTGGGAAATCTCTTCTACTTGTGAGGTTTCTCCTTGCTTAATATGAAATGCACATTTTTTCCTACTTGAGGTATCATCAAGATCCAGGCAGCTTGAGCAGGGATTGAAAAGCTGAATCTCCCTCCAATATGGGCAAGTAAACTGTAGCTTGTTGGGGTAAATTATTACCTTCTGCTTGTCCACCTAGGACTGCCTTATTCATTTGATCTGTACAGTTACCAGTACCAGGGCAACATTCCTGAGTCTCTTTGTAGAGCCGCTTTGGGTAGTTGAATGTCACTGAAGTGCTCCCAAGTACAAATTACTTACAAGACTCAGATTTTAGACGACTGAGTCCGCCACAGTGGATTGACCTGCTTCCAAATCTCCATTGCTGGACGTTAACATATTGGACTCATCCCGATCCCCAAAGAAACTTCTTTCAGGGACCAGCCTCATCAAGTCCTAACCTTTAAACTTCATTGAACACCTGGTACAATTTTATCTGTGATGCTTTTTTACTTCAGCAAGCATTTGGAATGAGAACAAATTCCAAGGGTAATAGAGTTCTTCAAGGAGAACAGTGTTTTGTTTTCAATTTTTGAGCTTCCCTGTCAGTACAGTATTGTTTCTAGTAAACAGTTTTTCATTTTTGTGAGGATGTTAATACACATTTTTTTAAAAAGCACCTATGGTGCATTTCTTCAGGCAACATTGCTTACACAAAACACATGCTGCAGTTTTTTTTATTTAGCTCAGATGCTGCAAAATAAAGAAGTCATGGCCAAACAACCAGAAAGCAAAAGCTGCTATTTGTAGATTCTGGTACAATGATTGTGGATGTCTGCCACCACAACTTGCTCTGCGTCATCTAGCAGCCAGTCGTAGAATTTCACCACTTGCATCAAGGAACACCGACAACCAATTGCAAAAAGAGGATGGCATTGCCAATGCTTGGTAAGGTCAAAACTGCAGACATTGCTGTCTGCAAATAATTTCCTCATGCCAACCTCCTCAGACTGCCTCTGTCCTCAGAAGACAGAGTGAAGTCCGTTCAGTGCTCCAATGATATGTGTTGTACCCCTAAAGACACAGCTTCTCTCCTGTATAAGGTTCAGTTATCATGTACCAACAGTAAAAATGGGATTTTCACAGTAGTTTCATTGCAGTGTTAATGTAAGCCTATTTGTGACACTAATAAAGATTATTATTAAAACGTATTCAAGGAGGCAGAGGTTCAGCAGAGAATCATCATATTCAAGAAGATCTCTGCACAGTGTAAGGAACTTGCTAAATCCTGGTTTGTTTTATGTTTTTCGTTTAAAGCCTGTCCTGCTGGTTGGGTTTGCTTTTGAACTGAACCCCCCAAGCCAACTTGCTCTGTGTCATCTAGCAGTCAGTCGCAGATTCGGTAGATCCCTTGGATTCAGTGTGTTTTGTGGCATAGCCCGTGATGTCATATTGATGGACTTGGCAAGCAGCCAATCAGCTTGTTTGAAATCTGGGCCTTGGACCACTTCTCATTTGGGATTGATGGCGCTTTTCAGAAACTTCAGGAACAGGAGAAGCAAACCCCATTTTGTCGGTTCTGTGAAAGAGGCAGGCAGGAAGCAGATTTAAGGCACTTTCTCTCAGCTTGCTGTCTGCCTGGTGATTTAAGAGGCTCCCAGCCATACCTGTTGACGGCACTCCTGTTTAAAATACTGCAGACAGTAGCCAGACCTGCAAAGGGGCTACTGGTTTGAAAAGCTACAAGCAGGTTCTCCCACCATTTCTGTAACAGTTTCATCCTCTTTTTGAATGACTGGGACAACCTAGTCTGGGAACACTGCACGATACAGCCAGAATCTCTGCACAGGGATCAGACAAGCAGTAGAAAGACAACGTGGATGTAAAATCTGCTATAAAACTCTTAGGTAGAAAGTTTCAATAATATATCAGGGAGACTGAGAGCCCATCTGGTGGTCGTATGTTAGAATTGCACAGACCTGAATCTCCTGTGTGAAAGGGATTCCCCAGAGGAAGACCTACAGTCATGGAGTTCTAACGGATGGTGTTCCTGAAATTATCCGAAATTACTGATGGTTTGCAACACCTCACATTCTGAAGAGATGACAACATACGAAGACCTCAACCACAGCAATGAAGATCCTCAAATATCTTATACGCTTTTACCCTGATATTTTTAATCCTTTCCCTACCCCATACCATCTGTTTATCTTATGTGTGCCTGGGTGGAGGGTGGGATGGGGTTTTGGGAATAGGTAGAGAATAGTATATCATTGTTCCAATAGTTTCATTATATGTTCATCTTTTACTCTTGTTATAAATAAACAGTTTGTTAATGTTTACTTATAAATCTGGGGCGGGATTCTCCCTTCTGGGGACGAAGTCCCTACGCCCGCCGGAAAACGGGCGATAATCACTCCGGACTTATTCTTCGAAGGTCCATGGTGATTTTCCATTTTCCAAGGGGGCAAGTAGAGCTCCAGCGTGCGTCCCGCAGTTCTGGCTGTCGGCGGGGTGCTGCTAGCCATACTGCGTGACCGTGCATGTGCACGGCAGCCACAAGTGGGTCTGCGCATGCACACAATGGCCCACCTCGGTGCGGGCGCCGCCGACATGACAGAGCCACACGGCGGGCCCACGCGGAGGAAGGTAGGTCCCTCCTAGATCGCGATAGCCCACCAATCGGTGGCCCCCGATCACGGATCTGGCCACCGCTGAGGCCCTCCCTGGAGTCAGATAACCCCCCCACCAGGACCACCACTGCGGACGCAGGTCCCAGCTCCCGCCAGGTGGTCCCACATGTAAGCCACGCTGGCGGGAGTTCGGCCGATTGATTGTGGAGAATCGCCGTGGGGGCCTGTTCCAATGGCCTCCAACCGGCGCCGTGTCAACCACGTGCGCGGGACTGCCGGGTCTGTGGAGAATCACGGAAGCACCGTTGCACCAAATTTACGGCGTGAGCTGCTATAATCTCCTACGCGCTGGGCGTAATTCCGGTGTGGAGGGTCGGAGAATCCCGCCCCAGTTGTCTATAACTCAATGGAATAGCCCAGGGTTAAATATCTCAGGAAAGTACACTAATTATTGGTTAATTCACTTATGTTGGGACTCTGGGGTCTGTGGGGCTGGAACTGACCATGCACTTGCCCAGGGTGTTGTAATAACAGTGAGTAACATCTGTGTAACACCTGCAGCAACCATCAAGGCATTAGTGGTACTCAGTCTTAATGCAACAAGGTCATTCTAGTCTAGCTTTAGGGACACCTACATTGTCAGCCAATTTGCTGTCCATAGATGTGTAACGAAAGATACAACTGCACCATTCTGCAGGATCAATAACTATATAACTATTTTTCCACTGGCCCACAGAAGCAATGAGTATCAATGACACAATTCTCCAAGGAAACTAACTCTCCAAAAATAAGTTAACCATTCATTGGCTTCCTCCTATTTACCCTTCTAATTTCTATGCATAATGCTGCACTCTATATGGCACAACAGTGACTACATGCAGGGAAATTCCTGTTCCATTAGGAGCACTCATGATGCCATAATTTAAAAGTAATTGGGAATCATTTTGATTTAAGGTGATGGTGCAAAATGAGCAATATCAATTCAACCACATTTTTTTCTCTTAATTTTCTCATAGACTGCAACCCCAGTGCCATCAACAGGCGTTGGCACAGCAGATAAATGTTTTTTTTTAATTTTTATAGTGTGATTTAAAACTTTTTACCTCATTTTCTAATTGAACATAGCAATCTAGAAATTCTAAAATAGTGTCATTACGGCACAGAAGGAGGCCATTCAGCTCATTGAGACCTCACCAGCTCTCTGGTCAAGCTATTCAATCAGTACATTCCTCAAATCTATTGCTGTAGTTCTGTAAGTTTATTTTTCTCAAGTTCCCATCCAATTTTCTTTTGAAATCATTGATCATCTCTGCTTCAACAACCCTCATAGACAAGGGGCGGAATTCTCCGACCCATCCCGTCGGTCGGAGAATCGCCGGGGGGGGGGGCGGCGTGAATCCCCCCCCCCCCCAATCAGCACCGGAGATTCGGCGGGGGCGGAAATCGCGCCACGCGGTCGGCGGCCGCTCGCAGCGCCCCCCGGCGATTCTCCAGTCCTCGATGGCCCAAAGTCCCGCTGGTTCTTTGCCAGTCCCACCGGCGTAAATTAGACTAGGTCCCTTACTGGCGGGACCTGGCGGCGCGGGCGGGCTCTGAGGTCCTGGGGGGGGAGGCGATCTGGCCCCAGGTGGTGCCCCCACGGTGGCCTGGCCCATGATCGGGGCCCACCGATCCACGGGCGGGCCTGTGCCATGGAGGCACTCATTTCCTACGTGCCGGCCATGTCAGCTTTCGTGATGGCTGACGCGTAGGTGAACCACCCCCCCCCCCCCCGCGCCGGCTGGCGGAGCCCCTTCGGCCCCGGCTGGCATGGCGCCAAAGGCCTTCCACGCCGGCCGACAGGGCGCAAACCACTCCGGCGCCGGCCTAGCCCCTGAAGGTGCGGGGGATTCCCCGCCCCACCGGGTACGGGAGAATCCCGCCCAAGGAGTTCCGGATCATTACAACTCGCTGTGTACAAACGTTCTTCCTCACATTTCCCTTGCATCTCTTGCCCAAGACCATAAATATGTGACTGACCCATAGTCCAGGTACAATCAGCTAATGGGAACTTTATCTAAACCTGTCACAACCTTGTATACTTCTGCCAAATCTTCTATCAATTTCATTTGTTCCATGATGATTGTACCTGGACTGTGGTTCCATGCCCTACCATCTCTGATCTAGCCTTGTTGCAAAAATCCCTCATCTCTTAAACTGTTTTGATTATTTATTGTATTCAGTAATTGCATACTTACAGAGCCAAGCAATAGTCTTGCCAGGGAAAGATATTGCAAGGACTGGCCCTGTGCCTTATGTTGTCGACCTACAACTCTGACATGGCAGAACAGATTAGATGCAGGGATGTTATTTTCTCTGGCTGGTGAACCTAGGATCTGGAAAAATCCCTTTCAGGCTGAGATGAGAGGGCAACACGGTGGCACAGTGGGTTAGCCCTGCTGCTTCACAGCGCTGAGGGCCCAGGTTCGATCCCGGCTCTGGGTCACTGTCTGTGTGGAGTTTGCACATTATCCCCCTGTTTGCATGGGTTTCACCCCCACAACCCAAAGATGTGCAGGCTAGATGGATTGGCCACTCTAAATTGTCTCTTAATTGGAAAAAATGAATTGGGTACTCTAAATTGAAAAGAAAAAAAAAGGCTGTGAAGAGAATAAACTACTTCAGTCGGCAAATGATGAATCTATGCGATTTACTCCCACAGAAGGCCATGAAGGCCATCACTGAATATAGTTAAGAAGGAAATAGATAGATAGATTTCTAGAATCTAAAGGTGTCACGGGGTATGGGGAGAGCACTATAATAATAAAAATAATCTTTATTGTCACAAATAGGCTTACATTAACACCACAATGAAGTTACTGTGAAAAGTTCCTAGTCGCCACATTCTGGCGCCGGTTCGGGTAAAGAGAGTGAGAATTCAGAATGTCCAATTCACGTAACAAGCACGTCTATCAGGACTTGTGGGAGGAAACCGGAGCACCCAGAGGAAACCCACGCAGATACGGGGAGAATGTGCAGACTCAGCACAGACAGTGCCCAAGCCGGGAATCAAACCCGGTACTGTGAAGTAACAGTGCTAACCACTGTGCTACTGTACTGCCCAATATGGTGTTGAGATTGAGAATCTACCATGATCTTGTTGAATGATGAGGTAGGCAGAAAGGGCTGAATTGCCTACTCCTGCTCCAATTTTCTCTGTTTCTATGTTTCTTCACTAGCTTGAGAGTTTGTTGGCAGCTGAACAGCATGTTGACAGCTTTGACAATTTTTTGATAGCTTTTCCAGTTATTTGACTGTTTGACAGTTCTTTGACAGCTTAAGGGTTCAAGTGAGTTTATGCATATTTTACACACAATCATATTTGCTTTTAATAAGCCCAAGGGTCGCCGAATCTACCCAAAAGGGTAGCTGACCTTTCCCAAAGTTGGTTCGGACCAAATCCAAAGAGATACCTTACTTCTCCAAAAGAATACCCTGGAGATGCGAACAAATCCATAAGGTTCAGACCTCCTCAGCCTAATCACACTTCAGGTTTCAGACGCCTGAGCACCAAAAGCACATGAGTGGAGACAGCTTCTAATTCATATTGGCTGCTGCCTTCGTGAACCATGGATGTGCAATTTATAGCCAGCCCCCATTATTCCTCCTCCTCCCAGCCCCTGTGAGAATGGCTGAATACAGATTTACGTGACCGACTATTGGATTCCAGCAAACCTCTCTGTCCGTATGAAAATTCAGGCCAATAAAATAGGACGTCTATCATTCTGTTGAACGGAGAAAGATAATCTTCGAGTATTTAAAATAAAAACAAAAGAACCTGCAGATGCTAGAAACACTCAACCGGTCAGGAAGCATCAGTGGAGAGAGAAATTAAGTTAATATTTCAAGTCAATGATCTTTCACCAGTGCTGCAAAAGGTTAGAGATGCAGCAGGATTTAAATAAGTAGATACAGACAAACAGGGGAGAACAAAAGGGAATAAATGGGCCATTTTCACATTGGCAGGTTGTGGCTAGTACTTGGACCACAACTGTTCACAGCATACATCAATGATTTGGATGTTGGGACCAAATGTAATATTACCAAGTTTGTGGATACAAAGCTAGGTGGGAATATGTGTTGTGATGAAGATATAAAGCGGTTAGAGGAGGATTTGACGAGTGAACAAGAATATGACAGATGGAATATAATTTGGAAAAATGTGAGGTTATCCATTCTGGTAAAAGAAACAGATGTGCAGAGTCGTTCCCAAAATGCTAAGAAATTAGAAATGATAGATGTATAAAGGAACCTGGTGTCCTTGTCCATAAGTCACTGAAGGTTAGTATGTAAGTCCAGCAAGCTATCAGGAAGGTTAATAGAATGTTAGCCTTAATCACAAGAAGATTTGAATACAGCAGTAGTGAGGTCTTGCTTCAATTGTGTAGAGGCTTGGTTAGGCCGCACCTGGAGTACGGTGTGCAGGTTTGGTCCCCTTTCCTTAGAAAGGAAACTAATGCCATTGAGGAAGTGCAACAAAGGCCCACCAGACTTGTTCTGGGGATGGTGGGACAGTCTTATGAAGAGAGAACGGGCCAAACTGGCTCTGTATTCCCTGGAGCTTCAAAGAATGAGAGGTGATTTCATTGAAACCTACAAAATACTTAAAGGAATAAACAGGGTAGATGCAGGTAAGATGCTTCCCCAGGTTGGGGAGTCTAGAACCTGGGGGCAGAATGTCAAAATAAGGCGGATGTCACTTTTGAGGAGAAATTTCTTTACACAGAGGGTTGTGAATTTTTGGAATTCTCTACCCCAGGGAGCTGAGGAAGATCACTCACTAAGTATACGCAAGGCAGAGTGTGGTAAACCACGTTATTGTGTTTGTTGTATTATATTCACTGTGCTGCATTGTACATGCCTGGGCTTGCCAGGCTGGCTCCGCCTGTGGCTCCTCCCCTCGGGGCTTCTGTATAAAAGTGGCAAGTCTCCGCCTCCAGACCCAGTTCGGGTCCAGAGGCAGGAGGCTTGCTGTTTAGTGTATTAAAGCCTCAGTTACGTTTATCACTCGTTGTGTATTATTGATGGTGTATCACAGAGATTGATAGATTACTGATTAATAATAATGTAAAAGGTTATGGGAATGGTGGATGGGAATGTCCGCACCCCGCGCAATGTTTTTCGCAGCAGTGAAGGCGGTCCACCTTTGGCTGGCGGCTGCATCTTCTGATCCCGCTGCTGTCAATGGGGTTTCTCAATGCACATCCCGCCACTGGAAAAACTGCAGCTCAGGTAAACCGATGGCAGGACCAGAAGGTCGCGCCAGTGAGAACAGCCAAATAATTCCAGCCAGTCTGCATGAAAGGCACTGAAATGTCTGATCAGCCATGATCATGTTGAATGATGGAGTGAGCTCAATGGGCTGAATGGCCTATGCCTGTACATATGTTCCGATATTACTATCTGTGATTGGGTGGAAGACAGGTGAGATGAAATGACGAAAGGAATGATGGTGCAAGGCAATAGGTGATGGGATAAGTAAAGAAACAAATGATGGGTCTAGCCGATGTATTAATGGCAATAGAAGAATCATTATCAGCAACTGGTTTACAAATGAAGGCTAACACTGTTTATGATCTGAAATTGTTGGACTCAATTTGTGTCCACAAGGCTGTAAATTGTCTAACTGAAAGGTGAAACCCTGTTCCTTGAGCTTCTGCCTTCGATCGAACAGTGTAGGAGGCCAAGGAGAGAGAATTGATTGTGTTAAAGAACTGAAGGAAAATGAGTGAAGTTCCTTTGTTAGATGCTTGCTCAGATGTCAGAATTAAATTATAACTGATATATATATAATACTTTTAATTATATTATACGGAGAAAGAATAGTCTACAAAATAAGGGGCAGGATTTTCTGGCCTTTTCCACCAGCAGGATTTCCTGGTCCTGCAAAAGAAATCCCCCATTATGGGGTTCCCCGATGGCAGAGCAGGTGAGCAAAACAAATGCCGTAGACATCGGCGGAAAATCTCAGAAGCAGCCAATGGCGAGTGGCCTCTGCCATCAAAAAACACAACGCTGGGAGGCCAGAAGATCCTGTCCAAGGTTTTACATCAGTTTGAAGAAAAATAATCTTTCTTATTATTTATTATTGCCACAAGTAGGCTGACATTAACACTGCAAAGAAGTTACTGTGAAAATCCCCGAGTCGCCACATTCCGGCGCCTGTTCAGGTACACAGAGGGAGAATTCAGAATGTCCAATTCACCTCATAGCACGTCGTTCGGGACTTGTGGGAGGAAACCCACACAGGCACGGGGAGAACATGCAGACTCTGCACAGACAGTGACCCAAGCCGGGAATAGAACCCAGGTCCCTGGCGCTGTGAAGCAACAGTGCTAACCACTGTGCTACCATGCCACACAATTTCATTTCAGCAACATTGTTAGATTAACGTTAGGCGCGCAGAAATGTTTGTGAAGTGTGAATATTCATAAAGGTATGTTGTGCATGTCACAGTCTGTTTTTTTTAAATTTTAAACTATATGAAACTGCAACCCAGTGCACTCAGGAAAAGAGTTATCTGTGCCTGAAAAGTTCTGCTGGGACTTTCCTTATCTCTATCGGAGCTTTTGCAAAATTGCAGTGAGGCACAGGCTGCTCATGTGGAGTAGTAGCAGTGGATCAAATGACATGTTTCAGTGTTGTAAAGTTCTCTGTAATGTATCCTGGAGAATTGGTGTAGGCAGTCATTTAAGCCATTTCTCCAAAGTTTCCATTGATCTTCTGGTCAGAGTTGCAGCTGAAGATCAGAAGAACCCGATTGAAACCCTACCCCAACTCGTCAGGGATTTATGAGGTTAAAATCTCAATTTTCTATCAGAGGGACAACAGAACAAATGATTAGATCCATAATTAAGTAATAAATATATTGCCTCGGTAGCCCAGCTGTGGCCTTTCAAACAGAAAACTGTTAATTTATGTAGGACCTTGAACCTAATCTTAGACCTCAAGTGGGAGCAATAATTAAGAAACATAATTTCCTGTCTGCATGCTAGTTAACTGGGACCATGCAATTCAATCTATCTCCATTACTGAATATATTTACAGTTGGTGAGCAGAGTAGTTTGACAAATCTCGTCCAGTTTGAATAGGAAGCCTTATCATCTATCAGATTAAATTTAGTTTGGTGGTGATTGTGCAAGCTTCATTTTTTTGTAATTTCAGAATTAGGCTTTTAATTTGTGCATTTTAGTCATTCCACAATGTTTGCCAGCAATCCTGTGCAGCTACAGTTTGGATGTAAAAGTTTTACTTTTGACACTTTTCAGAACCAATTTACTGTAAAGCTGATTTTGCAGAATTATGTTCATTTTTGATAATTTCATAATAAATAGCACAGACTGATTCATTGATCTAAATAGCAAGTAGTGTCTGATTTAAATGAAAGCACATTTTGCTTTAATCTAAAGCACTAATTCAACAATTAGTTTGACTTAGTTGCTCAGATTCTAAATTCTGAGTCAGATGGTAAGTGGTCATATCTTACCCTGACAGGTAGGATGACATTTCATTGCAGTATTGAAGGACTGCTACATTTTTAGAAGCGATATTGACCTTGGGGTAATTTTAAAGCTCCAAAATTCGTTTTGCTCAGGTGGGAAGTTAAAGTATTAAAAATCTAAAACAGGAGGTCAACCCACATCTAATCCGTACATGTTTGGTTTGAATGGAGGTGTGATGAGGGCTAAACAAACAATTCCATTACAGGAGAAAGGTTTGCCTTGGAAATGTTTTAATGAGACCATGGACCCGATTTGGCAGGATGGAAACGGAGTCCCTAATTGCTCCCTTAAATATGTTAATATGGATCTCATCCAGCGAGGACGAGATCCAGATTTCAACGTCTTGTGACATTTCGTTAAATCTCGCAAGGTGTTTTGAGCATCGCGAATCTCATCAGATGCCTCTTGCGAGATTTAATAGCCTTGTCGCATTGACAACTTGGGCGCGACAATGTCATTAAATTGCGCCCCATGTGTCCATTTGAATAGTGATTCTAATTTTTAACCACAGTTGGTCAGGCTTCAAGAAGCCTAGCAGATAAAAGTAAGCGAGAAGGTTTGAAGCCACAGATAACTGTAATTATAACACTGTTTGTGGGCCAGAGGCAGGAGTGTTTCCTTCAAACTCAACAAGATAATCTGTAAACTACCTCACCCTCCATGATCTCGCCCAAGCCAACCACATTGCATACACTATCAGAATCATTTCAGCTCACCCTTTGAGACCACACTCCCTTCCTATGATAACTGACTCTCCCCTAATCACCCATCTCTTCCTCCGATCTCAGTACAACACCCCTCCTTCCAATTTCACAGCAGGAGCATCCACTCTCTGACTTCAGCCTGCCAGCCCCTTAGTTTTAATTTTTTTTTAAAGTTTAAAAAAACTCTTTTTTTAAAAATGTGCACCAGAGAGGGCATAGGGGACACCGATAAGTTCAACTTGGGCCCAGGGCTGGGATTCGGTCTCTCAATCTCGAGGGGAGGGATCGCTAGCAAACCTTACCTTCCCTTCATGTCAGGATGCCCCTTACTCTCAGTGGGTCTGGAGACTGGTGCACAGGTATCACGGGCGCAATTCTCCGCACTCACGACGGTGCGGAGAATAGCGGGGGTCGTAAATTTTTACGGCCACGCTAGTTCGACGCCCTCCCGCTATTCTCCCCCCCCCCCCGACTCCCGACACGAATCGCTGCCACCGTTTTTTTACGGCCAGCAGCGATTCTCAGCTGGCCGATGGGCCGAATTCCAAGCCCTTTACGGCAATTTTTACTAACGGTAAACACACCTGGTCTGGCCGTTCGTAAAAACGGCCGTAAAGTCCCGATCTCGGCAACCATGGCACCGATTGGCACGGCAGTACCACCAGCGGGTCTGATTCCCGCGCACTCTTTGTCCTTCCGCCGCTCCGCTGTATCACTTCGCGTTGGAGTCAGCCGGTGCAAACTCTGGCAAGCGGGCTTAACGAATTTCGTTAAGCCCGCGATGCCGGAGTTCACGGCCGCGGCATACTAGCCCTGACCGGGGACCAGAATCGGTTCCCGGTCGGGGAGGGGGAGGCTGGCGTCAAACCCGCCCGGATTTGACGCCAGCCTTACGATTTCTCCCTGTCTGGGAGAATCGCGCCCCACATCCTGTATCACTGCTTGGGGAGTGCCCATCCTTAGTGGGAGCTGGAAAGTAAGTGGGAGAAGGTGATTTCAGAAGGTCTGCACTTGGGGGGACTGTGAGTTTTTTGGGTGGGGTTCCATTAGAAACTTGGCTGCAAGGGAAGACTGGGGAACACAGGAATGGATGGCATCCCTGCGTAATGAGAAATGAAGGCCCTCACACTTGGGGGAGCAAGACTGCATTGTGAGTTGAACCCCAAACTCAGGCAGCACTGTGAGGACAAAGAGGTAAAACTGTTTGGAATTTCTAATCCACTTGTTAAGGAAGTTTGACTGTCGGGAATTAGTGTGTTGGGCTATGAACTGGAGAATTAGGGTGTCCTCTAGGTAGGCGCTTGACATGCTAATTGCAGGCTTCACTCTAATCAGATGTACCTCGTCTGCCACAAGAGGTAGTCAATTCCATGATATGCTACCTCACCTTCATTGATAAGTTAATTGTGCCAATGAGATCTTTAGAGCTACATATCAATGCCACTGACAGGAATCAAACCCTTAACTCTTTAGAAGCGTTGGTCCCAAGCATTGAACTCCAATGTTGATATCAGCATTTTCATTACACACGTGACACCAGTGCAAATGTGATGGTAATGTCTACCATCACTCACCCCGTTCAAGGTCATGAAGGGGTCGTCTTTGAGGTGCCCCATGAGGATGCAAATGTTGGTCCCATACATTCACTCAACTGCTTTTTCATCTCGCGCAAGGTTTGGGGTGGGGAGGGGGTTGGTGAATTGCCAGGGGAAAGGTACCACCGAGACTCTCGAGCTTTGCGCAGGTCAAGGAGACACAGCCTGAGTGAGACATATCCAGAGTGGAAATTGGAGCTTGGTAATTTGGTGCAGTGAGGCAATATGGTGCAGAGTGAGAGAAGGTGCTTTTTCCCTACCCTTTTGTTCTCTTTCTTCTGGCCTGTAACTTTTAATCTGCAGGGAGAGAACAGGAGAACATCCTGGGAAGGTAAGTGATTTTTATTTTTATTTTTATTACCTTTTCAAATTGTGTGGGGGGGGGGGGGGAACTGAAGTGACATCACAGTAAAGCTGTGACCTGATTGGCTGGTTGGGAATCTACACTAAATTTAAAAATTAAACATTGTTAAACTAATTAAACATAATTACTTAATGAATTAATTATAATTTAGAGGGGTATCTAAGCCAGAGACCGGAGGGTACTGTATTTAGTACTGGAGCAATAGGTCAGAAGGTGAAAGCATTGAGGGAGAACTAGGGAACAGGGCCAGTTTGGCTCTGTGGAAGAGCAGACAGGGTGATGTTGCTGAAAACATCGACTCTGGTGGCCTGAAGTGCATATGTTTTAATGCAAGAAGTATTACGGGTAAGGCAGATGAACTTAGAGCTTGGATTAGTACTTGGAACTATTATGTTGTTGCCATTACAGAGATCTGATTGAGGGAAGGACAGGATTGGCAGCTAAACGTTCCAGGATTTAGATGTTTCAGGCGGGATAGAGGGGGATGTATAAGGATGACGGAGTTGCACTACTGGTTAGGGAGAATATCACAGCTGTAATACGGGAGGACACCTCAGAGGGCAGCGAGGCTATATGGGTAGAGATCAGGAAAGTCAAAATGTTGGGGGTTTACTACAGGCCCAACAGCCAGCGGGAAATAGAGGAGCAGATAGGTAGACAGATTTTGGAAACAAGTAAAACCAACAGCGTTGTTGTGATGGGAGACTTCAACTTCCCCAATATTGACTGGGACTCACTTAGTGCTGGGGGCTTAGACGGGGAAGAGTTTGTAAGGAGCATCCAGGAGGGCTTCTTAAAACAATATGTAGATAGTCCAACTCGGGAAGGGGCTGTACTGGACCCAATATTGGGGAATGAGCCCGGCCAGGTGGTAGAGGTTTCAGTAGGGGAGCATTTCCGGAACAGTGATCACAATTCAGTAAGTTTTAAAGTGCTGGTGGACAAGGATAAGAGTGGTCCTAGGATGAATGTGCTAAATTGTGGGAAGGCTAATTGGAAGCCAGGGAAAGTGTTAGCCCACTGAAGGACAGGGGAGGGAATCTATGTGTGGAGCCAGATGAAATGGGCGCGGTACTCAATGAATACTTTGCATCAGTATTCACCGAAGAGAAGGAATTGGTGGATGTTGAGTCTGGAGAAGGGTGTGTAGCTAGCCTGGGTCATATTGAGATCCAAAAAGACGAGGTGCTGGGCGTCTTGAAAAATATTAAGGTAGATAAGTCCCCAGGGCCTGATGGGATCTACCCAGAATACTGAAGGAGGCAAGAGAGGAAATTGCTGAGGCCTTGACAGAAATCTTTGGATCTTCACTGGCTTCAGGTGATGTCCCGGAGGACTGAAGAATAGCCAATGTTGTTGCATTGTTTAAGAAGGGTAGCAAGGATAATCCAGGGAACTACAGGCCGGTGAACCTTACATCAGTGGTAGGGAAATTACTGGAGAGAATACTTTGAGACAGGATCTACTCCCATTTGGAAGCAAATGGACGTATTAGCCAGAGGCAGCATGGTTTTGTGAAGGGCATGTCGTGCCTCACTAACTTGACAGAGTTTTTCGAAGCGGTCACAAAGATGATTGATGCAGGTAGGGCAGTGGATGTTGTCTATATGGACTTCAGTAAGGCCTTTGACAAGGTCCCTCATGGTAGACTGGTACAAAAGATGAAGTCACACGGGATCAGGGGTGAGCTGGCAAGATGGATACAGAACTGGCTAGGTCACAGAAGGCAGAGAGTAGCAATGGAAGGGTGCTTTTCTGATTGGAGGGCTGTGACTCGTGGTGTTCTGCAGGGATCAGTGCTGGGACCTTTGCTGTTCGTAGTATACATAAATGATTTGGAGGTAAATGTAACTGGTCTGATTAGTATATTTGCAGACGACACAAAGGTTGGTGGAATTGCGGATAGCGATGAGGACTGTCAGAGGATACAGCAGGATTTAGATCATTTGGAGACTTGGGAAGAGAGACGACAGATGGAGTTTAATCCAGACAAATGTGAGGTAATGCATTTTGGAACGTCTAATACAGGTAGGGAATATACAGTGAATTGTAGAACCCTCAAGAGTATTGAAAGTCAGAGAGATCTTGGTGTACAGATCTACAGGTCACTGAAAGGGGCAACTCAGGTGGAGAAGGTAGTCAAGAAGGCATACGGCATGCTTGGCGTCATTGGCCGGGACACTGAGTATAAAAATTGGCAAGTCATGTTGCAGCTGGATAGAACCTTAGTTAGGCCACACTTGGAGTAGAGTGTTCAATTCTGGTCGCTACACTACCAGAAGGATGTGGAGGCTTTTGAGAGGGTGCAGAAGAGATTTACCAGGCTGTTGCCTGGTATGGAGGGCATTAGCTATGAGGAGCATTTGAATAAACTCGGTTTGTTCTCACTGGAACGAAGGTGGTTGAGGGGCGACCTGATAAAGATCTACAAAATTATGAGGGGCATAGACAGATTGGATAGTCAGAGGCTTTTTCCCAAGGTAGAGGGGCCAATTACTAGGGGGCATAGGTTTAAGGTGCGAGGGGCAAGGTTTAGAGGAGACATACGAGGCATGTTTTTTACACAGAGGGTAGTGGATGCCTGGAACTCCCTGCCGGAGGAGGTGGTGGAAGCAGGGACGATCGTGACATTGAAGGGGCATCTTGACAAATATATGAATAGGGTGGGAATAGAGGGATAGGGACCCAGGAATTGTAGAAGATTTTAGTTTAGACGGGCAGCATGGTCAGCACAGGCTTGGAGGGCCGAAGGGCCTGTTCTTGTGCTGTACTTTTCTTTGTTCTTTGTTTATCCAGGTGACTCATCCTGGTGGAGTTCAAAGGGACAACTGTGGAGATGTGGCAATGTGAGAGGGGAGGGTGTGAGGCTTAGTGAAGTGACACTCATTAAGGGTGAAGCACATGGGTGGAAGTCCCTGAGGCGTGGAGGCTGAGGGACAGAGCTCTGTCAGGAATCCTTAGTGCTCACTCTGGTGTTCTCTTCCTTATAGTGCATGGAGTTAGTTGAGTTGGCTATTCTACTCATAGCAATAAAGCAGGAGCTGCACCACAGATGGCGGCGCCTTGGTGGAGACAGTACCGGCAAAAAGACTTCCGAAATCGACCATCCTACCTGCAGATGTCGTAATGTCAGTGCAGGAGAATACTACGTCTGTCCCGGGGACCATCTTTGCCATGTCCTGTCAGAGCTGGCGCCACATGAAATGAAAAAAAAAATTAAAATCACTTATTGTCACAAGTAGGCTTCAAATGAAGTTACTGTGAAAAGCCCCTAGTCGCCACATTCCGGCACTTGTTCGGGGAGGCTGGTATGGGGATCGTACCGTGCTGCTGGCCTGCTTTGGTCTGCTTTCAAAGCCAGTGATTTAGCCCTGTGCTAAACATGGATTGAGAGGACACCCACTGCCCGTGACCCTTGATGTAACTGCTACTCTGAACTTCTATACGTGGTGCATTTCAGGGCAGCACCGGTGATCTGTGTGGCATCTCCCAGTCTGCTGCACACAAATACACAAGTGAGTTAACAGATGCACTTTGTGTGAGGGCCCACATTCATATAAAGTTGGACCGGGACCAGGCAAGCCAGGACACGGAGGTGATGGGCTTTTTGCGCTTAGCAGGCATGTCCCATGTGCAGGATGTGATAGACTGCACACATATTGTCCTGCGGTCCCCATGGCATCGTGTGGCACCATTCAAATTCCAACTGGTTTGTGACCACACGATGCGCATAATGCAGGTGTGTGCCTGCTTCCCGGGGAGCGTCCATGGCAGTTACATTTTGGGGTGCTCGCAGGTCCCAGATGTTTTTGAGAGAGAGCAGCAGCTGGAGGGATGGGGTACCCATTCAGGAGGGGGCCGGTGACACCAGAGTGGAGGTCACAAACAGCTGCAGAGAATCGCTATAACGAGACTCATGCTTCAACGCACATGTTGGTCAAACAGGTGATTGGACTGTTCATGAGGCTCCTCTCCTGGACTGGTTACCCTGAAATACAGCACCCAGAGGCTGCCCTGCATAATTGTGGCCTGCTATACTCTCCCTAACATGCCACTAGAGAGGGGAGACCAGCTGGACCAGGAGGAGGTGGAGCAATGCCATATTTCCTCAGATGAGGTGGAGGTTGAGGAGGGCAGCAAGTCACAGAATAAGAGGAGGGAGGACCTTGGTCTGCGGCCAGGACTCACTAGAGCTAGAGATGCCTTCATAGATTCTCGGTTTGGGGACAAGCAGGACTAGGGAGTGAGGAGCTCTCTCACTATGAGGTGTGATATCTCATTGTTACTTCCATGCTCTGTTGCCTGGCCTTCCCTAGGGGGTCTGGATCTTGGGGCCAGGCATATTTTTGGGCAGCACATGTATTGCAGTGTTACCTTCCTCGGTGCGCAAGGGTTTAGGTGTGTCGATGACAGCGAGAGGGTATCAGATTGGCTGGACACCCTCAGAGTCCCCTGGGTGGAGGGCCCAGGGCTGTGCCTCTGCCTATTCTCTTCCCTTCGGGTGCCCTAGGGCACCTGTGCTCCTCCATGGGATAGAGGGGCAGCTGGAGCAAGATCCAGAAGCCCCGGCATCCTCCGATGCAGACACTCGTGGATTCTCACCTGTGCCTGCACCATGGAGGCCATGACCTCAGCCATGGAGGCCATGACCTCAGCCATGGAGGCCATGACCTGAACCATGGAGTGGACATCTTGCACTGCAGACACCACGCTCGCTGTGTTGGCCTTGATATGTGGAGTGACGGAACCATCTCCTCAGATGGCAAAGGGATTCCTCCAGTTGGTCTTGCAGTCGGAGGAGGGATGCTGTTATCCATTCCTGATGCTTGTGACTCTGCTTTTGCGGATCAATCAGCTCTGGGACGACTGGTCCCAGGGGCACATCATCTGCCAGGGTTTCAGCAGTGTCCTGGGCTCCTCCATGCCTCCAAATGCCAGTTCCCTTGGACGCCCCTGCCGCATCTGCTGTGGATCATCAGCTGTGAGATGATCGCCAAGAGTGACCCAGAGGCCTGCCTTCGAGTTAATCCCACTGATTTGTGAGCATCTGTGCTGGTGAAGGGTGTGGCTAACAGATCACCTCTTCTGTGCTGGTGTCCAATAAATTCCCTCAAAGCTGCTCGGGTCAGGGGCATCCAGAGGGAGCAGGCCTCACCTGGGCTGTTTATCTGATTGCCCCTGCAAGGAGGCAGATGGGAAGATTGTAGCAGGTGTCCTGCCAATTCAGATGGTTTGGGATGCATGGGACAGGAGTGGGAGTGAGGTTTAAGGAGCAGATTACAGACTGAGGCTGGGGAGGGGGCAACGGTGGGGGGGGGGGGGGGGGGGGGGGGGGGGGGGGAGGCATCATGACAGGTGGAAATCTACTTGGAGGTACAAGGGGTGAGTGAGGGGATGCATTGAGAGCCTGGAGGTGGCCGACTTACCTTGGTCGTGCGAGCAAGGTAATTTATTTGCATCATTGCTACTCCGTTCTCTTTGGAAGGAGCTGGCATTGACCAAAGCAGCCACAGCCTCCCAGAAGGGGGTGGTCACCTTGCTGGAGAGACGCCTCTGGGAATGCGGGTGTAGGATGTCTTGCCTCTGCTGGACTCCGCCTAGTAGTCTGGTGAGGGCTCTCTCTGAGAGTCTTGGAGCTGGATTCCTGGCTGCCATTCGCTCGAATGGATCTGGAACAAGTGCTGGGGAGGCATTTAAATGGAACTCCCCACTGATTGCAATGCAGGATGAGTGTATCAGTGGGAGACGGTGTGAAGAAAACTACTTTTCTTAAGAGGCTCAATATTCTGTGAGAATTCCCACTGCCAGCACTGGTGGGATTCACCGTTTTTCTCACCAGAACTGACACTTTGCCATGTTTTGGCAATATTTTTCCATGGCTCTCATTTCCAAAGAAGTTATGAACAACAATAACCTTCACAAAGCACTGCAGCTCAGACCTGTTTAGTATTCATGTGAGCCATCACTAATGTGCCGCACTAACAGGGCCCACCCATAATCTGGAGTTGCGTGCATCCCCTTCCAGTCAGCCTCCCTTCCCTTGGACTTCCAAATGCTTCCCATTGATTGTGTTCTTCATCCACCTCCTTGCCCCTCTGCCTGCCATCGTAAGCCTGTTCCCTTCTCCCACTCCTTGTGCAGCTCTCCTTCCACATTGCTTCCCTTAACTTCATCAGGGTACACCCAGCCCGGCCTTAACTCATACCCCACCCCTGGTTGAACGTTGGAGCTTTGTCATGCGGTGGCTGCACAGGTCCTGTTGCACGATGCTATCCAGAGAAACACAGGTGTGTGGCACCAGGGGGATAGGAGAGCCTTGTACTCCCTATCCCCAGGCGCAGCACAGATCCCAGACCATGACACGGGAGGGTCTTTGGATCCAGCAGCACGGTGCTTCAGAACCGTGCCCATGAAGCTAGGAGGTGGAGGCAAGAACCAGACTGCCTTGCAGAATGGTATACAGCGCATCAGGTGCAGCGTAACGCTCTGGCAGGTAGGCTTTGTTGCACCCAATTGAAAAGTCTCTTGCAAACTGAGGATCGCCATACACATGCCAGTCTTCATTAATCGGGTTTTAGACAGGCATAATTTAACACCGGTGTGATGCAAGATTGGAAGGCCTGACAGGATGCTGGCGGGCAGCTGTTTTAATGGATGCAAATTAAGGCAAATAACATTCACAACATCAACCAATGGGAAGACCGCCCTCCGTTAAGCCACCATTGGGAGAATTGTAACGTGATTATATGCTGGTGGATTTTTCCCTCTCGCAGGATCCTACGCTCCCACCCTCTACAAATCCTGCTGCAGCCAGGATGGGAGAATTTGACCCGTCATTTCTCAGTTTTTCAATATTCTCTCTCTAGAAATGAATCCCAGTGATTTTTAGCTATTTTATCTTGTTAAACTGCATGGTTTCTTTCAGTGTTTTATGTTTCTACATCCCAAATCTATTTGCTCTGCCAACCCAGTTGGACTCTTATTTTCCAAGGAATATGGGGGTGCGGGATTCTCTGATCCTGAGGCTAAGTGTTGATGCCGTTGAAAATGCCACCGCGTTTCTCGACGGCGTCAACCTGGCCTCAGGAACAGCAATTCTGACCCCTACAAGGGGCCAGCATGGCACTGGAGCGAATCACACCACTCCAGCTACCGATCCCCGGCATCAGTTGGGCACCGTGGATCTGCGCATGTGGAGTGGGGCCGGCGCCAATGCACGCATGTGCAGTGGCTCCCTTCTCCACGCCAGCTCCGACGCAACATGGCGTAGGGCTACGGGGGCCGGCGCGGAACAAAAGAGGCCCCCAGCCCGAGAGGCCGGCCTGCCAATCGGTGGGTCCTGACCGCGGGCCAAGCCACAGCGGAGGCCCCACCCCAGGTTCGGGCCCCCTTCCTCCCCTCCCCCCCTCCAGTCCGTCCGTCCCCCCCCCCACTAGGCTGCTCCCGGATGGATCCATGCCGAGGTCCCGCCGGGTAAGAGCAGATGTGAACGGCGCCGGTGGTACTCGACTTTTTTTGCGTGGCCGCTCGGGAGGAGAATCGATGGGAGGGAGCAAGTAGAGGAGCCCCCGACCGGCGCCGCGCCGGCCATGCCGGCGCCAATGGAGCCGATTCGCCGCTCTCTGGAGAATCGGCAGACCGCCGTCGAGCCCCAGGGTGAGAGAATCCCGCCCGGGATGTTTTTATTCTCTGTCCCAAAATGCAGAACTTCACACTTCATCTTTTGTGACATTTTGTTTACCAATTCCATGCCATTCTAAGTTTTTCTCGAAAGTCTGAGAACATGCACTAACAGATTCAAAAACAGCTTCTTCCCTGCTGTTACCAGACTCCTAAACAACGCTCTTACAGATTGAACTCGTCTCTTCATACATCGTCTCCACTGAATAGTTCTACACTTCTGTATGTTTCACCCGTTGCCTGTGTCTATGTATTTATATTGTGCACTTATGTATGTCCTACGTTTTTTTCATGTACAGAAAGATCTGACTGGACTGTACGCAGAAAAATACTTTTCACTGTACTTCGGTACACGTGTCAGTAAAGCAAATACAAATTAAATACAAGAGGAAATGGAGCAATGGCCAAGCACTCTCTGTCCCATCAACGTCACTTGCCCAGGAGAAGACAAAATTTAGCCCTCAGCAATTCCCTTCAGATGAATGCTGCAAATTATTTTCTCCCAAACCTAAAAGCTTTGGAAGCATCCACAATGTTGATCCCAGTCAGGTATGTCAATACATCTCTGCTTACTCAGTACGCCGACTTTTGCAAAATTGTTGCAGATACATTAAGAATGTTGGGCCAGCAGAGTAGCTAGCACTGCTGCCCCAGAGTGCCAGGGACAAAGGTTCAGTTCCAGCCTTGGATGACTGTCCGTGTGGAGTTTGTATGCTCTCCCCGTGCCTGCGTGGGATTCCTCCGGGTGCTCCGGTTTCCTCCTATAGTCCAAAGATGTGCATGTTATGTGGATTGGCCTAACTAAATTGCCTCTTTGTGGCAAAAAGGTTAGGTTGGATTTCAAGGATATGTTGGTGGCATGGGCGTAAGTAAGGTGCTCTTTAAGAGGGTTGGTGCAGACTTGATGGGCCGAATAGCCTCCTTCTGCACTGCAGGGTTTCTATAATTCTGTAATTCTGTGATGCAGATGCTTTGCTCCAGGTGTGAATGGTATTATGTTTTGGAAAAGAGTGTTAGATGTGATAGAGATGCAAACACGATGTACTGAACTTCCCATTTACATTCCATGGAAGTAAACTGAGATAAGTGCCCAACCATATATCCATGCTATCACTGATGCTGCATATTTCTACCTCTATAGCATCACCACACCTTGGGCGGGATTCTCCGTTGCCCGTCGTAACGCGGGTTTCCGGCGAGAAAAATCGGTGTTAATCACTCCGGCGTCGGGGCCTTCTTTAAGGCCGCTATTCTCCGTTCCCGGAGGGGCCAGCAGCTGACTGACGCGATACGCGTCAGTTTCACCAGCTGCGGAAGTGGTGAGACCCGGCGTTTTTTGGAGGAGGAGAGAGACAGACCCGGCATTTGGGGGGGGGACCCGGCATTTGGGGGGGGGGGGGGGACCCGGCATTTGGGGGGGGGGGGGGCCCGGCATTTGGGGGGGGGGGGACCCGGCATTTGGGGGGGGACCCGGCATTTTGGGGGGGGGACCCGGCATTTGGGGGGGGGGACCCCGGCATTTGGGGGGGGGGGGGACCCGGCATTTGGGGGGGGGGGGGACCCGGCATTTGGGGGGGGGGGGACCCGGCATTGGGGGGGGGGGGGACCCGGCATTTGGGGGGGGGGACCCGGCATTTGGGGGGGGGACCCGGCATTTGGGGGGGGGGGACCCGGCATTTGGGGGGGGGTTCCGGCATTTGGGGGGGTTCCGGCATTTGGGGGGGGGTTCCGGCATTTGGGGGGGGGGGTTCCGGCATTTGGGGGGGGGTTTCCGGCATTTGGGGGGGAGGGGTTCCGGCATTTGGGGGGGGGGGGGGTTGCGGCATCGGGGGGGGGGGGGGTTGGGGGCAGCGGCGTGCAGAGAGGGGGGGGCGACGGATGCCCGGGTCCAACGCACCGTCGCCCCCCCCCTGAACGCCGCTGCCCCCTACCCCAACTCCAACCCCCCCCTCACCACCACCCCTACCTCCCTCCCCACCACCCCTACCTCCCTCCCCACCACCCCTACCTCCCTCCAACGCACCTACCTCCCTCCCCACCACCCCTACCTCCCTCCCCACCACCCCTACCTCCCTCCCCACCACCCCTACCTCCCTCCAACGCCCCTACCTCCCTCCCCACCACCCCTACCTCCCTCCCCACCACCCCTACCCCCCTCCAACGCCGCCCCCCATCGCTCGCAACGCCGCAACCCCCCACCCTCAACGCCGCAACCCCCCCCCCTCAACGCCACAACCCCCCCCTCATCGCCGCAACCCCCCCCTTTCATGCCGGGTCCCCCCCCTCAACGCCGGTACCCACACCCCGTCCCCCTCCCTCTGAAGGCCGGTACCCACACACCCCCCCCTCTCCTCTCCCCCCTTCCTCCTCCCCTCCTTCCTCCTCCCCTCCTTCCTCCTCCCCTCCTTCCTCCTCCCCTCCTTCCTCCTCCCCTCCTTCCTCCTCCCCCCTCCTTCCTCCTCCCCTCCGTCCTCCTCCCCCCCTTCCTCCTCCCCCTCCTTCCTCCTCCCCCCTCCTTCCTCCTCCCCCCTCCTTCCTCCTCCCCCCCTCCTTCCTCCTCCCCCCCTGCCTCCTCCACCCCTCCTTCCTCCTCCCCCCCTCCTTCCTCCTCCCCCCTTCCTTCCTCCTCCCCCCTTCCTTCCTCCTCCCCCCCTTCCTTCCTCCTCCCCCCCCTTCCTTCCTCCTCCCCCCCCCCTTCCTTCCTCCTCCCCCCCTTCCTTCCTCCGTTAGTGGGGGGGGGGGTGCGGCGTTAGTGGGGGGTGGGGGGTGGGGGGGTGCGGCGTTGGAGGGAGGTAGGGGTGGTGAGGGGGGGGTGGTTGGGGTAGGGGGCAGCGGCGTACAGGGGGGGGGTGACGTTGCGTTGGCCCAGGGCATCCGTAGCCCCCCCTCTCTGCACGCCGCTGCCCCCAAACCCCCCCCCGATGCCGCAACCCCCCCCGATGCCCCCCCATGCCGCAACCCCCCCCCGATGCCCCCCCCCGATGCCGCAACCCACCCCCCAATGCCGCAACCCCCCCCCGATGCCCCCCCCCCGATGCCGCAACCCCCCTGATGGCCGCAACCCCCCGATGGCCGCAACCCACCCCCCCGATGGCCGCAACCCACCCCCCCATGCCGCAACCCACCCCCCCGATGGCCGCAACCCACCCCCCCCCCGATGGCCGCAACCCCCCGATGGCCGCAACTCCCCCCTCCCGATGCCGCAACACACCCCCCCCGATGCCGCAACCCACCCCTCCCTATGCCGCAACCCACCCCCCCCCGCGATGCCGCAACCCACCCCCCCCCGATGCCGCAACCCACCCCCCGACACTGAACGGCGCCAACCATCATCAATGGTTGACGCCGTTTTAAAGCAACTGTGATTTTCGCCGACGTGACCCGTGGCCACGTCGGCGGGACTTAGGCCCATCCGGGCCGGAGTATTGTGGAATCTAAAAATATAATGAAATCCCGCCGGCGCCAGCTGTTTTCAGAGGCTGCCGGCGGGATTTGCACAACGCCGGTTTTTGGCCGGTGGGAGATTTAAAAATCCTGCGGGAGCGGGAATAACGCCGCTGCCCGCCGATTCTCCGACCCTGCGTGGGGTCGGAGAATCCCGCCCCTTGTCTCTGTCTCAGCAACTCTAGTGCTGAAATCCTCATGCATACCTTTGTTATCTCTATATTTGAATATTTTGATGCATTCCTAGCTGGCAACCCATATCCTACCCTCCATAAACGTAAGGATACCCAAAACTATGCTACTTGTATTATTCCTGCCTATCAATCACCTCAGTGCTTATCTGCCTATATTGGCTCTAGGTAAAAAATGCTTCAATTTTAAAACAGTATTCTGTGTTTTCAAATGATCCTCACTCCTCCCTATTTCCATAATCGCCTTCAGTGTTGTTGTTATTGTGCCTTTCCGACTGTACTGGTGTAACAAGGATCACATTTTGTCAAATAGGTACCTTATAGCTGTCGAATGATACGGTCTCTTTGAATATGTATGATTCAAATATATTCACAAAGAGAGTAAAAATTGGATAGGGTTGAAAAATCGACACAATGATCCAAATGAATGGTTAACCCAAGCCTGTGTTCCAATGCAGCATGCTGTCTGTTCATTTACACAATTGTACTATGCACCCAGTGCTAAGTGCACTATTTGGCATTGCACACATGAGAAGGGATTGCAAAATCTTGAATGTTTAGAATGAGTTCAAGCACGCCAGGAACAGGGTTCAATTCTGGCCTTGAGTGACCTTGAGTGGAGTTTGTACACTCTCTCCATGTCTGCATGGGTTTCCTCCAGGTGCTCTGGTTTCCTCCCATGATCCAAAGCTGTATAGATTTGATGGATTGGCCATGCTAATTGCCCCATAGTGTCCAAAGCTGTGCAGGTTAGGTTGATTGGCCATGATCAATGCGGATGTTTACAGGGATAGGGTGGGGGTGTGAGCCTAGGTAGGAGTCTCTACGGGAGGGTCAGTACATAGTAGGTGGGCCTCCTTCTGCATTGTAAGGATTCTATGGATTCTGTTGCTAGTTTAGTGCGACATGAAACAAACCTGAATCTCCTAAAAAGGATGTGCATTTTGGCCAGAGTATGTGCTGTAATTCACTGCGTGAATGTCTTAGACTTAGGAGAAACACAATGTGGGCATAAGATTGTTATATTTTAAATATTGACTTGTCTAAAATATATACCGTATATACTCGCGTAACATGCGACTTTTGAGCACCTAATTTGAAGCCTAAATTTCGGGGGTCGCATGATACGCGAGGTACAAAAATCCCGGGTGTGAAATGCTGGCCAAGATAAGTCACATAGCATCCAGCTGGCTTTACTAGCGTCGTTCAGCCACTTGCCGTTTCCATTCATAAAAACATGAATGGAAACGTCAAGTGGCTGAACATCTTCCCATCAGAATACTACTCTTC
Source organism: Scyliorhinus canicula (assembly GCF_902713615.1). NCBI lineage: Eukaryota > Metazoa > Chordata > Chondrichthyes > Carcharhiniformes > Scyliorhinidae > Scyliorhinus > Scyliorhinus canicula. Next base: position 145,040,373 of record NC_052151.1, on the reverse strand, counting down.
AGATTTTGACCACAGCATTCTGCTGGGAAGATGTTCAGCTACTTGACGTTTCCATTCATGTTTTTATGAATGGAAACGGCAAGTGGCTGAAGGGCGCTAGTAAAGCCAGCTGGAAAGCTGTTCGAATCGCGAACAGCTTTCACAGCAGAATCCACTCTGCAGAAACCACACACAATGATACCATTTGGAAGTTTTAGTTTCCAAAATTAATTTCCAAAAAAGTGACTCGCATGATACATGAGGTATACCATAAAATCATGTTTTGGGGATGAAAATCTAGGGGTCGCATGATACGCGAGATCGAATGATACGCGAGTATATACGGTATATTACTCTTGAATCCACCAGGATGATAAAATGACCAATAGTCTTCTTGTTGAAAGGTGAACTATTTAATGAGTAATAAAATAATAAACTGTGAGGCCTTTTACTCAATACTAAACTAACAATAAAGAATTAAAGTACAATACAGATAACTATATAACTATACACTATTATAACAAACTAGTTCTAACTTCTCTCACTCTAGCTATTCTATGTCTTGCTTGTTCACTGTTCTGAATCACATCATCATGACATCTGACTTAGAAAAGATGGGAAACCAGTTCTTATCGTATCTGACTGTGAGCCATCTAGTGTTGAAATGACTGTACTACATTTACATACATATATCATGTATATTGATATCTGAATATCACTACAAAGATGACAGTGAACAGGTTGATTTCTTCATGCAGTATTGGTTGGTTGGCTTTGTAAAGATGGTTTAATGGGTTTGTTTTCTCGTGGTTTACATTTCAGTGTTGGGGCCAAGAGGATACAGTAATGGTCAGTCACGGACAGAAGGAAAGGTGTGAGACCATTGTTGAATGGAGAATTAGATTTGTGGACGCATCGGAACCACAGTCAGATGAGGGAATCACAGGCAATCCAGATCAAAATGCCGGTTCTGTCCTGCCTTTCTCGACACGGCATCCTCCTCAACTGCTCACCATATACCATGGGGCAGCAGGGTAGCATGGTGGTTAGCCTAAATGCTTCACAGCTCCAGGGTCCCAGGTTCGATTCCCGGCTGGGTCGCTGTCTGTGTGGAGTCTGCACGTCCTCCCCCTGTGTGCGTGGGTTTCCTCCGGGTGCTCCGGTTTCCTCCCACAGTCCAAAGATGTGCGGGTTAGGTGGATTGGCCATGCTAAATTGCCCGTAGTGTCCTAATAAAAGTAAGGTTAAGGGGGGGGTTGTTGGGTTACGGGTATAGGGTGGATACGTGGGTTGAGTAGGGTGATCATGGCTCGGCACAACATTGAGGGCCGAAGGGCCTGTTCTGTGCTGTACTGTTCTATGTTCTATACCTGATTGCAAAGGCTATGCCCTGATAATGACACTGTTTGCATGATGAAACGGACCATGAAAAATTCTGATATAATCTCTGAAGAGTACAGCCGGACTCCACCAGAGTGGTCCAGACAATAGAAGCATTGCTTCTGCACCCCAATTGCCTGATATAATTTTGTGTGGCATGATGACTTTTATTCTGTGCATGCTGACCACTTGTGTGTGAGCTGTGCACTGGATTCCAGATCTATGTTTTCAGCGGATACCTCTTGTTGCCCAATAGCGACCCTCCAGGTTGACATGATGCCTCAAATACTGATGGTACAGTGGACAGTCACAGAATGAAAGGCATGATGACTGCTGCCAGTATAATGTGCATTGACTTGCATGATGCAGTGAATATGGTCATGCACCAATTGCGCATTCAGGAAGAGGAACCCTTTGCACCTGAAGTACATCCCTACATTTATATGCAGTGCTCATAAAGCAATGTGTCTGCAATGTGTGGCACCCTGCACCATGGGGAATCCTGCTATCTTGTCAAAGCCTCATTCATACCCTTCCTGCATCTCTCTAGCCAGAGAAAGGGCAATGTATTCCACTCTTGAGGTTACTGCACTGTAGGGATTCTGTGGTGAAATATCTTTGTTGAGAATTATGATTTTGAAAAAATATTTTCTATTGCTTATCTAAATTAATTTGCTAATCTACCTCTACCAACCTGTCCCTCATACCGCTATAAATAGCCTTTTAAGAACCTAATTTCACACTGGACGACATCACTCTCATACCTAATGTCAAATTCTTTAATTTTATACTCACGCTTCCCCAGAGGATCCTTAACTATAAGACCACTAATTAACTAATTAACCCTGCCTCATTGCACAATACTAGAACTAAAATAGCCCGCTCTCTTGTTGGTTCCTTGATGTATTGATCGAGCAAACAGGAATCCCCACTTTGTCCACACCACCATCTATGCTGTGTAAAAGTTCGATAGGTGACTATCAATAGGAATCTTAAATATTCTTTTCCAAGGGGTGTTTCTTCATTCAAAAGGTTGTGAGCCTTTCTAATTCTCTGGCCTGCAAAAATGAAATGAAATGAAAATCGCTTATTGTCACAAGTAGGCTTCAAATGAAGTTACTGTGAAAAGCCCCTAGTCGTCAGATTCTGGTGCCTGTTCGGGGAGGCTGGTACGGGAATTGAATGGTGCTGCTGGCCTGCCTTGGTCTGCTTTAAAAGCCAGCGATTTAGCCATGTGCTAAACCAGCCCTTGGCAAGTCTGTGATTGCTCAATTGATGAATATATTCAGAGCAGAAATCAACAGGGGCGCGATTCAGGGGACTTAAAACTAAGTCAGCTTTCAGGCTCGTTTGTTGGGATGTTTCTCGTCGGCTGCAGTGCCAAGATGCACCCCGCTATTCACCGGCACTTTGCCGGTTTTTTGGGCCTTGGAGAGTTTCTCTTTGCCAAACCCATACTTTTATTGATTTCCCGCATGATAGGCCCCGAGCCAGTCACATAGGCCTTGAGGGCACGTCCCTTAAAGGGGCTACACTCTACATCTGCCAAAAACAAAACTTAGAGTTTCAAAAGGTCGTGAGCCTTTCTAATTCTCTGGCCTGCAAAAATGAAATAAAATGAAAATTGCTTATTGTCACAAGTAGGCTTCAAATGAAGTTACTGTGAAAAGCCCCTAGTCGCCAGATTCCGGCGCCTGTTTGGGGAGGCTGGTACGGGAATTGAATGGTGCTGCTGGCCTGCCTTAGTCTGCTTTCAAGGCCAGTGAATTTCTAATATGGACTGCCGCTGCAATATTTCCATTTCCCACTAAAGGGCTCCTACAATCTTCACTCAGTACAGTAGCTACTCATGTAGAGTTGTTTTGTTTCCTTTGTTCATGTCCCAAGATTCTGAATATGAATCAGTTGATCACTATGAGTACAGTAATTTTAAATGTAATATTGGAAATTGGATGTATTTTCGAGAAGTGGACGCAGCGTGGGAGTAAACTGAAAAGCAATTCCAGCAGCAATATTCATTCTTTTAAAAGTCTCACCAAGAAACCTTGGAAGATAGTCAAGGTTAGTGAATCAACCACCTTTTAAGCATCTCTCAAAATCAAGAAAGAAATTCAATATTGTCAACCTTACATAACCACCCAAAGGCAAAGTGAACTCCAATGACCCTAATTCTGTTCCACACACTCTGAAAAGGGCCTGGATAATGTGGCTAAAGTTTCTTTGAGGGACCTTTTTACCCCAATGTACACAAGGTTTGTCGGGTAATTTTCACCCCTCTTCACCTGAACACACTGATTTATGTTGGATGTGGTTGAGCGTTGATGGACTCACCATGTGACCATTCTTCAGCTATCAGCTATTACCCAGCAAGGCTGGTGTTTTCCACTTGAATACCCACCAGCCTGCAATTTCCTTCTCCACCATTCATTTCCATTTTAATGGACAAGAAAATTATTGCCTGGCAAACACAGAAGCAGAAAAGTTAGCAGGCTACTTAAGTACTGAGTTTAACACTCATTCACCACCACTTAGAGCTCAGGAGCAGGGTACGGGATAAATGATTTTTTCTCTTTCTTGTGTCTAGTGGCATTAACGACAATTGTAGCACCCTATTACCATTCAAGCTGTGATGTGGAGATGCTGGCGTTGGACTGGGGTGAGCATAGTAAGAAGTCTTACAACACCAGGTTAAAGTCCAACAGGTTTGTTTCAAACACTAGCTTTCGAAGCACTGCTCCTTCCTCATTCACCTGAGGAAGGAGCAGTTACCCGAAAGCTAGTGTTTGAAACAAACCTGTTGGACTTTAACCGGGTGTTGTCAGACTTCTTACTGCATTCAAGCTGAAAAGAGCTTGCTCTGTGTCGATCAGCAAGTAAAGCTGTACATCTGCCCACTCAGTTATTCAGAAGTTACGAGAAGCAAAAAAAGTCACTGAATCTTTTTTTGAAACTTCTTTCTTAAGTACTAAAGCACAAAAGACAAGAGCACATTACGCAGCCTTTTTAATAATCTACATGATAGACATGAACTAATTGAAGAAAAAATATCATAACCATCAAAGATCTATCAACAACAGCTGCTTAATATCTTATCATCTGCAAAGCCCAGAGGCATAAACAGCCCAACTTAACTAAAAGAGCCAGAGATCATTCTTGCAAATAAAAATCAAATAGGCTAAGCCATTTCATGCAATCAATGTCATTAGAGATCCCCGCCTTCTGTTCCACATACACATCTTGCTGAAAATAGTTGCAAGATGACAGTGGTGAATGTATATTGCTTAATTCACACTGTATAGCATTGTGTCCTTGTGGGCTTTGTCTGTGAGCCGTTGCGTGGCTCTGCCCACAGGGGGAGATGAGGAGCTTGTACAGGGCTCCACCGTTGGCTCCGCCCATGCCTCTACCCATGGCCCCTCCCACTACCGGAGGTATAAAGTGCTGCAGCCTTGTGAGTCTGCCCTCAGTTCTTCTGGTCGCAGGCAGGCTCAGTTGTAAGTCTATTAAAGCCACAGTTTACTTCCTCTTGTGTCTCGAGTGAATTGATGGTCACATCAATGACATCATGCCTTATTTTTCTGCTTCAAGTGATTGCAGGTTCATCTTCCACAACACTGGACCCAATCTACCTTTGCTGCCATTAGATGTTCATTACAAACAATAGCATTTTCAATAAACAAATAACAGTCATGCAATATGTGACTACAGAGAGGAGCATATATTGTACATCAACATGGCTTTAATATAAAGAGGTCAAGTCCGACAAATTTTGACTCCATGTCTTGAATGAAGTGCCAAGATGATGAATGAGTGATCCCCAATAGATATTACCCACTTAGACTTTTGATTAACATATAAAATGCATTGCTACAAGAATACGGCACGGTGGCACAGGGGCAGCACGGTGGCACAGTGGTTCGCTGCTACCTCACAGCTCCAGGGTCCTGGGTTCAATTCCGGCCTCAGGTGACTGCTTGTGTGGTGTTTGCACTTTCTCCCCGTGTACGCATGGGTTTTCTCCGGGTGCTCCGGTTTCCTCCCACAGTCCAAAAATGTGTAGGTTAGGCACGCTAACTTGCCCTTAGTGTCCAAAAAGTTCAGGTGGGGTTGCAGGGATAGGGTGGAGTCGTGGGCTTAAGATGGGAGTTTTTTCCGGGGCAGCACAGTGGCGCAGTGGGTTAGCACTGGCCTCACGGCGCCGAAGTCCCAGGTTCGATTCTGGGTCATTGTCCTAGTGCAGTTTGCCCATTCTCCCCGTGTTTGCATGCGTTTTGCCCTCACAACCCAAAAATGTGCAAGCTAGGTGGTTTGGCCATGCTAAATTGCCCCATAATTGGAAAAAAAATGAATTGGGTACTCTAAATTTATTTTTTTTAACGTAGGGATTCTCCGCGCGGGATGGGCCGAGTGGCAGCCGAGACAGGCCGAGTCCCGCCGGCATCATTCACATGTGGTCCTTCCAAGCGGGACCTTGGTATACATTCTGTGGGGGGAGGCCTGGTGGGGGGGAGGGGGATCTGAGCAGGGGGGCCTCCACCGTGGCCTGGCCCATGATCGGGGCCTACCGATCAGCAGGCTGGTTTCTCCTGGTGGGGTCACTTTTACTCCGCACCGGCCCGTGTAGCTCCCCACCATGTTGCATTGGGGCCGGCGTGGAGAAGGCAAGTAGCGCGCATGCGCGGGTTCGCGCTGGCCGCAGCGCGCATGCGCAGACCCGCGGCACCTCTTTGATGCTGATATTGGCAGCTAGAGTTGCGTGAGTCGCTCCAGTGCCATGCTGGCCCCCTGTAGGGCGCAGGATCGCTGCTCCAGGGGGCCTGTTGACGCCGTCGTAAAACGCAACGGAGGGCGAAATTCTCCGCCCCCCAGCAGGGTCAGAGAATCGCTGGGGGCCGCCGAAAATCCGGCCCCAGCCGTGGCAGAGATTCTCCGCCACCCGGGAGGTGGCGGGGGCGGGAATCACGCCACTCCGATCGGCGAGGCCCCTGCGGCGATTCTCCGGCCCGCGATGGGCCGAAGTCCCGCCGCTGGGAGGCCTCTCCCGCCGCCGAGGTTTGAACCACCTCTGGTGGCAGCGGGATTGGCGGCACGAGCGGGCCCCCGGGGTCCTGGGGGGGCGGGAGGTGATCGGACCCCGGGGGATGCCCCCACGGTGGCCAGGCCCGCGATCGGGGCCCCCCGCTCAGACTCCGGGCCAGTGCCGTGGGTGTACTCTTTCTCTTCCGCGGCCGCCACGGCCACCGCCATGGCGGAAGCGGAAAAGAAACCCACATCGCGCATGCACCGGAGGTGACGTCAGCGGCAGCTGGCCGCTGACGTCACCGCCGGCGCATGCGCCGACCGGCGAAAGCCTTTCGGCCAGCCCCGCTGCCGGGGGCGCCGGTTTTTTGTGCCAGTCTTCTGGTGCCAACCACTCCGGCGCGGGGCTGGCCCCCAAAGGTGCGGAGAATTCCCCACCTTTGGGGAGGCCCGACCACAGAGTGGTTGGCACCACTCCCCTACGCCGGGACCCCCCGTCACACCGGGTAGGGGAGAATCCCGCCCGGAGTTTACGACGGCGTCAACGCTTAGCCTCAGGATCAGAGAATCCTGCCCGATTCTCCGACATTCTGCGCGGGGGCGGACAATTACACAAAATAGGCTCCCACGCTGGCACGCGATTCTCCGCCGACCGGAGAATCACCGCGAGCCGCGCGCGCACGATCAAAGTGCGCCGGTCGGGGGCCGTTGAAAGCTGCCCCCGCAGCAATTCTCCACCGAGTCCAGCCAGCGTGGCTCACATGTGGTCCCACCTGGCTGGACCTTGGCATTCTGGCTGCGGGGCCCGTCCTGGTGAGGGTGCAGGAGGGGATCCAATTCCGGGGGGCCCTCCACGGTGGCCAGGCCCGCGATCAGTGGTTACCAATTGGCGGACGCGCTCATTTTAGGGGGGACCTATGTTCCTCCACGCCAAGCCCCTCTAGGGTAGCGCCATGTTGCGCGGGGGGCGGCGCGAAGACGGCTGCCACGCACATGTGCGGACCCGTGGGCGTAACTGCAGGTCCCCGCCAGCAGCCGGAGCTGCGGGACGCACACCAGGGCCCTGCTGGCCCCCTTGAAGACGGAGAATCACCCCGGACTTTCCAAGAAAACGTCCGGAGTGATTCCGCCCGTTTTCTGGTGGGCATGGGGATTTACTCCCCAGAAGGGAGAATCCAGCCTATTGTCAATATTGGCCAAAAGAGTTGTAACTCCATACTTGGAAGAATATAACCTGAGAGGTGATTTGATCAAGGTTTACAAGATGATGCAGGGAATAGATAACAACATAAGAACATAGAGTTAAAAGCAGGAGTAGGCCATTCGGCCCATCGAGCCTGCTCCAACATTCAATAAGATCCTGACTGATCTGATTGTGACCTTACCTCCATGTTCCTGCCTGTCCCTGATAACATGTCACTCCCTTGTCGATCAAAAAACTAACTCAGCCTTGAACATATTCAATGACCCAACCTCCACTGCTCTCTGAAGTAGAGAATCCAGAAGACTAACAGTCCTCTTGTGGGCAAGTCCTGAACTCGGGGCCACCTTCTTCGGTCAGAGATGAGGGAAACATTTTTTCTCTTAATGAGTTGTGCGACTCTGGAATTCTCTGTCTCAGAAGGCGTTGGAGGTGGGGTCATTGAATATTTTAAAAGTTGAAGTCGATAGATTCTTGTTAGATGGGAATGTTAGTTATAAAAACAAACAGATTATTGAATGGCGAAGCAGAGTTGAGGGGCCGAATAGTCTACTTCAGATCCTATTGTGTATGTTCATATGTGAGAAATCCCCCTCATCTCCATCTTAAATGGGGCACACCTTATTGTGAAACTGTGCCCACTAGTTCTTGACTCCCCGATGAGATGAAAGATCCTCTCAGCAGCTACCCCATCAAGCCCTCTCAGAATCTTATTTCAATCACATCACGTCTTATTTTACTAAATTTCAGTGAATACAGGTCCAACCTGCTCAACCTTTCCCCATAAGACAATCCCTTCATCACAGGAATTGATCTGGGGAACATTCTCTGAACTGCCTCCAACGCAAGTCTATCTCATCCTTAAGTATGGAGACTAAAACTGTACATAGTACTGCACTGCAGTACTGAACCCCACTGAGCGATGCCCGGGACAGTTTTAACAAAGATTCCCTCTCTTTATATTAAATCCCACTTGTAATAAAAGGCGACATTCTATTTGCCTTCCTAATGACTTGATCTTCTTGCATACTAATTTTCTGTGATGTTCAAATAGATGGTTTGTTCCAATTACATGGGTAAGGGAGGATGTGAGTCACAATTTTTAAATCCATAAGGTGTTTTGGACAGGAGGGAGATTAATTTAAACAGTCCTGATTTCTCCTCTCGCTACCCGTCTGTGAACAAAATGGTGTTTTTGATTTCTGATTTCCCCCCTTTATAATTGGTGGCATATTTTCTTCAAACCTTCAGTCAGGCATGACCCAATCCCCCACAGCAAACATAAGATTAAGTAAAATGAAAAGGTTGGTTTTTGCACACTACCAAATGGAGGAAGGGGTTTGATAGAGTTCACCTTTTTTTGCACGCACACAATAGAAGGTCGGAGATTTAAAAACCCGGCGGGAGTGGGAATAATGCCGCCGCCGGCCGCTTCTCCGACCCTGCGTGGGGTCAGAGAATTTCACCCCTGGAGTCTGGACACAACGGGGAAGGCAACCCCGAGAACGGGAGGGGGTCCAGAGCGGGGGGGGGGGGGGGGGGAGTGTGGGAGACGGAGGGGGGAGTGGGGGAGACGGAGGGGGGAGTGGGGGAGATGGAGGGGGGAGTGGGGGAGACGGAGGGGGGAGTGGGGGAGACGGAGGGGAGAGTGGGGGAGATGGAGGGGGGAGTGGGGGAGGCGGAGGGGGGAGTGGGGGAGACGGAGGGGGGAGTGGGAGTGGGGGGGGTAGGGAGAGAGTGAGCGAGTGACCCGTCCAACCCCGGTTACAAAATGTCTGCCACCATGCCATGGCGTGCCGGTCACGAGGACACGGCCGCTGGTTCCCCTGTGTCTTACGGACACAGGCTACTGACGCACCGGTGAGGAGGACGTACCGTAGTTTCCGGACTATAAGCCGCTACTTCTTTCCCACGTTTTGAACCTCGCGGCTTATACAACGACGCGGCTTATTTTTGGATTTTTCCCGCTTTCACTAAACCAATGAAATTGCGTAACGGGTTAAGGTAAAACAATGTAACTTTTTAGTTTACTGTTTAGATTAAATCGAGCGCGCTCAAACATCCCATCATTCTGATTACGGTAGTCATTTTGTCACCCTCATCATGGCAAAGACACGGAGAAATGCATATGATGCAGCTTTCAAGTTGAAGGCGATCGATCTGGCTGTTGGAAAAGGAAATAGAGCTGCTGCACTAGAGCTTGGTCTTAATGAGTCGATGATAAGACGTTGGAAACAGCAGCGTGAGGAATTGACTCAGTGCAAAAAGACAACTAAAGCTTTCAGAGGGAAGAAAAGCAGATGGCCCGAACTAGAAAATGAGCTCGAAGACTGGGTCAACATGCAGAGAGCAGACGGCCGAGGTGTTTCAACTGTACAGATCCGACTGAAAGCCAAAACAATCGCCACCGCAATGAAGTTTGAGAATTTTAGAGGTGGACCATCGTGGTGTCTCAGATTTATGAGACGTAAAGGCCTGTCCATCAGGGTACAGACGAGTTTGTGTCAGCAGCTCCCTCCCGACTACGAGGAAAAAATTTCAAACTTCCGCAAATTCATTGATGCAAAGATAGCGGAGCATTCCATTGGCCCGCACAATATCATAAATATGGATGAGGTTCCTCTGACATTTGACCTGCCTCTCACTCGGACTGTCAACAGGAAAGGTGAATCATCCGTCATGCTGAAAACAACTGGGCATGAAAAAACGCACTTCACCTGTGTTCTGAGTTGCACGGCATCGGGAGAAAAGCTTCCACCGATGGTGATTTTTAAACGCACGACGATACCAAAAGAAAAATTCCCTACAGGAATTGTTGTGAAAGTCAACAAGAAAGGGTGGATGACGGAAAGCCTAATGCATGAATGGCATACGGAGTGCTACTGCAAGCGACCGGGAGGATTCTTTCACAGGAACAAGGCATTGCTCGTTTTGGACAGCATGAGGGCCCACATAACAGATTCTGTGAAAGAAGCCATCAAGAGGACAAACTCAATTCCAGCTGTGATTCCTGGGGGCACAACAAAGTATTTACAGCCACTCGACATCAGTTTAAATCGTGCATTTAAGGTGGCGCTTCGTGTTCAGTGGGAGGCTTGGATGACAAGTGGGGAGAAATCCTTCACTAAAACGGGCCGCATGCGAAGAGCAACTTATGGTCAAGTCTGCCAGTGGGTCCTGACAGCGTGGAGCATTGTTAAAAAATCCACTATCATCAACGGGTTTCGAAAAGCTGGATTGCTGCGTGTTGAAGAGGGCAGCATGAGCTCAGCGGGAAATTTGCCTCCGGATGAAAGTGATGAGAGCGACAATGAAAACAATCCAACATCGGATGAAGCAATTCTGAGGCTATTCAACTCTGACACTGAAGGAGATGACTTCAGTGGTTTCAGTGCACAAGAGGAGGATAGTGACTGTGATCACCTGGGTGGGTGATATCTTGATTACGATCAGTAATAAAATACTTCTTTTTACACATGATTTATTTATTTTTAATGTTTCAAACTGATGATTCTATGTTAATCTTAAGAGCTTAATCGGATTGATTTCGCTCCACAGTGACCAATGACTTCTTGGTAGGCTATTCTTTACCGCTAATTTTTTATTTTTGTTACAAGCCGTATTTCGTTAAAGCCTGTGTAAAGCTCATTTGTTTCAATGTACCGGTAAGCACCTGCGGCTTATATACGTGTGCGGCTTATTTATGTTAAAAATTAAAAAAATTTCAAAATCAGTGGGTGCGGCTTATAGTCAGGTGCGCTTTATAGTCCGGAAATTACGGTAGTTAACTGCCCGTTGGATGCAGAAAGTGACCAGGGGTTAGGCTGCCCGCGTGTCAGCAGCGCGACCAGGCCACCGGGACACACAGGTATCCCGTGGCAGGCGGCTGCCGAGGTGTCGACTAACCTCCGTCTAACATGTCCCGTTTCTCTGCCCCCACCACCCTTCTGTAGGTTAGCACAATGTATGTGAACAGAACGCCTATGTTCTGCGCAGTGGTTGGGGCCGCTGCACTGCATTTGGCGATGCAGCAGCATCCACACCCACAACCCGCAGTGGATGCAGGGTCAGCTGCAGCAGCAGAGGGACGGGCTGAGGAGTTGCCAGTCGTCGAGCAGCATGGGGGGGGGGGGAGGAGGGGAGGAGGAGAGAGTGAGGGTGCAGCCACGGCACCAGAGGCGACGACCAAGGCCGAGGGTGTACCGTGCCTGGATCTCTTGTCCTACCAATGACGGACATCACCTGCAGGAGGAGACTCCGGCTGCGTAGGCGGACGGTGATACATATCTGTCACCTCGTGGCGCACCTCGCCCCACGTGGAACGGGGGGAGGACACGCGATCCCGGTTGCCATCAAGGTGACGGTCGCTCTTAACTTCTATGCGACCGGCTCCTTCCAGTCTCTGAGCGGGGACCTCTCCGGGATCTCCCAGTCTCGGTCCACAGGTGTATCCGGGATGTGACCGACACCCTCTATGCCATCGCGGACCACTACATCACCTTTCCCGAGGACCGAGCAAGTCAAGACTCACGAGCTCGTGGATTTGCCAGCGTGGCCGGGATACCGATGGTGCAGGGGGCAATCGATTGTGTTCACGTCTGCATGCGCCCGCCTGCAGGGGACAGGGAGGTGTTCACAAACAGGAGGGGGACATACTCCATGAATATCCAGGTGGTATGCGACCCCCACATGAGGATCATGAACGTCTGTGCAAGGTTCCTAGGGAGTGTGCATGACTCCGACATACTGACGCAGTCGTACATCCCTGCGATGTTTGAGGGGCGTCCCCCCCGGCTGAGGGGCTGGTTGCTAGGCGACAGGGGTTATCCGCTGAGGTCTTGGCTGATGACACCTATACGGAGGCCTCAGACCAATGCGGAAACACGATACAACGAGGCCCATGCAGCAACCAGGGGTGTGGTGGAGCGCTGCCTTGGCCTCCTGAAGATGAGATTCAGGTGCCTGGACCGCTCCGGAGGGGCCCTGCAGTACCAGCCCGACAGGGTCGCTCGCATTGTTGTGGTCTGCTGTGCGCTGCACAACATCGCGATGCAGAGGGGAGATGACCTGCTGCAGGAGGAGAAGCCAGTGGCAGTGGTGGCAGCACAGAGGAGGAGGAGGAGGAGAAGGAGAGGGAGGAGGAGGAGGAGGAGGCTGGCGGAGTGGCGGGCGCAGCACGCAGACACGACCCAGGTGCTGGTGATGTCCAGGAGGCGGCACGACGGACCCGGTGAGGACGGCGGGCAAGCGACGCCTTGGTGGCAGCACGGTTCACGCGTCGCATGTGACGTCCCCGCTGAACACCAAACCACCACCTGCATCGCTAGTCGTGCAGAGGGTCAACACACAACTGCCACCACCACAGCCCCCCCCCCCACCCCCACCCCCCCCCCCCCCCCCCCCCCCCACCCCCTCTCAGTGTACACTGCTCCACTTAGACATCACCCTTACCACTGGGTCCAGACGGTATGGTACAACATCGATGGCTGTGTCAGCGGGTGTGATCAGTGCCATGTGGAATGATGACAGCCCGCTCTGCGAAGAGCTGTGAGCTCAGAATCGTTAGAGAGAGTCTGACCCATGGCAATAGTTGAACCATCCACCTTGGTGGCCGCTGAGATCGTCACGGACACTCTATCACGTGTCCGCGTGGGCTAGCTGTGGGAGGGGGTGGGGGGGAAGGGACTGCACACCCGGCACCGAAGTTTCACCACTCATCAACCCCAGCGACACTCGGTCACCATCACGAATCCTGTGGCTGTGGAACAATCACACGGTATTACAAGTAAGGTGGAACAGTGCGTTTAATGTGAACAAACATTTACAGGTGCCCTAGCCCCTGAAACTAAACTGTGCCCTTCACCCGTGCCAACTTACTCAGTGTCTCTCTTTGTTGCCTTACGGGCCCTACCACTACGTCTAAGTGATTCCCCAGATGATACAGCAGGAGTGGAGGAGGATTGCTGCGAATAGCCCCCTTCGACTTGATGGGCCAGGCTGCTCTGCGGGCGTCTCGGGTGACGTTGTGCCACCCTGCTCTGCCTGCTGCCCACCCGATGCACCAGGGATGGGACGGGGGGAGGCCGAGAATTCCGGGACGTCCCATGATGGAGTTAATGGGACGGGCCCCGAAACCTCCTCCTCCCTCGGGGAGCCCGGTGGCCCCCGGGCCTCACTTTGGGACAGAGGTGCGAGCGGGAGGTGCCCCGTCGCGCCACCGACACCTGGCGCTGCCAGTCCTGGAGGCCTGCAACGGTATCCACCAGGATCCGAATGTTTGCAGAGACGGAGTCCAGGGAGTTAGACATTCCCGCCAGGGACTGTGCGACCTCAACCTGTGAGTGCACGACGCCATCTAGCACGTGTGTCAGGCGGTTGATGCTCTCCGCGACTGACTGCTGCGACTGGGCCATGACCTGCTGAGACTCGGCCAAGGCCCGCAGCGCGCCGGCAATGTCGTTTTGGCTCTGGCGCATTGCTGCCTGTGAGAGGGCAACCCTGTCCAGGGCCAAGGATGACGCCGGCACGTGAAGACCAACGTCTTGCATAACCTGACCCATGGCCAAAACCGTTTCACCCATTGCCTCCACCGCGGATGCCACCCGTGCAGTGTCGGCCTGGGTTTCTGCCATGAGCACCACCACTCCCTGCTCGTGGATGCGGTTCGATTCCTCTAACAGCGTCTGCAGAGTCTGGAAGACAGCCCTCATCCCATCATTGTCTCCCTGGGTTTAGAACATAGAACATAGAACAGTACAGCACAGAACAGGCCCTTCGGCCCTCAATGTTGTGCCGAGCCATGATCACCCTACTCAAACTCACGTATCCACCCTATACCCGTAACCCAACAACCCCCCCCTTAACCTTACTTTTATTAGGACACTACGGGCAATTTAGCATGGCCAATCCACCTAACCCGCACATCTTTGGACTGTGGGAGGAAACCGGAGCACCCGGAGGAAACCCACGCACACAGGGGGAGGACGTGCAGACTCCGCACAGACAGTGACCCAGCCGGGAATCGAACCTGGGACCCTGGAGCTGTGAAGCATTTATGCTAACCACCATGCTACCCTACTGCCCCTTGATGCATCTTTCTTGATGCATCGGCTGTGCGGGTGGGTTGAGAAAGTCCAGGAACTCTGAAAACGTCTGGGAGCCAGCTGCATGCTGGGCCTGGCCTGCCCTCCGCCAGTCTGGGCCCTCGGCTGCTCCGACCTCCACCTGCTGTACCTGCTCAGCTGTGATGTGCGACCCAGACTGTGACCCAGGAGCCTCATCACTAAATAGGCCAGCCGGGGTGAGTGTCTCTGGGATGGTGGATGGTGTGGGAGATAGCTGTGCCGCAAGCTCGAGGTCGTCTTGGGTGGACGCCTCCTTGCTGTCATCGGCCCGCTGAGAGGCCGCAGGGCGTTCGCGGGCCATTTCTTTATCTAGCGGTGTCGCCGCCCTCTGGGCGTCCTGCTCCACAGATTCTGTTGGGGAGGATGGGACTCCCCGCTGATCAGGCTCCTTCTGTCGTGCGGCCCAGGGTGAGGTGGGGGCAGATGCTTGTGTCCGTCTGGAGCCAGACGGCCCTGGTCATTCGGCATCACGTCCTAGGGAAGAGAATGAAACGGGTTATTTAGAGACGCTCGGCCGGGCGCTGGACGGTCCCAGTGGGCCGAGTGTGAAGGGACAGAGGATGGGGGAGGTGTTCCAGTGGGCAGGGTGTGTGAAGGGACAGAGGATGGGGGAGGTGTTCCAGTGGGGAGGGTGTGTGAAGGGACAGAGGATGGGGGAGGTGTTCCAGTGGGCAGGGTGTGTGATGGGACAGAGGATGGGGGAGGTGTCCAAGTGGGCAGGGTGTGTGAAGGGACAAAGGATGGGGGAGGTGTTCAAGTGGGCAGGGTGTGTGAAGGGACAGAGGATGGGGGAGGTATCCCAGTGGGCAGGGTGTATGAAGGGACAGAGGATGGGGGAGGGAGGGTGTTTGTCATGCAGGGTTGTCTTACTTGTTGCAGCTCCGCCAACCTCGCATTGTGTGATCTCCCGTGTAGCAGATCCGCCAACAAGGTCCAGGGCCCTCTGCTCAAAAGTGGTGAGGGGCCGCAGGATGGGCGAACCCCCTCCCGTCTTGTTCCGCTCACGGGTGTTGTGAGTGGTCTTGTCCTGTTGGGGGAAGGGGGCATAGGAAGATTATTACAATACGGCAGGTATCAGCAGTCCGTTCAGATACTGGTACAGTTTGGGGGTCAAGTTATAATAAGACGATTGCATCTCTCCACGGGGGCCAGAGCGCTGGGTCTGTGACAACTTTGTGAACCACCCTCAACTCACTCTGCCACAATCCCCCTCCACCCCCCGTGCCAGGGGGGGAGGTGGGTGATTAAGTAAAGGGGGGGAGGGATGGTTGTGACCCGGGGGATCCCTCTTGGCACTTACCCTGGCAGCCATGGTGAGGTTGTGCATCTTCTTCCGACACTGGTCAGCTGAA
Organism: Scyliorhinus canicula; assembly: GCF_902713615.1. Classification (NCBI taxonomy): domain Eukaryota; kingdom Metazoa; phylum Chordata; class Chondrichthyes; order Carcharhiniformes; family Scyliorhinidae; genus Scyliorhinus; species Scyliorhinus canicula. The sequence continues at coordinate 145,024,318 of NC_052151.1, read as the reverse complement.
CGAGGGGTCTGCCCCACAGCACTGACGGCAGCAGCAACCTCACGCCAGGCCTGGCGTACCGCGCTGGCAGGGTGGCGATGCCCTCTACGCGGGCAGATGATGCCCCTCCTCTGCTCGATGGAATCGAGCAGCATCTCCACATCAGCCTCCACGAATCGAGGGGCTGCTCTCCTCAGCTCTGACATCCTGGCCTAGTTTCTGTGCTCGCCCGTGCCTTTTTACGGCATTGGGCGGCGTCATGTGGGCGTACTCGTTGCGTCGCCGCGTTCCGGCGTCATCGCGCACATGATTGACGCGGCCCTGTTCCTAGCCCATTTCCCGGGCGTGAATACCTCGGGAAATGGGTCGTGTCGGGCATCGCAAAACTCGGCCGTTTTCACGGCCAACTTCGTGATTTTCCGCGGGTGCAGAGAATCGCGCCCATGGTTCCATGTGAGTCCAGAGTTCAGGAAAACGCCCAATGGCATATTCCTGGGAGGATAGCTGGCTGACATTGCAGAGTGATCTGTCTTTCCAGAAGCAAGGGGCAAAATTCTCCGCGGACCGACGTGACGCCCATTTCCGGCGGGAAAAAGCGGTGCGCATGACTCCGGCGTCCGGGCCTTCTTTTAAGCTGGCAATCTCCGTTCCCGGAAGGGCCAGCAGCGGACTGACGCGATAGGCGTCAGTTTCACCAGCTGCGGGAGTGGCGAGTCCCGGCGTTTGTGTGGTGGGGAGAGAGAGAGACCCAGTGGGGTGGGGGGTGGGGGAAGAAGAGCGACCCGGCATTGGGGGGGGGGGGGGGAAGAAGAGCGACCCGGCATTGGGGGGGGGGGAAGAAGAGCGACCCGGCATTGGGAGGGGGAAGAAGAGCGACCCGGCATTGGGAGGGGGAAGAAGAGCGACCCGACATTGGGGGGGGGGGGGGGGGGGGGAAGAAGAGCGACCCGGCATTGGGGGGGGGGGGGGAGAGGAGAAAGACCCGGCGTTTGTTTGGGGGGGGGGGGGTTGCGGAGTTGAGAGGGGGAGAGGGAGGGGGGAGAGCGAGGGAGGGAGGGGGAGAGGGGGAGAGGGAGGGGGAGAGGGAGGGAGGGAGGGGGAGAGGGGGAGAGGGAGGGAGGGAGGGAGAGAGGGAGGGAGGGAGAGAGAGAGGGAGGGAGGGGGAGAGAGAGAGAGGGAGGGAGGGGGAGAGAGGGAGGGAGGGGGAGAGAGAGAGGGAGGGAGGGGGAGAGAGAGAGGGAGGGAGGGGGAGAGCCGGAGGGAGGGAGAGAGGGGAGGGAGGGAGAGAGGGGAGGGAGGGAGAGAGGGGAGGGAGGGAGAGAGGGGAGGGAGGGAAGGAGAGAGGGAGGGAGGGAGGGATTGCGGCGTGGAGAGGAGAGGAGAGGAGAGGGGGGTTACGGCGTTGAGTTGAGAGGGGGGAGGAGGTTGCGGCGTTGAGTTGAGAGGAGGGGGGGTACCTGTGTTGAGAGGAGAGGGGGAAGGTACCTGCATTGAGAGGTGAGGGGGGGTACCGGCGTTGAGAGAGGGGGGCGGCATTGGAGGGGGTAGGGGTGGTGAGGGGGGGTTGAGGTAGGGGCAGCGGCGTGCAGAGGGGGGGCGATGGTGCGTTGGCCCTGGCCATCCGTCGCCACCCCCCTCTCTGCACGCCGCTGCCCCCCCGCACTCGGACACTGAACGGCGTCAACCATCATCAATGGTTGACGCTGTTTTAAAGCTACTCTGTTTTTCGCCGACGTGACCCGTGGCCACGTCGGCGGGACTTCGGCCCATCCGGGCCGGAGATTTGTTGAAACAAAAATATAGTGAAATCCCGCCGGCGCCAGCTGTTTTCAGAGGCTGCCGGCGGGATTTGCACAACGCCGGTTTTTGGCCGGTCGGAGAATAAAAAACCCTGCGGGAGCGGGATTAACGCCGCAGCTGGCCGATTCTCCGACCCTGCGTGGGGTCGGAGAATTTCGCCCAAGGAGTTCCAGCATGGCAGAAGTTACACAGAGATGAATTAGCCTTGAAGGCACAAATATCCAAGTACTAATGTTCCAGTAGTACACAGTTTAGATGAGGACCAGGCAATTTTAAATCTGGTCAGAGTTCTTTCTTCAGATCCCCGTTGGATGGGAGACTGCATGAGTTCAGTTCTACACAGCAATATTACAGGTTCCAGCAGCTTGGAAGGGGTCATGTGATATACCTCCCATCTCTTCTCCTGGGTGTTGGACAAAGGATGTATTTTCCCAGGTCTGGAATCTTGAAGTGTTTAATAGATGAGTCAGTGTCCATCTTTTCCTTTGCAAACATGCCGGGCAGAATTCTCCCATGCCCCCACTGATGGAACAATGGTGAGCAGCAGGGGAACGGGGAAGCACAAAACTCAGTTTCACGCCTGGGTGAAATTACAGCGGGATCTTCCAATTGTGTCCACAATGGCAGATTGAGTAGCCCTCTGGAGGTTTGATATCTTTTTGCATCCCACAATGCCGGTGTCAACCAGCCTCCAGGCCCAGGCATTCACACCTTCTTCGGGGACTAGTACGGCGCCGGAGTGCTGTGCGCTCAAAAGCCAGCGCGCCATGGCCGACGGGGGTCCGCGCATGCGCATGGGTTGCTATCTCCGGGCCACCTCCCGGGCAATATGGCGGAGCCCTACAACCCCCCGGTGCAGAGGAACATAGGCCCCCCCCCCCTTGGAATTAGCCCGCCCGTCGATCGGTAGGCCCTGATCGTGGGCCTGGCCACCGTGGAGGCCCTCCTCCCCCCACCAGGACGGCCCCCGCAGACAGAACTCCAAGGTCCCGCCAGGCATTTCTTTCGAATTTGTTTTTTGCAGTCACAGAGTTCATTACCCCTCTAAAGATAACAAGGCCCCTGCTGGTGTCTGAAGGTTAGAGATTCCTCTAGTATGAGTCATTGCTCGTCAGGGTGAAGTCTTGATTCCATTTAAAAAATAAAATAATAAATTTATGGAGTAGTAAGGTTACATAGATATATAGTTTTTTTCCTGTCTTCTGATCAGGATAAAGGCTGGATCTAGGTTAGATAGCAGGAGGTAGGTCTTTTCTGTAGAATAAGTGGATCTCTGGGACAGGCTGCCAACATGTGTGGTTGGATTTCTTAAAAATTCATTTTTATGGGATGTGGGCTTCGCTGGCTAGGCTAGCATTTGTTGCCCATCCTAATTACCCTTGAGAAGGGGCAGCACAATGGCATAGTTGTTAGCACTTCTGCCTCACAGTGCCAGGGACCCAGGTTTGATTCCGTCCTTGGGTCACTATCTGTGCGGAGTCTGCATGTTCTCACCGTATCTGTGTGAGTTTCCTCTGGGTGCTCCAGTTTCCTTCCACAGTCCAAAGATGAGCAGGTTAGGTGGATTGGCCATGCTAAATTGTCCCTTAGTGTCCAAAGGTTAGTTGGGGTTATGGGGCTGCTGTGGGTCTAGGTGGGGCGTTCTCACAGAGGGTCAGTTCAAACTCGCAAGGCCGAATGGCCTTCTTCTGTATTGTAGGGATTCTATGATTCTATAAGTTGGTGGTGAGCTGCCTTCTTGAACCACTGCAGTCCATGTGGTGTCGGTACACCCACTGTGCTAGAATTTTGACCCAGCGACAGTGAAGGAACGGCGATATGTTTCCAAGTCAGGACAGTGAGTGACTTGGAGGAGAACCTCCAGGTGGTGGGGTTCCCAGGTATCTGCTGCTCTTGTCCTTCTAGATGGTAGTCATCATGGGTTTAGAAGGTTCTGCCTAAGGAGCCTTGGTGAGTTCCTGCATTGCATCTTGTAGATAGCGCACACCTGCCACTGTGCGTCAGTGATGGAGGGAGTGAATGTTGGTGGACTGGTTTCCACTCAAGCGGGCTGCTTTGTCCTGGATGATGTTGAGCTTCTTGAGTGTTGTTGGAGCTTCTCTTATCCAGACAAGTGGGGAGTATTCCATTACACTCCTGACTTGTACCTTGTAGGTGGTGAACAGGCTTTGGGGAGTCAGAGGTTGAGTTACTCACCACAGGATTCCTAGCCTCTGACCTGCTCTTGTACCCACAGTATTTATATGGCTAGTCTAGTTCAGCTTCTGGTCAATGGTAACCCTCAGGATGTTGATGGCAGGGGTTCAGTGAAAGTCTCTAAATGTCAATGGGCAATGGTTCGATTCTCTATTATTGGACATGGACATTACCTGGCAGTTGTGTGGCGTGAAGGTTACTTGCCACTTGTCAGCCCAAACTTGGACATTGTCCAGGTCTTGTTGCATTTGCACATGGACTGCTTCAATGTTTGACCAGTCGCGACCGGTGCTGAACATTATGCAATCATCAGCAAACATCCCCTTGGGCGGGATTCTTCGGAAACTGGCAGGACGGGCAACTCCGGCACGAAGGAATGGCGTTAACCAATCCAGCGTCAGGCTGCGCTGAATGTGCGGAATCCTCTGCACCTTCAGGGGCTAGGCCGGCGCCGGAGTGGTTTGCGTCACGCCAGCCAGCGCGGAAGAAGCTTGGTGCCACGGCAACCGGCGCAGGTTGGCGCATGCGCGGGTGCGCCAGCATGTACTGGCGACATCCCAGTGCATGCGCAAGGGGGCTTCATCTCCGCACCAGCCATCGCGGACGTTACACCAGCAGGCGCGGAGTAATAGAGTGCCCCAACTGCAGAGGCCTGCCCGCGGATCGGTGGACTCCAATCGTGGGCCAGGCTACCATGGGGCATCCCCCGGGGCAAGGCCCCCTTCGCCCCCCCCCCCCTTGGACCTCGGAGGCCGCCCGCGAAGCCAGGTCCCGCAGGTAAATACCCGTCGTAACATATGCCGGCGGGACCCGCCAGAAACAGGCGGCCACTCAGCCCATCGTGGGCCGGAGAATCGCAGCCGCCGTCCGGCGCGAGGCGATTCCCCCTTCCGCCAAATCCCCGGCGCCGGAGAATTCGGCAGCCGGCGGGGGCAGGATTCACGCCCCCCCCCCCGCGATTCTCTGACCCGGCCCGGGGGGGGGGGGGGGGGGGGGTTGGGGGGGGGGGGCGGAGTGGATCCCCCCAACTTATGTTGGAAGGCAGATCCCGCCACCGAGCTCCACGCTGCAGGGAGGGCAGAGAATCGCGGCCAAATTCTTAAAAGGAGAAAAACAAAAGTTAGTATTATTCAACAATGTACAAGTTCACTCTGGACAGGATAGCGAAAGAACAGTACCGTACTAAAATGAAACACATTTGGAATATTTACTGTACATTCACAGTACATTTTGCACAAGGTCACGCACCCAGCGGATAGACAAAAGCAACAGGACAGAAATGGCTTCAGTCTTCCTTTCAAAAATATGTAGGAATATAGAAGCCAACTTTCTTCTGTGCACAACATGAATATTATTCCTTCACCACCTACTGCATTAGAACTAAAAATCAATAATCTAATACATTTTGTAAAAACAATTACAAAATCCAGGGGTGGGATTCTCTGTTGGTTGTCGCCGAAATCGGGAAACCCGATTGAGCGGAGCATAGGTTCTGACGCCAAAATCGGGCCGGCACCAATTTGACGCCAAATCACATTCTCCATCACCTCGACAGCGGCGTCAAAGCAGTCTGGAATGCATGTACAAGTAAACATGGTTTGCATATCATTAGTGGGCCCGACCCGGTATTTTCCAAAGCCTCCGCAATTCTCCGCCTCTGATGGGCTGAGTTCCCGACGACTCGGTTCACTTGCGCTTTTAAAAATCGGGAAATCGCCGTCGTGGCTGCTGAGGGGAGAGAGGGAGTACGGAACGTGTTGAACATCGCCATAGTTTGCTGACAGTTGTGCCGCTGGCCTTGATGATAATGTCAGGGCCGGCTGGAGTACAGGGGGTGGCCAGGGGGTGTGGGGTCAGGGTGGACGGGCACGGGACACCATTGCCGCAGCTGGAAAGGCAGCCATGCAGCTGCACTTGCCCCTCACAACCCAGTGTGAACTTAGGGCCACAGGTCATTGTGGTGATATGCATCACTGTAAATACACAAGGGGTTAATGTAAATACACGTTGACTAGATCGACACTGGAGGGAGCACCAGAGACATGACACACAGATTCAACCAATAGGTCAGTAAGATAGGACACGACCAACGGGCATTCACAATACACACAGAGGTGACCCTACCACAGGTGGGGCATTACACCAACCCATATAAAAGGACACAGCACACGTGATCTACCTCTTTCCAGTGGAGACACTCAGTGTGTACACAGGGTTGATTTGAAACACATCACACCCACCATGTGGACTGTAGCAGACTGGTTCGTCAGTCTGAGTACCTATAGCAGGATTAACAGTAGTGGCGAACCCGAGTAGGAGAATTGTTAACAGTTCAATAAATGTGTTAAAGCTATCTCCAAGTCTGAACCTTCCTTTGTCAGAGTGCACATAAAGGAAGCAGCTTATGCTACTTCAAGAGCATAACAAAGCAATCATATGGGTTTCCTTCTGGCTCATCAATTGTATTGGTGCGCTCCAGCATAACCAGTGCCATCTTTGTGGCTGGTACAACTGTGCGTGGGGATTATAATGTGTATATGTGGCTGCAGCTTGTCAGCCTCCCAAGTGTCAATTACAGACCTGTCAAATCTGCACTATTTTTCATTGGAATCGATTGTGTTCCACATGGAACCGATGCTAGCCCTTCTATAGTCGCTGTATCGGTCCAGGTTCGGCACCAGTTTTGCTGTCGGGAAAGTCCACGTACCCTGCCCCAGCGTCAACACTTCTCTAAGGAATGGTGAATCCAGCCCCAGATCTCTTGGAATTAAAAGCTGGTCTCAATAATAGTGCCCAGGTACTATTGTCATAAATGCAATTTCACTAATATCCTTCAGGGAGGAAAATCTGGAGTCCTTACCTGGTCTGGCCAGACCCACAGAAATGTGAATAACTCTTTAATGTTCTCTCTGTTCTCTGAAACACATCTCTGTTCTCTGAAATGGCCTAGCAAGCTACTCAGTTCTATCAAATTGTTACAAATTCAAAGGGAATGAAACCAGACAGACTGCACAGCATCGGCCTATGCACCAGAAATGACTGTGGCACACCCAGCCCTGTCAACCCTGTAGAGTCCTCCTTAACGACATCTGGGGCTTGTGACAAAATTGGGAGAGCTGTCCCATAGACTAGTCAAACAATAGTTTGACATAGTCATACTTTTTGGGCGGGATTCTCAGGTGCCGGGGATTTGGCAGGCGACGGGAATCGCGCCAGTCGGCGGCTGCTGACAGCGCCCCCCCCCCCCCCCCCCCCCCCCCCCCCCCGGCGATTCTCCGGCCCGCGATGGGCCGAGTGGCTGCCCATTTTCAGCCGGTCTCGCCGGCGTAAATTAGAGCTGGTACTTACCGGTGGGACTGGCAGCGCGGGCGGCCTTCGGGATCCTTGGTGAGTTGCGGGGGGATCTGGCCCCGGGAGGTGCCCCCACGGTGGCCTGGCCCGCGATCGGGGCCCACCGATCCGCAGGTACGCCTGTGCCTTGGGGGCACTCTATTCTTCTGCGTTGGCTGCTGTGGTCCTCTGCCATGGCCACCGCGAAGATGAAACCCCCCCCCCCCTGCACATGCGGCAAGTTGCGCCGGCCGGCGGAGGCCCTTCGGTGCCGGTGGTGTGGCGTCAATCCCCTTCCCCGCCAGCCGGTGTGGCGCAAACCATCCCGCCGCCGGCCTAGCCCCTGAAGGTGCGGAGGATTGCCCGACCCACCGATTCCCGCAGAATCCCACCCACAGAGTCATACCTGACAGACAATGTCCCAGACATCAACATCTACCCGGCAATGTGGAAAATTGCCCAGATTTGTCTGTACATGAAAGGCAGGTAACAATCTCCCCCCCCCCCCCCCCCCCCCCCCCCCCCCTCCCCCAGCTGTGAATTAGTACTCCTCCATGTTGAACACGACTTGCAGGAAGCACTGAGGGTGATAAGGACAAAGAAAGTACTCTGGGTGAGGGACTTTGATGTCCATCATGACGAATGGCTCAGTGGTACCTCCACAGACCGAGCTGGCTGAATCTTAAAGGACCTGGCTGCTAGGTTGGGATTGTAGTAGGTGGTGACTGAACCAACAAAGGGGAACATAGAACATAGAACATTACAGCACAGAACAGGCCCTTCGGCCCTCGATGTTGTGCCGAGCAATGATCACCCCACTCAAACCCACGTATCCACCCTATACCCGTAACCCAACAACCCCCCCCCTTAACCTTACTTTTTAGGACACTACGGGCAATTTAGCATGGCCAATCCACCTAACCCGCACATCTTTGGACTGTGGGAGGAAACCGGAGCACCCGGAAGAAACCCACGCACACACGGGGAGGACGCGCAGACTCCGCACAGACAGTGACCCAGCCGGGAATCGAACCTGGGACCCTGGAGCTGTGAAGCATTTATGCTAACCACCATGCTACCGTGCTGCCGTGTAGGGAAAGACCTACTTAACCTCATCCTCACTAACCTGCCTGCAGAAACTGTAACTATGACAGTACTGGTGGGAGTGACAACCGCACAGTTCATATGAAAACAAAGTCCTGTCTTCACATTGTGTTGTGTGGCACTATCCTCCATTGTGTTGTGTGGCACTACCACTATGCTCAATGGGATAAATTTCACACAGATCTAGCAACTCGAGACTGGCCATCCAGGAGGCTCTGTGGGCCACCAACAGCAGCAGAATTGTGTGCAATGACAATTTGTAACTTAATAGCCCAGCATCATTATCATCAAGCCAAGGATTCAACCGTGGTTCAATGAGTAGTGCAGGAAAGCATGTCAGGAGCAGCACCAAGCATACATACCAGCATAATGGGTGCCAGTCTTTAGCCAATATAATTCATTCCACATGATATCAAGAAATGGCTAAATGCACTGAATACTGAAAAGGCTGTGGGACCTGACAATATGCAAGGAATGGCACTGAAGGCTTGTATTCCAGAACAAACCACACCCCGAGCCAAGCCGTTCCAGTACAGCTACAACACTAGCATCTATCTGGCAATGTGGAAAAGTGACCTGGTGTGCATTGTGCACAAAAAGCAGGCCAAATCCTACCCTGCCAAATACTGTCCCATTAGTCTACTCCCTATCATGAGTAAATTGACAGAAGGAGTCATCACAGTGCTGTCAAGCTGCACTTATTTAGCACTGACACTCAGTTTGGGTTCTGCCAAGACCACTCAGCTCCTGACCTCATTACAGAAATAAGTCTTACAACACCAGGTTAAAGTCCAGCAGGTTTGTTTCAAATCACAAGCTTTCAGCGCACTGCTCCTTCCTCAGGTGTTCCGAAAGCTAGTGATTTGAAACACACCTGTTGGAATTTAACCTAGTGTTGTAAGACTTCTTACTGTGCTCAACCCAGTCCAACGGCGGTATCTCCACATCATGATCTCATTACAACCTTGGTTCAAACATGGACAAAAAAAACTGAACTTAAGGTTCGGTGAGAGTGACTACCCTTGACCGAGTCTGGTATCAAACAACCCTTGAAAAACTTGAGTCAATGGGAATCAGGTAGAAAACTCTCCACTGCTTGGAATCATACCTGGCAGAAAGGAAGATGGCTGTGGTGGTTGGAGGTTTTATCATCTCAGCTCCAGGCCATCACTGCAGGATTTCCTTAGGGTAGTGTCCCAAACCCAATCATCTTCAGCTGCTTCATCAATGACCTTCCCTCCGTCATAAGGTCAGAAATGGGGATGTTCCCTGATGATTGCACAGTGTTCAACACTATGTGTGACTCCTCATATACTGAAACAGTCCATATCCAAATGCAGCAAGACTAGATAGGATTTAGGCTTGGGCTGACGAATGGAAATTATCATTCACACCACACAAGTGCAAGATAATGACCCAGCAAGAGAGAATCAAACTATCACAATTATATTCAGTGGTATTACCATTGCTGAATCCTTCACTGTCAACATCCTGGGGTTACCATTGAGCAGAGACTTGACTGGACTAGTCATATAGGCACGGTGACTACCAGAACAATTGAGAAGCTGGGAATTCTACAGTGAGCAACTCACCGCCCAACTCCCAAAAGCCTGCATTGCATCGACAAGTTACAACACAAGTCAGGATGGAATACTCTCTACTTGCCTAGATGAGTGCAGCTCCAACCACACTTAAGAAGCTCAACATCATCCAGGACAATGCAGCCATTTGTCTGGCACCCATTCACCGCCTTCAACATTTCTCCTGCCAACACACAGTGGCAGCAGTGTGTACCATCTACAAAATACACTGCAGCAACTCACCAAGGCACGTTCAACAGCACCTTCCAAACCTGTGACCTCTACCGCCACAAAAGACAAGGAATGGGAACATCAAGACCTGCAAGTTCCCCTCCAAGTCGCACACAATCCTGACTTAGAACTACATTGCCTTTCCTTCACTGGCACTGAATCAAAATCCTGGAACTGCCTCCTTAACAGCACTGTGGGAGCACGTACATTGCATGGACTGCAGCAGTTCAAGATGGCAGCTCACCACCACTTTCTCAAGGGCAATTAGGTACGGGCAATAAATGCTGGCCTAGCCAGTGATGTCCATATACTGGGAAAAATAAAGGGCGCGATTCTCCGCCCCCCACGACGGGTCAGAGAATAGCGGGAGGGCCTTCCCGACATTTTTCCCGCCCTCCCGCTATTCTCCCCCCCCCCCCCCCCCCGCCCAACTCCCGACACGAATCGCTGCCGCCGTTTTTTTACGGCCGGCAGCGATTCTCAGCTGATAGATGGGCCGAAGTCCCAGCCCTTTACGCTGTTTTTACGAACGGCAAACAGACCTGGTCTGGCCGTTCGTAAAAACGGCCGTAAAAACTTGCATTTTATAACCATGGCACCGATTGGCACGGCAGTACCACGGCACCGATCGCGGGCAGCGGGCCCAATGCCCGCGCACTATTTCTCCTTCCGCCGCCCCGCAGTATCCATTCGCGGGGCGGCTGAGGGGCATCCCGGCCCGCGCATGCACGGGTTTTGCGCAAATACGCGATGCGTCATCCGCGCATGCGCGGGTTGGAGTCTTCCAATCCGCGCATGCGCGGCTGACGTCATATGACGCGTCAGCCGGCGCTAACTCGGGCAAGCGGGCTTAACGAAATTCGTTAAGCCCGTGATGCCGGAGCTTACGGCGTCGGGCTGCTAGCCCCGACCGGGGACCAGAATCGGTTCCCGGTCGGGAAGGGGGGCGCTGGCGTCAAACCCGCCCGGGTTTGACGCCAGCCTTACGATTTCTCCCGTTTTGGGAGAATCGCGCCCAAAACATTTTGCAAAGAAAATTAATTAACTATGCACATGTTATTATTTGCATAATGGCATTATTTTCTTTTCCAGTTATTCCTGGGGATACTTCAATGGAGTAATCAAATTCACACATACATATAAAAAATTTATAGCCACATTAAAATCCAATCAGGGGCTCAGGAATATAATCAACAGCCAAGCCACAGTCAAAAAAAGAGTGCTTAATTTCCAGACTGACGGCCTACGACAGCACACTATGCTAATTAGCAATGTTACATTACAAAAACCTATAGGCTATCAGTGGTCAAGAACCACTATACATAACCATGGCTATTATCAATTCACCATATGTGGTTCTACAGCTCATGTGGGAAAGATACCTTTCCAAGGCTGTGAAGGTCGCTTGATTATCACTGCTTTGATGAAGGAAAAACAATTGGTATTGACCAGGGCAAGTTATCCCAAGGAAATACTGAGGTGTCAGATGGTATTAAACCTAGTGTAATGTTTGCTTATGCTTTTTTGAAAACCTGAAATCCCATTGAGGTGTATTTTAAATTTCAGTGGGTAAAACATGCCCCCTCTAGATTGCAGCAACACTGCCTGAAATGATTCAAATTTCTTCCTTGTCTTCAGTAATGTTATCAAATTTTGTCATAGATGGAAAACTATGTGAGATTCTGATCCTCTCGACAAGAAAAATGGGGATATTTTGGGGAACAACACAAATTCAAATCAAGACATTGAACCACCTGAGTTCCTTTCCAGACTATGCAGTGCTAATGTAAATCAATATATTTTTGTATGTTATATTCTTGAATGATTCCGCTTTGAATTAAATCACCATTATTGTACACTTAATAAAAACGATTTCAAATGGCAGAAAAAAAGCCTTTTTCATAAAACAATGCAAACAAGTGATTATCCATTCAACAAATGTGCTGTTAAAGGAAATAGAACCGAATGCTTTGATGTTAAAACCGCAACTCTCTAAAATGATTTCCAATTGCTTACTCATTGTTTCTTTCACCAACTACATTGTGTGTATTGAACACTTCTCAGCATGGCTTCATGGCTCAAGCACTAGGGAGTTCTCGGATAAATATCCTTTCCATTTTATTTTTGTAAATGTAATTCTGTCCATGTTTTTTTTAAAAATGTTATTCCTTGGTTACTTGGAATTTACTGCACTGAGGAGAAACGAGCTTTTATACGAAAAAAAATTGGGGAAAAAATGAATTTAATGTAATACCTAAACAGATTTATGTTGGCCTGAGGCACTTTATTGAATCCCTCATATTGATGTCCACTGAGTAAGGAGGTAAGAAGGTAGATTTATTTTTCACTTTGTGTACACTCACCATTGTGAAGACTGTGGACTAATATCAATGTAAATGGACCCGTGACACTTTTCCAATGAAGGAAGATTCTTGGCCAGTGCCTGAATATAAAAATACCTGTAAGTTATCATTCAGCTGTAAGAAATTCTTTTTGTAATATCTTCTGCCTCTGAAGTCTATGTCACACAACGGACATTGTAGTTGGTGACACTGACTGAAATCTTACAGGGCTCAGTAAAGTTTTCTTTATTTAAATCTAAGCAATAAATTTCCTCACAGCTTGCAAAAGAAAAATCATTATTGAATGTGAACATTAAAATCCCTTGTGGGTTTCCAAAGATATTATTGTTTCAGCGGTATAGCCATGTTGTGTCACCGAATTGAATCAAGTGAGTATGGTTGTTACTGTAGTTCATGGCCTATAATTAGATGTGGTTCAAAAGTATAATTGTTACTCAGTGAGAACCAAATAGCGTCACTCAAGTAGCGCAAGGGTACGGCACTGTGAGTTAGATAGAGTACGCCTTCATGCACTGCAGGAGGATGTGATAGCCTAAGGAAAACGTCAGATTGAATACATTTCTGAAATGCAAGTTCTAATGGAAATGTGCTTCAAATAATAATACATCATGTCCATCATGGCAGAATGAATCGAGTTATTAACCATATTGGTCTGGATATATGTTTGGATAATGAAAGAAAAGTTATAAAATATCAAGCAATAAAATCATGCATAAATCTGTGTGAAACTTTGTGCTTTTCTCAGCTTTGTGTATTGTATCATTTTAATCTGGCTCACGACAATGAGTAAAATAATTTTTGCATTCATAATTTTGATTGTATTCCACAAGAAGACGATAGCGGTTAAATACTCTGATGATTACAGGAGGGGGGGTTAATGATATGAAATTCCCATTGCGGCTGATTTTATAATAAGGTCTGTGTCTTTTAAAAGTGGTGAAGTGGAATTGTACAGAAGCCGCATTGATTCCAAAATTAGTTAGGGTAACAACAATTTGCATTATATTGCAACTTTAACTCAGTAAAACAACCCAAGGTGCTTCACAAGAACATTAATGGGTGCTATTTTCCAGCCCTTCCTGGCTGCGGGATGGGCGAGCCATGTAAATTGCTTCGACGGGTCCGGAGGATCCAATCTGTTGTAACCTGCCCAGACCCCATTGGGTAGAGACAATTAGTTACCCCTTGGATCTTGGGGACAATGAGCTCCCTCGATAAGGTGGTGGGGCAATTGTTAACCTTTTAGCTGTATTTATAGAGCTGGCCAGTATGGTACTGGCTTGAGAGAGAGAGAGAGAGAGCCAGTAGTGAACTACTGGTACTGTGTAAATATTGTTGTAAATAAAAGTTACTTTCTGTTTGACTCAACCAACTGGTCCTGGGCAGCTGAAGGCACATCTGCCAATAGTGGAACAATTTAAATCAGAGATGCTGAGAAGCTAGAATTAGAGGAGTGCAGGGAGCTTAGAAGGTTGTCGGACTGGAGGAGAGTACAGTGATAGGTTAAGGCCAAGCTATGGAGGGATTTGAAAATAAGGATAGAATTTTAAACCTGAGCCATGTCAGACTAGGAGGTAATGTGGCTCAGCAAACATAGGGGTGATAGAGTTACAGGACTTGGCGCAGTTAGGAAATGGTCCACAGAGTTTGCATAGGTTCAAGTCAATGAAGGGTGCTGGATACAAGGCTTTTCAGAAGTGTGTTGGAATAGTCAAATCTAGAATAGTCAAAAGATAGTTGAGGGTTCAACCTTGGTGGTGATGGAGAGTGATGATGGCTTGGAAAGAACGTTGCCACGAGAACAAGAGTGATTCTCCCTCAGAATCTGCAGTAATAAATTAAGCCAAAGGACCAACTGATTCTTTTAATTTCCAAATTATGTTTGTGGCCCAGGCGTCAAAGGTTTACCAATGTTGAATTTGTTTTTGAATTTGAGGGCAGTTTAACTAAACTAAATAAAGGAAAATTGCCCATTTTGGTTAGCCTGTATGATCTCAATGGCTAAATACTTTGTTCCATCTGGTACTGTTGTCATTCGGTGAGGGGCAGTTAAGAGTCAACTGCATCTCTGTGCGGATCTGGAGTCACATATAGGCCAGACCGGGTGAGATTTCCTTCTCTAAAGGACATTAGTGAACCGGGTGGGTTTTCATGACAATCGGCAATGGTTTCATGGTCATCATTAGACTTTTAATTCCAGATTTTTATTGAATCCAAATTCCACCATCTGCCCCGGTTGGATTCGAAGTCGGTCCCCCAGAGTATTGCGCTGGGTCTCTGGATTACTAGCCCAGTGACAATACCACCACGCCACCTGATCCCCTAAAGTACCGAGATTAAGACAGCAGTCTGTCTAGGGAAGGTAGGTCACATATTCCAAGAAGCACAGAGCCACACCAAGAGTCCACAGGACATGGTGGCAGTACAAAGTGTGGTAGCAGCGATGGTGACACCAATCTGACCAGAGATAACCAGAGTATGGGAGTGAAGATTGGGTTGCAGCTCACACTTAAAGTTCTGTGGAAGGATGAGATAAACTGGAAAGAGGTAACAATGACTGTACTCAGTGAACAATCATTTCCCCATCCCGTCTATTTGAATGTCCCGAGGTCCCGCAGAGAGGCCAAAAATGGGAACTGTGGAACAAGACTTTCCTCCAATATCAAGCAGCACCAAGCCTTCATGCAAAGGAGAAGAAGCACCGAATCAGGTCATTTTTTAATGCTGTGGTAGGAGATGAAGTTCTCCTGACACAGTGTGTGGAAGAATCCACCGTGGACTTTGCCACGGTTCAAGGTCTTTGACACATATTTTAGCTCGAAGCAAAACATAGTGATTGGAGTGAGTACATTTTAACCAAAGGTCCCAAAAACCAGGAGAATCAATGGGATTATTTCTCATTTAGCTAGAGCACTTGTAGATACGGGGCACTGAATGATGAGCTCATCCATGTGCGCACCATGATGAAAAAGCTCTCTGAATTTGTCCAGACCAAATCTGATCTAACTTTAGATCAAATCGTTCTTTGTGACCAGACAGGCCGAACTCAGAGAAATAACACTGGGCGCGATCCACTGGCCACACTACGCCGGAAAAGCAGCTCACCACAGCACAGCGTGGCCAGAGAAAGCCGGGAGACTCCGCTCCCGGGATATATCTGGCTGGGAATGCCTCGTGAGATCCAACGTGATCTCGTGAGATGTTGCAAAGTAAATCCTGCCCATTGTGGGCCGGGTTACTTTTTGGCAAATCTGCATATTAGAGTGAGTGAGACTGTCTCGCTCTAACGTGCAGATTCCCGGGGTACCTGAGGCTTTGAGATTCATCCCTTTTGCCTCAGAGACCTCGGCTGAGCGTCGTTCAGCACTGGTCCCCACAACCAGATGGAATGTCACTGGTGGGGATCCCCCAGGTGATTGGAGGCCCCCAGCTGCATGTCCTTTGGGCATGGTGGTTCCCTGGCACTGCTGGTGTCACCTGGCCACCTTGGCACTGCCAGGATGCCAGGGTGGCATTGTCAGGGTGTCCACATGGCATTGCCAGCTGTCATGGGCACTGCCAGAGTGCCAGGTTGCCATTGCCAAGATGCCAAGCTGGTACTTTTCCACAAGCGCGATCGGGCCGGGGGTGCCCTGTGTGGGTGTTGAGGTGTGCGGGGGGGGGGGGGGGGGGGGGGGGGGGTTGCAGAGAACCTCTCATAGCACCTTCAGGTTGGAGGGGATGTCGGGGATCGCTTCGAGGGACTTCAGAGATCGGGATGCCATTTAGAAATCTTATCTGAATCTCATACAGTGTGTTCTGGTGAGTGGAGCTCCCCGCTGTACAAATGATACTATGTTTGGCCTCGGCCGTGCGTTCCCCATTGAGGCCCTTATACAATGCAACTCGCGTTGAATAGCCATGTGTTCTCGGCACTGCGAGTGCCAGGAAACACGCAGCTAAAGTACTCGCGGTGGGGCTTTGTTCCCACTTGGGTGAATCGCGGCCACTGTATCTCTTGCCAAAATAAGATGGCTGTTTGCACTTGTGCACTGGTCTGCTCATGCATGGAAATCTGGTGATGTCACTCTTCTATGCCCAGATCAGTAAGCATGGAAGCACAGTGGTTAGCATTGTTGCTTCACAGTGTCAAGGTCCCAGGTTCGATTCCCGCTTGAGTCACTATGTGTGCGGAGTCTGCACGTTCTCCCTGTGTCTGCGTGGGTTTCCTCCTGGTGATCCGGTCCCGCCCACAAGTCCCAAAAGACGTGCTAGTTAGGTGAATTGGACATTCTGAATTCTCCCTCAGTGTACCGAACAGACGCCGGAATGTGGCGACTAGGGGATTTTCACAGTAACTTCATTGCAGTGTTAATGTTAGCCTACTTGTGACAATTTTTTTTAAAAATAAAAATTTAGAGTACCCAATTCATTTTTTCCAATTAAGGCGCAGTTTAGCGTGTCCAATCCACCTACCCTGCACATCTTTGGGTTGTGGGGGTGAGATCCACGCAGACATGGGTAGAACATGCAAACTCCACATGGACATTGGCCCGGGGCCGTGTATCGAACCTGGGACCTCAACTGCGTGAGTCAGCAGTGCTAACCACTGTGCCGCCGTGCAGCCCGAGATCCTTGGGTTTGCTGGTGATCTGAATCGTTTGAATTTGAAAGTCTGAATACTGCTAATCAAGGAAGAAATTTTAATTTGCCACTCAATGCGAGTCTCAACTGCCCAGCTGTGATTATTTGAATTATTTTGCCCTGGCTGCTGTGTACACCATCCCTCTCAGTTACATAACTGAATAAAATAGTCGAACTGTGCATGCACGGAGTTGGCAACAAACACAGTTGAGAAATAAACCGGACTCTAATGCAGTGTCTGGCCTGGCAACCTACAGTCGCACCTCTCCATGTCCTACCTCCTCTCTCTCCCTCATCGATCCCAATGCCGGTTTCACGATTTTTAAAAGCAAAAGGGAACCTCGCTGTCAGGAATTCGGCCTATCGGAGGCGGAGAATCGCGGAGGCCCTGAGAATACCGGGTTGGGCCCACTAATGATATGCAAACGGTGTTTACTGTACGTGCGTTCTGGAACACATTGACTCCGCTGTCGAGGCAATGGGGATAAGCGATTTGGCGTGAAATCGGCACCTGCTGCGATTTTAGCGTCAAAACCGATTTTCCGCTCAATCGTGTTTCAGATTCCAACGTCAGCCGACGGAGAATCCTGCCCTAAGACTTTTGTTTAAAAATTCCATAAGAAATTTGCAGTGTTTTTCTCACCGGACCTGTCACTTGGCCATTTTTTGGTAAGATCGCGCCCATAGTCTCTCTTGGCGGGAAGTAAATCTTGAGCAAGGGAAGGAATTGCCAATGAGCCATATCTTGCATGACCAATAATGGATTCCTGGAATCAGAGTGGGCCTTACTGTTTGCACCTACGATTAAGGGGAGGGGTGAATTATGTACAGTTATTTCAATATTCATGAGAAGGACAGATACTCAGCTGAACATCTGAGTTTTTCTTCCTGAAACACAAGAGGGAGCTAATAGTTTTCTGAAGAAACAAATGAGCCTAATCTCCAGAAAGCCCCAAGCCTTGAATATCAGCTGAACAATATTTGAGAAGACTTTCCACTCATAGGATTGGAGCATGAAATGCTTGTATGAATCTACTGTTACTTTATAACTATCTGAAAATGTTTTATGGAAGTAATTGTATGTTGCTCCACATCAACAAATGAGATAGATTTTGTTGAGTCAGGTGGTGCAGGAAAAAAATCTCTCCATGTTGGTTCAGCTCGACTTCAAGGGCGCTTTCAGTCCAAATGTATACGCCATTCCTCAAACATGTGCTTCATGCCGACTCTTCGACCTTAATTTTGACATGGTTTTATGCTGCTTTCACTCAGATGAAGTATACTTGGCCTCTGTCCAGTTTATTGGGGATGACATCCCGATGCTATTAGGAAATGGTCTGCAGTAATTGAAAGCTGAAGAATGGGCTGCTGAGGAGAATCCCGTGGAGAATTTTGCTTTCCTGAGTACACCAGAATGAGACATGGGCTGGTACGAAGAACATTCTCATTGAACAGGGGAGGAATACCTTTTTAAAGTCACTGCTGATGATGGAGGTCACTGTTGATGGAGGGTTCTGATGATTAGGTGAGAGACATTACAGTGGTAACTTCTATTAGTAAAACGGAGGTTGGAGTCGTGAATTCTTTCTGGGGGAGAATAATAGTGATTTCTGAATTATTCCACCAGAAGAAACATTTGATGGAGAAATGCTACTCTTATAAAAAAAAATCCTGAGGGGGCTTGGTTATCCACTTCGGTAGCAACAATAGGACAGCAGATTATTATTTGAATGAGTATAAATTGAGAGAGGGGAATATTCAGCGAGACCTTGGTGCCCTTGAGCATCAGTCACTGGAAGTAAGCGCACAGGTACAGCAGGCAGTGAAGAAGGCCAAATGGTATGTTGGCCTTCATAGTGAGAGGGTTCGAGGATAGGAATAGGGAGATTTTACTACAATTGTATAGAGTATTGGTGAGGCCTCACCTGGAATATTGTGTACAGTGTTGGTGTCCTTATCTGAGGAAGGATGGCCGGATTTCTCTGACGGGACCGGCGGGACGGAGTAGCGGGAGCCACTCCGGCTTGGGCTTAGCCCCTAAAGGTGCGGAGAATTCCTTTGGGGAGACCCGACGCCGGAGTGGTTCACGCCACTCCGTCCCACCGAGACCCCCCGCCCCGCCGGGCAGGGGAGAATCCCGTCCGATGTTCTTGCTATGGAGGGAGTGCAGCGAAGGTTTACCAGACTGATTCCTGGGATGGCGGAACTGACGTATGAGGAGAGACTAAATTTCTTAGGATTATATTCATTGGAGATAGAAAAGTGAGAGGGGATCTCTTATAAAATTTTAACAAGAATTCTAAGAGGGAGCCCAAAACTAAAGGTCATAGTTTGAGGATAAGAGGGGAATCTTTTAGGACTGAGGTGAAGAGAAATTTCTCCACCCAGAGAGTGGTTAATCTGTGGAATTCACTGCTGCAAAAAGTAGTTGAAAATATTGTGTGGTTTTAAGAAGAAATTACATATAAGCTCTTGGGGCTTAAAGGGATCAAGGAGTATGGGAGAAAGGCGGAATCAGGGTATTGAATTTGGTGATCAGCCATGATCATAATGAATGGCGGAACAGGCTCAAAGTGCCGAATGGCCTCCTCCTGCTTCTACCTTCTATGTATGTTTCTATGTACGATTGAATTAGCGCGCTCCTTGGTTAATCAATTCTCCCAATCCCTGCATTATATGAAGGATCTGTTGGGTGGCTTGTGCAGTGCCGAGTCTTGATTAGCTTCTGACAGTCCAGTATCCCAATCAGATCATATATTTAGAGGTGTCAGATCCTGGAATGCAGCACTACTATTTATAGCTCATGGGACCCTGGTTGGTGTCCATTCCATTTACCTCACTTCTGTCTCCATCCTTCTCCTTCCTCCCACAACTACATGAGGTTCCCCTTGTCCTCACTTCCACCTCATTAGCCTGCACATTCAACATATCATTGAATCCTGGAATCATGAAAATTGATAGCCTACGTAGGAATATAGGACTTAGCAGGAGGAGGTCAGACAGCCCTTCGGGGTTCACCATTCAATAAGACCATGTTTAATCAGGTTGTGGTCTCTCAACTCCATTTTCCTGCCTCCTCCCCATAATCCTTGACTCCGTTGTCTACGAAATAGCTATCTGACTCAACACTGAATAAATTCAATGACCCAGCCTCCACTGCTTTCTGGAGAAGAGAATTCCACAGACGATGGGCCCTCTGAGAGAAAAGGGACTGGATTCTCCGTTTCCCGATGCCGATATCCCAATTGGTGATCAGGCGGAGAATCCACTCTGGTTAAAAATCGGACCCTGCTCCCATGCCCACATGTCTGTCCTTGGCCTGCTGCAATGTTCCAGTGAAGCTCAACACAAACTGGAGGAACAGCATCTCATCTTCCGGTTAGGCATGCTACAGCCTTCCGGTCTCAACATTGAATTCAATAACTTCATCCCAACCCCTTTGTTTTCATCCCATTTCATTTCAACTGTCTTTTACCATTTCTTTCTCTCTTGTCTTTCTTTATATATATTTTACCCACCCCCCCCCCATCTTATCCACCTTTCCTTACACTTTCTCCCCTTTGCTCCTCCTACCCCTCCCCCACATCTACATCTGTCACAATTTACCCTCTGATGTTAGTTTCTCTGCTGTTTGGCCTTTCACACCTTTTGTTCTCCTGGGGACTTCCATTAGCACTCTTTCCCCATAGTTTCTGTGGCTATTAGCACCTTGTTTCCCTGGGTTTCTGAAGCTATGACTCATCTTTTATTCTCACTCCACAGTCTAAAGATTCCCACTTTCTCTGACTGTTAGCTTGACAAAGGGTTATCTGAGCTTGAAACATTCGCTCATTTCTCTCCCTTACAGATGCTGCCAGACCTGCTGATATTTCCAGCATTTTCTCTTGGTTGGAGAATCCACTCTGACACCCAAATCGGGAAGTAGTGCGGGTTGACGCCGGTCAGCCATGCTCCACCCCTCGTACAGTGGCGTAATTGCTTTGCGTGCCGCATCCTGTTGCAACTGGTGGGGGGTGGCCAGGGGTGGCCTGTGGGGTCGTGAATGGTGGATCAGGTCCGTGCATGGCCAGGTCGTTATATAGTGCGACCGCTGCAGGTTGTCACTGTGCATATGTGTGGCCACAGGCCCGGCCATTCTCCGGTTGTTTTCGTCATGGGATCCGGGTACTTCACCCTGTACCGCTGGTAGTCCCTCACCTGTCCCAGAATCGGTGAGGGTTTGGCACCAACTGTGGCACGGCACACAGGCTGTGGCTGCCATGCCGGCTTCCCGACTGCTCAGACCACACGTCAACCCCACGGTCGGGAACTCGGCCCATCGGGGGCGGAGCATTGGGGGACGGCCTTCCGATGATGCGCTAAGGCTGTTCCAATGGCGCCGCCCCTGATTTTGGGGTCAGAAAAATTCTCCGCCCGATTGCAGATTGCGATATCGCCATCGGGCAACGGAGAATCACACCCCAAATTTATAAACTATGTCCCCCAGTTCTAGGGCTGCATACTCTAATTCTGTCGCTATGTTGGCGCCGCCCCACATCGACCCTCTGCCCGGTGGGGGGGCTAGCAGCCATGCCGCTAAAGCCCCCGGCTTTACCGGTGGATATGGCTGCAGAATGGCAGGGTCCGTAGCCGCGCATGCACACAGCGGTGGCCTGAAGCGACTGCGCCATATAGCATGGCGCTGACCGCGTGTGGACTCGGTCTGCCAAAACCGGACCCTCTGTAACCTACCTTGTCACCTCCAGACCATCCCTCACCTGTCCCCCCAGCCCCCACAGAAGCCTCCCTTGCCAGCGGAACTGTTCCCCTCACGACTGTTGGGGCGCTGGACACATTACGCAGCCGCAACGTGAGGACCCCGAAAGTTGTGAGGACACGTGTCCCACGCCGCCGGGTACTCGGCCTAATCGGGGGTGGAGCATCTGGGGAGGGGGGTCACGTGACATCCTGAGTCTGTCCCAACGGGGTGTAGCAAATTCCTCGGGTACACCATTTTTGAAGGGGCAGAGTATCGGACAAGCGGCGCTGCCCCCGATACCAGCGTAAAAATGGATTCTCCGCCAGAATGCGATTTCGCTGTTGGCGATCGGAGATTCCAGCCACCATTCTCCCCCACGGGTGGAAAAATCCTTTCTGCATCCACCCTATCAATTCCCCTCAGGATCTTATGGGTTGGGTTCTCTGTTTAGGAGACGAATGACGGAATTCTCCATTCCTGAAACTGTTGACCATGGGGCAGCATTCGCGGAGTTCTACAACAGCAAAACTGGTGCAACACCTGGATCAATTCAGCGACTTTTGAGGGGCTAGCATCACATGGAGCACAATCGATTCCAATGAGAAATGGTGCAGGATTCCCAGGCTCGCGATTGACACTCAGCAGGCCGGCAAGCTGCAGCCACATATACACAGTGCACTCCCCGCACACACCATCCCAGCCAACAAGAGTACCACCCCGTTTTACGGACGGCGAGATTGAGATCCTGCTAGACGCCGTGAAGGAGAGGCAGGCGACCCTGTATCCTGGCCCGGTAAGGAGGCTGCCAGCCACCGCCGTTCGCCATGCCTCTGGCGTATGGTAGCAGAGCCTGTAAGCTCCGTGAGCAATACCAGTTAGACAGGTCAGCAATGCCATAAGAAACTGCACAACCTCCTCAGGGTGGCCAGGGTGAGTTGGCGAGCACTGTGTCCCTGGGCACCAAAGGCCCATCCCACATATCCATAACCCTACCCTCCCCCACCCTGCACCACGCGCTGGCACCCATACTGGCTACAATGGCCGGGTGCCCTGACCAATGAAGCCACCAATGACCCACCCCCTGGGTTGCAAGTGTCGGACCATCTAACAGTTTTGTTGTATGTGTTCCTTCCCCACCCCGACCCTCCCCCCAGGAGAGGCCACACACAACCGCTAGGAGCGGGAGAAGACCGGAGGGGGACTACCAGACCGGTGGCCTCTCACCGTGGCCAAGCAGACGCCACCTGAACGGGCCGGCAGCTCAGAGGAAAGGGAGGCCGCCGGGGTGGAGTGCAGACACGGGCGAGGAGACCCTGCTGAGGTATTGTTTCTCCATGAGGGGCTGTTTTAGCTCACTCAGCTAAATCGCTGGCTTTTAAAAGCAGACCAAGCAGGCCCAGCAGCACGGTTCGATTCCCGTACCAGCCTCCCCGGACAGGCGCCGGAATGTGGCGACTAGGGGCTTTTCACAGTAACTTCATTGAAGCCTACTCGTGACAATAAGCGATTTTCATTTTCATTTCATTTCATGACACGCGAGTCAAGACCCTCTCCTCCAGTGAGCAAGATGGCGCCAGAGCGTGGCGACTCTCTGCGAGCCCAAACAGGTCCTCTTTTTACATCTCTTATAATCGTACTAATCTTTTAAAATTTAATTCTAACACTAACATTATTACTAACTTTTCTCTTTTATCTTCCCTTGCAGGTTTAAAGATCCTCCGAGGCCCGTGGAGACCTTTCGACCCGACTCGACCTGACCTGGCTGCACTCCTGATGACTCGACCCGACCTGGAAGCTGATGAGGCCCAAGTCGGAAGTGTGGCCCCGACTCGGACCTCGGAGCGCTCGACCCAGCCCAGGTACAGGACCCGGACAGCCCGACCCAATCGCTGGAGCACCCCCCCCAGTCCCCGAACATGGGACCCGGCCTGACCAGACCCGGAGATTACTGCCCAAATACTCAACTTACCTGTGGATGGAGGATAGGTGAATCCACGTGGGGGCCTGTCCAGGACTACTCCAAGGCCTGACCTCAGGTGTGCCCAAGGAGGGAACAGTACAAGGGACCCAGCCCAACCTGCCTCAGGAAGCCCCTGCCCGCGACCCAGGACCACCGAAACGTGAGGACCTGAGCGCGCCACAAGGTATTCCCGTACTCGCAGAACGCCGGGACCCAACCGTATCGCAAACATGGGCCCCCCCCGATAACCCCACCACCTCAACCAGCACCCGGGTCCCTGCCAGATGCAACCGCTGACCTTCCAGAATGGCAAAATTCTCCCATCGGATCCCAGGATCATCCAGCCGCAGCCGCCGATCGAGGAAGCGAGGGAAGCGCGGCGGTCTGCAGGTGGGACTTAAACAACGCATTTCAAGACTCCTCTCCCCAACCTACTCCTGGCAAACGTCCAAGTGATCGAAAATACACTGGACGAACTTAACGCCAGACTTACCTCTTAGAGGGAAGTAAGAGACTGCTGTGTGCTCTGTTTCACAGAGACATGGCTTACCCCCGCCTCACCGGACTGTGCCATACAACCTGAAGGCTTCTCAATTAATCGGGCGGACCGCATCATAACATCAGGCAAAATGAAAGGTGGAGGGGTTTACCTTCTCATCAACTTCTCCTGGTGCTTGGATGTGGCGACCCTGGTGACATATGCTCCTCGGACTTGGAGTACCTGACCGTGAAGTGTCGCCCATACTATCTTCCACATGAGTTTACTATTGTCATTATCACAGTGGTCTAGATCCCACCCCAGGCAGAAGTGAGGAAGGCGCTGGACAAACTGTGCACAGTTATAAACAACTACAAAACAGACACCCGGAGGCCATGTTCATCATGGCCGGAGACTTCAAGAAGGCCAAACTCAAGAGTGTACTGTCAAAATTCCACCAGCATATCTCCTTTCCCACCAGGGGCGACAACACTCTTGACCACTGCTACTCAAAAATCCAGGGCGCCTACCGTTCCATCCCCCGACCACACTTTGGGAAATCAGACCATAAGGCGATGCTCCTTCTCCTGGCATCCAAGCAGAAGCTCAAGCGGGAGAATCCAGCTAAGATGGTCGTGCAGTGCTGGTCGAGGAAACCAAAGAACTCCTACGCTTGGAGACAGTGGACTGGTGCACATTTAAAAACTCAGCGACCAATCTAAATGAGTATGCCACCAGCATCACAGACTTCATCAGCAAATGTGTGGATGACTGTGTGCCAAAGAAAGCAGTATGTACGTTCCCCAGCCTGAAAACATGGCTTAATCGGGAGATTGACTCCCTACTAAAAGACAGGTCTAAGACGTTCAAATAAGGCGATCGTGACCTATACATGAAATTCAGGTACGACCTCCGCAAAGCCATCCTGGATGCCAAGAGAGAATATCAGTCCAAGCTAGACTAGCGTTACAGACTCTCAGCGGGGGAGGCAAGGCCTAAACAACATAACGGGCTACAAAGCGAAGCCGAGCAGTACCTCCAGCAGCCACACCTCCCCGATGAACTCAATGCATTCCATGTTTGGTTCGTGCAGGAAACCATCGACCTGATGTTGAGTGCCCCAGCAGCCCATAAAACACCCATACCCACCATCACAGCTTCCAAAGTCCGATCGGCCTTCCTAAAAGTGAACACTCGGAAGGCGACAGGTTCAGACAGGATCCCTGGTCGTGCACTCAGAATCTGTGCGGACCAGCTAGCAGATCTGTTCGTGAACATCTTCAATCTCTCCCTACTCTACTCCAAGGTCCCCACCTGCTTCAAGAAGACCACCATCATATCGGAGCCAAAGAAGAACCAGGCAACATGCCTCAATAACTACCATCCAGTGGCCCTGGCTTCAGTCATAATGAAGTGCTTCGAGAGGTTGGTCATGAAGGGCATCAACTCCATACTCCCAGAATGTCTAGATGCACTACAATTTGCATTCCGCCGCAACCGGTACACAGCAGACGCTATCTCCCTGGCCCGACACTCATCCCTGAGCATCTCGACAACAAGGACTCCTACACTCGACTCCTATTTATTGACTACAGCTCCCCATTCAACACCATAATCCCAGCCCAGCTCATAGAAAAGCTCCAAAATCATGGACTTGGATTCTCCCTCTGCAAAGGGGCGCGGATCCCTGGGACCTATAAAAGACAGGTCCCACACATAGTTCGTTCTTATTGTCCAGCCCTCCTCTCTCCTTGACCAGCCCTCCCCTGTGGACCAGCACCTCGACCAGCTTTTGCCAAGAAGACCTTGAAGGAAAGAGAGGAGAGGTTTGGGACAGCAGCCGCCAGCAAGTAAGTGTCTCACAACGATCGCTACCAGAGATAGACACTCCTGACTCCTTTTAACCTATACCAACCTGAAGTCTGCAGACCAGAACAGAGCAAGAGGCCTTGTCCCCTGACCCGGCAGTTTATTTCGAGATAAGTATTAGTTTATTTAGCGGTAGGAATAGTTTAATCCTTTTAGCGTGTGCATGGGTAGTTATTATAATTGTATTATAATAAACTCAGTTGTTTGAACTTACTAATTGGTGTATGGTTTTATTGCTTTGAACTTCACCTTGAACTTGTGGCGGTATCTTAACGATACCTGGCGACTCCAGAGCTAAGTAAAGAAACAGAGCCAAATCGAGTGTTAAGCACACTCACCCAGAACGAGCAACACTCCCATCCATTGACTCTATCTGCATCTCCTGCTGCCTGGGGAAAGCGGGCAGCATAATCAAAAACCCTCCCACCCGGCTTATTCACTCTTCCAACTTCTTCCATCGGGCAGTAGATACAAAAGTCTGCGAACACGCACAAACAGATTCAAAAACAACCTTCTTCCCCACTATCACCAGACTCCTAAACGACCCTCTTATGGACTGATGCACTATCAATTATAACGAGACGAGTGTAGAATGTAATCGAGGCTTAATTACGCAGAGATGTGTGGCCTCCTGCAGCTGCTGCCGAATGGCTGCAGCTCGGAGAGCCCACACATTTAGACTCGTCCTACTGGGCGGAGCCAGCAGGCAGGGATCTACGCCTGTACCTGTAGTACAGGGGCCTTACCATCATACCCTCGTATGCAGTATATAGAATACAACAGTTGTGACTACCACATTCACCCCCTGTTAAATAAAAAGAGTCCAGCGGGGGTGGTGGAAACTATTTACATACAGGTTGTTTAAAAATTTCAGAAAGAGGTTACAAATTTCGACGGTCGGGCGCCTTGATCCGTCGTTGTGAGTGCCGCAGTTGTGGTGGCGATTCAGGCGTCGGTTTGGTCATCGGTGACTCCGGGAGCGTGTCCACCACATCATCATCCATGGGTAGGACCAAGGGGAGGGCGGATCGTCCTGGAGCGGGGGCTGTGGTGGGGTGCGCCGGGGGGAGGGAGGGTGGCGCCGGGACAGAGGGGGGGTGTGTGGGGACCCAGCTGGTGCCAGGTCCCTGAGGGTAACTGTGTCTTGGCGGCCATCGGGTACGCTACGTAGGCGTACTGCGGGTTCGTGTGGAGTAGCTGTACCCTCTCAACCAATGGGTCCACCACGTGCTTGCGGAGGAGAACAGGTCCTGGAGCTGCCAGCCATGTTGGGAGCGAAACCCCGGAGGTGGACTTCCTAGGGAAGGCAAAGAGACGTTCATGGGGAGTTTTGTTAGTCGCAGTGCACAGGTTTAACCGAATGGAGTGAAGGGCGTCGGGGAGGACCTCCTGCCAGCAGCAGGCCATGAGCTTTCTGGATCGTAGGACAAGCTGGACGACCTTCCAGACTGTCCCATTCTCCCGCTCCACCTGCCCGTTTCCCCGGGGGTTGTAGCTGGTCGTCCTGCTCGAGGCAATGCCCCTGTTGAGCAGGTACTGGCCGCAGCTCATTGCTCATAAATGAGAATCCCCGGTCGCTGTTGACATAGGCGGGGAAACTGAACAGAGCAAAGATGGTGTTGAGGGCTTTGATGACGGTGGCAGACGTCATGTCGGGGCATGGGATGGCGAAGGGGAATCTTGAGTACTCGTCGACCACATTGAGAAAGTACGTGTTGCGGTCGGTGGAGGGGAGGGGACCTTTAAAGTCCATGCTGAGGGGTTCAAAGTGGCCCGCAGTCCGTACCGGTCAACCATTCGGTCCATCTCCCGTTGGAAGACCGAGACCCAGTTAGTCACGCCGAAGGGAACCCTAAGGAAATGGTAAAGGCGGCCGTCTGCTTCAAACGCGGTGTACTGGCGATCCGCCTTGCGAATGGGGAGCTGTTGGTTAACAGAATTTAGGTCCACTGTTGAGAAGACCCGGAACTGTGCAATCTGATTGACCATATCAGATATGTGAGGGAGGAGGTACGCATCGAGCTGCATGTACCGATTGATGGTCTGACTGTAGTCGACGACCATCCTGTTTTTCTCCCCAGTTTTCACAACTACCACTTGGGCTCTCCAGGGGCTGTCGCTGGCCCAGATAATACCTTCCCGCAGCAGCCGCTGGACCTCAGACCTGATGAAGGTTCTGTCCTGGGCACTGTACCATCTGCTCCTGGTGGCGACGGGTTTGCAATCCGGGGTGAGGTTCGCAAACAGGGAAGGTGGGTCGACCTTAAGGGTCGTGAGGCCGCATATAGTAAGGGGTGGTAGGGGACCGCCAAATTTAAGGGTTAGGCTCTGGAGGTTGCACTGGAAGTCCAGGCCGAGTAGCAAGGCAGTGCAGAGGATGGGGGGGACATAGAGCCGGAAGCCACTGAACCCTATGCCCTGGATGGTGAGGGTGGCGGTGCAGTACCCCCGGATCGCCACGGAGTGGGATCCAGAGAGATTCTCTGTTGGAGGGGTGGACCGTGAGGGAGCAGTGCCTTACCGTATCCGGGTGGATGAAGCTCTCAGTGCTTCCGGAGTCCAGAACGCAGGATATCTTGTGCCCGTTGACCTTCACTGTCGTTGATGCAGTCGCGAGGTTGTGCGGTCGGGGCTGGTGGATCGTGACGGTGGCCAAACGTGGCTGGTCGGCGGTGGTTGCAGGCGATGAGCAGCCCGATGAGGTGCCCAATGAGCAGGGGTCCTGAGGCGGGGATGATGGCGGCGTGCACAGGCCGCACGTGTCCTGAGGCAGACAAGATGGCGGCACGCACAGGCTGCACATGTGAGGCAAGCAAGATGGCGGCGCCCTGGGCTGCACGTGTTGTGAGGGGAGCAAGATGGCGGCTCCCACGGGCCGCACAAGGTCTGAGGCGAGGAAGGTGGCGGCGCCCGCGGGTCACACGTGTGGTGCCGGGGCAACAGCGGTGACCGAGCGGGCCTGGCACACAGCAGCAAAATGTCCTTTCTTACCGCAGGCCTTGCTGAGCACGCTCTGTGCTGGTCTGCGTTGTCGGAGGTGTTTTGACTGTCCGCAGAAGTAGCACTTGGATCCCCTGCGGTTGTTTGGCTGCCACGTGGCGCAGGCCTAAGGTTGGCTGGGGGAGGTCGCTGGTGGGGTGCACGGTGGGGTGTTCGCTGGCGGGGTCCACGATGTCCAGGAGGGGTGGGCTGTGCGGTCGGGGGCATACGCCTGTATATTGCATCCCCAATAACTGTGAGCGAGAGCGCTACTTTCTTGGTCGCCGCAAGGCCGAGGGGAGCCCCTTCTAAGAGTCGCTGGCGGATGTAGGCTGACCCTATGCCTGTAACGAATGCATCTCGAAGTAGCACGTCAGAATGTTCAGCAGCCGAAATGGCCTGGCAATCGCAGTCTCTCACTAGTAGTTGCAGGGCACGCCAGAAATCTTCCACAGGCTCACTGGTTGTTGATGCCGTGTGGAGGTGCCTGGCGTAGATTTTGTTGGTCTGCTGAGTGTAGTTTTCCTTCAGTAGCGCCATGGCCTCAGCGTAGGTCGACGCGTCCCGGATGAGAGGAAAGATGTCTGAACTGAACCGCGTGTAAAGGATCTGGAGCTTCTGTGTCTCTGAGGGTGGTTCAGTCGCAGATCCTATGTATGCCTCGAAGCAAGCTAGCCAATGTGCGAAGGCCGACTTGGCATTGTCTGCTTGAGGATGCGGCTGCAGGCGATCAGGCTTGATGCAGAGATCCATCGTTTTAAAATCTCTGCGTAATATATTGATGCACTATCAATTACGACGAGACGAGAGTAGAGTGTAATCGAGGCTTTATTACACAGAGATGTCGAGCCTCCTGCAGCTGCTGCCGAAATGGCTGCAGCTCGGAGAGCCCACACATTTATACTCCCCCTACTGGGCGGAGCCAGCAGGCAGGGATCTACCCCCGTACCTGTAGTACAGGGGCCTTACCATAATATCCTCGTATGCAGTATACGCAATTCAACAGTGGTGACTACCACATGGACTGACCTGATTAGTACTACACTCCTGTATGTTTCACCCGATGCCAGTGTCTATGTATTCACATTGTGTACCTTGTGCTGCCCTATTATGTATTTTCTTTTCTTGTCATGTACAAAATGATCTGTTTGAGCTGCTCGCAGAAAAATACTTTTCACTCGGCTCACATGACAAAAATAAAAATCTAATCCTCCTCTTCGTCCTCCTCCAGCACATCGCCCTCTGCTGTGTAATGTAGTGCAGGATGTAGCAGGCCCCCACGATGCGGGCGACCCTGTCAGCATCATACTGGTGGGCCCCTCCAGAACGGTCCAGGCGCCTCAGCTGCATCTTCAGGAGGCTGAAGCACCACTCGATTGTGGTGTTCTTTGTGTTGCTTACTTCAGGATGGTTGGCGTATTGTTCACAAAGACCACAAAATAGCTTGACTTCAACAAAGGTATAAATTTATGAACACTACTAATTTGGATTCGACATGTACTCTTAAAGAAGACAGAGTTGATAATTAACATTTAAACTATGATCTGCTCTCACTCACACTATTTGTACTTGTGACTCTCTCTAGTTAACTCCTGCACACACTCTCTCACAAGATTTAGCATCTCTGCCTTATATAATTGTAACTGTAGCTCCCTCGGATAATCCTGCCCTATGTTTCTCAAGGTAGTTGTATAGAATCTGAACAGCTGAATTGCCTCCCTCCCACCACCCCCGATGTATGTGCTGATCAATTCTGAAGCACATCAATGTCTGGAAACCCCTAACTTGTGGTAGGGCCAAGATTCCCAGATTCTAACACACATTCCCACTCGCTTGGTGCTCACCAAGGTGGAGGCTGAAAAGATTGGTGCCAATTTCAAAAGGCTTTCAAAAATGTTGAAGTCTTATTGATACTAAAATAAAGCAGTGTTAACTAGTAGATAATATAATAATATAATAACCTTTTATTGTCAAAAGTATGAAGTTACTGTGAAAAGCCCCAAGTCGCCTCATTCCGGCACTTGTTCGGGTAAGCTGGTACGGGAATTGAACCCACGCTGCTGGTTTTGTTCTGCATCACAAACCAGCTGTCTAGCCCCCTGAGCTAAACCAGTGGGCTAGATTTGGTAGCAGACAAAGATAAATGGGAAATTTCAATAATGTCTTGAATTTTTGAGGATAGTGAAGATAATATTTCCCTCAAAAATGTCATTTTGAGCTTTGATGAGCACCACAGAAACTCGAACGAAGGATGACAATGAGAGTTTGCTAATGTAAAGGATGTAAGGATAGAGTCTGTGTCCACAGCAGATGAATTTTTAACTTGCTGATTGTTAATTTGCCTGCCTTTTTCAAAAATTAATAGGATGTGTCGTGACCGTTCTTTGTAGGTCAGAAGGCCCACAGAGTGAAAAGGCAAGTCAGCAATTATTAATGTTGCGATCGACTGACGGGCATTTGATACAGAAATTGGATGTTAAGAGCATTCCCAATTGTTGAAAAACCTTTCTTTAAATAAACCCAAAATTTGGAGCATGGCAGCTTTATCAAATGCAGAGGTCAAAATATTAAGAATGGGATGTGGATGATTGATTTTCACTCAGAAGGTAACTGGCAGACATTGAAGAAGGTAACATCAATTGGTACAAGAAACAGGAGAAACTGAGGAATATAGCTATACAGCACGCAAGTAATATGAGAAAGACATATATGAGAAAGGGAAAGACTTGTTCTGCCCAATAACCTTTCTCTGCTCATTAATAATATTTTGTACGTTTTTGTGTAAGTGATGAAATTGAGTGACTACCCTCTCAACACCAAGATAATTCAATTGAAGAGCTGTTACTGAGTCTTTATAAATTATTCATATGAAATTCATTTGAATTATTTATTTTTTCTTTACATCAACTTCTGATTTAACTTGAATTGCTCACCTTGTATGGAACAAAATTGAAAAGCACTTTTCTTCTTGCTGATCTAGTATCTGATACATAATGGGAAATCTTGTGAGTACCCTATAGTTTCTTTATGAGTCATAATTGACCACCAACATCTCTGTGGTTGCCTGGTTACAAAAGCAGTTATCGTGGGTACCTGCCACCATCAGAAAGTCCAGGCGAGTGGTTTGAAAACACGGTTGTTTTGACACTTGGCGACAGTGGCTCCTGATCAGTCAAGAAACTGGGATTACCGTTTCTGCTTTTTTGCAGCATTCGTGTACCCAGAATCCAACACACATTGGCTGCACCCGAGCAAATGATCGGGGAATTTAATATATAGTTGACTTGTGCCACAAACTACTTTTGCTTGTGTTGTTTATTCAGGTTCAGGACTCAATGCCTCCAAACCTGGTCTCACCCATAAAACTGCCAAGTCAAAATTGCAAGACCCTTCCTATTGCGTGAGTTTGGGAAGGATTTTCAAATCATACTCATTGTCCATAAACACACAAGCACCAGGAAGCATGTTTTAAAACTTTATTAACATCAAAAAGTATTTAATTTCCGAATAAACTGCCCTAATGAATAATTTCCAGTGATTTTAAATCAGGTTATTCACAGATGAAGGATTGGGCATCTTCTTTAAAGATGTTTATTTTAGGTCATATCCCTGTTTTCATCTGGCCTGAGAAAATTACAAGACATCATCCATAAATACCTCAAAAAACACATTTTGAAAAGAATATGTTTTAAAATGTGCATTCTACTATGCCACCCAATTGTGCTGCTTCATGGAATGTTTTATGATTGGGATAATGCAATTTGATTTCAGTGGAAACTCAGAGTGAAACCCAAGCAGCACAATTTTAAACAGATTTTGACCATAACATCCTGATTGCACAAAAGCCAAAATTGTACAACTGTAGAAATTGACTGAATAAATCACGAGCTTGTTCTCCTATTATCTTCCAGAGCAGCACGATAGCACAGTGGTTAGCACAGTTGCTTAACAGCTTCAGGATCCCAGGTTCGATTATTCACTGTCTGTACGGAGTCTGCACGTTCTCCCCGTGTCTGCGTGGGTTTCCTCCGGGTGCTCGGGTTTCCTCCCACAGTCC
Organism: Scyliorhinus canicula; assembly: GCF_902713615.1. Classification (NCBI taxonomy): domain Eukaryota; kingdom Metazoa; phylum Chordata; class Chondrichthyes; order Carcharhiniformes; family Scyliorhinidae; genus Scyliorhinus; species Scyliorhinus canicula. Next base: position 144,991,031 of record NC_052151.1, on the reverse strand, counting down.
AAAGATGTGCTGGTTAGGTGGATTGGCCATGCTAAATTGCCTTTAGTGTCCAAAAAAGGTGAGGTGGGGTTACAGGGATAGGGTGGAGACGAGGGCTTAGATAGGGAGCTCTTTAGAAGGGCTGCGGACTCGATGGGCCGAATGGCCTTGTTCTGCACTGTAAATTCTATAATTCTATAGTAAGGGCCAATCTTAAAGTGACTATCAATTCAACATTCATGGCTTTCAATTAATCTAAAATTGTTCTGAACCAAATGAATCAAACACTAGTGGACGGGTATTTTCTAGGGTGGGACTGGAGGGGGGGTGATGAATCAAGTGGGAGACCCAAAATGGCTTTTACACTGGTGGGATTTCCAAAATCGATTGTTCTTGCCCCCCCCTTGCCCCCCCCCTCCCCCCGCCCCACCATCGCCAATGACATAATATGAATTCCGCCTTTAAAAATTGGAATCTCAATTAGCATATCTTTAAATATGCGTATCAGGACTTTATGCCTGATAATCCCCACATGTTAAATTGTCCATTCATCACGTCGACGTGAATCACAACATGTCCCCACACAAGATGTTAAGCAGTACCTGAAAGAGGTGCAGAGGTACAGCCCCCTGGGGAGAGAGGGTCATGCCTGGGCAGCACCCCCGAGCACTGATCCCTGACTACGCGTGGGTTCTGCCAAGCGGCAGTGGCAGGGATTTAGCTGGTGGTTGGGTGGGGGGAATGGTTTTAGGATCTTGGTGGTATTTGGTGTTGGGAGGGATTCACGCGGGGAGGTTCAGGGGTGTTCTGTGGGGGAGGTGCCGGAGGTTCTGTGTTTGCAGAGGGGGGGTGGGAATTCAGTGGGGGGGGATTCCATTTTTACTTTTAAAAATCTTTCAGCGGAATTCTCCATCAGCGGGATCCTCTGGTCCATCGGCAGCGCACCCACACCATGGGTTTCCCGACAGCGTGTGGTGGCCACAATGGGAAACCTCATTGGTCGGCTGTGGGGACGGAGAATCCCGCTGCCGACGGCGGCGCACAGCGCAGTAAAACACAGTTGGTGGATCGGAGAATCCCGCCCTTTATCTTTTAAAGACCAAAGTTGTTGACGTCGTGGGATTCACCCCTTTAATTTTTTTGGCTAAGTGTTTAAAAAGCCCTGACATGTGCCATGTAGATGGTAAACATGTTTTGGGGAATCAGGTGAGTTACTCGCTGTAAAATTCCTGGAGCTGGATTCACCAATTCTGAGGCAGTGTCTCCACGCCGCATGGGAACGATGGCATTTACTGTATGTACCCCGGCTCTGGGTCACTGTCCGTGTGGAGTTTGCACATTCTCCCCGTGTTTGCGTGGGTTTCACCCCCACAACCCAAAGATGTGCAGGATTGGTGGATTGGCCACACTAACTTGCCTCATAATTGGAAAAAATTAATTGGGTACTCTAAATTTATTTTAAAAAACTAAAGAGGATATAACCATTAATGACCAAAGAGGCTGATAATTTCAGTCACAAAGGCTTCTTTTCAAGGTGTTCGGATTCATAGCCACATATCTGAAATCATAATTGACAGATTTAATAGGCTCAATGTCATGTCATATTATTTTATTATTGCAAACATCCTTACTGGTACTGAGATGATAGAAACACTCCTAAAATTTGCTAACCCACAATGTGAAGCACGAGTCAATCCACTCGTGTGCATCTTTGCTCAGATTTTAATTAATGTTTGTAAAAGTGTTCATAACTGTTTGTTGGTGGTCATTTCTGATGATATTAGGATTACCCCTTTTAGCTCATGCAGGTGCTTGCTTGTGTTCAGGATGACCTTTTTTTTTTGCATTATACAATGGAATAATATATTTCTTGCATTTGTATATGTATGATTTGCTATCCCTTCACGTTTTCAAGTAATAATATGTTGTTAATATCGGCATGATTTGTAATGCAGCATGCTTTGGGTTCAGACATTATGAAGCCCTTTTTTTGAGAAAACAGTCTATCATTCGACCTTGTGAACAGCCCAAAGTTACCAGGTGCGATTTAATGGTCTGGTTGCATCCGACTTGGTGACGCAACAAGGCCGGTGAATTTCATGAGAGGCCCCTCACGCGATTCACGACACTCGAAACGCCGTATGAGATTTACCAAAATCTCGCGAGACGTCACGAGCTGGATCTTGCCCTCATGAGGTGAGATCCAGATTAACATAGATATTTTTTTTTAAGAAAATATTTAATTGAAGCATTTATAATTTTAACATATTAACATATTAACATATTAACAACAAAGAGATCCAGCACATGCAAACCCCCCACAGTAACATACCCAACTCCCCCCAGCCCTAATCCCTAACAACCCATACATTAGATTCCCTGCCCTTAATTGTCAGTTCCATGCCTCCCCCATTCCACCCACTCCTCCTGCTGACGGTTAATTCTCCTTGTAGAAGATGATGAACGGCTGCCACCTCCAAACGAACCCCTGTCATGAACCCCTTAAGCGAACTTAATCTTCTCTAGCCTAAGAAACCCTGTCATGTCACTGACCCAAACCCTCGACTTTGGAGGCTCCGAGTCCCTCCATCCCAGCAAAATCCATCTCCGCCCACCAGGGAGGCAAAGGCAAAAATGTCGGCCTCTCTCCCTTGCTGGGCTCCCGGATCTACTGACACATCAAATATTGCCACCTCTGGACTCGGATTCACCCTCCCCTACAGAACCTCTGACATGTCATCTGAAAATCCCTGCCAAAATCCCCTCAGCCTTGGATACGCAAAAACATATGTACATGATTCGCAGGACTTCCCTCACACCTTCCACACCTGTCCTCCACCTCCTCAAAAAACCTACTCATCCGTGCCACAGTCAAATGAGCCCTGTGGACCAGCTTAAACTGGGTCAGGCTAAGCCTGGCACACAACGAGGATGCATTGACTGTCCTCAGGGCCTTCTCCAATAACCCGACTTCCAACTCCTCTCCCAGTTCTTCCTCCCAGTTCCTCTTCACCTTCCCAATTGGAACCCTTTCTCACTCCATCAGTTCCTCATATATTTCCGATACTCTCCCCTCCCCAACCTCTGCTTTTGACATCACCTTATTCTGTAGCCCCCTTAGTGGAAGGCGAGGAAAGCTCGGGACCTGCCTCCGAACAAAATCCTGTACCTGCAGGTACCGAAATCTGTTCCCACCCGGCAACTCAAACTCCTCCTCTAGCTCCTCCGAGCTCGGGAAACCCTACTCAATGAAGGGATCCCCAAAACGCTCAATCCCTGCCCGCTGCCACCACCTGAAGTCTCCCCCCCCCCCCCCCCCCCCCCCCCCACCCCCCGAGCGAATCGGTGCTTATCACAGATCGGTGACCACACCGACTCCCCTTCCGGTCTCATGAGCTGCCTCCATTGCCCCACACTCTCAGGGCTGCCACTACCACTGGGCTTGTGGAGTACCAGGCCGGCGAGAACGGCAGAGATGCCGTTAACAAAGCCTTCAGACTTGTGCCCTTGCAAGATGTCGCCTCCAGTTGCTCCCACACTGACCCCTCCCCCACTACCCATTTCTTAACCATCGATATATTAGTCACCCAGTAGTAATTAATAAAGTTACGCAGGTCCAAGCCCCCCTCCCCGTGCCCCCGCTCAAGAAGGACCTTCTTCACTCTCGAGGCTTTCCCGGCCCATATAAATCCCGAGATCGCCGCATTCACCTTCCTAAAAAATGACTTGGGGATGAAGATTGGAAGACACTGAAACACAAACAGCAATCTTGGGAGGACTGTCATTTTCAGTCTGTACCCTCCCCACTAGTCCCCTTTCATTTGCTCAATCACCCTGCCCAAATTTAGTTTATGAAGCTGGCTCTAGTCCCTTGCCACATGAATCCCCAAGTACCTAAAACTCCTTCCCACCACTTTGAACGGCATCTCCCTCAGTCTCCTCTCCTGCCCCCTTAACTGGATCACAAAAACCTCACTCTTCCCCATATTCAGTTTGTAACCTGAGAACCGACCAATTCATCCAGTATCCCCATAATTCCTGCAATTCCCCCCCAGCTGGCCTGTTATGTAAAGGAGCAAATCATCCGCATAGAGCGAGAGACCCTGGATGGGCTTCTTCAAAACGGCGGCTAAGTGTTGACGTCGGCATAATCACCGGAACGTTTCATGCCGACGTCAACGGGCCTCTTAGCCCAGTGATTCCGTGGGCCACAGGAGGCCAGCACAGCGCCGGAATGCTCCACGCCGCTCCGACTGCCGATACGCGGCCCTGCACTGTCATCCATGAGTCCGCGCATGAGTGAGACGGTCGATTCCACGCAACATGGCGGACCCACACAGCGGGCCGGCGCCGAAGAAATAGGCCACCCCAGATTTTGCGTGCCCGCCGATCGATGGCCCCCGATCACGCGCCTGGCCGTCGTGGAGGCCACCCTTGGAGACTGATCCCCCCCCCGCCCCCCCATCAGGACGGCCACCGCAGCCGCGACAACGAACTTCCGCCGGGTGGAACCATACGAGAATCCCGCCAGCGGGAACTCAGCCAGTTGACCGCGGAGAATTGCCGCGGGGGCCTCTTTAAACAGCCCCCGACCACCGCCGCATCGATCGCGCGTGTGCGGCTAGCGCCAATTCTCCGGTCGGCAGAGGTTTGCGTCTCCCATTCTCCGTCTCCACGCTGAGCACGTTTGCGGAGTGGGGGCTTAGAGAATCCCGGCCCCTATGTTCCACCCCCCCCTCCTCACTATCACCGCTAAATGTTCGATGCTTTCAACGCCATTGCCAAAGGTTCTACTATAGCCAGGACCAGTGGGGAGAGTGGACACCCCTGTCTTGTCCCCCGACGCAGACTAAAATATTCTGACTTAACCCAGTTTGTCCTTACATTCGCCACCGGGGCCTAATACATCAACCGGACCCAATCCACAAATCCCTACCCAAACCCAAACCTTCCCAGGACATCCCACAAATACTTCCACTCCATTGATCACGGCCACCAACACCTTGAGCTCGCTCCCCTCCGCAGGCATCATTATTAAATTTAATGTTGGACGTCTGGTGTCGTCCCTTCACAAATCCCGCCTGATCCTCCCCTATTCCTCCCGGAACACAATCTTCTATGTGTGTGGCCAAGATCTTTGTCAGCAATTTTGCATCAACATTTAGCAAGGAGATTGGCCTATATGACCCACAACTCTCCGGATCCCTATCCCGCTTCAAAATAAGGGAAATCGATGCCTGCGGTAACGTCGGGGTGAGCACGCCCATCTCCTTTGACTCATTAAAAACCTTTACCAGGAGCGGCCCCAACAGCCCGGAAAACTTTTTATAAAACTCAACCGGATATCCGTCTGGTCCCCGGGCTTTACCCGAATGCATCCCCGCTCTCCCCTCCCCAGCCTGTCTACAACCTTCCCAAGCCCAATTGGGACTCCCAAATCCTCCAGCAACTCCTCATCTATCCTCACGAACTCCAGTTGTCCGCAGAAATCACTTCATACCCTCCTCCCCGGCTGGGGGTTCCAATTTATACAATTTACTATAAAACTCCTGAACAGATTAACATGTTTAAATGAACCATTAGGCTTATTTAAATTTGTCTGCGCCGGATTCCCCCGGGGCCCAGGAATTAACGGCCTCACCTGGGAGACCTCACCAGGGTGTGCCATTTAGCACTGACTTCCACAAACGTGGACCAGGCATAACGGCACCTGGGGGGGTTGCGGGCGGGGGGGGTCTCCAGGCCATTCACGACCCCTGGGTGGTGGTGGTACCCTGGCACTCCTGCTGACACCTGGGCACCTTGATACTGACAGTCAGACACCTTGGCACTCCCACCTGGGCCGAGGTGGCACTGCCAGGCTTGAAGGGGCGCTGCCACAGTGCCAGAATGACAGTGCCAAGGTGCTTGAGTGCCAGGTTGCCCCTGCCAGGGATCGGCACAGGGGTATCTTGCTCTTAAGAAGAAAGGTGAGAGGGGGCTCAAGGACCCCGTAAGTGTAAGTTGGATGCAGTGGGAGGATCAGAGGCTGTAGTGGAGGGGGGAGGGAGGCGGTGGTTAAAAGGTCCGGCCAGCAATTAAAAGTGCCCTGATCCATGAGTACTCTTCCTGCGCTGGCAAGCTGAGCTCATCAGTGCAGGAAATCATGGAAATCATGGAATCATGAGGTGTTCCTCGTGAGGCCAAGAAAAACAGCAATGTGCCGTTAAATTGCACTGTCGATCTGGGCACTGTAGGTGCTGAGAAACAACATGCTAAATCGTCAAAACGGGACTCTTTTTCTGTCCCATTATGCTGTGCCTATCATTTAGAATTTGACACATAATACATTGATGTAAATGTAAAAATTGAAACGCATTGCAGGAATATAAGAAGGCAAAGTGATCACAATAAAATAGTGAAAAGTCTGAAGAGGGTAAGGTGATGAAGAAGAAGAAAGGTCCAAGGAAAAATAAGAAAAATGAAAGGAGATTCCGGAACAATGTAATGCAGCATTTGGTAGAGAGAGGTAGAGTGACAGGTCTGCAGAAAATACTTGAAAAACAAAATGCAACAAATATTACCATTTATAAAGAGAAGGGAGTTGTAAAAAGAAAGAGCAGATGAAAATATTTCAGTATTTGTGCTTAAGTTGATTTTGATGATATAATTAGATTTGATTTCAATGAATGATTCAGCATCAGAACTATATTTTTGAAAAAATATGTCATGAAAATTGCTGGGACAGCGATTTTTGTCTGCTTTCAAACTCAGAAAGTAGAGTGCATTTAAATGCACTATATTATTAGTCATGCATGATATTATTTCAATAAAAGTGATGAATATTCTTCCCAACCCAAGCAAAATAAAAAAGCATTTTTTGTGGAGACAAAATTCAGGTAATTGACATTCTCAAATGTCATACTATTCCATCTGATTTCTATTAGTCACTACCATCAGTGAAAAACAGGACTGGTCAAGTCAATCCAGAGTTGGTGCCACTTCAGAGGAATGGTCAACTCTTTTGAAAATTAATATGAAGAAAAGAACCTAAGACCACAGCAATATCTGCATATAAAAGACTTATATCGGAAGTGCTTCTCTAAAGAAACATGTATGTAGGCTGTCGTGGGTGTCTGTGAGGCATGAAGCATGATGATTGTCTCAAACTTCACAGTCACAAAAGCATGAATACATACTGTTTGACAAAAATATTGCCCATTTAGTAAAAAGGGGCACATGGTTCCGATAACAAGTGTAAAGAAATCTGATTGTTGCGTTTTCTGAATCGCGCGGAAACCTGACAAACAATACAAGCAAAATTGTAAAAAGCAAATACCCACATAATTTGACAATATTTTCCTTTTGTATTAACTATGTTAACACTTATGCTGTTACCTACTTTTTGGAAAGCTGATTTATACAGTGATGAGTATTAGGCTGTCTGTAGGTGCTGTCGCAACTGCAGAGAAAACCTGTGGTTTCGGAAATGAGCCACTGCGGGAAAAGGAAGAAATAATAAGGAGTTGTAAAAAAAATTATGTGCCTTACAAATACAGTATAATTTGTGCCTTAACTCTTCCTAGCATTCGTCCAATTTTATACCTATATCTAAACATATACCTGGTCCAAATTAGGCATCAAGGTTATGATTAAGATCAGAAATTAACATGTTTATATTTTAATGTGTAGAGAGCTGATAACTGAGTATAAGAGGTTACCCCACATCTACCTGTGTTTGTCCATTGCATATTACTTTTTTCGATTTGGTTATTTATTCATGTAGGTGGATGATAAATCTTACTTTGCCTTGAAATTACTTCTTCCTGCTTTCCAGCTCCCAGTTCCTCTACCAATAGAGACAGGATAAACTCCATGGATCCCACGTGGCTGGAAAGGAGGATTCCTGCCAGCATGGAGTCAAGGAACCCATGTGAGACAGCATTAAGCCAAGCTGACTCTTTAAATTCTGGTTGGGGTAGATTTTCTGCCAACTCCTTCACAGCAAAGGAGTGTGTCTAGAAAAGATCCAGTTACCCCAACCCACCCTCACATTAACTGTCATTTTGAGAAAGCACAAACCTTTACCAGGTTAATCACTGAGGCGGTGCTGAAGTATCCTTGCAGTTGCAAAGATTTGATCCTCCAGCCATGCAAATGGACAATCATCACAATATGGAACAGGATTGACAACTTCAGGTATAGATGGCTGTTTGATTCTTTCACACTTATGCGAATGGGTATATGTTTTGTTTTGAATGTGCTCTTCACATGTGGACAACACTGACAATGCAGTATTTATTATCCTGAGGTCAATAAGGAATCAATTATGGATTGTGAATCTGGAGCCACATACATCAAGGAGCCCTAGCAAAACTGGAGTCAATGGTGTTCAGTGCAAGGTTCTCCACTGATACCTAGCACAAAGGAAGATAGTTGTGGTGGTTGGAGGTCAATCATGACAGTTCGGATTCGACTTCCGGGCGGCGAGCGAGGAGGTCGCAGGGAGAGGGGCTCCCGCAAGCGCCAGACAAGGAACCCCCCCGACAGGCCGGACGGTGGAGGAGGAGAAGCGGCAGCGGAGGAGGAGCGAGCGGAGGAGGGGCGGTGGAGAGGCGGCGGCGGAGAGGCGGAGGCGGCGGCGGAGAGGCGGCGGCGGCGGCGCAGAGGAGAGCAGCGGCAACAGGGGGGCCCAGCAGCGGCAGGTCCAACCCCTCTCCCTCCCCCCCCACGCGGGCCAGGAGCGGTGCGGCAGCGGCGGGCCCTCTTCTCTCTCCCCCCCCCCCCAGACGCGGGCCGGGAGCGGTGCGGCAGCGGCGGGCCCTCTTCTCTCTCCCCCCCCACCCCAGACGCGGGCCGGGAGCGGTGCGGCAGCGGCAGGCCCTCTTCTCTCTCCCCCCCCCCCCAGACGCGGGCCGGGAGCGGTGCGGCAGCGGCGGGCCCTCTTTTCTCCCCCCCCCCCCAACCAGCAGCGGGGACCCCCCCCCAACCAGCAGCGGGGACCCCCCCAACCAGCAGCGGGGACCCCCCCCCAACCAGCAGCGGGGACCCCCCCCCCAACCAGCAGCGGGGACCCCCCCCCAACCAGCAGCGGGGACACCCCCCCCCCAAACCAGCAGCGGGGACACCCCCCCCCAACCAGCAGCGGGGACACCCCCCCCCAACCAGCAGCGGGGACACCCCCCCTCCCAACCAGCAGCGGGGACATCCCCCCCCCCCCTTACCGGCAGCGACCACCGGCCCACTCGCCCCTCCCCCCCCCAACTGCAGTGACCACCACGTGGCAAGGACAAAGGGACTCTCTCTCTCTCTCTCCTGGGCGAGTGGGGAGAGAAAACAAAAGAAAAAAGAGACTTATATTTCTGTTCTTTTTTTTAAAAAAAACCCAAAAGAAAACTGGTAAAGAGAAAAGGGGTAAAATAAAGGGGTAAAGGAAAGAAGGGGGGAAATAAATTTTTATTTAAAAAAAAAAAAATATATATATATATATATAATAATAAATAAAATAAAAATAGGGTGCGGAAAAGGGGGAAAAGAAGAACAAGGAGAGAAGAAAAGATGAAGGGGAAGGGGGAGAAAAAAATGCCAGAAGGGAGCCAAGAGAAAGGGGGCACCGGAAGTAGACGGGGCAAAGGGCAAACCAGCTTGGGCGAACGAGTCAACACGCGAAGCAGCGGGAAGGATGTATCGCCACATCCAAAAGAGCTGGACGGGCGGGCAACCTCTCCCCTGGGGTTAGAGGGGGGCGTGAATTGGAAGGAAGCCTTTGCCGAGGTGGTGAGGGAGCAGCTGCAGGCAATCAAGGCAGAGTTAAAAGCAGACGCAGAGGCCGCAGCACAGGCAGCAGTGACCAGGGCCATGTCAGGGGTGCAGCAGGCTCTGACCAGATTGGAGGAGAAAGTGGATGCCCAAGGGAAGATACTGGAAGCCCAGGGGGCAACCATTAAAGAGCTGGAGAAGGCAGCGACTGACGTGAGCGACCGGGTCATGTCCCTGGAGAGGGAAATGGCGAAACTGAGTGCAACACAGGGGAGCCTGAAGGGCAGGGTAGACGACCAGGAGAACAGCTCGAGAAGGCAAAATATTAGGATAGTGGGCCTGCCAGAGGGGATCGAGGGTAGAAATCCCACAACATTTGTGGCTGCGATGCTGGGCTCCTTAGTGGGGCGGGAAACTTTTCCCACCCCACCGGAAATGGACAGAGCTCATCGGTCACTGCGCCCGAAGCCCAAGGAAGGGGAAAAACCGAGAGCAGTTATAACCAAACTGCACCGGTACCGGGATAGGGAGACAATCCTGCGCTGGGCCAAGGAGAATAGAGCCTGCAATTGGGACGGGCACGCCATCCGAATCTACGAGGATCTTGGAGCGGACATAGCTAAGAGACGGGCGGAGTTCAACAGAGCGAAAGCAGCTCTCTATAAGAACAAAGTACGTTTTGGTATGCTGTACCCAGCAAAACTCTGGGTCACATACCAAAACAAGGAATATTTCTTTACAGCCCCTGCCGAGGCGAATAGATTCGTCGAGGAGCACGGGCTGGAAAAACGCCATGGGAAGTAGGGACGAGGGGCCCATGGCAAGGAGAAACGTCATGCCGACGGGGGGGTGGGGAGGGGCGAGGCAAAGCCAGCCCCCTCCCCCCTGGCAGGAACACCCAGAACGAAAAACAACCCAATGCCCAAGGGCCCGCGCCAGGTGGGAGGCCAGGCCCCGGCACGAGGGAACGGGAGTACTGGAGAGGGGAGAGGAGAAGCGGGACAGCAACCTCCGAGAGGGGAGCCACCGTGCTAGCAGGAAAGCTAGCGACGGGGGCGCGCAACAGAGCAGGGCCGCAGCGCACCCCCAACAGGGGGGAAGGTGCCAGGCAGGGGAGGGGGGGGGATCACCCATCAAAGGTGGGAGAGCAAATGGGGACAGGAATGGGGGAGAGAGGGGCAATGGAGGGGTATACAGGGGAGGGGGGAAAAGGGATAGAGCGGGGGGGGGGGGCACTCGGGGGGCGAGAGACCAGGGAGGGGAAATGCAGGGACGAAGGGACAAAAGAGGCCAGAAAGGGAATAGGGCCACAAAGTGCCACGGACAAGGGCTCGAAACAGGGAACCGCTGCAAGCACCCACCCAGTATGGTCTGTGGGTGAAGGGGCCCCCCAGAGTGCAGGGGACTACCCGCGTGGCGGACACACAGTGGACGGCCATGGCGGGTGTCCCCGGGACAAGGGGGAACCCCGGAGCGCAGGGACCCGACCGCATGGGGAGAGCAGTGATAGTGGACATCCTGGACGGCCCCCTAACAAAGGGAAACCCCAGAGGGTAGGGGCGCGTCCACCGGACAAATATGGTTAACCCCACAGGAGCAAGGGGGCAGAAGCCCCCCACCAGAATAGTCACCTGGAACGTAAGGGGACTTAACAGCCCAGTGAAGAGATCTAGAGTCCTCACCTACCTTAGAAACATGAGGGCCGACATAGTCTTCCTCCAAGAGACGCACCTGAGGGAGCAGGACCAACTGCGGGTAAGAAAGGGCTGGGTGGGACAAACCTATCACTCCTGTTATGGGGCAAGGGCCAGGGGGGTGGCGATCCTGATTGGCAAGAGGACAATGTTTAGGGCGACAAAGACGGTTACGGACCCAGGGGGACAGTATGTCATGGTCAGCGGGGCCCTGGATGGGGCGCCGGTAGTTCTAGTTAACGTGTACGCGCCCAACTGGGACGACACGAGCTTCATCCAAAAGACCATGGCAGAAATCCCGGACATAGCGACGCACCGACTAATCATGGGGGGGGACTTCAACTGTGTACAGGACCCAAAGACGGACAGATCAAACCCCAGAACGGGGAAAACCTCAAACATGGCAAGGGAACTCAGTCACTATATGGAGCAGATGGGAGCAGTGGACCCCTGGAGATTCGCCCACCCGGGGGAGAAAGAATTCTCTTTCTTCTCCCCAGTACACAATGTGTACACCAGAATTGACTTCTTTGTGGTGGGGAAAACGGTGCTTCCAGGGATAGACAAGGTGGAATATTCCGCAATTGTGATATCAGACCACGCCCCACACTACATGGACGTGCGGCTGGAGACGGGAAGGGCCCAGCGCCCCACATGGAGGCTGGACGGTGCCTTACTAGCTGACAAGGCCTTCAGCGAAAGGATAGCGCGGGCCATAGCGGAATACACGCAGAACAACCAAAACGGGGAGGTCTCATCCTCCACGTTCTGGGAAGCGCTTAAGGCCGTACTAAGAGGGGAAATCATTGCCTACAAAGCGCAAAGAGATAGGGAGGAAAGGGTGGCTAGGCAGAAGCTGGTCGACTCCATACTGGAGGTAGACCGTAAATACTCCGAGGCCCCGACCGTAGAGCTCCTGGCGGAGAGAAAAGAATAACAAAGGAAATTTGACCTGCTCTCCACCAGGAAAGCAGTACACCAACTCCGCCAGGCACGCGGGGCCCTGTACGAACACGGAGACAAAGCCAGCCGCCTGTTGGCACACCAGCTGAGAAAGCAGGCAGCCAGCAGGGAAATTGCGCAAATCAGAGGTACCAGAGGCACGTGGGAAACAGAACCAGAGAGGATTAACGAAACCTTCAAGGCCTTCTACCAAGAGCTATACACCTCGGAGCCCCCAACGGGGAAGGCTGCGATGAACTGGTTTCTTGATGGACTGGACATACCAGTCGTGGGAGAGGGCAGAAAACGGGATCTGGAAGCACCACTAGCACTGGGAGAGATCATGGAGAGCATTAGCTCCATGCAGACGGGGAAGGCGCCGGGACCGGACGGATTCCCGGCGGACTTCTACAAAAAATTCGCGACAGCGCTGGCCCCGCACCTGCGGGAGATGTTCACAGACTCGCTAGCTAGGGGCACACTGCCACCCACGTTAGCACAGGCCTCAATCTCGCTGATACCTAAGAAAGACAAAGACCCAACGGAATGTGGGTCATACAGACCCATATCTCTGCTGAACGCAGACGCCAAAATACTGGCCAAAATCCTAGCCAAAAGGCTAGAAGACTGTGTACCTGAGGTGGTCACAGAGGACCAGACGGGCTTCGTCAAAGGTAGACAGCTTACCGCGAACATCAGGCGCCTGCTGAACGTGATAATGACCCCCTCCGGGGAGAGAACACAAGAGGTGATCGTCTCCCTGGACGCAGAAAAGGCCTTCGACAGAGTCGAATGGAAATACCTCATAGAGGTACTGGAGCGGTTCGGGCTTGGAACAGGGTTCACCGCTTGGGTAAAGCTCCTATACAACGCTCCCATGGCGAGTGTACGGACCAACAATACCAACTCCCAATACTTCCAACTGCACAGGGGCACCAGACAAGGATGCCCACTGTCCCCGCTGCTGTTCGCACTAGCAATCGAACCGCTAGCAATCGCGCTCAGGGCAGCAAAAAATTGGAGGGGGATCCGAAGGGGAGGTAGAGAGCACAGAGTCTCACTCTATGTGGATGATCTGCTCCTCTATATCTCGGACCCACAAAGCAGCATGGACGGAATCATAGCGCTCCTGAAAGAGTTTGGAGCCTTCTCGGGCTATAAACTCAACATGAGCAAAAGTGAGATCTCCCCAGTACACCCGCAAGGGGGGGGTGGCAGCACTAAAGGGCCTGCCGTTCAAACAAGCCCGAAATAAATTCCGCTACCCATGACTGGAAAGGGATCTACAAATGGAACCTCACCAGCCTGACGGAGGAAGTTAAAAAGGACCTGCAAAGATGGAACACACTCCCGCTCTCCCTCGCGGGGAGAGTCCAGACGATCAAAATGAACGTACTGCCCAGGTTCCTTTTCCTGTTTAGATCCATTCCGATCTACATCCCCAAGGCCTTTTTCAAAGCGCTGGACAAACATATCATGGCGTTCGTATGGGGGGGGGTAGAAATGCTAGGATCCCAAAGAAGGTCATACAAAAAACAAAATCCAGGGGGGGGCTAGCCCTCCCGAATCTACAATTCTACCACTGGGCGGCAACAGCCGAGCGAGTAAGGGGATGGATCCAGGAGCCAGAAGCCGAGTGGGTGCGTGCGGAGGAGGCCTCCTGCATGGGAACCTCCCTCCGGGCCCTCGCCACGGCAGCACTCCCATCCCCACCCAAAAAACACTCCACCAGCCCAGTGGTGACAGCCACCCTCCAATCCTGGAACCAACTGCGGCAGCAATTTGGCCTGTACAAAATGTCGGACAAGGCTCCCATCTGCAACAACCATAGGTTCAAACCAGCACTGACCGACGCCACCTTCAAAAGGTGGAGGCAGGACGGGGGGACACTGACAGTCAGGGACCTATACACGGACGACAGGATCGCAACACTGGACGAACTGACAGAGAAATTTCAGCTAGCTGGGGGGAACGAGCTACGGTACCTGCAGCTCAAAAACTTCCTACGAAAGGAGACAAGGACGTACCCACAACCGCCACGACAGACACTATTGGAAGACCTACTGGACGCAAGTATCCTAGAGAAAGGGAACTGTAGTGACATGTATGACCGACTGGTAGATAGGGACGACACCGTACTGGACGCAACAAGAAGGAAATGGGAGGACGACCTGGGGATGGAGATAGGGTGGGGACTCTGGAGCGAAGCACTGCATAGGGTCAACTCCACCTCCACGTGCGCAAGGCTCAGCCTGACGCAACTAAAAGTGGTACATAGAGCCCACTTAACGAGAAACCGTATGAGTAGGTTCTTCCCGGAGGTGGAGGACAAATGTGAGCGGTGCCAGAGAGGCCCGGCCAACCACGCCCACATGTTCTGGTCTTGCCCCAGACTTGTGGAGTACTGGACAGCCTTCTTCGAGGCTATGTCCAAAGTGGTGGGGGTGAGGGTGGAGCCATGCCCGATAGTGGCGGTCTTCGGGGTTTCAGACCAGCCAGATCTATTCCTGGGGAGGAGGGCGGACGCCCTTGCCTTTGCCTCCCTGATTGCCCGCCGTAGAATCCTGTTTGGCTGGCGGTCAGCAGCACCACCCAGAGCTGCAGACTGGCTGTCCGACCTCTCGGAATCTCTCCAAATGGAGAAAATCAAATTCGCCATCCGAGGGTCGGACGACGGCTTCCACAGAACGTGGGAGCCATTCATGCAACTGTTCCGGGACCTGTTTGTGGCCAACGTACATGAGGAAGAATAGTCGGGTGGCCAAGAACCAGGGGAAAATGGGCGGGAATCGGGGGAAGGTAGCCGGGGGGAGGGGGGGGGGGGGGGCTACGGGCTCGGTATGGGGGTTTGATGGCAAGCCAAGGCCCAAAACCAAACTATAAATAAATGCCTATAAACATGTGCCTCGGCCATATTGGGGAATGTAAAATATGTATGCTGGCTAAAGGGGGCAGCCACAATTATTGTTATGAAGATGCTTACCTGTAAATATTCATGTAAAATTTTTGTGTTTTCCTTTTTTTTTTCTCTCTCTCTAATAACTTGTAATTTGTCATATATAAAATATGAAAACTCAATAAAAAAACATTTATAAAAAAAAAAATCATGACAGTTCGATCACATTGTTGCAGGAGTTCCTCAGGCTTGTGTCCTGGGCCCAACCATATTCAGCTGCTTCATCAATGACCTGTCTTCCATCCATAGGTCAGGTGGGGATGTTCACTGATGACTGCACAACGTTCAGCACATTCGTGACTCCTCAGATAATGAAGCAGTCCATGTCCAAATGCAACACAACCAGCACAATATGTAGGTTTGGGCTGACAAATTGCAAGTAACATTCATACCACACAAGTGCTAGGCAATAACCATCTCCAACAAGAGAGGATCTAATTATTGGCCCTTGACTTTCAATTGGATTACCATCACTGAATCCACACTATCAACATCCTGGGGATTATCATTGACTAGAAACTGAACTGGACTAGCCATAAAAATACTGTGTCTACCAAAGCAGTTCAAAGACGAGGAATTCTATGGTGAGTAACTCACCTCCTGAGCCCCCAAAGTCTGTCCACCTTCTACAAGACAGAAGTCCTTGGAATACTCTTCACTTTTTTAGATGAGTGCATTCAAGAAGCTCTACACCGTCCAAGACAAAGCAACTCGCATGATTGGCACCCCTTCCACGAACATATAATCCCTCCACCACCGACTCCGGACCCAAGGCCACTACCATCTAGAAGGACAAGAGCAGCAGATACATGGGAAAACCAAAGCCTCCAAGTCAGTCAACATCCTAACTTGGAAATATATCGCTGTTTCTTGACTGTCACTGGGTCAAAATCCAGACATCCCCTCCCCTACAGCACTGTGAGTGTACCTACACCTCCAGGATGCAGCGGTTCAGGAAGGCAACTCTCCACCAACCTCTGACGGGCATCTAGGGATGGGCAATAAATGTTGGCCTATCCAGTGACTTCACACTGGGTAAATGAATAAAAGAGACCATCAGAACAGTTAGTGCTAGGTTAATTTCCCTGAACGATACTCATGAATCAGTTGGGTATTACACAAAGCCCAACAGTTACTGGTCATTTTCTGGTTCCAGCCCACAAATTATCAGATTTATCAAATTCAATTTGAAAATACACCATGGTGCAGTTTGAACTCAGGAGCACTGGCTTCAGTCTGCAGTATCAACTTGTTCCAATGGTATGGATGCCCAGGAAATGTTAGGACTATTTTTCTGCAAGAGTGGAGAACTCAACTTTCCGTCATGGGAAACTACATACAAATAACATGATTAAAAAACACAGAGAAGGATAAAATATAATCTGAGTTTCATAAAATAAAATCAGAGAGCAATTCCCCAATGATTAAATACTGACGAGATTGTGTAGCTTATCAATGATTCTGGCCAGAAAGATTTTCAATAAATGTTTTGGCTCCATTCATTGGTTCCCTTTGTTTCAATAGCAGACTTCAGGGATTATTTCCCATATAACCTGAAAAGCTTTTCAATAAAGTTTTACATAACTGCTCAGTCTCTGATGGGCACACTCTCTATGTGTTCAAGTGTGAGTTATTACTGTTTATCAAAATGAAACTTGAGCCGATCAAATTGAAGTGGGGCATTGAAATGTGCAGAATTGATGGGCAAAATGTGTGATTGCCTGGTGTATTGAGCATGGTAAATCAAAGAATATCTATGAAATGGAAATCAGAGTGCTTCTTCAATGGGGCAGAAACTATTCTGTCAGCTTACTATTTCACCGGTGACGGTGAAAATGATTCCCATGTCCTCTCATCTCTTTCTCTCATCTGTGCTGTTATTTCTCTCTCTATCTCTCCTCACCTGACAATGGCCCAGTTTCTGCTTCAATGGTGAGGCTGACAATACTCACCTTTTAATGAGTAGATTGGGCAGCAACCTCCAGAGTCTAAACATATGCTTCACAACATGGAAATGCAGAATTTGCAAGATGTAAGAAGGTCTGAATTTGCCTGTTCCTTCATCATCTGTAATAGAATCTCACCAATAGATTTCACATGCAACATCATGCAAATGAACCATTTAGTTCCCCACTAAATCTGCCAAGAAAAGTTGGAGCTGGGAGTAAGCGAATTTTTAATAGTATGGTAAGTGATAATTACTACCAAACAACCTGTCTGGCCCTGAAAATTTAACTTGACATATGTGGAGTCTCACTACTTGAGAAGTCAATTAGTGCTAGAGATTTAAAACAAAACTATTTTTTAACTTTGGTAGCTTTCTCTTAACACTATCCATCTTTTCCAATCCTTATTTTGCTCTCTGCACTGATTTAAATCTAATGTACACTTCCTGGTTTAAATGGCCTGGTTTATGTTCAAGCCTAACAAGGATTCTTCATTCTGATTGGTTAAAGAGCTGTTTCATATCCATGTAGATGGTGCTGTGCTGGCACCAGATTAGAGCTAGTCTGTTCTCTAAAGCACACACAGGTTTTGTGAGAGCCATTCCTGTAAGCTGACTGCAAAATCCAGGACATTAACTCCCTCTATCTCTGTTGACTTTTTTCTTGCTTTACTTCCCTTAATTATTCTTTTCCTCACTCTGTATTTTCTTTACTTCCCTTTTGTGTGTGAGGGGATGTGGAGATTGATAGTTAATTGTATGGTGTTGTGGAAAGCAATTACCAACAGCTGTGGATGACATTTAGGATGGAGATTGTCGAGCAAAGGTTATTTTCAGATGCTCCTAGTACATTATTTCCTTCCATCCTCTTGGTCTTATTATGTTTCATTCCCCATGTTACCACACAGCCATTTCCCTTATTATACTTCAGTTGAGGGGCAATAGCAGGTAAAACGTTTGAGGCCAACCTTGTGTTGCTTAAGAAGGTCTTTCCTCTTTGTTGCCAATGATGTTTCTGCCTTTCTGACTAGAAGATGCCTTATTAAAATGTACCTTAGAAATATTGTGCTGAATATTGTGGAGGGTGGGGCAGCCAAATGACTTGTCCCCCTCAGAAGTAAAGTGAGTGTGGAGCCGGCCTGCTCAATGATGGCCCATCCCACACCCACAGTGTGCTGCAGGCAGAGTAAACATGGGCTGAATGGGACTTCCACCTCTCACTGGTGAATCCATCCCCCCACCTTCGGGAGTTTCTGGTGAACAGGATTAGCTAGCACCTTCATCAATCCAAGTAGCACCAAGTGGGTGCTACCAGGGCCACAAGAGGAGGAAGAAGAAGGCTCATGGATCCCCGGAAATGGGTAAGTCTCGGGTCTTGGGTAGGGAGGGTTTGGGAGGTCAGGGAGGGGGGGCTGGGTTGGAGGGGAGACTGAGGAGATGTGTTTAAGGCTTTTTGGAAGAATGTGGGAGTCCTATCTTAGGGGGTCGGCCCCCGATCTTAGGGGGTTGACCCTTCTTTCCTTCCTGCACTTTGAAGAGAGTATTTTAAAAATCTATTGTCCTTATCTGGTCTCCATGTGACAAAATGGTTGATTCCTTCCTCTCAAGGGTTATTAGGGATGGGCAAAAATGCTTGCCTTGCCAATAATACCCACTTCCCATGAAAGAATAAAACAAAGTAGGGATTTTTGGACATCTAAGCTGACAGCTAAACTGAAAACCTGCATTAACTCCACATGGAGCATTCTGATATGAAGAGGTGGTGGTTCTGATGGGTCAATGATGAAACACTGAAATCACCTACTGGGGCTACTTAAGTGTAAGAGTCAGTCAAGGATATAATTTGTTCCCATGCCCCAGCATGTGTGCTCTACACAGTAGTTGCACATTTTTAATTATAAGTTTTCTTTTTGAAGTACTTTCTTGGCAGCTACTGAAGAATATTCAACAGAAATTTACTTATCTTCAATTAAGAGAGATAATTTATTTCCAGTAATGCAGTCAAGATGCTAAAAATTAAATGAAATCTTTGAAAAATAAATACGTAAATAACTTACTGTGTTCAAATAAGAATTTTGTCCTTCGTATTTCTTATTGAGGAAAATGTTTCTGAAATGTTATTGAATATCTCTAAAAATTCACACTATTGATGAACACTGTTTGCATCAATTTGATGCTGCCAATGAATTCTTACAGGTTTAAACTCCTGTCAATATTCATATTTTGCTGGCTACAGATTTTATGTGTGTGACTTCCTCCTCTGTTAAAACTAGTTATAGATAAAATTACAAAATGTGTGTGATAGGAATTGTACAGACAGTGTTTGACTCAAATAATACTTGTAGTTTACAAACTATAATAATCCTTTATTTGGTATATTCAACACATTAAAAATAAGATTTTTACAGAGTTTTTGTTCAATATGTGAATGATTCAGCTGGATGAGTAATTACATTGCTCATTAAAACCATAGTTTCACACAGTCACATATAAGCTCCTAACAATAGAAACATCTTATTGAATGATTCAAAATATGGATGATTCCTGCATCTTATGTTCTTTCCATTTTAATTGAGAAAACTAAATATTAATGTTTATGCTATTTTTATGTTAATTAATATAATTCTCTGTGAGTTACTTATTGCAATATTGGCAGATTAATGCTGTGCCTAGCCCTCCACTTCAACTAGGTAACCCATTTCAAATACATAGCTTGACATCTACATTAAGATAATAGGCCCAGGAATGTCACAAAAATGTGCTTTGGATTCATATCACATTGAATAATTCATAGTTTATGTTCTCTAAGTTTGATTTGGGAAATAGTCTCGACAGAAAAGTCCAATATATTCAGTGCAGACCTAGAAAAACTTATAGGTTGCGCCTACAAAGGTCAGTTTCAGGCTGGATTCTATGGCCCCTCCGGCTGCGTGTTTCTTAGCGGCACGCCATTTGCTGGCAGTGCAATTCTCTACTCCCGCCACTTGTCAATGGGATTTCCGACTGAAGCCACCCCACGCTGCCAGGAAACCCATGTGTAAGGGTGGGCTACCAGCTGGATATTTGGGATCTAACCCCTTTGCCTTGGAGACCTCAGAACTGATTCTGATCAATCCCTTCATATCTTTAAAATTTTATGTGCTGGTTTTCTGCATGAATCTTTCCATCCATTTCATTTCCATTAAGCTATCAGTAATTTTTTTTTTTAACCACTGGTTAAGTATTTATGGCTTTGCATTTTCTGCTTTCAGTTTTTACTGGTCATATAATGCAAAATCTTCCATGCCATTTCAATTTTCTCAGAATTCATATACAAAATGGAGATATCCACCATTGTACCTTCTCCTGTGACATACCCGAAAATATCACATGATATATAAAATATGGGGCGTGATCTACCGACCACATCCCACCCGAATGGGGGCGCAGCGTGGCCAGTAGATGCCAGCGGAGGCCTCTTCCAGGATTTACCCAGCTCACCACGCCTCATGAGATCTAACGGGATCTCGTGAGATGTCGCTATCTGCATCCTGCCCATTGTGGGCGGGATCAGAATTTGGCAAATCTGCATATTAGAGTAAACAGTCTCGCTCTAATATGCGCTCACCTGCTCTACGGGAAGCTTTGGGATCTTTGCCTTGGAGACATTAGGCGAGTGCTGTTCAGTACTGGTCTCCACAAACAGAAACCAGACGGGAACCTGGGGAGAGGGGTCTCCCAGAGGATTGGGGGCCCCCCAGATCGTTGGCCACTGCTGGTGAAATCTTAGCACTGCCAGCCTGGCACAAAAATCCAACTGTCTGCATTATTTAATTAATCTCCCTTCACCTTGAGTAGCTTTGAAGTACCCAGCTGTGAAACTGATGCTTATAAACATCAAGCTATGATTGCCAGGTCGGGACCACATCAAAAGGAGATAAGTGCTTTCTGTTAGTTTCACAACTGGGTGTGTGTGCAAGCTATCAATCACAGCCTAGTGAAAGCAATTTCACAGATAAATGAATGAATGACTTGCAGATCACATGCTTTCTGTGCCTGAGCCAGCAGGTTTTGCACAGGGGAGTTTAAAGCAGTGATTTTTTTTCACTGCCTCTGCACTGCTTTCTAGCTTACAGGCAGAGGTCTCTCTTCTGGAGGTCTCTGGTGGGAGTCTCTTTAATTAGGAGGTCTCTCATGGGGGATCGGTGGGGTGGTTCAGGTCACCCTCGTACTGTTGGGGGGGGGGGGGGGGGTGATCCAGAAAATCCAGGGGCGGATAATGTTGAATTGCATTGGGGGGGGGGGGGGTGCTGGACCTTACTGCTGGACCTTGCTATTGGGTGACTCACTCAAATTGGTACCCCAATAGCGGATTCGTTGTGAAATCCCTCGCAATCCTCACCAGCATGAGCACAAATCGGGTGCATTTCAGCTCTGGCGGGAGAACAAGGGCTGGATTCTCTGATTTTGAGGCTATGTCCTGAGGAAGTGTCTGGTTTTACAATTCCAAAAAATTGATGAGAACCCCAGCACCGATGCATTGACCGATGAAGGGAATGTACGGCCTTCCCAATATAAATGTCTGGAGAATTGCCAGGTGGTTGGTCGCGCGTGCGCACGGCGACAACCTGCAGCGGTCACGCCGTACAACATGGCTGCGGTCGCGCGCGGACCCGACCTGCCAGATAGTGTCCAACCGGACACCCCCTTGCCACCCCCGGGCCATCCCCCAAAAGGTCCCCCCCCCCAGCCTTCGCCGTTGCTCTCCCAGCCAGTAGCATGCCCCCCCCCCCCCCCCCCCCACCGACTGGTGGTGCTGGACACGGTCCGCAGACGCCATTCCGGGTTCACAAAAACTGAGAGTGCGCGTGTCTCGCAGCGTCGGGACCTCGGCAGTGTACTCCTCGATGATGCCGTTTTGGAAGGGGCAGAACATCCGAAAACAGGCACCGCCTCCGATTTGGTCATAAACAGGAATTCTCCGCCTGATCACTGATTACGATATTGACGTCAGGCAACAGAGAATCTGCCCCATAGTCTCCCAAATGGAGAACCCCAGCCGGAACCACACCGATTAACTTTGCGATGACTTTTACCACCTTACACAAACTGTACGTCTCTGACTGGATCTCCTAGACATTCATAGTTGGTGCTTGCCTTTAAAATAAAAGCAAAAAATGCAGGGAATTGTCAGTAGTTCAAGCACCATCTGTTGAGAGAGAAATTTTATAAGCCTTTCATCTGATTGGGAAAAAGAGCAATACAGAGGCAGGGAAAAGGGGGGAAAAAAACAAAATGGTAGATCTGTGATAAGGTAAAGGGGGGGAGAAATTACCTTTCTCATCATTGATTCGGAACGTGGGCATCGCTGGCTAAGCCAGCATTTATTACTTATCCCTAATTTCATTCGATAAGGTGGTGGTGAGCTGTCTTCTTACACTGCTCCAGCCCATGTAGTGTAGGTATCCACACAATGCTCTCAGGAACAGAGTGAGAGAATTTTAACCAGCAACGGTGAAGAAATAGCGATATACTTCCAAGTCAGGATGGTGAGTGACTTGCAGCGGAACTTCCAGGTGGTAATGTTTCCATGAGTATGCTGTCCTTGTCCTTCAGGATGGTAATGGTCATGGATTTAAAATGTGCTGTCTAAAGAGCCTTGGTGAGTTACAGTTGTACATCTTGTAGATGGTACAAACTGCTGTTATTGTTTTTCGATGGAGAAGGGAATGAATGTTTGTGGATTGGCCCCAGTCAAGTGGGTGTTGCCCTGGATGGTTTTGAGATTCTTGAGTGTTGTTGGAGCTGCACTTATCCAGGCAAGGGGAGAATATCCCATCAAAGTCCAAAATTGTGCCTTGTAGATGGTGGACAGGCTTTGGGGAGTTGGGAGGTGAGTTACTCGCTGCAGAGTTCCTAGCCTCTGACCTGCTCTGGTAACCACAGTCTTTACATGATGAGTCCAGTTCAGTTACTGGTCAATGGTAACCCCCAGAATGTTGATAATAGGGAATTAAGCAATGGTAATGCAATTAAATGTCAAGGGGCTGTAGTTAGATTCTCTCTTGTTGGTCATGATCAATGCCTGACACTTGTGTGGCACAAATGTTAATGCCACTTGTCAACCCGAGCCTGGATATTGTTCAGGTCTTGTTGGATTTGGGAATTGAATGCTCAGCATCTGAGGAGTGATCAGTGAACATTCCCACTTCGGACCTTATGCTAGAAGGTAAGTATTGATGAAACAGCTGATACTGGTTGGGGCTAGGTAACTACCCTGGGGAACTCCTGCAATGATGCCCTGGAACTGAAACTATTGACCTCAACAACAACAACCATCTTCCTTTGTGCTATGTATGGTTCCAACCAGTGGAGAATTTCCCCCCTAATTCCCATTAACTCCAGTTTCTTCTGGTTCCTGGATGCCATACTCAGTCAAATGTTCCTGTAATATCAAGGGCAGTCACTCTCACGTCACCTCTGAAGTTGAGCTCTTTGGTTCATATTTGAACCAAGGCTGTCATGAGGATCAGGGTGTTACAAAGGGTATAGTATCTTTAGAGCATCAGAAGTGGATGTGAGGGGATGGACATGTTTGGTGATATCATCATGCTAGAAGTGGCAGAAAATTGTAGAGGATGATCGATTTAAATGGAAATGCTTTTGTGGTGGAAGGTGATGACATTGTATCATACAAAGAGATGAGAATGAGACCTGTTCATGACTGGAAAAAGAATCATCCCAGAAATAGGAAAGCAGACCTAGCATCCTCATGAGTTCCCATTTATTTATTTGATGGGAGTGAATGGAGTTAAAGGAGAGCTTGTTTAATCTTTTGAGTCTTCATTTCTCCCATTACTATCCCTTTTTGAGACCTTCCCTGCTCTTTCCCTGCCTCTGTACTCATTGACAACCCGTTACATGTCTATCCTCTGCAAGTTGTGACAAAGGTTTCTCTCCCCAGAGGCTGGGGAGAAAATGGCTGGTGCCGGCGGGATGCCATTGTTTTTTTAAGCATTTTTATTCACCGGCCCGGAGGGGCCGAAGTCCCATCGACGTGGCCACGGGTCACGTCGGCGAAAATCAAAGTAGGTTTATAACGGCGTCAACCATTGATGATGGTTGACGCCGTTCAGTCACCTACATCGAGTGCGGGGGGGGGTGGGGGGGGTGGGGGGTAGGGGGGTAGGGGTGGAGGGGGGTAGGGGTAGGGGGGTAGGGGTAGGGGTGGGGGATGGGGGTAGGGGTGGGGGTAGAGGTAGGGGGGTGGGGGTAGGGGTAGGGGTAGGGGTGGGGGGTGGGGGTAGGGGTGGGGGTAGAGGTAGGGGGTGGAGGTAGGGGGTGGAGGTAGGGGGGTAGGTGTAGGGGTAGGGGTGGGGGGGTGGGGGTAGAGGTAAGGGGGTAGGGGTAGGGGGGCAGCGGCGTGCAGAGGGGGGGCGACGGTGCGTTGGCCCCGGGCATCCATTGGATGGGGGCATCAGCAGATCTTCCTCAGGGCTCCCCTTCCTCCCAGCTGCCTTGTCTTTGTTTGCGAGAGAGAGAGGGAGATTGTGGGGACAGACGGAAAGAGAGAGAGAGACAGAGAGAGGGAGTCCCGTCCGTCCTCTGGCTGAGAGCAGGGCTTTGGTGAGTATATTGCAATCTGCCTAAACCCAGGAATATTGCCTGGTTAGAATGCAGAGGGAAATGCTGGGATCCCGGGGTGGGAGATGTGTCTGGATTTGTCTATTTCTGCTTCAGCCTCTGCGATTTCAGGTCAGTTTCACAACAACAGGAAAAACGCGCGGAGAGAGAGGGAAAAACTTTAGGCAAAGTTTCTGGGTTCTGCCTTTATAATTCACAGCGCAGTTCTGCGGCGTTGATTATGTCGCCCAACGTCAACCGACGCGCCACTTCCGCAGCGGGTGAAACTGACGTGTACAGCGTCACCCCGCTGCTGGCCCTTTCGGGACCGGAGATTTAGGGCTTATAAGCGGGCCCCGACGCCGGAGTCACCAGCGCCATTTTTGTCCGCCGATCAAGGGCGTCACGAAGGTCTTCAGTGAATTTCGCCCCACATCTTGTGTGGTGTGGAAGAGATTCACTTCAATTGCCTTTCGGGATGGGGAAAAGAAAACACAATAGAAAAACTTGTGTTGGCAGCATGGCTAAGTTCGCAATGGAAAAGCTGGTGGATGTCAAAGCTAATGCAGGGTCACGTTAGAGGATAGCGCAACCTCTGGCTTACCATGAACCAATGACGTGGCACATCCACTGGTATAATGAGATTTTCTTTACCTTGTGTGACTAATATCAAAAGAATCTACTTAGACCTAATAAAACCTAATAAACACGATGGCAGCAAATGATTCTGTGGCCCCTTTCTACATATTTCTGGCTGGAGGAGAATGGCAAGTGTAATTATTTTAATCCATTTTGTAGACTAAGTGGTCACGTGATGACACGGCTACAAAGAGTCACGTGTCAGGAACGCGGGAGTGTTCCCCGGTAGTATGAGCAGAGTACAAGCATGGAGCCGCTGCTCAACCAGTGGATAAAGTGTTGCTTGTTACAGGTCCTTGCTGTCACTGTTTGGGAACCCAGCACTTCTACACATTGAGCAATTTATTGATTAACAGTTTTTTAAGAGTTACTTTTTCCAATAATGAAACAAAATTATTATTTTTTTAAATAAATTTAGAGTACCCAATTCATTTTTTCCAATTAAGGGGAAATTTAGATGACCAATCCACCTACCCTGCACATCTTTGAGTTGTGGGGGCGAAACCCACACAAACACAGGAGAATGTGCAAACTCCACATGAACAGTGACCCAGAGCCTGGATCGAACCTGGGACCTTGGCACCGTGAGGCAGCATTGCTCACCACTGCACCACCGTGCTGCCCTACAAAATTATTTTTGTCTGCAAAAACAAAAATGTAACTTTCAGTGATGTGACTATGTTGTTGTAGGCATTGGTTGTGCAAGCCTATATATTCCATTATGTGCATCATGTTGAGAATTCCAGAATGGTTCTCCAGTGTTGTCGATACTTCTTACAGGTAAAGCAATTGCCAGAACAATGGGAGCATTAAAAGTAAAAGATTTACTTAGATAGACAAGGTTAATTGGGTATAAGTTAGAAACTGATAGCTAAACTTGAACGAGCTGATTGTTGAATTAAAATAGGATTAATAAACTGGAGCAGCGAGTAGTGAAGCTCATATCAAAATGTCTGTTAAGTCACATTGTTCTTATTGCACTTAAGATTTTCTCTGGGGCACGATTTATAGAAATAAAACAGAGCCCCGTTTCAAGCATATTTAGCCAGGTGTTTCCCGGCGCTGGCACCACCGAGAACAATTCCGCTATTAAATGGGACACTGCTTCATTAAAGGGCCCTGGCCAAGTAACGTCCCACCGAGGCCGCACTCAATACCATTTCCTGCACTAATGAGCACCGGTCGTCAGTGCAAGAAGAGATCGGGCCACCATTTTTAAATGGCTCCCCAAACTTCAGAGCCCCCACCACCCAGGCCCATTCCCCATTCAGGCAAGGTGACATCTCATTGCCTCCCAAGAGGAAATGGCAAGGTGGCACCTAGGTGGCACTGCCTGGGTGTCACGATACCACCCTGCCCAGAGCCAAATCACCCAGGTGTCCCCGATCACCTGGAAGTCCTCCCTAAGTGCCAGGACGCCTGGTCCACATTGGTGGCAACCAGTGCTGAACAGCGTTGACCCAAGGCACAGAGGTTTGATCCTGAGCCTTTGGCAACTCCGGCAAGAGCATATTCATGTGAGCCTGACTACACACTTGAATATGCAAATCTGGATCCCACCCATTGAGGTCGGGATCCAGGTCGCAGTGCCTCACGAGATCTTGTTAGATCTCACAAGGCGTAATGAGGCTGTTACTCATGAGGCCCCCACTACCAATGGAGGGGTGGTGTCAGGTCACCTAATGCTTGCCTGGTGTGATGGTGATGAGCTCCGGTCAAGCAGTGGTGGGGGGTGCCCCTTTGCATGGATGCGGGAGGGGGGCCTTCAACTTTACATTGAGTTAAAGGATGCCCCATTCTCTGAATCCCAGCTACTCACATACAGTAAGACTTGAAAAACATTCAGCCTTGGGTTGTTAAGAGGCAAGTAACATCTGTGTCACACAAGTGCCAGGTAATGACCATCACCAATAAGAAAGAATCTAATCCACCCCACCCCCATCTCCCCAAATTGAAACTAAATTTTGTATGCCCACCTCAGAGGTAATTGGGGACAATTTGCTGCTTGTTGTCAGTCGACTCTGATTAGCCAAGTTGTTGCCATGGAGAAAACAAAGGAGAACTATAGGCTCGGTAAGCTCCTAGTTAATTCAAAAAAAGGACAAAGCCTGAGCATATCCTTTTCGTTTGCATATAATGGGTCATTACAAATGAACGGATGCCACTTTTAGCATGAAAGTGCAATATTATAAACTTGACTGGTTCTCTTAAATTGGTTCTTTGTGTAGCTACTAGTGCATTATTGTTAGATGATTCTGCAAGTGTGGTACTTGCTGAACAATCCTGATCAGCGCTAATAGCTACACTAACCAAATCAATTTAAGATAATTTCTTCATCGTAATGTTTCGACCAATCAGAGTCAACTTACTAACCAATCAGCACCCTTTTGTCCTGTAGTATAAAATGATTTGATCGTTTGAAATTCAATGGTCTTGCATTTCTCCTGATGAGTGTGCGACAAATTATTTCAGTAACGTGCCTTTCCTTTTAGCAATTTTCAAGTTCTGTACTACCAAGTGACTGCTAAACAGAATATGTGAGGCGCGTTTCACTCCGGGTTTCATGACGGCGTCGGCCGTTGCGGAGAATTCTGCCCGAGATGTGTTGGAAATAGTTAAAAGGTGACACAGGCAATAATCAGAATCACATGCCATCAATGGTACAATCTGGATAGAATTTTATTCAGGTAACTCATTTGCACTGACATCAATCATGACATGCTTTCCATATTTCTCTGAGAGAGTCCTTAATGGCATTAATGACATAATCTGTATCTATTGTTAATGCAAATAAAGCCCGGGACACTACGGAATGCTTGCAGGTATCAATATGTATTTATTATACATGAAATAACAGTGAAACGCATTAGAGCTACAATGTGATGTTATTTCTTTGACCACAAAATGCACTGTGTTCCCTCATTCAGCTAAACTATAATCTAGAGTGATTTGTACACATGCATATTGCAAATTAATCAAGAAAACATCATAAGACAGGATTGGAATGTTTAAACACAAATAGAGAATGTGACAATTAATCTCCACTAAAGTGTTTATAGTGAGAGGCACTTTAATTTGCTGAAGGATTAATACACTGCTTGATACCTAATCTGGACATCCAGTCCTCCATCCTTTATCAAAACGGTTCTGGTCCTGTTGTACATATATTCCAAAAGAAAAAGGTCAACGATATATTTTGTATTAAAAAATTATTTCTGGTAAGGCTTGAATGAATTGGACTGCACCTGGAAATATTAGAACTGCAGTAAAAGAATAAACCATCGCAAACTAGCATTTCCCTGTTTGTGTGGCATCTGCTAAATCAGTTTAATGCCACATTAGCAGGTATTGAGAACTGCATGGGAGCCATGTAAATGCTGAATGTTTTATGTTATTGCAAAGCAACATCTAAAGGCAATAGTTCAGGTTGAATATTGCTCATCACAAATGACATTTTATTTCCTGCGATTGTAAAAACAATGGGTGAAATTCTCTATTTGGGAGAGAAGTGTTGACATCAGGACTGAATACATAATCTAATAATTTATAATCTTTATTAGTGTCACAAGCAGGCTGACATGAACACTGCAATGAAGGTACTGTGAAATTGGGTACGGTTTGCTTTCCCATTGGGGGCGCTATTTATGAAGCAATTCAGGACATGCAAATGGGCCAGCACTCTGCTGGCACGAATTCCGAGCAATTCCCGGCCCTGTGGTTGTTCTAATATTTTCATATTATCCTTACATTTTCATATTATTCAGCCTCAGGCTGTAGGTGTGCTCTCAAGTAACTGCATGAAATGCTGATGCTGGTACCAAGTTGCATTAGTCAGTAGACATGGGCTGGATTCTCTGTTTCAGAGACTAAGTGCTGCTGCCAGGACTAAATCGTTGGTGCTCTACGAATACGGAATCAATGCCAGTCCCAAGCAATTCAGGATCCATTGATGGGCTAGCACTGATGCCACGTGGAACTAGAGGAATTCAAATGAAAAATGGTGTTGGATTTGCCGGGGTGGGATTGTCACTCGAGAGGCTGACCAGCTGTAGCCGCATATCAGCACTCACTCCCCAGGCACACACTCATTCCTGCCAATAAGATGGCAGCATGGAGAGCGGCACCACAGTAGGCACATGCAGATCTCGAGACCCTGCTGGATACTATGGAGAAGAAGCGGGTTGCAAAGGAGGCTGCCACCTGCGGCTGTGCACCAGGCATAGGTGCAGGTTGCAGAGGCCATGAGCCCCCACCGCCAGGACCGGCCAGCAGTGTCACAAAAAGCTGCACGACCTCCTCAGGGTGGCCAGGGTGAGTAGCCACCACCATGTGCCTGGCACCAAACCCCATCCTGTACACCTGTAACCATCCCCCCCACCCAGAGGGCAACCCAACAACACCCGCCAGCAATCTGCCGGCAATTTGCACCACATGCCAACACTCATACCACCTGTCATGGCCAGGTACCCTGTTCACAAAGGCCAGCAGCTTGCCACCCCTTTGCTGCCCTTTTCCAACAACCTAGCATTGTGCATTTTCTGTGTCCCCTCCCCCACCGCCCCAAGGAGAATGTGGCGCATAACCGCAGGGAGAGAGAGAAGATAATGATAATAATAATCTTTCTTATTGTCACAAGTAGGCTTTCATTAACATGGCAATGAAGTCTTTTGGGACTTGTGGGAGGAAACTGGAGCACTTGGAGGAAAACCACGCAGACACGGGGAGAACGTGCAGATTCCACACAGACAGTGACCCAAGCCGGGAATTGAACCCTGGTCCCTGGTGCTGAGAAGCAACAGTGCTAACCACTGTGCTACCATGCCACCATCGCAGGAGACCTGCGGCCCTTCACCATCACGGAGAGGCAGGAACCCGACCTGGTCACTGTGTTCAGGGAGACAGTAGTCGCCGAGGCGGAGGTCAGTATCAGGGAACCAAGTAAGCCCCATTGAGTTGTGGTGTCCCTATGGCACACGTGGCACAACGCCCACAGCACCACCACATCACCCAACCACCCTAACCACCCACTTCCCCCACACCACCCAACCACCCTAACCCCCCACTTCCCCACCACCCCAACCCCCACTTCCCTACCACCCCACCCAACCACCCTAACCCCCCACCTCCCCCATACCACCCTAAACCCCCACCTCCCCCACACCACCCAACCACCCTAACCCCCCACCTCCACCACATCACCCCACCTCCTCCACACCACACCACCTCCCCAACCCACCACCTTCCCCACCAAGTCACTACCCACTACTGCTCCCAGCGTGGGCAGCCACTCCCCAGCAAATCCAACAGTTTTCAACAGTTTTTCAATGTTTTTAGCCTCCTGCTCCCCCTCCACATCCATGGTGCCCAGTTAACATTTGTAAATACTTGTAGTAATTCACACCCACGAGACATCTATCTGAGAGGAGCGAAGCATGGCTGAAGGACAGAGCATCCTGAGTCCAACCCACTAATTACATTAAATGCATGTAAATGCCACTTTGCATACCACCAGCGTGGGTCACAAACCTCGTTATCACGACCAACGAGGGGCCGGAGCATGGCACCTGAATCGGCACTGGGAATGAACCGCCATTTTGGCCAGATGCCCGATTCTCCGCCCAATCAAAGTTCGCGTTTACAGCCTCATGAGGCGGAGAATTTTGCTCAACATAATACCACTAACCCCAAAGCATTGCAGTGGAGCAGACTCTAAAGATTATAGCCCGCAGGCCAGAATCATGCTTGGAATAAAATGTTTTATTTATTAGATGTATTTTAGCTACTAGTGAATTCTCTGTTGTCGGCTGATCGTTAACAGCTGTTAGTAAATTAAGCCATCCTGTGAAAAGTCTCAATTCCTGCAAAGTAAACAGCTCAACAACCAAAGATGTAGGAAATGGTGTCAAAATCAAAGTAACAGAAACTCCGAAGTTAGACTCAACTGAGCACAAATGACTTCCCTTTTTCAGGTAGGATTGGCATGCCAGCAGACTTAAAATATCCCATTGATATGAGATTTGGCAACATTTTGGTGGGGGCCTTGAGAGGGGGAACTCAAGCTAATACTGTAAACACATTGGAGCCTTATTGTTCCCTTGTGTCGATATCTGATGCTGTTTAATGATACTGGGCCTATTGGTACTTGACACAGAGCAATCTAACCTTAAAGGATCCTTAAAGGGGCACTACATTCCACTCCAAAATATCCTTGAGCTTTGAAACATTTCCAGTGAAACTGGGAGGACACGAATGTTGAGCATCCATTGCCAAGAATGGCCTCGGTTCTCACCATTTACCTATCTGGCTCGGTTTTGCTCTGAAGGACCCTGTCCAGTGTCATCTGCGAGCAGCCTGATGATGGAATTTAAGTGAAGCATGGCCATTAAAATAGCCTCGGTGGGCAGGAGGCTTATTTCATCCACACACCCCCCCCCCCCCCCCCCCCCCCTCCCACCACCACCACCAGCCACCTGACGGAAACAGTCAACATCCATCCAGTGGAAAAATAGCAGAAATTAGAATAAGAGTACAATGCACGGTAGCATTGTGGATAGCGCAATCGCTTCACAGCTTCAGGGTCCCAGGTTCGATTCCGGCTTGGGTCACTGTCTGTGCGGACTCTGCACATCCTCCCCGTGTGTACGTGGGTTTCCTCCGGGTGCTCCGGTTTCCTCCCACAGTCCAAAGATGTGCAGGTTAGGTGGATTGGCCATGATAAATTGCCCTTAGTGTCCAAAATTGCCCTTAGTGTTGGGTGGGGTTACTGGGTTATGGGGATAGGGGGAGGTGTTAAGCTTGGGTAGGGTGCTCTTTCCAAGAGCCGGTGCAGACTCGATGGGCCGAATGGCCTCCTTCTGCACTGTAAATTCTCTCTGTAAATTCTCTCTGTAAATTATTAAGATGGAGCACCTGAATAATGCTCGAAATAACAGCATTCATGTATGGTAAAAGAAAGGTCCTTGCTTTTATGCTTGGTGGCTTGATTTGTTTCTAAACATTGTCAGTACTCATTTCCTATTTTCCTATTTTACCAGAAACAAAAGCTGTCATCCATCAGCTGCCTCTGCCTGTTACCCCAGAGATATCTCAATGTGTGTTACTTATTTAAGTAACCTATCGAGCGTCCTTACATTTTCATATTATTCAGTCTCAGGCTGTGGGTGTGCTGGCAAGGCAACTCTCCAGTGACTGCATGAAATGCCGATGCTGGTACCAAGTTGCATCAGTCAGCAGACTTTATGAGTTTGAATCCCTGGGAACAGAAGCTGAAACAGCATTCCAGCTGGCCTTCCAGTTTCTATCTGCATTTGTTCGAGTGGAACAAGCAAAGGTTCTCCACATGGAACTTCTCCAAAAACACCAGTGGATTATAATCAGTGCAAAGCAATGTCTCTCCTTGATTATTCAAAATGCGTACTTCAAATTGTTGCAGAGCCAAGATAAGGCTTCATATTTCCTTCTCAGTTGCGGAGCTTTTTGTTGATATATCCTAAGTTTTCTTGAGAAATATCTCACTGAATGCTTTAAAGTAGTACAGGGAATCCTGACTTAGAGTGGTGGTTGCGTTCCTGAAAGTCATGAAGCATGGTTCCCATAGGAACCACTGTTGAACCAGAGTTAGGTTCCAAAGATAATTTTGGCCTGGAAAAATCAATGCAAAAATTGAAACAATGTACTTTACAGTCTTGAATACTGTACAGTATAGTGGAGTAAGTGGCTTTAAAATTGCTGTCTTGCCTGCAGGCTTCTTTGCAGAGACCTCTCATTTAACACAGGTTCCTCAAACACACGTACTGCACACTACAGTACAAAGTACAGTATGGTACAGCAAAGAATTATTTTTAAAACAGAGGTGCACAGCAGTTCCTCAGGTACATACTTTACCAGCAAGGAAATTTGAAAAACAATGTTTGCAGTACAGTATCTGTACTGTGTGTTACAGTACGGTGGAGAATTCTTTCAAAAGACAAAGTCCACAGGGTTCCTCAACTAGTATTGGGTACAGTTAAAAAGAAAGTTTAAAAGTGAAGTATAATGTAGTTCAGGGAGTATCTGAAAATGCAGCAAGAACAAAATGATGTTCCTCGAAAGTAGCGAAAAGATTAAATGGTGCCAATCATAAGCGAGACTCCACACAGAGTCGCTGGGCCTGGTGTGGTGGCGCAATGACATCATCGCGCCAGGACACAATAATATCATCACACTGCTTGTACCCTTTAAAACAGGAAATAATGCACTTTAAATGGAACCCAGACATAAAAAATAAAGTCCTTTAAAATGAAACAACTTTGAAGGGGAAACCTAAAACGGGGATTTACTGTATCATAAGCTTAGAGCAACATCGCTCCTGCACTTACATCAATGTCTATTCTGAATGATTTATTAAAAATTAGAACAGAAAACAGTGGTGCATTTATTAATATGGCCTTCAACTTCTTAAAGGAGGTCTGACAAGACTTTATACAGTACAGTTAACTTTTATATTTTCCGTCAACAAGTATTTAAATGAACTGACTGCCACGTTGAAATTCAGGACAAATTTCCTGTATATTCCAAGGAACAATAATATTCCCCGATTTATTTTAGGAACAGTAAAGTCCATAAGCACTTGGGACGGGATTCTCCGTTTCTGAGACTAAGGGCTGGATTCTCTGATTCTGCGGCTAAGTGCAGACGCCGGCAGGAGAATGTGGCGTTATACGAGTCCAGAATTGGCGCTGAACCCTCACTGATTCCAGGACTGGTGAGGGGCTAGCAGTGGCAGCAGGTAAAACCCGCGGCTCCCGCGGCAAAATGGTCCGGAGAATGGCCGGGTCTGTGTCCGTGCACGGCGACGGTTTGCAGCGGTCGCAACGTACAACATGATGATGGCCGCGCATGGACCCGACCTACCAGATAGTGTCCTCCCGGACATCCCCCTCGCTACCCCCAGACCACCACCCACCAGTCTCCCCAACCCTCTCCGAAGCTCCTCCCCCCCCCCCCAAGCCAGTGGCACGGCTCCCCCCCCCCCCCCCCCCCCCCCCCCGACTGTGGTGGTGATGGACACAGTCCGGAGCTGCTAGCCGAGGTTCACGAATACTGAGGGCGCAAGTGAATCGTGCCGTCGTTAACTCGGCCCATAGGAAGGGTCTTCAGGTAACGTACGCTATACCACCACATACCCCCCCCCCCCCCACCCCCCGATGATGCCGTTTTGGAGGGGGCGGAGCATCCGAAAACAGGCGCCGCTCCCGACTCGGTCATAAAAAGGGTATTCTTCACCCGATCGGCGATTACGAAATCGGTGTCGGGCAACAGAAAATCTCCTAGTGTTGACACCAATGCAGAATTCGTGGACATTCATGTCAACAAAACTGGCGTTGCACCTGGACCAATTCAGTGATCCAGGGGCTAGCACTGGCCGCCACGTGGAACACAATCGAATCTAATGAGCAACGGTGCTAGATTCGCCGGTTCTGCGGTTGACACTCAGGAGGCTGACAAGCTGCAGATGCATAGACACACTTCACTCCCCACACACACCATCCCAGTCAACAAGATGGGCGAGGAGAGCGGCCCCGGGATTTACCAATGCTGAACTGAACGCGCTGGAGGAGAGGCGGATGTCCCTGTACCCTGACCCGGGAAGGAGGCTGCCAGCCATCGCTGCTCGCCATGCCTTGCCATCAATGCCGTGGGTAACACCATCTGGCCCGGCCAGCAGTGCCGAAAAAAACCCCACAGCCTGAGGGTGACCACGGTGAGTAGGCAGCGCTGTGCCCCTCGCACTAACCCCCATAACCCGACCCAACCCCCCACCCACCCGGAGGGTGGCCGAAACCTTTCCCTGCGCCACATGCCGGCACGCGTATGGGCCACCATGGCCGGGTGCCCTGGCCACTGGTGCCAGCAGCTACCCACCCCTTGGGCTGCATACGTCGGACTGTCGTTTTCTTTCCCTCCTGACCCCCCAGGAGAAGGCTGCACACAATCGCCGGGAGCGGGAGAAGACCGGAGGGGGTCTGCCAGACATGCGGGCCCAAAGCATTGCAGAGCAGAGGGCCCTGGACGTGATCGGCAGAACGGAAGAAAGGAAGGTCGCCGAGGTGGAGTTTGGCAGCAGGCGATGAAGTGAGACCCCGCTTACTTACGGTTCCTCATGACACGTGTCAAACCCTGCCAACATCATTCCCACACTACCGTCACCCCACACTACCCTCACCCCCACACCAGCCTCACCCGCACACCACCCCCACCTTACCACGCCCCACTCCCACCCACATGCCAATCCCCCGTCCGCGGTCAAATCATGGGTCAGCCAATGATGATAGAGACCCGGATGTCCCAACAGGCCAAGCAGGAGGCAGATGGAGGCGCCGCATCAGGCCATGTGTGTATCAACAGTGCCTGTCGTAGGTGGAGCTGCCGGACCGAGTCTGCTGCTGATGACTGCTGCTGAGTAGGAAGACCCAGAGTCATCTGTGCCGGGTCATAACGCATCTAGAGCTGAGAGGGTATTGGGGGAACCCGCTCCCGATGGCCGTCAAAGTGACGGTCGCCCAGAACCTTTTTGCATCGGGTTCCATCCAGGTACCAAGTGGGGACCTGCCTGGGATATTGCACACCTCCATGCACAGGTGCATCTGTACTGTTATGGAGGCCCTGTATGTCCGGGCAGCGCAATACATCCACTTGGATATGGACCAAGGTTGACACGGCAGTGGGATGCACCGCCATCGCTTAATACCCAGGGTAAGGGGATGATCGACAGGACATATGTCCTCCTATGAGCACCATCGCATGAGGGGGTGCTCTTCACAAACCATGTCACAAACAGTGGTTAGCACTGCTACCTCACAGCTCTAGGGACCTGGGTTCAATTCCGACCTCCGATGACTGTGTGGAGTTTGCACATTCTCCCCATGTCTGGGTGGAATTCCTCCGGGTGCTCCGGTTTCCTCCCACTGTCCGAAGATGTGCAGATTTGGTGGACAGGCTGATGAGACCATCAATTCACACGAGACGAACGTAGAACATAGGACATAGAACAGTACAGCACAGAACAGGCCCTTCGGCCCTCAATGTTGTGCCGAGCAATGATCACCCTACTCAAACCCACGTATCCACCCTATACTCGTAACCCAACAACCCCCCCTTAACCTTACTTTTTGGGACACTACGGGCAATTTAGCATGGCCAATCCACCTAACCTGCACATCTTTGGACTGTGGGAGGAAACCGGAGCACCCGGAGGAAACCCACGCACACACGGGGAGGACGTGCAGACTTCGCACAGTGACCCAGCCGGGAATCGAACCTGGGACCCTGGAGCTGTGAAGCATTTATGCTAACCACCATGCTACCGTGCTGCCCGAAGAGTTGAAGTGAACAGTGGTTTTAATACGCTCGAACTGTGCCTGCCAGCGACTGCTCTGTACTGAATGCCACCTACAGGCTGACAGGTTATATACCACCCTGAGGGGGTGGAGCAAAAGGCGGAGCTCATAAGGGCATCAACATACTACAACACAGTACAGTGGTGAATAGTAATAGCATATGTTCACCACATTCCCCCCTGTTAAAAATTGAAGTCCAGCGGGGGTGAAGTGGGCTCACAGATCGAGTTTGTCCGGTGCCTTGATTGTTCTCCGTGATTGCCTCAGCTCCGGCGTCTTTACGGGCACGGGTGTTGGACTCGTCGCTGCGGGCACAGGTGTTGAACTCGTCGCTGCGGGCACAAGTGTTGAACTCTTCGCTGCGGGCACGGGTGTTGAACTCGTCGCTGCGGGCACGAGTGTTGAACTCTTCGCTGCGGGCACGGGTGTTGAACTCGTCGCTGCGGGCACGGGTGTTGAACTCGTCGCTGCGGGCACGGGTGTTGGGCTCGTTGACTCTGGGAGAGTGTCATCTGGAGCTTCATCGCTGTAGGTCGGCGATGGGCGGGAGGGGAACGTAGGCCATGTAGGGGCGGGGGCGGTGTTCGGTGTAGGGTGGTCACAGGGAAACCGACGGGTGCCAGATCCCGGAGGGAGACTGTATCTTGTCGGCCGCCGTGATGCGCCACGTAGGAATTCTGAGGGTTGGCGTGAAGGAGCTAGATCCTCTCGGCCAGGAGGTCGGACTTATGGCTCCTCACATGCTTTCAGAGGACAGGCCCCGGTGTTGTCAGCCAGGACAGAAGCAAGACCCCGGAGGTGGAGTTCCTGGGGAACAAATAGACGGTCGTGAGGGGTCTCATTCGTGGCTGTATAGAGGAGCGACCTAATGGAGTGGAGCGCGTCAGGGAGGACCTCCTCCCAGCGGGAAACTGGGAGACTTCTAGACCGTAGGGCCAGAAGGACGGCCTTCCATACCGTCGCGTTCTCCCTCTCCACCTGTCCGTTTCCCCAGGGGTTGTAGTTGGTAGTCCTGCTCGAGGCAATGCCCTTACCGAGCAGGTACTGACGCAACTCGTCGCTCATAAACGAGGAGCACCGGTCACTGTGGACATAAGTGGGGAAACCGAACAGGGTGAAGATGGTGTGCAGGGCCTTAATGACAGTGGCCGCGGTCATGTCGGGGCATGGGATGGCAAAGGGGAAATGGGAGTACTCGTCAACGACGTTAAGAAAATAGGCTTTGCAGTCAGTGGAGGGGAGGGGCCCTTTGAAATCGACGCTGAGGCACTCAAAGGGGTGGGATGCCTTCACCAGGTGGGCGTTGCCTGGCCAATAGAAGTGCGGCTTACATTCCGCGCAGATTTGGCAGTCCCTGGTCATGGCTCTGACCTCCTCGGTGGAGTAGGGCAGGTTGCGGGCCTTGATGAAGTGGAGAAGCCGGGTGACCCCCGGGTGGCAGAGGTCATTGTGGATGGTCCGGAGTTGGTCATCTTGCACGCTGGTGCATGTGCCGTGGGACAGGGCATCTGGGGGCTCATTGAGCTTCCCAGGACGATGCACAATATCGTAATTATAGGTGGAGAGTTTGATTCTCCACTGCAAGATTTTACCATTCTTGATCTTGCCCCGCTGTGTGTTGTTGAACATAAAGGTTACCGACCGTTGGTCGGTGACAAGGGTGAATCTCCTACCGGCCAGGTAGTGCCTCCAATGCCGCACAGCTTCCACAATGGCTTGAGCTTCTTTTTCGACCGAGGAATGTCGAATCTCAGAGGCGTTGAGGGTACAGGAAAAAAGGCCACGGGCCTGCCTGCCTGGTTAAAGGTAGCGGCCAGAACGACATCTGATGCGTCGCTCTCGACTTGGAAGGGGATGGACTCGTCCACCGCGTGCATCGCAGCCTTGATAATGTCTGCCTTAATGCGACTGAAGGCCAGGCGGGCCTTGTGGTGATATGATTTGCATAGCTGTCTGCCATTGGTGCAGAACACCGGCTTACCATTGGCCCTGGTCGGTCATGTGCCTCTCGGTTGGTTGAGACCAGTCATGTGACAGCTCTCCGATTGGTCGAGAGGCTGAGTTAACCACGCCTCCATACCGAGGTATAAATAGTCGGAACGCCCGGCGGTCGTCCATTTTATTGTAGACAACCGCAGGGCTACGTTCTAGCTTATTAAAGCCTAACTTTTGTATAGCAACACGTCTCTCGTGCAATTGATGGCTCATCAATTTAATAAGCTACTTCTGATGCGTCGCTCTCGACCTGGAAGGGGAGGGACTCGTCGATGGCGCGCATCATGGCCTTTGCGATGTCCGCTTTGATGCGGCTAAAGGCCTGGCAGGCCTCTGTCGACGGCGGGAAGGTCGTGGTTTGAATGAGGGGACGGGCCTTGTCAGTGTCGTTGGGAACCCATTGGGCGTAGTAAGCGAAGAAACCCAGGCAGCGTTTGAGGGATTTGAGGGTATTGGGGAGAGGGAGTTCCATCAGGGGGCGCATGCGTTCGGGGTCGGGGCCTATCACTCCTTTATGCACTACGTAGCCGAGGATTGCTAGACGGTCGGTGCTAAACACAAACTTATCCTTATTGTAAGTGAGGTTAAGGAGTTTTGCGGTTTGGAGGAATTTCTGGAGGTTGGTGTCATGGTCCTGCTGATCGTGGCCGCAGATGGTGACATTATCAAGATACGGGAAGGTAGCCCGTAATCCGTACTTGTCGACCATTCGGTCCATCTTCCGTTAGAAGACCGAGACCCCCTTTGTGACTCCGAATGGAACCCTAAGGAAGTGGTAGAGGCGCCCATCTGCCTCGAACGCGGTGTATTTGCGGTCACTCGCGCGGAGGGGGAGCTGGTGGTAAGCGGACTTAAGGTCCACAGTGGAGAAGACCTTGTATTTCGCGATATCGTTTACCATGGCGGAAATACGGGGGAGAGGATACGCGTCCAGTTGCGTAAACCGGTTGATGGTCTGACTGTAGTCAATGACCATCCGGTTTTTCTCCCCAGTCAGGACCACCAGCACTTGGGCTCGCCAGGGATTGTTGCTGCCCTCGATGACCCCTTCCGTCAGCAACCTCTGGACCTCGGACCTGATGAAGGATCGGTCCCGGGCGCTGTACCGTCTGCTCCGTGTCGCGACGGGTTTGCAATCGGGGGTGAGATTAGCAAACAAGGAGGGGGGGTGCACTTTGAGGGACGCGAGGCTGCAGACAGTGAGGGGGGGTATAGGGCCGCCGAATTGGAAGGTCAAGCTCTGCAGGTTACACTGGAAGTCCAGTCCTAGGACTGCCGGTGCACAAAGGTCATGGAGGACAAGGAATTTATCATTTTTAAAAACCTTCCCCAGGACTGTGTGGTCCGCGATGCAGCACCCGGTGATGTGGACGGAGTGCGAACCTGAGACTAACCTAATTTTGTGTTTTACAGGATGGACAGGGAGCGCGCAGCGTCTTACCGTGGCAGGGTGAACGAAGCTTTCCGTGCTCCCAGAGTCCAGCAGGCAGCCCGTCTCGTGGCCGTTGAGGTAGATCAGCGTTGTCGTCTTGGCGAGCATGCAGGGACGTGACTGGGCGAGCTGAATGGCCGCGAGCCGTGGAGAAAATCCATATTCGTCGTTGTCGTCCGAGTAGATGCTGGAAGAACCTTGCGTGCCAGTCCCAGAAGGTGGTGCCCAGGATCCGCACTTGGAGTCGGGGCCCCAAGGTGGCAGTGCCCAGGACTCGCACGTGGAGTCGGGGCCCCAAGATGGCGGCGCCCAGGACCCGCATATGGGGTCGGCGCCCCAAGATGGCGGCGCCCGTGGGGCCCTCGTGGTTGCTGGGGGCGGGGTTAGCGGTGCTGGCGGGCTGATCGGAGTGGCCGGGAGCGGGGGCAGAGAGGCGCGCAGGCCAGGCGCGGGGGCCCGGGGGCGGCGAGCAGAGAGTAGCGCGGTGCGCTGGAGAGGCCCGGAAGGGCCCGGAGGAGAGAGAGAGGCGCGCAGGCCAGGCGCGGGGCCCGGGGGCGGGGGGGAGAGTTCCGCGGCATCCAGGAGGGGACCGGGAGGGCCCGGAGGAGAGAGAGAGGCGTGCAGTCCGGACGCAGGGGCCCGAGGGTGGGGGGGAGAGTTCCGCGGCATCCAGGAGGGGACCGGGAGGGCCCGGAGGAGAGAGAGAGGCGCACAGGCCGGGCGCAGGGGCCCAGGTGGGAGAGAGTTGCGCGGCGTCCAGGATGGGACCGGGAGGGCCCGGAGGGGAGAGAGAGGTGCGCAGGCCGGGCGCAGGGGCCCGGGGGCAGGGGGGGAGAGTGTTGCGCGGCGTCCAGGAGGGGCCAGCAAGGGCCCAGAGGTGGGGATCCCTGGTCGCTGCGCGGAACCGCAGCGACCGTTTTGGCCTGGCAGACAGTGGAGAAGTGGCCCTTCTTCCCGCAGCTCTTACAGAGGGCGGAGCGGGCTGGGCAGCGCGGGTGAGGGTGTTTCGCGTGGACTTGTCGGGCGTCCCGCGGCGCAGTTCTGAGGGAGGTCGGGAGCGGCGGATGGCGGAGGGGAAGTGTGCCAGGAGGCCCAGGATGGTACCGCGCGGCTGGGGCCATTGGCGCGGACGTTTAGATCGGCGACCTCCAGGGAGGTGGAGAGAGTCCGTGCCTCAGTTAAGCTGAGGTCATCTTTCTCCAGCATCCGCTGGCGGACAGCGGGGGACTGCATCCCAGCCACATAAGCGTCTCTGATCAGCAGTTCCATGTGTTCCATAGCTGACACTGCGAGGCAGGAGCAATTCCTCCCCAGGATGGCGAGGGCCTGGTAATATTGGTCTAATGACTCACCGGGGAGATGTTGTTTGGTGGCCAGCAGATGTCGGGCGAATACTCTGTTGACTAGTTTAAGGAATTGTCCATTCAGCTTTAGCATGACGGCATCGTAATCTTTCTCCTCCTTGATTATCACGTAGGCTGCTATACCCACGCTGGAGTGGAGGATGTGAAGCTTCTGTGCCATGGTGGGGGGGCTGGTTGCAGACTCCAGGTATCCTTCGAGACATGCCAGCCAATGTTGAAAAATTTCTGAAGCGTTCTGAGTTTGCGGGCTGATGCGGAGGCATTCGGGCTTGATCCGGAGCTCCATCTTCAAAAAGCGGCCACCCTGAACCAAGTGGGCAGACCCGTGGCCTTCTTCTCCAGAACCCTCCAGGCTTCCGAACTCCGCCACTCCTCAGTGGAAAAGGAAGCCCAGGCCATAGTCGAAGCTGTGCGACATTGGAGGCACTATTTGGCCGGCAGGAGGTTTACCCTCCTCACAGACCAACGGTCAGTAGCCTTCATGTTGGATAATGCACAAAGGGGCAAAATTAAGAATGACAAGATCTTACGGTGGCGGATTGAGTTGTCCACGTACAACTATGAGATCTTGTATCGTCCTGGGAAGCTCAATGAGCCTCCTGATGCCCTGTCCCGCGGTACCTGCGCCAGCGTGCAGATAGACCGCCTCCGCTCCCTCCACGCGGACCTCTGCCATCCAGGGGTGACACGTCTCTACCATTTCATTAAGGCCCGCAACCTGCCTTTCTCCATCGCGGAAGTCAGAACAGTAACCCGTGACTGTCACATCTACGGAGAGTGCAAACCGCACTTCTACCGCCCCAAGCGCGCACACCTGATCAAAGCATCCCGCCCCTTCGAATGTCTCAGCATTCACTTCAAGGGGCCCCTTCCCTCTAACAACCGCAACATTTACTTCCTGGCGGTAATTGACGAATTCTCCCGCTTCCCCTTCGCCATTCCCTGCCCCGACATGACCACATCGACCGTCATTAAGGCCCTCCTCTCCATCTTCTCCCTGTTCGGCTACCCCGCGTACATACACAGCGATCGGGGGGTCCTCCTTTATGAGCGATGAGCTGCATCAATTCCTGCTCAACAGGGGCATTGCCTCTAGTAGGACGACCAGCTATAACCCTCGGGGTATCGGACAGGTCGAGCGGGAGAATGGTACCATCTGGAAGACCATACTACTGGCCCTCCGGTCCGGAGATCTCCCTATTTCTCGATGGCAAGAGGTTATCCCCAATGCCCTACATTATATCCGCTCACTCCTCTGTACCGCAACAAATCAGACACCTCATGAACGTCTTCTTGTCTTCCCCAGGAAGTCGTCCTACGGATCCCCTCTCCCGACGTGGCTGGCCGCCCCCGGACCCATCTTGCACCGGAAGCATGTGCGGGTGCACAAGTGCGACCCGTTGGTGGAACAAGTCCAGTTACTCCACGCTAACCTGCAGTATGCGTACGTGGAGTACCCCGACGGTCGGCAGGACACGGTCTCCCTCAGGGACCTGGCACCCGCCGGCGTGCGGCCTTCCCCCCCTTCACCACAGACCCCCCCCCTGTTTTTTTATATCCAGCGCCCCACTCAGGTCACCCCTTCCCCATCCATGGCGTCTCCACAGCCAGCTCGGGTGACGGAGAATGTTCAAGGACCATCGCTCCCGGACTCCAGGACGTCAGCGGAACCACCACCATCGGCTGAACCGACGTCACCTCCTCCA
Organism: Scyliorhinus canicula; assembly: GCF_902713615.1. NCBI lineage: Eukaryota > Metazoa > Chordata > Chondrichthyes > Carcharhiniformes > Scyliorhinidae > Scyliorhinus > Scyliorhinus canicula. The sequence goes on along the minus strand of NC_052151.1, from coordinate 144,947,661 downwards.
CTGTGGCGGTCTGCCAGAACGTCACGGGCCACGAAAAGACTGATCGAATCGATCTAAATTTCAACAGCTCCATGGACTTTGTTGGGACTTTGTGTAATATTGCTAATTGCCTGGGCCAGTGGGAAGCCAAAAATGTAATAAAAGAAAAGGAGAGAAAATTTTTGTTCTCCCGGCTGCTACTCATATCACCAGTTCTCTCCCCCCCCCCCCCCCCCCCCCCCCCCCCGGCTCTCGTTGATACACCCCCCCCCCCCGGCTTCTTTCTCCGTAAGGGGTGAATGTGGTGATATGATTTGCATAGTTGTCTGCCATTGATGCAGAACACCGGCTTACCATTGCCCTGGTCGGTCATGTGCCTCTCGACCGATTGGTTGAGACCAGTCATGTGACAGTCATTGGTCAAGAGGCTGAGTTAACCACGCCTCCATACCAAGGTATAAATAGTCGGAACGCCCGGCGGTCGTCCATTTTATTGTAGACAACCGCAGGGCTAAGTTCTAGCTTATTAAAGCCTAACTTTTGTATAGCAACTTGTCTCTCGTGTAATTGATGGCTCATCAGGCCTCAGTCGTCGGGGGAAGATGGTGGCTTTAATAAGTGGGCGGGCTTTGTCCGCATAGTTTGGGACCCACTGGGCATAGTATGAAAAGAACCTGAGACATCTTTTCAGAGCCTTGGGGCAGTGGGGAAGGGGGAGTTGCAGGAGGGGGTGCATGACGTCGGGGTTGGGCCCTGGGACTCCGTTTTCCACAACATAGCCGAGTATGGCCAGTCGGGTTGTGCAGAAAACGCATTTCTCCTTGTTGTAGGTGTGATTGAGGGCTTGGGCGGATTGGAGGAAGTTCTTAAGGTTAGCGTCATGGTCCTGCTGATCATGGCCGCAGATGGTGATGTTGGCCAAGTACGGGAACGTGACCCGCAGCCTGTACTGGTCCACCATTCGGTCCATCGTTCTTTGGAAGACCGAGACCCCGTTGGTGACGCCGAAGAGGACCCGGAGGAAGTGGAAGAGGCGGCCATCTGCCTCAAAGGCCGTGTAGTGCCAATCTTCCGGGCGGACTTCAGATCTACCCTGGAGAAAACCTGGTCGTGTGCAATCTGATTCACCATGTCCGCTATACAGGGAAGGGGGTACGCATCGCGTTGCGTGTACCAATTTATGGTTTGGCTGTATTCTACAACCATCTGCTTCTTTTCCCCGGTCCTGACGACCACCATTTAGGCTCTCCAGGGGCTATTACTGGCCTCGACGATCCCTTCCCTCAAGATCCGCTGGACCTCCGACTTGATAAAAGTCCTGTCCTGGGCACTGTACCGCCTGCTCCTGGCGGCAATGGGTTTACAGTAGGCGGTGAGGTTCGCGAATAGCAGGAGAGGGGCGACCTTAAGGTTTGCGAGGCTACATACGGTGAGAGCGGGTAGGGGTCCACCGAACTTCAGGGTCAGGCTCCTGAGGTTGCACTGGAAATCCAGTCCTAACAGGAGAGGAGCGCAGAGATGGAAGAGGACATATAGCTTAAAATTGGCATACTCGGCGCCCTGTATTGCGACGTTCACGACACGGTACCCCGGGTCTGTACTAAATGTGACCCGAAAGCAAGGGAGATTGTTTGGGATGCAGGGGAAATCTCAAGAGAGCAGTGCCTTACCGTGTCTGGATGTATGAAGCTCTCCATACTCCCAGAGTCAAACAGACAGGGCATTTTATGCCCATTTACCCGGACGGTCATCATCGAGTTTCTGAAGTGCTTGGGCCGTGACTGGTTGAGGGTGACAGCGTCGAGCTGCGGGTAGCCGACGTGGTCGGAGGTAGTGGGGTGGTCCCAAGATGGCGGCCCCCGTCGGTCGGACGTGCTTCATTCCTGTCAACGTAACTGGTGTCTACCTTTCTAACCTTACATTTCCCAATGCTCCTTCCACTGGGTTCCCCAAGCGATATATCAGAAGTGGAGGTGGCCTGCATGGCTTTCTCACCCCACCACCTGGGTCTCCTTTGGCAGCCATCCTCTGGAGTGATTGATCCGGATGGACTTGGCAGTCTTCCAGGAATCACAGATGGCATGGTGCCATCCTGTTCTACCTGCTGTCCATCGGGTGTGCCAGGGACAGGTGGGGGGGATTTAGATGCACTACGTTGTTCTGGCACCTTCCCTGCAGGAGTCACCAGCACGGGCGCCATCACTGCTTCCTCTCTGGGGGTCCCCGATGGCCCATGGGCCACTCCTTGGGAGTGGTGACATGGCTGGAGCAAGCTCTTGGGACTCCGCCATCACCTGATACTGCCAATCCTGGAGGCCTGCTCTCATCTCTACCAAGGTCTCAATGCTCGCGGCCATGGAGCACAAGGACAGGGCAAAATCACTCTGGAACTCTGCCACCTCCCTCTGGGACTGTGCCACGTCACTCCGGAAAAGACAGATTCCTCTATGACTGACTCAGATCAGCCTGCACCTGGCCCTTGATGCCCACAGCCACGATCCATTGTAACTTAGCCAAGCTCTGAAGTGCCGCTGCAATGTCTACGTGGCCCCAGCACATGGCTACCTATGAGAGGGCAGCCCTGTCTTGGGCCTCAGCCAGCACTTGCACAGAATACCCCAGGCCTTGGACATGCTGATCTATAGACGCAATCTTTGCCTTCAATGCCTTCACCGCGGACACCATCCGTGTGGTGTTGGCCTGGGTAGCACGCATGGTCAGCCCTGCCTCCTGCTGCACTTGCAGGTGTTGGATGGTTGCTGACCCCCCCCCCCCCCCCCCCCCTGCTGTCGTCCCCGGCTCTGCGCTGCATCTCCAACATTGATAGGACCGCCCTTTCCAGAAGCCGGAGACCAGTCTGGACAGCAGCTCATCACTGGGGTCAGACCTCCCTCCGAACGTTTGTCCCCCCCCCGGGGGTTCCTACCGCCACCATATGTATCACTGCCTGTGTGTGGTGTGCACCAAAGAGTGCTGCAGGAGCCACTTCACTAAAGTGCCTAACCGAGTTAAGTGTCTCTGGAATGGTGGGGGGTCAATGACAACAATGTTGAGAAGTCAATGTCGTCCCCGGACTAGTGCTCTGGGATGTTGCAGCGGGGGGTGGGGGACCCGGACGTCCCGCCTCGTCACGAGTTGAGCCGCTGGGTTGCAGCTAGGGGCAAGGGACCTGCATCATCGCCAGGTGATCCTGAAAGACAAAAGACAAGATGCATAGTTAGATCATGGGTAGGTGTGGCGTTGGGAGGGGGGCGCGTGATTCATGTGCTATGGGGACATTGAAATTAGTTGGGGGTTCATTCGTATCTCCGATACCGACCTTTGCCTCTGAGAATACCCGCTCTCCAACCCCGTAGACCAGATCCATCCTGCTGTGATAGAGGTGTGCAGCATCATGTCAAATCCTCTATCTTATTTCACATTTATTGTTCAGAGACACATTTTACATATTTACTCATTCTAAACGGCAAAATTCACCTCAGAAAAATTAAGCTTCTTTGACTGGAAAGAATAAAATGTTCAATTTTATCTAATTGAACCACTGATTGCTCTGCCCAGTATTAAGTAGTCACACTCACTAAATTAGCTCTGCGTATCTGAGGGTTGGAGAAAAATGTGAATTATAAAATATAAATAATCTTGTCATGAACATGTACCAAATAAAGATACATTAACCTAGGAGAGAGGATGTCTTAAAGATTAATACTTACTTAAATATAATGTAGTAAAAATAACTCAGATGAGCGCACACACTAATTTACCCTGATGGCCATAGACTTTCATTTTGATAAAAATCAATACTGAACAGTTATTACATTTGCAGTTTACAGTAATTAATTATTTTGCTCAAAGTTCTATTGCAAGAAAAGTGAGCTTGGAATCTAAATTGGATTTTGTGCAAATGAGAGCGAATCAACAATTTCCAAAGAACCTGAAGCTATGATGTTTCTTCTTTCAAGTAATAATGAAGACGTGATCCGACAGATGACTTATTTTTGTGTGGGCTTTAGTCTTTGAAAGTAGTGACAGGTATAAAAAGTATTTTGACTTTTTTGTGGTGCAAATTAAGTAATTTGTTCTGATTCAATTATTTTGTTTATGTGTAATTATGGAGTTCTGCAGGCATCTGTTCAGAAATCCCTGTTGTGTATATTGCTCCGAACTAATATTGAAACCTCATTTGTAATATTCACTGATAACACCAACAAATATGGCCAGACGAAGAGTATAATGTAGTTTTATCAGACCACGAAGGAGTCCATACGAATGGTTCAAAGAAATTGAGTTTATTTACAATAACTATTAGAGCCATCGCACGGTCGATCACAGCTGTGTCTGCCATGCCAGTGCCTAACTGGCCAGCTGTATATATATGATACAACCCAGACATTGTTTAGAGGTCTCCTGCCCCCTTAATGGAGGAGTTCATATTCTGCAAGGTCCACGGCTATTTGTTCCCACCCTGTAAGGAACTTGTGGATTAAAGCATATAGATTTTTTACACTATTGCCACAAAGTCACAGTTATCGGTAGTCTGGAAAACAGATTAGAAAGTGGCTGACAGTTTGATTTTAATGTCGATCGCAAACATTGAGGCATGAGGCTGGATTCTCCGATCCTCGATGCTGAAATCGTGTTCAGCGAGGGGGCAGAGAATCCCTGATGGCGCTAAAATCGGGGGGAGGGGCGCCGCTTTTGCGATGCTCCAGCCCCTGAAAAGCGGCATACTCTAGGGATACGCCGCACGATGTATTCACAGCCTCAGGCCATTGACTGAGGCCCACCCCGCGATTCTCCGTCCCCAGCCGGCCAAGTTCCCAACAGTGTGGGACACGTGTGGTCTCACCCGTCGTGAACTCAGCGTGGTGGCTGTGGACTCAGTCCAGCACCGCCACAGTCGGGGGAGGGCCGATCCGTGGGCAGGGGGAGCTTCATTCGGGGCTGGGGGCACTGTGGGGGGCGGTCCAGGGTGCGCAAGCGGCCGAAGGGGGGAGACTATTTTTGCGGTCCCGGTCCACGGGCTGCTTCCGCCATGAAGCACGGCGCGGCCGTCGCAAGCCGCCACCGTACACATGCGTGGCCACGGACCCGGCAATGCTCTGGCCCGTATTGGCAGCTAGAGCTGTCAGCTCTACACTGCCTCCCTTCTAGCCCCCCTGCCATCCTGGAGCCGAGAATCGGTGGCCATTTTGCACCTGTTTTCCTGGCGTAAAACGCCACCATTTTCACGCCGGAGAATCAAACGGAGAATTCAGCACATGATACCTCTATACACACTATTAGATTTGTCTGATACTGAGCCCGCCTGAAGAGCTGGTGGAAACTTGATTTTAATGTGCAGAGGCGGGAGGTAAAAAAGATTAGAGTGCAATATGATGTTCTTATCAACAAGGCTTGGATGCACTTTTCAATTTCTACAGTGATAATTTTCCAGCTGTGCACCACTGACTGCCAGTGGTGCATATTGCAAATTCAAGTATGTACAATGCACAATTTTCCAACCACCCAATTTGAATGGTTAGAAATTGGTCCACAATTAAAATTTTCAATCTCCTCAGGCAATAGACCAGTTCCCCAAACAATAGCACAAAGTTGTAAAATTACACCTTATGAATTAAACTGATTTTTTTTAACCTTCCACATACTTCCTGATAAAACTGCATGTGGGTGATTGTGTCATTTTAGGTACCATACCTTCAAGAGAGCATTTATGTGGTCAAGATAATTTTTAAAAAGCAATTTTTAAAAGATGATTCTGGAAGGTCTTAAGTTACGTAAAGTCAGCTGCTGAATTTTCAGAAGAAATTATTACTAATTTCTGGTGCCTATCGCAGCAACACATTTACCATTCCTGAGCTAAGATAGAGTGTTCATTAAATACTAAAAACATGAAGAGGAAGGGGCATAACTATAAGATTCAGGGTGGGAGATATAGGAGGGATATCCGAGGTAGGTTCTTTACTCAGAGAATAGTTAGGGTGTGGAATGGACTGCCTGCTGTGACAGTGGAGTTGGACACTTTAGGAACTTTCAAGCGGTTATTGGATTGGCACATGGAGCTCACCAGAATGACAGGGAGTGGGATAGCTTGATCTTGGTTTCGGACAATGATCGGCACAACATCGAGGGCCGAAGGGCCTATTCTGTGCTGTACTGTTCTATGTTCTATGTATGTCCGTATTAACACTAAGTTAGCAAAATGAAAATCGACCAATGAAAGTCTTCAGTTTCCTATGGTAGAACCACTGGTCGGACCCTCTCCACCTTCCCCCTCAGCCTTGTTTACGACCGAATACTTTCTTGCCCCAATCCTGATTTCTGTCCATTTCCACTTCTCTTTCCTCCTGATCTCTATTTATTGCACCCCTTCCCTCCAGCCCCAATCCTCAGCCAACTCCCAACCTAGATTGCAAGACTCCCCCACCTCCAATTTGCAGTTTCCCCTCCTACCCAACTATCCAGTCTCCCCCTCCACTAGCCCCAATCTCCAGCTTCCAGCTTCCCCCCATAGCCACATAGTCATACTATCACTGGACGAGTAATCCAGAGATCCAGATGAATGAATGCTCTGGGGGCACGAGTTCAAATCCCACCATCGCAGCTGTTCGGAATTTAAATTCAATTCAGAAAATTTGGAATTAAAAGCTCGTCTCAGCAATGGTGGCCATGAAATCATAATCGATTCTCGTAGAAACCATTCATGTCCTTTAGGGAAGGAAATCTGCCATCCATATCTGGTTTGGTCTACATGTGACTCTTGGCCCACAGAATTGTAGTTGACTCTTAATTTTCCTCTGAAAAGATCCAGCAAGCCATTCAGTTCAAGGGCCATTCGGGATGGACAGTAAATGCTGGCCTTGCCAGTGTCATCCACATGCTATGAAAGAATACATTTAAAACTCGATCCCACTCAACAATATCGGGCTCCATTTTATGGAATGCAAGTCTTCTGCTCCACTAGTCACTTACCTTTTATGTATTTCCAACACACCCCTCTTTTTTGACCCCAGCCTACAAGCCTTATATATAACTTTAAGCAATAGCTTTTCTACTGTAACAATAGGTTTCATTTTAGTTTCAGTGGACGGAATCTTGTTGAGGCATTAAGGGCCTCAACAGAAGAGCTCCTACGCGACTGCTTGGAGTCGGTGGACTGGTCCGTATTCAAGAACTTAGTGGACAACCTAAACGAGTATGCCACAACCATCACAGATTTCAACAGTAAGTGTTCAACAGAAGATTACATGTAAAAGAAGGAAGTATGTGTGTTCCCAAACAGAAACCATGTTATAACCAGGAGGTTCACACCCTACTGAAGGCCAGGTCAGGGGCATTCACGACAGGCGATTCTGACCTAGGCAAGAAATCCAGGTACTATCTCCGCAAAGCCATCAAGAAGACCAAGCGACAATACCAGACTAAGCTAGATTCACAGACCATTATCCCAGCCAAGTTCGTAACAAAACCCCAAACCTAGGCCTGGGTTTCTCACTCTGCAACTGGATCCTCAACTTCCTGACCCATTGACCACAAGAAGTAAAGATAAACGACAACACCTCCTCCACGATAGACCTCAATACCCGAGCCCCACAAGACTGTGTGCTTAGCCCCCTACTATACGCCTTATATACACATGACTGCAAAATTTGGCTCCAACTCCATCTACACATTTGCTGATGACACAACCATAGTCGGTCGATCACAAACAACGATGAGTCAGAGTACAGGAGGGAGATAGAGAACCTAGTGGAGTGGTGCAACAACAACAATCTCTCAAGGTCAGCAAAACTAAAGAGCTGGTCATTGACTTCAGGAAGCAAAGTATTGTACACACCCCTGCCTGCATCAATGGTGCTGAGGTGGAGATGGTTGACAGCTTCAAATTCCTAGGGGTGCACATCACAAACCATCTCTCCTGGTCTACCCACGTCGATGCCACGACGCCACGACCAAGAGAGCTCAACAGAGCCTGTACTTTGTCAGGAAATTTGGCATGTCCACATTGACTCTAATCAACTTTTACAAATGCACCATAGAAAGCATCCTATCTGGCTGTATCACAGTTTGGTATGGCAACTGCTTGGCCCAAGTCTAAGAAATTACAGAGTCGTCAACACAGCCCAGTCCATCACACAACCTGCCTCCCGTCCATTGACTCTGTCTACACCTCCCACTGCCTTGGGAAAATGGGCAGCATAATCAAAGACCCTTCCACCCGGATTGTTCTCTTTGCCAAATTCTTCCATCGGGCAGGAGATACAAATGTCTGAGAACACACACGAACAGATTCAAAAACAGCTTCTTCCCCACTGTTACCAGAGTCCTGAATGACCCTCTTATGGACTGAACTGAGCTCTTCACACATCTTCTCTATTGAGTAGCACTACACTCCTGTATGCTTCACCCGATTTCTATATATTTACATTGTGTATCTATCATATGTCCTATGTTTTTCATGTATGGAACGATCTGTCTGGACTGTATGCAGAACTTTTTTTTTCTCTGTACCTCGATACAGGTGACAATAAACCCAAATCCACCTGGCAGCTAGACAGCCAGCAAAATACCTGCACTGCCTCGTTTCAGGATGACCTGAACCACAAGCTAATCAGACAGTGTCAAGGTCTTCCCCTGGAATCGAGACCCCGAGGTTGGAAGTCTTGGTACTGAGAGCTGCCAAGCCAATCATACGCTGGCAGCTTCAGTGCCACGGGACAGGCCATGGCTGCTGCTGGAAGGTACCCGAGTGCCAGGATCATGCAGTGAACCAGGCCACAGGTAAGTAACATGTTTTTATGGGCTGGGAGTCGCGGAGAGAGGGATGTAGTGGGGTCGACAGCATGGTCAAGGAGGCAGCATTCAACAGGCCCTGCCATTCTCTGTGTTGAGTCCTTTAATAAAAGCGCCTTTTAGCAAAGGAACCTTCCCGAAGGTGAAAAGTTGGCTGCACAGTTTTACCTGTCACGTGTTGTGATACTACTTCAAGGGAATATGCAACTGAGCAAATAGCCAGACTGTAGAGCAGCAAGTAGCTCGCAGCTATCAGAGTGTGTAGTGGGTGTCGAGGAATCATTAATGTGCTCTTCTTGTGAATTATAGTTACTGAATCCAGAAAGTCGATCTGTCTGCTGAGCTATCCTGTGCTGTACCTTCAAGTAAAAAAAACTATATCGAGTTTACTAGTCCTGTGTATGAAATTGGTAAGAAGTCCAACAATGTTGCGCGCATGTCGAAAGACCCATCCACCAATAGGTTAACACCTGCGGTAATTGGATGAAGTCAATAAGTGGTCATCAATTTGTAACATAAGTTTCTCTTTCGACAGGGGCTGGTGTTGGTCACGCATAGGCCTTCCCACTCAGAACTTATTTCTGGCAGAGATGGAAAGGTGGAAGGGTTCTGACACACACATCTGTCATAATATACACATCAGTATATGATGGGGCAGAGACACACACTGACTGACACACTGCAAGACCAATCAACACACACAACACAGCAGCCAATCACCAGTTAGGGAACGGTCACTATAAAGCCAGAGGGCACTAGTTTTCCCGCTCATTCGGGATGCAGCCTCTGAGACAGACCGAGCCCGCAGTCAGTAGCACAAACATCTACCATGTGCTAGCAGTATAGGCTGGTCAGGTTAGGCATAGGTCTTAAGTCAATCTAACATAGTGTCGACCCATAGTGCAAGTATGTTCAACAGCTCTTAGTTAAATAAAATAGAGTTGTACTATTACAAGTGTTGGTAGCCTGTGTATGTTACTGCTAAGGTAAACGCAGTCTCCACAGATCCAGAGTACCCAACACATCAACATCCAGAGTATGTACATGCCCTTTTCCACCACCATGCTCACTTTGTGATTTGCCAACAGTTCAAGAGTTTCCTCCATTCTACTTTAGTCATTACAACCAAACCTGGCAGTGCTACTCAATCACAACACACACACAAATTGTTTTGCTGCTGCAATTCATTTTAGTATAGTCTCTTCATTATTTAGTAATGGTTGCTCTATTTAATATTGTTCAATTTTTCAATTGTATATATAATGCAGCCAATGTGGGTCAAAGTAGTTCAGGGGGAAAAATGAGCAAGTTGAAAAATTAATAGAATTCAATAGATGCAATCAGTTAACCATAATGAATGCAATAATCAGGGAGCAGAGTTGAAGAATATATACTTGGACAGCAGTAGATGACAATGCAATGAACTAGATTGATTATATGCTGGCACAAAATATAGAAGAGCAGTGTCAACAATATTCATACATATCTGGGGACAGGATGCATAGTGATCACAACCTTCTAATATGTAAATTGAAGATAAATCTTTCATCTTATGTGACTGCTGATTTCATTGTGGGTAACCTTCACAGTGGAAATAGTCCCAGGTGGGATACATTATCCCGTGTACATCTTGGTGAAATACTATTCCAATCAAATACTGTACTTCAAATAATGCTTCCCACCGGGAGTTAACTTTACTAAGAAACCTGCCATTCTTGAAGTTCACAGGCAAGCAGAGTAAAAGCAAATATGCATCAGCCACACTAGCAGAAAACAATACGTTTATTTCTTTGACATGATGCTGCAGCTATGCCTTTGGAATAGTCTATAATGATACAAAGACCTTTGAAAGAAATTCAACCATTAGAAATTTGAATGCTGACTTCCGAGACTGGCGTTAATGGAGTGAGGGGTCGCACATTTGGTGGCTCCGGCTCAAGGTGGATTTACTTGGCCCCTTTTCATCCCGTTTAAGGGGTGTTTGCTGGTGTAAGGTGCATAAGCACTGAGAAATGGTCATGTTCCATCAGTCAGGCCGGTTAATGGCTTACCAGACGAGGAATGTAACGAGTAAGAGACATCAGCCTGGCCGAGAGGTTATTCGAGATGCAACAGGGGTAAAGATGGCAGAGGGTTCTGGGTGCTGCGGCCCTCCCAGTGGTCTACTGAGCAACTGGTGGCCATTCTGAATGCTACGCTCCAGCAGCAGAGGCAGGAGGCCCAGAGGACCTGACGACGTTGGTGGAGCTGCTCAGCTCAGTTAGGGTTTAGGCAGGGTTTTGTGGATTGGGTTTGATTGCTGTACAAAGCATCTAAGGTGAATGTTTGGACGAACAAGGTTAGTTCAGAATATGTTGGGCTGTATTTGGGAATGAGGCAGGGGTGTCCGCGCTCTCTGCCGCTCTTTGCCCTGGTGATTGAGCCGCTGGAAATCCGCTTAGGGGTTTGAGGGAGTGGAGGGGTATCCAGGAGGACATTGAGCATCACGCTTTTTTGTACACGGATGCTCTCCTGCTGTATAGTTCAAAACTGGTCGGGAGATTTGACAGGATCATGGGGATTTTGAGGGAGTTTGGTTGTTTTTCAGGGTATAAGATCAATATGGGGAAAAGTGAGGTATTCCCAATTAATGCACAGGGAGAGGAGAGGAAGTTGGGGGAACTGCGGCTTCGGTTGGTGAGGCAAGCTTTCTCTACCTTGGGATACAGGTTGCGCTGAGTTGGACCCTGTTGTATAAGTTGAACTTGGAACGGCAGGTGGAGGGAATGAAGGCAGATTTCAAGAGGTGGGATGTATTGCCATTGTCATTGGCAGTTTGGGTCCAGGCGGTAAAACATAGAACATAGAACAGTACAGCACAGAACAGGCCCTTCGACCCTTGATGTTGTGCCGAGCAATGATCACCCCACTCAACCCACGCATCCACCCTATACCCGTAACCCAACAACCCCCCCCTCCCCCTTACTTTTTTAGGACACTACGGGCAATTTAGCATGGCCAATCCACCTAACCCGCACATCTTTTGACTGTGGGAGGAAACCGGAGCACCCGGAGGAAACCCACACACACACGGGGAGGACGTGCAGACTCCGCACAGACAATGACCCAGCCGGGAATCAAACCTGGGACCCTGGAGCTGTGAAGCATTTATGCTAACCACCATGCTACCGTGCTGTCCGATGGCGGTGTTGCTGAGATTTCTGTTTATGTTCCAAAATCTCCCGATTTTTGTGCCCAAGGCATTTTTTAGGAAGGTTAATGGGATGACTTTGAGGTTTGTGGAGGCGGGGAAGGCTCTGCGGGTCAGGAGGTTGTTTTGGAGAGGGATCAGTGGAGGCCTGGGGTGGGGTGAGGTTAGTTTTGCCGAGCTGTCGAACTACTACTGGGCAGTTAATATTGCAATGGCTAGGAAATGGGTTGTGGAGGAGCGGTTGGTTGGCGGCAGATGGAGGCGGCCTTGTGTAAGGGGACCAGCCTGAGGGCACTGTTGTTGGTGCCCTTTCCGTTCACGCCAGTCAGGTATTCCACCAGCCTGGTGGTGGTATCAGCATTGAGGGTTGGAACCAATGTTGGCAGCACTTTGGATTGGAAGGCATATCTTTGTGAGCACTGATTTGCAATAATCACAGGTTTGCGCCAGCAGGGTTGGATGCGAGGTTCGGGTGGCAGCAGGTGGGGCTAGAATATTTTCGGGATTTGTTTGTGGGAGGGAAGTTTACAGGCCTGGAGGAGTTAGAGGGGACATGCCAGTTGCCAAAGGGGAATGTGTTCAGATATCTGCAGCTTAGGGACTTCATGAGAAACGAGGTGCCATCATTTCCATTGCTGCCGCCCCCGGTGCTTCAGGATATGCTTTTGTCCAAGGCTGAGATAGGGGAGGGCGAGGTTGCAGATATATACAGGAAGCTGTTGAAGAGGAAGTGTGCTCCCGTGGAGGAGGTTAGGCTTAAGTGGGAGGGGCAGTTGGGTGAGGTGTTGGAGGCCGGAGGATGGAGTGAAGCTCTGTGGAAGGTGAGACGAGAGGTCAACGTTTTGGCCTTTGCCTCCCTGATAACCCGGAGACGGTTTTTGCTGTGCTGGTGGGACTCGGAGCTGTCGAGTGCTGGGGTATGGGGTGAGCGATTTGGCAGAGTTCCTGCATTTGGAAAAGATCCAGTTTGGCATTTGAGGTTGGAAGGAGGGGTTCACCTCGAGGTGGAAGCTGTTCATCGACTTCTTCAAGGAGTATTGAGTCATCAGTAGGGTGGGTTGGGGGGAGGGGGGGGATTTGTATTAGTTTTTCACTGGGGGGGGGTGAAAATTGGAAAAGGGGCCGGGCACCCGGGTGGCAGCGGGGTGAGTGGGGTGCATTTGTTTGGGGAGGTGGGTGCAGAGGGGGAAGGGATTTGTTTCCTGTTGCCGCGGTTGACTCTTGTACCTTCTTCGTTAAGTATATTGAAAATGCCTTCAATAAAATGTTTTTTAAAAAAAAAGAAATTTGAAAGCTGAAATCTAAAGACTTTGTTTCGATTGGTAGATTAGAGTTTCAACAATCAGATTAGCAGTAAATATATGGGATAACTGTATAGGATATAAAGGGGCTTAAATTACTGTTCAAAAACTCAAGTAAGTTAAATCTTTGTACAGATTTGACAACTGCTCATTGTATATTCACAGGGATTAGGTCTTGATCCAGTATCAATAGTTATTTATTCATTGAAAAGGCTTAAGAATTGTTTTGGGTGAATACTGATGAGCAACATAGTAAGGAAACACTTTGAGGCGAATTCGAGCATTGTGACTTGTCCTAACTGAGCTGTCAGCACCAATGGACCTAACATATGCACCAGAAATTCTTAAAAAGAACCTTACATGTTAGGCCAAGTGGTCTTTCGCACACTGCATTTTCTACATTTGTATTTAGAAATTGCTTCAGCACCACACCAACAATTTCAGACCGATAAGTTAATACCACCTCGCACAATCTGTCATATGTCCTATTATGGACACTATCAGACTAAATCTATGTACTGAAGGAGGTGATTGACCACCGATACAGTCTCCAATAAGATAAAGCTCATTGAGATCACTCCCTGAACCCTGAAGATAATCAGATGAAACTCAAAGTTATTAAGGCACACTTATAATCTATAAATCCACAGTGAGTTAATAATGCGTTGAACTTGACCCTTGGAGTTGGGGACCAAATGCAATATGTCCAAGTTTGCAGAAGACACTGAGATGAGTGATAAAGCAAAAAGTGCAGAGGATACTGGAAGTCTGCAGAGGGATTTGGATTGTTGAAGTGAATGGGCACGGTTATCTGGCAGATGGAATACAATGTTGACAAATGTGAGGTTATTCATTTTGGTAGGAATAACAGCAAAATTAATTATTATTTAAATGATAAAATAGTAAAACAAGCTGCTGTGCAGAGAGACCTGGGTGTCCTAGTGTATGAGTCGCAAAAAGTTGGTTTACTGGTGCAACAGGTAATTAAGAAGGCGAATGGTGTTTTGTCCTTCATTGCTGGAGGGATGGAGTTTAAGACTAGGGAGGTTATGCTGCAATTGTATAAGGTGTTAGTGAGGCCACACCTGGAGTATTGTGTTCAGTTTTGGTCTCCGTACTTGAGAAAGGACGTACTGGCGCTGGAGGGTGTGCAGAGGAGATTCACTAGGTTAATCCCAGAGTTGACGGGGTTGGATTACAAGGAGAGGTTGAGTAAACTGGGACTGTACTCGTTGGAATTTAGAAGGATGCGGGGGATCTTATCGAAACAAATAAAATTATGAAGGGAATAGATAGGTAGATGGGGGGAGGTTGTTTCCACTGGTGGGTGAAAGCAGAACTAGGGGACATACCCTCAAAATAAGGGGAAGTAGATTTAGAACAAAGAGTAAAGAAAATTACAGCACAGGAACAGGCCCTTCGGCCCTCCTAGCCTGCGCCGATCCAGATCCTTTATCTAAACCTGTTGTCTATTTTCCAAGGTCTACTTCTCTCTGTTCCCCACCCGTTCATATATCTGTCCAGATGCATCTTAAATGATGCTATCGTGCCCGCCTCCACCACCTCTGCTGGCAAAGCATTGCAGGCACCCACCACCCTCTGCGTAAAAAACTTTCCACGCACATCTCCCTTAAATGTTCCCCCTCTCACCTTGAAATCGTGACCCCTTGTAATTGACACCCCCACTCTTGGAAAAAGCTTGTTGCTATCCATCCTGTCCATACCTCTCATAATTTTGTAGACCTCAATCAGGTCCACCCTCAACCTCTGTCTTTCCAATTAAAACAATCCTAATCTACTCAACCTTTCTTCATAGCTAGCACCCTCCATACCAGGCAACATCCTGGTGAACCTCCGCTGCACCCTCTCTAAAGCATCCACATCCTTCTGGTAATGTGGCGACCAGAACTGAGTTTAGGAGGAAATTCATCACCCAAAGGGTTGTGCATCTATGGAATTCCTTGTCCAGTGAAGCAGTTGAGGCACCTTCATTAAATGTTTTCAAGATAAAGATAGATAGTATTTTGAAGAATAAAAGAATAAAGGGTTATGGTGTTCGGGCGGGAAAGTGGAGCTAAGTCCACAAAAGATCAGCCATGATCTCATTGACTGGTAGAGCAGGTTTGAAGGGCCGGATGGCCTACTCCTGCTCCTAGTTCTTATGTTCTTATGTTCTCATGTTCTTCCAGGATTGAGAACAGTAAGGTCATTGGCGTGGAGACCAAATCAGTTCTCAAGCCACCAGCAATTCTATCCTCAGTTTCTGCCGCAGTGTGATGAACTCCTATAGCACTGCAATGGCAACAGAATTTTACTCTCTGATGCACAGAAGGTTCGAAATCAATAAGTTTTGAACCATAAAACTAACATTAGAAGCAAAATCTAATGCTAGTGATGTATCAAAATAAATTTGCACATATTGCACAATGGGCATACATCTGAGTAAAGTATGTCTACCTAAACCGCAAATACGAAGGGCTGGATTCTACGATCACCGACGCTGAAATTGCATTTGGCAATCGGCCAGGGAATCCATTTTAATCCCTGAATTGGGGGCGGGTGCATTTTTCTGACGCTCCACCCCCTCAAAAAAGGCATACTCGAGGATTACGCCGCACGTCGTCGGGATGTCCTCCGGACATCACCTGAGGCCCTCCCCCGATGCTCCGCCCCCAATGAGCCGAGTCCCCGACGGCATGGGGTACATGTCCTTTCACTTTTTGGGGACCTCGTGTGGCGGCTGCAGACTGTTGCCATTGAATGCACCCCTCACTGCCTTGAAACCCGCAGGGGGGGTGCACCATCGGCAGGGCCAGAAGATCCAGCCGGTATGAACGGCATGAAAATTCCGTCCTGAGACATTAACAGTCTGTGTGATAAAGACGTGCAGATGAGTGGATCATTGGCCTTTATCATTTCATTAGATCTCCATTTTCCACTGCAGGGAAAACAGACCCATAATCAGAAAGAAAGGGTGAAGAATGGGACAGCTGACAGCGAGGCTGGAATGGCAAGGCACTTGAGTGAGAATGCATGCAACCTGGTGCTGCCAGAATGTAAACTCAGGTCCACGCGTGTGGTGCTTATAGGCTCTGTGAAACCTTAATGTGTTTCTTTTTGTTCTCCTTTACAGGTTCCCACAATCCAGGCCCCAGGCTTTAGCCACTGGAGACTGAAGCCTCCACCTTTGGTCATAATGTCACCAGTGTCCTCGAAGATCCACCATCCCCTGACCCTCCTGCACCCTCCACCCGAGCCCCGGCTACCCCTGCATTATCTGGCTCTGCCAGCCGGGGTGGTTCCCTGAAATCTGCACCATCGTGTCGACGCTCTCGGAGATGCTCCTCAATGACTGGGCCATGCTCTGCAGCCCTTTGGCAATGCCCACCTGCGATTTGGACAAGCTGCAGAGCGCCTCGGCCATTCCCATCTGAGAGCGGGACATATCTCGCAGAAACTCATCAGGTTAGCCTGGTGCTGGGTAACATCCCCCAGCGAGTCGGACAGTCTGCCGAGACTCTCAGCCATGCTCATCACCGATTGCGTGACTTTGGACATCTTCACTAATGGTGCCGACACCATGAACCAGGCTCTCCACTTCGGTCACCAACACCGTATGTGTTGGCATCAGTGCCATGCATTGCCGGCGACATCCCCTGCGCCCATAGCCTCTGGGATTCCTCCAATCAGCTATGGATCTGCTTGAGTGATGCTGACATCTCCCTCTGAATGTCCCAGCCACACCCTAACACAGTGTTATTCAAACTTTTTTTCTGGGAACCCATTTTTACCAACTGGCCAACCTTCGGGACCCAACCCGGCCGACCTTCGTGACCCACACCGGCCAACATGCGCAACCCACCATTTTCTCTTACCTTGTTTGCTGCTGACAAAAATGGAAGATATGGTTTTGGGTCACTTTGGCCCTCATACACGCTCCTCCAATGGAACCTGTTGGATGAAGGTGAAACCTTCCTGTGTCGGAAAGTATGGAGTCTCCATCTGTCCAAAGTATTGCACTTTTTCCTGTAAACTTTTATCAAATAAAACTCTCCCGAACTTGTACAAAATACAATAAAATGAATAAAATAAATTTTAAAAATAAAAATTAAATGAATAACATAAATGAATAAAATGAATAAACCCCCCCCACGAACTTTTAAAACAAAAAGCTACGACCGTTTAAAAAAAAAACACCTGCACTACGCATGCATGCCCAATCATCGGCGCGCATAGTTTTGCGCATGCCGCTGATGATCTGGCATGTATGCGCAGTGTGGCCGTATTATTTTTACATGTTCTCAGCCACTTTGAAGGCCGTTTGAAGCCGGCGTTATTAATAGCCAGCTGCTGCAGCTGTTGCGTGCAGATTTGCGCGATCGGGAGTGCCGCGACGAACGGCTCCACGACCCTCGCGACACCCACACGTGACCCACCCGTGGGTCGTGCCCCCGAGTTTGACAAAGCCTGCCCTAATGTCTCCATCAGCTCCAGGTATACCTCTTCCATAGGCTCATCATCAGGTTGGGACCCAGCTGCGTCCTGGGCTCCAGCAGCACTCCGACTGCTGTCTCACCTGGGGGTTCCTGCCTCCACCTGATGTACATCAGCAGTGTGGTGCTCACCAGATTGTGCTCCAGAAGCCTGTCCACTAACGTTTCCCACCAAGGTGCGTGTATCTGCGCAGGTGGACGGTGGGGATGACAGCTGTGATGCCTCAATCGTGTCTTCCTCTGAGCTCTCCTCTGAGGTGGTATCCTGGACGGCTGGAGTGCCAGACTTGTGGGAAAATGGATATATGGTCAGTGGGAGGGTTGGGTCAGTCAGTAAGACAATAATAACTCATGTTTGATAGGTCCTCTGGGTGGAGTCCCGTGGTTCCTCACCTCTGAGGTGTTTGACAGTCTCCGCGTGGGTGACCGCTCTGTCCTCAGCCACCCCAGTCACTTCCAGGGCCCGCTCCTCATAGGAGGTGAGGATTCTTAAGTCCGGCAACCTGCCTCTGGGCCTGGCGATTGTGGGAGAGCTTTTCCTGAGGAGATACAGAGAGGCCATCATTAGCCACATACATGGATAACAGTGGTGGGAGGGGGGAGAGGGGGTGAATGAAGGATTGGGGGTGGTTGAGGGGAGGAGGGTGAAGGGAGGGTTGGGATGCTCGTGTGGAGGCGGAAAGTTTTCAGGGGGGTGATTGGTGTCTATTCACTTATAGGTCATTGACCTGTTTTAACACTGGCGGCCAATCCTCCTGGTCACACTGCCAGAGCCTAGAGCCGCTGTCAGCTCGTCCCAGGCAGCACTGGCTGCCCTGTGGCTGACCTTCCGGGACCCCAGGGGGAACGGGTCATCTCTCCTGGACTCCACTGTGTCTAGGAGCCTCCCCAGACCTACATCCCCAAATCCTGGGGCTAGTCTCCTGGGCACCATTGTTGTGAGCTGGCTGGGATTGGCTGAGCAAGTGCAGCCTAAGTGCTGCTCGACCTTGTTAGCGGGGGGCTGGTAAGCACGGTGCCGGAGAATCGGTTGGTGAGACTTTATTAGCATCATGAAGCTCGTGCGGCCTCATTATGTGGACCAATTAACGTTGAATGGCATCGCTGGGCTGAGCTCTCGGAAGCTCGAGGCAGTTACCACTCGCTACCACACTGAGAAATCTTTCCGGAGAATCACGCCCAATGTTGCACAAATTCAGCTGAACTGCCTTATGTGAAGATGCAGCAGGTTCTGAGACTGTGGTCATGATAGATTGTTTGGGGCAGCAAGGTGGCGCAGTGGTTAGCACAGCTGCCTCACGGCGCTGAGGTCCCAGTTTCGATCCCAGCTCTGGGTCACTGTCCGTGTAGAGTTTGCACATTCTCCCCGTGTTTGCATAGGTTTCGCCCCCACAACCCAAAAGATGTGCAGGATCGGTGAACTGGCCATGCCCTTAATTGGAAAAAATGAATTGGGTACTCTAAATTTATTTTTTTAAATGATAGATTGTTTGACATTGTCCACTGGCACATCTGTTCCCCTAGGTAACAGCCCTGTGAAAGTGTTGCAGGCGTCCTCTCTTCTTGCTATTCTCGGTGTTAGAAGTGCAGATTCAGATGTAGCTCCTGGCAAGGGAAGCTGGCAGGGCTTATTAGGCCTCACAAGCAGATAAACCTGCCCCTGCAATAGGAGAATGGTCAGGTAGGATCTTGGGCAAATCTTGTACGTATGAGGCTGTCCCTGGTTTTACTCTCCAAGGACCTGGCATGTATTAAAAGTTCATGCAACTTCAGGTCTTCATCATAAGATTCATCCCATTCACCCTCACCTGAGGAGGAGTGTTGTTCCTACCTGTTGTCTGATGCAAGGACTCACCACATTGCTTAGCCATGTTGTACAGTGCACAACATATTACTGTTATCCATGAAAACCTGTGACGTGCATACTGCTGAGCCCCGCCAGAGTGCATTTTTAATATCATAATCGTCTGTTCGGTGATGGAGGTATGGGTTTTCTTGTTGTGCTCTTCCCCTCTCCTAAGGGGAAGACTCACTGATGCGTCAGCAGCCAGGTCCGGCGGGGATAGCCCTTGTCACCCAGAATCCAGCCACCAGTGTGGACAGGCGCCTTGAAAAACTCAGGAGGGTTCTAGTTTCATAAAATATATGAGTCCTGAGAGCTCCCTGGAAAACAAGAATAGAGCTGAATGAATAAAGAACATGGGCCGCAAAGTCCATTGCTCTGGCCGCCACCATCTGTGGTGAATCTATTGGCATGATGCAAGAGGCCATTGCTCACCTCATTGATGCATCTGTGTGTGGTAGCTTGTGAAATGCCACACATGTGACCTGTGGAGCCCTAGAAGCAGCCAATGGTGGAAAGTTGTGTGCCACAGTCACGTTGAGCGCCACAGGCATGGGTGTCACTGAATCCAGGTGGCTGCAGGTCTTGTTACAGGATATTCCATGTTTTAGTGCCCACTTCCCAGGACATCCTCAGCCATCCCTAATATTGCCTCTTGTGCGTCTATAAGTCCTGTCCTAAAGACACGCTGCTGCACAAGTGACCTTCTATGTCTACCCTGGATGGCTGCCTCCTGACCCCCCTCCTCCTCGGGTGCTGCCTGCAGTTGGTCTTGGGACCTCGGATGCGGAGCAGGGAGAACCCAACTTTGCCTTATACTCTCCTCCTGCTCCCAAGATTGTGAGAATATTGGGTTTAAGCGACCCATATAGGTATTCCACCAAGTGAACTGTATGAAACTGTGTTGTCCTTCATCGGGTGGGTGGGGCACTCTGGATTCTGCACTCTCTTTCTGCTGTTTATGCTTGGCCTTCACATGTTCCATTCTGCAGCACTCATGGTGATTGGTGCCTTGGTGGATGTTTCTGATCCAGTTTGTGAGTTCTAAGGCAAGCGATTCCCACATGTCGATGGGGATGTTTCATTTATTTAGGGAGGCTTTCAGGGTGTCCTTGTAGCGTTTCCTCTGCCCTCCCAGTGATTGCTTGCCATTGCGGAGCTCAGAGGAGAGCACTTGTTTCGGGAGTCTTGTGTTGGGCATGCAGACAATGTAGCCGGCCTATTGTAGCTGATTGAGTGTGATCAATGCCTCGGGGATATTGGCCGAGGAGAGAATGCTCACTTTGGTATTCCTATACTGCCAGTGGATCTGCAGGATTTTGCAGAGGCAATGTTCGTGATATCTCTCCAGGATTTGAGGCGTCTGCTGTACATTGTCCATGTTTCTGATGCATACAAGAGGGCAGGGGCCATGGCTGCTCTGAAGACCATGAGCTTGGTGCTGGGTTTGTGGTCTCGGCCTTCAAATACTCTGTTCCTCAAGCCTCCAAAGACTGCACTGGCACATTGAAGTCAATGTTGGATTTGATCGTCAATGTCTGATTATGCTGCACAATCTGATTTTGACAGTGAGTGCTGAGTTTTGGGATGTGCTAAGATTGCGAGTGGGGATTTTTCCAAGAATGGGCATTTCTTAGGCAACAACACATTTCTTTGGCAACAGTGTGCAAAAATAGTCAATCAGTGGTTAACCACCTCTTACACAATCTAGTTACAAATACCCATATGGCCTGCAACAATCCTTCTGAAGGTTCATCCTCCTGAATAGCTGATGCTTGTAATTTCTCTTCTGTGGGCAGCATCAGAACCTCATCATCACAGCTGTATGGGTGGCCTTCCTTTACTGCAAAATTATAAACCTTGCAGCATGCAATGGGGACCCTTGAAACCCTGGATATGTAGTGTCTACCACTCTCCACTGGATCAGCCCAGGCACGTAAATCTGTGCCCTGTGGTTCTCGCTGCCACACTTTTTCTTGATGTAGGAGCTTGGTTGTACATATTAAATAACTGTGACATGTTGGCTGTCTCAGTGCAATCATGAGCTCCAGACCATGTTCCCAAGAAACCATCCTTAAACATAGCTGTCCTCATGGAAGAGGTCAGTAATTGCAGAGCAATTCGAGCTGGCACCTGTCATCATATTTGGCATTTGGCAGTTCGCAAGTTGGGGGAGTTGGGGGTTAAGTTTGGGTTCCCGTGTGGGGAGAGTTTTAGGTACATGCAGTTGCAGGGATTTCCGACCTTTCCGGTAGCACCTTCCTCCTCATTGCTGGTGATGGGGTTGGAGGGTGGGGCCGACTCGGCGATTCATGGGAGGAATTTGGAGCAGGATAAGGTGTTTCTGGAGGGGGTTAAGGTCACGTGGGAGGAGGTGCTGGAGATGGCGCTAGAGGAGGGATTGTGGTGTGAGGTGCTGCGGAGGGTGAATGCCTGAACCTCCTGTGTGAGGCCCGGGTCGATACAGCTAAAGGTGGTACACAGGGCGCACCTGACGAAGTTGAAGATGATACAGCTGTTTGAGGGGGGTAGAAGATAGTTGTGAATGGTGTGGGAGGGGTACAGTAATCGTGTATATTTGTTCTGATCCTGCCCGAAGTTGGAGAAATTTTGGATGTAATTTTTCAGCACCCTGTCGACGATCTTGGAGCCTCGTCCCCTGGGGGCCATATTCAGGGTGTCAGACCTGCCAGAGTTGCAGGCAGGAGCGGGGGCAGACGTTATAGCATTTGCCTCGCTCATCACTCCTCCACCATGTGCCTCGGTGTGGATGGGGCATTTAATGGATTGAGAGAAGGTGAGGAGAAAGGGGGTGAATGAGGGGTTCCACAAGTGAAGGAGTTTGTTTATTCTGCATTTTGGAGAACTGGTTACCGTCAACTGTTAGGGTGGGTGGGAGGGGGGGAACCGGGGGTGGGATGTTATTTTGAGTTGGGTTTAATTTGTGTTGCAATGTTTTTCAAGTGTTAAAATGTTCAAAATTAAAAAAAAATACTTTAAAATAAATTATATTTGGCATTCACATGCAAGTTGGCATTGTAATCACAACTTCGAATAAATGGAAACTCCTATTAACAAATATCAGATGATCATCTTTCGCTCCTTCCATACCTCATGTGTGAAGTCTAGAGTAACCCGTACATTGGTAAACACCATTATGTGGTAAAATTCTTAATTCTTCCCCTCTGCGCCTGGGTCTGATGCCACAGTAGATGAACTCTTCAGCTCTGCTGAGGAATATGTTGGTGACCTGGTGAATAGCTGTCCTGATCACTCCCTGGCTGATGTCGCTTAGGTTTTCTTTGGCAATTTGAAAGAATTCAATGCTTTTGGATAGCGATTGCTTTTTGCAGCCTAGAAAGCATTATTGGTGTTGGAGCAAGGTGTTGGATCCTCGCAAAGGGACACACAATGGCAACCTTGGACAGTCGCAATCTTCAAACACATAGCGGTCCTTAAAGGACCAATGCTGCCAAGAGGTACGTAGTCCAGAGTAAGAGCTGATGGGCTGGTGACCCTAGCCATTTTGCCTTCTCCTCCTCCATAATGATGCACAGAGCAGGATGTTCAGTTGGAATTGTATAACAAGTCATCCTAAATGTGTGGACGCTGTGCAGCATATACTCAAAGCTGCTAAATTTGCATTTAGTGCAATAAAGTACATAAGTGACATAAGCAGCCAAACACAATTTTCAACCATATTTTCAGTACTACCATGGCATTATTGCCAAAATTATGAGGAATTGCAGCTCCTTAGTTGAGTGAATATCTCATACCTTGGCTTTAGTAGATTAGAGAGTTGGCTATATGACAATGCAATTAAGTGAACAATGTCAGTCTTCAGCCTTTCTATTTTTTCTCTGGTCTACTAATTTTCAGCAATCTTCATTATTTCCCCTTGTGTAACAGTGCCAACAGTTTATTGTATCCTTTGAGGTGAAGTATACTGAAGTACTGAAAGCAACACATCAATCAAAAGTTTCTTTTAATTGGCATGCATGGCAATTTCTATTTTTAACAAGGCCGTATTTATTCATTGTCTTTGTTCTTGTTATATTGTCTATATTAGCAAGTTTCTTGAGGAGAGATACATTTTTCCACATGTTTTGTTTTGCAGAAATCCAAGCTTGGTCCTTATCCACTGTGTGGTTTCCTATTTCTTCTTTATGCTCTGATTGTTGTTTGAATGCCTCCTCTATGCTATGCCTTTCCAAGGTCTCAAGGTTTCCTCTGAGATGCAAATGCAAGGTTTCCCCTATTTGCTATCCCTCCATTTTGTTCAGAAATCACTTACTTGGCAGCTGGACTGGTTTACAGTACATTATTCTCATCAATTTGGCTGTTTATCGAGCCAGCAACAGCACTGCAGGCACCTTTCAAATAGTTTACCAACTCCGAAGGAAAAATATTTTATCCCACTTTTATTCCATCTCCGTGTGCATGTCCTGTACCCTGTGGTTTACTTGTCCATGTTAGCCTTAGTATCTGGACTATATCCTCCATGCCCTGTTTGCATGCAGACACATTTCAGCAACTACTGCTGGATGGCGATCTAAGGAAAATGCTTTGGATGTCTTAAACTCTGGTATGAGAACATTTCTGAATGTAATACTGCCAACTGCTCTATAAAAGCTCAGGAGACCCAAGAAGGAGGTTTATTTCCATCCAAACATATCGGGGTGTACAGTACATGGGTCCCAACCAGGATTACCAGCATGCTGGTCCCAATGGGGGCCGGCTTTTATGGGTTGACTCTCAGAGCCCCAGCTGATGGGATTTCACCCATCAGCAGGGGAGCTCATATTCCACAGGGAGATCAATTGGGGTCATACCCGTGGGTCACCTGAGGGTTATTGCATGCTCAAAATGAAACTAGCTAAATCAGTCCAAACCAGGCTGCAAAACTAGTTGCTTCCTGGACTTTACTGTTGGGCATCTTTGATATCATGTATAAAACCCATTTTCTATTTATTTTATGGTACACAGAATAACTAGAACTCAAAATGAGATCTGTGAAATGCTATGCTGTTGTTAAGATGACACACAATGGGAAAATGATCCAGACACATTCAGATAAAGGTAATTTAGGCCTGTATTACAAACATTGAACCTTCCTTGGCAGGAACACAGTTCTGAGATAATGGGCCCGATTGCGTTGTGCTCGGCCCGGAGCCAGGTGGGCCGGGGGAATACTAGCAGAGCCCCAAATTGGGCTCCGCACAGGGCTCCAAGCCGATCGCGAGTCACCTGACTGGTCAGCCCCATGCAATCTGGATCTCGCCCAAAGTGGGCGAAATCCAGATCTGCATATTTAAATGAGCCATTAGGCTCATAATGGCATCTTGGAGCACCTTGCAGGGCATTAGAGACTCCTGGGTGTTCTGACACACGCAGGGAGGTACCCTGGCACTCCTCCTGGGCACCTTGGCACTGACTGTCTGGGGCCCTGGCAGTACTACCCAAGCATCCAGTGGTGCACTTCCAGGGTGCCCAGATGGTACTTCCAGTACGTCAGGGCACTGCCAGGGTGCAAGGCTAGCGGTGCCAGGATGCCTAGTTGCCAGCTTGGCACTGCCAAGCATCCGGCCCCTGGGGGGGGGGGGGGCTTGCCAATAGAAGGGGGGGTTATTCCTATGGTACTTGACAAGATTGAGGGGTGACGGGGGGTTTCAGAAAGCCGGAGGAGGCTGACGGGGATGATGACCGGTGCTACTTTTCAAAATGGTGCCTCTTTTGTTTCTGCTGGTGAGATCAGCTCGAGGAAATCTCTCTAAAGATGGCCACGGCAGGGAGAAACATCCCAAGGTCAAAAACAACCTGACAAAGCGCCATTGAGTAGCAGGACAATTCTCGGAGCTGCAGCTGTCGAGAAATACCTATACAAACATACCCAAAAGCGGACTAAAACTTTTGTCCACTGAATCGCACCCAATAAGACTGTATCAACATATCCATTGGAGATTGCGAAACAGACGGTCAAATCCCCTGAGACTGATATAAGAAAAACATTCAGCAGGATTCTCCATTCCTGAGACAAAGTGTTGATTCCAGGGCAGGATTCATGGACTTCCACAACAACAAAACTGGCTCCGCACCTGGACCGATTCAGCGGCCATTGAGGGGCTCGCACCAGCGCCACGTGGAACACAATCGATTCCAATGAGAAACAGTGCCAGATTCTCCGGGTCCGTGATTGACACTCGAGGGGCTGACAAGCTGCAGCTGCACATACACATTACACTCCCCACACACTCACATCCCAGCCAACACGATGGTACTGGTTGCGGTGGAGTGCGCCCATCCTGCTGAAGCCAGAGGGCACCTAGGGGGGGTGGCCTGGGGGACATCCATGTGACCTGTGGCCCGAAGTTCATGGTGGGCAGTCAGCGACGTGCTCATCTGCATGTCTGCTTTGCAGCCCGCGGAAATGGAATTCCATGCCCATCCACCCCGACCTCACAGCCAACCTCCTGGCCCCCGCACACTACTCCCCCGGCACTGGCAGAAGCCCCCCAGCCAGCAGCATGACTGTCAGAAAACTATGGTGATGTTGAACACTTTCCATACCACCTCTCTCTCCCCCAATAGCCACGGCGCCTGTTGAAAACTTTTTAAAGCACTGGTGAATCACGCTGTAGGGAATTTGCCCGGTGGAGTTGGAGAATCATAAAGGCCCTGGAGAATTCCAGGTCAGGCCCGCTAATGGTGTGCCAAGGGCGTTTACTGTGTCTGCAGAATGGAATGCATTGACGCCACTGTTGAAGCACCGGAGAATTGCGATTTGGCTTGAAATCGACACCCGCCACAATTTCGGCATCAAAACAGATTGTCTGCCCAATCGCGTTTCCTGATTCCAGCCTCAGCCATTAGCTTTCGGAATTACAAGGGCAACCAAATTGGTTGATAAATAGTAAAAGAAAATCAAAAATAATTTTACAGTTCAGGGGAGGGATTCTCGTGTTGCGCATGCCCGGCAATTGGAATTTCCCGCCCGGGGTCAATGGACCTTTTTACATGGTCCGCGACCCAGCCGTGGCAATCTTACAGCAGGAATTTATTTGATGAAAATCAGTCAATAGGTTAATTTAATTGTTAATTGAACGACATATCAACTGGTGAATACTTCTTTCTGAGATTTGGTAAGATCCTCACACCCTTATGCAATAAATGTTCATGTACTGTCGATTGTAATTGTAACATAAGAGAATAGTAGATTATAAAATGCATGAGTTTGTTGCACCGTTGCTGGTGGCATTTGCTGTCCTGTCTCCCTGCATTATGCCAGATGATTCAGTCAGCTGTGTAATATAGCAGGAGATAAAAAAAATCAATAAATCTATTTATGAACAGCTTAGCAGAACAAAAAAATATCTTGCAAGGAAGAACATTTACTGACATTTTGCGGACTCATTTTATTCTGACCTAAGCGGGTTTATGGGTCAGTTAACATTCTGATTAGATTTAGCTATTTCCTGCTATTGGACAATGTAAGCTCTGTTCAGAGAGCACTCACTTCTGAGAAAGGTTTTACCTGAAACGTTAACCTGCCTTTGCGCGTCTCAAGTGTTGATAGATCTGCAGCCTTTTTCCATAACTTATTCAAGATTTCCAGCTTTTATGCTTTGTGCTTTATATACTGAATTCTTGCGTACTTTCATAGAAACGTAGAATCCCTACAGTATAGAAGGAGGCCATTCGGACCGTCGAGTTTGCACTGACCCTCTGAAAGAGCACCTCACTCAGGCCCACTCCCCCAACCTATCCCTATAACCCAACCTAACCTTTTGGACAATAAGGGGCAATTTAGCATGACCGATCTGCCTCACCTGCAAATCTTTGGACTGTGGGAGAAAACTGGAGCAGCCACAGGAAACCCACGCGGACAGAGGGAGACACAGACAGTGACCCAAGACCGAAATTGAACCCAGGGTCCCTGGTGATGTGAGGGAGCAGTGCTAACCACTGTGCCACCTTGCCGCCCTCTTTTGCCTGTGCGCTGACCAACCCAGTAACTGCAGCCCTCTACCCAATAACCCTCACCCCCTCTCACAGGAGCCTGCTAGCCTGACACCAACCAGGCCCCCGACTTAACTTACGTTGTGCTCTTGGCTCCACTTCTTCAGGGTACTTGCTGTAGTCCCTGCAGTGGCCACTGCTTCCTGTGGTGCTGCTGGGACTAGTGGTGGGACATTCAGAGTTGGGGCTTCCTCTCCGATGAGGGCGGAAGACCCATCTCATGCCATCTGATGACCTAACAACCACTAAATGTCTGAGGGGCTAGTCAGCTGAACATAGACAGGCTTACCCCACCGTAAAGGTCAGCCCAATGTTTTATCAATATGAATAAAATTACAATAGCTCAAACGGCATAACAAACACATCATTAATTTTCAAACATTCGTGAAGCATTGGAGTAATCTTAATAATTAAAACTTATGAATGAACAATAACATTTCCTGTATCAATAATAAAAAGGATCAATGGATGACAGGACTGGCCTGTAAGATACTAAGAGAGAACCCAACTTCAATCCCTGAATTGTGCTGAGTTACCCAATGTTAAACTTGGATGAGCAAAAAATTCCTGCGCCTCAATAACCTTCGCTGGTTAATTCATGCTTGTTCAAGATCAGGCTTGTTTGTGATGGCTGCCATTAGCAAGTAGCTTATTGTAATTCACTGTCTAGGGCCAGTTGTGAAGAACGATTTGGATAAAGTGCTAAAGGACTGCTGGTGCCTAAGAAATTTCAGTGACCCAGTGTGAGCAAATCCTTCAAAATAAGAGAGGAGGAAACTGGGAAATAAAAATAACTGGTTAGATTGTTTGTTTTGCTTTCACTTCTTGCTTTCTGCAAAATGCAAGGCAAGTTGCTTTTGTGAAAAGCCCTTGGAATTCATTTTAGGCTGGATCTCAGAATTACACCGTCCAGTTTCCACTGAGCTCTCATAATAACTGTTATTGTCTCATCAGTATACAAATCTGACACATTTACATGTATTCCTGAGTCTCTTGAACTGAGCAAATGGCACAATTTAGGATGATGGTAATGATTTGCTTAGAGAATCAGGCTAACTCCCCAATAAACATCCAATCCTCCCTGCCTGATCTTTTTGTCTTTGTTGCACTCAGGTGAGCAATGCACGCGTGTGCAGGATCAGAAAATATGCCTGATTAAATGACATGCAAGAAATGACACAAGAAGCCACATTTAAAAGATGGAACGTTGTGCAGTTGAACACAACAGAAACATTTTCCCAAAGTGCAAATCCAAACAAGGCAATCCATATGACACAAAGTAGTGTAGTACAGAGGGCCACTCAGCCCTTTGTGGCTGCACAATGTTAATATGTTAATTGCAATACAGCAGAAAGGTCAAAACTAATCCATCGAGCAACAAAGGATCATCGGTAAAATCTGTTTCAAGGGCAAAGCAAATTATTATGCAGGTCGTTCAACTGAGGCAACAACAATACAAGTTCCTCCTCTGAGGCTGACCTGGAATCTGAATAATTACCATCTCATTTTCAGTCTAGGTACATTTTATAATTTCGCTCTAATTTGAAAATCATGTGAGATGCAAATCAAATGCACTGACCTACATGCTTGACTTTACAATACGTGCTCCTATCATACAAAGTACTGTGTTTGTGCTGAGCTGCAAAATTTTCCTGGTGTAGCCTAATTGAAAAACCTGCCTCAGACCAACTCGATCAGCCCACCGTGTCCATTGCTGAGTCAATGCAAATGGCTACCATGGTTTCTGCAGACAATTAAGGTATCATGAACTCCGACATTGCTTTTACTCTACAAGTAGAAACACTGTTGTAAACTGCCAGTGTTTGCATCTGAAGGGATTGTGCTGCTGAGAAAGACATAACCGGTGTCTATATTTTTTAAAGTTACAATTCCCTAACTAATATGCATTCCACCAAGAAATACATTGGGCTTTTCTACATGCAGTATTTGGAGAAGGCAATGCAGCATTCTTGCAGAGCCCAGGTGTAATGTTTGCTTTGCAGCTCCTAAAGTTTGCACATCACTGGACACATTTAAGGCCCCCAAACTAGCTTGGGAGTCTGTGCAATTGCACAAGTCAGACAGTCCTGTAGCCACTCCTAGGTGAAGGGGAGCATAAACACTGGCAATATGGTATCATGCCATTGTTCAGCTGGGGAACAGGTCTTCTTTGTAATCATTGCTTAACCCTATTTGAAATCATTAAAGTGCTTTTTACATTATTCAACTGCCCAAGTTTTTCTTTTGATCTATTTCTGGTGCTCCTTTCTGGTTAAGGCATTTAACAATTTGGTTAATAGGCAAGGCATACCATTAGCACAGGATCACCTCGTGACCTCACCAGCTGTCTTAGGTTGCAAAGTACTCAGCGAATGGGTATAAAATACCAAAGACCCTTGTTGGAGCTGACCTGAAGAGACTTAAGGTACATGAGCAGTTCCCATTGTTACAAATTCTGTCCCATTGTGTGAATGGGGTACATTCAGCTCAATGGAGACTAACACACATCATCGCCCAATGGAAGAAATGTATTATGTAAAAGGAATATTATGGACATATATATTCCTATTGATTTAAATAAGAGGTGATAACAATTAAAACTTACTCCAGACAACCGGAAAGCAATATCTGCACAGAATGGAGTCCATTTTAAAAATATTTCTTCAAATGGTCATGTGGTTAACTGTTCCAAGAAATGTGATACTGAGTCACACAGACTAGGATTTCTGTTCTGAAATGAATTGAGTGGTTTGTTGGAACACCACAATTTACTTTAATCTGGACTGAGGGGCATGGGAGCATGGGTGATGTCTGGAAAACAGCCAGCCTTTTATTTTTTTTAATTCATTCATGGAAAGAGGGCATCACTGGCCAGGCCAGCATTTATTGTCCATCGCTAATTGCCCTTGAGAAGGTGATACTGAGCCTCCTTCTTGAACTGTTGCAGTCCATGTGGTCTAGGTACACCCATAGTGCTGATCCAGGAGAAAGTTCCAGCATTTAACCCCAGCGACATTGAAGGAACGACAATATATTTCCAAGTCAGAATGGTGCATGTCTTAGAAGGTAGGATTGAGGTGGTAGTGTTCCAATATGTGTGCTACTCTTGTTTCTTTATATGGTAGCAGTCATGGGTTTGGAAGTTGCCGTCAAAGGAGCCTTGTTAGTTCCTGTTGTGCATCTAGTAGATATTACAAAGGGCTACCACCGTGCTGGTGGTGAAGGGAGTGAATGTTTGTGGATGGGGTGCCTATCAAGTGGGCAGCTTTGTCCCGAATGGTGTTGGAGATGCAAATGGGCACTACCTTCTAGTTAGGACCAGACCATTTAGCAGTAAAATCAGAAAGTATTTTCCCCTATTAAGTAAGTGTATCAAGGGACATGGATCAAAGGCAGGTAACTAGAGTTCAAGTACAAAGCAGTAATAATCCAATTCAATGTCAGAACACTCTCCAGGAAATCAATGGCACATTTGTGGTCCTTGGTTAATGTATATATTTCATCAGAGTCAACAATACAGCCTGCATTGCAACACTGACCACACTTCAAAAGTATATTAGTTGTAAAACACTTTCCTTTCCAAACAAATATTTTTGATGTCTCAACTGACAGTTAGCACAAAATAGCTGAGACCTTGGAACATCACAGCCATGACAGAAACGTTTCTTTGGTCGCAGAAACTGTGCAATAAAGATTACCAGAAAACAATCATTATTAGGAACTCTTCCTGATTTCTCATTTCTAACACCAACGAAGCTGAAGATCAACAGTTGGACTTCTTCACTATCCAGCTGCGATCAGATAACTCAGCAGACAGAGTTTTGAATAGTGCTTTATTTGTATTGCTCAGTTCAATGCCAGATTCTTTCCTGTTCCTTGCTGCCTCCACTTTGGCACCAGTGAATGATCTTTCAATAACTATATCTCTGCCATCTTTAATTCTCTCACAAATCCAGTTCATCTCTACTTCTCTCCCTGGTTCCAAAAACCTCCTCAAAATCTATGGATGCGATTTAAAGGCAAAAAAAACAGAGTCCCATTTTGGGCACTTTTAGTGCAGTGTTTCTCGACACCTGCAGTGCCAAGAATGACCCCGCTATCGGCGGGAAATGCCCCATCGAGGCCGCACTTACCTTCATTTCCTGCAATGACGCGCTGAGCTCACCATTTTTAAATGCCATTCAAATCACCCCAGTCTTTGGACACCTCTCAGACTCCACACCGCAGCCTCCAGATAGCCCCCCGCCCCCCGACCTCCCCCCGCCCTCCCCCAAAGCCCCACTTACCTGTTAAGGGTCGCATCACCTGAACTCATAAGGGCAGGGCACCCCTGGGCCCGATTCCTGGCAATGCTAACCTGGCACCCAGGAACCTTGCCACTGCCAGCCTGGCATCCTGGCAGTACCCCTGCCAGCCTGGCAATGCCATCCAGACACCCTGACTCTTCCAGGGTGGCTCTGCCAGAGTATCTGGGTGGCAGTGCAAAGGTATTAGACAGGCAATGCCAAGGTGACAGCAGGAGTGTGAGGGTAACAGCCTGAACAGAGCCCAACCACCTGGGGGCCACCTATGGCCTGGGAGCTCCCCCCAGGTGTCATTACGTCTGGTCCATGGTTTTTTTTTTCAAAAAATATACTTTATTCATAAAATCTCTAATAAACATTACAGAACATTTCAAATTGTCTTGACTGTACATTTCCATCAAAGTTACACATTCACTTGTCTTTCTTCCATTCAATTGGTCTGACATTACACACATATCCCTCTTTGCATTACAATTCTTTTTAAATATTTACATTGTCATGTTTCTTTTATACATTGGAGTGTTGAAGACCCAGACCGAGGGGTTTTACACTGTTACCAGCCCCTCGGTGTACATTTGTTGGAAGACCTTACACAGTGGTCTTTCCCCATTGCGCCTTGGCAGCAACTGCCCCAAGCTTGAGTGCGTCCCTCAGCACATAGTCCTGGACCTTGCAATGTGCCAGTCTGCAACACTCGGTCGAGGACAATTCTTTGCACTGGAAGATCAGCACGTTTCAGGCAGACCAAAACATTATACAAGAACT
Source organism: Scyliorhinus canicula (assembly GCF_902713615.1). Lineage (NCBI taxonomy): Eukaryota > Metazoa > Chordata > Chondrichthyes > Carcharhiniformes > Scyliorhinidae > Scyliorhinus > Scyliorhinus canicula. Next base: position 144,914,980 of record NC_052151.1, on the reverse strand, counting down.
AAACGGGGCCATGGAGAGGTCTCCCAGGCACAGGGGTTCGATCCCGGGCTTTGGGAGACTCCGGCGCAGACATATTTAAGTGAGCCTAACTGCTCACTTCAATACACAACATCTGAATCCTGTCCAATGAGGGCGAGATCCAGATTGCGACGTCTCGTGAGAATTTGTTAGATCTCACGAGAAGTTGCGAGACTCAGAAATCTCACAAAAGGCCTTTTGCGAGATTTAATAGCCTCGTTGCATCCCGAGTCAGGTGTGATGAGGCCGTTCAATCCCGCCCAATATCTTCAAATAAGTCTTTTACTTCTCCCTTAATTTCACCGACGACACTTGTCAAGTGTCCTAAGTTGTGCTTTTACCTGAGAAATACTTAAAAATATGAATAGATATTTATTGGATTTATTGGGGTAATTTTCACCAAACGCAACAATTGAGAAATCCGCAATGTTGGAAGAAAAATTAGGCTGGATGTTAATGGGAGGGGAAGGGAGAGAGAGTCTGTGGGCATGAACAAAATGGTGAGGGAAGGAGAGAGGATGGCGTGCCTGTTATTTTCCTGCCATTTTACCAGTGGCAGGTAAGGCGGAGCTCAGCTTTCCACCTTTGTATCAAATGATTTTTCTCAGGGTTCCTCGTTTTAAAATGCCATCTTTTTGTCAGACACATAATACAACATCGTGTCTGTCTCTGTGCTGGTGACTGAGTTTTGTTACCTGTGTGGTAGGTAACTCATGCTACTCAATCCTTGCTTGATGGTGAGGTCTTCTGAATCTCGATGAAGAAGACTCGAACTCATCCAGTAACAACAAAGGTTTATTGAGTAACTATAACAACAAGTGCATGAGTTCTTTACTTTAACTTTGATACTAGTGATAAGGTTAACAAGATCTACCTACAATTACTATACGTAACTCCACTAGCCATCTGAACTATTCTGATATTGTCCTGGTCACAGTGCACCCGAGAGAGACTGAGGGAGGCACAATGTGGTTGCTTTTTATATCCCTGTTAGTCCGGCCCTCCAGTGATCATGTGGTGCTGCTGATTACACATTAACCCCTTGTGTACATGCACATACAAAGATCAGCACATTCCCCCCCTTTTTCTTGAGTTACATATTTTCTGTATGTTGCAAAGACAATTGAACAAACATAATGGATGCAGTTTGCTTGAGACAGGTAGACAAATAACTCTGTGTACAATTTGTGATGATAGTGATGATCATACAAAGCCAATTAATATTTATGAGTCCAATCTTAAAAAGATTGTGAGTCCAAACTTTATGAATTTGTTTGGCTGAATTGCTTTCTTCTTCTGATGTTGAAGTGATGATGTTGATGTTGTTATTTCTTTGTGAATGTCGTCAGTGCTCCTGTGATTAAGTAACCAAGAAGTCATCAATGAGGTGTTTGAATGCTCGAATCACATTGTTGTCTGACCTGGACTTTTTCCTGTGCTTGTGGTATTGATTCTGTATGTCATATTTTTTGAAATCTGGTTCGCTTGTTTGTTGTGGAGCAAATGTGAATTTGTGAGATTTGATGCCATGCCATGGCATCTTTGTACTCTTGTCATAGTTTTGGAGTGTAATCTTGCATTGGCCTTCATGTGCAGAGTTGCACTATGTTGTACAGGTCCTTGTGTCATTGTCGTTTCTGTCTTTGTTATCTTTGTTGTCGTTTGTGCCGTTGTTTTTGTCATGCTTGATGTTTTTGTTTTTGTTTTTGTCGTTGTTCTTGTCGTTCTTGTTGTTGTCTTTGTTATGCTTCTTGTTGTTTTTGTTGTTGTGCTTGTAGTTTTTGTTGTTGCTGTGCTTCTTGTTGCGCTCAATGAGTGTTCGGTCTGGATAATTTGAGTAATTGTCACAGTTATTGGTGTCAGTGTCCTTTGTGGTATCTGTTACATTGAGCGTTTCTTCTTGAGAATTGTGAGAATAATCTGATGTTGTATTGATGTTGGTGACATCAGTCATTTGTGGTGGATTTGATTGCTCTTCTTTGCATCCTTGATGCTCCTCTGCTGGAGACATTTCCGGTACATTTGAATCATCTGTGATCTCTTTATGCTCCTCTTCAGGAGTTATTTCTGGTTCATTTGAATCACCTTTGTTTTATTGGTGCTCCTCTTCTGGAGTCAAAATCTTCAAGATTTCAATTGACGTGGTCTCACTGGACTCAAGAGTAGACCTACTCTGTGCTTCTGTACAGATGAGCTGGGATCTGTCAGCCTCGCTGTGATCCTGCACACACTGTATGTCGAGTGTGATCACTTTGTCACTGTTTTACATACAATGGGTAGACATTCAATGTCTTCTTTTTGGTTACACGAGCTGGGTAGGCTTTCATAGTCTGCTGCTGGTTGCTCATATAAAGCGGATAGACCTTCATAGTCTTCCTTGTGCGCGGTTGTCGCTCCGGAGTCTTTAATTGCGTCCATTCTGGAGCCTGTCAATGAGCTCGTTGTGGAGGCTTGTTTTACTCCCTCTGTGGAGACGATTTGTGCACTTTACGTGGTGTCGCCTTCTTCTTCGGTATTGCTGTCATCCAATGTATCGACAATCTGACATGGCATCAAGGTATTAGATTCATCTACTATGAGTAGAGTCGTGTTGAGCTTTTCAACCGTGCTGCTGATGCAATGATCATCAACTCCGAATAACCCATCCATGGCTGAGCAGTAGTCTTCAATGAACAAATCATCTCTTTTTGTTTCGGATTTGTCAATGTGCTCTCTATGTCCAATGAAGAACTCATCTTCTGAATAGTAATCGTCAATAAACAAATCCTTTGCTCTGGATTTGTCATTGTGCTCTCCTCTTTGGGTGTTGCAAACTGCTTGGTCCAGGGTGCTGTGGAGGTAATCTTTAACTGTGGGTGGAGGCTCGGGCTTCATTCTGTCGTACGAGGAAAAAAATTGTGTTTTGTAGCTTTAAAATTCTTATTTGTAATTTTCGGGCATTTCCTTTTTAAATGGGCATGGTCTGGGTCTTCTGATGTCATGACGCCCGTGACGTAAAGTGTAGGAATCGAGTGCGCATGCGCAATCCGACTTTCCTTTACTTTGCGCTCTTTTCGCATCTGCGCATGCACGATTTCTCATGCATGCACGCAAGTGTATTTTGCCGTTTGTTTTCTTTTTGAGAAGTGCGCATGTGCATACTGGCCGGAACACTCTTTCTCAAGATGGCTGCCAATCAAAAAGTGCTGTTGCATCGAGTGAGATTCTGCCTTTGCCTCGTGGTAAGTTTTCGCGCCATTTTTACGGATTTTGTTTTCTAGATAATGGGTGCGATTCTCCGCCCCCCCATGCCGGGTGGGAGAATAGCGGTAGGGCCCCCCAACATTTTTCATGCACTCCTACTATTCTCCCCCCCCCCCACGCCCGACCCATGCCACGAATCGCCGCTCGCCGTTTTTTATGGCGAGCGACGATTCTTCGAGGCCGATGGGCTGAGCGGCCGGGCCTTCATGCCCGTTTCAACATGGCAACAAACACACCTGCTCGCTGCCGTCGTGAAACGGGTGGCAGATGCCCATTTGGGACATCTGGGGGCCCGATCGGCATGGCAGTACCACCGATTGCGGGCCGTGCGTCCGTAACGGACGCACTCTTTTCCCTCCGCCGCCCTGCAAGATCAAGCCGCCACGTCTTGTGGGGCGGCTGAGGGAAAAGACGGCAACTGCGCATGCGCAGGTTGGCGTTGTCCAACCTGCGCATGCGCGACTGACGTCATCGGCTGCATCAGCCGGCGTGATGCTTGGCGTGCGGCCTTGACGACCGTCGTCAAGGCCGCGCCGCCGTGACGCACGGGGCCACGCTCCTAGCCCATCCCGGGGGGGTAGAATCGGCCCCGGAAGTGGGCATGAAGGCTGCCGTGGGTCACGGCCAGTCCCACGGCAGCTTTTTCGATTCTCCGTATTTGCGGAGAACCTCGCCCAATGATTCTGTCTTTGTAAAGACTCAAAGTATTGATTTTGTTTTTATTCATAAGCAAGGCATGTTTATATAGCGATTTCTCATGTTAAATATATTTTTTGTGAAGGTTCTTTAGTCAAATTTTTATCAGATATTCCAGAAATTAATTGATCCAGTATTATAGCGTCTCTGAAATCAGCATAATCACAGCCTTGTGGTATTGACTTGAGATTTGTAACAAAATCAGTGATGGGCCCTCCGTTTCTGTGACATTTATGACAAGAGTTAAAACATTTTTAGCATCTCAGCAGACAGACCTTTACAGTATTCATCAAATTTTTTATGTTTTTTATTTTATTATTTTTTAAATTTGGTGTTGTTTTCACCTTCTAAGTAATTGAAGCAATTATAGATTTCTCTAGCTTCATGCCCCCCTGCTGTGAGCAGTAGTGCTATTTTTGTTGCGTCAGAGACCATGGTTAACTCATTAGCTGCAATACATATTTGGAACATCTGTTTAAACATTTTCCAGTTAAAACTTAAATTACCGGTTGTTTCCAGCTGCCAACGATTTCCATCGAATCAGGTAGTCGGCAAGGATTAATTTTGCTGCGCAGTCGAGTGTCCGGCCTGAATTTTCTTCTCTTATTGTCTCACCTTATCTCACTAGTTCTTTTAAAGGCAAAACGCCTGGTACCATGTTTTGTTCCCTGTGTGGTAGGTAACTTGTACTACTCAATCCTTGGTTGATGGTGAGGTCTTCTGAATCTCAATGAAGAAGACTCCAACTCGTCCAGTAACAACAAAGGTTTATTGAGTAACTATAACAACAAGTGCATGAGTTCTTTACTTTAATTTTGATGCCACTGATAAGGTTAACAAGATCTAACTACAATAACTGTACGTAACTCCACTAGCCATCTGAACTATTCTGATATTGTCCTGGTCACAGTGCACCCGAGAGAGGGAGAGACTGAGGGAGACACAATGTGGTTGCTTTTTATACCCCTGTTGGTCCGGCCATCTAGTGATCACGTGGTGCTGCTGATTACACATTAACCCCTTGTGTACATGCACATACAGAAATCACTACAAACATCATTCCCTTATTGGTCTTCTTTGGCCTTCTTGCACTTTATGGATACTGAAAGGTAAAAGGCACAAGGGCAAGATTGTGAAGCGAGTCAGGTGGGGTAAGAGATGATGCGTAGACCATTTAAAGTTTGTATATCAGAAAACTGGTATAAGAGAGAAAAAGAAGGTGAGAAAGAAGGTCTGCATATAGAAAATCTTCACCTTTGCTGGATTCAACCCCCCCCCCCCCCCCCCCCCCCCCCAACCCACAGGCCATGTTCTCAGCAATGGCTGCCCAGTACTTACCTACTTTGTCTCTTCCATGGGAATCAGGACATGCAGGTGCACCTCTTCCATTCCATTTAGATCCTAGTGCCTCATGTTGTACGTCATCTTGTCTTGCAAGAGAGGTGGATGTGTGTTACTAGGGTGTCGTGTGGACAGTATTTTTGAGTGATATGGCTGTCATGATTGAATAGCTGGCAGTGTGTGGCTGTGAGACTTGTGACAATCCCAAGTATGTAAGGTTGAGGTAAAGCATGTGAGATGTGAGTGATGGGGTTGTCGTGAATTAAACAGTGGCTGAGTCTTGTAGTGACACAATCTGCCTTCCAGGAAAAGAAATGCTCCACTTCTGCACCAACAAGATGCCAAAAATGATGTGGAATTTCACTATTGATATATTTATTTCCTAGAGATTAATGGCGAATACTCATTGTTCTGTTGCTGCACCAATCGCTTAAAAAATTCTTGCAGAATCGATTCTTATATAATGTGCACCTACTCCCACACCCAGCGACCATCCTTGCAAGAGTGTAACTCAGACTCCCATGAGCAACAATAGAATAAATCAGAAAATGTTTGAAAAACTCAGCACGTCTGGCAACATCTATGGAGAGAGAAACATGATTCTGTTTCCTCACGTTTCGAAGAAGAGTCATGCGAACCGAAACGTTGGGGGCGATTTTGAGCCCATTTTAGCCATCAGCGAGAATGGCGGCGATGTGGAAAATTCAACGAGAATCTGACCAGGTTCTTGCCAGTGAGATTGTGTTTTTCAATTCTGCAGGCTCCTCGCCAGCAGCAGAACGAGAAAAACACCATGGAAGACCATGAACTCATTTTAATATATTATAATATTATTAGTGAGCCATACCACCAGGACTCTCCCCCCAATGAGTATCCATCGGTCACTGGCGCAACGCAGGCAGGTGCAATTTACAACAGCTGTATCAAAGTGAGAACCTCACCTCCAAAGGGGATATCAGAGATGAGTGTTTATGTTGCCATTGCCATCCAGGGTGCCAGTCGCAGAGGGGGCAGTGGAGCGGATTGGAGAGAGTCAGATCAGTTCAACTCATGGCTGAGGTGGGTGGGGGGGGGGGGGGAGTGTTCACTGTCTGCATCTCAGGTGGTGGGGTTGCTTGCATGCCTTAGAGATCTTTCACGTCTATGAGCCTCTAGGTTTACAGAGGTCTGTCAGCTGATATGCAGGAAGCGTTTATGTTCTCCTTGCTGGACGTGTGGCAATACATCCATTGTTGGTTTGCCCTTGCTGAGTGGCAGCTGGAAATTGGGTGGGAGGAGGTGAATCCACAGGGTCAGCACTGGGGGCAACTGAGACGTTCTTGGGTGAGGGGGTCCCATGAGAGGCCAGGCTGCATTGGCAGAGTGGGGGACTCTTACATGGTGTGTTTTCTAAGCTGAGGAGGCCTGAATACCCTCCCACGGGGGGAGGATGACTTCAGTGAGTGAACCCACAAACTTAGGCAGCTCTGTGAAGCTCGAGGGCAAGAGGTATATGAAGTTCACTGGTTTTGGAGGCCACGTTGTCAGGGATTAGTGTCTGGTGGCTGGCTGTTCCAGTTGAAAGGCTCATTTAATCTGCAGTCCTCAAGTGCTGGCCGAATGGGGGTGCCCTCTAAGGATGAAGTTGACTGTTACTATAGAGAGTCGTGAACACAGTCCAGTCCATCATGCAAACCCGCCTCCCATCTATTGACTCTATCTACACCTCCCGCTGCCTTGGGAAAATGGGCAGCATAATCAAAGACCCCTCCCACCCCGGTCATTCTCTCTTCTAACTTCTTCCATCGGGCAGGAGATACAAAAGTCTGAGAACACACACTAACAGATTCAAAATCAGCTTCGTCCCCGCTGTTACCAGACTCCTGAATGACTCTCTTATGGACTGAACTGATCTCTCCATGCATCTTCTGTACTGAGTAGTATTACACTCCGTATGCTTCACCCGATGTCTGTATCTATGTATTACATTGTGTATCTATTGTATGTACTATATTTTTTCATGTATGGAACGATCTGTCTGGACTGTACGCAGAACAATACTTTTCACTGTACCTCGGCACATGTGACAATAAACCAAAATCCAAATCCAAATCCGACCCAATCTAATTTCAGTCTTCATGCACACACATCAGGTGTGCCACATCTTCCACAAGAGGAAGCCAATTGCCTAATTAGCTCACTAACCCATCCTTGATGAGTCAATTATGGTAATTTAATCAGCATTGCAATGCATGAGTATACCACTGATTGGCGTCCAATTTTTTAAACCTTTGGAAGCAGTTTACCTTTAAGGGATTGTCCCTTATCTATCAGTTAACTTGATTTTGTTTACTTAGTTATTTGTGCTAAACAAAATAGTTGGAAGCAATTTCCCCTTAAGGGACTGTCCCTTTAATGTGTTCCACAGTTCACTTGATTTAGTTTATTTGGTTATTTATGTTAATCAAAATAGTTGGAAGCCTAGCCCCTCCTTGTTGGTCCAGTGGCTAGGATTCGGTGCTCGGTTCGATGGCCAGTTAGGGAAGTACGTTTTACAATCTTTGAGATAAATGACAATTGTTAGCTTAAAGACAGAGGGCGGGATTCTCTGGAAAGATTTCTAAGTGTGGTAGCGAGCGGGAACCGCTGCGAGCTTCCCGGCATACAGCCCAGCGAGACTGGTAAAGCAATTCAAAGTTAATTGGTCCACTTAACGAGGCCCCCACGGGCTTATCACTTTACTGACTGACCCATCCCTCCCACTAACCACATGTCCACTCTCCTTTGGGTCCTCCAGCTGACGGCGCTGGCCCATCCCGGGTGATACCCTCTCCAGCCTCCCAGGATACCACCTCAGAGGAGAGCTCTGAGGAAGACACGATCGAGGCATCACAGCTGTCATCCCCATCCTCCACCAGCACAGATACACGCACCTCGGTGGGAAACGTTAGTGGACAGACTTCTGGGGCAAAATCTGGTGAGCACCACAATGCTACTGATGTACCTCAGGTAGAGGCAGGAACCCCCAAGCGACACAGCAGTTGGAGGTCTTGAATCCCAGGATCCAGCTGGATCCCAGCCTGATGCTGAGCCTATGGAAGAGGTATTCCCAGAGCTAATGGAGATAATAAGGAGCAGCCGGGACATTCAGAAGGAGGTGTCAGCGGCATTCCAGTAGATCCATGGCTGATTAGAGGAGTTGCAGATGGGCATTGCCAACGCACTGCAGAGTGTGTCCCAGTCACTGAGAAGCATCGCTGAGGGCATCAACATGATGGTGCAGACATTGGGGAATCGGAAGGGCTGGCAGAGACAGATGATGGAGGGGCAACCGGGGCTCCAACCAGCTGGGCACCGTGCGGGAGGAGTTGGCGCTGAGTGCCAATCGGGATCTGACCCATGAAATGGTGAGGCGGCCACCAGCTCCCCCGGGTTCCACTCCTCTGATGAGGCCGTGTCCTTGGGTCAGCACACGGGATAGGCCAGCATGGCTGTGCTTGTGTGGCCGACAAGTGAGCCGATGTCCTCCGGCTCCAGAAGCCCCAGAGGACAGCCATCAGGAGCATTGAAGGCCACGGGACGTGGAAAGCAGCTGGCTGCCTCCACCTCTAATGTGCATCCAAGGGACACACCTAGATGTAGCAGTCGAGCTAGGAGGGCAAAGCACATTGAGAGTCACTGAGGGCACCGGGGAGGGGGGGGGAGGCGCGGTGAGTGGTGAGGGGGGAGAGTACGTAGCGGGAGGGGGTGGGAATGGGGGGAGGAGGCGGGAGGGGGAACGGCAGCATCGGGAGAGTAGGGAATTCTTAAACACAATCAACATTCTTATGAGTTATTTCACCACAATGCCTTGCATTTGGGGCCACATCTGCGGCACCTCTCTTATATAGACGTAAGTATTAGCCTTGGAGTTCAATGCCTGGGGACAACACATCCAACTATTTTGATCACAAACTCATTCCTCCCACCGGGTAAACAGATTGTCTGGCCTCATTGCGGTTTCGCTGGAGCAAAACGAGGCCGGTGAATAACGGGAGCGGCTGAAAACGAGAACCGTGCCAGGCGGTTTAAGTGATGACACGGGGCAGCATCTTGTTTCCTTGTGAGGTTATAATGCAGGTCCATTGAATTCACTCAACTGCTCTAACTCCTCACACTTGGGGGAGTTATGCAGCCCGCTGAGGCTTTCAAGGACCAAAGTGTTTCATTCAGGTGGAGTTGAGGGGGTAAACTGTGGGAAAGTGACTATTGTGTGACTGGGGAGGAATTGAGGCTCATTAGAAAGGCGCTCAAATAGGGAACGTGCATGGGTATATGTCATAGGTCCTGAGAGGGTCAGGACATTGTAAGGATGCCTCATTGTTCACTGTTAATTATGATCGAACAGCAGCAGAGAATTTGACATGCCGCATGGACAGGGACAGAGCCATACAGAGGAGGGAGAGGCAGTGCCAATTGATCTTCAGGAAGCAGGGCCACAGATGGCAGAACCTCAATTAGCCACTACTGGCGTAGAACCTCCTACCTCTAGATTTCAGAGCTCCAGTGCCGGAGAAGACGGTGGACCACCTGGACGGTGGACCATCTGTGTCAGGTGATGCTAGTGTTGGCACCACATGGACCCGGATGTCACCCATTGCCTGTGTCCCTGAAAGTTATGCCACTCTGAACATCTATACTAATGGCTCATTTCAGGGCTTCACAGGTATGGCATATCGCAGACAGCAGCACACAAATGCATAAAGAACAACACAGATGCACTATTCGCGAGTTCCCATATGTACATCAATTTGGACTGGGACCAGGTGAGCCAGGATGCCAGGGCCATGGGCCTTACCCGCATTGAGCTGCATATTGTGATCACAATGTGAGTTCAATTACTGTGTTCTGCTCAAGATATTAAAGCCAATTTAAATGTCTTACACTTTTACCACCCCCTAAATGATATTAATATACCAATCTGCAAAATCTCAATCAGATCTATTCTGCAATAATTGGCTTCATGGCATTTTCATTAAAGTAGATTAAGATATTAAAGCTAATTGGCTTGTGTGGAATGACTGTTAGTGTTCTGTTCTTAAATTAGTAATATGTTATGGACAGGGAGAAGGGATAAACTGAAACCATTACACCAGTTCCGTTACTGTTAGTAATCCGTGTAGTTTTGGAGAGGAAGATATCTATATTTTAGTTTATATTTGTTCAATAAACATGGGTGTCACTGGCTAGGCCAACCTTCAATGCCCATCTCTAATTGCCTTTGAGAAGGTGGAGGTGAGCTGCCTTCTTGAACCCCTGCAATCCATAAGGTGTAGATACACCTACTGTTCTGTTAGGGAGGGAGTTCCAGGGTTTTGACCCAGCGACAGTGAAGGAATGCCGATAATTCCAAGTCAGGATGTTGAGTGACTGGAGGGGAACTTGGAGGTGGTGGTGTTGCCATGTATCTGCTGCCCTGCCCTTCTCGATGATAGCGACTGTGTTTCGAAGGTGCTGTCTGAGGAGACTTGGTGAGTTCCTGCAGTGTAGATGATACCCGCAGCTATCACTGAGCGTCGGTTGTTGGACAGAGTGATGTTTGTGCAAGGGCTGACAATCAGGTGGCTGCTTTGCCCTGGATGGTGTCAAGCTTCTTGACTGTTGTTGGAGCTTCTCTCATTCAGGCAAGTGAGCCTTGCAGATGGTGGACAGTCATTTGGGAGTCAGGAGGTGAGTTACTCATCACTAGGTTCCTAGCCTCTGATCTGCTCTTGTAGCCATGGTAAAGCAATTGAATGTCAAGGGGCGATGGTTAGATTATCTCTTGCAGGACATGGTTATTTCCTGGCACTTGTGTGGCATGAATATTACTTGCCACTTGTCAGCACAAGCCTGAATATTGTCCAGGTCTTCCCACATTTGGACATGAACTGCTTCACAATCTGTGGATTCATGAATTATACAACCATAGGCCAGAATATTCCAGCCATTCACGCCATCGAGATCCTCCGGAACCCCAGACAGCGCACCCCTGCTGTGAGTTTCCTGGCGGCACGGGGTGACTTCAACGGGAAATCCCTTTGACAACAGCGGGACCACAAAATCTTGCCACCGGCCAATGGCAGGCACCTCCACCAATGTGAAACACTTGCCAAGTTGTGCGGAAGAATGGGGTGATAGTTCGCTGTTGCTTTTTTCAGACAACTCAGCCAATCAGAATTGACTTGCCAACCAAGTCCTGTAGTATTAATTGTTGTGATCATTTGAACTGATAAGTGCAAGACAAAGAGGAAAAAAGTTGAAGTCTGCTTTTGGGAGCGTTTGCTGGGGTGTTTCTCAGCAGCTGCAATGCCAGGATTCACCCCCCCCCCCCCTATCCACCTGCACTTTGCCGGTTCTTTGGTACTTGGGGAGTTTCTCCCCGCCAAGGCCACACTTAGGCAGCCATTGTGCACTGTCTCTAATGGTCTGTGAAACCCCCGAGGTGCTGTTATGCCTGGTTCATGTTTATGAAAACCAGTGATAAACATCGCCCTGGCGAATTCCCGCAGATGCGGCGGTTGAGTCCCAGGCACCGGGTGCATACAGCGTCTGGATATCTAAATGAGCCTAATGGCTGAATTAAATATGCAGATCTGGATCTTGCCCAGTGAGGGTGAGGCCCAGATCTCGCCAGGCGAAGCGAATTGGCTATTGGCCCAGTGCCCCGGGCAAAGCCCGATTTGGGGCATGTGTGCGTTTCACCTGTTGCGCCCGATCCGGTTGCTGAATCGTGCCCGAGACGTTTCAACAACCTGCCACTCTTTTCAGAATTATCCATATTTGTTCGGAACATTTTTTAGCAATAAAAAAATAAGACAATGTAATGTGGTGTAGAGGTACGGCTGATACACAGTAAAGACTAATATAACCTGTTAAAATAGCAGAGCAAATCATTTCAGTGGCTTTGGAGGGTAGAATCTGGGCTCTGTGATATGTATTCTGTTCCTTTCTAATGTTGCTTCCGAAACATGTGTTGTAAATATATAATAGAAAGACTGATTTTATTTTACCAATTTTATTTCAGTGTAGGGCTAGAATAGTTTGCACATTATAGAGATTTTTATTGACATTAGACTGTCAGTGCAAACCCTTCTGCAAGTTCACAGAGATTTCAGCACATGCTATAAGCAATTTTCCAATTATCAATGGTCAGTGGTTGCCAAATGTTCTTATGCATGCTACAGATGGGCTCTGAACTGGTAGTGTCAATTCAGAAAATGATCCTTAATGTATCATATTAGAAATAATGGGCGCGATTCAGTGGACAGAAGTTAAAGTCCGCTTTCGGACGAGTTTAGCAAAGTGTTTCTCAGCAACTGTAGCTCCGTGATTCGCCCCACTATTCACAGGTACATTTTTGGGGAGTTTCTCCCTGCCGAGGAAGCACTTTGGTCGATTCCCTGCTGGTGAACGGCTCCTCGCAGATTGGGGTGCCATTTTGAATGTCAACCCCAGTCTATACTCACACACACACACCCCTTCCAGGCCCCACTCTGCTTTCTGGAACACCCAGTCACCTCCCCAATCTTGAGGAGGCCTCATGTCCCCTCCAATGGGCAACGACCCCGTGCCAGATCCCTGGGAGTGCCAACCTTGCACCTGTGCATCCTGGCACTGCCAGCCTGGCATCCTGGCAGTGCCACCAAGCTGGAAGCACCAATGTTCTATGCCAGATGCCAGGTAGAGTGTCAGGGTACTATCCTGCCCTATTCCCAACCACCTGGGGACTCTAATTGTCTGCAAGACCCCCAAAGTGCCATCACGCCTGGTCTATGTTTGTGGAGACCAGTACTAAACAGCACCCAGCTGAGGTCTCGCAGGCATGGCCGTTGACTCCCGGGCACCGGGTACATTCAGTGTCCTGGTATTTAAATGAGCCTAAAGGCTCAATTAAATATGCAAATCTGATGTCGCCCAACCCGATTTTGGGCTCTGGGTGATTTATCCATTGAGCCTGGATCCGTGCCAGGCATATCGGAGTCTGTGGACCACGGCAAATGTTTCTGTCAGCACTGTAGGAGGCACAAAAATCAATGATCATATTGAACTGCTTCATAAGGAAACTACTGTCTCATTGAAACTAATGGTGAATGCTTTTTTTATTTATTCTTTCATGAGCTGTGGGCACTGCAGGTAAGGCAAGCATGTGTTGCCCATTCTTAACTGCCCTTGTAGTGAGTGGCATTTTAAGAGTCAACCACATTGCTGTGGATCTGGAGTCACATGTAGGCCAGACCAGGTAAGGACGGCAGATATCCTTCCCTGAAGGACATTAGTAAACCAGATGGGTTTTTACGACAATCGACAATGGTATCATGTTCACCTTAATTCCAGATTTGTTTCTTGGAATGCACATTTCACCATCTGCCATGGTGGCATTCGAACCAGCATTCCCAGAGCATTACTGTGGGTCTCTGGATTACTAGTCCAGTGACAATATGACTATGCCACCACCTCCCCAGTCTAATGGTTTCCCCTTCTACTACCACATTGGAATAGCCACAGATTGTGGGATACATTATCTCAATATTTCAAATTTAGAAAGTGTCCTGTTATTAAAGTGCATGTAAAACCATTGTTATGACAGGGTCAGGAGAGAACTGATACCCTTGTACCCTTTCCCTTGCTGTACATAATCAGTTTGTCTTTTCAAAACTATGTGTTTAATTTTTAAATAATAAGCTGCAAGCATTTATGTGTTCAATTAAAGATTTATTTACTGGAGGACATTGAAGAGGAGCACCTAAGAGACTATTTAAGCTATCACACAATCCAAAGTTTTAAAGGCATCAACCTTACTTACTGCTTTTTTATGCAGTTGCTGTTTCTTGCTATGTTCTTTTGCAGACTGACAAGTTTCTCTTTGGTTCTTGGGAAACTAGATTTGGTAATTTGAAGACAGTTCTGATCAGGTGACAGCCTGATTAAATACTTAGATTGTCCATCCAGAATTTGTTTAAAGCTAGAATCTATTGCTGTACAAGGAAGAATGGATGGGGGAACTGTTCACACCTACTTATGATTACCTGGCTTCTCAAGTTTTCTTTTGTTGAATATCAAGCTTGGAGCTAGGGAGTATAAATATTGAATCTTGGAAGAATCTATATCCAATAACAGGTGTAAATTCCACAGCTGGCTTTTGTCTCTGTATCTCCATTCAATGTGGGTTCCCACCCAGGGATATTCAATCATGGACTTTACAGAAGCTTGAGACAGAAATTGCAAAACTTACCTGGCATTCGGCAGCCATTTTAGCAGTTCTTTTAGTGTGTGTTTTTAGATAACAGTACAGTTGCAAAAAATTAAATACTAAGTGTGGTCCATTTTTAAAGTTATGAAACGTCTTCATTGGCCATGACACTATGAATAAATAAAAACATTGTATTTACCATTTACCTTTTGGGGCAGGTGTTTTACAACTGTGGTTAGGTGAAACACAGCATAATGCTCCAGAAAAGCTTATTCTGCTTTGTGAAACCCTATTGTATGGAATCTGAAGCAATTACATCCCAACTAACTGTTGCTGAATCATTCCAGTAATCTCCCACAGATTGTGGTATGTTGCTAATAATTGTAACACAGCAGTAACAATCACTCTGTATAAACAATTTAGTTTTAATATATTAATCTACTTTAACCAAGATGCAATTAATTCAATTATTACAGAATAGACCTGAATGAGATTTTGCAGACTGGTATATTAATGAACATTTAGGAGTGGTAAAAATATAAAACATTTAAAATGGCTTTAATATCTTCCACAGAAAACTGTTTTGAGAGGTGTGACAAACAATAGTTTAACTCGCTTTGATGTGACTAAAGACAGCTGATCAGTCTACTTTCAAGTTTGGCATAATTTATTCTTTTTTAAAAAGCTGTATGAGTTCACAAGTTCAGGATGTGATGATGCCTATATATATATCGCACGTAAACATTTCTGTTGACATCATGAACAATTGCTACAAATTCGACAACCTGAACAACTTATAGATAATGTCACAACACCCTGGGCTAGTGCATAATCAATTCCAGCCCCACTTGCCCCAGAGTCGCAACACAGGTAAAATTAGATTTTATTTAAAATGCCTCAGGTCCTTGGCTACGTCAATAAACTGCAATCTCCAGATTTGTATCTTTAACTCAAGTAACCTATCACGGTATTATAATTAAATGGGCAGAAAATTTTACTATCTACTATCCCTTTCCCAATTACCCCCACTCTCTACATACACACACACTCACACAGACAAACAATACAGAGGGGAAAGGCTGGTGGAAAGGTAAAATAAATATTGATAAAATAAAAGAATAAAAATCTTTGATGCACTGGGATGATTTTCGATTCGTGTCTCTCCGAAGTTCAGCCTTCATTTTGCTACTTCTTCCTTCTAGGTTTGAGATGGTTTTCTCTGGCAAGGTTGTCTATCTTCTCTGCAGACTCAACATCAATCCAGGTTCACAGCAAAGGATATGCCAGGCACTCACTGCTTTCAGAATAATAAAACAGTTTTTTCACTTCAGTGCGTAGGGGAGAGAGAGAGAGAGCATTCCCTTCCCTTCCAAGGCTTAAACACTTCTGCTCCGTTGTCTCAGAAAGCAACACACAGGAACCAATCACTGACTGTTGTCAGGCAGAACACAGTCCATGGCCAACTCACCAGTTGCCAGCTAACTAATTGATCCAACGTCCTCCGAACTTGGTTCCTAAGATCTACTCAGTGATGTGGAGTCTGACTTCTTTCCAAAAACAAAACCTGGGAACACAGTGTCCTGACAAGCAGGCTGCATCAACTTTGAGTCTTCTACTTGAAAGCACATTCTATTTATGGGTCTGCGGACTAAAATAATGAAATAACATAAAAGAAATGGAAACAAAGTAAATAAATAAGAAAGACTCTTACAATAATCTGTAGCTCATTTCTGAATGATAGTGTTGAAACATTATTCTACCAGTCAAGTGACCCCAGGAAGGTATGTTGCCTCCCTGGTGCCAGGGTCAAGGATGTCACTAAGTGGCTGCAGGACATTCTTCTGAAGGAAGGTGAACAACCAGTTCTCCTTGTCCACATTGGTCCAATAACTTAGGTGGGATGAGGAATGTGGTCCTGCAATCAGAATTTAGGGAGCTAGGTGGAAAATTAGCAAGCAAGAGCTCAAATGTAATAATCTTATTACACCCAGTGCCATGTGCAAGGAAGGACATAACTAGAAGGAAAATGCAGATGAATGAGTGGCTGGAAAGATGGTGCAGGAGGGAAGGCTTTAGATAGCTGGAACACTGGGACCAGCTCTGGGGAAGATGGCATCTGTACAAAACGGTTGCATCTCAACAGAGTTGGGAGTGGGTTCCTTGCTTTTTTTTTGGTGCTATGGCAGGGCTTTGAACTAAGTCAGCAGCGGTGTGGATACCAAGAGAAAATGTTAGAAAGGAACACCAGGGTGTATAAATTGCTGGGAAAGACGGATAGCACTAGTGTGGAGAATAGTGAGTGAATAGGTGGAGTTGGAGTAGGAGAGAAAGCAATGATGTCTAAATCAGGATTACTATGGATTATGTGAATGCAAAAAATATAGTGTTAAGATTGGGAGTTACAGGCACAGATTGCGGTGTGCAAATATGATGTTGCACAATTAACAGAGACCTGTTTCAACGAAGGACAGGACTGGGTGTTAAATATTGCTGGGTACAAGGTGCTCAGAAAAGATAGGAAAAGAAGAAAAGGAGGAGGGGTGGAGGTATCGGTTAAGGAAAGCATTGCAATGCTGGAGATAGGGGATGTCCCAGTGGATACAAGAACAGAATCAGTTTGGCTACAGCTAAGGAACAAAAAGGGGACAGTTACATTGCTCAGTATAGTCTCAACCACCAACTAGTGGGAAGGTAGTAGATGAACAAAACTGCAGGGAAATTATAAAGAGATATAAACATTACAGAGCAGTTTAAATGAAGGACATTAATTACCCAAACATAGACTGGGACAGTGGTGGTATAAATGCTGGAGAGGTGCAAATATCCCTGGGTTGTGTTCAGGAACATTTTCTGCAGCAGTATTGTTCAGTTCGACAAGAAAGGATGCGCTATTGGATCTCGTTCTTGGATCCAAGGATATTGAAGAAAGTAAGAGTGGAAATTGCAGGATCACTCACCATTTTCTTTCATTATTCCCTGAACACAGGGGAGGTGCCAGAGGACTGGACAATTGCAATCATTACATTCTTGTTCAAAAACTCTTATAAGAGTAAGCCCAGCAGTACACAGCAGTCAGTTTAACTTCAATGGCGGGGAAGCTGCTCAACACAATTATTCATTATATAATTAATAGTCAAATGGAAAAACGTGAATTGTTTAGAAGAACCAGCTTGGATTTCCGAAGGGAAATCATGTTTAAATAACTTGCTGAAGTTTTTTGAAGAGGTAGCATAGGAGGTTGATGAGGGTAATGCTGTTGATGTAGTATAAGTGGACTTTCAAAAGGCATTCAATACAGTGCCACACAACAAAATAAGTAGTCTTACAACACCAAGTTAAAGTCCAACAGATTTGTTTCAAATCACTAGCCTTCGGAACACTGCTCCTTCCTCAGGTGAAAGCAAGGAGCAGTGCTCCGAAAGCTGGTGATTTGAAACAAACCTGTTGGACATTAACCTGGTGTTGTAAGACTTCTTACTGTGATCACCCCAGTCCAACGCCGGCATCTCCATATCACACAACAAAATGTTTGAGAAATGGTATAGTTCATGGACAGTAGCGTAGTGAATACATAATTAGCTGAATAATAGAGAACAGAGAGTAATGGTTAGTGGTTTCTGTTCAGGCTGGAGGAAAATTTGTAGTGGTGTTCCCCAGGGATTGGGACCCTTGCTTTTCCAGATATATATTAATAATCTAGATCTTTGTGTCTGCAGGGGACAATTTCTAAGTTTGTGAATGATAAGAAACATGAAAGAATTTTAACCTCTGAAGAGACCAGTGTAGAACTTCAAAGGACATTGACAAGTTGGAGAGTGGACAGATAGGTGGCAGATGAAGTCTAATTTTTTTTTAATTTTTAGAGTACCCAATTATTTTTTGACAATTTAGTGTGGCCTATCCATCTAACCTGCACATCTTTGGGTGGGAAACATAGAACATACAGTGAAGAAGGAGGCCATTCAGCCCATCGAGTCTGGACCGACCCACTTAAGCCCTCACTTCCACCCTATTCCCGTAACCCAGTAACCCCTCCTCACCTTTTTGGTCACTAAGGGCAATTCAGCATGGCCAATCCACCTAACCTGCACGTCTTTGGACTGTGGGAGGAAACCGGAGCACCCGGAGGAAACCCACGCAGACACGGGGAGAACGTGCAGACTCCGCACAAACAGTGACCCAGCGGGGTATCAAACCTGGGACCCTGGCGCTATGAAGCCATAGTGCTAATCACTTGTGCTACGGGGAGCCCACGCGTATATGGAGAGAATGTGTAAACCCCTCACGGACAGTGACCCAGTGCCGGGATCCAACCCGGGTCCTCAGCACTGTAGGTAGCAGTGCTCACCACTGCACCACTGTGCCACCCTTGCAGATGAAGTTTAATAATAATAATATTCTTTATTGTCACAAGTAGGCTTACATTAACACTGCAATGAAGTTACTGCAAAAATCTCCTAGTTGCCACATTTTAGGGCCTGTTCGGGTACACAGAGGGTGAATTCAGAATGTCCATATTACCTAACAGCACATCTTTTGGGACTTGTGGGAGGAAGCCGGAGCACCCGGAGGAAACCCACGCAGACACAGGGAGAACGTGCAGACTCCGCACAGACAATGACCCATGCCGGGAAGTGAACCTGGGATCCTGGCATTGTGAAGCAACTGTGCTAACCACTGTGCTACTGTGCCGCCCATATGTGCCACCCACAATGCAGAGAAATGTAAGGTGATGCATTTTGGTTGAAAGAACATGGACAGACAATGCAAAATAAGGGGTTGCAGGAGCAGAGAGATCTGGGTGTATATGTCACAGAGCATTGAAGGTAGCAGGACAGGTGGAGAGAACAGTGAGTAATGCGTACAGGGAGGTGGTGGTGTGGAGGTATTGTTACCGGACATGTAATCCCGACACCTAGAATGACACTCTGAGGACCCGGTACAAATTTGAATTCCATAAAAGTCTGATGGCAATTATGAATCTTCGTCATACAAACCCAGCTGGTCTACTAATATTGGCCTTACCTGGGGTGTCCAGGTCCAGAGCAATGTTGTTGACTTGCAAATGCCCTCTGAAATTGCCTGGCAAACCACTCCATTCAAGGGTATTTAAAAAAAAAATTATATTCATTCATGGGAGGTGGGCATCGCTGGCTGGGCCAGCATTTATTGCCCTTGCCCTTGAAATGAGTGGTTTTCTATGCCTTTTCAGAGGGCATTTAAAAGTCAACCACATTGCTGTGGGTCTGAAGTCACATGTAGACCAGACTGGGTAATGATGGCAGATTTCCTTTCCTAAAGGACAATAGTGCCCCAGATGTTTTTTTTTATGACAGTCAACAATGGTCTCATGGTCAACATTAGATTTTTAATTCCAGATTTTCATTGAATTCAAATTTCACTATCTGCTGCAGTGGGATTTGAATCTGGCTCCCCAAAGCATTACCCTAGGCCTCTGGATTATTGGTCTAGTGACAATACCGCTGAGCCACTTCCTTCCCTAATTAGGGATGGGCAATAAATGGGATAGGCGAAACCAGAGATGCCCATATCCCATAAAAGAATTAAAAATAACTATCCTGGGCTTTATTAATAGTGGCATTGACTACAGGGGCAAGGGGGTTATGCTGAACTTATGCAAGAGTATAAGTATGAGTTAGACCTCAGCTGGAGTATTGTCTACAGTTCTGGGTCTTGCACTATAGGAAGGATGTGAATGCATTGGAGAGAGTGCAGGAGAGATTTACAGGAATGGTTCCAAGGATGAGAAACTTCAGTTATGAAGAAATATTGGAGAGGTTGGGACTGTTCTTCTTGGAGAAGAGAAGGCTAAGAGGAGGTTTGATAGAGGTATTCAAAATCATGAAGGTTCTGGAGAGTAAAATAGGGAGAAACTTCCTGCTCGTAAAAGGAATGAGACGGCACATATTTAAAGTGATTTGCAAAAGAAGCAAGTGTGATGAGAGAAAAAGCTTTTTCATACAACAAGTGGTTCGGGTCTGGAATGCACTGTCTGAAAGTGTGGTAGAGGCAGGTCCAATTGAGGCATTCAAGAGGGCATTAGATGATTTGAATAGAATCAATGTGCAAGAGTATGGGAAAAAGGCAGGAGAATGACTCTGAGTCACAATGCTCATTTTCAGAGATGATTGGCCAAATGGCCTCCTTCTGGACCATAACAATTCTGTGATATATTTAACTGCCAGCGTCATTAACACTTTACCTCCGCAGCACATCTGGATTTTCTTTGCACCACATTTTACAATAAGAAAAGGCTAGAGCATAACTTTGGAAACTACATTCACTGTACTATAAGCAACAACAAATATCTCACAGACAGTTCAACAAACAAATTCAGTCTTGTGTACATTCTGACATTCATAAAATGCTTGGCACTTGTTGGTTATGCTCAATTGAATTACTGCTCTTTTGTAACTTACTGCCAACGATTTGTTATTTTATGCACACAGTAAACATTGTACCGATTTATACACCCCTTTAATGAATCCTATGCAAGTAATGTGTACAGCAGATTGAACAATCACTTAGCCTCCAATTCCAGTGCAGTTTGAAGCTCATTGCAATTCTTCTTGCGATGTCAAGAAACTGCAATATGTAGTACTGAATTGCAAAGGTATACTAGCTGTACATGATGTGGAATAAAATGTGCATAGTTCCTTTATATTTACATTTCTCCTCTACTTTATCTATTGTGCATGAGTTGAACAGGCACTGCAAGCATATTAGGAGCATCCCGATAATGACCAATTATTCTGACATCAAGTGAAGTGTTACCTGTTATGCCCACCAGTATCCTGGGTGAACCACCTCACTATTGAGCAGCACAGCTCCAGGTGCATTTCTGAAAATGGATCAAACTGTGCCATCAACTGAACTGAACGAGAGATTTGAGTGACAACAATTTTCATTCATATAGTGAATTAACATTATGAAGCAATCCACAAAATGTATATTTTAAAGACAATTTCAATGAAGGAGAGTGATGTAGTGAAGGGAAGTGGTTTAGGGAAGGCATTCCTGGGCCTTGCACCTTAGCAGCTGAAGGTATAATCATCAATGGGGGAGCAATTAAAAACAGGAATACGCAGGGGCTGTTTAGTACACAGGGCTAAATCGCTGGCTTTGAAAGCAGACCAAGGCAGGCCAGCAGCACGGTTCGATTCCCGTAACAGCCTCCCCGAACAGGCGCCGGAATGTGGCGACTAGGGGCTTTTCACAGTAACTTCACTGAAGCCTACTCGTAACAATAAGTGATTTTCATTTCATTTCAGAAAAATTGGAGGAGCTCAAAGATGTCTAAAGCAAGGGATATGTAGAATTGGAGGAAGTTACAGAGATAAGGAAGCCCTGGGAATGTTAATTAATAGCATGGTTGGAAGCGAAGTGTGTATTCATAGGAGCTATCATTCTCAACCGCAACCATCTCATTTTCTTTCGGTCTCAACTCATTCAAAATGAACAAAGGATGATGACATTTTGTAGACTATTAATTACTGTTGATGCAGCGTCATCCGGAGGGAACAGAATTTGTTAATTAATTTACAATAAAAATGTCAAAACATTTGCTATATGCAAATGTCAAGCATATGCAATGTAGATTAATTGACATTGATTACTGGATCATTGAAAATATTGAGGTTAAAGTTGAGCATTCTTCCTGTTTTCTACATAAACAAACAGGTGAACAAAGGATCACTTGAGAGATCATCTAAGCCCCGATTCATGCCAGCTTCGTAGCACTCATAAATTTCTACTCCCTAAAGTATTTAGGGAATTTTGTTTTCAAAACCTTCCCAAATTCTTCTTATGGAAATGTTTTAAATTTGAACAATTCATTCCATTACAATTTCATTTTTGTTGCTGTTGATAAAGTCGTTGAGAATACTCATTATCTCATTATATTTGATGTGCTAAAAGAAAAGTTATTTCCCTAATGTAGGATTTGTTTTAACCTTAAAAAGTAACATTGTGACACGGTGTAAAATTTGATTTTTCAATCATTTGAACTGTGCACAACTTATCTACTGGCCTGCGAAAGCTTCCATGGTTTAACCTTCCTTAATAGTTTCTCTGTCCAGTCCATTATTTTCCCTGCCTATGCAGCCTGTCCATTGCTGTTTTAAATAAGATGAATTGTTGAGCAGTATAATGTCAGTGAATGTCACTGTCTGAAGCATCATACAGTTTATGGAAGC
Source organism: Scyliorhinus canicula (assembly GCF_902713615.1). Classification (NCBI taxonomy): domain Eukaryota; kingdom Metazoa; phylum Chordata; class Chondrichthyes; order Carcharhiniformes; family Scyliorhinidae; genus Scyliorhinus; species Scyliorhinus canicula. The sequence continues at coordinate 144,892,276 of NC_052151.1, read as the reverse complement.
TTATGACACTCCAGGGACTCTTATCTTCTGTGTGATTGTATCAATTACATATTCATGTGGAAAGTGTCTTGACTTTTATTCCAGCATAAATATATTTGACTCAAGATTGTGCAATTAGAACCTTTGTACCTAATTGAACATCATTAAAAATGTTATGTTCCAATAATTTAGTGGACGTAGGTTTCTTACACAGCATCAGGCTGTGAAGACATAGACAAAGGCATAGTTGCATTATAATTAATTATGAGCACAAATATTCATTTCTTAAATGTAAAAGGGCTGAATATTGTGGTCAACAGCAAAGCAACAGCACTCACCTTTGACCTCAAAGAAAGCTGCCCACGAGGATCTTGCTTTTCTCTGTTACTCAGGTTTCCCTTTACTCCTCAGGAACCATGTCAGGGTTGTCTCCAGGCATTCAATAGCAGCGATGCCATCAAGCAGAGGAAGAAGCCAATCACATTGAGATATTTTTATGGGCAGCAAACCAGGAAATACAACACACTGAATTCCTTCATTTCAATTTTTAAAATTACAGATAGCTAAACACATCAATTTCCCCTTAGTGTCCAGGGATGTGCAGGTTAGCTTATGGGATTACAGGGAGAGGGCATGGATAGCATGCTCATTCGAAGGTTCAGTGCAGACCCGATGGGTCAAATGGTCTCCTTCTGCACTGTAGGGATTCTATGGTTCTATGATTCCATACATGGATAGCATGTTTAGGGAGGTGGAGACACCACAGTTCAGATCAAGCAGATAAAGAGGGAATGGGTGATCACCATATAGTTGAAGAGGTCCAGGCAGGTAGTGTAGGTGTTCCTCCAGTTTATTTTGCTTGCTAATTGGTTTTCCATTTTGGATACTGGTTAGGGTGATAGACCCTCAGGGGTGTGCAGCCAGAGCCAAGTCTGTGGCACTATGGGTGACTCAGCTGTACAGGAGGGGAGAAAGAAGAGCGGAAGTGACACGTGGATTCCTTACTCAGGGGATTACACGGGGATTTCTGTGGCAGTAAATATGACGCCAGGATGATGGAGTTGCCTCCCAGAGAGAGAGAAAGAGAGAGGGATAATGGAACAGTCTGTTCTCATGAAAGACAAACTCTGCAACCTATCTTACAGGTCATGGTCTAACCAAATTGCAACAGATTCCCACATCGAGAGCGTTTAGCGCGGTATTTCCCGGAGCTCGCAGAGCCGAGAAAGGCCATGCGATCGAACGGGACTTTGTTGCAATCCAGGGCCTCAGCAGGGAACTCCCCGGCGAGGCCACACTTAGCTCCGTTTCCTGCACTGAGGAGCTCCACTCGTCAGAACTCCTCAGTCCAGGAGATCAGGATACCATTTTTAAATAGCATCCCAATCTATCCACCCCCACCCCCGACGTGGCCCCTGGACCCCCAAAGCCGCAACTCACCTACTGGGGATCTTCGTGGACCCCCAATACCCCATTTCGCACTGCCCTACCGCGGTGCAGGCACAATGTCAACCTGGCATCGCCAGGCTGACAGTGCCACCCGGGCACCTTGGCAGTGCCAGGCTGTCACCCATGTGGCACTACCAGGATGCCAGGCTGGTAGTGCCAAGGTGGCACCAGCAGTGCCAGGGTGCCAGCCTACCCAGAGGGAAACTACCTGGGGGCTTCCGAATGCCTGGGAGACGCCCCCCCCCCCCCCCCAAGTACTGTTCTATCTGGTCCCCATTTGTGAAGCCCAGTACTGAACGGTGCTTGACTAAGGTCTCTGAGGCAAAGGGGTTAGATCCCAATGCCCCAGGTAGATCAGGTAAGCTGCGAATTAGAGTGAGACTGCCAAATACTGATCTCGCCCACAATAGGTGGGATTCAGATCCCGACATCTTATGAGATCCCGTTAGATCTTGCAAGGCTTGGCGAGCCGGATAGATCCCGGAAGAGGCCTCTCCCGACATCTACCGGCTGGTAGATTGCGCCCAAAGTGTCGATAAACCAGTTTGCAACAACTGCCAGAATAAGACTACAGACTCTCTGGGTAAGATAGACCCTGCATACCAGAAGTCAACAACCAGTATATGAAGCACGGTAGCAGCAGCGGTGATACCAACCTAGAGAAGAATTGGTGCTATCAAAGGGACACATGGCAAGAAAGTAACAAGAAATCTGGCAGAAGAAAGAATCTGTAAATTGCTGGGACAGTGGCACAGTGATTAGCACTGCTGTCTCACGGTGCCGGGGACCCGGGTTCGATCCAAACCTAAGGTGACTGCATGGGATTCCTCTGGGCGCGCTGGTTTCCTTCCATAGTCCAAAGATGTGCAAGCTTGGGTGAATTGGCCATGATCAACGCGTGAGTTCACAGAGATAGAGCCGGGGGGGGGGGGGGGGGGGGGGGGGGGGGGGTGCCTAGGTAGAGTGCTCTTTCGGAGGGTTGGTGCAGATTCAATTGGTCGAATGGCCTCCTTCTCCACTGTCAGGATTCTCTGGACTGCAGGAAGAGGCAAACTGGAAAGCGGTAATGCTGTCAGTACCCGGTCAGCCTCGCCCATTCAAAAATCTCGAGGGCCTGCGGAGAGGCCAATGATGAGAGTCATGAAAGAAACACTTCCTCTGATATTAAGCAGCTTTGGGCCTTCATGTGATAGAGCAGATCACCAAGTTAGTTAATTCATTTATTCTGTAGGATCGATTGCTAACAACGTCGTCTTTCGATAGGGGATGGAAGAGACCGCTGCAGACTTTGAGAAGAATCTTTGACATGCATTTTTGCCCGAAACAAAACCTCAAGAATGAGCAAATGTGCTTTAACCAAAGAACCCAAATCCCAGCAGGATCAGTCGAATTATTTCTTCCCGATCACTATCACCTAGCTTGCTCTTGAAAGATAACTTATTCGTGACTGCATCATTCTGGGGATCTGTGATGAGAAGCTCTGAGATAATGACAACCTCACACTGGATCAAGCAGTTCAATGCATAAGGCAGGTCAAACTGAGAGAGATAAACTGGCCTATTATCATTCATGCCACCGAGGCTTTAGATGACTCCATTAGTTCAGTAGGCCCAAGAGCGGAAGCCCCTTCCACTCAAAAGCCCGTCAAAACGGGCGAAAGGGGAGGAAACGCCACATCAGTCATCTTGAAATGCTTACATTGCGGTGCAAAGGAACAGCACAGATGCCAAGATCATCCAGCAGGGGACGCTGAATATTTTCAGTGCGGGAAGACTAGGCAATGCAGCCACTTCTGTAAGTTCAACAAATTTAATAGAGGAAGAACATCAGAGAATATTTATGAAATGCACACCCTCCAGGAAATTGGAAATAATGAGAGAGACAAACTGCAGAGTTTCCAAGGAAGGTAAATGGTCTCAATCAGGATTAGTGGTCAGTTGTAGTGGAAGTTAAAGACTTTGACACCAACTTTAGAATTGATACTGGATCTGGTGTTAGTAGACTTGCTGATCACCTGGATTGGCTTTGGTCAGTGCTGCTCCACCCATTAAATATTAAATTGCAAGTTCTAGGTGTCACAAACCTTCCAATAAAAAGTCACTCTTTGCTATAAGGACCAACGGATCCTTGATTCCCTTCATGTTGTTCACAATCAACACATATCCTTATTAAGTGGAAGCGTTGGTGTACCACTGGGTATTCTGGAAAAAGGCAGATGATGACCTACACTTGGGCAAATGTTTGCCTTTCTATTTCTAGCCAACAGCAGCTGGTGAGATTTATTCATTGAGCAGTGATTCCCTTTCCATCGCAGGTGGGTATTGAGATTGTGGATCTCTCAGCTCTTTATGAAGCTAGCCAGAGGATGCAGAAACAAAAGACACTGTGGCCACCCACAAGAAGTCCTTTTTAACTTGGATTGGCTCTTTCCAGAAGAAGGTGGTGAGAAAGAAGCTGTTGTAACACCTGGTGCTCCACTAGAGGATTAGATCCTCAAAGTTAGTACACTGGCAGATTAAATCCTCGAGGTTGGAGAAACTAAAGATTAGATCCTCGAGGTTGGTACACTATTCCAATCTGCAGCCAAACCATATAGCATCTCTGTTGACTTGAGGAGTGTGCTGTGTTTATTGCAGCAGAACAGCCGTCAGACCTTTGCCCACTGGACCAACCGATGCAATGCCTTGTGTATTGCTGGTTACCTATGAAGAATTGTCAGAGGAGAACAACATGCTTGAGTCCACAGAATATCAAACTGTCCGAGAATTCAGAGCACTGTGGTAAACTGACACCTACATTTCAGTCTCAGCTGAAAAATCATCTTCCAATTCAATCTGTCCTTCAGTGCAGAAGGCGTGGCAGAACCTTCAGAGCTTCAACAGCTTCAGAACTCTGCATGGGAAACTCATCTTCATATCTTCCCAAAGATTCATCCCATTGCAGAAAATGGTGTTGTCTTATCCTGATCATCTTTACCCATTGCCTACAGTGGAGCAGCCTCGCACAGAGGGAAGTGTGGCGATGTTGCCATTACCGACAGAAAAGTCATCATCCTTTCCAAATTGTCATCGGAAAATCTTTCTTCTTCATTTCCTTCAATGTCTACAGGAATTTGGATGGAGTTACGGGGATAGGGCAGGGTAGGGGACCTAGGTAGGGTGCACTTTCAGTGGATCAATGGGCCAAATGGCCTCCTTCTCCACTGCAGGTGTTGGGCTGGATTCTCCGATTTGAAAACTAAGTACTGACACACCGGCATGGGAACAGTGGCGTTTTACGCCCAAAAAAACGGCGCGAAAGCTGCACCGATCCTCCGTCTGGTGGGGTCTAGCAGGCACGCAGCGTAGAGTACCCGGCTTTAGCTGTGGATACGGCTGGAGAATTGCCGGGTCCGTGGCCGCGCATGTGCACAACGGTGGACGCGCCGTGCAACATAGCGCCGGCCGAGTGCGGACCCGGCCTGTCAAAAGCTGTCCCCCTTTGACCAGGCTCTCCATCCACAGACCACCCCTCACCAGTGCCCCCAGCCCCCGCCAAAGCCCTCCTGCCCGCGGAACGGCTCCCACCTGATCGTGGCGACGCTGGACTCAGTCCACAGCCGCCACGCTGGGTTCCAAAAAAAATAGGATAAGTGTTCCATGCCGTCAGGAACTTGGCCCATCGGGGGCGAAGCATCAGGGGAGGGCCTCAGGTGACGTCCTGAGGCAATCTCAATGCGGGTACGCTGTTTGGGAGGGGGCGGAGCATTGTAAAAGCGGCGCCACCCCCATGCTGCGTGTTTCGGCACAAAGAGGGATTCTCCAGCCGATTGCCGAATGCGGTTTCAGTGTTGGAGACCGCAGAGTCCCTCCCGTTTCTTTTAGGTAAGGTTTCACCTGCCCAATCCAATGCTTTATGTGGATGTTAAATATTCCAGGGCGTTGCTGGAAGAACAGTACGGAATCGGCCTCGTGTCCAGGCCAATACTCCTGCCTCGGCCAATATGTCCAGGAAAGCACGGATCGGTGAGTCATTGGTCTTTGTGAATACGATGTTTATATATGTATGACAACTGTCCATTTACTTTGGAAGTAATTTATTCAGCAAGACTTTCTAACACGATAAAATACAGTGCATATAATTTCAAGTATTATTAATATTATGAAATGTATCACCATGTTAATCATTACTTCATTACTGCTAGTGGCAATTTACAACACTCAGCAACAAATATGAAGCAGCATTACCCAACACAGGGAAAGCCAAGTAAAGAATGTTACAGACACAATGGGAATTAATTTTCACTTAACTCACAGCAGCAGTGGTGACTTCCCTGCTGAAGTCTGCAAAAATCCCGGCATCAATTCTATCAACACCTTTTTGTACTAATGAAATGGGATTGGTAATAGTAATTATGGGCTGTTCCTGTTTGGGGAATTGAAGATAAGCAGTTGAAGGATAAGTCTGCCAAACACAACTTTAAGAATTACTTGCCTATTTGTAATTTTCTATAGAGAAGAAAGGTAATGCTATAATTTATGCACAGCATAAGCCAGTGTCCATTATTAATGGCAATACATGACAAAATCACCAAGTTTATGTCTTGGAAAAATTATTATTTTACATTCAAAATGTGTTTGGCCGGTAGATTATTAAGTTATTTACAAAACCCTGGTATAATGAAATAACCCAGAAGAGTCAAGTATCAATCCAAAAATTATTCATAATACTTAAAAGAAAATTCTATGCATTGTTTCATATAGTACGATGCAGTATACACAGCAATAGAGACTGGAGGTGTCACACTCTGGTTCCCGACAGCAGAGAATCGCTACTGTGTCCCACTGGCACTAGGAGCGTGCCAAGGTGGTGTTCACATATCTTTAGGATGCAAAATTATACATAGCGGGGAACACGCCGGTCTCCCTGCGCTTACTGGTCTCAGGCTGCCATTGTGCACATGTGCCCCGATCCCTGGGTGCAGTGGCACGACCCGTGCCCCAGTTGACCCATCCATTGGCAATGGAAGGATTCCCAACCCCTCATCAGGGAGGGGCATCATCTCCCCGACCACAGGAATAATGATCTGATCTGCACAGGCAGAGTAGTTCAGAGTGAGAAGATCACTTCAGAGTTTAGACAGGTCCGATAAGGATGATGATTTTGAACATAGGGTTGCCTGAGATCACCATGCCAGGAGTCATCTTCAGGTTGTCCAGGGCTGGAAGGGCAGCCCAGACTCAGGATGCCCATCCCGGGGGAGGGTCCTGGGGTCGGTCAACCCCTTGCCCACAACTTGAGCCCTCAACACTTGGGGGACCCTGCTACCTGGCAGCAGTGGATGGGCACATGAGCAATAGTCTAACCTCCTTGACACTCTTCCTATAGCTCAAACTCAAAGCTTTGAAATTTCCTGGGAATCTTTGAAATGCTCAGCATCTTTTCAATTGCCATGCAGAGTGGCACTGGAGACTGGGGTATGAGTCTGATTCCCGGTGCCTACCAGTTTTTGGACTGATGCGGGATTCTCCACCCAATTCTGATTCCTGATAATAGCGTCGGGTAGTGGAGAGTTCTACCCGATATTCATTCTGTTTTAATGGAAGTACCTGTTGATAGAGATACCTGCTTTATTTTTTGCAAGTTGTTGGTAATGACATCTACTGCCTGCTTCCTATCATTCTTTGATCAGACAATATTGGATCCTATGTGATTACGTAGTTCTGAAGTTACTGAAGAACTGACAACATTTTCATCTCTTCACTAAAGTTAAATTGGGATATTTCTTCTGGTCCTTTAAGCACCAAAGAGCTTCCAAAGTGACCAAGATTCTCCAGCCCCCTGCCGTGTGGGAGAATCGCCGGGGTCGACGTGAATCCTGCCCCCGCCGTCCTCCCAATTCTCCCGCCCCCCCAAAAACCGGCCCGGCGTGAGTCGTGAAGCCCGCCTTGGAGAATAGTGGGGTCCGGCGTGACTCAATGGGCGCTGGGGCCGCCCGAATTTTCCGGCCCACGATGGGCCGAAGTCCCGCCTGTCTGTAGCCCGTCCCACCGGCGTAAATTAGAGTAGGTCCCTTACCGACGGGACCTGGCGGCGCGGGCGAGCTGGGGGGTCACAGGGGGATCTGGCCCCGGGAGGTGCCCCCACGGTGGCCTGACCCGTGATCGGGGCCCACCGATCCGCGGGCGGGCCTGTGCTGTGGGGGCACTCTATTTATCCGCATCAGCCGCTGCGGAGATGAACCTTCCTGCGCTTGCGCGGGGATGACTCCAGCACGTGCTGGCCTCCCGCGCATGCGCCGGCCGGCGGAGGCCCTTTGGCGCCCATTGGCATGGCACCAAGCCCTATCCCGCCGGCCAGCGGGGCGCCAACCACTCCGGGGTGGGCCTAGCCCCTGAAGGTGCGGAGGATTCCGCACCTTTGGGGCGGCCCGAAGCCTGAGTGGTTCACGCCACTCCATTCCGCCGGGATTCCCTGCCCCGCCAGGAACGGGAGAATCCTGCCCACCATGGTTTTAGTCTTCAATGCATGATTAGCCTGCCTCAGTGCAAGTCACCATCTTGGTAAAAGGGTTGAAGCGCATGTTAGGAATGGATGTCCTGGGGTGATTAATCCTCTCATTACCAATGGATGACCTGCTCCTTTGCATCTCAGAAAGCAGCATGGAATGGATCATGAAGCTCCTGAAAAAGTTTGGAGCCTTTGCGGGCTACAAGCTCAACCTGAGCAAGAGTGAAGTCTTCCCTGTGAACCAAAAAGGGGGAGGGGTAGAGCTGGAGGAATTGCCATTCAAGCGAGCCCAATACAGCTTCCGCTGTGTTGCATTTCAGATTGCCCATGACTGGACACGGATCCACAAGTGGAACCTGACCAGTTGGGCGGAAGAAGTTAAAAAGGACCTACAGAGATGGGACACACTCCCGCTTTCCCTAGTGGGGAGAGTGCAGATGATCAAGATGAACGTGCTGGCCAGGTTCCTCCTCCTGCTCAGATCCATACCAATCTACGTCTCCAAGGCCTTCTTCAACCTGGTCGACAAAATAATAATGGCGTTTGTGTTGGGGGGAAGAACCCAAGGATCCCAAAAAAAGTCCTACGGAGAAAATGAAGCATATGGGGAGGCCTGGCCCTCCCAAACCTCCAATACTACCACTGGGAAGCTACAGCAGAAAGAGTGAGGGGATGGGTGAAAGAACTGGAAACAGAGTGGGTGAGGGTGGAGGAGCGCTCCTGTACAGGGATGGCCCTCCGAGTGCTCACCATGGCAGCACTCCCAGCCTCACCAGCCAACCAGCCTCAACAATCCCAGTGGTGGTAGCCACACTCCGAACCTGGAATCAAATGAAACAGCACTTCAGCCTATCCAAAAAGCCCATTACGGCCTCCATCTGCGACACCCACTGATTCGCGCCAGCCATGTTGGATGCCACATTTAAGAGCTGGAGACAGGACCGGGGGACGCTGACTTTTCGGGACTTCTATACGGAGGACAGACTACCGACATTGGAGAGACTGGGAGTAAAACTACAACTACCCAACGTGAATGAACTGCGACACCTACAGCTAAAGTGCTCCCTCCGCAAGGAGATGGAATCATATCCACGGACCCCGAGACAATGTTAAAAGAACTGCTGGATTAGGGAAATCTGGGAGGGGGAAACTGCAGTGGCCTGTATGGACGACAACTAGAAAGGCCATGCTCCACACTGGACAAGATACAGGAAAAATGGGAGAAGGAACTAGGGATTGAAATTGGGCGGGGACTCTGGAGCAAAGCACTGAACAGGGCCAAAGCCACCTCCACTTGTGCAAGCCTAAGCCTCATGCAACTGAAAGTGGTGCACAAAGCACAGCTAACCAGAACCCGAATGAACAGGTTCTTCTCGGAGGTGGAGGATATGTGTGAACGGTGCCGGGGAGGCCCAGTCAACTACACCCACATGTTCTGGGCATGCCCCACACAGGTCGGGTACTGGATAGCCTTCTATGAAGCAATGTCCAAAGTTGTGGCGGTGAGAATCCCAGAATCATACAATTTACAGTGCAGAAGGAGGCCATTTGGCCCATTATGTCTGCATCGGCCTTCGAAAGAGCACCCACTTGAGGATGGAGCCAAGCCCAGACGTGGCATCTTCGGGGTATCAGACTAGCCAGAACTATTTATGGGGAAGGGGATGGACGCCCCTGCCTTTGCTTCCCTATTCGTTTGCTGAAAGATCCTGCTCGGCTGGTGATCAGCAGCATCACCTAATGCAGCAGACAGGCTTTCTGACCTTTCAGAATTTCTCCACCTGGAGAAAACCAAATTCACCATCTGAGGGCCTTGGAATCCCTCCAGTGCAGAACGAGGCCATTCGGCCCATCGAGTCTCACCGACCCTTGAAAAGAGCATCCTACTTTAACCCATGCCTCCACCATATCCCGGTAACCCAGTAACCCCACCTAACCTTTTTAGGGCAATTTAGCGTGGCCAAACCACTTGCACATCTTTGGACTGCAGAAGGAAAGCGGAGCATCTGGAGGAAACCCACGCAAACACGGGGAGAAAGTGCAAACTTCGCACAGCCAGCCACCCGAGGCCAGAATTGAACCTGGGGCCCTGGAGCTGGGAGACAGCAATGCTAACCACTGTGACACCGTGTCACAAGACATGGAAGCCATTCACCAACTTGTTCCTGCACTTGTTTGAAACCAACAGCCAATAGAATGAGGGGAGGGGGATCGCGTAGGGGCTACGAAAACACTAAAGAACAGGAAGAGGGAGGAAAGGAAGGGGGGGGGGAGGGAACAGGAACAGCCGGAATAGACAACAGGGGGCCAAGAACAAGGCCACAAAGACTGGGCCTGCGGCAAGGACAAAGGGCCCCAGTTCAAAATGGGCCAGCCAAGGCCGAACCACCCGGTATTGGGAGGGGTACCAACCCCACCCCCAAACCCCCAGGGCGGAAGAGTCCATTCTAACTGGCAAAAAAACAGAATCATTTGTAGGACCTAGGGCCCTGTTGGAGCCCTAGCAAACAAGCAAAACCTGACCAAATGTAAATAGATCAAGATGCCAAGGGAACAACTAATCAGGGGAGGGGGAGGGGAGGGAGGGTGCGGCTTACCAACAGGGGGAGGGGAAGGTGGAGGAAGGAACTATGCAATTGTAAATAAAGAATGATTACTTTTTGTAAATTATGTATAAACTGCAAAATTTAAAAAAAGGAAATTGCTTCCTAATATTCAGTAAGGAGGTTGCACGACATTTTGCCAGCTAATGCTACATTTAACAACCTCTGTGAGCAGTATTGATCAAAAGAAAACTCGAACTAAAGCCATGTTCAGCTTGTGCTGTTTATTTACTTATTGAGATTGACTGACTACATTGGATTTGAAGAGGACTTTTGATACACGATTTTCTGGGATACTTTGTCAGGACTTCCCCAACACATTATTGGCACCTATTCTGGAAAATCTCCAAAGGACCTCATTTAACGAAAGTGAATATTAAGCTATTCTACCTGAATGGAGATGTTGTAGGAGTCACAAGAAGAAAGGTAATGGCTTGTCATGGGAATTGTTTTGGGGTTCCTCTTGGTCTACAGGAGGGATAGGAGACGATGAGTCCAGTGCAACATCATTGCTGAGGGAGAGAGAGAGAAAGAGGAGGGCTGGAGCGCCCCAGAACAGTAGTGACTTGCTATATACATCAGAGCAATGAGCAATCATGAGAGACAAACTGTTAACACGAGCAAATGTGTCAAACGGTCAGGAGCCACAGAGGAGGAGGGGAGGAGGAAGAGGATGAGGTTGAGGAAGAGGGCCAGGATGAGGGAGGCCAGAGAAAGTACCAGAGGGTTCTTGTCCTGCAAGAAACAGAGTGGCAATTGTGAATGAATGTATTGACAGGTACATTTGTGATGCCAAAGAGCTATGAGATGTAACTGAGATGTGCCTATGAAAGATGCATCAGGTTGTGATGTTGATGGTGCCGTTATTGAGAAGTGTGTTTGTGAAATGGGATCCTACCTTGACCAATCTTGTCAATGTTTTGTAGCACTGGAGCCACATCTTGGGGACAGTGCTTCTGACAGTAACATCATCAATGATCTCCTCCCACATCGACTGAATTAGTTGCCTGTGTGGCTTCCTTCTCCTTCCTGCATGTACTGGGAATCCCTCCTTCAATGAACCACCTCCATCAGGACGTCCATTGCCATATCAAAGAACCTACAACCTCAGCCTTCTTGCTACTTGTCATTTTCCGTCAACCAGCACACTCTACACTTTTAGTGGATGGAGACTACACATACCAGATCAGGGAAAATACTTCCTGTAGTGCCAGAGAGCTAACTATGCAGGCCTGTGTTTTGGTGCCTCCAGGCATGTTTAAATCATGGTGAGCAGCAATAAAACGGAAAATGCTGCAAATAGTCAACTGTTCCTGATAAATTGTTAATGAGGCTGTGAGCCTCATAGTCATTCAGCTTTTAAATTTTAACTCTGGTCAGCCTTTACACCGACCTCCAGGTTTCCCCTTGATCGGGCAACCCACCAACTTTCCCCACAAGATCTCCAAACCCACAATGAGGCCCCCACTCCTCCACCACCACACAACCTCTGAATTCCTATCCACCCCTCACCTTTGATGTGCCCAACTGAGGCATCCAACCCATCCTTCTTGAGACTCCCGACAGTCAGGCCTTCAAACTGCCCTCAGGCCTGCAAACCCACCAATCCTCCTCCACCACCCCACTTGCCGCCATCTGACAGACAACCTCCATCCGCACATCTCCAACCCAATTGCAAAGCCCCCTCCAATCCTCTATCAACCCATAAGACTAGCCTCTGCTGTGGCCTTCATTGACTGGTTCCCTACTCGACTGGAGGTCCATTCGGTCAATCAGACTGGTCCTCTCGACAGGCAACCGGTATTACGATCCCAGACCAGATCTCAACAGTGGCTAGGATACTGGCCATGGTTGTTGGCTAACTTCTGGATCACCCGTGCTGTCTCTACCCACCATCTGTTCTTTAGTTCACATTTTCTTTGCTGGGCCTCAGCCTTCAGTTGTCTGTGAAGCTACTTTCTTCTCTCGAGTTGGGTTGCTGTTTCAGGTTCAGAAAACCTTGCACTTACAGCTTATCAGTTTATCTTGCATCATTCTCATCAAACCAGTCTTGGTGTTTTCTGGTTGAGTGATCAACCATCTCTTCACAGTTGATGATTAAGGCAGCCTTGAGGGCAGACCAGGTGCTGTGGACACTCTGCATCTCTGGGTAACCGGAAGTCATCAGGTTGGCAGTGAGGCTCTGGCTGAATAGGGCTCTCTTAACGGTCGTTGAGTGCCTCAACTTTGATTTTCCTGTGGCATTGCTTCTGTTGCCATCGCTGCTTTGGAGCCATATTGATGTTGATCACAGAGCAGTTTAGATGGTCGTCCATCCAGCAGTTGTTGACTCCTCTGCTGGAGTGGGTGATGCACACATCTTTGCAGTTTCCTCGTTCGGATAATAACAGCGTTAAGTCGGTACCAGTGCTAAGAGTTACCATAAGGCAGTACGGTAGCATTGTGGATAGCACAATCGCTTCACAGCTCCATGGTCCCAGGTTCGATTCCGGCTTGGGTCACTGTCTGTGCAGAGTCTGCACATCCTCCCCGTGTGTGCGTGGGTTTCCTCCGGGTGCTCCAGTTTCCTCCCACAGTCCAAAGATGTGCAGGTTAGGTGGATTGGCCATGATAAATTGCCCTTAGTGTCCAAAATTGCCGTTAGTGTTGGGTGGGGTTACTGGGTTATGGGGATAGGGTGGAGGTGTTAACCTTGGGTAGGGAGCTCTTACCGGGAGCCGGAGCAGACTCAATGGGCCGAATGGCCTCCTTCTGCACTTTAAATTCTATGATACTTGTCTCTGGCAGAACAATGTTTTGGTTATGACAAAGCTGTGTTCTAAGTATTTTGTCAGGAGCAGGGTATCGTTGGAGTTAGATTTCCCTAACCACTCTGCTTATTACACCTCTCCAGAGGTCTGTGTCCTTTCCAACTCTGGGCTTGAAGTTGCCAAGGAGGATCAGCTTGTTGTCCATTAGCACACGAGCCAATGATTGTTCAATGCTGAAGTGAAATTCTTCTTTGAACACGTCTGTAGCTTCCATTGTAGGGGCATATGCGCTGAGGACTTTAGCACACTGATTTTGGGCTAGGGTGAGTCGAAGGGTCATGAGGCATTCCTTTATTCCTCAAGGGGAGTCTCGGCGATGGCCAACTAGTTTGTTTTTAACACCACTACTTGCAAGTTCCCCTCCAAGACTTGGAAATATTTTGCCATTTTATAAATATGTTATATAATTAGGATGATTAGCAGGTTCCCACTTCATTGTTTCGGAGCTGTGGCTCTCCAACATCTGAATGTTAAACCATGCAAACCTTCCCATGGCTGTGTTATCTGAACAGAATTGTACGCGATTTGTCTCAACATGACATTATCTTACTGAGAACGAATGAAGATCGGCGATGCTGAAAAATGAGAAATCAATTCAAGTACCTTTTAAACGTATAGCCAAAGAAAAGCCACAGCTGTCAGGAATACAAAGAGAAAGTACAAATCTTACCCAACTAGTCATTATTTTTATTCAGAAACCAGCTTCTTTTACATAATGAAGCTTTTACTGCTTTCTGAAATCTGCAGGAGCATAACTGAATTGCAGAAAAATAATGGTTTTCATTTTGCTCAATGATCTCCAGAAATTGATACTGTCTTCGCCCATTTATATCTTCTTATTAATCCATAAAGAAAAAAAGCCACAATTAGATTTTTAAAAAACAACAAAGTAAATAGCAAGCATTTTATGAAAATGGAAATCAGCTGAACTGTAAACACATTACCCGCCAATTTCATGCACTATAATCAAATACAATGTGTGCAGGTAAGCTGAAAATAAACATTAATATTTTGCAATTTTTCACCTTTTCCTCCATCCTCTGTCAAACACACTGCCTGACATAGTGCAGTAGACTTTGACAGTGTGAGAGTGAAAAAAAACCCATTTTATATCTATCAAGTTTTATTCCATCCACTTTGAATATTTTTGGATTATTCTCTAACTACTGAAAATATCATCAACGTCTGAATTTTTTTTTGCTCACCCCATAAATAATCAATTTTTGGAAAACGGAAACAAATCTACAGCAATTTTAACCCAACTCATTAAAGAGAAACTGTGGGGGGGGGGGGGCAGATAAGATAAAATTGGCAAAGTTCCTGAATAATCCTAGAGCCGCCAGGAACTGATTAGTTTGGATTTTCATCACCTCATCAGGGAAAGCAGCAAGGACGCCAAGCCAAAACTAACAAGCTCTATTTTAGCATCTTAACGAATGCATATTAGGTCTTAATGTCATCAGGACCCAACTGCAATTTTGCAACCTGTGCGGGATACAATGTAGAGGAGACCACTTCACACACAGTGAGTAAAGTATTCTAAATTGAAAGAAGTCCAACTAAATTGATATTTCACTTGGAAGGAGCGTTTGGGATCTTGGACAATGAGAAGGAAATGGAAGGACAGGTGTTGTATCTCCTATGCTGGCATGGAAAATGCCGGAGGTAAAGGAGGGAATGTTAGGGGTAATTAAGTTTGGGTGTCACAGAAGAAACTGTCCCTGTGGAATGCGGAAAAGGGAGGGAAGTGTGGTTGCACCACACTGGCACTGGCGAAAAGAGCAGAGAAAGATCCATTGAATAGGAAGGTTGGTGGGGTGGAAAGTGAGGACAAGGGAAACCGTATCGTGGTTCTGGGAGGGAGGGAAAGGGATGAGAGATGAAGTGTGTAAAATGGAGCAGGCATATTGGAGGGCCCTGTTTACCACACTGGGAGGAAATCCTTAGTTGAGAAAAAAGGAAGACATCTTGGAAGTGGTGTTGTGGAAGATTGCATCTTTGTAACTGGTGTGCCAAAGGTGGGGAAACTGAGAGAATGGAATGCAATCCATACAATGTGAGGAATGTAATTGAGTTGGCGGTGGGAGTCTGTGAGTTTGTAGTGAACATTACTACATACCTGAGGAATGGAAGGGAAGATCAGAGATGGACCAGGTCAAGGTGAAGGTTGGATGGAATTTTGAAATAAAGTCAATAAAATTCTCCAGTTCAAGGCGAGAGCAGGAGGTGAATGTATACAGGAGCAAGGGGGCCTGAGTAAGCCTTGAATAATAAATGTTCCGCATATTCCACAATAAGACAGGCATAACTACGACCTATGCAGGCATTCCTCACAACATTTTTTATTTGGAGGATGTGAATTGAGTTAAAGCAAATTGATCGAGTGAAAACAAGCTCAACCAGGCAGAGGAGGGTGGTGATAGGGTTGGTTGAGCCTCCATCCGAGGAAGAAGTGGAGAGATCTGAGACAATCTTGGTGAGGTTGGAGGTAAAGAGTGATTGGACATTCATAGTGACTCATCTAATATGTGTTTGGTCTTGTTAAGAACCCCTCTGATGTTAAATGCGAGTTTCCCAAAACCTGGAAGGGTAACTTGGAACATTGGCTCTTGGTGATGTAGATCTTCAATTTGGTATACTGTGAGAAAAATATGTGAGCCAGGGAGGAATAGTCCAGACATTGTATGAACAATTAAGAAAGAATATTTATCAACTTAAAGGGGAACACACAAGGACAATTCTGCTGTGTTCCAAAGCAACATACAATATTATATAACTCCACAAGCTAAATCCAGAAATAATTATCATGCCCAGGTTATGGGCTACATTTGGAAAAAACAGTCTTTAGTTTCAGCGAAGGTGAAATCTGCCCAGTTTGAGTTTCGGTTTTAACCGGCTGCTTTCGTAGCAATAACTTGTTTTGCGGAGACTGTTTCTCTGCAACTGGGTGCGGTTGATGGTACCTGTGTCTGCATTTGTCTCCCCTTTTCCCCAGTTATTGTGCCCCAGTTATGGATATATCTTTTTTCCCCTTTAATGTTTTGCCACCTGTGGAGTCAGTGTTTGCCATATACGTGTCAATTTCCTTATCCCTCCACTTTCCTATACCCCAATTGTTCACCTCTAGTCTCCTTGTGCTTTTAATAGTGATATGCTAAAATTCACACCTCAACATCTCCTCAAAAATCTCTATTTTATTTTCTCCCAATTTCATTTTTTAATCTTAATTTTCCCTAATTCTTAACACATTCACTTTTTAAAAATGAAACATCTTAATTTGAAAGATGCTTTCATTTCTCAACTATTTCTGATCAGTTCTAACTTATCGAACATTACAAAGATTTACAAACATGTATTGACATGAAATATACCCCAAAGTATTTACACACAATATCCCCAATATTTTCTTTTACACTCATGATAATCACTTGATTGCATAGTGTACCGAAAACAACCTCTCTCTAAATATCGGAAAGACCAAGGAACTGATCATTGACTTTAGGAAGCGTAGCATGACGCCCCACACACTTCGTCTGCATCAATGGCCCCAAAGTGGAGATGGTCGATAGCTTTAAGTTCCTGGGGGTCACCATCACCAACAGTCTGTCCTAGTCCACTCACGTTAATGCAACAGTCAAGAAAGCCCAACAACGTCTCTACTTCCTACAGAAGCTAAAGAAATTCGGTATGTCTGTGTCGACTTTCACAAACTTCTACAGATGTGCAATAGAGAGCATCCTATCCGGCTGCATCACAGCCTGGTATGGCAACTGCTCGGTCCAAGATCGCAAGAAACTGCAGAGTGTGGTGAACTCAGCCCAACGCATCACACAAACTTGCCACACACACATTGATTCTGTCGACACCTCCCGCTGCCTCAGGAAGGCAGACAGCATTATCAGAGACCCCTCCCACCCAGACATTGCCTTCTTCCAGACCCTTCCATCAGGCAGAAGGTACAGAAGTCTGAAGACCCGCACATCCAGACATAGGAACAGCTTCTTCCCCACAGCTACAAGAATCCTCCACGACTCCCCCTGGGACTGATCAGTTTCCTGTAAGAACACAATTCACGAAGTGCTATGCTGCTCTTACTCATGTATTTGCTTTGTTTGGCCCCTTGTTCCCCACTGTAACCAATCAATGTCGATGTATTATTTATCAATGTACTCTGTTGATTAGTCTTCTTGTCTACTATGTACGTACTGTGTACGTTCCCTCGGCCACAGAACAAGACTTTTCACTCTACTTTGGTACTTGTGACAATAAATCAAATCAAAATAAAATAAAATAACATTCACAATTATGCTTTCTCTTCCGGCCACAGAAATGATTTTCAAATTAAACGGTTATGGCAACAAACTCCAACTAAATAACCTGGGGCTGGATTCTCCAATTTTGGGGCTATGTTCATTGCAGTCACGCTATGCAACATGGCGGCAGCCGCTCGTGGACCGAGCCTGCAAAATATTTCCCCCTTCAGCCACGTCACACGCCTTGCACCGCCCCACCACAGTGCACCCAGCCCCGAATAATGTGCCCCTCTGCACGCAGATCAGCCCTCCCCGACTGTGGCAATGCTTGATTGAGTGCGCAGCCGCCATGCCGAGTTCCTGACGGGTTAGACCACAGGTAACCCACACCATTGGGAGCTCGGTTGGGTGGGGGCGGAGCACCGGGGAGCAGGCCTCAAGCAATGTCCTGAGACTGTCAATACGTGGCACGGCATACTCCTAAAGTATGCTACTTTTGAGGGGGTGGAGCATTGCGAAAGCGGCACCGCCCCTGATTGGTCTGGAACTTGGATTCTCCGGCCGGTCGCCGAACGCGATTTCGGCATCGGAGATCGGAGAATCCAGCCCCTGGTCTTCCGACTTTGAAATCTCTCCAGAAATTCTAGGGGATTATGGTCTGCATATGTGATTGCTTCTCCTGAATTACTGGCAACATAAATCTCAAAATGTTTATGATGGTTTAATTTCTTGAGAAAGTCCTGAAAGACGTGCTATTAGATCATTTGGACATCCTGAATTCTCCCTCTGTGTACCCGAACAGGTGTCGGAATGTGGCGACTAGGAGCTTTTCACAGTAACTTCATTGTAGTGTTAATGTAAACTTACTTATGACAATAAAGATGATATTTTTAAAAATGCCCCACATGCTTCTCAATTCCATGTTCACCTTCCTGCAACAATATAGCACCCACATCAATGCCACTAGCATCCACAACCAGTTTAAACTGTTTGTCATAATTTGGTGTGGCTAACACCAGCTTTGTTGTCAACACAGTTCTCAAATTTTGGAATGCAATTTGGTAATGCTCCTTCTTGTTCATCTTCAAGAGTTCTCTTAGTGGTGCTGCCATACTGCTAAAGCTTTGCATGAATTTACGATAAAATCCATTCATTCTATAAATCTTAAAATCTCTTTTCTTGTTGTATGTTCTGTAAAATCCCAAATGGTCTGTAATTTTGCATCTTGTGGAGTCATTTGGCCATGTCCTAAATAAGAAATTTGAGCTTTAGCTAGCAAACTTGCTTTTTTGCCAAATTTATGTACTGTATTAGCTTATTTTAAGTGTTCAAACAATTCTTTTAAGTGTTGTAAAGTGTTATTCTTTCCAACTAAACACCACAAAATCGTCAATGTACACTCCTATCAACATATCCCCATTTTCCTGGCTTCTCCCCATACCCCTGATTCCCTTATTAATCATATTGACCAACTCCTTGAATAACGTCAGTTGTTAGTCTCTGAAATGTTGCAAGTATGCTATTCACCCTGAACGACATAACTTTAAATTGATAAAGTCCATTTAGTGTCACGAATGCTGAAATTTCCTTTGCTCTCTCGGACAAAGGTACATGCCAATATTCGTTTAGCAAGCCTATTTTTGTGATGAATTTAGACCATCCAACTCTTTCAATGTAATCCTCCAACTGTAATATAGGAACCAAATCTCTCTTGGTGAAGACATTCACTTTTCTGTAGTTCACACAAAGTCTTTATATTCCATTCGGTTTCAGCACCATTACAATCGGTGATCTCCAGTCACTAGAACTCAATTCAGTAATTCCATTTTGGAACATACATTCAATTTCCTTCTGTACTTCTGATAACTTTGCTGGATTTAATCTAGATGGATGTTGCTTTATGGGATCTACATCATGCATCACTGTTCTGCCTAATTTATTCCCACAAATACATTTATAGAACTGCAGCAACTCTTTCAATCCATCTCGGCTCTTATCTGGAAGATAAATTAACCAGTTGTTTAAATTTTCCAGTACAAATGAATAGAGGAAATTCACTTCGAATTTAACCCTTCCTTTTCTCCCTGCTTTATTACTACCAAGACCTCATGCTTGTCCTCATCGCCACTATCCCAATACCTCTTAAGCATGTTAATATGACATACTCTGCAAGAATTGCATCTATCTGGTGTGCATGCCAGATAGTTTGTTTCATTCAGTTTTCTTCCAATTGGATATGGTCCACTAAATGTAGCTTTCAATGGTTTGGGCAATACAACAATATCACTTTCTCCCCTGCTACAAAACTACAAGTCTGTGCTCTCCTATTAGTCATTGCTTTCATTTCCTGCTGTGCTGCCTTTAAAGCTTCCTTGCCACTTCACATGCCCCAGTCCGTCTTGGAAATTCGATACGTAGTCCAAAAGTGTAGTCTCGGATTTCTTAACAATATTTCTTGGAATCATTTTAGTGGTCCTCTAATCTCACGTCCATAAATCAATTCAAAAGGACTAAATTTGTGGAATCATTTGGTGCATCCCTAATGTAAAATAATAAAAATGGAATTCCTGTGTCCAATCATGAGGTTAATCTTGACTATATGCCCTCATCATTGTTTTCAAAGTTTGATGCCACCTCTCTAGTGCTCCCTGTGACTTTGGATGATGCACGGATGATTTGTACTGTTTATTTTCAGGCCATTCATGAACTCTTTAAATAATCCTGACATAAAATTTGTAACTCTTTCAGTAAGTCATATCTAGTAAAGAACTTTGTTAATTTCCATATTACTTGATATGTGTGACATGTACAAAAAATGTAACTACATCTTTATGTAGTCCTGTCCAGTAAAACTGTTTCTGTATCATCGTTCGTGTTTTCTTTATTCCTAGATATCCTCCTAGTGAAATTTCATGAGCTATCCTTAGAATATCTTCCGTCTACTCAGGAGACAATACAATTTCATGTATTTCTGCCCATTTGTCACCTGCAGTACTATGTATGGTTTACCATTTTCTCATTAATATGTGATGCTTTGCATAATAACATTGAGGAATACACTGAATCTTCAATTCCGAATAAGCCATTTGATAGATTTGGTTGAATTCAAAATCACCCTGCTCTATTTCTAGCAATCTCTTTGAGCTAAACACATTTGTTTCCTTCATTTTGTCTTTTCCATCTTCATTCAGCTTGCTAAATATCATATCAGTTAATCTTATCACACTTTGCTCATCCTATGCTCTTAACTCTTTCTTCTCTTGTCTCACCTTATGTTCCTGTGATCTCATTCCAACACAATCAAGAAATTCCCCAGCATGGTCCATTTGCAATTTTTCTGCAGCTTGATTTTCTACCGGCTGTTCAACCAAAGTAGGAATCAATACTTTCTGTGATCCAGCTCTATCATTCCACAGAATTAATTTAATTCCTTAAATGGGCAATGTTTCTACCACTCCTACAACTACTTCTCCCGTCTGCAAGCTACTCTTTAAGTTTATTTTCACCAAATAATTTTTTTTCTCTCACCGTGAATACTGTTAATCTGAACCTCTTCCTTCAATATCCCTTCTGGACAACAAATACCCTTATTCCACTGCAGTAGGGATTGGCTTATTCCCGTATCTCTTAAAATCCTGTATCTCTAAAAGGGGCTTTCCACAGTAACTTCATTTGAAGCCTACTTGCGGCAATAAGCGATTTTCATTTCAATTCTAATAGCTTTCACCAGTCACTTTGGTAAACATGAAAAAACTTAAGGCCTCGCGGCGCCGTGGACCTGGGTTCAATTCCGGCCCCGGGTCACTGTCCGTGTGGAGTTTGCACATTCTCCCCATGTTTGCTTGGGTCTGACCCCCACAACCCAAAGATGTGCAGGGTAGGTGGATTGACCACGCAGAAATTGCCCCTTTAATTAAAAAAAAATTAGGCACTTCAGATTTTTAAAAAATGTTTAAAAACTTTACCGTTGCAGACAAAATCTTTAAACACATCAGCCACCTGCTGTTCACTCTGCTTCTGTACAAGTTGTGCACATATTTTCACCCCTTCAATGGTGTTTGTTCTATTTTGTGTACAAATCCTCCCAGTTCTCCTATTCTCCAGTCTCTGATTTGCTATTTCATTTCTTAAAGTTTATAACTCCAACCTGCTTTCCATGTAAATCCTAGCATAATGATTTGGTATAGCTCAGTTTATTACAATGAAAACATTTAACTTTCCTTATATCTCTCATTCCCTCAGAACTACCTTTTTCCTTTAATTTGAAGTCTCCTTGGAATTTTCAACCACTCTCTTTCTTGTTTGACTCTCTCTCTCTTGTAATTCCCCTTTTTCTATTCTTCTCAGATTTAAAAGTGTGTATGAACCAACTTATAATCATCCACAATCTCCGCGGCTTGCCTGGCAGTTTTCACTCTTTTTTTTCCTCCATGAGTTTTTATCACTGCAAGTAATTAATCTTTGAATTCTTCCAACAGATTTACTTCTCTAATAGCCTCATAGCTGTTTTATTTTTAATGCTGTTACCCACCTATCAAAATTATTTTGTCTAACCCTTTTAAATTCAATAGAAGTCTGTCCAGACTGTTTTTTACATTTTGAAATTTTTGTCTATAAGCCTCTGGTACTAACACTCAATGTAGCTTTCTTCACTGTATCATACTGCCCAGACCTTTCCTCTGATAAAGACACATATACTTCACTAGCCCTACACACGAGTTCACTCGAGAAGAGCATCGTCCAAATATCTTGCGATAATTTCAGTTATCTTCCTACTTTGCTAAATTAATTTTAAAATGCCTCAGTATCCTTTTCGGCAAACTTTGGAAGTGCCCATAGAAATCGAAACATCTTCCCACGAGTTTCATGTCCAGAACTATTTGTTCCCCCACCCTGTTCTAATATGTCTGCATTAACTGACCGCATTTTAAATTGTAATTCCCTCTCCTTTTCTCTTTCTGCCATTGCTAACTTCCTCATTTCCAAGTCAGGTTTCCTCATTTCCATTTCATTTTGAAAACCACAGAAGAACCGTAGAATTCCTGCAGTGCGGAATGAGGTCTTTTGGCCCATCAGGTATGCACGGCTCTCTGAAAGAGCACCCTATCACTGTGACCTCATCCCCCAGCCCCCCGCATACTCCCCATTCACCATACACACCAGCCCCCCATACTCCTCATCTCCCCCATTCTCCCATTCACCTATACTCCGCATAGCCCCATTTCTCTCATAAACCCCAGCCCCAAGCCCCCATATTCCCCATCCCCCCACTGATACTCCCCACCCCACGATGAATGAAGTAGGTGGCTCATGATGCTCCCTCTGTGTCCCCGCAGGGGAAATTGGCCAAAACCAGACCGGAGAGGGCCAAGACGAGAAGTGGGGCGGCAGACCTCAGTGTCCTCACTCCCTATGAGGGACGGCCCTGGAAGCTGTGGGGGTGGCTGAGGACAGATCGATCATCAATATAGAGGTTGGCAAGGGCAGCACGGTGGCACAGTGGTTAGCATTGCTGCCTACGGCGCTGAGGACCCGGGTTCGAATCCCGGCCCTGGGTCACTGTCCGTGTGGAGTTTGCACATTCTCCCCGTGTCTGTGTGGGTTTCGCCCCCACCTCCCAAAGATGTGCAGGTTAGGTGAATTGGCCACGCTAAAATTGCTCCTTAATTGGAAAAAATAGTTGGGTACACTAAATTTTTTTTTAAATATATAGAGGTTGGCGTAAAGCATAGAGGTGAGGATCCTCTGGCCCCCACCCAGGTAACCTGTCTCATGTGAGTTGCTAATGCCATACAGTCTGACCCATGCTTCCCACTAACCACATGTCCATTCTCCCGCAGGTTCTCCAGCCAATGGTGCTGACCCATCCGGGATGGTTCTCCCCCACCCACCCACCTCCCATGAGGACACCTCGGAGAGGATCTCCAAGGAGACCACCATATTTGTGGCACATCTGTCATCCCCGCCCTCCACCAATGCAGGGATACACCTCGGTGGGTGACAGCAGAGGTCAGGCTTCTGGGGCACATTCTGGTGAGTACCTCACAGTTGCAGATGCACATCAGGTGGTGTCGGAGGTCTGCCGAATCCCAAGACCCAGCTGGGTCCCAGTCAGATGCAGAGACTCTTGACAAGGTTTACCCGGAGCTGATGCAGAAGCTAGGGTGCAGCTGTGATATTCAGAGCGGGATGTCAGCGACAGTCCAGAAGGTCCATAGTCAACTGGAGGAGTCCCCAAGGCTATGGACACAGGAGATGGTAATGCGTGGCATTGAGGCCGACACTGCTCGGGTGGCAACCACAGTGGAGACCCTAGTGCGGGATAAATGATGCTGTCCAAGGAGTTGCTCAGTCAGTGACAGCCATGGCTACGCACCTTGACAGCATGTCCCAGTCACTGGGGGACATGTCACAGTCCCAAATGGACTTGATGAAGCCCTGCAGTTCTTGTCCCAGTCACATGTGGGCATTGCTGGGATTCTCCAAAGAATGTCCCAGTCACTGAGGAGAATCACTGAGGATGCCGACACCATGCTGTAGACATTGAGGGGCCGCCAGGACTGGCACAGCCAGATGACGGAGGGGCAGCCGGAGCTTGACCCAGATGCCCCTCCGTCCTGAGGTGAACCCCAATGCCCTGATAAGAACCAACAGAGAGGAAAGAACGCTGGATCCACCAGATGGAGTGTCGACGGCGGCCATCACATCCCCCGAGTTCCACCCCCCTGACAATGGAGGGTTTGAATGTTTGTGGAAGGGAGAGCAATCAAGCAGGCTGCTTTGTTCTGGATGGTGTTGAGCTCCTTGAGTGTTGTTGGAGCTGCATTCATCCAGGGACGTGGAGAGTTTTCTATTACACCCCTGACTTGGGCCTTGCAGGTGGTGGACAGGCTTTGGGGGGGGGGTTCTGGGGGTGAATTAGTAGATTTCCTAGCCTTTGAACTGCTATCAAGTTGAAATGAGAAACTGGGGACTTTGTCCGATGTCACAGGAAACACTCCTCAGAATAAGCCCATTCATATTTAGTATTGATGTTCCAAGTCAACAAGTTCAAAGGAAAACAGGATGCTCTCAGAGAGGGAGAAATATCACTATCAAGCTTCCCCCAAGAACTTAAGGTGAGCAGCTGACTAGCAGCATAAGAACATCGAACTCGGAGCAGAAGTAGTAAATTCAGGTCCTTGAGTCTGCTCCACAATTCAATGCGGTCATGGCTGATCTCAGTATTGTATGTTGTCATTTAACAGAGTTTTGTCCCCCATAGGGCAGCACGGTAGCACAGTTTATAGCACTGTGGCTTCACAGCGCCAAGGTCCCAGGTTCGATTCCCCATTGGGTCACTGTCTGTGCGGAGTCTACACGTTCTCTCCGTGTCTGCGTGGGTTTCCTCCGGCTCCGGTTTCCTCCCACAGTGCAGATTTGGTGGATTGGTCACGCTATATTGCCCATAGTGACCAAAAAGGTTAGGAGGCTTATTGGGTTATGGGGATAGTGTGGAAGTGAGGGGTTAAGTGGGTCGGTGCAGACTCGAAGGGCCGAATGGCCTCCTTCTGCACTGTATGTTCTGTGTTCTATGTACTTCAATCTGTCTCTATGCGTATGCTTATCTCACTTACTGAGTGATGTACCATCAATTGGACTCGAGACACGATGAAGATCCAAACTATGGTTTTAATCAGCTAGTTGTTAGACGGTGGTCGACTACAGAGAAAGGCCGACCGCCGGGAAACCTGGGTACTTATACCCCGTCTCAGAGGCGGGGTCTACTTGCCTCTCGACCAATTGGTGAGCAGTCACATGACTAGTCCCAGCCAATCGGACGAGAGGCACATGACCAGCCAGAGCCAATGGGAAACCAATGCTCTGCACCAATGGCAGTGCTCACATTCATACCACCACATTCACATCTTGTGGAGAAAGAAGGCGGGGGGGGTAAGTGGAAGAGAGAGGGGGGGGGTCCGAGGACTGGTGGTATGAGCAGCAAAAATCGAGAAAGGTGGGCTGCCCACTGGCTCGTGGCAAAAAAACAATACTACTACTAACTTAAGGTGCAACAGAATAACAACAAGGTCCAAAATAAATGTCCCATGGCTTCCACAATGAGAGCCATTCACCCGGTTATTCCGGGACCTGTTTATGGCCAGCAACTAAGTAGCCAGGCGCTAAGAAGAGGTAGTCAAGACGCAATAGGAGAGAGAGGGGTGGGGGAAGATCCAGGGAAACAAGAAGGGACAGCCAAACCCAGCAAGAGAAAAAGGGGGTTGCAGAGAAGAAGGGGAGAGGGAGAGAGGGAGCTGGGGGAAATAACAACAGAGGAGAACCCGAAGGAAAAAGAGAGAGGGAAACACAAACAGGGTAGAAAACACAGGGAAAACAACACCCACAACGTGTACAGCAAAACAAAAGGAGGACAAAAGGACAGGAAAAAGGAATGGTCCAATGCCAAAGCTCATGCAAGTGAATAGTAATAAAAAGCTGACAAAAATGTAAATAACAATAGGTGCACCACCCAGGTGCTCCCCCTTTTTTTTTTGTAAAAAGAAACCGTCTCTAATTTTGTATATATTTGTATTTCGACCATTTGTAACAAAGCCCAATAAAAACAGTTTTTTAAAAATCATATGCTCACTGGATGTCAATTGACTAAGGTCAAGTCAGTTATTTCGCTGAAAGAGCTATGTAGAAGGCAATGCACCTGCTAGTAATCAAAACCACATTATCTTACAATCCCCCATCTTCTGGCATTGTAGAAAGAATGACTCACACCCGAAAACAATGTTGAGAAAAACTAATTGCCAGTCCCAATTATTTACCGTTGACATTAATGTGATTAGATCACAAGTCAGTGAACTACCAAGGTAAACCCACATGAAATCACAACAGGAAGGATAATGAGGTTGCCAGAGAACTTGAGGCATGCCAACCTTACATCTCCTGAAGCAAAGACTCTCATTCAGGAGAACTATGTGAAACAGTTGACAAAGCAACTGTAAAGACATCCAGGTCTTTACAGCAGCAAATATGAAACATTCCAAAACAAAAAAAAACAAATGTATTTTGACACAAAGGTCAAGTGCATGGCATGGAAGGTTGGATAGCAAGGGATGATAGCATTTTATCATTGAACAGATCCAATTTCTGCTTCATGAATGGTTGCTTACCCAACCATGAACAAAGCAAGGCCCTGCCAATTATGCAGCAAATGAGATTTAGCTCCTGGGGCTAAAGAGATCAAGGAATATGGGGGGGAGGCAGAAACTGAGTATTGAACTTGATGATCAGCCATGATCATAATGAATGGCGGAGAAAGCTCGAAGGGCCCAATGGCCTCCTCCTACTTCAATTTTCCATGTTTCTATGTTTCAAACAGAAATGATGTCACATAATTCAACTGAAGGAATTTAAAGAATGGATTAGTAATTTGTATGAATCAAGAGGATTGACTATCAATTGGGATGGCTTCCTGTGCCTTCCAGAAGATATTTGATGCAATTCAGAGCACATACAAACCACCCTTATTGATGTACAATGCAGTAGAATAGGTGACCACACCTGAGTTACCATCCAGGCTCCTGTCCCAAACTGGCTAAAAGGGTAGGAAACATCACCGATGATAGGAAAATCAATAATAACAAAGAACAGGTGTGACCAATTAACTTATCATCTATTCATTCAACAGAAATAAGTGTCATAATATACACCAGTATATCATGGTGCAGACACACACTGATGGACATACACAGGGACCAATCAACATGTACAAACACCGCAGCCAATCACCAGTTGGAATACACACACTATAAAGGCAGAGGGCACCACGGTTCCCGTTCATTCTGGGTGCTGCCTCTGAGTGTAACAAGAGCTCATCCAGCCCAGCACAGACCTACAACACGTGCTGAGAGAATCAACTGGTTCGGACAAGGCTTAGGTCTCTAGTTTAAATTAGCATTATTCAGACCCACAGTCATCGTGTGTTAGTTAGTTAGAAGTAGTTAATAAAATTGAGTTGAACCTTCATCAGTGTTGGAAGTGTTTGTTCATCTCTCAAGTCTACACTAGCCAACACTTCAATAAGAATTACAAAAGCACCAAGACAGAACCAAGCTAAAGCCAATGAAAGCTATCGTGAACATAAATGTCCCTCTTTGAGACCGACATCAGGAGACAAACAAAACATCAACTAACTTGATTACGATTTGTAAGCACAGTGGACTACCACAAGAGGGGAGGTTGGGGCATGCCACATGTTAAAATGCAAAGAAATCTGAAATATGAACCCAAAATATCTGGGTGGCACAGTAGCATAGTGGTTAGCACTACTGCCTCACAGTGCCAGGAACCTGAGTTCAATTCCGGCCTTGGGTGACTGCGTGGAGTTTGCATTGTCTCCGTATCTGTGTGGGTTTCCTCTGGGTACTCTGGTTTCCTCCCACAATCCAAAGATATGCAAGTTAAGTGTATTGTCCATGATAAATTGCCCCTTAGTGTCCAAAGGTGTGCGGTTTAGGTGCAGTTACGGGGATAGGTCAGGGGAGTGGGTCTAGGAAGAGTGAACTTTCAGAGGGATCGTGCAAACTCGATGGGACAAATGGCCATCTTCTGCACTATAGGGATTCTATAGATTCTATGGAACCTGTTTACTTCCAACTTTAATAGAGGTGGGAAGAGGATAGTAATCAATTTACTCTCAGATTGGTCAGTTAAGTATTTTACTGAAGCTGTATGCCATCATTTTTACAGTCATTTTACTTTGAACTCACTTTGATTGAATTTCCCAGGCCTCAGAGAAGCTGATCTACGACAGATATTGAGGAAGATTGAACTTGTGAGGTAAGTGCTCTGACAGCACTGCTTGAGAGCCACCAGGAAAAGGAGCTACCCAGTAAAAACCAACCCCACAATCTTTCTACTCCATCTATTCCAACTTTCAGCTCCCCCAACCTCCATTGAATCCCATCCCTCCCCCCCTCTTCCCCCACTGACAATATCTTTCCCACCCGGCAAAATTGGACTCTCCAGATGATTTGACCCCAAAATCTCTCACACCCTGATGTCATCCCACTAAACCTACCTGTGCCCTGGCCACCTCAGTTCCAGTCTTGTTCTGTGGGCGTTCCAGGCCAAATGGCTTCTAACCTGTCAGGTTGGCTGTGGGGAGGAAACCTGCAACAATAATTTAAGCAAGTTCAGGAAAGTAGTACTTTCAGGTATTCCAAACTCAAGCTAGCCCTCCCGCTTCCCCCATGCTTCTGAGATAAAATCTAGGTCACTGTGTCTGTTAACATTGAGTGATAACAAATCCAAATAGTAGTCACATTAAATATGTGGTATGAGAAATTGATGAAGAAACTAACCCAGAAAATGAAGGATAAGGAATTGATTAAATTAACGAAAGAGGGATTTTAAATTCAAGTACATAATCAAAGTCTCCAAATGTATGACAGTAAGCAGGTCTTGAGAATGAATGTGACTGAATCCAAAGGAGAATTTGGGAGAAAAAGAAGACTAATGATTAATCTATCAGTTGCTATGTTGTACAGAACTTAAAAAGAGAGACATGTTGCTGAAGCATTTTGACTTTCACCCATCGAGGCTTGAATGCCGAATTTCAAACAATCATTATTTATACTGCAGGACAAAAGTATACTGGTTGGTCGACAAGTTGCCTCTGCCTGATTGAGGCATTGCCATGGAGACAGTAATGGGCTTATAGTCTCCCAAAACTCTTGGGTAATTCAATAAAGGAACAAGGCTTGAGCATATTCCATTTATTTGCAGAGAACAGTTCCCTGTGTCTGAATGTGTGTCACTTCAAGCAATTTCCTACAGGTGCCGTGATCAAGTTCATGTCCTATCTGGGCGTTAATCTGATTTCCATGAATTTTAATAAATCCAAATATACTTAAATGGCTTTATGCCCTAATGTCTGCCCACAATGCATCTTCCCCCACCCACCACCCCAGCCCCAGCGGCATGACATCACACTGGCGTGAATTACTACCTGTTTCCAAAAGCGAAAACCAGTCATGATGACCATGCTGGGGGCATAGAGGTAACTGGAGGTCCCGGGTGTTGAGGGCCAAGGCTGGACATTGCCCTTTGGCACCCTGGCAGTTCCTCAAAGACAGCATGGGGTGTAGGTCAAGGGGGTACAGTGGCCCCTGATACTTACATGGAGGGGGGGGGGGGCACACCAAACCTTATGGCAGTGATCCTCCATGTTCGTGGGATGAAAGGGGTGGGGTGTGGTGGTGGTAGTGGTTGAGAAACTTATTTGAGAGCCAGATCTGGATGTCAGCCTGGCCAGTTCTGTCAGTCTCCACTAGAGTGACTATGCAAACATGCCCAAGATTTCCTGGGCACTAAGTGCCAGGGAATCTGATGTGAAAACATACCGGTTTTCGGTTAGAATCTGACACTGCCATTTTTGGGAAAAATCCGCCCAAAGCTAAGGCTTTCCCCACTGTGATCTTCACTCCATCAACCCATACCCCCCTCCAATCACAATGTCACGTAAAAGACAGCTGATCCAACCAAACAGGTGTTTTCAAGGCTGGCCTCCATATTGCCCAATCTTTCACCAATTTATGACACTGAATGGCTGGAAGGTCAACTTGTGGAATGTAGTTTAAAATTCCCGCTGCTCATTCTTGGAGTAGCTGGAAAAGACTGCAATTGGCTCATTAACTTAAAATCAGTGTCCAATTTATAGGTTAGAAGTTTAGCATTAAACATCAGGCCCGCAGTAGTTAAATGACACAAGGCAGAAATTTTGGTGGTCCATGAATTTTCACAATTCGCCACAAACCCCTGCATCCCATCCCCACCACAACCATTATGTATTTGTTATGAAGGAATTATCTCACTTTTGAGCTGACAGTTTTCTATAGTATACTTTCTGTCCCTTAAACTTGGAGTTCTTGATAATTCAAGGATTATTGCCTATTGAATAAGGAAACTTGTATTTGGGCAAGGAGAAGATAGTTTCACCAGTTTCAATCAGTTGAACAGACAAAATGTTAGCAATGATATCATCCCTATTGGAATTAGCATTTGAGGATCCCCAGATCAAGGAAAAGGGGGCGGGATTCTTCGGAAACTGGTGGGGCGGGTACCTCAGGCGCGAAGGAGTGGCGTGAACCGGGCCGGCATGGAAGGGGCTTGGCGCCACGCCAACCGGCGCCGAAGGGCCTCCGCTGGTCGGTGCAAGTTGGCAAATGCGCGGGAGCGCCAGCGTCTGCTGGCGACATCCCAGCGCATGCGCGGAGGGGTTCATCTCCGCGCTGGCCATCGCGGACCGTTACACCAGCCGACACGGAGGAATAGAGTGCCCCCACAGCACAGGCCCGCCCGTGGATCGGTGGGCTCTGATCACGGGCCAGGCCACCATGGGGGCACCCCCAGGGCCAGAACCCACCACGCCCCCCCGAGGACCCCGGAGGCCACCCACGGAGCCAGGTCCCGCCGGTAAGTAGCTGTCGTAACATACGCCGGCGGGGCAAGCCGAAAACGTGCAGCTAGTCGGCCCATCGCGGGCCGAAGAATTGCCAGCGGCTGCCAATCGACGCGGCGCGATTCCCACCCCCACCAAATCCCCGGCGCCGGAGAATTCGGCAGCCGGCGGGGCGGGATTCACGCCGCACCCCCGCCGATTCTCCGACCGGCAGGGGGTCGGAGAATTCCGCCCAGGATGTCCATGGTCTAGGGGCTTTTCACTGTATCTTCATTTGAAGCCTACTTGTGACAATAAGCTATTTTCATTTCATTTCAATACGTTGGATAGCATGTAACAGTCTCAAGATTTCATTAAGCAACAGGTTTCCCACATCAGGCATGGCTGCCATGCAATGGTAATAATGTGCTGCAGGTGACTGAATTTTGCAAGGAATTCCCGACAAAGGCCAGGATATTCTGGCTCTGCCGTGGTGTCCCCTGAGTTTTGTCAGGGTGGGAAATTCCACCCAAATTTTGTCACCTTTTTCACAAAGGCTCCTTCTTCTTTGGCGACCAACCACTAATGGGTATGATTGTCCACCTAAGAAACTCCATGTTACTGGTCATGGGTTCTGTGGGTCCTTGCATGACTGATGAGCTTGAATCGAGAACCCCATCTTCGACTGCACACTTGGCAGATATTTTTGTGAGGTGGGATCCTTCCTTGGACTTTAGATCACTGGTATTCTTTTCTCAGGCTCCTTTTCTGGGCCTCCTCCTGTCATCGGGTGTCCTGCAAGAACTGTGTCCCTCCAAGTTCCTCCAAGTCTGTCAATTCTGAGCCAAAGTTTAACAGGCATTGACGTAGATGTTGCACTTCTTGAAGTAAGCCTTCAGGGTGTCTTTGAAGTGCTTGCTTTGTCCTCCTCTTGTCCGGAAGCCTTCCTTCAGCTCAGCAAATAAGATTTGCTTTGGAAGTCGGGACTCTGACATGCTACGCACATGGCGGAATTGTGTCTTATGTCCTCAATATTGGTGCTCTTGGGTCCTTCATGGACACTGATGTTAGTATGCCTGACCTCTCAGGTCATCCAGAGAATTAATCTCAGACAGCGTTGATGGTACCTGTCCAGGGTCTTGAGGTGGCATCTGTATGTAGTCCAAGTTTTTGAGCCATATAGAAGAGTTGGGAGGATGAGCACATTGTACATAAGGATCTTGGTGTCAGTACAGATGCTGCGATCGTCAAAGTCTCTCATCTTTATGCGTCCAAAGGAGGTGCTTGCAGACTGGATATGATGTTGGATATCTGCATCGATATCGGCCTCAGAGGAGAGGTTGCTCCCCACGTATGGGAAATGTTCCACGTTTGGAAGCGTTTCCCCGTTGATCTTGATAGAGGGAGAGACCAGTGGCTGGATTTTCTGCTGGTGGAATTCTTTGTTGCTCCGGCAGTGCACTCACGCCTGGGGATTTCCCGAAGACGTGGGGCTCCCACAATGGGAAAAACCATTGGCCGGCAGGCAGGACGGAGAATCCCGCTGCCGGTGGAGGCATGCTGCACCAGAAAATGGTGGGGTGGGATGGAAAATCTGCCCCAGATTTTGCCCTGGGGTAGATTGGTAAAGGACCTGAATCTTCTTGAAGTTAAGGTTGAGACCGATTCTTTGGTATACTTTCCGTGAAGGTGTCAAACTTAGCTTGGAGATTCTCTTCAGAGAAAGAGGAGATGGCAACATCATCTACAAACTGAAATTCCATGAGCGATGTCATAAGACCAGAACAGCATAAGACATAGGACCAGAATTAGACCACTCGGCCCATCGAGTCTGCCCTGCCATTCAATCATGGCTGATATTTTTCTCATCTCCATTCTCCTGTCTTCTCCTCATAACCCCTGATCCCCTTATGAATCAAGAACCTATATATCTCTATCTTAAAGACACTCAGGGATTTGACCTCCACAGCCTTCTGCGGCAAAGAGTTCCACAGATTCATCACCCTCAAGCTGAAGAAATTCCTCCTCATCTCTGTTTTAAAGGATCATCCCTTTAGGCTGAGATTGTGTCCTCTGCTTCTAGTTTTTCCTACAAGTGGAACATCCTCTCCACGTCCACTCTATCCAGGCCTCGCAGTATCCTGTAAACTTCAATAAGATCCCCCCTCATCATTCTAAAATCAAATGAGTACAAACCCAGAGTCTTCAACCATTCTTCATACTACAAGCTCTTCATTCCAGGGATCATTCTTGTGAACCTCCGCTGGACCCTTTCCAAGACCAGCACATCCTTCCTTAGATATGGGACCCAAGATTCGACTTCCGGGCGGCGAGCAAGGAGGTCGCAGGGAGAGGGGCTCCCGCAAGCGCCAAACAAGGAGAACACCCCCCCCCCCGACAGGCCGGACGGCGGAAGAGGAGCCGGAGCGCGGCAGCGGAGGAGCCGGAGGAGCCGGAGCGCGGCAGCGGAGGAGCCGGAGGAGCTGGAGCGCGGCAGCGGAGGAGCCGGAGGAGCCGGAGCGCGGCAGCGGAGGAGCCGGAGGAGCCGGAGCGCGGCAGCGGAGGAGCCGGAGCGCGGCAGCGGAGGAGCCGGAGCGCGGCAGCGGAGGAGCCGGAGGAGCCGGAGCGCGGCAGCGGAGGAGCCGGAGGAGCCGGAGCGCAGGAGCCGGAGCGGAGGAGCGGCAGCGGAGCGGCGACGGCAGAGGAGAGGCAGCGACTGGGGGGCCCAACAGCAGCAGGTCCAACCCCTCTCCCTCCCCCCCCCCCCCTCCACGCGGGCCAGGAGCGGTGCGGCGGCGGCCCCTCTTCTCTTCCCCCCCCCCCCCCACGCGGGCCAGGAGCGGTGCGGCGGCGGCCCCTCTTCTCTTCCCCCCCCCCCACGCGGGCCAGGAGCGGTGCAGCGGCGGCGGCCCCTCTTCTCTTCCCCCCCCCCCACGCGGGCCAGGAGCGGTGCAGCGGCGGCCCCTCTTCTCTTCCCCCCCCCCCCACGCGGGCCAGGAGCGGTGCGGCGGCGGCGGCCCCTCTTCTCTTCCCCCCCCCACGCGGGCCAGGAGCGGTGCGGCGGCGGCGGCCCCTCTTCTCTCTCCCCCCCCCCCCCCCCCCCCAGCCAGCAGCGGGGACACCCCCCCCCCAGCCGGCAGCGGGGCACCCCCCCCCACAAGCAGAGGGGACACCCCCCCCACAAGCAGCGGGGACACCCCCCCCCACAAGCAGCGGGGACACCCCCCCCCCACAAGCAGCGGGGACACCCCCCCCCAAAGCAGCGGGGACACCCCCCCCCCAAAGCAGCGGGGACACCCCCCCCCCCCCCAAGCCAGCAGCGGGGACACCCCCCCCCCCCCAACCGGCAGCGACCACCGGCCCACTCGCCCTCCCCACCCCAACTGCAGTGACCACCACGTGGCAAGGACAAAGAGACAAAGGGACTCTCTCTCTCTCTCCTGGTTGAGTGGGGAGAGAAGACAAAAGAAAAAAAGAGACTTGTATTTCTGTTCAACCCAAAAGAAAACTGGTAAAGAGAAAAGGGGTAGGGGAAATAAATTTAAAAAAAAAAATATATATATATATATAGATATATAATAATAAATAAAATAAAAATAGGGTGCGGAAAAGGGGGAAAAGAAGAACAAGGAGAGAAGAAAAGATGAAGGGGGAGAAAAAAATGCCAGAAGGGAACCAAGAGAAAGGGGGCACCGGAAGTAGACGGGGCAAAGGGCAAGCCAGCTCGGGCGAACGAGTCAACACGCGAAGCGGCGGGAAGAATGTTTCGCCGCATCCAGAAGAGCTGGACGGGCGGGCAACCTCTCCCCTGGGGTTAGAGGGGGGCGTGAATTGGAAGGAAGCCTTTGCCGAGGTGGTGAGGGAGCAGCTGCAGGCAATCAAGGCAGAGTTAAAAGCAGACGCACAGGCAGCAGTGACCAGGGCCATGTCAGGGGTGCAGCAGGTTCTGACCAGACTGGAGAAGAAAGTGGATGCCCAAGGGAAGATACTGGAAGCCCAGGGGGCAACCATTAAAGAGCTGGAGAAGGCAGCGACTGACGCGAGCGACCGGGGCATATCCCTGGAGAGGGGAATGGTGAAACTGAGGTGCAACACAGGGGAGCCTGAAGGGCAGGGTAGACGACCAGGAGATCAGCTCGAGAAGGCAAAATATTAAGATAGTGGGCCTGCCAGAGGGGATAGAGGGTAGAAATCCCACAACATTCGTGGCTGCGATGCTGGGCTCCTTAGTGGGGCGGGAAACTTTTCCCACCCCACCGGAAATGGACAGAGCTCATCGGTCACTGCGCCCGAAGCCCAAGGAAGGGGAAAAACCGAGAGCAGTTATAGCCAGACTGCACCGGTACCGGGATAGGGAGACAATCCTGCGCTGGGCCAAGGAGAATAGAGCCTGCAATTGGGACGGGCACGCCATCCGAATCTACGAGGATTTTGGAGCGGACATAGCTAAGAGACGGGCGGAGTTCAACAGAGCGAAAGCAGCTCTCTATAAGAACAAAGTACGTTTTGGTATGCTGTACCCAGCAAAACTCTGGGTCACATACCAACACAAGGAATATTTCTTTACAGCCCCTGCCGAGGCGAATAGATTCGTCGAGGAGCACGGGCTGGAAAAAATAAATGGGAAGTAGGGACGAGGGGCCCATGGCAAGGAGATACGTCATGCCAACGGGGGGGTGGGGAGGGGCGAGGCAAAGCCAGCCCCCTCCCCCCTGGCAGGAACACCTAGAACGAAAAACAACCCAATGCCCAAGGGCCCGCTCCAGGTGGGAGGCCAGGCCCCGGCACGAGGGAACGGGAGTACTGGAGAGGGGAGAGGGGAAGCGGGACAGCAACCTCCGAGAGGGGAGCCACCGTGCTAGCAGGAAAGCTAGCGAAGGGGGCGCGCAACAGAGCAGGGCCGCAGCGCACCCCCAACAGGGGGGAAGGCGCCAGGCAGGGGAGGGGGGGGATCACCCATCAAAGGTGGGAGAGCAAATGGGGACAGGAATGGGGGAGAGAGGGGCAATGGAGGGGTATACAGGGGTATCCCCGAAAGGGATAGAGCGGGGGGGGGGGGCACTCGGGGGGCGAGAGACCAGGGAGGGGAAATGCAGGGACGAAGGGACAAAGGAGGCCAGTAAGGGAATAGGGCCACAAAGTGCCACAGACAAGGGCTCGAAACAGGGAACTGCTGCAAGCACCCACCCAGTACGGTCTGTGGGTGAAGGGGCCCCCCGGAGTGCAGGGGACTACCCGCGTGGCGGACACACAGTGGACGGCCATGGCGGGTGTCCCCGGGACAAGGGGGAACCCCGGAGCGCAGGGACCCGACCGCATGGGGAGAGCAGTGATAGTGGACATCCTGGACGGCCCCCTAACAAAGGGAAACCCCAGAGGGCAGGGGCGCGTCCACCGGACAAATATGGTTAACCCCACAGGAGCAAGGGGGCAGAAGCCCCCCACCAGAATAGTCACCTGGAACGTAAGGGGACTTAACGGCCCAGTGAAGAGATCTAGAGTCCTCACCCACCTTAGAAACATGAGGGCCGACATAGTCTTCCTCCAAGAGACGCACTTGAGGGAGCAGGACCAACTGCGGGTAAGAAAGGGCTGGGTGGGACAAACCTATCATTCCTGTTATGGGGCAAGGGCCAGGGGGGTGGCGATCCTGATTGGCAAGAGGACAATGTTTAGGGCGACAAAGACGGTTACGGACCCAGGGGGACGGTATGTCATGGTCAGCGGGGCCCTGGATGGGGCGCCGGTAGTTCTAGTTAACGTGTACGCGCCCAACTGGGACGACACGAGCTTCATCCAAAAGACCATGGCAGAAATCCCGGACATAGCGACGCACCGACTAATCATGGGGGGGGACTTCAACTGTGTACAGGACCCAACGACGGACAGATCAAACCCCAGAACGGGGAGAACCTCAAACATGGCAAGGGAACTCAGCCACTATATGGAGCAGATGGGAGCAGTAGACCCCTGGAGATTCCCCCACCCGGGGGAGAAAGAATTCTCTTTCTTCTCCCCAGTACACAACGTGTACACCAGAATTGACTTCTTTGTGGTGGGGAAAACGGTGCTTCCAGAGATAGACAAGGTGGAATACTCCGCAATTGTGATATCAGACCACGCTCCACACTACATGGATGTGCGGCTAGAGACGGGAAGGGCCCAGCGCCCCAAATGGAGGTTGGACGGTGCCTTACTAGCTGACAAGGCCTTCAGCGAAAGGATAGCGCAGGCCATAGCGGAGTACACTGAGATCAACCAAAACGGGGAGGTCTCACCCTCCACGTTCTGGGAAGCGCTTAAGGCCGTACTAAGAGGGGAAATCATAGCCTACAAAGCGCAAAGAGATAGGGAGGAAAGGGTGGCTAGGCAGAAGCTGGTCGACTCCATACTGGAGGTAGACCATAAATATTCCGAGGCCCCGACTGTAGAACTCCTGGCGGAGAGAAAAGAATTACAAAGGAACTTTGACCTGCTCTCCACCAGGAAAGCAGTACACCAACTCCGCCAGGCACGCGGGGCCCTATACGAACACGGAGACAAAGCCAGCCGCCTGTTGGCCCACCAGCTGAGAAAGCAGGCAGCCAGCAGAGAAATTGCGCAAATCAGAGATACCAGAGGCACGTTGGAAACAGAACCAGAGAGGATTAACAAAACCTTCAAGGCCTTCTACCAAGAGCTGTACACCTCAGAGCCCCCAACGGGGAAGGCTGGGATGAACCGGTTTCTTGACGGACTGAACATACCAGTTGTGGGAGAGGGCAGAAAACGGGATCTGGAAGCACCACTAGCACTGGGAGAGATCATGGAGAGCATTAGCTCCATGCAGGCGGGGAAGGCGCCGGGACCGGACGGATTCCCGGCGGACTTCTACAAAAAATTTGCGGCAGCGCTGGCCCCGCACCTGCGGGAGATGTTCACAGACTCGCTAGCTAGGGGCACGTTGCCACCCACGTTAGCACAGGCCTCAATCTCGCTGATACCTAAGAAAGACAAAGACCCAACGGAATGTGGGTCATACAGACCCATATCTCTGCTGAATGCAGACGCCAAAATACTGGCCAAAATCCTCGCCAAAAGGCTGGAAGACTGTGTACCTGAGGTGGTCACAGAGGACCAGACGGGCTTTGTCAAAGGTAGACAGCTGACCG
Source organism: Scyliorhinus canicula (assembly GCF_902713615.1). NCBI lineage: Eukaryota > Metazoa > Chordata > Chondrichthyes > Carcharhiniformes > Scyliorhinidae > Scyliorhinus > Scyliorhinus canicula. Next base: position 144,854,110 of record NC_052151.1, on the reverse strand, counting down.
CGAACATCAGGCGCCTGCTGAACGTGATAATGACCCCCTCCGGGGAGAGAACACAAGAGGTGATCGTCTCCCTGGACGCAGAAAAGGCCTTCGACAGAGTCGAGTGGAAATACCTCATAGAGGTACTGGAGCGGTTCGGGCTTGGAACAGGGTTCACCGCTTGGGTAAAGCTCCTGTACAACGCTCCCATGGCGAGTGTACAGACCAACAATACCAACTCCCAATACTTCCAGCTGCACAGGGGCACCAGACAAGGATGCCCACTGTCCCCGCTGCTGTTCGCATTAGCAATTGAACCGCTAGCAATCGCGCTCAGGGCAGCAAAAAATTGGAGGGGGATCCGAAGGGGAGGTAGAGAGCACAGAGTCTCACTCTATGCGGATGATCTGCTCCTCTATATCTCGGACCCACAAAGCAGCATGGACGGAATCATCGCGCTCCTGAAAGAGTTTGGAGCCTTCTCGGGCTACAAACTCAACATGAGCAAAAGTGAGATCTTCCCAGTACACCCGCAAGGGGGGGGGGGGGGGGGGGGGGGGGCAGCACTAAAGGGGCTGCCGTTCAAACAAGCCCGACATAAATTCCGCTACCTGGGGATCCAAATAGCCCATGACTGGAAAGGGATCCACAAATGGAACCTCACCAGCCTGACGGAGGAAGTTAAAAAGGACCTGCAAAGATGGAACACACTCCCGCTCTCCCTCGCGGGGAGAGTTCAGACGATCAAAATGAACGTACTGCCCAGGTTCCTCTTCCTGTTTAGATCCATTCCGATCTACATCCCCAAGGCCTTTTTCAAAGCGCTGGACAAACTCATCATGGCGTTCGTATGGGGGGGTAAAAATGCTAGGATCCCAAAGAAGGTCTTACAAAAAACAAAAACCAGGGGAGGGTTAGCCCTCCCGAATCTACAATTCTACCACTGGGCAGCAACAGCCGAGCGAGTAAGGGGATGGATCCAGGAGCCAGAAGCTGAGTGGGTGCGTGCGGAGGAGGCCTCCTGCATGGGAACCTCCCTCCGGGCCCTCGCCACGGCAGCACTCCCATCCCCACCCAAAAAACACTCCAGCAGCCCAGTGGTGACAGCCACCCTCCAATCCTGGAACCAACTGCGACAGCAACTTGGCCTGACCAAAATGTCGAACAGGGCTCCCATCTGCAACAACCATAGGTTCAAACCAGCACTGACCGACGCCACCTTCAAAAGGTGGAGGCAGGACGGGGGGACACTGACAGTCAGGGACCTATACACGGACGACAGGATCGCAACACTGGACGAACTGACAGAGAAATTTCAGCTAGCTGGGGGGAACGAGCTACGGTACCTGCAGCTCAAAAACTTCCTACGAAAGGAGACAAGGACGTACCCACAACCGCCACGACAGACACTACTGGAAGACCTACTGGACGCAAGTATCCTAGAGAAAGGGAACTGTAGTGACATGTATGACCGACTGGTAGATAGGGACGACACCGTACTGGACGCAACAAGGAGGAAATGGGAGGACGACCTGGGGATGGAGATCGGGTGGGGACTCTGGAGCGAAGCACTGCATAGGGTCAACTCCACCTCCACGTGCGCAAGGCTTAGCCTGACGCAACTAAAAGTGGTACATAGAGCCCACTTAACAAGAACCCGTATGAGTAGGTTCTTCCCGGAGGTGGAAGACAGATGTGAACGGTGCCAAAGAGGCCCGGCCAACCACGCCCACATGTTCTGGTCTTGCCCCAGACTCGTGGAGTACTGGACAGCCTTCTTCGAGGTAATGTCCAAAGTGGTGGGAGTGAGGGTGGAGCCATGCCCGATAGTGGCGGTCTTCGGGGTTTCAGAACAGCCAGATCTATTCCTGGGGAGGAGGGCAGACGCCCTTGCCTTTGCCTCCCTGATCGCCCGCCGTAGAATCCTGTTTGGCTGGCGGTCAGCAGCACCGCCCAGAGCTGCGGACTGGCTGTCCGACCTCTCGGAATCTCTCCAAATGGAGAAAATCAAATTTGCCATCCGAGGGTCGGACGACGGCTTCCACAGAACGTGGGTGCCATTCATGCAACTGTTCCGGGACCTATTTGTGGCCAATGTACAAGAGGAAGAATAGTCGGGGGAAGGTAGCGGGAGGGGGGGGGGCTACAGGTTCGTTACGGGGGTTCGATGGCTAGCTAAGGCCCAAAACCAAACTAAATAAACATGTTGAGGGGGGGGGGGGGGGGGGGCGCAGTTACTACTACGAAGATGCTTACCTGTAAATATGTATGTTAATTTTTGCGTGTTTGTTTTTTTTCTTTTTTCTTTCTCCTAACAATTTGTAATTTGTTCAATATAAAATATGAAAACTGAATAAAAACATTTATAAAAAAAAGATATGGGACCCAAAATTTCTCACAATACTCCAAATGGGGCCTGACCAGAGCCTTATACAGCCTCAGACGTACATCCCTGGTCCTGTATTCTAGCCCCCTCGACATGAATGCTAACATTGCATTTGCCTTTTTAATGGCCAACTGAACCTGCACGTCAACCTTAAGAGAATCATGAACCAGGACTCCCAAGTCCCTTTGTGCTTCTGATTTCCTAAGCATTTCCCCATTTAGAAAATAGTCTATGCCTAAATTCCTCTTTCCAAAGTGCATAACCTCACACTTTTCCACATTGTAATTCATTTACCACTACTTTGCCCACTCTCCTAGCCTGTCCAAACCCTTCTGCAGCCCCCTAGCTTCCTCAATATTACCTGCCCCTCTACAGATCTTTGTATCATCCGCAAACTTAGCAACAGTGCCTTCAAATCCTTCTTCTAGATCATTAGAACATAGAACATAGAACGATACAGCGCAGTACAGGCCCTTCGGCCCTCGATGTTGCACCGACATGGAAAAAATCTAAAGGCCATCTAACCTACACTATGCCCTTATCATCCATATGCTTATCCAATAAACTTTTAAATGCCCTCAATGTTGGCGAGTTCACTACTGTTGCAGGTAGGGCATTCCACGGCCTCACCACTCTTTGCGTAAAAAACCCACCTCTGACCTCTTTCCTATATCTATTACCCCTCAATTTAAGGCTATGTCCCCTCATGCTAGCCACCTCCATCCGCGGGAGAAGGCTCTCGCTGTCCACCCTATCTAACCCTCTGATCATTTTGTATGCCTCTATTGAGTCACCTCTTAACCTTCTTCTCTCTAACGAAAACAACCTCATGTCCATCAGCCTTTCCTCATAAGATTTTCCCTCCATACCAGGCAACATCCTGGTAAATCTCCTCTGCACCCGTTCCAAAGCTTCCACGTCCTTCCTATAATGAGGCGACCAGAACTGTACGCAATACTCCAAATGCGGCCGTACTAGAGTTTTGTACAACTGCGACATGACCTCATAGCTCCGGAACTCAATCCCTCTACCAATAAAGGCCAACACACCATAGGCCTTCTTCACAACCCTATCAACCTGGGTGGCAACTTTCAGGGATCTATGTACATGGACACCGAGATCCCTCTGCTCATCCACACTACCAAGAATTTTACCATTAGCCAAATATTCCGCATTCCTGTTATTCTTTCCAAAGTGAATCACCTCACACTTCTCCACATTAAACTCCATTTGCCACCTCTCAGCCCAGCTCTGCAGCTTATCTATGTCCCTCTGTAACCTGCAACATCCATCCGCACTGTCTACAACTCCACCGACTTTAGTGTCGTCTGCAAATTTACTCACCCATCCTTCTGCGCCCTCCTCTAGGTCATTTATAAAAATGACAAACAGCAACGGCCCCAGAACAGATCCTTGTGGTACACCACTCGTAACTGAACTCCATTCTGAACATTTCCCATCAACTACCACTCTCTGACTTCTTTCAACTAGCCAATTTCTGATCCACATCTCTAAATCACCCTCAATCCCCAGCCTCCGTATTTTCTGCAATAGACGACCGTGGGGAACCTTATCAAACGCTTTACTGAAATCCATATACACCACATCAACTGCTCTACCCTCGTCTACCTGTTCAGTCACCTTCTCAAAGAACTCGATAAGGTTTGTGAGGCATGACCTACCCTTCATAAAACCATGCTGATTGTCCCTAATCATATTATTCCTATCTAGATGATTATAAATCGTATCTTTTATAATCCTCTCCAAGACTTTACCCACCACAGACGTTAGGCTCACCGGCCTATAGTTACCGGGGTTATCTCTACTCCCCTTCTTGAACAAAGGGACCACATTTGCTATCCTCCAGTCCTCTGGCACTATTCCTGTAGCCAATGATGACCTAAAAATCAAAGCCAAAGGCTCAGCAATCTCTTCCCTGGCTTCCCAGAGAATCCTAGGATAAATCCCATCCAGCCCCGGGGACTTATCTATTTTCACCTTGTCCAGAATTGCCAACACTTCTTCCCTACGCACCTCAATGCCATCTATTCTAATAGCCTGGGTCTCAGCATTCTCCTCCACAATATTATCTTTTTCTTGAGTGAATACTGACGAAAAGTATTCATTTAGTATCTTGCTTATCTCCTCAGCCTCCACACACAACTTCCCACCACTGTCCTTGACTGGCCCTACTCTTACCCTAGTCATTCTTTTATTCCTGACATACCTATAGAAAGCTTTTGGGTTTTCCTTGATCCTACCTGCCAAAGACTTCTCATGTCCCCTCCTTGCTCGTCTCAGCTCTCTCTTTAAATCCTTCCTCGCTTCCTTGTAACTATCAAGCGCCCCAACTGAAACTTCACGCCTCATCTTCACATAGGCCTCTTTCTTCCTCTTAACAAGAGATTCCACTTCTTTGGTAAACCACGGTTCCCTCGCTCGACCCCTTCCTCCCTGCCTGACTGGTACGTACTTATCAAGAACATGCAATAGCTGTTCCTTGAACAAGCTCCACATATCCAGTGTGCCCAACCTTGCAGCCTACTTCTCCAACCAACACATCCTAAGTCATGTCTAATGGCATCATAATTGCCCTTCCCCCAGCTATAACTCTTGCCCTGCGGGGTATACTTATCCCTTTCCATCACTAACGTAAAGGTCACCGAATTGTGGTCACTGTTTCCAAAGTGCTCACCTACCTCCAGATCTAACACCTGGCCTGGTTCATTACCCAAAACCAAATCCAATGTGGCCTCGCCTCTTGTTGGCCTGTCAACATATTGTGTCAGGAAACCCTCCTGCACACATTGTACAAAGAATGACCCATCTAATGTACTCGAACTATATCTTTTCCAGTCAATATTTGGAAAGTTAAAGTCTCCCATAACAACTACCCTGTTACTTTCGCTCTTTTCCAGAATCATCTTCGCCATCCTTTCCTCTACATCCCTAGAACTACTAGGTGGCCTATAGAAAACTCCCAACAGGGTGACCTCTCCTTTCCTGTTTCTAACCTCAGCCCATACTACCTCAGAAGAAGAGTCCCCATCTAGCATCCTCTCCGCCACCGTAATACTGTCCTTGACTAGCAGCGCCACACCTCCCCCTCTTTTGCCCCCTTCTCTGAGCTTACTAAAACACCTGAACCCCAGAACCTGCAACAACCATTCCTGTCCCTGCTCTATCCATGTCTCTGAAATGGCCACAACATCGAAGTCCCAGGTACCAACCCATGCTGCCAGTTCCCCTACCTTATTTCGTATACTCCTGGCATTGAAGTAGACACACTTCAAACCACCTACCTGAACACTGGCACCCTCCTGCGAAGTCAAATCTGTGCTCCTGACCTCTATACTCTCAATTTCCCGTACCCCAAAACTACAATCCAGGTTCCCATGCCCCTGCTGAATTAGTTTAAAATTAATGTATATTGTGAAAAGTTGGGGTCCCAGCACAGACCCCTGAGACACACCACTAGTCATCGGCTGCCATCCTGAAAAAGATTCCTTTATTCCCACTCTCTGCCTTCTGCCAGTCAGTCAATCCTCTATCCATGCCAGGATCTTACCTTTAACACCATGGGCTCTTAACTTATTCAGAAGTCTCCTATGTGGCACCTTGTCAAAGGAGTTCTGGAAATCTAAATAAATCACGTCCACTGGTTCTTCTTTGTCTAACTTCCTTGTTATTTCCTCAAAGAACTGTAACAGATTTGTCAGACATGACCTCCCCTTGATGAAGCCATGCTGACCCAGTCCTATTTTACCATGCACTTCCAAGTACTCCACAATTTCCTCTTTAATAGCAGACTTTAAAATCTTACCAATGACCAAAGTCAGGCTAACCGGCATGTAATTTCCCCTCTTCAGCCTCCCTCCCTTCTTAAACAGTGGTGTTACATTAGCCACTTTCCAGTCCTCTGGGAGCCTACCTGCCTCCAGTGATTCCTGAAAGATTATCACCAATGCCTCCACAATTTACTCAGCTATCTCTTTTAGGACCATGGGGTGTAGTCCATCCGGTGCAGGTGACTTATCCACCTTCAGACCTTTCAATTTCCCCAGAACCTTCTCCTTAGTGATGGTCACTGCACTCACCTCTGCCCCCGATTCTCCTGGACCTCTGGCATCCCACTTGTATCTTCCACCGCGAAGACTGATGCAAAGTAACTATTCAGTTCCCCTGCCATTTCTTTGTTTCCTATTATTACTTCCCCAGCCATGTTTTCCAGTGGTCCAATGTCTATTTTTGCCTCTCTCTTAACTTGTATATATTGAAAGAAATTCTTTCTATCTTTCTATCTTCTTTTACATTACTAGCTGGCTTGCACTTCTCTTCCCTTATTGCCCTTTTAGTTGTCCTCTGCTCGCTTTTAAGGGATTCCCAATCCTCTGGCTTCCGATTAATCCTCGCCACTTTTCATGCTTTTTGTTTTGCTTTTATGCTGTCCTTGACATCCCTCGCCAGCCATGGATGCCTTGTCCTCCCCTTAGCAAGTTTCCTCCTCCTTGGGATAAATTTCTGCTATACCTCCTGAATAACCCCCAATATTATTGTGATATTGCCTTTTTTACATGCTTTCACTATCACCTGATTTATTTTCTGCCCCACATTCTGACTCCAGCTAGGGGGCCTGTACATAGCTCCCATCAGGGCCTTTTTACCTTTGCGATTCCTCAACTCTACCCACAGAGATTCTATGCCTTCTGATCCTATATCACTCCTTGCTATCAATTTAACGTCATTCCTTACTAACAATGCAATCCCCCCCCCCCCCGCCTCCCCCCCCTCCCCCCCCACTTTGCCCATCTGCCTGTCCTTTCAATAGGACATATATCCTTGGATATTTAGATCCCAGCCCTGATCCCCTTGCTGCGACGACTCTGTACCCACATCGTACCCGCCAATTTCAATATGCGCAACAAGCTCATTTACCTTGCTCCTTATACTGCGCACATTATGGTACAACACCTTCTGTCCTGCATTGACCACCTCCCTTCTCACACTTGTCACCGTTCTTGCTCTGCCTGCGGGTGATGTTGTTCTCTCATTTTTGTTCTCGATTTCCCCTTCAGTTATTACACCTTCTAAGCTAACGCTCTGGTTCCCACCACCCTGTCATATTAGTTTAGATCCTCTCGAGTGACACTAGCAAACATCCCAGCCAGGATATTGGCACCCCTTGATTTAGATGCAAACCGTCTTTCTTGTACAGGTTGAACCTGCCCCGGAAGAGATCCCAATGATCCAGAAATCTGAAACCCTCCCTCCTACATCACCAGTTTAGCCACATATTTAGCTGCACTGTCTTCCTATTTCTAGCCTCATTGGCACGTGACACAAAGAGTAATCCTGAGACTACAACCCTAGAGGACCTGCTTCTTAGCTTGCTGCCTAACTCCTTGAACTCCTTCTGCAGGACCTCATCACTCTTCCTGCCTATGTCGATACCTATGTGTACTACAACCTCTGGCTATTCACCCTCCCCCTTCAGAATGCCCTGTGTTCATTCAGAGACATCCTTGACCCTGGCACCAGGGAGGCAACACACCATCCTGGAGTCTCTTTCACTTCCACAGAAGTGCCTATCAGTGCCCCTTACTATAGAGTTACCTATAACTATTGGTCTCCTGCACATTGCCCTCCCCTTCTGTGCAACAGAGCCAGTTGTGGTGCCACTGTTCTGGCTGCTGTTGTTTTCCCCTGATAGGCTATCCCCCCAAACAGCATCCAAAATGGTATACCTGTTAGAGAGGGGGACAGAGTGGGCAGCACGGTGGCACAGTGGGTTAGCCCTGCTGCCTCACAGCGCCGAGGTCCCAGGTTCGATTCTGGGTCACTGTTTGTGTGGAGTTTGCACATTCTCCCCATGCTCGCGTGGGTTTCGCGCCCACAACCCAAAGATGCGCAGGCTAGGTGGATTGACCATGCTAAATTGCCCCTTAATTGGAAAAAATGAATTGGGCACTCTAAATTTATTTTAAAAAGAGAGGGGGACAGCCACAGGGGATTCCTGCGCTGACTGCCTGCCCTTTCTAGCGGTCACCCATCTGTCTTCCTGCACCTTGGGTGTGACCATGTCTCTATAACTCCTATCTATGATGCTTTCAACCACCTGCATGCTCCTAAGTGCATCCAACTGTTGCTCCATCCGAACCACGTGGTCTGTGAGGAGCTGCCCTTGGTTACACTTGCTGCAGACATAGTCGACCAGAATGCTGGAAGCGTCACGGATCTTCCACATCTCACAGTTAGCGTCAGTGTTGTTTCCTTCTTGGATTTCAACCAGTTGAGATTGAAAGGTTTCCGTCCATCCTGTAGACAATATCCACTCCACTGGGAAGCTTGCTCTTGATGAGGTGAAGGATGGTGGTGATGAAGGTGGATACAAGGGGTGGGGGGAGGGTGATTGCACATCCCTGCTTGACTGAAGTCTTGACCTCAAAGGTTTCTGTCTTATTTCCATTGGTGAAGACTGTCACCAATATCTTGTTGTGGAGGAGTCAGGGGACATTGATAGCCAGCCTTTGACAAGGTCTTCCATAGCACTTCCTGATTGATTAAGTCAAAAGCTTTGGTCAGATCAATGAAGGCCATGAGAGTGATTTATGTTGCTCCTGGCATTTCTCTTGAAGTTGCCGAGCAGTGAAACTCATGTCCCCTGTTCCACAGTTTGGGCTGACGCCACACTGACTGGGAGAATATGGCTGGCAAGGATTGGGGCAATGATCGTCCTGGCGATGGAGAGTAGGAAGATTCCTCAATGGTTCCCACAGTTCGCTTTGTCTCCTTTCTTGAAAATGGTGGCAATGACAGCATCCCTAAGGTTGGCAGGAATTTCTTCTCTCTTGCAGATTTTCAGAAACAGCTGAAAGAGATGATGGGTAATCTCTTCTCTTCCTAGTTTGAGAATCTCCACTGGAATCCCATCCACTCCTGCGGCTTTTCCATTCCTCATGTGTTTAATGGTGGCTTCAACTTCATCCACGCTTGGTGGGAGTCCAAGATCATCTTTGATGGGGAGTTGGGTGATTTTCTCGAACATGTCCTCACCTACGGTTATTTTGCAGTTTACAAGTTCTCTAAAGTGTTCAAAGGCCTATGTTTAACCTGTCTCTCAAGGGGGTTCCATCCTTACTCTGCACCGGTTTGAGGCCGAGGGTATTAGGTCCATATACTGTCTTGATGGCACTGAAGAAGCCTTTGTTGTCATGCTTGTCAGTGAGGAGTTGTAGCTCCTTAGCTTTCTCAGTCTACCATTGGTTCTTCCCTTCCCTAGCTCATCTTTGTACCTCCGCCTTGTCTAATTGATTACCAACCTTACTGGTTATGTGGTTTTGCCGGGCGCGGAGAGCTTTTTTCTTATTGTTGATGAGGTTTGGATGGTGGGTTCATTCTCGTCGAACCTCTCTTGGCGTTTCCTGGTCTTGTAGCCAGTAGTTTCTTCACAGCTTGAGGTGATAGCTGTCTTCAAATCTTTCTAGTTTTCTTTCATTCCATTAGAGTGAGCACTCTGGAGATATTGGAGAAGACATTGTTGGAGGTTAACTAGCATGCTTGGCTCTTGAGGCCACTCAGCGTTGATATTTTTTCTGAGCTGTTTTTCCATCTTCCACTGCGTCTGGTGGAGTTTGATGGACTTAGTTGAGCAGATGAGCGGTCTAGCCAGCAGTCATCTACATGATAACAAAGGGAGTAGGCCAGTCAGCCCCTAGAGCCTGTCCCACCATTCAATGAGGTCATGGCTGATCTGTGACCTAACCCCTGCCTTTGCTCCATATCCCTCAATATCTTTGCTTAACGAAAATCTATCTATCTGAGATTTATCTGCACTGGTTATTGTTTTGGTGATGAGGGTATCCTTTTGGTCTCGGGATCAGACGATGATGAAGTTGATCATGTACCAGTGCTTTGATCGTGAATATCTCCAGGAAGTCCTGAACTTATCCTTTTGATGGAACAGTGTGTTAGCGATGGCAAGCTGACATCCCGTGCATTTGGCAAGCAGGAAAGCCCCGTTGGAGTTGCCATTCTTTTCTGATGGTTCCTTTCCAGATTTGAGAGTCCTTTCCAAACCTGGCATTGAAGACCTCAAGGAGGATGACCTTATACTCCTTAGGAATGTTGGAGAGTATGGTGTACAGGGTTGAGTAGAAGCCTTCTTTGGATTCATTAGCATGAAAGGGTGGGGTGGAGGCACTCACAACCATTGCCTGCTGGTTCTTGGCAAGATGTTTATGAGGCGCCCGTAGATGCTAACAGTGAGCTCCGAGAGTCAGTTGACAATTTTGTTCTTGATGGCAAAACCAATTCCATGCATCCTGGCTTGATCCTCATCTTTTCCTCGCCAGAAGAAGTTGTAACCACCGCTATTTTCCCTCAGCTGCCCTTCACCTGCTCTTTGGGTCTCTTGCAGGGCAGTGATGTCAATGTGCCTGAGTTCATGGGCAACAGGGATAGTTCTCCATTGCGGTAAATTGTTTTTCTCAACACCCATGAAGGTTTGTACATTCTACTTTCCGAAACTCAGTTTAACTTTGATTTTCTGACCACAGGTAGATGAGCCCGCTGGATGGTTATCGATGGTTGGGGACAAAACAGACGAGGCACCTATTCTCGCCCTTTCCCCGTGTGGGGTGAGCAGAATAGATCCTGAAGAGCGCTGATCAGTCATAAAGAAAGCTGCCAAAAAGCTCTCTGTTCCTATTCCAAGAGCGAGACGACTGAATCAAACTCGACCGCCTATTTGCCGGTCTGAAGCTATTGATTTCCAAATCTTACGGTCCTGTCCTCATTACCTCTACCCGATCGACGCATGGGGAGGGGGGGGGGGGGGGGGGGGAATGCTGGTTTCCTCTAAATAAACGCCTAGTGCAGGACATCGTTTAACATGGACATGCCATTGCACATCAGCAGACACACGGCCCTTGACAGAGGTTAGGTGCAATTCCAAAGGCGAGGGAAACTGCATAACTGTGGATGTCCCCACTGCAGCAGTTCAAAGGGCCCTACATGTTTACTTAACCTTGGAGCACAGTCAGTGACCTGGAGTTTCCAATGCTGCCAATGCAGGTCATCGCCACTGACGGGATGGGAAAGTTTTCCAGTCCAACCCAAAATGATGCCCACTGCTGATGGGACTGGAAAATCCCAGTCAATGACTGTTAAATTCACAACCCTCTACTCCAGTTTAAAAAGGAACTTACATGGAGATACATAAAGTCTACTGCACTGCTGCAGGCCATTTGACCTGGCCTAGAATAGCAACTTATGCTCCAAACAAGCCCCCTTTCATTCCATTTTATATAACTTTATCAGCATATTCTTTTATTTCTTTCTCCCTCATGCGCTTACCTAGCTTCTGCCTAAGTGTAGTAATGCTAATGTCCTCTATGACTCCATCTGTAAGGATGTTCCACACTCTTTGGTAAACATTTTTCTCCAAAATCCCCCATTGGACTTTCTGAATACCCAAGTGGATTTCCTGAATTCCCTGTTGATACACAAACTGATTCAATCAAAAGGCATTGCATTCTTTTTATTTTTTCTTAAATTTAGAGTACCCAATTCATTTTTTCCAATTGAGTGGCAATTTAGCGTGGCCAATCCACCTAGCCTGCACATTTTTCGTTTGTGGGGGCGAAACCCACGCAAACACGGGGAGAACGTGTAATCTCCACACGGACAGTGACCCAGAGCCGGGATCGAACCTGGGACCTCGGCGCCGTGAGGCAGCAGTGCTAACCACTGCGCCACCATGCTGCCCTCAAAAGGCATTACGAAGTATGAATAGGTTCTCTCTCCAACCCTTAACTGATAAAAATTACAACGCTGGGGTTGTTTGTCATGCTTATCTCCCATGTGAGGAAAAAACTGATTGGGGTGTTTGCATAATGGCACCAGCTACAGGCCAAATCCATCATCTGGCCAGGCCTTACTTGAATCGATTGATACCTTGCAAATTTGGAGAGTGGAGTCAACACATATTTAAAACAAACTTGCACTTTTTAAAGGGAGGTTTCTTTTAGCTTGACACCCTGTGCAGGAGAAGGACTCACTCCTGGTGGCTGTGTAGGTCACCACAGCCCTGAACATTTATGCCACAGTTTCATTCCAGGGTTCAAGGGTGGACATGTGTGGCATTTCACAAGCTACAGCCATCAAGTGCATCCATGAGGTCACGGATGCCCTGTATGCTCGGTCATCCAACTCTATCATCTTTGTGTTGGGCCAAGCCCATCAAGATGCCTGGGCTGCAGGATTGTGCATCATTGGCAGGATGCCCCAGATTCTGGGGGTAATTGATGACATGCATGTGATCCCACTCCCTGAATGTTCAACTCGTGTGCGACAACCACCTCCGGATCATGCACTGGTGTGCACGCTTTCCAGGGAGCGTGTCTGACAGCTACTACTAACTGTGACACGAGGAAATCCCCGTGTCTTCGAGGACCACTCCAGGATGACAGGTTGGTACTTGGGGGACAAGAGATACCGGCTGATGGTGATGATGCCAGTATCATAGAATCATAGAATTTACAGTGCGGAAGGAGGCCATTCGGTCTATCAAGTCTGCGCCTGCCCTTGGAAAGAGCACCCTAAATAAGCCCACACTTCCACCATATCCCCGCAACCCAGCAAACCAGCAACACCACCTCACCTTTTTGGAAGCTAAGGGCAATTTATCATGGTCAATTCGCCTAACCTGCACACCTTTGGACTGCGGGATGAAACCGGACCACCCAGAGGAAACCCACGCAGATATGGGGAGAATGGGCAGACTCCACACAGACAGTGACCCAAGCCAGAAATCGAACCCTGGTCCCTGGCGTTGTGGAGCAACATTACTTACTATTGTGCTACCGTGTCACCCATATGCCACCACACTGGGAAGTCCTGAGGAACAAAGAGGCCAGTACGGAGGACGGAGACCGAGGTGGAAACGCGATAAAACGAGACCTGTGTTGACGGACGTGCTGTTATTGAGCGGTGCATCGGACTGCTAAAAATGAAGTTCCGATGCCTGGACTGCTCTCATGGTGCATTGCAGTACACAGCCCAGATGTGGTGTACTGATGCGCCCTCCACAACCTGACACAGCAGCAGTGTGACATGCTGGAGGAGGAGGAGGGTCATGCGGCCTCGTCTGAGGAAGCCGACCAGGAGGGATGGCAGATATGTATCACACAGGGAGTTGCATGCGGGGAAAGGCTGGGGAGGACGGTGGGGGTAGTGAGGGGGTGTGGAGGTGGGATGCGGTGTCCGCGCTCCAGGCTTGTCATCCCCCTCCCCAGTTGGTGAACCTGGAGGCGATCGAAGCGTCCCGTGCGCTTTGGCTCTGTGCCCACGTCGTGCAGATTCCCATGCCTGCCTGGGCTCCAAGTCCTCGCCCTCCCCCTGCCTCCTCCTCATCGGACGAGGCCTGGTGTTCCACCTCCTCCTCCACTCCAGCCCATCACCTCTCTGTTGCGCGATGTTGTGGAGGACGCAGAAGGCCGCCACGATGCAGGCGTGCCTCTCAGCATCATACCGGGGGGCCCCCAAGAGTGCTCCTGGCATCTGAACCACATATTCAGGAGGTCGACACACCGCTCAATCACGGACCTGGTCGCTATATGGGTGTCGTTGTAGCGGGTCTCCACGTCAATCTGTAACCTCCAGATAGGCGTCATCATCCATGACCGCATGTGGTTAACCCCTGTCGCCCAGGTGCCAAAACCCCATCCAAAAGGCTATCTCAAACATGTCAGTGATTGTCGAGTGTGCCAGGATCAAGGCGTCGTGCACACTGCGGGAGTATAGGGCGCAGAGATGTATGGTGTACAGCTGATGGTCACATATCAGCCGCACGTTCATCGAGTGGGACCCCTTTCGGTTTGTGTAGAGCGGTCTGTCACCTGCAGGTGCTCGTAGGGGGCTATGCATCCTGTTGCTCACCCCCTGGACTCGGGTCATCCCGGCGATGGAGGTGAACTCTGCTGCCCAGGCATCCTGGTGGGTTTGGTCCACATTGAAGTGGATGTATCGAGTCGCTTGGACATCTAGGGCCTCCATGACGGCACGGATGTATCTGTGCGCCAGGCCCCTCTCAGCGCCTGGAAGGATCCCATGGCGTAGATGTTCAGGGCGACCATCACCTTGATGGCCACCGGAAGCGGGTGTCCTCTGCATACACCCGGTGCCATTTGTTGCCATCAGCTGGCAGATATGTTGCACTGTCTCTCTCTCTCTGCTCAGCCAAAGTCTTTGATGGTATGCCCGGTCAGGCAGCTCCTCGAATGACAGGCAGTGCCGGTACGCACAAGGCCTCATGCGGCGCCTCCTTGGCACCTCCTCCTCCTCGGCCTGTTGGGCGACTGGCTCTCCAACCTGGGGAGCTGCTACCTTTTCATCTGCGACACGCACTGCTGCTGCCTGCTCCGCTACTGCAGCTTCCTCCTCCTCCTCGAGCAGTGCATCCCCCAGGGCTGCAGCAACCATCAGGAAGGCCACCATTGCTGGTTGAATTCCAATACCCATTGTATGTAGGTGTGTACCCCCTTTCCAACCAGGTCCACCGGGCTACATAGTGGCCCTGGTTGGCACTGCAGGCTCTGCCCTTGCATATCCCTCCCCCCTCATCCCCTGACCCCATCAGCGGCTGGCACCATTGGGGCCCCTGGACCTAGCACATGTCCCTGATGCCAGAGGTACTGTCGCCTGGCACTGCAATTTTCAGGGGCTACTGTTGGTGTTGCCCTGGGTGGGCCGCCGGTGGATGGCGGCCGGGTGGGTGAGCGTGGCAAGGGTGGGGGAATGTGGTGGAGGGTGGGGTGCAGGGGATGGGGGCACCATATGGCCGGGGCCAATCTGCAAAACCACGGACCAAGGTGGATGGTCAGTGGAGTGCGCCGCAAGATGGCCAAGGTAATAGCGGTCCATGCATGGCCCACCGCCCTCGTCCCAGAGGGGGGCCACTCGGCCACTCGGAATATACCCTGTCACCCCCCCCCCCCCACTTTCCCGGCCCTGGCAGGGGCCCCCGCAGTCCAGTTAGCCTGGCCAATGTCTGGCCTGACAGCCTCTCTGTGTCCTACCTTCTGTCGCTCTCTCCCTCATCAGCCACCTCGCTGGTTTCACGATTTTTAAAAGCACAAGTCAACCGCGCGATCGGGAACTCGGCCCCTCTGAGGATGAGAATCACGGAGGCCCCGGAGAATACCTGGTTGGGCCCGCTAATGATATGCAAACAGTGTTTACTGTACGTTTGTTCCGGTACGTATTGACACTGTTGTCGAGGTAACGAAAAATCACGATTTGGCGTCAAATCGCACCTGCCGCAATTTTGGCGTCGGAACCTATTCTCCGTCCAATTGCGTTTCGCGATTCCGGCATCAGCAAACAGAGAATCTCGCCCCATATTTCTCTGGTCTAGGCAGAATTTAATATGGTTGGTTAGATTGGGCCCCTGACTGGCAAGAGATGTTTAACGGTGTAAGTAATGGATAAGTGCAATTATGCATGTGGGAAAAGTAAATAGTCAACATGCATACATCTTCCAGGGAAAAGCATTAAAAAGGATTTGGAAAGAATGCAACCTGGGCAAACTAGTGCATACGGCTCTAAACATATATAAACAATGTTGTGAAGACATAGTTGGAGCAATCAAGGCAATGAGTGTATTAATAAGACAATTGAGTATTAGATGAGTAATACTCCTGTAATGTTCCTGTACAAGACCTTGGAAAACTGTCCAATTTTGGCCTCCTCAGACTTTGAAAAGGTGCAGAAGAGGGCCACCAGAATAATTCCTATCTAAAGCAGCTTAGCTATCAAGGTAGGCTAAAAGAATTGGTCCTTTACACTTTCAGGAACTTCGACTTATGAGTGACCAGATTGATATTTATAAGATGATGAAGAGAATAGATTGTGTTCCAGGTGACAGTTTGTTCTAATTAAGAACGTGAGCAGGGGTCCTGGAAGCAAGTGGCTGAAAATGTGAGTGCCAAATGTATCAAGCCTCCTCCTCCTTCCTGGACTCCTTGCAAGGCCTGAAGCTCCTCCATCTGTTGTGATGGCCAATATCACTTCCATCACTCAGTGAAGCATGCAGCACAACGTCAGCCAAAATAATCACAGAAATGTTTCTTCCATTCTCCACTCTCCAATTAGATACCAATGACCTATCTACTTGCAGATGAGCATCTCTCTTAAAATATCACTGCAAATGTCTGTTACTGTCAATTTAATAACCTTTGCAAGTTTCAAAAGACATTCAGTATTCAAGAGTTTTAATCTGGACTGCATGACTTTAGTGATGTGTGCTGGTATCAAAACACATGCTTTCGATGTTTTTTTTAAAATCCAGTAAATATGTTGCAACTTGTTTACTTTGAACATGAGCAGAAAGAAGGCAGGGTGATACTGAATTCTTCTTCCTAAAATCGTAGGTGGCAGGCAGGCAGGCAAAGAGATGACAACGTATTGTATTTTAAACAAACTCTGCATCAAATTCTCCTCAGATTTAGATCATTCAACACAGAAAATAAACTATGCAATTTTATCTCGGTAAGTTGGGCAAAATAAATATACCCGCAGCGGAATTCTCCATTGGCGGGATTCTCCGTTCCACTGGCAGCCGTCCATGCCTGACGGAACGGAGAATCCCGCTGCCGGTGGGGGGCGCGCTGCCCTGGAGAACACGACTGCCGGACCGGAGAATCCCGCTGCTGGCGGGGGCACGCTGCCCTGGATAACACGGCTGGAGGACCGGCGAATCCCGCGGTCGGTGGGGGCGCACCGCCCTGGAGAATTGTATTGCCGGACTGGAGAATCCCAGCCCCTGTATTTTGTGGCATCAAGTGCAATGATATCTTTTCCGCAACAAACATTTTCATCTCAAACATCTGGGATGAGATTCTCCACCGTCTGGCAGGAATCGCGAAACGTGATTGGGTAGCCAATCAGTTCTGATGCCAAAACCATGGAGGCCCCTCAACAGTTTCTGAATCGGTCCCCGTGCCGCGCCAGTTTTGCTTTCATAGAAGTCCACAAATCTGCCCCGGTGTCATTTAGGTCTCAGGAACGGAGAATTCCACCGTGTACTTTGACTTTGTAAATATGTTAATCATTTTCTGAGCTCTAATCTTTTTCATGTTACCACAGGGCAGTACATATTGATGTTTCACACAACTTCCAGCTGCCAAAGAAAGCTTCTGATGATGTGGCACGTTATCTGAAAACCAAGGTCACCTCATGTTTGACGCAATTTGTATTTTCACTGGGGAGACAGAATAGCCACGTGTATGTGGCAGTCCTTAAAACAGGCAGTATGCATTGAATTTCCAATTGGTGCTGCCAATAAGAGCAGCTCCCTATCAAGTGTGCAAAGTTGGGATACTACCTGTGGAAAGTCCTCCTGCCAATCAGCAGTGCAGTTGATAGAATGATTGCGTTATTAAAAAGTCATCTCAATATATCCAACAAAGGTATTCCTGGAGAACTTTGGCATCAAGACCTTTCACAGTGGCAGATTACATTGTGGGCGAGGAAGGGATTGGTGAGAACAGCACAAAGAATGTTATACATAATGACAAGGTAAATGTAATGAATGAAGTGGTAAGGCACGACGTAACAGGAGCAGCACTAAGTGCTGTAGCTTCCCAATTGCTTTTCGACAGGTGACCCGGTAAGACTGCAATTCTAATGGAAATTAGTGGCGGAAATGATCCCCACAGGCTTCACAACGAAATGGCTGTCCCGCCAGCTGATTCACCGCTAACAAGGGGTGATGCTCATAAATCGTTCCATCTGTACACACTCCAGTCAGCACAGAGCCATGCCACCTCAGAGATCTGCTCCACGCTTTGGAGATGCCAAATTGACCAGGCTGCTGGATGCCGTGGAGGTGAGACGAGACGCCCCATTCCCCCGAAGAGGTTGGAGGGCCATAAGTTCATAAGATATAGGAGCAGAATTAGGCCATTTGACCAATTGAGTTTGCCCCACCTTATCCTGGCCTTAATGCCACTGTCCTGCTGTTCTTCATAACCTTTCAACCCATTATGTGGACCTGAGGAAGGAGCAGTGCTTCGAAAGTTAGTGTTTGTCACAAACATGTTGGATTTTAACCTGGTGTTGTAAGACTTCTTACTGTTTCAAACCATTTCCAGTTAAAAATCTGTCTAACTCCTCCTTAAATTTTCTCACTCTCCCTGCATCCACCACACTCTGAGGTCGTGAATTCCACAGATTCACAACCCTGTGGGAGAAGTAGTTTCTCCTCAACTCTGTTATAAATTTGGAACCCCTTATTCTGAGACTATGACCTCTGGTTCTAGAATGCCCCACATGAAGAAGCATTCGCTACACGTCTATTTTATACAAACCTTTGATCATCTTATATTACTCAATTTGATATCCCCTCATTCTTCTAAACTGTAGAGAGTATAGATCTAAACTATTCAATCTCACTTCATACGGCAAATCCCTCATCTCTCATATCAACCTAGTGAACCTCCAATGAACTGCCCCCAATTAGAACATAGAACAGTACAGCACAGAACAGGCCCTTCGGCCCTCGATGTTGTGCCGAGCAATGATCCTATAGCCGTAACCCAACAACCCCCCCCCCCCCCCCCCCCTTAACCTTACTTTTTAGGACACTATGGGCAATTTAGCATGGCCAATCCACCTAACCCGCATATCTTTGGACTGTGGGAGGAAACCGGAGCACCCGGAGGAAACCCACGCACACACGGGGAGGACGTGCAGACTCCACACAGACAGTGACTCAGCCGGGAATCGAACCTGGAACCCTGGAGCTGTGAAGCATTTATGCTAACCACCATGCTACCGTGCTGCCCTATTCTACTACATATTTCCTCAAATAAGAGAACTGTGCACAATACTCCAGGTGTGGTCTCACCAATGCATTGTGTAGTTGCAACAACACTTCCTTACCTTCATGCTCTATTCCTTTAGCTATAAATGCCAACATTCCATTTGCTTTCCTTATCACTTGCTGTACCTGGATGCTTGTTTTCTCTGACTCGTGAATGAGGACCCCCAGGCCCCTCTGCCCCGGAACATCCCAAAGTCTCTCCCCATTTAGATAATAAGTTGCCTTCCCATTTTCCCGACCAAAATGCATAACCTCACACTTATTCACTTCGACTCTACTAATCTATTTATATCCATTTGCCACAGGGCCGCCAATGCCGCCTGCAAGGCAGTGGCAGCGGCTGTCAGTTCAGGCAGCGTGACCAGGAGGACCTCAGTGCAGGAGGAAGATGTACGACCTCCATCGTGCCGTACGGAAAAGTTGACACCAGCCCCCTTGCATTGGTCCTACCTTCCATCCCTCTGACCCCACCCCCCAGCATAATACCGCGCTGTTCTCCAGCACACCCTGGAACCCACTAGCACAGCCCACCCAAGCCCAGAAGCGGCATCCACCATGTCACCTACCATACACTCCCCTAATACATCAATCATCTAGCTCACATAATAAGCGGGAAAGGGCCCAGTGGGGAATCGGGGTGCTGGACATCAGAGTCCTCAGCCCCATGAGGAACTGGCCTTGGAGATCATGGAGTTGGCTGAGTATAGAGCAGTCACCGACAGCGAGGTTGGCCTGTGCCGCAGAGGTGGGGGACCCAGATGACCTGTCTCAATTGAGTTGTTCATGCTATTGAACGTTGCATGCGATTGAGGCCGACCCAGAACCTTCCATCAATGAGACGACAGCGGTCTCCATTTCTTCTGAGTCTCCCCTCCCCACTCAGTGGGCGTTCATAGCTAGGAACAGTTAGAGTTTTGCATATTCACCTGTTACATGTGAAGCCTTTATCACATAATTCTGGATGATGGGCCTGCCTGCATCCCCACCCCGTTTCCCTCTGAGGCATCACAGCTATCAGGGGGAAGTGGGAGTTGTGAGGAGGTGAAATGACAAACAAAGCTCCATCCTATGAGAAGTGGACGAGGATGAGGGCCTCCCTGGCCCTCCGGACAAGCCTGACCTTCGCCACCTGCCCTCCTTCCCCCCAGCTGCTTCCGTGGGTCCCCCCTGGCCGTGTCCTCCAGCTCCTGCTGGTCTGACCTCTCCTCGTACTCCTCCTGTGACAAGGTCACATGTCCTTCCTGATGTGCCAGGTTGTAGAGGGAATAGCAGACCACCACAATGCAGGAGACCCTCTGGGGGGTGTACTGTAGGGCACCACCAGAGTGGTTCAGGCATCGGTACTGCATTTTGAGTAGTCTGATACACCGCTCAATGACAGCACGCATGGCAACATGGGGACTCATTATAATGGGTCCATGCCTCGGTCTGTGGCCAATACTGGTGTTAGCAGCCAGAACCTCAACAATACCAAGAGCAAACCCGCTATTCTGGGGTGGTCCTCGAAGATGCTGGGGATAGAGTGTCCCAGGATGTAGCTGTCATCCACACTCCCTGGAAAGCACGAACACACGTACATGATCCGGAAATGGTTGTTGCACATGAGTTAAACATTCAGGGAGTGGGACTCCTTCCTGTTAATGTAGGCCGCTTCCTGATGCCCCAGTGCGCGCAAGGCAACATGCATGACATCTGTTCAGCCATGGATCCAGGCAATGGTGGAGAAACCTGCTGCCCAATCATCTTGATGGGCTTGGTGCAGCTCAAAGTTTATATAGTTCGCTGCCTGGCAAACAGGGCATCTGTGACCTCACGGATGCACTTGTGTGCTGTAGGTTGTGAATTGCCCCACAAGTCTCTGCTCAAGCCTTGTAATGAACCGGTGGCATAACAATTCAGGCAGTGGTGACCTTCATGGCCACCGGGAGTGGGTGTCCTCCTCCTCCTCCACAGGATGCCAAGTCCCCGAGGACATAACACCATCTTGTTGTTCTCATGGAGCCTCCTGCGGCACATGCTCTCACCTCCTTGAAAGACCAACAACTCCTGTACACCTTGGGTTATTGCTGGCCTCCCCGTCTGGGTCTCTCCCCAGTCTGATGGGCAGCAAGATCTTCAGGGTGTGTAACGGCCCTGCACATGGGGTGGCGTCTCAAGCCTGCATCGACACTGTTGCCGCCTTCTCCAGCTTATGGCCGCCTGGGCTGCCACTAGCACAATGAGGACTGCCGCTGGAGCGTCGGCAACACCATCCATATTATTATATCTGTAAGGAATTGGAGCGAGGGAGTGACCAACCATCAGTCAGGGCTTCAACATCGGGATCCTCAAATCCCCCAATCTCACCCACCCTTACGTGCCCCACCTTCTCTCAGGATGCCATCTGGCGAGCCTCTTTGTTGGAGGCCCGTGTCCTGCAATCTCACCTCCAGCCACAACAGCGGCACCTGGACCCCGGACCCCTGCCGGGAACATTAGGGGACCAAACTCAGTTAACCTCCCATGATCCACACACTCACCCTCTGGTCACAAGCTGGGTTGAAATCCAGCTCTGGAGTGTTTGACGGTTGGCAGCTGTCTCTATGGTGCTGACGCCTGCAGGATTCAGGAAAAGTATCTGGGTCTCGCCGTCTGTTTGGAATGCTGGGCAATAACACTCGTCTGAGATATGGCACTTGTACCCACGATAATGCACTTGAGAGTATGTTGTTTATTAAATTGTTAATAGAAACAAACATTCCACATATCACACTAATCATTAAACAATAAGGAAACACTACCGTTCCATATTGGTACCAATACAAAGCTCTATCAGCTCATTTTCACAAAAACAACATGTGGCATCGTCCCTTGGAGGTTCCTCAACAGAAATGGAGGATAAGCCTGAGAATATGTTATCATGTCCAGAACTTTGTCATATCAATGTGTGACTTGCTCTACATATCAGGGCC
Organism: Scyliorhinus canicula; assembly: GCF_902713615.1. Classification (NCBI taxonomy): domain Eukaryota; kingdom Metazoa; phylum Chordata; class Chondrichthyes; order Carcharhiniformes; family Scyliorhinidae; genus Scyliorhinus; species Scyliorhinus canicula. Next base: position 144,831,912 of record NC_052151.1, on the reverse strand, counting down.
ATTCTCCGTCCAGGAGCCGCAGCTATGCAGGCCCTCCCACACGGCCCAATCTCACCAGAACCAAATCTTTGCATCCATATATTCCACTGGTGCTTAAGGTGCAGTTGAACATCTTTGACTTCCAGCATGTTTACCCCAACAGTGACAAGCCAGTTATATGCAGCACTCACCACACCAGCAACAAAAGCACCAGCAATCTGCGAAAGTATTTCTTCAACAGCATTAGCAGTTGGCCCAGATTCCCCTTTATAAATAGATGTGCCAAAGGGTGACTGGGTGACCTGCTGCTGCGGAGCCGGTTAGATCCCAGGAGACCGTGAGCTGGAGCATCCATCTCATTAATGAGATGGAGATTGCCCTTAATGGGTGATAATTGATTTCTCACCACGTCCAGGCAGGATCCGGAACGCATCAATGGGAGCGAGCCGATTAGATCACAAACCAATCAGCACCCAGCTCGGATGTTGATTTCAGCCTCTCCCGCGATCTAACCTGCACGCCCGGACCCACACAGCCGTTAAATCACACCCAACGTATCTGATTGTAAAATTTCAAAGGTGACAGGAGAATAGGATGATGCAATGAATGGGTAGCAGGCGAGATTGAAGTGTGATGTGCTTTTTACAATTATGAAAATAAGGACGTATTTTTATTGGATTGGATTGGATTTGTTTATTGTCACGTGTACCAAGGTACACTGAAAAGTATTTTTCTGCGAGCAGCTCAACAGATCATTAAGTACATGGGAAGAAAAGGAAATAAAAGAAAATACGTAACAGGGCAACACAAGATATACAATGTAACTACATCAGCACCGGCATCGGATGAAGCATACAGGGTGTAGTGTTAATGAGGTCAGTCCATAAGAGGGTCATTTCGGAGTCTGGTGACAGAGCAGGAGAAGCTGTTTTTGAGTCTGTTTGTGCTTGTTGTCAGACTTCTGTATCTCCTGCCCAATGTAAGAAGTTGGAAGAATGAGGAAGCCGGGTGGGAAGGGTCTTTGATTATGCTGCCTGTTTTCCCCAGGCAGCGGGAAGTGTAGATGGAGTCAATGGATGGGAGGCAGGTTTGTGTGATGGACTGGGCAGTGTTCACGACTCTCTGAAGTTTCTTGCGGTCCTGGGCCGAGCAGTTGTGCGTTGTGATGCAGCCCGATAGGATGCTTTCTATGGTGCATCTGTAAAAGTTGGTAAGAGTTAATGTGGACACGCCGAATTTCCTTACTTTCCTGAGGAAGTATAGGCGCTGTTCTTGGTGGTAGCGTCGACGTGGGTGGACCAGGACAGATTTTTGGAGATATGCGCCCCTCAGAATTTGAAACTGCTAACCATCTCCACCTCGGCCCCGTTGATGCTGACAGGGGTGTATACAGTACTTTACTTCCTGAAGTCAATGACCAGCTCTTTAATTTTGCTGGCCTTAAGGGATAGATTGTTGTCGCTGCACCACTCCATTATGTTCTCTAACTCCCTCCTGTATTCTGACTCGTTATTTGAGATCCGGCCCACTATGGTCGTATTGTCAGCAAATTTGTAGATGGAGTTGGAAGCAAAATTTACCATGTAGTCATGTGTGTACAGGGAGTAGAGTAAGTACGCAGGACCCCGGTATTGAGGACTATTGTGGAGGAGGTGTTGTTGTTCAATCGTATTGATTGTGGTCTGTTGGTCAGAAAATCGAAGATCCAGTTGCAGAGTGGGGGGGCCAAGTCCGAGGTTTTGGAGCTTTGATATGAGCTTGGCTGGGATTATGGTGCTGTAGGCAGAGCTGTAGTCAATAAATAGGAGTCTAATCTAGGAGTCCTTGTTGTCGAGATGCTCTAGGGGTGAGTGTAGGGCCAGGGAAATGGCGTCTGCTGTGGACCGGTTGCGACGGTATGCGAATTGCAGTGGATCAAGGCGTTCTAGGAGTATGGAGGTGATGCGCTTCATAATCAATCTCTCAAAGCACTTCATTACGACTGAAATCAGGGCCAGTGAAGAGGTAAATGTATCAAGGAACATATCAATGTGGACAAATAAGGAGGAAAAGTTTAAGAGTAGAAATGATTATAGGACAAACAATTCTATACATGCACCTCCTACCCAATGAACTCCCCTTGGTTGAAATACAAGATCAGCTCATTACTTTATGATCAAGGTATAGATGTTATGATCGTAATTCCCACTGTGGTGTGAACTTCATTGTGCCTGCACTCTGTATCAATCTAGACCTTGCTACTCAAGCATCATGGGATAAATACAAAGGGTAGCCTTGATAGGCCAGTTACCATCCTGCCCTTCTTCATTCCCTTTCAGTGAGAGTGGCACAGTCAGCTTCAAATTAAGGTATTTTTGGAGTATCAAAGCAGTCCTTTGTCACAAATATATATTTTTATTTAGTTTAGGTAGCATTTGTTTTTTTCCAGTTGTGGTAGTCACCACTGATGTATATATTGTATATAGAGGATGTCGGTGTAGGTGTTTTGTGGTAAGGCCCTGTACTACAGGTACGGGTGTAGTTCCCTGCCTCTGGCTCCACCCAGTAGGTGGAGTATAAATATGTGTGCTCCCAGTACAGCAGCCACTTCGCCAGCTGCTGTAGGAGGCCACACATCTTAGTGTACTAAAGCCTCAATTGCATCCAACCCTCGTCTTTGTGTAATTGATCGTGCATCACCAGTTAAAGAAATTAATGGATGACAAATAAAAAAGCTGAGATTAGATTCATGTACTTAGCTTATTTTGATATATTGAAGGCAGCTTTCATCTCTCCATCTGGTAGGAATAGATGTAGCATAAAGAAAATGGTGAGCAACACATTCTGCCCCATTACTACTGTGCCTGCTGCCAATTTAATGGGACTGAGGCTTTGTAAAACTTCCACTTGAGCAAAATAGAGCATCATTAGCATTTGTGTACCAGAGTCATATGTATTAATAAGACCCGAAAACAGAAACTTCAGCATGCTGAACACCGAATGCTGTGTTAAGAACACAGATGGTTAATGCCTGTTTTTTCCAAATCCCAGAAGAGGAACTTGAAACAACTGTCCTCTACTGCACTTCACATTTTGATATAATGTGAAGAAAGATGTGAAATCCAGAAAATTATGTTCCAGATGTTTTGTAATGATATAAAATAAAAGTTTATTCAACAATAAAGTCAACTAGAAGTAAACTTAACGATAACAATGGGCGTGATTCTCCGCCGGCAGAATGCTCCGTTTTGCCAGGAGCCTGAGGGTTTCCCGATGGCGTGGGGCTGCCCCACAATGGGAAACCCCATTCACCGGCTGGCGTAATGGCGTAATCCCGCCGGTGGACTGAGGCAGAAATGTGGCACGGTAGGGTGGAGAATCCCGCCAAATGGCTATACACAGGTATCACTAACTTTACCCAGTTCCAAACACCTTTATTTCACTACCTTCAACTAATTCTCCCCAAACTTCCACAACATTGTGATAATCCAGGAGACATGAGCAGGAAGGCTAAAGTAGTTTATTTGCAATACAAAAGCAAAGCCGCTGCTGCGTCGTACAGCAATAGAGTCCCAACCCAGGACTACTAGCTCTCCTGATCCAAGTTAGAGCCAGCACTTAAAGAGCTCAGTTAATGAGGCCCAGCTAGGTAAGCCTCCGCCTGCTACCAGGAAAACTTATACTCCACAACCCCCATGGGAGATTTATTCATGGTCCCCAGTAGTCTTTTGGGGGGTTATCACAACCCTTCCATGTCCGAATGTTTTTCCTCCCTCCTTTGTCTATTTGTATACAGCCATGTGTTTCCTTCAGTGGGGCCAGGTCCGGGGGGGGGGTAGCAGATGGGGGAACGTCTCTTCAGCAATGAGCACCAACGGGTTGTTGCTGGAGGTCTTCCTTGATTGTGATCCCCTTCACTTCTACTTCCATTTTGGAATCCAAGTCCCCATCGTCTTGCTATTAGTGATTCCCCTATGGTCCTCATTGGGGTTATCACAAAAATCTTACATCAGGTGTTCCCAAACTCAGAAGTTCTGTGCTATGCCAGACAAATATATACACTTTGAGTTTTGTTCTGTTCCCAACTCATCCAATTAGAGACTGGTTTCTCCACAATAAGTGTGTGTGTGTGTGCAACTGAGGCAGTTCACATTCATAAGCAGCAAAACCTGGCTTGGAATGAGAAGTGGCAAGAAACATTCACGCCATACAAGTATCAGGCATTGACTATCTCCAACAAGAGAGAAGCTAACCAAATGCATCAATGGCATTAACATCATTGAATATCCCACCATCAAAATCCTGGGGGTTACCATTGACCAGAAACTGGACCAGCTATATAAATACTGTGACTATAAGAGCAGGTCACAGGCTGATTCTTTTGAATAACTCACCTCCTGACTCTCCAAAGCCTGTCCACCATCTGCAGGGCACAAGTCAGGAGTGTGATGGAATACTCTCCACTTGCCTGGGTGAGTGCAGCCCCAACAACACTCATCAAGCTTGACACAATCCAAGTGCATCCTGCTTGTTGGCACCCAATCCAGTACCACCTTTCGTGCACAGTGGCAGCAGTTGTTCGATTTAGAAGTCACACTGCAGGAACTCACCAAGGTTCCTTCAACAGCACTTTCCAAACCAATAATGTCTAACACCTAGAAGGTCAATCATCACCTTCAAGTTCCCTCAAAGACACATCCTCCTCATTGGGAACTATATTGCCGTTCACTCACTGTTGCTGGGTCATATTTGTGGAACTCCCATAAGCAGCACTGTGGGTGTACCTTCACCACAGGGTCTGAAGCATTTCAAGGAAATGGGTCACCACCAGCTTTTAAATCCGGAATGGGAAATAAATGCTGACCTTGCCAGTGGTGCCCAGCCCATATCCCATGAATAAATAAAGCAAATAACCACTACTGAACATGCAAAGCCAAGTTCATTCCCCCTGAAAATAGACCCCAGAGGTTAGAACTTCTTCAAAGCAGGTTGAAACAATGAGTCAAGTTTATATTGAAGTGCAGTGGTGGGTGGCAGGGTGAAAGGAACAAGTAAATCAGCGGAAATATTCTGGTGCTGGCAAAGGCCTCAGGCTGCAAGCTGGTGCTGCCATTCTCCTGAGTCAGGTCTGTCCTCACTTTCCTTGGGGTTGTTTCTCCTCAGGTGGTCTTGTTCTGCTGTCCCCTTGTGTCGATCACAATGTGCAGAACATTTGTACAGCATTCAGCACACAAGGGCTGATTGGACCCAATAAGAGATCCAGATATCACCTGAGGAAGGAGCTGTGCTCCGAAAGCTCGTGTTTGAAACAAACCTGTTGGACTTTAACCTGGTGTTGTAAGACTTCTTACTGTGCTCACCCCAGTCCAACGCCGGCATCTCCACATCACAGATATGGAGGCAGCGGCATGACTGAAATACTTTTGTAGAAATGTAGAAATGTTGGGACTCTGTGGCCAGTATAGCAGACGAACCCCTGGCCTGCCCAGGTAGTGAATGCACTGTTTGAGGAGTCAGATGATGTGCTGTAAGAATGCTGTAGTGATACCATGACTGATCATTTCTCCAATTAACAGGAAAGCAGAGGTTACTTAGAGATGTTTGTCACCAATTAGTGAACTTCCGACTTGTTATGATGGGTCAAAAACATGTGGGCCGATGATGGTGGTGGGGGCGGGGGGGTGGAGCCAAGGGGAAGCATGAAGGCATTATGACAACTGCAAGAAAGTCGATGAATCATTGCCGGTGATCGCTCACCATATGGATGCTGATAAGAGTGTCAGCCTTTTTTGTTTATGAGGGCTGCTATTTGAGTGGGAGCTGTCCCTATTGCTATAAGGGTGCACTCAACCACAGCTTGAACCTGTGGGAAGCCGACTTCAGCAGCAATGTCTCCACCCCTTTCAAGCTGACTGTAATAGCCCATAAGACAATTATAAAATTGTTGGTCTTGGCATAGGCAGCACCAGTGAGCTGCTTAAGAGAGGCATGGAGTGCAGACTAATTTAATGTGAGTGATGTTGCCTGCTGCAGCCAGAGATCGCCTAAAGCAAAATAATTAGGGTCCATCGTCACTTTTACTGTAATAGGCAATAGATAGCCAGGTAGGAGAGTTGGTTGTAAATTAAGCTATAAAAAGCTGCATGTCGCTATGACAACCACTCTGGAGAAACTTAACCTTCTTATGTACTGCTCCAGAGAAAAGTAGAGATAACTGATTCTAGGCATATAGATCCTTTCAGCAGGGAATAAGCTGTGAACAGGTAGTTTCCTCATGCAGGGTATCCTCAGAGCTCCAGCTACAGCAGGCTGGGTTTCCCTAACCTGCTGCTGCTGCTCTTGTTGCTTCTCATCCAGTCTTCTTCTTTTGTATGGCTACGTATAGAGCAACAACAATAATTTTACACCGAGGTGGTCATGCCAGGATATTATGTCAGGAATGGTGTGTATCACTGGAATACCTCCTTTATATTTATGAATTGGACATTCAGTGGTTACCTGTTCCCTGGTCTATTCTGGGTGACTACAGTCACACACAGGAGAGTTTCAAATTGTCAATTTGTGCATCAGGTATTCTTGTCTGCCATGGTTTGTACAAATGCAGTTTGGGGATGTCCCAGAGCTTCATGGGAGATTAAAACCAGGGACCTTCTGTGTCGGCTCTCACACGAGGTGTTTATTTGTGACTTGATGCGAGGAACATTCATTTCATCAAGTTTCTTCAGGGTTGATATCACGTTACTTGAGGTTTTGTGCATGGGTCCAAATAAAAGGTCTTACCTGACTTTAAGCAGAGGTGAGGGACGCTGGTGAGATCCTGATGGATGGTAAGGTGTTTGCTTTCCTCAATACACTGAGCTTTATGGAAGGCCATTGTGTTGTGGCAGATAGGTGAGGGGACGACAATGTATGCCACATAGGTGGCCAGAGTGTTGGGATCAGCTTGAAAGTTCCAGTGATGCATCACATTGGGGTTGGATTTAGCTCACAAGGCTAAATCGCTGGCTTTTAAAGCAGACCAAGCAGGCCAGCAGCACGGTTCGATTCCCGTACCAGCCTCCCCGGACAGGCGCCGGAATGTGGCGACTAGGGGCTTTTCACAGTAACTTCATTGAAGCCTACTCGTGACAATAAGTGATTTTCATTTTCATTTTCACATTGCAGTGTTCAATTGAACATCAGCCAGTCAAATCCATATCACTTTAGTCATCAGCTGTAAGGTATATGAGGGTCAATCGCACGGTAATGGTGCTGAGGCTCTGCAACTAGTGTTTGCCAGTTACAGGATCAAGTTAACACTTGACTTCGTCTTGGAAGGTCAATCTGCTTTACCGTTTCACTCTGAGGTAATTTGGACTGATGACATGTCGTACAAGGTTTTCTCAGCGGTCACATTCAGAGTGCGTTTTGCATTCTTGATATCAAGGTCAAATGCCAAGACTGGTTTTGTGGGTTTTAGGTTTGAGTCTCCGGGCGAAATTCTCCGCCCCCCACGACGGGTGGGAGAATAGCGGGAGGGCCTTCCCGACATTTTTGCCGCCCTCCCGCTATTCTCCCCCCCCCCGCCGAAGTCCCGACCCGAATCGCTGCCGCCGTTTTTTTACGGCCGGCAGCGATTCTCAGCTGTTAGATGGGCCGAAGTCCCAGCCCTTTCCGCCGTTTTCACGAACGGCAAACACACCTGGTCTTGCCGTTCGTAAAAACGGCGTCACAAACTCGCTTTTTATAACCTTGGCACCGATTGGCACGGCAGTACCACGGCCGTGCCAAGGGTGCCATGGGCCCGCGATCGGTGGGCACCGATCGCGGGCAGCGGGCCCGATGCCCGCGCACTACTTGTCCTTCCGCCGCCCCGCAGTATCCATTCGCGGGGCAGCTGAGGGGCAACCCGGCCCGCGCATGCGCGGGTTTCGCGCAAAAACGCGATGACGTCACCCGCACATGCGCGGGTTGGAGTCTTCCAAACTGCGCATGCGCGGCTGACGTCATATGACGCGTCAGCCGGCGCTAACTCCGGTAAGCGGGCTTAACGATTTTCGTTAAGCCCGTCTTGCCGGAGCCTACGGCGTCGGGCTGCTAGCCCCGACCGGGGACCAGAATCGGTACCCGGTCGGGAAGGGGCGCGCTGCCGTAAAACCCGCCCGGGTTTTACGGCAGCTTTACGATTTCTCCCGTTTTGGGAGAATCTCGCCCTCCATTTCTGCAAGTACTCAGACATGATGCTGAGGTCTCTGTTCAAAGTGGACTCAATGTCATCAAAATGTGGCTACTTACATTATCAGGACAAGGTGGTCCACATATTAACTTTTGTGTGACCTTCTTGAGGGCATGTCGCTCATGCAGATGATGAAAAGCATCGATACCAGTACTGATCCTTGTGGCAGTCCATTGTTGAGGGATCGAAGGGAGCTGACTTTGTCAGTAAGATGGACACATTTATTGCTCAGCATCACCCAAAGCAGACAAAGCATTTTGAGGCAGCATCAGGCTTTTACTTCACACCATAGGCCAATGGCAGGTCTATGAGGGCTGCAACGTTCATGGGTTTCCTCCTGAAACCAGCCTCAGTGGCTGTTGTGAGGGCCAGAACTTGGTCACAGTAACTATGATTATGCCAGGAATCTGCTTGTTCTTCAGGGATCACAGCCTCAATGAGAGGCTGGTTCTCTGCAGAATGCTACATTCTAGGGGTTTGTACATCATTCACAGAAGTGATATTGGCCTAAAGAATGATGGGTTGGGACTTTCTGTGGCGACATGTAGGTGGAGGATTTCCCAGTTGAGGAAACGCCCGCCTGTGGGAGGAGATGTGGCGCGAACCGAGGACCTCCATGCCCTGTAATTTCTAAATGCCCTGCTCCACACTTTCACTTGACAAGACTATTACCACGGCCAGCTGTGGTTCACATAGCAACTTACTCTAGGTCGCCACGTTTCAGATCCCGCAGACCAGCCTATCCTGCAGCATCTCGTTCAGCGAATCTCTGTATTTGCAATAGCCTGCGATTCTGCAGGTGGGCCAGAACCTCCGGCGCAGACTCCCCTGAAGTTTGTCCAGCCATTTTAAAGTGATAATGTTGAATGATTACGGATGGCCGAGGATTGAAATACTCCCCTACCAGGGCGACAAATTCCAAGAACCAACCTGAGTCCAGGCGTCAGGGTAAATTCTTAATTATGCCATATCATCACCAGTGTTAGGCTTTGAGGATGCAACCAGTGAGAGCATAAGGAATAACAAAAGGTTTAATAAACACAAGCAAATTCAGTACACCCCACTCCCTGAAGGGACTACTGCGACCCTGGCCCATATCCGGGCCTGGGTTTTTATATCTGGGTTGGTCCTGCTCCGTCCCCTTCAGTCCCCTTCAGTGGGGAAGTTCATATTCTTTAAGGATAGAAACTATTCGGCCCGGTCCCATGATCCTTGTATAAATTATAACACCAGGCTATGGAGTTGGCATGGCCTTTTGAAGCACAGTATTCCATAGTATTAGTGACTGCTAGATAATGCAGGAGGGCCCAGGCATGGTGATCAGAGTGTGTCTGGTCCATGCCTCGTCCATAGCAAAGAGCAGTGAGGTTGTCTCCCATTGTGAGCTCTCAATTTTTGAACATTTAATAATATGAGTGATAACAACCATATCTAATACAAAAACATGAGGAAACTCAGGCAAATAAATTGCATAGTTATCATTGTCTAAATGCCAGCAGGTCACTGTCCCTTTAAATCGTGCTTCTAATGTTTTCCTTTCTATAATAAAAACAGAAAATTCTGGATAAGCTCAACAGGTCTGGCAGCATATGTGGAGAAAGAAACACAGTTAACATTTTGAGTCCATCTGACCTGATACAGAACTGTTTGTATGTTGCTCTACTTACTATTTGGTGAGTGGGAATGGGGCCGATGTCCTCTCGGGAGTAGAGAACTTTGATTTAAATACATTAATGAGATTCATGCCTGCTTCTGGCTGCACATAAATAAAGATATAGAGAAATACAGCACAGAACAGGCCCTTCGGCCCACGATGTTGCGCCGAACTTTTGTCCTAGGTTAATCATAGAATTTTGGACAATTTTACATGGCCAATCCACCCAACCTGCACATCTTTGGACTGTGGGAGGAAACCGGAGCACCCGGAGGAAACCCACGCAGTCACGGGGAGGATGTGCAGTCTCCACACAGACAGTGACCCAAGTCGAAATCGAACTTGGGACCCTGGAGCTGTGAAGCAATTGTGCTATCCACAATGCTACCGTGCTGCCCTTAAGAAGTTAACCTACACTCCCTTATTCTACCCTAATCCAAGTACCTATCCAATAGCCGCTTGAAGGTCCATAAATTTTCCGACTCAACTACTACCACAGGCAGTGCATTCCATGCCCCCACTACTCTCTGGGTAAAGAACCTACCTCTGACATCCCCTCTATATCTTCCACCATTTATCTTAAATTTATGTCCCCTTGTAATGGTGTGTTCCACCCGGGGAAAAAGTCTCTGACTGTCTACTCTATCTATTCCCCTGATCATCTTATAAACCTCTATCAAGTCGCCCCTCATCCTTCTCCGTTCTAATGAGAAAAGGCCTAGCACCCTCAACCTTTCCTCGTATGACCTACTCTCCATTCCAGGCAACATCCTGGTAAATCTCCTTTGCACCTTTTCCAAAGCTTCCACATCCTTCCTAAAATGAGGTGACGAGAACTGCACACAGTACTCCAAATGTGGCCTGACCAAGGTTTTGTACAGCTGCATCATCACCTCACGGCTCTTAAATTCAATCCCTCTGCTAATGAACGCTAGCACACCATAGGCCTTCTTCACAGCTCTATCCACTTGAGTGGCAACTTTCAAAGAACTATGAACATAGACCCCAAGATCTCTCTGCTCCTCCACATTGCCAAGAACCCTACCATTAACCCTGTATTCCGCATTCAGATTTGTCCTTCCAAAATGGACAACCTCACACTTAGAACATAGAACATAGAACATAGAACACTACAGCGCAGTACGGGCCCTTCGGCCCTCGATGTTGCGCCGACCTGTGAAACCATCTGAAGCCTATCTGACCTACACTATTCCATTTTCATCCATATGTCTATCCAGTGACCACTTAAATGCCCTTAAAGTTGGCGAGTCTACTACTGTTGCAGGCAGGGCGTTCCACACCCCTACTACTCTCTGAGTAAAGAAACTGCCTCTGACATCTGTCCTATATCTCTCACCCCTCAATTTAAAGCTATGTCCCCTCGTGTTGGTCATCACCATCCGAGGAAAAAGACTCTCACTGTCCACCCTATCTAACCCTCTGACTATCTTATATGTCTCTATTAAGTCACCTCTCAGCCTTCTCCTCTCTAACGAAAACAACCTCAATTCCCTGAGCCTTTTGCTCGTAAGACCTTCCCTCCATACCAGGCAACATCCTAGTAAATCTCCTCTGAACCCTTTCCAAAGCTTCCACATCCTTCCTATAATGTGGTGACCAGAACTGCACGCAGTACTCCAGGTGTGGCCGCACCAGAGTTATGTACAGCTGCAGCATGACCCTGTGGTTCCGAAACTCAATCCCCCTGCTTATAAAGGCTAGCACACCATATGCCTTCTTAACAGCCCTATTAACCTGGGTGGCAACTTTCAAGGATTTATGTACCTGGATGCCGAGATCTCTCTGTTCATCTACACTACCAAGAATCTTGCCATTAGCCCAGTACTCTGCATTCCTGTTACTCCTTCCAAAGTGAACCACCTCACACTTTTCCGCATTAAACTCCATCTGCCACCTCTCAGCCCAGCTCTGCAGCTTATCTATGTCCCTCTGTATCCTATAACATCCTTCAGCACTATCCACAACTCCACCGACCTTCGTGTCATCTGCAAATTTACTAACCCATCCTTCTACACCCTCTTCCAGGTCATTTATAAAAATGACAAACAGCAGTGGCCCCAAAACAGATCCTTGCGGTACACCACTAGTAACTGAACTCCAGGATGAACATTTGCCATCAACCACCACCCTCTGTCTTCTTTCAGCTAGCCAATTACTGATCCAAACCGCTAAATCACCTTCAATTCCATACTTCCTTATTTTCTGCAATAGCCTACCGTGGGGAACCTTATCAAACGCCTTACTGAAATCCATATACACCACATCAACAGCTTTACCCTGATCCACCTGTTTGGTCACCTTCTCAAAAAACTCAATAAGGTTTGTGAGACATGACCTACCCTTCACAAAACCGTGTTGAGTATCGCTAATCAACTTGTTCTTTTCAAGATGATTATAAACCCTATCTCTTATAACCTTTTCCAACATTTTACCCACAACCGAAGTAAGGCTCACAGGTCTATAATTACCAGGGTTGTCTCTATTCCCCTTCTTGAACAAGGGGACAACATTTGCTATCCTCCAGTCTTCCGGCACTATTCCTGTCGACAAAGACGACATAAATATCAAGGACAAAGGCTCTGCAATCTCCTCCCTGGCTTCCCAGAGAATCCTAGGATAAATCCCATCTGGCCCAGGGGACTTATCTATTTTGACATTTTCTAAAATTGCTAACACCTCCTCCTTTTGAACCTCAATTCCATCTAGCCTGGTCGACTGAACCTGAGTGTTCTCCTCGACAACATTGTCTTTCTCCAGTGTAAACACTGACGAAAAATATCCATTTAATGCTTCCCCTATCTCCTCTGATTCCACACACAACTTTCCACTACTATCCTTGATTGGCCCTAATCTTACTCGAGTCATTCTTTTGTTCCTGATATACCTATAGAAAGCCTTAGGGTTTTCCTTGATCCTATCCGCCAACGACTTTTCGTGTCCTCTCCTCGCTCTTCTTAACTCTCCCTTTAGGTCCTTCCTGGCTAACTTGTAACTCTCAAGTCTTGTCAGGGTTAAACTCCATCTGCCACTTCTCAGCCCAGCTCTGCATTCTATCTATGTCTCTTTGAAGCCGACAACAGCCCTCCTCACTATCCACAACTCCACCAATCTTCGTATCATCTGCAAATTTACTGACCCACCCTTCAACTCCCTCATCCAAGTCGTTAATGAAAATCACAAACAGCAGAGGACCCAGAACTGATCCCTGCGGTACGCCACTGATAACTGGGCTCCAGGCTGAATATTTGCCATCCACCACAACTCTCTGTCTTCTATCGGTTAGCCAGTTTGTTATCCAACTGGGCAAATTTCCCACTATCCCATGCCTCCTTACTTTCTGCATAAGCCTACCATGGGGAACCTTATCAAATGCCTTACTAAAATCCATGTACACTACATCCACTGCTTTACCTTCATCCACATGCTTGGTCACCTCCTCAAAGAATTCAAAAAGACTTGTAAGGCAAGACCTACCCCTCACAAATCCGTGCTGACTATCCCTAATCAAGCAATGCCTTTCCAGATGCTCAGAAATCCTATCCCTCAGTACCCTTTCCATTACTTTGCCTACCACCGAAGTAAGACTAACTGGCCTGTAATTCCCAGGGTTATCCCTATTCCCTTTTTTGAAATAGCAGCAAGAGGGACTGAAGCAGCAATGGACAGTAACTACAGGACGGTGATTTTAAAACTGCTACCAGCTTGTTCCTGCTGGATGGAGCAGGTTAAAATGGGCCCTATTTGATTAAATGTGCCCACAGAAATAAACTCTGATTGCAATTGTAAATTGCAGCTCTGGTGGCAAGCAAATTTAAAATATTGGCAAACAACTAACTGCTTGAATTGATCCCAGAAAATGGTCATAGTTGTTATTATTTTACTGTCTACAATCATTTATCGCTGTGGGAAAGTAGAAGTTGGTTGTTTTTCCACGAAAAGAACCCTTTCAGTTTCAAGTACTGTTTTCTGATCAGCAGTGAATTGGCAGGCAAGTTCAAATTCAAAAAATTGATTTCCACTGTTCAGTACTTTGTGGTAGAAAGTTTGTGCAGTTACAGTGTCCAGTTATCCATTTGAAATGGAATCAATATATCACTCAATGATTTTGTATTATAGAGACCAACACAGCTGTGGGAATTTGCCAATAAAATTCTAAGCATGCCACTTATTATAAAATAACACAGGTAAGAGGCTGCTGCAAGGCAGGAATATATTGATTGCTTCAGTTTTCTTTCTGGTATGGCTGGGGAAGCTGTTATAGTTTGATGACAAAGTTAACAATCCATTGACACTGATAAACTGCTCAAGCTTCACTTTTGCAACTCATGGCATCAGCTAAACTGCTTGATGAATTGCCATTATGTAACACAGCCAATGTTATGCGTTCCGAAAGAGAAAATGCTGGAAAATCTTTGACAAAGAGTCATCGGACTCGAAACATTAGCTCTTTTCTCTCCCTACAGATGCTGCCAGACCTGCTGAGATTTTCCAGCATTTTCTCTTTCGTTTCAGATTCCAGCATCCGCAGTAATTTGCTTTTATCCAATGTTATCCAATGGTATTAAGTTGATACATGAGCTTCCTGTCACTGTCTATAGGAGCAGGGCTTTTCAGACAGCAGGTTTTCCCACCCTGAAGAATTGATGAGGAATGCATCTGGCCATACTGCAGACTTTTGTCACTCATCTGGACATTAATTGGGTAAGGGTGAGATTTACACGCCCACCTGGGGAGGAAATCCTGCCTTGGGAAGCTGCCAGCCATTCCAATTGGCTCTGCACCCGCATGGTCCTCACTTGTCAATGGTAAAACAGCATCAGGAATGCCATTCATTGGCAATTTGAGAGCCAAGAGCAGGTGAGCTGCCCAATGCTTCCACAGTGCCCATCGGTCGGAGCAGGTGGGTAGGTCATGCACTGCATTTTATGAGCCCCACCACCTTGAAACCAGGTGGCAGGGGACCATAGAATTCCATCCTATGTTAGTATCCCCCACTCTACCCTTACCAATAAGCCAGGGAATCAACCCGATTTCAATGAAGAAAGCAGGACGGCATGCCAGGAACAACACCAGCTCAAAATGAGATATTAACCTGGTGAAGCAACAACACAGGACTACTTGCATGCCAGACAACATAAGCAGCAAGTAATAGACAGAGCTAAGCAATCCCACAACAAATGGATCATATCTAAGCTCTGCGACATTGTTATTTCCACTAGTTGATGGTGGTAGACAAGTAAACAACTAACGGGAAGAGGCTCCACAATTATCCCCATCTAAGTGATGGGGGAAGCCCAGCACATTAGTGAAAAAAGGCAAAACTGCAACCATCGCCAGCCGGAAGTGCCGAGTGGATAATTAACCTCAGCCACTTTCTGAGGGCCCCAGCATCACAGATGCCAGTCCTTAGTCAATTCGATTTACTCCACAGGTACCAAAAATGACTGAAGGCACTGGATACTGAGAAGGCTATGGGGCCTGGCAAATTTATGGCAACAGTATGGAAGACTTGTGCTCCAGAAAGACCTCTTACTGTACAGTTACAGAACTGGCAGCTACCCAACAATGGGGAACATTGTCCAGGTATGTGATATCCACAGAAAGTAGGACAAATCTAACCTGCCTACTTTCCTCCTAATAATCTTCTCTTGATCATCTGCAAAGTGTTGGAAGGTGCCATCAAGAAGCACTTAATCACCAATAACCTGGTGCTCACTTTGAGTTTAGCCAGCGTCAATCAGCTCCTGGCCTCATGGTCCAAACATGGACAAAGGAGCTGAACCCAAGAGGTGAAGTGGAAGTGGCAGTCTTTGACATCAAGGCAGCATTTGATTTGTGTGGCATTAAGGAGCCCTAGCAAAATGAAGTCAATGGGGATTATGGGAAAATTCTCCACTGATTGGAATCAAATCTCGCACAAAGGAAAATGGATGTAAATTGTTGAAGGTCAATCACCTCAGTTCAGGGACATCACTGTAGGAGTTCCTCGGGGCAGTGTCCTAAGCCCAACAATTTCCTACTGCTTCATCAAAGGCCTTCCCTGATGTTCGCTGATGACTGCAAAATGTTCAGCACCATTCGTGATTCTTCAGATTCTGAAACAGTCCATGTCCAAATGCAGCAAGACCTGGACGACATTCAGAACTGGGCTGATAATTGGAAAATAGCATTCCTGCCACACAAGTGTCAGGCAAAGACCATCACCAGTAAGAGAGAATCATACCATCTTCCCTTGACAGTCATTGCATTACTATCAACATCATCAACATCCTGCGGTTACAATTGACCAGAAACTGAACTAAATCAGCCAGACAAATACTGGGCTAAAAGAGCATGTCAGAGTTGTGAATTCTGCAGAGGGGCTGACCTTCTGATTCCTCAAAGCTGTTCATCAGCAACAAAGCACAAGTCAGGAGTTGGATGGATACCAACCACTTGCCTGGATGAGTGCAGCTCCAACAACACTCAAGAAGCTCAACACCATCCAAGAGAAAGCAACCCGCTTGATTGGCATCCCTTCCACCAACTTAAACATACACTCCCTCAACCACCAATGCACAGTGGTAGCAGCAAGTACAATTCACAAGAAGCACTACAGCCACTTACCAAGGCTCCTTTGACAGCACAAAGCCGCAATATCTACCACCTCAAGGACACAGGAAGCCTGAGAATACCACCATGTGCAGGTTGCCCTCTGAGTCACACACTATCTTGCCAATTCCTCACTGTAGCTGGGTCAAACGCATGGAGCTCCCAGCACTTTGGGTGTACCTACAACACCGGGACTGCTGCAGTTCAAGAAGGCAGCTCACTTCTCAAGAGCAATTAGGGATGGTCAATAAATACTAGCCTAGCCAGCGATGCCCATATCCCATGATCGAATGAACAAAAAACATGTTCAACCTTTACAGCTGATGCACATGGAAGAACTAGGCTGATGTTTTTTTCGGGAATGCAGCTGCGCCTTTTAACCTGCCCACTCTTGCATCATCTGCTTCCAACCCTACCTCGGGTTCCGGCCCTTCTCCAGACCTACTAAGACCATGGTCAGAAGGGCAGCAAGGTGGTGCATTGGTTAGCACTGCTGTCTCACAGTGCTGAGGACCCGGATTCGATCCTGGCCTCAGGTCACTGTCTGTGTGGAGTTTGCACATTCTCCCAGTGTCTTCATGGGTCTCACCCCCACATCCCAAAGATGTGCAGAGTAGGTTGATTGCCTCTATTTGTAAAAAAATGAATTGAGTACTTTAAATTAATTTTTAAAAAGAAAATGGCTGGCAGAAAATTTATTTTACAGCAATCTGGTGACTGAAGTGAGACCGCAATGGCAGGGTTAGTCCCGACTCCCAATTCCCACCTCTGAGAGTAAAAAAAACTTGGGTCATATCTTCAAGTGACATTTTGATTACCTGTTTTGACAGGTCCAAAACTGTTAGCAAATTTGCTTCCATCAAAAGCTTTTTACTGGCATTCACAGGCAATTATTTGAGAATGAAATGGTCTAATTGCAGTGAAACATGATTCTTAAAATGCTGAAAAATAAACATTTTACTCCATATTAGAGGCCAGCAATGAATTAGTCCTACAATGGTGTCAGAAATACCAATTTGATGTATCTGAGTTACCCTCTTCATCTTTGAAATTACAGCAGATTTGTTCCTTTTGTTTTAGCCACGTCTCTAACTTCCACCTAAAACTCTCCAAATTCGCAATTCTTCTAAAAGAAGCTAAAGGCCCTCAACGGCAGCCACCTCATTTATCAAAATTGATTGTATTATGTACGTTGCAGATTTTGCCTCAGACCACAGACTGCATTCTGCTGCAGTTTTCAATTTGTGCCCATTGCTGTTGGTGCTAAACTCAGCAGAGGACGGAAAACTGCAGACAGAAGTTGAAGTTGCCTGTCAGCCTTCAAACTGGAGTTAAGATACTGAACAGGAGGTTTTTTTTTTTTGCAGGCATGCGTTTGATAACGCTAATTCTTCTCCACAAACTTTCACCAATAACGCTAATTTACTTTACCAACTGACCTCATTTTGGCTGGTAGTTAAAATAACACACAAGAACAAACTGCATTTCTGTTATGTCCCGATTGCGAAATAGCATTGCCAAGTAGTGATTAAATTGAGTGTCAATAATGACTCAGTTGGTCGAGCTCTTAGGTGGAATTTCCCAGCCCCGCACACATCCCTCAATCAACATCAGAAAAAAAATCTGGTTATTGTCACATAGCTGTTTGTGGAAGCATGCTGTGTGAATTGGTTGTCACATTTCTTATGTTGCAGGAGTGACACATTTCAGAAGTACTTCACTTTACTTTCGGGGCATGCAGGCACAGTGGCACAGTGGTTAGCACTGCTGCCTCACAGCGCCAGGCACCCGGGTTCAACTCCAGCCTCGAGTGACTGTGTGAAGTTTGCACTTTCTCCCCGTGTGTGCGTGGGTTTCCTCCGGGTGCTCTGGTTTCCTCCCACAGTCCAAAGATGCGCAGATTAGGTGGATTGGCCATGATAAATTTCCCTTTAGTCTCCAAAGATGTGTAGGTTAGGTGAGATTGCAGGGATAGGGCGAGGGAGTGGGCCTAGGTAGGGTGCTCTTTCAGACTCGGTCAGCCAAATGGCCTCCAGCTGCACTTTAGGAATTCTATGGTTCTTTGGCTGTAAAGTGCTTTGAGACATCTGATGATCATGAAAAGCATTGCATTCGATCCCAGGCCCAGGTCATTGTCCGTTTGGTTTGCGCAATGTTCCCATGTCTCCCTGGGTTTCACCCTTAAAAACAAAAGATGTGCAGGGCAGGTGGATTGGCCACGCTAAATTGCCTCTTAATTGAAAAAAAAATGGGTAAAATGAAAAGCATTGTATAAAATGTCTGTCTTTTTACTTATAGAACAGTACAGCACAGAACAGGCCCTTCGGCCCTCGATGTTGTGCCGAGCAATGATCACCCTACTTAAACCCACGTAACCCGTATACCCGTAACCCAACAATCCCCCATTAACCTTACACTACGGGCAATTTTAGCATGGCCACGGTAGAATGTTCCCATAAGTGGTCAGTGTCAGATTCTGACTTAAAACCGGCCTGTGTCTTTCTGGTCGCCCTGCAGAGTTTTCAGGCCACTCTGGCAAAATAAATCTGGGGCTTGGCTTACACCGTCAATCTGGCAGGACGGGGCCTGATAGAACCGGCAATACAGAGATCGGCGTGCCATCTTTAAAGTGCACCACAATCACCACTGAGGTTAAACACCCTCTCCCCCACTATGAATTCATCAAGGGCTCTCCTCTCCCCCTTGATGCACTATCAATTACTACAAAGACAAGAGTAGTGAATAATTGAGGCTTTATTGAGCAAAGATGTGGAGAATGGGAGCAGCTCCGGTCAGCACATACATGTATACGCCGCCTACTGGGCGCAGCCAGCAGGCAGGGATTTACCCATGTACCTCCAGTACAGAAGCCTTACCGTATTACATCTAATATACAGTTAGTGGTGACTACCACATTCGCCCCCTGTTAAAAAACAGTCCTGCTGGTGGAAAATTTACATGTTCAGGCAAAATTTACAAGTTCAGTCGGTCGGGTGCCTTGATCCTCTGCTGTGATCGCCTTGGTCCCGGTGGTGATGCGGGTGCCGACTTAGTCACCTGTGACTCCGGGAGTGTGTTGTCCTCATCTTCATCGCCCCCGAATGGAACCAGTGGGAGGATGGATCCTCGTGGGGCGGGGGCTGTGGAGAGGTGCACTGGGGGGAGGGTGAGTGGCACCGGGGTAACCGGAGGGGGAGTGTGTCGGGTGGTGGGAAGTGGGTGGGGATCCAGCGGGTGCCAGGTCCCAGAGGGAGACTGTGTCCTGGCGCCCGTCGGGGTGCGCCACTTAGGCTTACAGCGGGTTCGCGTGCGGTAGTTGTATCCTTTTTACCAACGGGTCCGCCTTATGGGTCCGCACGTGTTTGCGAAGGAGGACGGGTCCAGGAGTTGCCAGCCACGTTGGGAGCGAAGCCCCGGAGGTGGACTTCCTGGGGAAAGCAAGGAGATGTTCATGGGGGGTTTCGTTAGTTGCAGTGCAGAGGAGCGATCGGATGGAGAGGAGCGCGTCGGTGAGGACATCCTGCCAGCAGGAGATCGGGAGATTTTTAGACCGTAGGGCCAGCAGGACGGCCTTCCAGACTGTCCCATTCTCCCTCTCCACCTGCCCGTTTCCCCGGGGGTTGTAGCTGGTCGTCCTGCTTGAGGCAATGTCCTTGCTGAGCAGGAACTGACGCAGCTCATCGCTCATAAAGGAGGATCCCTGGTCGCTGTGGACGCAAGTGAGGGAACCGAACAGGGCGAAGATGGTGTTGAGTGCTTTAATGATCATACCAGAAGTCATATCGGGGCATGGGATCGCAAAGGGAAATCGGGAGGACTCATCAACCACGTTCAGGAAGTACGTGTTTTGATCGGTGGAAGGGAGGGATCCTTTGAAGTCCACGCTGAGGCGGTCAAAGGGGCGGGAGGCCTTCACCAGGTGCGCTCGATCTGGCTGGTAGAAGTGCAGTTTGCACTCCGCGCAGACTTGGCAGTCTCTGGGGGCAGCCCTGACCTCCGCAATGGAATAGGGCAGGTTGCGGGCCTTTATGGAGTGGAAGAGCCGGGTGACCGCCGGGTGACAGAGACCATCGTGTAGGGCCCGGAGTCGGTCCACTTGTGCACTGGCACATGCACCTCAGGATTGGGCATCAGGGGGCTCGTTGAGCTTACAGGGGCGATACAAAATCTCGTAATTATAGGTGGAGAGCTTGATCCTCCACCTCAAGATCTTATCGCTTTTGATCTTGCCCCGCTCTGTATTATTGAACATGAAGGCAACCGCCCGTTGGTCAGTGAGGAGAGTGAATCTCCTGCCGGCCAGGTAATGCCTCCAATTGCCGCACACGTTGGCTTGGGCCTCCTTTTCGACAGAGGAGTGCCGAATTTCAGAGGCATGGAGGGTGCGGGAAAAGAATGCAGTCCTCCTTGCGAATGGGGAGCTGGTGGTAGGCAGATTTCAGGTCCACTGTGGAAAAGACCCGGTACTGTGCAATCTGATTGCCCATATCAGATATGCGTGGGAGGGGGTACGCGTCAAGCTGCGTGTACCGATTGATGGTCTGACTGTAGTCAATGACCATCCTGTGTTTCTCCCCAGTCTTTACTACTACCACTTGGGCTCTCCAGGGGCTGTTGCTGGCCTCGATGATGCCTTCCTGCAGTAGCCGCTGGACGTCCGACCTGATGAAGGTTCTGTTCGGGGCACTATACCATCTTCTCCTGGTGGCGACCGGGGTGAGGTTCGCAAACAAGGAAGGTGGATCGACCTTAAGGGTCGTGAGGCCGCATACGGTGACGGAGGAGTGAGGGTCCGCCGAATTTCAAAGTTAAGCTTTGGAGGTTGCATTGGAAGTTCAGACCGAGTAACAGGGCAGCGCAGAGGTTAGGGAGGACGTAGAGCCGGAAGTTGCTAAACTCTACGCTCTGGATGGTGAGGGTCACAATGCAGTACCCCCGGATTTCCACGGAATGGGATCCGGAGGCCAGGGGGATTCTCTGGGCAACAGGGCGTACCGCGAGGGAGCAGTGTCTTACCGTAGTGAGGTGGATGAAGCTTTCCGTGCCCCCAGAGTCAAAAAGGCAGGACATTTTGTGCCCATTGATTTCACCGTTGTCGTTGCGGTTGCGAGGTTGTGAGGCCGGGACTGGTCGAGGGTGATCGAGGCGAGCTGCGGCTGATGCTGGGAGGCTCCGGGCTGGTCAGCGGTGTTGGCAGGCGATGAGTGACCAGACGAACTTCCCGACGAGCAGGGGTCCTGAGGCACCGTCCAAAATGGCGTCGAAGATGGCGGCGCCCACGGGGTGCACATGGCCTGCGGGGAAGAAGATTGCGGCGTCCATGGGCTGCACGTGGTCTGCAGAGAAGTAGGTGGCGGCACCCACGGGACACACGTGGTCTGCGGGGACAAAGATGACGGCGCCCACAGGTCACACAAGGTGTAGGAACGCTGGGCCTAGAAACAGCGGCGATCGACCGGGCCTGGCACACAGCCGCAAAATGTCCCTTCTTTCCGCAGCCCTTGCAGGTTATGCTCTGCGCCGAGCAGCGCTGCCGGCGGTGTTTGGTCTGCCCACAGAAGTAGCATTTGGGCCCCCCAGGGTTGGCTGGATGCTGCGCAGCGCAGGCTTGCGGTGGGCTGGGGTCAGTAACTGGTGGGGCCCACGATGTCTACGAGGCGGTCGGGGGCATACGACTGGATGTTATGGGAGGCCGCTGTTAGCGAGTTCGCGAGCTGCCTGGTTCCCACAATGTCAAGCGTACCCCCTTCCAATAGGCGCTGGCGGATGTACGCCGACCCCATGCCTGTAACAAAAGCGTCTCTGATTAAAAGTTCTGTATGCTCAACTGTCGAAACTGCGTGGCAGTCACAGTTCCACACAAGGATGTGCAGGGCACGCCAGAAATCGTCTAGGGACTCACCGGGGAGTTGCTGTCTCATGGACAGGAGGTGCCTGGCGTAGAGTTTGTTGACTGGCCGAATGTAATGTCCCTTCAGGAGCTCCATTGCTTTAGAGTAAGTGGGCGCATCCCGGATGAGAGGAAAAATGTCAGGGCTCACTCGTGAATAAAGGACCTGGAGCTTCTGTGCGTCCGAGGGTTGTTCAGCCGATGTTCGGAGGTAGCTTTCGAAGCAGGCTAGCCAGTGGTCAAAGGCTGCTTGAGGGTGCAACTGTAGGGGATCAGGCTTGATGCGAAGTTCCATCGTTTTAAAATCTTTGCTCAATAGATTGATGCACTATCAATTACTACAAAGACGAGAGTATTGAATGATCGTGGCTTTATTGAGCAAAGATGTTGTGCCTCCTGTAACTGCTCCCAGAATGGGAGCAGCTCCGGTTAACACACACATTTATACGCCGCCTACTGGGCAGCGCAAGCAAGCAGGGATTTACCCATGTACCTCTAGTACAGGAGTCTTACCGTACTACATCTAATATACAGTTAGTGGTGACTACCACACCCCTCCCAAAACCACACAATTATGGGTGTTCTCCCCTCACTGCAGAAATATTGCAGCCCCCACTACCCACACCCACCGTACAATTATCAAGGGCTCACCCCCCCCCCCCCCCCCCACCCCCCACCCCCACCGCACAGTTCTCAAGGGCCCTCTCTCCACCGCATAATTATCAGCTGCTCTCTCCCCACTGGCTCCCCACCGCACAGTTATCGGAGGATCCACCCCCACCACCCCGCCCCGGCCCCCCTCCCACCCTTCCAACCCCAGAGTTGGCGGAGGCTGTCCCGCTCCTCCTACCCCTCCAACGTACAATTAACTGAAACTCTCCAATCACCCTCCCCCCACCCCTCACCCCAACCACTGCACAATTATCAGGGCTCTCCCCCCTCCCCCCCGCTGCAAACTTATCAGGGGCTCTCTCCCCACCGTACAGTTATCAGGGGCTCTCTCCCCACCGTACAGTTATCAGGGGCTCTCTCCCCACCGTACAGTTATCAGGGGCTCTCTCCCCACCGTACAGCTATCAGGGATCTCCTCCTTTGCACAATTATCAGGGGCTCTCCCCCCACCTCGCGGTTATCAGGGCTCTCCCCCCCCCTCCCCCCCCCCCCCCCCCCCGCACAGTTATCAGGGCTCTCCCCCCATGGCACAGTTATCAGGGCTCTGCACACACACACATCCCCAGCACACTGCGCAATTGTCAGAAGTTCTTCCCTCCCCTAGTCATTGGAACTCCCCCCTCATTGGCACAGTTATCGAGGACTCTTCACCAAACACACAATTATCAGAACTTCCCCCTCCCCACTGCACAGTTGCATGGTTATCGGGGCTTTCTTACCTCCCCTCACCGCACAATTATCTGGGGACCCTCCCCCTCCCCCCGCCCTCCTCCTCCCCTGCTCCACTCCAGCCGCAATAACAGTTTCCAGGGTTCTCCCCGACCAAACAACAATCAGGGCCTATCCTCCTCACCTCCAACCGCACAATTTTCAGGGGCTCCCTCCCCCCCAAATGAGCATCTGTATCACGGGCGCTCCACCCCTCACTGCCAGGTCTCCCCCCCCCCTTCTTGCTCACTGCAAGATCCCCACCCCTCGTATTGACAGGTCACTCTCTCCCTCAATTGCTGCCCCCCCCCCAACTGCCATGTTCCCTCTCTCAATGCCAGATCTCCCAACCAATGCCCAATCCCTCCAACACTGCCAAGTCCCACCTTCAAAGACCTTGCCGCTCTCCCCCGTGCCCCCGCCCATCACACAACGGGAAACCCCCCACTTGGGCTCCCTGGAGAGCCCACCCCAGCAATGCCCCTGGTACAGATTGACAGGTGCTGGCACTGTGCCAGATGGGAATTTTGCCAGGGCAGTCCCCAGGTATGACCTTTTCTCTGGGTGAGGGAGGTGATACCATGCTTGGCACTCCAAAGGTACCCTTCAACTGCTTCACGTTCTTAAATAGCTGTCGTGAACCTCGCCGGCATGACGTTACATCAGCGAGGTCTACCAGTACAAAAGAAATAGATTGCAGACCCAAGCGAGTGCAACGCAACATTAACAGAGGTTTATTGGGGCAGCACGGTGGCGCAGTGGTTAGCATTGCTGCCTATGGCGCTGAGGACCTGGGTTCGAATCCCGGCTCTGGGTCACTGTCCGTGAGGAGTTTGCACATTCTCCCCGTGTCTGCGTGGGTTTCACCCCCACAACCCAAAAAGATGTGCAGGAAAGGTGGATTGGCCATGCTAAATTGCCCCTTAATTGGAAAAAATAATTGGGTACTCTAAATTTATAAAAAAAAACAGAGGTTTATTAAATAGGTATTCACTGTACAATGGCTGCTACTAGACTGGGGCTGAAGCTCACAAAGTAATGATGACGTAATGCATGTCACGTGACTTGGTTTTTAAAGAGACATTAAACACAACCACAATAAGCCACATATATAACATCCCTTCTCTACCTCTAAGGTCAACATGACGAATAACTAGTATTTTAACATCGTGATTTACAAAAATACACACAAGTGCAGGCAACAAATTACGACATTGAATTAACAGAGTCAATAAGATAGACAATCAGCTGGGCGTCTATTTCAAGTGTTGGTAGCCTGTATGTGTTACTGCTAGGGTAAACGCAGTCTCCACGGATCCAGAGTACCCAACACATCATGGTACCAGTAGTTGATGTTAGAACTTCTTAGACCTACCTCCAAGTGATCTGCCTTCCACCAGTCTACAGCCATCCTGCAACATGGACAGTGTCCGCCCGCCGCCGCCGCTCCGCATCACCGGTAACCTAGGGGCCAACTGGAAGATCTTCAAACAGCGATTCCAGCTCTACCTTGAAGCCACAGACCTGGAAGCTGCTTCCGATGCCAGGACGATCGCTCTCTTCCTCTCCATGGCCGGGGACCATGCCATCCACATCTTCAACTCTCTCACCTTTGCTGATGGTGAAGACAAATCAAAATTCAAGACGGTCCTCCTCAAATTTGACAGCCACTGCAACATCGAGGTGAATGAAAGTTTTGAGCGTTATGTCTTCCAACAGCATTTGCAGGGTAAGATGAACCTTTCCAGTCCTTTCTCACCCACCTCCGCATCCTGGCGCAGTCCTGTAACTACGGGTCCACCTCCGACTCCATGATACGCGACCAGATCGCTTTCGGTGTTCAGTCGGACCCCTTTCGCCACCAGCTCCTCACGATAAAGCAGCTCACCCTAGCGATTGCCATCGAGACCTGCGTGCTGCACGAACATGCCACTAATTGGTATTCACACATCCAAGCGGCTGAATCAGCACGGCAAGGTCCCCACGAGGCAGAACGGGTCCAAGCAATCAAGCAACTCCAGGACCTCAGCCTGGATGAGGGCGGCCATTTTGCGCGCTTTCCGCAGACTCCCGCACATGCACGCACTGAACGAGGGGACGGTGACGTTGACGGACGCACTGTGCAGGCGCGCACCACGTGCGACCGCACCGCGCATGCACGGTGGCGCAGCGAGCGTACTGACGCTACAACGTGCGGCAACTGTGGCTCCGTCCACTTAAAGCGGCAATGTCCTGCCAAATCCCGACGCTGCCTACAATGTGGCAAACATGGCCACTATGCTGCTTTATGCAGGTCTGCTCAGCCTGCCAACTCTCGTCACTCCAGCCAGCCTCGCAGGGATGTCCACGCCATTCAATCCACCGTCACCGAACCCGACTCTGACCTGCTATCCGATATTAATACCAAGGACCCGAAGGCGCCTTTTCGAGTCGGTATCATTACCAAGAACAGGGTGTCCCCGAAGCAAAAAGTCCAGCCTCTACCGGTTTACAGCATCAATCCGCAATCAATGCATCAATGCATCAATCCATTGCTGCCAGTGGCTCATGCCAACTTGAAGTGACGCACCGGTCACGCAAAGCCATCCTTCCCTTTGAAAGCGTGGTATCCTCGAAAGCCTCCCTGCTTGGCACGCCAGCATGCAAGCTGTTGAACTTAGTGCAGAGGGTTCACTCTCTCCTGCTGACGCGTCTGCCTTTCAGGACACTGATTTTAGGGTGCAGCTCGACGCCATCATTAACCAGTACCACAACGCCTTCGAGGGCATGGGCACGCTCCCGTACACCCACAAAATTTTATTAAAACTGAATGCCACGCCTGTGGTGCACGCACCTCGCAGGGTCCCAGCGCCCCTGAAGGACCACCTCAAGCAGCAGCTGCAGGACCTCCAGGACCAAGGAGTGATTTCCAGAGTCACGGAACCGACCGACTGGGTCAGTTCCACGGTATGTGTAAAGAAGCCTTCCGGCGAACTGAGAATATGCATTGATCCCAAGGATCTCAACCGCAAGGTTGCAGCAATATTATGAGAGAGCACTATCCCATTCCCAAACGCGAAGAGCTCACATGTGAGATGGCTCGCGCCAAGCTCTTTACCAAACTCAACGCCTCAAAGGGATTCTGGCAAATCCAGCTCGATTAATCCAGCAGGAAACTCTGCACGTTTAATACCCCCTTTGGAAGATATTGCTACAACAGAATGCCGTTTGGGATCATCTCTGCATCAGAAGTGTTCCATAGGATTATGGAACAGATGATGGAAGGTATTGAAGGTGTTTGCGTCTATGTCGATGACATAATCATCTGGTCCACCAACCCCCAGGAGCATGTTAATCGCCTCCAGCGCGTATTCAGACGAATACATGAGCATGGCCTCCGCCTCAACTGAGCCAAATGCTCCTTTGGTCAACAAGAATTCATCGCCCACCTCAGAGAATAAATTTATGAACTTTTCGAATTTATGGACTCTCTGAATTGTTTCGTTGCTTTGTTTGATAATTTCCCTGGTTTGTATATAATGTTGATCTCGTTATTCTTTTGTTGCATACTGTTTATCTGCACCAAACAACTTCCCATGTAAATAGCTTAGTTCTTATGTACATAGACTTGTAAATATGTCTTCGCACTCCACACGTAGTTAGGAGCATTCTTACCACACATTATTTATGCCACAAACATACATTTTTTTATAAAAGGGGGATGTCATAATATACACCGGTATATCATGGTGCAGACACACACACTGATTGACACACAGCAAGAACAATCAACACACACAACACCGCAGCCAATCACCAGTTAGAGCACACTCACTAAAAGCCAGAGGGCACCAGTTTTCCCACTCATTCGGGATGCAGCCTTTCAGAAGGCCAGAGATTACAGCACAGATCTTCACCATGTGCTGAGTACATAGACTGGTTAGGATAGGCAGAGGTCTTTAGTTTAATCTAACATAGTGTCGACCCACAGTGAAAGTGTGTTCAACAGTTTCTAGCTTAATAAAATAGTGTTGTACTATTTCAAGTGTTGGTAGCCTGTATGTGTTACTGCTGAGGTAAACGCAGTCTCCATGGATCCAGAGTACCCATCACATCACTCATGTTACTGCAGTGATGTCAGAGAGTGGGTGGAGCTGAACTCGGACTCTGCTTTTTAGTTTCCCTTTGAGAAAAGCTTGGGTGTGTCTGTGTTTTTTTGTTTTTTTTGAGTGTTGGAGCTGAAGCCAGACAAAGCAGGTGTACTGTTGTTCTCTCTGCCATGAAAAGACTATCTCTTGATCATTTCGTGAATTCAGAATTATGAATGTTCTCAGTAGTGAATGTAAACCTGATGTGCTTCTGTTAAAAGGTGTTTCTTTTGTCTTCTGGATGTTGTTTGGGAAGTTCATAAGGATTACTTAGTGTTGTATTCTTTGGGGGTTGTATTTGAATTGATGGTTGCTAAGATGTTCACTGTATGTTTTAAAAAGGTTAACTTGTGTTCATAGAATAAACATTGTTTTGCTTTAAAAAATACTTTCCCATGTCTGCTGTACCACACCTGTAGAGTGGGCCGTGTGCTACCCATACCACAATCTATTAAAAGGTTGTGGGTCAGGTGAACTCCATGATACAGGTTGGGGTTCTCTAAACCCTGGCCCATAACAAATTGGGGGCTCGAGGGGGATAAAAGTCTATCTATTGGATTGGCTTAGTGAACTTAAAGACAGTGAGGGTGAGCATATTGTGGTTGCTTTTCAGGTATGGAATTCCAGTTTAAGTGGGGAGTGTGTTGTGGACAATGGCTCTTTCAGAGGCTCTGAAGTTTTGGGGGGTGGAGACAGTCACACGCAGTACCTTACGGAAAGAGACTAAAAGCAGACTGTTAGATTTGGAAAAAACATTGCAGTTAACATTACCTGACAAAATGCGAAAAGGTGAGGTCATTATGGCGGTGGCTAACCATTTAAAGTTGCCTGAGATACAGTTTGACTCATTGGAAATGGCAAAAATTCAGAATTAAAGCAGCTTGAATACAAAAGAGATAGAGAGGAAAAAGAAAGAGAGCGAGAAGAAAGATGAAAAGAAAGAATAGCCCTACCAGAACAAAAAAAAGGGAAAGGGACATACAGATCAGGGAAAAAGATAAACAGAGACTTTAACTTCAGAAAATGGGCATGAAACATGACAGTCAGTTAAAATTGGCAGACCTAAAGGAAAACATACAGTTGGATGATAGTGATGAGGATCGTGAGAAAGAGCGTCATAGTCGAAGGCTTGATGGGGATCTATTTAAATATATCCAAGCATTGCCAAGGTTTGACGAGAAGGAGGTGGAAGCCTTTTTCATTTCATTTGAGAAGGTAGCTAAACAAATTAAATGGCCACAGGACATGTGGGTATTACTGATTCAAACAAAGCTGGTAGGTAGGGCTAGTGAAGTGTTTACATCGCTACCGGAGGGGGTATAGAACATAGAACATAGAACAGTACAGCACAGAACAGGCCCTTCGGCCCTCGATGTTGTGCCGAGCAATGATCACCCTACTCAAACCCACGTATCCACCCTATACCCGTAACCCAACAACACCCCCCTTAACCTCACTTTTTAGGACACTACGGGCAATTTAGCATGGCCAATCCACCTAACCCGCACATCTTTGGACTGTGGGAGGAAACCGGAGCACCCAGAGGAAACCCACGCACACACGGGGAGGACATGCAGACTCCGCACAGACAGTGACCCAGCCGGGAATCGAACCTGGGACCCTGGAGCTGTGAAGCATTTATGCTAACCACCATGCTACCGTGCTGACCGTATCTGGGACATATGAAGTGAAAAAATCCTTCTTAGCTGCATATGAACTAGTGCCTGAAGCCTACAGACAAAGGTTTAGAAATTTAAGAAAATAATTTGGTCAAAAATACATGGAGTTTGAAAGGATCAGATAAGTGGATAAGGGCTTTGCAAATAGACCAAACGTATGAAGCTCTCCGAGAAATTATACTTTTGGAGGAGTCTAAAAATTCAATTCCTGATGTAGTGAGAACTCATGTGGAAGAGCAGAGGGTTAAAACTGTGAGGTTAGCAGCAGAAATGGCAGATGATTATGAATTATTTCATAAATCAAAGCTTGGTTTCTGACATCAGTTTCAGCCTGAGGGATAGATACTGGGGAAATGAGAAATACTCAAATGATAAAGGTAAAGGTGATCTGATGGGAGATAATAAGGAGAGTGTACCTCAGATTGAAAAGGAAATCCAGGAGGGTGGAAGAGACATGAAAAGTTTCAAATGTTTTCACTGTAATAAACTAGGCCATGTAAAGTCACAGTGTTGGTGGTTGAAGAAAAGCACTGGGAAGGCTGATGTGGTAAAATAGGATAAGACAGTGGGGTTTGTTAATGTGGCAAAGGAAACCCCAAGTGAAGCGAAGGAGGTGCAAACAGCCTGATCAAGAATTGATTGATAAGGTGCCAGATGTCTTTAAATAATTTACTTGTGTGGGTAAAGTTTACTCATGTGTATCAGGAGGAGCAGGTAAAGAAGTCACAATTTTAAGAGATACGGGAGCTACTCAAGCTTTAATGGTAAGAGATGAGGAGTTTTGTAGTTTGGGAAGAATGTTGCCAGAAAAGGTGTAATATGTGGAATTCAGGGTGAGAGGAGTCGTGTTCAATTATATAAGGTAAGGTTGGAAAGTCCAGTGAAGAGTGGTGAAGTGGTAGTAGGAGTAATAGAGAAACTATCTTGTCCAGGAATATAGATTATCTTGGGTAATGACATAGCTGGATCGCAGGTGGGAGTGGTGTCAACTGTGGAATAAGCCAGTGGAAAATCAGACAACTGAAGTGTTGAAGGATGAATATCCTGGGATTTTTCTGGATTGTGTAGTAACAAGGTTGCAAAGTCACAGGTTAAGACAAGAGGAGAAATCAAAGAGTGAAGATGACATTGAAGTGCAATTATCAGAAATGATTTTTGATCAGATGGTTGAAAAAGAACAACAGGTGGAGGATGAGGCGGACATTTTTAGTTCAGGAAAATTGGCGGAGTTACAAAAGAAAGATATAGAAATAAAACGGATGTGTCAGAAAGCAGATACGGAAGAGGAATCTGAGTGTATACCAGAGTGTTATTATCATAAAAGTGATGTCTTGATGAGAAAATGGAGACCTTTACAAATTCAAGTGGATGAGAAGTGGGCAGCAGTTCATCAAATAGCATTGCTGGTAGGGTATAGAAAGGAGGTGTTACGAGTTTCACGAGGTACCAGTGGGAGGTCATTTAGGAATAAGAAAAACTCATGCTAAAATCCCAAAACATCTTTATTGGCCTGGACTACATAAACATGTTGTTAAATTTTGTCAATCATGTCACACATGTCAAGTGATAGGGAAACCTCAAGCAGTGATAAAACCAACGCCCTTAATACCCATTCCAGCATTTGAGGAACATTTTACAAGGGTCCTAATTGATTGCTAAGGACCGCTTCCAAAAACGAAAAGTGGGAATCAATATCTTTAGACTGTAATGGAGATGTCTACTAGGTTTCCAGAGGCCATTCCTGTACGTAATATTACAGCTAAAAAGATTGTGGAGGAGTTACTTAAATTCTTTACCAGATATGGACTACCCACAGAAATACAATTGGATCAAAGATCGAATTTTATCTCAAGATTATTCAAAGAAGTTATGGATAGCTTAGGAATAAAACAATTTAAATCAACTGTGTACCATCCAGAATCGCAGGGAGCGTTAGAAAGGTGGCATCAGACATTAAAGATAATGTTGAGGGCTTATTGTCAAGGTTATTCAGAGGATTGGGATAATGGAATTCCATTCGTACTGTTTGCAATTAGGGATGCACCTAATGAGTCAACCAAATTCAGTCCTTTGGAATTAATTTTTGGTCATGAGGTAAGAGGACCACTTAAATTGATTAAAGAAAAATTGGTGAGTGAGAATCAGAACTTACATTATTGGATTACGTGTCAAATTTTAGGGAACAATTAAATAGAGCAGGTGAATTGGCTAGACAACATTTGAAAGTTTCACAAAATGTGATGAAACGGGTAGCGGACAAGACATTCAAAGTTCGTAGTTTTGCCAGTGGAGATAGAGTTTTAGTGTTGTTACCATTGGTAGGTGAACCTTTAAAAGCAAAATTTTGTGGACCTTATCAGATTGAAAAGAAATTAAGTGAGGTGAATTGTGGTAAAAGCACCAGATAGAAGGAAGACTCACCGAGTGTGTCATGTGAATATGCTTAAAAGGTACTTTGAAAGGGAAGTAGGGAAAAAGGAGGCGGTTTTAATGATTCTAACTCAAAGTGATGAACCAAATCCAGATGACTGTGAATTTGACATACCTCAATTTAAATTGGAAAATGAGGATATTCTTAAAAATTGGGATAAATGTTGAGTTACCTTCCAGAGGAAGACCGAACTTATCTGAAAGAGTTAGTGATATCACATGGGCAAGTTTGTGGAGATAAATTGGGAAGTACTAAAATGGCTATACATGATGTAGATGTGGGAAATGCTGTTCCAAACAAACAACATCCATATAGCCTTGACCCTTAAAATTGATGTGGAGATGCCGGCGTTGGACTGGGATGAGCACAGTAAGAAGTCTTACAACACCAGGTTAAAGTCCAACATGTTTGTTTCAAACACCAGCTTTCGGAGCACTGCTCCTTCCTCAGGTGAAGGACTTATATTATTCACCTGAGGAAGGAGCAGTGCTCCGAAAGCTGGTGTTTCAAACAAACATGTTGGACTTCAACCTGGTGTTGTAAGACTTCTTCCTGTACCCTTTAAAATTGGCACAGGTTAACAAAGATATTGAGAGTATGCTTAAAAGAGACATAATTGAAGTGGGCTGCAGCCAACGGATCTCACCCATAGCGATGGTACCTAAACCAGACGGTACCCAGCGGTTGTATGTGGACTATAGAAAGGATGATGCAGTTACAAGAACAGACTCTTATTGTATCCCACGTTTGGGGGATTGCTTTGAGAAAGTGGGACAATCAGCTTTTATTTCCAAACTGGATTTACTTAAAGGTTACTGGCAGGTACCTTTATCCGAAAGGGCGAAGGGGATTTCAGCTTTTGTGACTCCAGATGGTATATACCAATTCAAAGTTATGCCATTTGGCATGAAAAATGCCCCAGCCACATTTCAATGGTTAACTAACAAAGTCATTTCAGGATTACCCAATTGTGCGGTATATATCGACGACCTGGTAATTTTCAGCCAGACATGGAAAGAACATTTAAAACATTTGATGGAGTTATTCAATCAACTTCAGGAGGCGGGTTTGGTGATAAACCTAGCCAAAAGTGAATTTGGGAAAGCTCAAGTCACTTTCCTTGGCCATACAATCGGACAGGGTTAAATGGTCCCATGGGATGTGAAACCAACAGTTATTGGGGAGTTTCCGATACCCTCTACACGACAGGAAATAATGCGATTTCTTGGCATGAGTGGATTTTACCGGATATTTGTACCGATTATTAGCAGTGTGGTCGCTCCACTGACGGACTTGCTCAAGAAGTGTAACAAATTCCAGTGGATAGCGGAGTGTCAACAAGCATTTGATGGCCTGAAGACTGTGTTAACCACTGCTCCTGTGTTAGCCATCCCAAATTATACGAAACCATGCAAAGTGAAGGTTGATGCAAGTGATGTGGGTGTAGGTGCGGTGTTTCTACAAGACGACAACGAAGGGCTAGAGCGGCCTATTGTTTATTTTTCAAAGAAATTGAAATCTCACCAGAAAAAGTATTCAACGATTGAGAAGGAGACTTTGAGTTTGGTGCTAGCTTTGCAACATTTTCACATTTATGTGACCAGCAATCTGTCTGACACCATTATATATACTGATCATATTCCGTTGATGTTTTTGGAGCGATTCCGGAATAACAATGCAAGGCTGTTTCGCTGGAGTTTATTGTTACAGCCATTTCATTTAAAAATAGTGCATGTGGCAGGACGGGAAAACGAGATAGTCATGAATGTGATGAACAGAAAGATTTCAGTTGGAGGGAGAAGAACGTGAAAAATGGACTATTATTTTACCTGTTTACATGTATTGGTTTTTTGAAACAAACAAGTATATTTACTGTGGCATTTCTTAAAGAATAGTGAAAAGGTGAAAAATGAAACCATCTTGAAGTTGATGGGTATATTTTTTTTTCTTTGGGGCGAGGTGTCATGAGAATGTCACTTTAAGAAATGTTTGGCTGCTCATGTTACTGCAGTGATGTCAGAGTGTGGATGGAGCTGAGCTCTGGCTCTGCTTTTTAGTTTCCCTTTGAGAAAAGTTGGGTGTGTCTGTGTTTTCTTGAGTTTTTTTGAGTGTTGGAGCTGAGGCCAGACAAAGCAGGTATACTGTTGTTCTCGCTGCTATGAAAATACTATCTCTTGATCATTTGGTGAATTCAGAATTGTAAAAGTTCTCAGTAGTGAATGTAAACCTGACGTGCTTCTGTTAAAAGGTGTTTCTTTTGTCTTCTGGATGTTGTTTGGGAAGTTATTAAGGATTACTTAGTGTTGTATTCTTTGGAGGTTGTATTTGAATTGATGGTTGCTAAGATGTTCACTGTATGTTTTAAAAAGGTTAACTTGAGTTCATAGAATAAACATTGTTTTGCTTTAAAAAGTACTTTACCATTTCTGCTGTACTACAACTGAAGAGTGGGCCGTATGCTCCCCATACCACAATCTATTAAAAGTTGTGGGTCAGGTGAACTCCATGATACACTTTGGGGTTCTCTAAACCCTGGCCCATAACACTCACAAAGATCTTGACGAGTTTCTCAATGGTTTTTCTGTCATTGTTTACTTCATTAAAATCACCTCAAGCCACTTTGAGTGTGCGTTTATAGCTGGCCAGGAACATGTACCCACCAAATGGACCAACAAAGTCAATGTGTAGACATTGTCATGACATTTTTTAGCCACTCCCATGGATGCAATGGAGACAATGACAGTGTGTTTCTTACTCATGCACATGACTGGCACAGTCCTGCTTTTTCTTCCATTAGGGTATCAATTCCCAGCCACCAAAAGTAGCTTCCTGCTTGTGCCTTCATTTGCACTATACCTGGGTGTCCTTTGTGTAAAAAACTTTTTGTCGTACATTTGGTGGAATAACTACTCTCATCACCGACAACAGACATAGGCTTTGTGCTGTTAATTAGATTTTCCTGGAAAAATACAGTTTTAATTCAGGGTGTTTTCCTGCTATCCTCCCCTTTAATACTATTTCCATACCTTCCCCATCACAGGATCTTTTCAGGTATGTCTTTGGACTTGAGCTACAGGCACTGGAATATTCTTGAGCTATAAACAATAAAAAGAAATGATCCTGACTTGGTAGTATCTGACCAGCTGGTAAAGGCAGATGTGAGTTTTCATCAAATGAGCTGATTGCGCCAAAATGTCCTGCCATTTCTAACCGTATCGGATTGCTCTCCCAACTTTCATTAAATTAGTTAAATAAAGTTGAATTACCAATTTGCAACAGCTTTAACTCACAGTGCAAGCTGTGAGAATCATTTGTTCTCTCCCCTACTCTAACTCTGTGACTTACTTTCTGCATGTGGCAGGCTCTACAGCCTGAACTCATTGGAGAGCCTGTTTCAAATTGGTATGGCCCTTCTTTTGAATAGTTTGCACCAAAACTCTTACCGATTCTATCGGCAAGTGTGATTTCTGACCTTCTGATCATTTACTTGATCAATTGATCTGTTGAAGCTGCCTCACTCGTTTATATCAATTCTACCTCGATGGTTGAAGTTCAGCTTTTTCTCTTTTTTCCGAAAATAATTTTCTTTTTTGTTGATCTGTTCCTCGTCGCCAGTTTTCATTTTGTAAACTGTCGTACCTTTAGACTAACAGTGCAAAAGAAATAGATTGCAGTTCCATGTGGGTGAAAAGCAATATTATCAGACGTTCATTGCACTGTATAAAGGTTGGTACGAGACTGGGTCTAACGGCCGCTGTTACGATACCCTGGGCGAGTGTGCGGTCAATTCCAGCCCCACAGACCCCGGAGACTCAATCTAAGTGAATTAACCAATAAGAAGTATATTTTGCTGAGATCTTTGACACTTCACTGCTTCACTGAGTTACAGGCACCAGATTTGTTAGTAAAATATTTTTAAAAGTGTTTATTTATAACAAGAGGAAAATATGGACATATAATGGTAAGAAAAGAACAATCGCCTGCTAATTTAATTGTTCTACAAATCCCGTCCCACCCTTCACCCAGACACACACAAGTCAGACATACAGTAGGGATAGGGAAACAATTGAAAATAACAGGGATTAAAAGGGTGAGAGATGGTTCTTGCAGCTGAGGTAGCTGTCGCTGTAGCCAGTGACCTTCCAATGGTCGTCTTCAACTAGAACCTGCAGGCTGTAAAATTCTCTCTGGAAATTCACTTCTACTTTTTAACAATTGGAGTCTTCACACTGAGAATTCCGCCCCCCTCCCCCTCATGGTTCGCTGGCAGGCCTCCACCAAATTGACTTCCAGTCTCATGGAGACGATCTTAGCATTCTCTCCCAGAGAATTTAAACAAAGGTTGTCCATCTGCCCCATAAGTCGACCCCTTGTCTGCCATTTTTGCAGATCAAATTACTTGTAGTGGTACTTCCACAGGTTAAACTGACTGCAGAGGAAAAGGAATTTTTCCTGTCCTCACAGGAAGAGCCCAGAGGGCAAGAGAGTATTTGGAGCACTGGCTTCACAGTTCATGATCAGAATAGAAATGTTTACTTGCCCACAGCTCCTCTCATAGATCACTTTCACAGGTTACCTGGAAGCATTTAAATCAGCAGGCCTTTGAAACAGAGCTTTATACTTTCACCGACCTGGCTGCTGACATTTAAGGCAGAAGTTACTTCTTTAGGCTGGCTGGAAGTATATTTAATTCACCAGGCAGAAAGCTGACAGAGAGAGAGGGTTTTTCTGTGTGCTGCTTTCCAGGGTCAGTACAGAGCTGAGAGACAAAATGGAGTTTGCCTGGGTTTTTCCAGAATTTCCAGTCCCATTCAAGAACAGAAGATGTCCCAGGATCTCAGAAGCACCGATTGGCTGATTGCCAAGACCATCACAATGACATCACCAGCTATGCTAAAGAACATTAAGGAAGGTCCTGGGTGAGTACATGAGACCAGTGGCATTTTCAGTTTGACCGAAATCTGTAGCTTGAAACAAAATCTGCAAGGGTGAAGCACAGGAATTAAAACAGAGAAATACGAAACAGACAAGAATGTATCAGGTTCATGAAAGGATGGCAGATTTTCCTCCCTGAAGGACATTAGTGAACCAGATGGGTTTTTCCAAGTCGGCAATGGTTTCCTAGTCATCCTTAGAAATATCCATGGAAGGACGTTTGCTACCTTAGAACCAACAGGGGAATAACAGTGGACTACTGCATTCAGAAAAGTTGGTAATCCATATTTTCCTGCAGTCAGAGGTTTGGCTTAACTCTTTTTTTTTAATATGTAGTTTTATTGAAGTTTTTCCATTTTAACAAATAATGGAACAGAACCTTCCAAACACATCAACTCGACCACCTAGAATTCAAGACATCAAATGCATGGGAACACCATAAACTCCAAGCCACAGGTCATCCTGACTCTGAACAATATTGCCATTCCTTCACTGTTGGGCAGCAGGGCGGCACAGTGGTTAGCACAATTGCTCAAGGTGCCGAGGACCCAGGTTCAATCCAGACCCAGGGTCACTGTCCATATTGCACATTCTCTTCGTGTCTGCGTGGATCTCACCCCCATAACCCAGAAAAGTGCAGAGTAGGTAAATTGGCCACACTAAATTGCCACTGAATTGGAAAAAAGTGATTTGGGTACTCTAAAAAAATTTTTAAAAATTGCTTCACTTTCACTGGGTCAAAATCCTGGAACTCCCTTCCAAACTGCACAGTGGATATTCCTGCACCACCACATGGACTGCAGTTCGAGAAGGGATGGGCAATAAATTCTGGTCTCGCCATTGATGATCAAAACCCATGAAAGAATAAAAAAGATGAATACAGGGGTCAATACTTAGATTGGAGAAAAGCACAAAGACAGAACAACAGTTAAGCATAGCCCTTTAGGGTAACATAAAGCATCATGTTAGTTGTCCCAGAAGCAAACTAACACAGCAGCAATCTAGCTGAGGGTTTTGCAATCTGTAATACATGGTAGCACATTGAGGTCGCACAGCCTTGATTCTTGATCCCACATAACTATCCATTCCATGAATCCTGATAGTTTTGGCAGGAGGATCTAGCGACTTGCAGCTAATTAAAACTGAAACGATGCAATCTTCCTGCAGGAGAAGACATTGCCCGATGCCAGGAAATGACAAGCTTTTGAAGGAGGATGCGCCAACATCCAACATTTCACACCATACAAAGCCATAATTAGCTTTCACTCTGGCCTGGCATTTGGGAATGGAGATGTAGGAATCTGTGCATTCAATGTGTTTAAGACCACACATATTTTCTGTTTTCTGTTTGTTAGATGTCGCTGTGTATTCTTCAATTTCTTCAGCAGCTGCTATTTGTTTGATAAGAAATATAAAATGTAACTTATCATGAAAGAATGTTGATCAAGCACCCCAAAGTTTACTGTGCTTTTTTAAAATAACTTCCCGTAAATTAGGACAGCATAAAACATCGATCATGTCTTGCAGTCTCCGCTGCCTTGGCCATACTGGAGATCACTCATTTATCTCCTTTCCCTTCAGCTCTGCAGCCCATGCATCCAATTAGGTGGGGAGGGGAGGGGGGTGCACAGTAAGCTGATGAGGAAATAACACATGTTACACAAGGATACCAGAGGATGTAGATGTGAACACAGGAACACAAGAGATAGTAACAGGAGCAGACCATGCAGCTCATTGAGTCTGCTCCACAATCATGGCTCAACTTGGGCATCAAACTCACTATCTCACGGGCGTGATTCTCTGAGCCCCGCGCCGGGCCGCCCTGACACCGGCGCGCGATTCTCTGAGGTGCGGAGAATCGGCGCCATTTGAGCTGCCGTGTTTGACACGGCGCCGGCTGCGGGCCGCTGGATGCGGCGGGGCAGCCGATTCTCCAGCCCAAATGGGCCGAGCAGCCTTGCGGAAATAGCAGAGTCCCGCTGGCGCTGTTCACCCCTGGTCGCTGCCAGCGGGAACTCTGCGCGAAGGGTCTGGGGGCAGCCTGTGGGGGGAGAGGGTGGCTCCGTCCCCGGGGGCCACCTCCGATGGGGTCTGGCCCGCGATCAGGGCCCACCAATCTGGGCAGGCCTCTCCTCCCCCCGGCCTACTTTGCGTCATGTTGCATCGGGGCCGGCGCGCTGATGAAGTCCCCACGCATGCCCGGGTTGGCGCTGCCCAACTGCACATGCGCAGGTTGGCGGAGCGCCCATTTGGCACTGAGAAGGGAGGCTGGAGCGGCGTGAACCACTCCAGCACCGTGCTGGCCCTCTGTGCCCATTTTGCGTCGTCGTGAAACGCAACGGCATTCAGGACGGCGCGAACACCGGGGGCGCGATTCTCTGCTCCCCACGCCGGGTGGGAGAATCGCGGGAGGGCCGGGTGGCTCACGACACGCCCCCCTAGCACCCCCCGCAATTCTCTCACCCCCCGCTCGGAAGAATCACCGCTCACCGTTTGTCACGGCGACCGGCGATTCTCTGACACGGGTGGGCCGAGCGGCCTGTCGTTCGCGTCCGGTTCACGACGGCGGCAACCACACATGGTCGCTGCCGTCGTGAACATGGCGCCAAACACTGGTTTGACGCTTGTGGGGGGGCGGAGAGGGGAGTGAGCACCACGGCCGTGCTCGGGAGGAGACTGGCCTGCGATCGGTGCCCACCGATCGTCGGGCCAGCGTCTCAAAGGGACGCACTCTTTCCCCTCCGCTGCCCTGCAAGATCAAGCCGCCACGTCTTGCAGGGCGGCGGAGGGGAAGACGGCAACCGCGCATGCGCGGGTTGGCGCCGGCTAACCTGCGCATGCACGGCTGACGTCATTAGGCGCGCCGGCTACACCAGCGCCAAGGCCCGGCGGCAGAGAATAACGGAGCGCCACTCCTAGCCCCCCAGGTGGGGGTGAATAAGGTGAGAGGAGTGGCCTCCAAGGCCGTCGTGAAACTCGGCCGAGTTCACGATGGCCTTCTCAATTTTCCACGGGAGCGGAGAATTCCGCCCTTAGTCTCCATTTCAGAGAATTGTGCCCCACTTGTTCACATATCCCTTGACAGGTAGGCCAAAATCTGTCAATCTCAGTCTTAAATTGAGAATTCTCTGGGTGTAGAGACTCCTGAAGATTCACAATCCTTTAGATGAGGTCATTTCTCCTCATGTCAGATCTAAATGATCGACCTCATATCCTGATCCTGTGCCTTCATGTTCTAGATTCACCAGCCAGCAGAAACAATCTCTCAGTGTCTATCCTGTAAAGCCCTTTCAGAATCTTGTACCTGAGATCAAATCTCATTCTTCTAAATTCCAGAGAATGTAGGCTCAATTTATTCAACCATATTCATCATAGGACAACCCTTTCATCCAGGGACCAATCAAATGAAGATTCACTGTCCTGCCTCCAATGCAAGCATATCTTGGGGCCGGTTTAGCACATTGCGCTAAATAGCTGGCTTGTAATGCAGAATAATGCCAGCAGCGCGGGTTTCAATTCCAGTACCGGCCTCCCTGATCAGGTTCCGGAATGTGGCGACTAGGGGTTTTTCACAGTAACTTCATTGAAGCCTACTTGTGACAATAAGCAGTTATTTATTTTTATTTTGTATTTACCTTCCTTAATCATGGAGACCAACTATGCTCACAGTGGGAAGAATCTTACCATCCTCCACTAGCTGGTTGCAGACACGGGTCAGGCCTTATAATATTCACCAGCTGGCTGACAGCCCGACCCTGACCTGTCCACAACTTTACCTGGTGTGTGCAAGGCCTAGGGATGTCCATCCATCCACACCTCTCTGCAGGCCCTTACACAGCTGCTAGCTTTACCAGCTGCAAAGACATGTCCTTAACATTGGACAAGAGTTAAGTATGGAAGTGAACTCCAATGCAGTTGAGTGGATCCTTAAGATGGCTCAGCCTCTAGCTGCAGACCCAACAAGCGATGATCTCAGGGGTCCAGTTCTGAAGAAAAATGATCATAAGAACACAGGAAATGGGAGTAGGAGTAGGCCATTCAGCCCCTCAAGCCTGCTTCGCCATTCAACTAGATCTTGGCTGACCTTCTATCTCATGCCACTTTCCTACACTATCCCCATATCCATTGATATCTTTGATATCTAGAATTTCACCATACTCCATATTGAGCCCAAAACGTCCATAGAACCCTGTATGTCAAGGAAAATGCAGGCTTGGATTAGGAAAAAAAAGGAGGCTTATGGCAGGTACAAGGGGATGAAAACAAGGGATGCCCTAGAGGAGTATCGAATATGCAGGGGCTATTTAAGAAATAATTAGGAGAGTGAAGCAGGCGTATTCAAAAAAAATGGTGGTGAAAACAAAAAAATACAGATGGGGAAAATAATGGAAAATCCCAAGTTTTATAAATATGTTAAGGGCAAGAGGATATCCAGGGAAAGAGTAGGACCCCTCAGGGACCTAAGTGGAAACCCTGTGTGTGGAGCTGAAGACATAGCTGAGGTTTTAAATTAAT
Source organism: Scyliorhinus canicula (assembly GCF_902713615.1). Lineage (NCBI taxonomy): Eukaryota > Metazoa > Chordata > Chondrichthyes > Carcharhiniformes > Scyliorhinidae > Scyliorhinus > Scyliorhinus canicula. The sequence goes on along the minus strand of NC_052151.1, from coordinate 144,790,516 downwards.
ATTTAGCATCTGTGTTCACTGTGGAGAAGGGCGATGTAGGTGTAGAAAGCAGGAAGGGGAACTGTGATATAACTGGGCAGATTAGCATTGATAGGTAGGAGGCATTAAAGGTTTTAGTAGGTTTAAAAGTGGATCAGTCCCCAGGCCCAGATGAGATGTATCCTAGACTGCTGCGTGAGGCAAGAGAGGAGATTGCTGTGACATTGATTTTGAAGTTTTCTCAGGCCACAGGTGGTGTCAAAGGACTGGAGGATAACTGATGTGATACCATTGTTCAAGCAGGGATGTAGCAGGAAACAGGTAACTGTAGGCCACTAAGTCTTATATTAGCAGTAGGAAAATAATTGAAAAAAAATCTGACAGACAGAATTAATTTGCACTTGGAGAAGCAAGGATTAATTAAGACTAGTCAGCCTGGCTTTGTCAATAGGAGATCATGTCCAACAAACTTGATTGAATTTTTCAAGATGACAAGGTGTATAGATGGGAGCAGTGCAGTTAATGCAGTCAACTTGGACTTGAGTTAGGCCTTTGACAAGGTCCCCCATGGGAGACTGATCAAGAATGTAAGAGCCCATGTGATCCATGGAAATTTGACAAATTGGGTCCAAAATTGGCATAGTGGCAGAAGGCAAAGGGTATTAGTTGAAGGTTGTTTTTCACTGGAAGCCTGGGTCCAGTGGTGTACTGCAGGGATCGGTGCTGGGTCCCTTGATGTTTGCAGTGTACATCAATCATAGAATCATAGAATCCCTACAGTGCAGAGGAGGTCATTTGACCCAAAGGGTCTGCACCGACCCTCCGAAAGACCACCCTACCTAGGCCCAATTCCCTGTTCTATTCCTGCAACTCCACCCTGAGGGGCAAGTTATCATGACCAATCCATCTAACCTGCACAATTTTTGACTGTGGGAGGAAACTGGAACACCCACACAGACACAGGGAGAGCGTGCAGACTCTACACAAACAGTCACCTAAGGTCAGAATTGAACCCAGGTCCCTCGCGCTGTGAGGCAGCAGTGCTACCCACTGTGCCACCGTGCCATCCTAATGAATCAAACAGTTTGAAATTCTCCCAATGGCGAGTTAATGGAGAGCTGGTTCTCCCACTGTTTGGTGGCGTGAACACAATTTGCATATCATGACTATTCATTAAAATAGCTGCTCACTAGACTCTGGTCAAGCCACCAAACCTCACATCACGTGAGCGGGAAATCACGTCAGTCTCAATCCCATTTGAAAATGTGTAGCAGTCACTAGGTGGACCTCAGTGCCTCAGACTTCGAGGTGAGTGCAATGTACATCGCTTCCCTGTCATAGTGCCATGCCACTCCTATTGATGGGGCAGACTGGATCATGCCTTCCAGCTCCACACCGAGCCTATCTTTATGGGCAGCACTGTGCTGGTGGACTCATGGACCCTTCACTTCAATGGACCAAAGTTAGACAGGTTCAAAGCGATTCAGATACCTGAACTGTTCAAGTGGCTCTCTGCAGTATGCACCGGGCAGGGTTTCCCTTATGATCTCAGTTTGCTGTACTATGGAAAGAGGTGAGCCCACTCGAGAAGGACCAGAGGATGAAGTTGTGCAATATGACAGATCGGATGGTGATGATGTAGAAGTGTCTGTGAGAGAATGGACATTGTTATGTGTCCACCGCTAATGGATATGTGAGATCCATGAAGGGAGTTGCCATTTGACTGCATGCTGCCATGATGAGAGTTTGATAGTGGAGGAAGTGGAGAGAGGATTTATCCTGGTGGAGCAGTTGGGATCATCCATGCACTTACTGTACTGGTGTGCTTCTGGTGTAGTCGCCAGCCACACTGACCTCCAGGACAATAACCTCCCAGTCCAGAAAGGTGAGGTTGGTGTGCTTGTTGGAGGCATCTGTTGGGTAGAGGACATGCCCCCTCATCCAGACTCCTCGAATCAAGGCCCCGAGGCATGGTGGTAGAATTAGAGTGCAGACATCTTCTTGAAGCTGCTCGTCTTTTGCCTCTGGATTCTGGACATCTTACTTGGTCTCGTGAAGACAGGTGGGCTGGAGAGAGTAATACTGTTGTTTTTATATGGCATGCAGACCTTTGAACCCACTGTTGGCGGACAGACAAATCAGTTGTCGACGCGCCAGATGATCCAGAGAGATGCTCACTCATGCATAATTATTGAGACTCCAAGTGTGGAATCGGACCAAGTTCATGTCATTCCAGCCAGTGGGAAAGGCACCCTGAGAATTGCCCACCATGAACTGCCCGCCATTACACTTAGACAAAAATACATGGAGACTTCTGCCCCTTCATTTTTGTAGAAGCAGACTACCCAGGCAGCTCATGACAAACTATCAACCTCTCAAAAGCTGTCCAACCAGCTCTTGGGGACATCAAGAGAGAGTCACTTGAGGTAAGTAAGAAGTATTGATTTGATTTATTGTCACATGTACCGAAGTACAGTGAAAAGTATTTTTCTGCGGCCGAGGAACGTACACTGTACGTACACAGTAGACACAAGAATAATCAACAGGGAGCAGTGACAAATGGTACATCTACAAAACAGTGATTGGTTACAGTGTGGAACAAGGGGCCAAACAAAGCAAATACATGAGCAATTGCAGCATAGGGCATCGTGAATAGTGTTCTTACAGGGAACAGATCAGTCCGAGGGGAGTCATTGCGGAGTCTTGTAGCTGTGGGAAGACGCTGTTCCTATGTCTGGATGTTTTCAGACTTCTGTACCTTCTGCCTGATGGAAGGGTCTGGAAGAAGGCAATGCCTGGGTGGGAGGGGTCTCTGATAATGCTGTCTGCCTTCCTGAGGCAGCGAGAGGTGTATACAGAATCAAGTCTTACAACACCAGATTAAAGTCCAACAGGTTTGTTCTGAATCACCAGCTTTCGGAGCACAGCTCCTTCATCAGCTCCTTCATCAGCTGCGCACTGAAAGCTAGTGATTTGAAACAAACCTGTTGGAATTTAACTTGGTGTTGTAAGATTTCTTACTGTGCCTACCCCAGTCCAATGCCGGCATCTTCACATCATGATCTTGAGACAATACAGCAACCAGCTACCTCTCAGAGCTAGACCCTCAACCTGTTTGTAGAAGTGTTAGAACTGGATAAAGAAACACACTGTGCAAAGTGACAGAACCAAATGGTGCTTTTGTGAATAGTTGTTGTAAATCACAATGACATTTGCCTTGGTATTTCATTTTCAGGTATGGCAACGGGAACAGATAATGAGCTGATTTTATGGCTCAGGATTAACAGTAATGTGAGCATTACATAAACTGAGAAGTTGTTGAGAGGAGGCAGACCTCTGATGAGCTAAGACTTTCAAACAACAGACCACTATCCATCTGTGAGAGTGTCAGTGTTAAAACTGAGGTAAGAGACACTAACAGACCCTCCTTGTGCCATGATGCTTTAATACTTTTTTAGCTCATTGTTAATGTTCTATTTCAACATGAGAGGCAAGGGGCAGATTGATGGTAGCTGAGTGACAAGGGAGTCCCACTATTTGCATGGCTCAAGAAGGCTTTTTGTAGGGTTACCGGTGCCACAGAGGCCTGCTGCAATAATGCATTCATGAAAACAGGGTTGAAAACTCAAGCTGTCTCTCAACTATCTAGCAGCAGCTACCACTTCATCTGCTTCCTGTTCTTCATGGGCCAGGCCTATAATGTCAGCATTATCAAGCTCTTTATGGGCCGAGCCAAACATTCTTTTTAGCATCTCATTGGCTTGCCCAGGTTTTTAAAAAATACATTTGTGTCTTTTATCTCAGTATTGAAATTGACTCCAGACTTTCTTAGAAGGCTAATCTGAACCTTCAGCAAGGAAATAGAACTTGAGAATGAATAATTAATCACTTGCTTATTTCATTCGGGGTTTGTCATGAACTGCCACAACTTTGACTGTGATGCTTTTGTTCTCAGTAGTTGGCTCGTTGGGGTCAGGTAGCTCAGCTGGTTAGAGCATGGTACTTAATAATGCTAACGGCACAGACTTTGTCCCCATATCGGGGCCTGCCTCTTCACCTTGCCCCATTGTGATATCATAACATAGAAATGTGTGGAAAGCCAAGATTAGCAATGATCAAACACCAGGAAACTACAGGGAGATCGAGAAAGAGAGTTGGTTCACATGTAGTTGAGTTATAATAGTTGCTGTTTTCTTCCTTTTATTATAATGCTTGAAATATAAAACACAATACTTAAAGATATTTTGTATTGTTATTTTCATCCCAGAATTAGCATACTGCAGAATCTACCTTCAGGATTCTTACCACTCACAAGCTGCATGCTGCGCTGATATCAGCATGATAAACTAGCCATCAATAGTGATTATAGTGTTTAGTGTTGCTGTTTTTTCAGTTTATATTTCTCAAAAAAGTTCCCAGGGAGTTTTCAGTAATTATTTCTGACTTTTCAAGAACATGGAGAAATCTGCAAAAATGCATAAGGCCAAAGTTTTGTGGAAATCAGAGAAGAAATCTATTTAAGATTGCAAAAAAAGGTCCGTAATTAGAGACAATTGCATATAATTGCAAATACTTACAAGTAATTACATATAATTCACTTTACAAAGCATGGGTTGCAGTCTTCAATATCCTTTTGGTTTGATTATACAGTTAGAAAAAGCATCAACCGCATCCTCATTCACTTCCTGAAACTGCAAGCAGGATTTTCAGTTCATGAATGAAATAAAATGGTGTTAAGGGGCGGGGGGAGTGACCAGAAGTTGAGGTTACAGTCAGATCAGCCATGATTTTATTAAATGGTGGAGCAGGCTCGAGGGGCTGAGTGGCCTACTCCCTGCTCCTAATTTGTATGTTCACATGCAAGGGATTTAATGAAATCCAGCCCTTAACCCAACTGATGAAAAACCTGGGGCGAAATTCTCCCAAAACGGGAGAAATCGTCAAACTGCCGTAAAACCCGGGCGGGTTTTACGGCATCGCGCCCCTTCCCGACGGGGGACCGATTCTGGTCCCCCGTCGGGGCTAGCAGCCCGACGTCGGAGGCTCCGACAAGTCGGGCTTAACGAAAATCGTTAAACCCGCTTGTCGGACTTAGCGCCGGCTGACGCATCATATGACGTCAGCCGCGCATGCGCAGGTGGGAAGACTCCACCCGCGCATGCGCGGGTGACGTCATCGCGTTTTTGCACGAAATCCGCGCATGCGCGGTCCGGGTTGCCCCTCAGCCGCCCCGCGTATTGATACTGCGGGGCGGCGGAAGGACAAATAGTGCGCGGGCATCGGGCCCGCTGCCCGCGATCGGTGGGCACCGATCGCGGGCCCATGGCACCCTTGGCACGGCCGTGGTACTGCCGTGCCAATCGGTGCCATGGTTATTTTTTTCCAGGTGGTCACGACGTTTTTACGAACGGCAGGACCAGGTGTGTTTGCCGTTCGTAAAAAGGTCGTAAAGGGCTGGGACTTCGGCCCTTCTAACAGCTGTGAATCGCTGCCGGCCGTAAAAAAAACGGCGGCAGCGATTCGTGTCGGGATTTCGGCGGGGGGGGGGGAGAATAGCGGGAGGGCGTCAAAAAAGTCGGGAAGGCCCTCCCGCTATTCTCCCACCCGTCGTGGGGGGGGGGGAGAATTTCGCCCCTGAACTTTGGCCAAGGGCAAGGAGAGCAAAGTGACAAGAAATTAGACACAAATCGTAAGGAAAAATAGAAAATAATCTAACTATCCTGGAGATTGGTTGGTGTGGGCCAGAAAAACTTGAGGCAAGCTGTAAAAATACTTGGGAGACAGATTGATGGAACCTCAAGAATTCTGAGACAAAAGAGTCCTCAGAAAAGCCAAAAAAATAAATAACATATATTAATGATAAGATTGTTCCTACATTAGAATCAAGCATGAAATTCTCTTTAAATGTAGCCTTTATGTTTGCATTGGGGTCAGACATTTCCATCCTGACCAGCAGTGAGGAGAGATCTTAAATATATTGCATCATGCTTTGCGAAGATAAGATAAAATCAAGCTTTATACTTTGGTTGTGAGTATAAACCTACACTTTATTTATTATATCCTGCATGTATTCTTTGAAAGGGCTTGATTATTTGAATTATTTTGCATTTTGTAATGTTGCAACCAATACTACAATGTAATTTGGGGTTTATCCTTAGAATGCAATATTATTAAGGAATCATTATAAAAGCTAGAGGGCTGGATTCTCAGTTTCAGTGGCTAAGTACCGGCTGAAATGGAGAATTCCCAGGCGCTGAGCCCTCACCGATTCTGGGAACGGTGAGCGGTGAACAGTGGAGCCGGGTAAAACTCTCGGCGCCCGGGCCAAAAATGGCCAGAGAATGGCCGGGTCCGTGGCAGTGTATGCACACGCCAACAACCTGCAAGGTGCTGTCTGTGTGCGGACCCAACCTGCCAAATATGGTGCTGGACACAGTCCGCGGCCGCCATCCCGGGTTCCTTATCGCTCAGACCACACGTCAACCGCACGGTCGGGAACTCAGCCCATCAGAGGCAGAGCAATGGGACCTGCCGATGGTGCACCAATGCCGTTCCAACTGTCTGTGTGGAGTCCGTACATTCTCCCTGTGTCTGCGTGGGTTTCCTCCGGGCGCTCCGGTTTCCTCCCACAAGTCCTGAAACACGTGCTTGTTAGGTAAATTAGACATTCTGAATTCTCGCTCTGTGTATCCGAATAGGTGCCGGAGTTTTGCGACGAGTGGGTTTTCACAGTAACTTAATGTAAGCATACTTGTGACAATAATAAAGATTATTATTATTCAGGATGTAAAATCATTCCCGAGAAGAGGATTAAATCTAACAATAAGCCAAACTGAACAAAGATGGTAGAACAATCACAATAGGATTTTATCTTGTAATTAATATAAACATTCAAATAAATATAGTAAAAATTCACGAAAAGTGGAAACAGCTGCAACTTCTCAGGAGAATCGATATTAGCCTGAAATGTGTTGTAAGTGTATGCAAATACCATGGGCGGGATTCTCCGATTGGTGACACCAAAATCGCGTTTGGCGATTGGCCGAAGAATTAATTTTTACACCGGAATATGGGGCAGCCCCATTTTTCTGATACTCCGCCCCCTCGAGGAGTGCGCCACATGCCGTTGGGACCGCCTCAGGATGTCACCTCAATCCCTCCCCATGCTCCAGCCCCGATGGGCCGACTTCCCGATGGCGTGGGACACGTGTCCTCTCACTTAAACCTGGCGTGGCGGCTGTGGACAGTGTCCGGCATCGCCACAGTCGGGGGTGGGGGGGGGGGGGGAAGCCATTCCGCTGACATGGGGGGGCTTCGGCGGGGGTTGGGGGGAGTGGTTGGGGGTGGTGTGGAGGTGGCGAGAGAGGTTACGGGGGGGGCGGTTTTTGGTAGGCCGGTTTTGTGCACAGCTGGCGCCATGTTGTATGGCGCAGCTACCACAGGCCGTCGCTGTGCTCATGCGTGGCCACGCACCTGGCAATACTGCGTCCGTATCAGTAGGTAAAGCCGGGGCTTTACGTGGCGTGGCTGCTAGCCCCCCACCGGGTGCAGCATCGGGGCGGGGGCGGTGCTGACGTTTTGGTCGTAAGACAAGATTGATTCTGCGAACATAGCCGCAGAATCGGAGAATCCAGTCACATATTTACCTGAATGCTGAATTTGCCATAGTGTAAAAAAAGATGTAGATTGCAATAAATGTACTTCATGTCTGTTCACAAGGGTGTGTAACTTGACTAAAGCTGGAATATTGAATGGCCCAGAACTACCCGAGTAGCATCCCAGAAGAAGCATTGGGGGCCCCTGGACGTCCCCATGCAAGGATTGCATGTGAGTTGCCTGGGAAGTTTAAACTTCTGATGGGCAATCACCCTCCACCAGGAACCATTCTATCCTCTGATTTAAATCTGAGACTTTGATTGTTTCCAACTCTCTTAGCAGAATACTCACACAGGAAAAGTTAGAAGAATTAAAACCACTTTTACTCCTGAGTAACTCTAATACTGACCCCACATTGAACTCCGCTCCCCTGCAAAGCCCACCCCACCCCACCCCTGACTATCCCCTAACTACACCCCATACCCCAACTGCCCTCCCAAACTTCGGACTACCTTTTCACTCTGACCACCCTCACCCCTCCGACAATACAACAAAAGCCCCACAACCCATCCCACTCCCTCCCTGACGCACCCGACCTGATTTGTGGTTTGGGCTCAATTTTATGTGGGCAGTGCTGGTGAAAGATGCCTGCACAGTATAGAATCATAGATTAATGGCCATATTAATAGTGTTGGATGGCCAGACTGTATGGAGCCGCTGGAAGACCAATGTTGCTTCGCCAATTTTGGTATATGTCGATCACTACCCACCCTCCCTAAAGATGTTGTTTCCTCGGCAGAGGAAGTGGTCAATTTCCTCAATATTCTGTGGCTTAATGGTGATGGGACGGTCTTGTTGCTGTCCAGCCATCACTGTCTTGGCCTCCTCACAGCTGATGCCCAGACCAACCTTCATGTCGCTACTTTCAAGACTGGTGGTCAAGTTTTGGAGTATGTGTGATTCTTTAATCAGCAAGGCAATTTCAAGGACTGTCAAGCGGTGGTGTTGCCATGGGCTATGAAATTCTGCACTCACCATTGCCTTCCTCATAATGAAATTCACAATCAAGAGAAAAAGGAATGGTGACAGTATGCAGCATTGTCACACTTGTCACACTCCTGAAATATTGAAAGTGCCCTTGTGTCGCATGCTGGAATTGAAGATTATAGATCATAACATTTACAGTGTAGAAGGAGGCCATTCAGTCCATCGAGTCTACACCGGCCCCTCAAAGTGCACCCTACTTAAACCCACACCTCCACCCTATTCCCTTAACCCAGCAACCCGACCTAACCTTTCGACACTAAGGGGCAATTTATCACGACCAATCCACCTAATCTGCACATCTTTGGACTGTGGGAGGAAACCGGAACACCCAGAGGAAACCCACGCAGACACGGAAGAACGTGCAAACTCCACACAGACAATGACTCAAGCCAGAAATCGAACCCGGGCCCCGGGCGCTGTGAAGCAACTGATTCGGAAGTGAAATTTACATGAAGTGAAATCACTGAGCTTTGTTTGTGAAACTCTGCCCACCCTTTTCCATCTTCTCCCTTTAGCTTGTAGTTTTAAAATGTATAAGCAGATTGAAGTTTTCGTCATTTGCACGGGTGACTTTAGTCAACTGTGTTACCGTGCCGCCCTATAAGATATTTATATACTGTTCCAGGATGCCAAACTGCCTTTTGACGTACCAGAGCGATTCAGATGGGCGTTATCAAAAACCTCTTGAAATCAATTATGTTGATAACAAGTGGTTTCTGACACTCTGGCTTTGTTCCATTTTATTCCCGAGCATAAAGGTCTGCTCGCAGCATGATCTACCACTCTGGAAACGTACCTGTTCTTCACGAAGGGTATTGTCTACTTCTGCTTTCTTTTCAAATAAATTAAGACGTACAAGACAACATTCTGTTTTTATCTAACATTGTTTTTGTAGTAATCATTTCAAACTTCATTGTGCCAAGGGATATTAGCCCTCGGTGGAAGAATTCTGAGTTTATTGAAAATAAAATTTACATCTTCATAATGCTTTCATAGATACCAACACTGTACAAGCTCCAAAAGATATATTTATGGATTGCAGAATATGCTGAAACAGCAGCAAATGATTCACCTACCCTTCCAAGTATTAAGTATCAGAAATTCTGCAACATATTTTGGTATGCAACAAGCTGTTGTGCAATGTTTGTTTAATGTGGTAAAATATAAATAATTGCTCTGTCTTGTGCTAATTACTTACGTCCTTCAGTTGTGGAATCATCAAGCTAATTTTAGCTGTGAGTTCTAATTGCCAAGGTTAACGTTATAAGGACGTTGTGAGGAGCTTCGTGAGTTAGGGTAACAGTAACACCTCCCATGTGTTATTTTTGTGTGATGCACATGCATTTTCATTTCAGAAAGTGTCGAACCTCGGCTATATTAAATCGGGAGCTGCTGGCTGAGTCATATAGAGATCGGCAATAGAAAAGCTGGGTCGAATATTTGGAGGATAAATTGAAAAGATCGCTCAGCCATACATCATCCAATAGGAGTAGTTGTTTTTAAGCTTTCCTATAGAAGAAATGACAGTTGTACAGAGGAAACAGTGTGCTTGTAAGTCAACAAGTAAAGAGAAGTACAGAATCCTGATACCAGGCATTTAAAAAATGTGATTGCTTCTGAGATCTCTCGGGCCCAACTCAGTTAGAAAGTCTATGACCTAGAAAACCCTACATTTCCCTCGTCGCTGTATCCAACTGTTTCTGAAAGTACTTCAGGCTTTTTGTCACCGCCATCCTACCTAGCTGTCAATTATAAGTGTTGATTTTACTAGTTCTGAAGTGAAATTTACATGAAGTGAAATCACTGAGCTTTGTGAAACTCTGCCCATCCTTTTCCATCTTCTCCCTTTAGCTTGTAGTTTTAAAATGTATCAGCAGGCTGAAGTTTTCGTCATTTGTACGGGTGACTTGGATCACTGCGAGCTTGAGACTTGTTAAAGAATCATTGTTGCACATGCATTGTGACCACCTGATTCTTGCCTATCCTATACATGAGAGCACATTGCACAAGATCTCCCGTTTAAACACTCCGAAGCACTGGTGGGAGCTGGTTGAGTTTAACAAACGTTGGAAGGGAGATTCTTTTGATCACGTTCAATATGGCCAATGCTGATCACCATGCTGTGATGAACAATAATACGGGCGTCCGTATTATTCCTCCACCAACACCACCCCTCCCCCCCTCAACACACACACACACACACAGACGCACACACAGCCCAACAACCAGTGCTATTTATATGCATCATCATCCAACTTGCCGGTGAGTTACTTTATGCCCTATTGTTGTAGAGTTAATGGAAGTACTGTATTGTTACAAGTTGCAAAAAGTTGGGTAAGTCAGCAGGGAGTGGCGATGGACTCTTGGAAGGAATGATTTCCTTCAGGTTTACTTCTGAGGCACAAAAAATAAATTGCTGCAGATGCGGATCTGAAAGAAAAATAGAACATTCTGGAAATAGTCATTAGGTCAGCCAGCACATGTGGAGAGACAGGAGAGTAAATGTTTCAGATCTGAGGGAAGTTAGCAATATAAAGGATTTTGAAAAGGTTAAAGGGGTGGAGAGGGGGATAAGGAGATAAAGAAGAATGACAGGGAAGGCCCATGATAGGATGGAGGGCAGGAGAGATAAAATGGCTAAGGATTTCAAGGAACAAAAGCCAAAGGGAGTGGAAATGGGACAAGTAAAGAAACAAAAGATGTCGGACCGGATTCTCTGTTGCCCGGCACCAAAATCATATTCGACAATCAGACGGAGAATCCCCGTTTGCGGCTGAACCGGGTTGGGTGCCCTTTTTCGGATGCTGGGCCCCCTCCAAATCGGCATCATCGAGGCACACCATTGCGGCGGCGTCAGTGTGTCGCTTTCAGCAGCACCCCCCCCCCCCCACCCCGCCGATGCTATGCCCCCGATGGGCCGAGTTCCAAACCGTGCAGTTTGCGTGTGGTCTGAGTTTTCGTACACCCTGACGTGGCGGCTGTGGACTGTGTCCAGCGCCGCCACATTCAGGCGGGAGCCGTGCTGCTGGCAGGGGGGGGGGGGGGCTTAACCGAGGCTGGGCCGGACTGGTGGGGGGTATCCAGGGGATGGCAAGGGGGGTGTCCAGGAGAACACTATTTGGCCGGTCAGGTACGCATGCAGCCGGCGCCATGTTGTACAACGCGACCGTTGCAGGGCGTTGCCGTCCGCATACGCAGCCACGGACGCAGCATTCTCTGCCCATTTATGTCGGGAACGGTGTTTTACGTGGCACAGCAGCTAGCCCCCCATCTGGCGGAGCATCGATGCGGGGAGCGAGTGCCGACTTTTTCATTGTAAAATTTGGCATTTCCTCCGGACATAGTCTCAAAATCGGAGAATCCAGCCCGTCAGCTGGATGAAGGGGGTGAATAAAGAAACAAGAGAAAAAATTGAAACAGCATAAAAACATGAAGCAAAAATGGATAAAAAGAGGTTAGGACCTAAAATTGCTGATGTTGGGCGTGATTCTCAGCAGGCTTCAGCATTACATAAATGAAGGGCGCGATTCACTGGAAAGGTTTTTAAGAGTCATAGTGAGCAGAAACTGCCGCGGGTTTCCAGGCACTCAGCCCAGCGAGGCCGGCAACACTATTCAACGTTAATTGGTCCATTTATCGAGGCCTCGCGGGCCTCTTGCCGGCACCGCGCTTGCTAGCACCCCCCGCTATCAAGATCGAGCAGCACGTAAACTGCACTTGCTCAGCCAACCCCAGCCAGCTCGCAACAATGGTGCTCAGGAGACCAGCCCCAAGATTCAGGGATGCAGATCTGGGGAGGCTGCTAGCCGCAGGGGAGGCCAGGAGAGATGGGTCAGTCACAGGGCAGCCAGTGCTGCCTGGGACAAATTGGTGGCGATTGTGAGCGCCGGGAGTATGAGCAGAAGGAGTGGTCTGCAGAGCCGGAAAAAGGTCAAAAACCTATACCAGGCAGCACAAGTGAGTAGACACCAACGGCCATTACACCCCACACCACCCCCACCCACGCCAACCCCCTGCAGAATCCTCCACACCTTCGAGGGCTGGTGTGGTTGGCGCTGCGCCAAGCGAAGGGCCTCCGGCGGCCGGCGTGAGTTGGCTCATGTGCAGGAGTGCCAGCGTGTTCCCAGAACCGCTGGCGTGATTCCTGCGTATGCGCAGCGGGTTTCTTCTCCGTGCTAGCCATGGCGGAGCTTTACAGTGGCTGGCACGGAGGGAAAGAATGTCCCCACAGCACAGGTCCGCCTGCAGATTGGTGGGCCCCAATCGCGTGCCAGGCCACTGTGCCCCCACCCCCCCAGGGCCAGATCCCCCCGCGCCCCCTCCGAGCACTCTGCAGGCCTCCCGCAGAGCCAGGTCCTGCCAGGAAGAACCTTGTGTAATTTACATCGGCGGGACTGGCCGAAAACGCCGGGTCGCTCGGCCCATCGCGGAGCGGAGAACCGCCGGGGAGAATCTGCCAACGGCCTCTGACCGGCATGGTGCGATTCCCGCCCCTGCCAAAAAAAACAGCGCCAGAGAATTAGGCAGCTGGCATCGGGGCGCCGGGACGGGATTTACGCCGCCACCCCTCCCGGCGATTCTCTGGCCCTGGGGGGTCGGAGAATCGCGCCCCTGATATATGGCGTTGGCATCATTAGTGACCGCCTCAACAGAATGTCAACATGGCTCTGCATGTGCCGCCGACAACTGAGCTGGGGCCCTCCTGCCAAAGAACCCCAGAGGATGCCCACCTGGGGCATCGAAGGCCACAGGACGTGGTGAGGAGCTGGTTGCCTCCACTTCTGATGTGTATTCTGGGGAGATACATAGACGTAGTGGTAGAGTAAGCAGGGCCGAGCAAATTGAGGATCACTGAGGGCAGCGGGGAAGGGGGATAGGTGGGCAGGGTAGGTAGGGGGTGAGGGGGCGTGGATGGGGTGGCACCATCGGGAGAGTGGGGAATTGTTACACACAATAAATACCTTGTTTACTACATGTGGCGCTAACAATTATACTCAAGACAAGAGACAAGTATAATAGAGGCTTTATTGCTGTGTGATGCTATTCCTCCGGCTGCAACTGAAGACTAGAGTCTGAGTGACTCACACACATATTTATACACAAGCTCCCTGTGGGCGGAGCTAGCTGGCAGGGGCTTACCGGAGGAACCTGTATTACAGGTACAGCCATACATCCCCCTACTGCAAGTATGCATATCTACAGTGGTTATCGCCACACTACACAACCACTATGATACCTCTGTCACTTTCTCCCGCAATGCGGACAGACCTCTGAACCCTTGGCCCATCTCTCCAGGCATTTGGTTGGGCCCAGTGGTTAAAAGTTCAGGGCGACCATCATGCTGATGGCCACCGGGAGCGGGTAGTCCTCCCCCATAGCTCTTCGGTGCCAGGTGTGCCATGATGTGGCAGACATGGCGCATTGTCTCCCTGCTCAACTGGAGTCTTCAGCGACATGTCCGGTCCAGCAGATTCTCGATTGACAGGTGCTGCCAGTACACATGAGGCCTCATGCGACGCCTCCATTCCATTTCTTCCTCCTCCTTGGCCTGTTGGGTGGCTGGCTCTCCATACTCACCAGCTGTCTTCTGTTCCTCGTGGGCATACTTCACTGCTGTTGGGTCCCCCAGCTCGAAGAGGCTTAGTGCATCCCCCAGGACAATGACAACTAAGATGAAGGCCGCCATTCCTGGTTGAATGCTGAAGTCCATTGGCTGTAGATGTAAGTCAGACATGTTAGCATGGTGCATACACCCATGCCTAACCAGGTCCACTGGACTATACAGTAGCTCTGGTCTGCACTGCAGACCCTGTGCCAGTATGTGCCCCTGTCCCCGCCTCCCCTTCCTCCTCCATCCCCACGCCAACCCCTGGCTGTTCACCTTCGCACCCTGCCTACCACACCCCTGGCCCCCTCAGTACCCGGCACCATGGGGGCCTCTGGCTCTGGTGCCCATCCATGCTGATAGGGGTACCGTTGGCTGGTGCTACCCATGCCAGCAGTAAGCTCCACGGTCCCCTCCGTCAGGGACTACTGTGGGCATTGCCATGGCGGGTGGCAGCCATTCGGGAGGGGGGTGAGTTGGTAGGGTTGAGGGTGGGGCTGGGGTGTGGGGATGGTGGAATATCAACACCCATATGGCAGTTGGCACTCTGCACAACCACAGGCCACAGTGGGCGGTCAGTGAGGTGCGCAGCAAGATGGCTGCCTTGCAGGCCGAGGCAATGGTAGTCCGTGCCTGAACACCCAGTCCTGTGGGGGGCAACACCTTGACCCCACGGCCCATCCCCATGTCACCTCCCACCGCCCCCCCTTCCCCCCCCGGGCCTGCCAGAGCCCCCCGGCCCTAGTCAGCCCCTCATGATCGTGCCTCTACATGACCTACCTCCTCTCCCTCATTCATCGGCCATGGTGCCTGTTTCCAATTTTAAAAACCACAAGTGAAACGTGCCATCGGTGATTCCTAATCGCGTAGGCAGAGCATCGCTGAGGCCCCGGAGAATGCCGGGTAAGACCCGCTAATGAAATGTTTACTATAAGACTATAAGACATAGGATGCAGAATTAGGCCACTCGGCCCATCGAGTCTGCTCTGCCATTCAATCATGACTGGTATTTTGCTCATCCCCATTCTCCTGCCTTCTCCCCATAACCCCTGATCCCCTTATTAATCAAGAACCTATCTATCTCTGTCTTAAAGACACTCAGTGATATGGCCCCCAGAGCCTTCTGCGGCAAAGAGTTCCACAGATTCACCACTCTCTGGCTGAAGAAATTCCTCCTCATCTCCATTCCATGGGATCCTCTCTTTAGTCTGAGATGGTGTCCTCTGTTTCTAGTTTTTCCTACAAGTGGAAACATCCCCTTCACGTCCACTCTATCCAGGCCTCGCAGTATCCTGTAAGTTTCAACAAGTACTCCGCGATTTCATCTTTAATAATGGACTCTAAAATCTTGCCAATGACTGAAGTCAGGCTAACCGGCCTATAATTTCCCATCTTCTGTCTCCCTCCCTTCTTAAACAGCGGTGTTACATTAGTCACTTTCCAGTCCTCTGGGACCCTTCCTGCCTTCAGTGATTCCTGAAAGATCACCACCAATGCCTCCTCAATCTCATCAGCTATCTCTTTTAGAACCCTGGTCCAGGTGATTTATCCACCTTCAGACCTTTCAGTTTCCCCAGAACCTTCTCCTTAGTGATGGTCACTGCACTCACCTCTGCCCCCTGATTCTCCTGGAGCTCTGGCATCCACTGGTGTCTTCCATCATGAAGATTGATACAAAGTAAATATTCAGTTCCTCTGCCATTTCTTTGTTTCCCACTGTTAATTCTCCAGCCATATTTTCCAGTAGTCCAATGACTATTTTTGCCTCTCTCTTACCTTTTATATATTGAAAAAAACTCTTCCTCCATTCCTTTAGATTACTAACTATATTAGTATACATGTGGAGTAGAACACATTGATGCCGCTGCCGAGGCATTTCGGCATTGACCGATGGAGAATTCCACCCCATATGTTCTCTTTCAGGTGCGACTCAGTGGCCTTTCGCTGTTTTTAGGGCCTCACGGAGTTCATCCCCGTTGAGGCAATACTGAAACACTTTACCTGCACTGGCGAGGTATCGGCTCCATGCAGATCAATGCTGCCACGACCTTTACACCGCACCTTTTCAGCTGCCCCCATCCATGCTTTCAGGACTTCCCTCAAACCCCCAATCCCACAAGGGCGCAATCCCTGGCAGTGCCATACCGGCACCCAGGCACCTTGGATCTGCCAACCTGGCACCCTTGCTGTGCCACAGGCAGCCTGAAAGTATCGAGGTGGCACTGACAGAGTGCCAAGTTGGGATTATCTGGATGCCTGGGTTCCAGGGAAGTGCCAATGTACTACCCAGCCCTGTCCCTGACCACCTGAGGGTCTGTAATGGCCTGCAAGACTCCCCGAGGCGCCATCACACCTGTTCCATGCTTGTGGAAACCAGTGCTAAAAGGTGCCCAGTTGCGGTGTCGGAGGCACAGCCATTGACTCCTGGGCACCAGGTGAATATGGCATCCAAATATTGAACTGATCGGAAAACTCACGATTAGCCCAACGCAGTGCCCAATTTGGGGTTATCGCGGGATTCACCCATTGTGCCCAGTGCTGAATTGCGCCTGTTGACTCCAGAAGGCTGTAAGTTGCCTAGTCAAAAATGAGGTCTGGTTCCTTGAGCTGGCATTGAGCTTCACTGGAACACAGCGGGAGGCTGAGGATGGAGAGGTCTGAGTGGAAGCAAGGTAGAGAATTGACAGGTGACTGGAAGCTCAGGGTCATGTTTACGGCTGAGCAGAGGTGTTCCATGAAGCGGTCACCCACTGAACTCCCCATTGTAGAGCAAACCACATGGTGTGCAGCGAATACAGTATGCTGAATTGAAAGGACTCACTCAAAACTCTGGTTCATATGGAAGGATTGTTTGGGATTTTGGATAACGAGGAGGAGATAAAATGGCAGGTGTTTCATCCCCTGTGCTTGAATGGGAATGTGGTATGGGAGCGGGTGACAATGTTGAGGATGCCTGAGAAGTGGACTAGGTAGGGTGGCATCATGGCGCAATGGTTAGCACTGCTGCCTCACGGCTCCGAGGACCCAGGTTCGATCCTGGCCCCGGGTCACTGTCCGTGTGGAGTTTGCACATTCTCTGCATGAGTCTCACTGCCGTAACCCAAAAAAAAGATAAGCAAGCTCGGTGAATTGGCCAGGTTAAATTGCCCTTAATTGGAAAAAAAGAATTGGGTACTCTAAATTTATTTAAATAAAGAAGTGGACGAGGTTGTTACAGAGGGAACGGGTGCCATTGACAGTCCTACTGCTCCTACTCAATGAGAGTCTAGTGGCTCAGCGTGGCTGATGGAAGGCTGCTGACTTAAACTAGGGTTAACTGCAGTTGGCCATGCAGGACAACCTCAAGTAGCTCTGGATTTCAAGAGCAAGCTTCAGCTGTCTGCACTGGTTGGCTAAGAAACAACAAGAGTGGCACTGGTGCGAGTTTAAATGCTTCCATCTTGATCACCTTCACATGGTCCATCTCCGACACTTTCCTTCCCTTCCTAGACCTTTCTATTTCAATTTCTGGGGATAGACTGTACACTAATATCCATCACAAACCCACTGACTCCCACAGCTACCTTGACTGCAGCTCTTCACACCCCACATCCTGTAATGACTCCACCCATTCTCCCAGTTCCTTCACCTCTATTGCATCTGTTCTGATGATGCCATTTTCCAAAACCGTCGACAGGGCTCTCAACCATGCCTGATCCATCTCCCACACCTCTGCCCATACCCCTTCTCCTCCCTCCCAGAACCAGGATGGTGTCCCCCTTGCCGTTACTTTTCATCCCCCCAGCCTCCGCATTTACAGAATCATCCTCCGCCAGTTTCGCCAACTCCAGCATATCATCCCCTCACTCCCCCAGTCAGCATTCCACAGGAACTGTTCCCTCCAGGATACCCTGGTCCACTCCTCCGTCACCGCCAACACCTCATCCTCTTCCCACGACACCTTCCCATGCAATCAGAGAAGGTATAACACCCGCCCTTTACCTCCTCCCTGTTCCCAATCTCAGGCCCTAACCACTCTTTTCAAGTGAGGCAGCATCCTCCTTCAATCTGTTCTATTGCATTCGCTACTCCGAGTGTGGTCGACACTACATTGGAGAGACTAGATGCAAACTGAGTGAGGGAGGCTTTACCGAACACCTCCGGTCCATCCGCAAGCAGGACCCAGACCTCCCTTGCCATTTCAACTCACCGTCCTACTCTCACGTCCACATACTTTCATCCTTGACCTGCTGCAATGTTCCAGTGAAGCCCACCGCAAACTGGAGGAACAGCACCTCATCTTCCTATTCGGCACGTTACAGCCTTCCAGACTTAACATTGAGCTCAACAACTTCAGACTGTGAACTCTCTTCTCCACCTTTACCCCATTTTTATATCTGTCAATTTATTTTTATTTTCATTTTTTCCATTGATCTGTTTTTCCCTCACCATTGTTCCCCTCCCCTCCGTCATATCCCACTTAGACCATCCGTTCCTAGCTGCCCTTTGACACACTGCTCTCCTTTGTTCTGCCATTCACACATTTTAATCTCTTTATGTGCCACTATCAGCACCCTTCTTAGCCTTAATCACCCACACTTATATTCCTTTTGTCTTTCTGTCCATGACATCTCTACCTATCGCTGGCCCCCTATCCGACCCCACCACCCCACACACCCCACTCCAGTCTCAATCTGACCCTATTTCCAGTTCTCTCTAACGTTCAGTAATCCAGACTGAAAACTTTAGCTCCCTTTTCTCTCCACAGATGCTGTCAGACCTGCTGAGATTGTCCAGTATTTTCTGTTTTTGTTTCAGATTCCAGCATCCTCTTAAATTGGCTTTTATTTTAAATTAGTTGTGAGGTTGAAAATGGCAACGCTAGCATCAAATCAGCATAACACAAAAACTGATAGCACTATCTGCCTACTCTGCCTGCTTCCAGCACACACTCATAATGCCCCGTTTAGCTCTATCACCAAATGGTGTCTGGCATGGGATGTGCGTGGAATGTGTAGTCAGCGCAGTTTTATAAGGTCACAAAAGATTCCACATGGAGTAGTTCAAAGAAACCTAGTTTATTTACAGTAACTATTATATAGATCACACGGTAGATCCCAGCTGGTAGATTCTTGCTGGTGCCTAACTGGCCGGCTTTATATACCATACAACTATGTATTGTTTAGAGCTCCCCTGCCCCCCTTAACGGGGGAAGCTCGTATTCTGCAAGGTCCACAGGGAAGTTCATTGTTCCCACCCCGTAAGGTATCTGCGGGTTATAACACAATTGATATAGTTTTGTTAGTAAAATGGCTCCTGTAAAACATTTTTTTTTTCGTTTTTTTTTAGATTAGCCAATTATTTTTTCTAATTAAGGGGCAATTTAGCGTGGCCAATCCACCTACTCTGCACATTTTTGGGTTGTGGGGGCGAAACCCACGCAGACACGGGGAGAATGTGCAAACTCCACACAGACAGTGACCCAGAGCCGGGATCGAACCTGGGACCTCAGCGCTGTGAGGCGGTTGTGCTAACCACTAGGCCACCGTGCTGCCCTGGCTCCTGTAAAACATAGTGGGCGCGATGAAGCTGAATTTTGTAGCCCCTGAGTTTTGACTAATTTCATTCATTTTGCCTGTTCCTTTGATGAAATTATAATGTGAGAGTTTGGACTATGCGCTCATTATTACTTTCCTATCTTGATATGTGGTTGCCATCTGTGGATTTCTACCTTCAGAGGCTTCATTGGTAAATGTTGTGTGACCTACGCAAGAACTAGTGGGAGGATTTGAAATGTCAACTTATTAACAAATAATCAGGTCCCGCTGCCGCAAGTGACCAGTCTTTACAACTGCGGTATTTCAGCCTCCACTAGAAAAACTATTGGCATCTGAAATAAAAATTGTGACATTTGTTTGTTTAAGCTATGGGAATCTGACAGTCAGCTGTGGCTGAAGCCATTTTTGAAATCAAGCTTTTCTTGGTGATACAGCTCTCAACATCTTAACGTTTAAAGAAATTCATTTTTCCGGGACGTGGGCTGTGCTGGCTCGGCCAGCATTTGTTGCCCATTCACAATTTCCCTTTAGAAGGTGGTGATGAGCTCCCTTCTTGAATCCCTACAGTCCATGTTGTGTAGGTGCACCCACTGTGCTATTAGGGAGGGAGTTCCATGATTTTGACTCAGTCGCAATGAAGGAACGGCGATATATTTTCAAAACAATATCTTGCGAGGGGAACTTCCAGGTGGTGGTGTTCCCCTGTATACTCTGCTCTTGTCCTTCCAGGTGGTAGCGGTTGCGAGTTTGCAATGTGCTGCCTTGGTGAGTGATGCACGATCAATTGCACAAAGACAAGAGTTGAATACAACTGAGGCTTTATTACACTAAAATGTGTGGCCTCCTACAGCAGCTGGCGAAATGGCTACTGTACGGGAGCACACATATTTATACTCCGCCTAGTGGGCGGAGCCAGCAGGCAGGGACTACCCCCGTACTCGTAGTACAGGGCCTTACCAAAGCTCTCCTAATATATACAACAGTAGTGATTATCACAGTGAGTTCCTGCAGTGCATCTTGTAGATGGTACACACGGCTGCTACTGTGCGTCTGTGGTGGAGGGAGTGAATGTTTGTGGAGGGGGGAGCAATCAAGTGGCTGCTTTGTCCTGATTAGTGTCAAGATTCTTGAGTGTTGTTGGAGCTGCACTCGTCCAGGCAAGTGAGGAGTATTCCATCATACCTTGCCTTGGAGATAGTGGATAGGCTTTGGGAAGTCAGGAGGTGAATTACACGCCGCAGGATTCCTAGCCTCTGGACTGCTCGTGTAGCTAGAATATTTATATGGCTAATCAAATTCATTTTCTGGCCAATGGAAACAACCAGGATGTTGATAGTGGGGGATTCTGTGATTGCAATGTCTTTGAATGTCAAGAGGTAATGCTTTGATTTCTTCTTAAAGGAGATGGCCAATGCCTGCACTTGTATGACACAAATGTTACTTGATGAAGTGGCTGAAGGTGGTTGGGCCCACGACACTACCCTGAGGAATTCCTTCAGTGATGTCCCAGGACTTGGTATGACTCCAACCAGTGGAGAGTTTTCCCCCTGATTCCCATTGCCTCCAGTTTTTCTAGAGTTCCTTGTCGCCACACTTGATCAAATGCTGCCTTGATGTCTTTTGCACAGATGTGCTGGGCTCCTCCATCATTGAGGATGGGGATATTTGTGGAGCTTCTTCCTCCAGTGAGTTGTTTAATTGACCACCACCACCATTCACAACTGCATGTGGCAGTACTGCAGAGCTTAGATCTGATCCATTCGTTGTGGAATAGTTTAGCTACTACTGTCTATTAATTGCTGCTTATGCTGTTTGGCACACAGGTAGTCCTGTGTTGTAGCTTCAGCAGGTTGACACCTCATTTTTTGGTATGCCTGATGTTGCTCCTGGCATGCAGTAATGAATGTAGAAATAGTTATCTATTATATTTTACTTCTGTTGCAGTAATGATTTTAAAAACCCTGGTCTGGATTCTCCGTTATTGAGACTACGTCCCCACACCAGCGTCAATACGGTGGAGTTTTACTCCTGAAATTCCTGCACAAAAGTGAAACGAATTCCCAGCCCTGCAGGGGGCTAGCAGGGACCCGGAGTGAATCTCGCAGCTTTTGCTGCAGATACGGGCCCCCGCACTTCCGGGTCAGAGGCCGCGCATGCGCACGGCGGCAGCCCCCAGCGGCCGCGCCATGCTCCATGGAGGACTCGGACCGTGGAGCGAGACCTAAGAAAGAGACCGCTCGATCGGCCGCGTACCCGACCCTCAAACCCCGCACATTAATTCCCTGGCCGCCTATGAGGCCCCGCTTGGTCTCCAATCCGCCTGTCCCGACCAGGGCGGACGCAGACTGAGTCCGCAGCCACCATGCGAGCATCCCGAACGGCAATAGGTGGTTAGTTCCACGCTGTCGGGAACTTGGCTGGTTGGGAGCGGACAATTGCTGAGTGGGACTCTAGCAATGGCCCCCCAGCGGCGCGATGTCCTCCCTGTTAACGCCGATTTTCGGTGCCCGGAGAATCTCCGAACCAGCGCTGGGCCCGATTACGGCGTCAAACTGGATTCTCCGTCCCAGCGCCGGCCGCAATTTCGGCGTCGGGCTGAGGAGAATCAGCCCCCCGGGTTCAGGTAGGTATTTGTTGCAGTAAATTATTAAAGACCTTTGGCTGAGGGCATGAGTTCCATGGCACTGCACTTCAACTGGATGGTGCAGGCACTGATGGGAATCTACGAGTGTATACACCAGAGGATTCTGGATCTCACTACAACTGTCCCTTTATACCATGGAGGAGAGCAGGGGCCTCTGGCACCCAAGAGGAAGAGGTTCAGCAGGAGCGCAGCAGGGGGCTCTCCATCCAGGGGTGCCTGGAGATGTCCAGCCCATCAGATGCCCCCCTACCCCATGAGCAGCACACCTCCAGCTCAGCACACAGTCAAAAGGGTAGCATTGCAACAACCATGCTGCCGAAAAGTAGGCTAAGATCCTCTTGGTCCAGACCCACCACGGGACACCCGCTACGGAAACAGGGCATGGAAGGTACCAGGCTGCCTGAACCTCAGCTGTGGATCATGGGGATACATGAAGCCATAGCGGAAGTGTGAAGAAGCATGTGTGAAGAAACTGTAGTGGATACTAGAGAACATTGGCACTGGTTGAGATGGGTCACCACGGTAATATAACATCACTTTGATCACTAACAGATCCTCCACCCGGTCATTTCATGCTGCCATGTTCTGTGAATCCCACTCACATTCGGTGCTTTATCTGTGCAGTGTGAGAATGGCAGGTTATGTCTCTCCCACTCCCACACTGACAACTCAGTAAAGATGTGCTGCTGGCAGGCACTCCTCCTTCTCCCCCCCTGCCCCCTGCAACCCCACCCCCATCCCGCATCAATGCTCAGGACTCTCATTTCTGCCACTCTTCTCCAGTGAAGAGGAGGCCTTGGGCTGATAGTGCAGAGAGGCTGACCCACCCTGGAGGTTAGGTGGAGGAATGAACCAGGATCCCTGACCACAAAGGGAGCTGTAACAGATGAGACCTCATCCTACGTCTCAAGACTCCATGATTAGCCTGTTCATTGGCAGGACATGTTCAGCTCTCTGTCAGGCAGGAGTTAGACATATTGCTGAGGATGAGAGGAGCATCAATCGGTACTCATTCTCCCGTAAAGTCCAGCCAATGGCTTCAGCGCCCTACCTTGGCAACCATCAATAAAACCTACCACTGGCACCACACTATGATCAGATTACAGTCCCCATGATGGGAGAGTTCCTCACTCCCTACTACTGGTTGTCCCAAAGCTGAGAGGCTAGGAAGTCTCTAACTCGTCAGCCCATGTGGGCCCTGGTCATGGCCTGAGGTCCTTCCTCCAACTCTTCCATGGGAAAGGCCTCACAGCCCTTCTTAACCTCTTTCTTATCCAAGGTGATTTGGCGCTCCCCATCTCCTCCTGGTTATGTTGGTCTCCCCTCTGTAGCGCCAGGTTGTGGTGGGGAAAGCAGACCACTATTATGCAGGACACCCTCTGGGATTGTACTGGGGGGCACCCTCCGGACCGGTCCAGGCACCAGAACCACATCTTGTGCAGTTCAACCGCCTACTTGACCAACACGCGATGATGCATGAGACTCATTGTAGAGAGTCTCCGCAGGTATTTGTGGCCTCTGCACTGGCGTCACCAGCCACCTCCTGAGTGGCCTCAGAGTCCATAGGACAGGAGCATGGGGCTGATGCAAACAAAAGTGTAACAATGTTTTTTAATGTCTAAAAGGGGGATGCATTCTAAAGCAATCTATATTGGCATGGTACACCAACTTCTGAAGGCCATAAAAAAGGCAAACATCTTGGGAATCCATGAAGAGATGCAGTCTATGGCAGTATTGGACTGTTACATGCAACACTCTTCACTCCAGATCCCCAATGATAAGGGGGAGGACTTTTCCGTAGATGGATCCCCCCACTGGGACCTTTGTCACTGGATGGCAACAAGGCTTGCCATGAGGTATCCGGGCAATGAGCGAGGGCAAGGAGGGAAGAGTGTGCATCAGCAGCCCATACAGGAACCCATCTGTGAATGCAAAAGAACTGAAAGGACAATCTGCAAGGCAGCTCAGGCTATGGGGCTCCAGGTACTGAGGGAGGGTTCGGGGCTTGGGGCCCATGTAAAACTCCGTCCGAGCAGGGGTACGCTCAGATGTTCACCACACATCTGTGCCGCCTTGAGACCCCATCGGTTCCAAGCACAAACATTTTGAGATCATGTATGGCATTGGCTGCGAACTGGACATCAAATGCCGTGCGATATGCCAACACCTATATACACACGGCTGCATGGCAAAATTCGGCTCCAATCCAATCTACAAATTTGCTGACGAAACTACTGTATTGGGTCAGATCGCGAACAATGATGAGTCAGAATACAGGAGAGAGATAGAGAACCTATGGAGTAACAACAATCTCTTCCTCAATGTCAGCAAAGAGCTGGTCATTGACTTCAGGAAGCTAAGTATCGTCCACACCCCTGTCTGCATCAACGGGGCCGAGATGGAGATGGTTGACAGCTTCAAATTCCTAGGTGTGCACATTACCAACAATCTGTCCTGGTCCATCCACATCACTGCTACGACTAAGAAAGCACAACAGTGCCTATACTTTCTCATGAAACATTGGAAATTCGGCATGTCCACATTGACTCTCACCAACTTTTACAGATACACCATAGAAATCATCTTATCTGGCTGCATCACAGCCTGGTACGGCAACTGCTCAGCCCTAGGACCGCAAGAAACTACAGGGAGTCATGAACACCGCCCAGTCCATCACACGAACCTGCTTCCCATCCATTGACTCTATCTACACCTCCCAGTGGCTGGGGAAAGCGGGCAGCAAAATCAAAGACCACTCCCACCCGGCTTACTCACTCTTCCAACTTCTTCCATCGAGTCGTTACAAAGGTCTGAGAACACGCACAAACAGACTCAAAAACAGCTTCTTCCCCACTGTTATCTGTCATAATATACAGCAGTATATCATGGTGCAGACACATACTGATGGACATACACTGGGACCAATCAACATGCACAAACACCGCAGCCAATCACCATTTAGAATACACACACTATAAAGGCAGAGGGCACCAGGGTTCCCGCTCATTCTGGGTGCTGCCTCTCAGTAAAACAGGAGCTCATCAAGTCTAGCACAGACTCACACCACTTGCTGAGAGAATCAATTGGTTCGGACAGGCTTAGGTCTCCAGTTAAACTAGCATTGTTTAAACCCCATGTCAATTAGTTCATAGTTAATTAATAAAATAGAGTTGAACCTTTCTCAGTGTTGGTGGTATGTTAACCTCGCAAGTCTACATTGCCCAACACTTCATTATCAAACTCCTAAATGACACTCTTATGGACTGATCTCTTCACATATCTTCTCTACTGAGCAGTACTACAGTCCTGTATGCTTCACCCGATGCCTGTGTCTATGTATTTACATTGTGTATTTTATGTTTGCCCTATGTGTTTTCTTTCAATGTACTGACTGATCTGTCTGGACTGTACGCAGAACAATACTTTTCAATGTACCACAGTACACATGACAAATTCAATCCAATCCATTCATGGTGTGTCATCTAGCCCACTCCTCTGCCACCCAACACATCCCTGATCCTGGTTACCCCGGCAACCACAGCCTGTCCCTCAATCAGCCACATGAAATGGTATTGGTGGCGGTGCGGATTCCTGGGCAGCGACTCCCTGACAACAGCTGCTACTCCAGATGGGGGAGAGCTGCGGCACGAGGGGCCAAGTTCCAGACTCTGAGTAGATCCTGGTAAAAGACAAGCAGCATGTGTGAGGAGTTACGAAGACCTGTCAGGTCTATGAACAGGAGCTGCACGTCATAGTTCAGGCTCTGCACCTGGCTGTAAAATACATCACCAGATTATTTTGATTAACACAAGTAAACAAAGTAAACTAAATCAGATAAACTGAGGGACCAGGTATAAGGAGCAACCCCTTGAATGGGAACTGCCTTCAATAAAAACAAATCACAAATGAAACTTAAAACATCAAATCAAAATGTGATCAGGGAGGTCAATAAGACATTCCACCCCCTGCAGTGCTCACTGGGCACATAATGTCTCGGGGTACACCAGTGGACACCATATGGTGCCTCTCCAGGGACACTCGGCATGAATGTAGACTCAGTCGAAGGACAGGTTGGGCCCCCTTGTCGCCTGCTGCTTGGACTTGTTGATGGCAAGTTTGACCAGGCCCAGGAGCAGGTTGCCGAGGAGGTCCTCATCCTTCCCCTTCCCTCTCCACACTGGGTGCCCATGGATCAGGAGTGTGGGCCTGAAGTGCATACAAAACTGCAACAAAAGTTTCTTTAAAAAACTGAAAAAGGGGCGCAGTTTAAAATAACCTATATAGACATGGTCCACAGACTCCACAAGGTGGCATTCAGGACGGGCATCTTGGGAGTCTGTGACGTGATACACCTGACCGTTATATGGGATTGCTGCATGCAACACCATCCAACTCAGGACCCAGCCCAGGGAGAGGACTTCTCCATTGAGGGATCTCTACTGGGCACCTCCACTGCTGGATGACAGCATGGCGTGCCAAGCAGTGTCCGGATGAGGGCGAGGGCAAGGATGTGAAGGTGTGCAGCAGCAGCTCATAGAGGGATTTCTGCGAGGCGGCTGAGTTTGTGGGGTTTCGGCTCGCAAGGGGATTCGGGGCTTGGGGCCAACGTGGAACCCCGCCCAAGCAGTGGTCCGTTCAGACGGGAGATCATTGCGCCACTTTGAGACCACGAGTGCCGTTGGGTTCAAACACAACCATTCTAAGGTCACTGATCGCATTGTTCATGAGGTGTACACTCACTGCCGATGGGGTGTCACCCAGCCAACTCGCTGTTACCCAACACGTCCCTGATTCTGGTCACCCCGGCAGCCACAGCCCATCCCTCTGCCAGCCACTGGAAATGGTAGGTGGAGGTGCAGATTCCTGAGCAGCGGCTCCCTGATGACAGCCGCTTCTCCAGATGGGGAGAACTGTGGAACAAAGCAATCATGTTTCAGACTTTGAGTAGGTCCTGGCAAAAGATGGACAACGCCTGCAAGGCGATATGGGGTCCTGGCAGGCCAATGAACTGGAGCTGCACGTCATAGTTCAGGCCGTGCACCTGGAGGAAGAAATAAGTCGCCAGGGCACACAATCTGGAAGGGGACCTAGATATAGATGTATCACAGCAGGGGCTGAAGGGGTAAGATCACCACCTGGGTATGAAGGCGCACCAGCGCCTGACCACCCTTTCTGAACAGGAGATTCTGAACCTCAGCAGTGATCCAGTGCAGTCTTTTGTCTCAGAAGATCTATATAAGTAATCTGGATGCATGTGACATTGTCAGGGGAAGGGTCAAAGTGACTAGCAAGTACCAGAACATGGAGGCAACCAGCTGGTTTATGACCAGAACTGTAATGCAACACTCGGAGCAGTCTTGTCCAGCGCCTCAGACGAGCGGTAATCTTTGCTGCCAGCTCCTGCCAATTCATCGGCCAGCATTCCTCAGCCGGACAAAGATGGACTCCCAGACCAGATGGATGTTATCATAAATGGTCCAGTCCAGGACCATGTAGGAATGATCAGGGTGAATCATGTGTTCCAACATGGTGTCAAGGCAGGAAGACATTGTCTTGGTGAAGATTTTGTAGACCGTGCTGAAGACGGAGGCCACCCAGTGCCAGTTTTTAAGGAGGTGGTGATCCCCCTTCTTGGGCTGCAAGGTAATGGTGGCCCTGTACCACAAAAGGGGCATCTCCCCGATGAAATACTCTCCTCCAGGATTCCCACTTAGTCACCCCCATGGACATCCCAGAACTTCCGAGAAGAACTCTATGGCCAGCTCGGCCAGCCCCGGAATCTTGCCCCCGGAGAGGCTGTCTAGGTCGCCAGTATTCTCCCCCAGGATAATAGGGGCGTCGAGCGTTCCGGCACCCTCCGGACCGACCGGCGGCTAGTGCTCCCATAAAACTCTGCACGCATCCTTGCTGGAGGGAAGAGGGCAGGGTAGAAGCTCTGGGGGTGGGCCCTGATGCCCTCCATATCCGAGACGAGGGATCCGTCACCAGCCAGCAGAGTAATGAGTTGCTGATGGACCCTTGCACTTTTTTCAGTGAGTAGAAGAAGGGGGAGCTGCGGTCCAGATCCGTGAGGATCTGGATCCATGCCCTCACATTTCAGGTCCCTCAGCGCTCCCTTCTCTTTGTATGCCAGGCATAGGGCCGGCTCCTCCTCAGGCTGACCAAGACGTGACTACAGGTCGCATACCTCCTTCTCCAACTCACCAACCCTGGATTTCCACCTCTTTGCCGACCCCTTGCATACACCTGACTGGAAACACGGATATGAGGCTAGCGCACGTCCTGGGCAGACCAGTCCATCTGCACCAGATCCAACCAGTGGTTGAGGGCTCTATTCCGGCGATCGGGTCAAGGAACAGGAATTCTTGGAGTTCCTGGAGGAGAGATGAGGGGGTGGCTCGGTGGTGGGCACATAGGGAGTCCACTGCCTCGCTGCTGATAGATTCTAATTCATCTCCAGTTCCCATCACCGAGCAGCTGTCCTCCTCCAGGCAGTTGCCATCCGGGTCCGAGTCTGAGTCCTCGGCCACAGTGAGTGCGCGGGCCCGCCAACCAGCTCTGACTCTGCCGCAACTCCATTACCAGGATCGAGGACAGAGGATCCTCTCGGGGCCGTGGGCCAGACGGAGGTGGAGATCCCTGCTCCACTCGCGGCGCCTGGTCACCCAGTGGGTCCAGAAAGCGTTCCGGAACCGGAACAAAGGTTCCCGGCACTAAAAGTTGGGGACAGAAACATGGGGTCCTCCTCGCACCCACCCACCCAGTGACCCAGGCATCGAGGTGCTACCGCAGTCCCTCAGCATTCTAAAAATGAGTGCCTCAGTGGTGCAAAACCGTTCCGAGCGGAACGAGGTTACATGAGTCCCGTCCACACCCAGCCCTGGGGTATCCTCCTCTGGGGGCTGCGACAGCACATGTTTCTTTCTTCATTTTGTTGTTCAGATCCACAAGAAGAGCATGACTTCCAGACTTCAAGAGCCACTCATCAGGTGGCGGGGCGGGGGGAGCGGTTTTGTAACTCGATGAGCCATGAGGTCCCCCTTCTCCAAGGAGTGACACCTCTTCCTGGGGAGTGCCTGGGCTTGAGAGACCATCTATCTCTGACAATCCCCTGCTCTACCTCCCTTCCCCTCAGTGCTCTGTCCACTGGGTTTTGGCTTTGATGTTGCTGGACTCGGTGTTCCGTGCAGGAATGATACTGGGCCCAGTTCTTAGGTGTCGATGGGTACAGATTTTGAGCGACGGGGAGGGCAGCCACACCAACAGGCCCCCGTCCCAATCGGGCCCAGGATGCTGACACACAGGACACGCCCACACACAGGATACAACCACTCAGGGCACCCAAAGACAGGGGACGGATGGACAGGAAACACCACCCCAAGGACGGACAGCAGGAAACACCACTCCAAGGGAACCCGGACTTCGAGTCCGATGAGGGCCTCGACATTACGCCACTGCTATCTCCTACACCCTCCACCATCGCAGAGACACTCACCTCGGTTGGGCACTTTAGTGATGAGGCTTCTGGGACACTCGCTGGTGCGCACAACACAGCCGTCCCGGTACAGCAGGTGGAGGTAGGAGCAGCCGAGGGGCCGGACAGTCAGGGGGCAGCCCGGCCCCAGCAACCATCTGCCACCCAGACGGGTCCCGGGTTCCTGGAGTTACCACACCCACCCATAGACCCGATGCAGTCACGGACCCAGGGACGATCGAAGGAGGTGACGGCCGGCTTGCGGCAGCTGCAGACGCAGGTGGAGGAACTGGGAGTGGTGCCGGACACCCTCCACCTGGACCATTCCTGCATGCGGCGTGGACATTGCAGCGCACGGTCCCGTCGTCTGCCCGGGGGCAGGATGGGGAGGGAGACCCGGGGGGGGGGGGGGGGGGGGGCACACTCACCTGAGCTCGACGTCCTATCACCCCTCACACACACACCTGCCGCTCATTTCACACCGCACGCCTCGGACAGAGCACAGAGGCAGCTTATGTAGGTGTGAAAGTGATTTTAATGACAAGCAGTTCATGCATGTGCCCTCGCCCCTATAACTAATCTGTGCCCTGCACCCGTGCCAACTTACTCAGTGTATAATTTTCTGGCCTTATTACTACGTCAAGGTGGTTCCCCAGACGGTACTGGAGGTGGATTCCTGTGATTCCTGCCCTGTGACTAGGGTCCCCTTTGGTGGCCATTTCCTGGATGGGCCAGGCTGCGCCTCGGGTGAGCGGGATGGTGTTCTGTCAGCCTGTCCTGCCCGTTGCCCACCAGATGCACATGGGACGGAAGGGAAGGGGGGGTCTAAGGTGTCGCAGTCTTCCAGGACCTCCCCTGCATGGGGACCCAGAACAGGCCCCAGCACCTCCTCCCTCGGGGTGCCCTATGGTCCCCAGGCCGCTTCATGGGTCGGAGATGCGAACGGATCCAGCACCCGACGCACCCCCGGCACCTGGTGCTGCCAGTCCTGGAGGCCCGTCCTGGTATCAACAAGGGCCTGCAAGTTTGCAGCCGTGGAGCTCAGGGAGTTGGACATCCCTACCTGAGTCTGGGCGACGCCAGACAGCACCTGGGCAATGGCGCCGATGCCCTCAGTGATGGCCTTCTGAGACTGGGCCATGGCGTTGAGTGCCACTGTGATCTGCAGCTGGCTCTGGCTCATGGCTTCCCGTGAGAGGGCAGCCATGTCCTGGGCCACAGACGCCGCCTGCAAGGAAAGCTCCACACCTTGCATACTGTGACCCATGTCTGACACCGTCACACCCATTGCCTCCACTGCGGACACAACCCATGTGGTTTCGGCCTGGGTGGCATGCACTGGCCATGAGTCAGACATTGTCTAACGGTGTAGAGCCCGGAGCTCATCGCAGAGCGGGTTGTCATCATCCTCCATGCCATGCAATAGACCCACTTCCATTGGCGACCGTGTGAGCCCTGCCCAGTGTGCCTCAAGTGGATGTGCGATGGAGGGGTGGTGTGTATGCGGGTGATGCGGTGGTGGGCAGGGTGTGGGTGGTGGACGGGGTGAGTGTGGTTGGTGGGCGGGATGAGGGTGGTAGGCTGGTGCCATACTGTGTTGTACGTGCCCATACTCGATGATTCCCACCCCCCTCCTAGTCTGTGAACGTTACGGCTATCAACCCGTCCCGTGCCCACTGGCCCAGCCGGTGACAGTGGGCAGCCTCCCATCCCTGTCCAGTCCTTCTATCCTGTACAGTGCTCCCATCTTCCTCATCAGGGGAGGCCTTCCCTTTGTTGTGTTGCTCCTACCCCTCCCCCTCCTCTGCCTCCAGCACATCGCCCCTCTGCTGGGCTATGTTGTGCAGGACGCAGCAGACCACAACAATGGGGTCGACCCTATTCGACGGCTACTGGAGGGCCCCTCCAGAGTGGTCCAGGCACCTAAAGTGCATCTTTGGCAGCCCATAGTGCTTCTCGACCACACCCCTGGACGTTGTAGTGGGTCTCCGCGTCAGTCTGAGGCCTCCGGATAGGCTTCATCAGCCACGACCGCAACGGGTAACCCCTGTTGCCCAGCAACCTGCCCTGCAGTCGGGGGGGTGTCCCTCAAACATGGCAGGGATAAAAGATTGTGCCAATATGAACAAGTCATACACACTGCCCGGGTACCGGGTGCAGACATGCAGGATCTTCATGCAGTGGTCACAGACCACCTAAATGTTCATGGAGTAGGTCCCCTTCCTGTTCATGAACACCGCACTGGTGGCCACATGATGACGTGCACCCCAACGATCCTGCCCCCTGGACAATGGGGATCCTGGCCATGGCAGCAAAGCCCGCTGTCCGGGCATCTTGGTGGGTGCAGTCCACAGGGAACTGAGTATAGCGGTCCGCGATGTCATACAGGGCATCCGTCACTGCACGGATGCACCAGTGCACCGATGCCTGGGAGATGCCGGACAGGTCCCCTCTCGGCGCCTGCAACGATCCCATTGTGTAGAGGTTCAGGGCCACCATCACCTTGATGTCCACAGGTCGAGGGTGTCCTCTCCCAATCCCACGCGGTGCCAGGTGTGCCATCAGATGGCAGATATGGGCGACGGTTTCCCGGCTCATCCTGAGTCTCCTCTTGCATGCCCGGTCCGTGACGTCCTGGTACGACGAGCGGCGCCGGTACACATGAGGCCTCATCGGGCGCCTTCGTCGCCGTGGCACCACCACCATCACCTCCTCCTCCTCATCCTGTCGAGCAGGTATCTCTCCAGCCTGGGCAGATGCCACCAGGCCCTCTGCGGCAGCCTCCGCCGCCTCCCTGGCACGTCCCTGTTCCCATAGGGCAACATGTGGAAGAGTGGCGCCCACCATGGCGGCCAAAATTGCTGGGTGATGGCCAAACATAACAGTCTGCAGGGGATGAAGGTGGACGAAATATTATCAATGCCCATACCCCCCTTCACAGTCAGGTGCCATGGGCTGTATTGTCGCTACTTTTGCCAGCTGGCACCTGGCCAAGCAAATCCTAGCCTCCCCCCCCCCCCCCCCCCCGCCCCAGCCCCGGCACTCCGATCCCCGGCACCCTCGGTCCCCTCCCCGGCACTCCAATCCCCGGCACCCCTTTCCTCAGCACTCCCATCCCCGTCACTCACATCCCCGGTACTCCAATCCCCTGCACCCCCGATGCCCACCCCACCCCAACCCCAACACCCCCCCCCCCACCCTAGGCACCGACCCCGATACCGCCACGCACCCCCGGCCCTGGGGAGCATCTTCCGCCAGCACCCGCAAACCTCCCCCAGCCACGACTGTGCCGTCTCTTCTCCGGTGGCCGCCCCACGCCGACCCCTACCTCCTCGCTCGACGGCGTCAGCCAGGACGACTGACGCCATTTAAAACCTACTTTGATTTATGCTGGCGTAGCCTGCGGTCACTTCAGCGAAACTTCGGCCCATTTGGGCCGGAGATTTGGAGAAGCCCCGGGGACTATTGTGTCACACCGATTCTTGCCATTCGAACTCCACATAGACCGTCACCCAAGGTCGGAATTGAACCCAACGCTCAATGGCGTGTGAGGGAATAGTGTTAACCGCTGTGCCACTTTGCCACCATTCGCATAATCCAGTAAATTTTGGGAGTTAAGATTTATCCCACAATTTTATTTCCCAGATTGACACTGATCTTGCACTAAGGCCACTCAGCCTAACTGTTGGGCCCGGAACGATTATTTGTTTTCTGTGTGCTGATCTGATTCCTTCCCCACACCCACCCCTCAAAACCACCCAATCCTCCATAAAAGGTTGTAGGCAGTTTACATGCTGTTGGTATGGAAAGTTTTACTCCCACACCAACTTGGTGCTCTCCCAGTGCTTTCAAACATAAAGGAGCAAAGGTTACTTGCTGAAATGATGTGGTCTCACATTGCATGATGAGATCAGCCCATTTAGGTGCAGGTGTTTGGAACAGGTATAAGAGGACTACGTTAAAGATTCAACTTTGGCACTGTCGATTTCTCCAATGTCTTATTTCCCATATTGTAACCTTTTGCACACTTAGAAGTGCATGTCTAATATAGGGTTTTACTGTGCTCTGAGAGTGCAGGTTCACAACAGCAATGGCACGATTAGTAAAATTGGGAAAGCAAGTCCAATATCTAATTGGTATTAGGCCGCAATTTGCGTTCAGCTACATTTTGAGAGCTCTATTGCTGGCACCTGTTTTAAACCTTAGCCTAACTATGGCACCAGATCTGCTGCAAAAAATATTTAAATGAACATGCAGGTCAATCTTGCAGCTGGCGAGCCAGATTTTTGACATTTTGACGCTCTATGTGTGAAAGAGCTCTTAAAGTGCAAAGTCTTTGTATGTTTTAAGTTGTCATGTTTATGGTACCTTTCTTATTTTGTATTTTTATTTGCGACTTTTCCATACTTTTTGTAATATTCATTAATGCATATTTCTGAAACTGTGGGTCAAGTTTTATTTACTCAATGTGGCAGATTTTGTTTTAGTCTTTGATACAGTGTTTTCTGAGTGGAGTGGTGTAATATGAGAACAGGCATATCAGAGAAAGCAGTAGGGATCAGGCTAATGACCTGAGCAAATTGTTTCAGCTTGTTCCAGGTTATCAGACAGCCAATGGCAGAATTTTCACATTATGACCCAGGACAGCTGCAGCCAAATTGCAAAATGCAGACAGCACTGCCCAAGGGCTGGCAATGTCACTGCTAATCTCAGCTCTTCCACCTCTGGCTCATTCCCACCCACCTCTGCATTATCAGCTAATGTGCTGGCCACACATGGATCAAACTGGTGACTGATGCTTCGGATAGAAAGCCATCCATCTCATTTCCCACTAAATAAATTCACATAACTGCCCAATATCACCACCCTGCTGTTAGCAACCACGTGCCAAAGACCAGTCCAGTAATAAAGCCCTGTGATGTATTCTTTGTTTCACTTTAAATACATAGAACATACAGTGCAGAAGGAGGCCATTCGGCCCATCGAGTCTGCACTGACCCATTTAAGCCGTCACTTCCATCCTGTCCCCTCCTATCCTTTTTGGTCACTAAGGGCAATTTATCATGGCCAACCCACCGAACCGGCACGTCTTTGGACTGTGGGAGGAAAGTGGAGCACCCGGAGGAAACCCACGCAGACACAGGGAGAACAAGCAAACAGACAGTGACCCAGCAGGGAATCGAACCTGGGACCCTGGTGCTGTGAAGCCACAGTGCTATCCACTTGTGCTACCGTGCTGCCCAAAGGTGTGACCTGCTAATTTGTGGGAATACAGGAGATGAATGAAAGAGCTCGAAGGTTATGCAAGGGCTTTGTATGTTGAGCAGCTGGATAGAAAAATACTTTGTAGCATGAAATGCTAGGTTGCCTATCCGTAACACAGCACTGTCATTTAGCATTATCCATGTCATACCAATAAACTCTGACATATTTTCTCACATCTTTCCCTAGGTTTTGTGGGTAGAGTGGATAATCATAATAATAGCATTGAACCCAGCTGCCAACACCTGTTGTCCTTCAGGTAGGTTGTCCTGGACAACAAAATAGTATAATACTTCACACCAACTTGACAGCACATTCTCTTTGCCAGTCATGCAACAAGGGTTGTAGTTGAAGGATCATGTGCTCATAACTCCATGTTGTGCCCCTTCATTTGCATGTGTCACATACACTCTCATAGCATTTTCAAAGGTTAACCTTGCAAAGAGGTTGGTAGAATCCCTGTGGAATATTTGTCCCACAATGTGAGTTTTGGAGATCATTTGGCTGGCTGAACTGATACGCAGTTAGCTAATCTGCCACAGTAAAAGCAGGTATGCATAGCAACACTTAAAATTAATGTCTTTCTCCCTCTCTTTTAACGTGTTTAGTTTGAATCTTTAACGGTGTTGAAGCAATTTTTACCCCGTTAATTTGAGCTGTAACTTCTTTAATTGCACTCTCAGCAGGAAGCCAAAGTTGTGTGAGAAGCATCATTAAATTGTTACAAGAAGTTGATTTCACAAAATCAGATGAAGCCAGTCAGTCACCCCTCTCAGCTACTACTGTGTGGTGTGCCTAAAGCGATCCAACCTGGGTGACATTTGCACGCTGATCCCTGACCTAGGCACATCCTCAGTACTCTTGTTGATGATAATGAATTGGGGGACACGTAAATGGGGAAGAACTTACAACTGTTCCTTAGACCTGTTGTTTTTCCTGGCCAATTTGTATGCTTCTTCCTTGGATTGACTACCATCTCTAATTTCCCTTGTAAGCCATGGATTGACCACCTTTCCTGTTTTACTTTTGTGCCAGCAGGAATAAACAATTGTTATTGTTCCCCCATGCGCTCCTTGAATGTTTGCCATTGCCTATCCACTGTCATCCCTTTAAGAAACATTTCCCAATCGATCATAGCAAACTTGTGCTTCCATGCCATTGTAGTTTCCTTTATTAAGATTCAGGGCCCTAGTCTCAGAATCAACTACTTCACTCTCCATCTTGCTGAAAAATTCTGGCATATTACAGTTGCTCATCCCCAAGGGGTCTTACACTACTAGATTCCCAATGTTTCCATTCTCATTGCACAGTACCCAAGCCTAAAACGGCTTGCTCTCTAGTTGGTTCCTCAACGTATTGGTCTAGAAAACCATCCTGAATAAATTCCAGGAATTCCTCCTCTATGATATTGTGGCTAATTTCATTTGCCCAATCTATGTGCAGATTAGAATCACCCATGTTTACAGATGATCCTTTATCGCATGCATCTCTAATTTCCTGTTTAATTCCATTCCCAATATCACCACTACAGTTTGGGGGTCCGAAGTAATTTGCTTTTACTACAGTTTGGGGGTCTATATACGATACCCACTAATGTTTTTTGCCCCTTGGTGTTTCTTAGCTCTAGCCATACAGATTCCACATTGTCACATCCTTCCTCATATTGCATTAATTTCCTCTTTAATCAGTACTTCCACGCTACCGCCTTTTACTTTTTGCCTGTCCTTCCGAAATACCGAATACCCCTGAATATTCAGCTCCCATCCCTGGTCACCTTGCAGCCATGTCTCTGTAATCCCGAATATATCATACCTATTCATATCTATTTGCACATTTACTTCATCCACTCTATTATGAACGCATTAAGGCACAAAGCCTTTAAGCTTACCTTTTTAACATTACTCGACTCGCTCCCAATATTTTTCTCTGTGGCCCTGTTTGAATCTGGCCCTTGGTTCCTCTGCCTATCACTTTTCTAATTCTACTTTCTGTCTTTTGTTTTTGTCCTTCTTTCCTCTTCTTCTGATTCCTTACATGGGCTCCCAACATCCTGCCATTTTAGTTCAAACTCTCCTCAACCACTATCCCCAACCTAATCCCAGTATTGAACTCCTGATAGTGGCTGCATAGGAGATGCACTGAAATTTACAATACTAGAAGATAATCATAAACAGAGCATTTAGGATTCTTCAAATAAGATGTAGTTGTGTGACATTCACAAGCAGATCACAGTGCAGCACCAGACACGTAAATAGTTGTTGCCTTATGCAAAACATGGCAACAGTACACAATATTTTTATTGATTTCCCACAGAGTATGATCAAGGCAGTGTATAGAGAGAACAAATATTGCAAGGGGTAATAAAAATAATAATAATAATCGCTTATTGCCACAAGTAGGCTTCAATGAAGTTACTGTGAAAAGCCCCTGGTCGCCACATTCCGGCACCTGTTCAGGGAGGCCGGTACGGGAATTGAACCTGCGCTGCTGGCATTGTTCTGCATTACAAGCTAGCTGTTTAGACCACTGTGCTATGAATTCTTCCACCAGTTGATCATTTTTCCTAAACAGCATTCAGCATGTGTTGCATGCTGGACAGCAGGCCATTATTAGATAACCATGATAGATACTTACATGCAGACATTTATTTTATTATAGCACGTGAGGGCAAATGAGCCATCCATGAGCACTTGTTATCTTGAAAATCTGAGATTGCAACAGACCGAGTGGCTTGAATAAAGAACCTGACCATAGAGTAAATACTGTAGTTGACAAAAAAATAAGCTGCTGGAAATGTTATGATAGAAGACAAAACATCTGTGTACTCTAAATAAAAATAATTGCAAAACTAAATATTATTTTCACATATACAATCTGGAAAAATGTAACTCACCCTTCATTAGAAACTAATGGATTTTCATGTTTTCGGCGAAGAAGTGAATTGTTTTTGGTTGCCCACTCCTGATCATATAAGGCAACAGTTTCCCTCTCCTGCCACCATGACACTGGAATCCTTATTGGGATCTGATGTATCAGCAGAATCAACCATCCAAGTATGAGTGGAACAAATGAAAGAGGTTGGAAAGAATATCAGTGAAGCGGACTTGCTTTACAGCATGAGTTAACCCCTTGATGCATCAACCTATATCACAACGTTAATATTCCCCCCTGATCCATGCTCAAATATTTTCTCTCTATCCTTCTCTTCTCACCAGCCATCAGCACGCTATTTCCATCATCTGCAGCACACAAAATCAGAGAATCATAAGAGAGTCAGAGTACAGAAGGAGGGCATTGAGACTATCAAAGAGCAGGAATGTCTTGCTGCAATTATACAGGTCTTTGGTGAGGCCACACCTGGGATATTGTGTGCAGTTTTTGTCTCCTTGGGCGGGATTCTCCCCTACCCGGCGGGGCGGGGGGTCCCGGCGGGATGGAGTGGCGTGAACCTCTCCGGCGTCAGGCCGCCCCAACGGTGTGGACGTCTCCGCACCTTTAGGGGCCAAGTGCTAACATTGAGGAGCTAGGCCCGCGCCGGAGTGGTTAGCGCCCCGCCAGCCGGCGGGAACGACCTTTGGCGCCACGCCAGCCGGGGCCGAAGGGACTTCGCCGGCCGGCGGAAGTCCGCGCAGGCACCGGAGTGTCAGCGGCTGCTGATGTCATCCCTGCGCATGCGCAGGGCAGGGGGTCACTTCCACCTCCGCCTTCGTGAAGACTATGGCAAAGGCGGAAGGAAAAGAGTGCCCCCACGGCACAGGCCCGCCCATGGTCGGTCGGCCCCGTTTGCGGGCCAGGCCACCGTGGGGACACCCCCCGTGGCCAGATCACCCCGCGCCCGCCCCCCAGGGACCCCGGAGCCTGCCTGCGCTGCCTGATCCCGCCGGTAAGGTAGGTGGTTTGATTCCCGCCGGCGGGAACGGCATGACAGCGGCAGGATTTCGGCCCATCGCGGGCCAGAGAATCTCCAGGGGGGCCCGCCGACAGGCGTGGCGCAATTCCCGCCCCCGCCGAATCTCTGGTGCCGGAGACATTGGGAGACGGCGGGGGTGGGATTCACGCCGGCCCCCAGCGATTCTCCGACCCGGCGGGGGTCGGAGAATCCCGCCCCTTATCTGAGGAAGGATGTTCTAGCTATAGAGGGAGTGCAGTGAAGGTCTACCAGACTGATTCCTGGGGTGGCAAGGCCGGCCTACAAGGAGAGATAGAGTTGGTTGTGATTGTATTTGCTAGAGTTCAGAAGAATGACCGGGGTGGGGGGGGAATCTCATAGAAATGTATAAAATTCCAACAGGACTGGACATGGTTGATGCAGGAAGGATGTTCCCGATGGTGGGGGTTTCCAGAACCAGGGGTCACAGTCTGAGGATATGGCATCGACCATTTAGGACAGAGGTGAGGAGAAACCTCTTCACACAGAGAATGGTGAGCCAGTGGAATTCGCTACCCCGAAAAGCAGTTGAGGCCAAAACATTGTGGTTAGGATTTTCCATCCCGTCAGCCCCGTTCTGCGCCGCGGCCTGCCCCGCCTCGCCGGCAGCGGGATCATCCATTCCCATTCTGGCCAGCCCATGCCATCGGGAATCCCGCGGACTTGGGTGTACTGCCGGCGAAGTGGAGAATCCCACCAACAGAGAATCCCACTGTGTGCGTTTTCAAGAAGCAGCTAGATATAGCATTTGAGGAGAAGGGGATCAAAGGATATGGGGGAGGGGGGAAGGTGGGATCAGGCTGTTGAGTTGGATGATCAACCATGATCATAATGAATGATGGAGCAGGCTCGATAGGCCTATTAGCCTCCTGCTGCTCCTATTTTCTATGTTGCGATGTGTATTTCAGCCAAAAAACAGCCATCGAGCCTCATCCTACTTCTCAGTTCTTGATTGCTGCACTTCAAGTTATTTTTGGCCAGGGTTTAGAGAACACCCAAAGTATATCATGGAGTTCACCTGACCTACAACTTTAATAGATTTTGGTTATGGGGAGCACACGGGCCCACTTTGCAGGTGTGATGCAACAGAGAACTGAAGTATTTTTAAACAAAAGCAATGTATGTTCTATAAATCCAGTTTACATTTTATCAACTACCAACCCTGATAGCCCCCAAAAAGGTACAGTACTCTCTAGGTAACCCTTAATAACTTTCCTAACAACATCCATCAGTCAAAAAACCCTTTTTAACAAAGGCAGGAGGTTTACATTCCTTACAGAAACAGGTATTACTTTGAAATCATCAAGTGATCTCGAGACATGCTTTAGTTGCAGAGAGAAAGATCAATACGCATCTGCTTGGTTTGAATGCAGCTTTCCAACTGAAAGCGAAACTAAACACAGGGCTAAAAAGAGCTCCACCCACACAATGACATCATTGCAGCCATTTGATAAAGCACACTTTTCTTAAAGGGACATTCACATGACAAAATGCATAACCAAGTCCATTTTAAATGGGATGTGGGCTTCTGCCTCTATTACCATTTCAAATAATGAGTTCCAGTTGCACTGCCCCCCCTCCCCCCACCTGCCCCCGAGTAAAAATGTTTCTTCTCAGCTGCCCTATTATCCTTTCCGCACTCATTTTAAATTCATACCCTCTGGTGATTGTTCTCTCTGTTAAGGACATTAAGTCCATCCTAGACACTGCACAAAGGCCTGTCATAATTTTATATACCTCAGTTGTGTTTTCCCACAGTCCTCTATTCCAAAGAAAACCACCACAATCTATCGACTCCAGATCAACAGCAATGTGGTTAACTCTTAAATACCCCCAGGGAGGGACAATAAATGCTTGCCCAGCCAGAAACACCCACATCCCATGGACAATTTTTTTTAAAGTGCACCAGGGACAGGTGCAGGGGGGGGGGTGGGGGGCATTCATAGGCATTGAGATCTACTATGAAACTAATGAAACTTAAACCTCAGGGCCCCTAATCCCGGAGGGGCCCCAGAAGCGACTTTAGTCCACATTGCTTAAAAAATTTGGGTCTACTGTATCAGAAGGGCATTTAAAAAAAATAATAATATTAATAATATAGTGTAATTCAATACAAAAGAATAGTTCAAATTAAAATTAAAAGGTTATTAAAGTATCATGTAGTCTAGCCGTAAACGAAAAAACATTCAAATTAAGGATGTTTCATTCTAAATATATTTAATATAAAATAATTATAAATAATTTAATACACTGTTAACATTTATGACAGAAATACAAACAGTAGATGACGTGTCGTAACAAAAAAGGGAGCCGTTGAAAAGGCAATCACAATGCTGACGTGAATGTTCAACGTGATAGCACTCGTGATAGCGATCGAGACAAGAATTTTTTTCAATAAAGTGTTCATAAGGATACAATATTTTAATTACCAGCCAAATACTCAAAAATAAATGTTATGTTTAGAAAAGTAAGGTAAATAATAAAGGAGAAATAGTGTTAGATTAGCCTACGCCTATTGTTTATATGAAGAGGTGACCGGGAGGTAGGCTACGACCGCATAGCCGAGGCTAATACTATATTACAAGTATTTATGAAAAAGTAATAAAAGGGTGAATTTGTGTTAAATTACAGGTGTCTATTATGAAAAATCATACAGTAATATTTTCAAGTACTGAAAAGAGTTGTAGCTGTTATAAAGTTTTTAAGTGAAAGAGGTTTGGCATTTAGAGGTCATGAGGAGAAGTGGGGCTCACCAAATAATGGAAACTTCATGGGGGCCATTGAACTTATTGCAGAGTTCGACCCATTTTTACATGAACATCTCGAGAAATGTAAAAATGAAAAAGTAAATGCTACTTACCTATCCACACCCGTGTATGAACAATTGATAGAAATCATGGGAAAACATGTGCAAGATGAAATTGTGAATCAACTCAACAACCTAGACACCAAATACTACTCTATTATTGTTGACTCTACGCCTGACCTGACACATGTTGGCCAGCTGATAATTGTGGTTCGATACTGCTAAAATGGAAAACCCTGTGAGAGATTTGTACCGATAGAAAACCATTCATCCACTACCTTGTTCAACAAAATACAACAAGTCCTGGGTGAACATAAGCTTTGACTTGAAAATATCCGTGGTCAGTCCTACGATAATGCATCTAACATGAAGGGCTCGAAGAAAGGGCTGCAAGCTCTCTTTATAAACATTAACAGGTACGCAGACTATGTACCATGTGCAGCCCATTCACTTAACCTTGTTGGAGAAAAGGCAGAGTCTCCTGTACCTGAAGTTGTTGACTATTTTGGCATTTTGCAGGAGCTGCATGTTTTCTTTTCTGGATCTCCACGAAGATGGGGGATTTTAAACACACAGGGCAATCTACATTTTTCTCTAAAGAGCCTAAGTGTAGCTAGATGGTCTGCACACTATGAAGCAGTCCGGGCAATTAAAAATGGATATATGGCTATTTTACAAACTCTCAAACATATTTTTGAAGACTCAGAAGAGAAGCCTGAATGTAAACGAGATGCAAATATTTTAGACCACAAGTTGGTAAAGCTGGAATATGCTATTTTAACAGTCATTTGGAAAGAAGTGCTGGAGCGTTTCAACAAAACAAGTAAGAAACTCCAAACCCCCGGTTTTGATGTATTTGAAGGTTATCTTCTGCCATCATCTTTACTTTCATTTGTTAACTCAGAGAAAATTCAGCCGATAGGATTGCACACTATGAATCAGAAGCAAAAGGTTTGTGTGAAGATATCACCTCAAGTTATTCTGATGCTTC
This sequence comes from Scyliorhinus canicula, assembly GCF_902713615.1. NCBI lineage: Eukaryota > Metazoa > Chordata > Chondrichthyes > Carcharhiniformes > Scyliorhinidae > Scyliorhinus > Scyliorhinus canicula. The sequence goes on along the minus strand of NC_052151.1, from coordinate 144,747,647 downwards.
CAAACGCATTGTTACAAGGAAATTTTCAGATGGAACAAGTGGTATTGCTTCTTTGAGAGGAGCTGACAAATTTAGGATAGAAGTTCTATATCAACTCTATAACTGCTTGATAATCCAGTTACGCAAGAGGATTGACCCATATGAGCAGATTGCGAAAAGGTTCAAGTTCCTCTCAGAATTGGTGAACAATTCTGAAATTGATGAGGACAGTATTAACCTTATAATATTGTATGACAAAGATGATATTGACCACAAATTAGTAAACGAGTGTTATCAGTTCAAAGGATATTTGCACCTTAGGAAATCCCAGAACACAGAAGAAAACACGCCATCTAAAATGCAATGCGCAGAAGTTCTTCAGCTTATTTGTGAGCAACACCTAATTGAAGTGTTCCCCAATATTACTACTATGCTTAAGCTGTACTTGACGAAGCCTATCACGAGCTGTGAAAACAGAAAGGAATTTTTCAAAGCTATGAAAATGAAATGAAAAAGAAAATCGCTTATTGTCACGAGTAGGCTTCAATGAAGTTACTGTGAAAAGCCCCTAGTCGCCACATTCCGGCGCCTGTCCGGGGAGGCTGGTACGGGAATCGAACCGTGCAAGGAAGCTCTCATATGACAAAACTGTATGTGAATATGTTCCTAGAAAAAACACAAAAAAGAGTATTTTGTAAAATGCGCTTCATGTAGTATGTATTCTCATAGGTGTCTAAAATAAAAGACTATATTGACTGTGGTCTTTTCTGTTTTATTTCATCATTCTATGATGTATCATGCATGTATATAACATTTCTCTAATTTTCATCCCCCCATAACTCGAAAACTATAAAACACAGGAATGTTTTATTCACACCAGTGACTTTGACATGTGAGATAATCCAGTACAGCAATTTTAATCAAAATCTGAGATGTAGTGGTTAAATTTTTAAAAACATTTGTGGTGATCTGTCGTGGAACAACCCCATTGAAGAAGATAACAGTGGTTACCCAGACCCCGTTGCTGGTTGCGACAGTTCAAGATTCAGGGCCCCAAAAATGTAGGTCCGCCACTGACTGAGATGTTCCAACACCTCCCCTGTGGGAGTCACCAGCATGGGCCCCATCACGTCCTTCTCCCTTGAGGCGCCCAATGGCTTCCGGCTGCTCCTTGGGATGAGGGTGCAGCCAGAGCAAGCTCCAGGTGCTTCACCATCACCTGGCACGACGAGTCCTGGAGGCCCGCTCTCGTACAAACCAGGGTGTTCATGCTCGCAGCCATGGAGCTTAGAGACTGTACCACATCCCTCTGGAACTGTGCCACATTGCTCATGGACCGTGCTATGTCATTCAGGGACCGTGCCAAGTCCCTCTGAGTCTGGTTCTCATCAGCCAGTGCCATGCCAATGCTATCAATGCCTACATCCATGGCCCATTGGACCAAGCTCTGGAGCGCCACAGCAATATCCATGTGGCCCTGGTACATGGCTGCCTCTGACATGATCACCGTGTCCTATGGCTCGGCCCTGCCCGCAGGTCCTGGACATCCTCACCCATGGCCCATATCGTTGCACCCTTGGCCTCTACTATGGATGTCACCGTGCAGTGTTGCCCTAGGTGGCATGCACGGTCAGTGGTTGGACTGCTCCAACTACACCTGCAGATGTCGGATGGTTGCTGACCCCCCTCCTGTAGACCTCAGTTCTGCGCTTGCATCTCCAACATCTCCAACAATTGATGCAAACGCCATTTTCAGAAGCACTAGACCCATCTGGATGGCAGCTAGTCCCTGGGATTAGGCTTCCTCCGACCGCTACCTCCACCTGATGTAGGTCCCGCCACATCGCCAGATGAGCCTTGGGGTTGTGGCTGGAGGTGGGCAACGTCCGATAGCCCTGCCTCAGCACCAGTTTATCATGCAAGACAAAAGATGACGCATGGTTAAGTCACATGTGTGAGTGTTGGGGGTGGTGGGGGTTTTGAGGGGTGGGGGATAGTGGGCATGTCAGGATTGGGGATTGGGGGTAGGGTTGTTGGGGATGGTGGGGGTGTTGCAGGGGCAAGTGCTGATGGCGGGGATGGATTGAAAGGGGGGGTGACAACGTGCTAAAGGGACACCATAATCCATCGGGAGCTCACTTGCTTCCCCGATGGACCCCCTCCTGTCTTCTCTTTTTCCCTGCAGATGTGGGCCACCTTCTCCTGCGGGGGCGGGGGGAAACAGATAATGCGCAGTGTGAGACATTTGGACATGGGCAGCAAGTGGCCTGTCTGTGCATGGCACCCAGCCATGGCAGGCGGTATGGGTAGTAGCATGTGTTGCAGGACATGCGGACTGCCGGTGGGTGTGATTTATTAGCCCGCTGGGGGGGGTTGGGGCCATGGGTGCACGGGATGGGGGTTGGTGCCAGGGACACAGTGATGAAGGTGGCTCACCCTGGCTGGCCTGGGGATTGCTCTCCCTCACCCAGCACTGCCTACCGGTCCACCCAGTGGGGACCATTGCATGGCGGTGGGGGAGGGGAGGGGGGGGGGGGGGGGTTTATGCGTGTTTTGCTATTGGATGCGGGAGGTCACTGGGGCATGGGAATAGTGATTCACCTGTGCCACCCTGAGGAGGTTGTGCAGCTTCTTCTTGTACTGCTGCCTGGTGCTAGGGGTGGGGCCCATGATGCTCATGGCCTCTGCCACCTGCGCCCTGGCCCGGTTCATGTCCCACCCTGAGGTGAAAGGTGGTCCGCCTTTCCTCCATGCCAGCCAACAATGTCCCCAGCTCACATCTGCAAATCTCGGGGCCACTCTTCAGCGAGGCGTAATCATAGATGGAATGAGAGTGATGTAGCTGGAATGAGAATGGAGCCTAACAGACATCTATAGGCGCTAAAAGATGCCCTCATACGAACGGGATATGGTGCTCGACTCATCGATCGACAGTTCCAACGCACCACAGCAAAAAACTGCACCAACCTCCTCAGAAGACAAACACGGGACACAACCGACAGACTACCCTTCGTCGTTCAGTACTTCTCTGGAGTGGAGAAACTACGCAGCCTTCAACATGTCATCGATGAAGGTGAACATCTTGCCAAGGTCATCCCCACACCCCCACTACTTGCCTTCAAACAACCGCGCAATCTCAAATAAACCATTGTTTGCCGCAAACTACCCAGCCTTCAGAACAGCGACCACAGCACCACACAACCCTGCCATGGCAATCTCTGCAAGACATGCCAGATCATCGACATGGGTACCACCATTACACATGAGAACACCACCCACTAGGTACGCGGTACATACTCGTGCAACTCAGCCAACGTTGTCAACCTCATACGCTGCAGGAAAGGATGTCCCGAAGCGTGGTACATTGGCGAGACCATGCAGACGCTGCGACAACGGATGAACGGACATCACGCGACAATCACCAGGCAGGAATGTTCCCTTCCAGTTGAAGAACATTTCAGCAATCAAGGGCATTCAGCCTCTGATCTCCGGGTAAGCGTTCTCCATGGCAGACTTCAGTATGCGCGATAATGCAGAATCGCCGAACAGAAACTTACAGCCAAGTTTCACACCTATTAGTACGGCCTCAATTTGGACCTTGGATTCATGTCGCATTACATTCAGCCATCACCATCTGGCCTAGGCTGCGAAATCCTACCAACTGAGCTGGGGTGAGACAATTCACACCTCTTTAACCTGGGATTACCCATCTCTCTGGCTCTGTAAATACTTAATTGCCTGCAAATGCTCGCATTCAAAACATTGTCTTGCATCTTTGACTTTGTCTACATCTATGTTTCTGGAACCTACCTGTTCATTCACCTGAGCAAGGAGCAGTGCTCCGAAAGCTAGTGATTTGAAACAAACCTGTTGGACTTTAACCTGGTGTTGTAAGACTTCTTACTATGCTCACCCCAGTCCAACGCTGGCATCTCCACATCATGGAATGAGAGTGTGTGGGGAGTGGGGTGTGTATATGTGGCTGCAGCCTGTCAGGCTCTCCAGTGTCAATTCCGACCCCAGCGAATCAGATGCCGGTGTTGGTTGGAATAACATTAGTTCCATGTGGCGTCATTGCTAGCCCATTAATGTGCCCTAAATCACTCCGGGACAGGCATCGCTTTCATCAATGTAGAAGTCTCATGTTTCAGTCCCGGCGTCAGCACTTAGTCTCTCAAATGGAGAATCTTGGCCATAGTATATGCCTCTCAGTTAATAAAAGAAAGTCACCGGTGTGCCTTCTTAACTGCCTGATCTATGTGATCTACATGGTCTCCTCTATATCAGAGAGACCGATAGACTGGGTAGACTGGGTGATCGCTTTGCTGAGCATCTTTGGTCTGAAAAATGCGTATTCAGGATACTGACCTTCCCGTTGCTTGCCATTTTAATACAAGACCCTGTTCCCGTGCCCACATGTCTGTCCTTGACCTGCTACAATATTCCAATGAAGCTCAACGCAAACTGAAGGAACAGCATCCCACCTTCTGGTTAGGCACGCTACAGCCTTCCGGTCCCAACACCAAATTCAACAACTTCAGATGATTAGCTCGACCCCACCTCGACCCCTTTGTTTTCATTCCAATTCATTTTAACTGTCTTTTATTTTTTATTTCTTTCTTGTCTTTCTTTATATATATCTATATTTCCCCCCACTCTTTCCCGCTATATTCTCTCCCATTCCTTAACTTTTCTCCCCTTTGCTTCCCCATCCCCTTTTTTCTCATTTTGACTCCCAATGAATGTCCCCCCCTCCCCCCACATCTCTATCTGTCAGCTTAGTTTCTGATCATAGTTTATCTGCTGTTTGGCCTTTTGCATCTTTCATTCCCTTTGGGGACTGCCATTAGCACTCTTTTCCCTTGGTTTCTGTGGCTATGACTCATCTTTCATTCCCTCGCCCTTCAGTATGAATATCTCCCAATTTCTAATCCATTTAGCTTTAACAAAGGGTCATCTGGACTCAAAACGTTAGCTCTTTTCTCTCCTCACAGATGCTGCCGGACCTGCTGCGATTTTCCAGCATTTTCTCTTTTGGTTTCAGATTCCAGCATCCAGAGTAATTTGCTTTTATGCCTGATCTATTTGTCCTCCTGCCTTCAGGGATCGGGGGTCATGCATGTCCCTCCACAATTCTCAGTATCCTACCATTTATTGTATATTTATTTTCCTTGTTTGCCCTCCTCCAGTGTAATACATCACACTTTGCCAGATTGAATTCCATTTTGTCACATTTGTGCCACCTGATCGGCCCATTGATATCATCATGCAGTCTACAGCTTTCTTCCTTACTATGAACTACACAGTCAACATTTGCATCATCTTCGTAATCAGGCACCTTGAATTAAAGTCTAAATCATTGATATGTACCACAGAATGCAAAGGACCTAATATTGAGCCCCATGGGTCACCCCTGGAGACAACCTGCCAGTCACAAAAACACCCATTACTGTTTGATTCCTGCCATTGGGCCAACCTTGGATCCAATTTCCCACCTTCCCTTCGATGGTCTTTCAATTTTCTGACCAACCTCTCATGTGAGACCTTGTCAAAAATCTTGCTAAAATCCATGGTGACTACCCTTGTCATCGTACTTAAATATTTATCCTTACTCTTTTGAATAACCTCTTTCAATTATTTCCCTTTGCACATCAACCCATTTCACGGCACCTGCCACCATGAGCCTACCAGCATTGATTTTAACTTAATACGCACCCCTTATGCTAAGCCTTGACATTAGCGTCTGCCAGATCTGTCTCCCCCACATCTTGGCCCACAGAGAGAAAAATGTTACGCTATTAGAATGTTCCTTAATGTTGTATTTCTCCATGCTTGTTATTTTTTAAAATCTGAAATTAATGCATTTTTCCGAAAAAGATTAATTCAGGAGATAAATTGCCCTGAAATCTCCAATTTATTAAAAATTCTCATTCTGCTCTAATGCATTTTGTTCATTATATTGTGCACTGCTGTAGGCCAATGTCTCGCTTTGACTTGTTCTTGCCACAGGGATATTGGTATTAACATATGTTTTAATATTACAATTTAAAATACTTTTAGTTCTCTACGCTCCTGCACTTCCTATCCCAGATTTGTTCATGAAATACCCAGCGGTCAAATATCAAGAAAGAGACAAGTCATTGAGTTACATGTAGTGGCATTATTACGTTAACAAAGATTACATTGGTGTAATATCTGAAACATTAGTACGACCATGTTAAGTGACCCTCCCCCCACCCCCTCCCCCGCCACCCTGGCCTTCCTTCTCCCATCTAACCCGTGAACAGAAAGAAACTTGGTGAAGGGAGAAGTGATGTACTTAAATAACAATTAACTGAGACAAAGACACAAGTGTGTGAAGAACAAAGAGAACAAAGAATAATACAGCACAGGAACAGGCCCTTCGACCCTCCAAGACTGCGCCAACCATGGTACCTGCCTAAATTAAAACCGTATGCACTTACGAAATCCGTATCCTTCCATTCCCACCCTATTCATACATTTGGGGGGTAGTGGGGTAAAGCAACATGCTGAATTTGTAATGTGGTGTTCGATTAATCCTATTAACCTTTAAGGACTGGCATGAAGTTTGTTTCCAGTAATCAAAGTTTAAATGATCATTAATTCCTAAAGTATGGTTATCTTCATTCCAAGCCTATAATGTGATTTACATATTGTAACTGTGCTATTGATCAATAGAGTGACTGGACAAAATCCTGCAGGCTGGCATTCTATAAAATTAAACGCTAAATTGGTAAGATTAAATTTATTGTTAAATCTGTAACAAACACGCCATGTGGGCTAGTTGTTTGGAAATCGAGACGTTGACAGAGATAATTGTCTTGTTAATCACATGAAGGCTGGAGAACCAGCTATGTAAGATGATAAAATGTAATGAGGCAGCCAAGCGACAACTGGTCAATAGCTGAGCCTCCAGAAGGCAGATTCAACCTAGCAAGAGCCAATCAAATGCGCAGCAAACACTGAGCGGGCTATAAGAAACTATGCTCAAAGTGATCTCTAGCCATGTCAGGACGAAGTAGCCTGATCAATTACTAGGAGACCAGAAGGACAGAACTGATCCATCGCTTCATTCCGACTGTTGGACAAGCCTAGTGCACACATGGTCAGGTGAGTATAAGTCTTTCTGAGTGTAAGATTTTTAGGGTGCTGAATAAACATGTACGCAAACAATAACTTGGTAGTCTTGAGTTGTTGATACCAGAGTTGTTGAAGAACCAGAAAGAGGGGCTGCAACTTACAAAATTAATTCTTTTATTAAGTTACACCATGAAATATAGGTTGATCTGTCTTCCTGCAACAGAAAATCCAAATGGTTTAAAAATTCCACAATTTTTGGGGCGAGCACACTAAGAAGTCTTACAACACCAGATTAAAGTCCAACAGGTTTGTTTCAAACACGAGCTTTCGGAGCACTGCTCCTTCCTCAGGTGAATGAAGAGGTATGTTCCAGAAACATATATATAGACAACTTCAAAGATGCCAGACAATGCTTAGAATGCGAGCATTTGCAGGTAATTAAATCTTTACAGATCCAGAGATAGGGGTAACCCCAGAATAGAGAAACCTCAATCCAATCTTTTCATGGTCTATCAGCTAGTTTATGGCTTGGTAAACGATACTGCATTGCTTTGAATTTTGTAAAAATGGAGTAGCAATATCCGAATCTGAGGAAATAGTCCCCAAAACAACAAAGAGTTCCAACAAATACATAAATATGCATAATAGTGGCTGGAAAATGAATATGGATGAGCATAAATTACACCTGGAAGAAAATGTGTGGGCTGTATAAGCATTTCAAAAATACTGTTAGAATAGTTAAGTGAAGTTATACAATTGAGAGCAAGCAGCATGGCCTGTCAGGTATAGTGGTAAAGAGTATAGCCACTGAATTATTGAAGGTAGCCATGATGTGGAGATGCTGGCGTTGGACTGGGATGAACACAGTAAGAAGCCTTACAACATCAGGTTAAAGTCCAAAAGGTTTGTTTCAAACACTAGCTTTCGGAGCGCAGCTCCTTCCTCAGGTGAATGAAGAGGTATGTTCCAGAAACATATATATATATAGACAAATTCAAAGATGCCAGACAATGCTTAGAATGCGAGCATTTGCAGGTAATTAAATCTTTACAGATCCAGAGATAGGGGTAACCCCAGGTTAAAGAGGTGTGAATTGCCGCAAGCCAGGACAGTTGGTAGGGTTTCGCAAGCCCAGGCCAGATGGTGGGGGCTGAATGTAATGCAACATGAATCCCAGGTCCTGGTTGAGGCCGCACTCATGTGTGCAGAACTTGGCTGTAAGTTTCTGCTCAGAGATTCTGCGTTGTCGCGCGTCCTGAAGGCCGATTTGGAGAATGCTTACCCGGAGATTAGAGGCTGAATGCCCTTGACTGCTGAAGTGTTCCCCAACTGGAAGGGAACATTCCTGCCTGGTGATTGTCATGCGATGTCCGTTCATTCGTTGTCGCAGCATCTGCATAGTCTTGCCAATGTACCATGCTTCGGGACATCCTTTCCTGCAGCGTATCAGGTAGACAACATTGGCCGAGTCGCACGAGTATGTACCGCGTATGTGGTGGGTGGTGTTCTCACTTGTAATGGTGGTATCCATGTCGATGATCTCCTGTTGAACAGCACCAGAGTTTTTAGCACTTCAATAGTCCAACTCGGGAAGGGGCCATACTGGACCTGATATTGGGGAATGATCCCGGCGAGGTGGTTGAAGTTTCAGTTGGTGATTACTTTGGGAATAGCGATCACAATTCCGTAAGTTTTAGAATACTCATGGAGAAAGACGAGAGTGGCCCTAAAGGAAGAGTGCTAAATTGGGGAAAGGCCAAGTATAACAAAATTCGGCAGGAGCTAGGGAATGTTGTTTGGGAGCAGCTGTTTAAGGGTAAATCCACATTTGAAATGCGGGAGTCTTTAAGGAGGGTAAATAGAGAAAGGATTGGCCCACTCAAAGACAAAAGAGGGAATTTATGCGTGGAGTCAGAGGAAATGAGTGAGATTCTTAATGAGTACTTTGCATCGGTATTCACCAAGGAGAGGGACATGACGGATGTTGAGGCTAGGGATGGATGTTTAAGTACTCTAGGTCATGTCGGCATAAGGAAGGGGAAGGTTTTGGGTATTCTAAAAGGCATTAAGGTGGACAAGTCCCCAGGACCGGATGGGATCTACCCAGGTTACTGAGGGAAGCGAGGGACGAAATAGCTGGGGCCTTAACAGATATCTTTGCAGCATCCTTGAGCACGGGTGAGGTCCCGGAGGACTGGAGAATTGCTAATGTTGTCCCTTTGTTTAAGAAGGGTAGCAGGGATAATCCAGGGAATTATAGACCTGTGAGCTTGATGTCAGTGGTAGGCAAACTGTTGGAGAAGATACTGAGGGATAGGATCTATTCACATTTGGAAGAAAATAGACTAATCAGTGATAGGCAGCATGGTTTTGTGCAGGGAAGGTCATGTCTTACAAACCTAACAGAATTCTTTGAGGAAGTGATAAAGTTAATTGATGAGGGAAGGGCTGTAGATGTCATATACATGGACTTCAGTAAGGCGTTTGATAAAGTTTCCCATGGCAGGTTGATGGAAAAAGTGAAGTTGTATGGGGTTCATGGTGTACTAGCTAGATGGATAAAGAACTGGCTGGGCAACAGGAGACAGAGAGTAGTGGTGGAAGGGAGTGTCTCAAAATAGAGAAAGGTGACTAGTGGTGTTCCACAGGGATCCATGCTTGGACCACTGTTGTTTGTGATATACATAAATGATCTGGACAAAGGTATAGGTGGTCTGATGGGCAAGTTTGCAGATGATACTAAGATTGGTGGAGTTGCACATAGCGAGGAGGACTGTCAGAGAATACAGCAAAATATAGATAGATTGGAGAGTTGGGCAGAGAAATGGCAGATGGAGTTCAATCCAGGCAAATGCAGGTGATGCATTTTGGAAGATCTAATTCAAGAGCAGACTATATGGTCAATGGAAGAGTCCTGGGGGAAATTGATGTACAGAGAGATCTGGGAGTTCAGGTCCATTGTACCCTGAAGGTGGCAAAGCAGGTCGATAGTGTGGTCAAGAAGGCATACAGCATGCTTGCCTTCATCGGACGGGGTATTGAGTACAAGAGTCGGCAGGTCATGTTACAGTTGTATAGGACTTTGGTTAGGCCACGTTTGGAATACAGCATGCAGTTCTGGTCCCCACATCACCAGAAGGATGTGGATGCTTTAGAGAGTGTGCAGAGGAGGTTCACCAGGATGTTGTCTGGTATGGAGGGTGCTAGCTATGAAGAAAGGTTGAATAGATTAGGATCGCTTTCGTTGGAAAGACGGAGGTTGAGGGGGGACCTGTTTGAGGTCTGCAAAATTATGAGAGGTATGGACAGGGTGGATAGCAACAAGCTTTTTCCAAGAGTGGGGGTGTCAATTACAAGGGGTCACAATTTCAAGGTGAGAGGGGGAAAGTTTAAGGGAGATGTGTGTGGAAAGTTTTTACGCAGAGGGTGGTGTGTGCCTGGAACGCTTTGCCAGCGGAGGTGGTAGAGACGGGCACGATTGCATCATTTAAGATGCATCTGGACAGATATCTGAACGGGCGGGGAACAGAGGGAAGTAGATCCTTGGAAAATAGGCGACAGGTTTAGATAAAGGATCTGGATCGGTGCAGGCTGGGAGGGCCGAGGGGCCTGTTCCTGTGCTGTAATTTTCTTTTTTCTTTAATATTCATAGAATACGATAGATAAAAAATGAGAAAAGTTAAGTTGATCCATTTTATATTTGTCATCGACATGGATACCACCATTACACATGAGACCACCACCCACCAGGTACGCAGTACATCTCGTGCAACCCGGCCAATGTTGTCTACCTCATACGCTGCAGGAAAGGATGTCCCGAAGCGTGGTACATTGGCGTAACCATGCAGATGCTGCGACAACGAATGAACGGACATCGCGCGACAATCACCAGGCAGGAATGTTCCTTTCCAGTCGGGGAACACTTCAGCAGTCAAGGGCATTCAGCCTCTGATCTCCGGGTAAGCGTTCTCCAAGGCGGCCTTCAGGACGCGCGACAACGTAGAATCGCTGAGCAGAAACCTATAGCCATGTTCCATACACGTGAGTGCGGCCTCAACTGGGACCTGGGATTCATGTCCCATTACGTTCATCCCCCACCATCTGGCCTGGGCTTGCGAAATCCTACCAACTGTCCTGGCTTGAGACAATTCACACCTCTTTAACCTGGGGTTACCCCTATCTCTGCATCTGTAAAGATTTAATTACCTGCAAATGCTCGCAAATCTAATCATTGTCTGGCATCTTTGAATTTGTCTACATAAATGTTTCTGGAACATACCTCTTCATTCACCTGAGGAAGGAGCAGTGCTCCGAATGCTTGTGTTTGAAACAAACCTGTTGGACTTTAACCTGGTGTTGTCAGACTTCTTGCTGAATTATTGAAGAAAGTGTTGGATATTGCAGTAGAGTTGAAGTTCTTTATGGACAAATATAAAATGAATCAACTTATCTTTTCTCATTTTTTTTCTATCTTATTCTATGAATATTGAAGTGCTAAAAACTCTGGTGCTGTTCAACAGAAGGAACAGCAATATAAATTAAACATCCAAAGGGTTTGAACTTTACTATTTGCCATATTTACATTATGCCTCGACGACCCGACTTGAAGCTCATTCCATTTGTTGCCTATTCATGGTCATTCAACTTGCCTTTGGCAATTTTAACTCCTGACTAATGCTATTTATTTTCTAGGCCTGGGGGCTGGATTCTCTGGTCCCCAGCCATATGTTTCTCAGTGACATGGTGGTCGCTGGTGGTGGGATTCTTTACACCCGCCAGTCGACAATGGGATTTCCCATTGATGCCACCCCATACCACCGGGAAACCTATGGGCGGGATGCGCTGACAGCAGGAACAGAGAATCCAATGGTTGGAGAATTTCAGCCCTGATTTCATTAAATTTTCACTAAACTTTGGTAAATTTATGTGTCAGCAATAGTTCAGTTGGTATCGCTCTTGCCTCTGAGTCAAAAGGTCATGGATTCAAATCCCACTCCAAGACATGAGCACAAAACTCAAACTAACACTTGAGTGCAGTACTGAGTAAGTGCTGCTTCTCAGTGGTATTGTCTTTATGATGGGATTAAAATCCATGCCCTGTCTGCCCTCTGAAGAGAATAATAAAATTCCATAGCACCATTTCAAAGTAGAACAGGAAAGCTAATCCTGGCCAATGTTTACACCTCAATGAACATCACAAAAATAGATTATCTGGTCATTATCACTTGTTGTTTGTGGAAGCTTGTCACGTGCAATTTGACAGCTATGTTTCTGATACTTTTTAAGGTAGCCTTCCAGCACAGTGGTTAGCACTGTTGCTTCACAGCTCCAGGATCCCCAGTTTGATTCCCTGCTTGGGTCACTTTCTGTGCAGAGTCTGCATGTTCTCCCCGTGTCTGCGTGGGTTTCCTCCAGGTGCTCCGGTTTCCTCACACAGTCCAAAGATGTGCAGGTTAGTTTGTTTGGTCACGCTAAATTGCTCCATAGAATCCAAACGTTAGGTGGGTTGCTGGGTTACGGGGATAGGGTGGAGGTGTGGGGGTGGGCTTAGGTAGGTGCTTTTTCAGGGGCTACTGTAGACGCGATGGGCTGAGTGGCCTCCTTCTGCACTGTAAATGCTCTGAATGTTTTTCACCATGGTGACCAACTCCTTGTTAACCATTGCATGTTATGGCTCAGGTGGCCCACATGGCATAGCAATCTCTGCCACATTTGTTCCAGAGCAAAAGAGTGGGCTGAGAAGGTGCCCACTTTACCAGCCTTTATTATTTTGGGAACTCTTCGCAGCCAGCTGAGTTATTCATTTCTGCCCACCTCTTCCAATGCCCCTTCAAACAGGCTGTCTCCAGAGGTCTCCCAGTTGTCAGTGTCAATGTCTGACACCTCATATCTCACTTGCAAGTGTCCTTGTAGCAGAGGTATGGACACCCAGGAGGCCATGTTCCCCATACAGAGATCTTTGGGTATACTGCTGCCGCTTATCTGATGAACATGAATGAGCCAGTGCGAGCATCATTGATTTAGCAGTGAGCGCATGCTGATGGAATTAGCATACTCCAGGACCTCTGAGTTGGTGACCTTGTCCTTCCAAGAGATGCGAGGATACATCTGAAACAGCAAAGATAGAAAAATGTTCAGCCTTTACTCCTGCTTAACATCGGTTCTCCAGGTCTTACCACTGTCAAGGAATGCATTGAGGGGCAGTCTTGATAGTCTTGCAGTTTGATGTTCTCAGTCAGGTTGCTGTTATTCCACATTCCCTTACTCAGCTTGGCTGTAAAGTTACTGCTTTTGTGATGTGTATTAAAAGTCCAGCATCAAGTGACAGATTACTGGTGATTGTGTAGCTATCAACAACCTCCAGCATCACATTGCCAATGCTGTCAGACGATGGCATGGCAACATCCTGGACCATGACATTAGTCTTCCTGATGTTGAGGTTCAAAGCCATTTTTCACAGGCATGAGAGAGTCTATCCATTTGCTCGGCAGGTGTTCCTCATTCTGCAATGTTATTGTCAGCCTAGAGCCATTCTCTGATGAGAGCTTCGATCTCAGGCAAGTTTCTACTTTCCTTCAGTCTGGTGTGTAAATTGACTCCCTCTGGAGATGCCCAAAAGCATATGACAACATCAAAAAGAAGTGTACACAAAGAGTGTCAGCACCAGAATTCATCCCTCTTTGACACCACTGAGGATCTCAAAGGGTTCCAATGTTATCCTGACCTACCTGACCTCATCCATCATGTTACCATAGAAAGAGGAATTAAGCAATTTTGGCAGGTAACCAATTTTTTTCAGCAGCTTAAGTAGACTGCTTCTTCTCACATGGTGGAATGCCCTGGTGAGATTAATGAAGGGAATTTCTAGGAATCACCTTTGTTCACAGCAATGCTCATGCAGATGCTGGATTGGGAAGATCATGTCAAATGTGGATCTTCCGGTTCTGAAACCAGATTGGGATTCAGGGTAAATGTGTTCAGCCAGGATCTGCAGTCTGACAAGGGCAACACAGGCAAATCCTTTTGCTCCAATGCTCAGCGGCAGGATGCCTCAATACTTGCTGCAATCATCCTTGTTCTTCTACAGGGTCACAATCTCTTTTAGTTCAACCATGGGATGTGGGCATTGCTGACTAGGTCAGCATTTATTGCCCATCCTTAATTGTCCTTGAGAAGATGGTGGTGAGCTGCCTCCTTGAACTGTTGCAATCCTTGTGGTGTAGATATATCCACAGTTCTTTTAGGGAGTGAGTTCCAGGATTTGGACCCAGCAACAGTGAAGGAACGGAGACATAATTCCACGTCAGAACAACGTGTGGCTCGGAGGGGACTTCCAGGTAATTGTGGTCCCAGGTTTCTGCTCCCTTTTTCCTTCTAGATGGTTGCAATCATGGGTTCGGAAGGTGCAGCATAGGAGACTTGGTGAGTTTCAGCAGTGTATGTTGCTGCCACTGTGCATCGGTGGTGGTGGGAGTGAATGTTTGTGGATGGGGTGCAAATCAAATAGGTTACGTTGTCTTGGATGGTGTCAAGTTTCTTGAGTGTTGCAGCCGCACTCATCCAGTCAAGTGGAGAGTATCCAATCACACTCCTGACTTGTGCCTTGCAGATGGTAAACTGGCTTTCAGTAGTCAGGAAGTGAGTTACTCATCACAGGATTCCTAGCCTTTGTTCTTGTGGCCACATGGCTAGTCCAATTCAGTTTCTGGTCAGCGGTAACACCCAGGATGTGGATAGTTTGGGATTCAGCGGTGGTAATGCCATTGAATGGCATAGGGTATGGTTAGGTTCTATCTTGTTGAAGATGGTAATTGCGTGGCACCTGTGTGGTGCGAATGTTTATTGACACTTGTCAGCACAAGCCTGGATATTGTCCAGGGTTTGTTGCATTTGGACATGGACTGCTTCAATGTCTGAGGAGTCAGGAATGGTTCTGAACACTGTGGAACCATAGAACATAGAACAGAGAATTTACAGTGCAGAAGGAGGCCATTCGGCCCATCAAGTGCACCGGCCCTTGGAAAGAGCACCCCACTTAAGCCCCACACCTCCACCCTATCCCCGCAACCCAGTAACCCCACCTATCCTTTTTAGACACGGAGGGCAATTTAGCATGGCCAATCCACCTAACCTGCACATCTTTGGACTGTGGGAGGAAACCAGAGCACCCGAAGAAAACCCACGCAGACACGGGAAGAACGTGCAGACTCCACACAGACAGTGAACCTGGGACTCTGGCGCGGTGAAGCAACTGTGATAACCACTGTGCTACCATGCTGCTCCCTCTCCCCCCCTCCCCTTCCCCCTCCCCCTCCCCCCCCCCCCCCCCCAATCATCAGCGAACATCTCACCTCTGACTTCATAATGTAAGGAACATCATTGCTGAAGCAGCTAGAGGTGGCTGGGCCTGGATGCTACCCTGAGGAACACCTGTAGTGATGTTCTGGAACTGAGATGATTGATTTCCAACAATCACAACCATCTTCCTTTGTGAAAGGTATGACTCCAGCTAGTTGAGAGTTTTACACTGATTCCCATTGACTCCAGATTTTCTAGGCTCCTTGATGTCGTACTTGGTCAAATGCGGGCATGATATGAAAGACTGTCACTTTCACCTTACCTGTGGCGTTCAACTCTTTTGTCCATGTTTGAATCAATGGGTTCAGGAGCAGAATGACCCTGGCAGAACCTAAACAGTGAGGAGGTTTCTTGCCATGTAAATGCCGCTTGATGGCATTGTTGATGACCCCGTAAGATTTTGATAATTCAACTAATTTTGAGGGTTTTTTGTTGGTTTGTAGTACATATGAATTTTATTCTTTAACGATTTTAAAAATTAAATGTTTCAGAGTTTGAATTTCTGTTAGTTAGACAATGAGCCATCAAGGCAGTTGGGGATTTTTATAGTGAGGCTATTGTTTGTGAGAAACAATACTTAATTGTTCGAGCAGCAGTACGCTGTCTTAATTGCCCACAATACAATTAGGCATTTTTGATCAGTTTTCAGAATGGTTAAAAAGTAGTTTGAACTTTGAATGACTTTATCTTTAAACAAAATGTATATATTAATTTAATTAATTAATATTTGTAGGGCAGAACATCTATATTAGAGGCGAACTTTTTTTCTGTTTTGACATTATGGTAGGAAGCGTTATTAACATATGTGGCTTTGGTTCTGTGGAACGTGGGTTACATTTTTTGTTACTGTTCTGCATCTGTCGGAAATGTGTTATTTGTTCACAGTGGACTATAAACACTGGAGTCCCAGGGAAACAAGGGATGAGCATTTGCCCTCAGTCTATATGACTCTAGTTACAGAGGTCAGATGACATGAGATGACTCTGAACCTAAGCCAATGGAAGAGGTGAGTTTAGAAATAAGGGATTCCAGACTAATGAGTTGGAGATAAAAATTGGAAATTTGTAATCTTTGTTGGCACAGTGTTACAATGGCTTCTGGGGCATGATTCATCTGGAGAGTTCAAAAACAGAGAAGAGAGAGACATCGCCTGTACTGGCAATGTTCAAGGACTCCTAGGAACTTGAGGGATGAGGGAATTACATGTTGTCTTCACTGTTTTGTACGAAGTGTATGTAAAACTTTGCTCAATAAATCCTATTTGATTCATACATACCAGATATTCGTAACTTGTTAGGTCAAGCGCAGCCAAGGACCCTAGTATTAGACTTTAAGAATATGGAACTTGGAACTTGAACTTTAACAAAGGGTCATCTGGACTTGAAACGTTAGCTCTTTTCTCTCCCGACAGATGCTGCCAGACCTGCTGAGATTTCACAACATTTTCTCTTTGGTTTCAGATTCCAACATCCGCAGTAATTTGCTTTTATCCAGTTGGAAATTTAATTATATCTTAAATCTTACACCCCTTTCATCAATCTTGGCATCATGCACACTCTGGACACAGCCCCTCCCTCCAACAGAGACAGAAATTTGTTCAGATGTTGCAGTAGCACCGGTTTCCCAAGCTTGACATGTTCATGTAGCATAGTGTCAGCTTTGTGTGGTAAACCACTGTTGCACCTCTATTAGAGGATATATGGTAGGACCTGTACTACAGGTATGTTGGTAGACCCTGCCTGCTGGCTCCGCCCAGTAGGCAGAGTATAAATATGTGTGTCCTCGACGCGGCAGCCATTTCGCCAGCTGCTGTGGGAGGCCACACATCTTACAGCAATAAAGCCTCAGTTGTACGCAACTAAAGTCTTTGTGCAATTGATTGTGCATCAATTTATTGCTCTAAGATTTTCAAAAGATGGACCTCCGTATCAAACCGGATCGCCTGCAGCTGGATCCGCATTCAGGCGACGCCAAAAAGGACTTTTAACACTGGCTAGCTTGTTTCGAGGCGTACATCAAATCGGCGCCCAACCCTGTCTCGGAGGCTCATAAGATACAGATCCTGTACTCAAGGTTGAGCTCCAGCGTCTTTCCGCTAATCCAGGACGCGCCAAACTACACCGAAGCCATGACGCTTCTCAAAGAGAATTACGCTCAGAAGACGAAAATGCTCTTCGCCAGGCACGTACTCGCCACTCACTGTCAACTCCCTGGTGAGTCCATAGAAGACCTCTGGCGGGCCCTAATCCCACTCGTCCGGGACTTTGACTGTCAGGCCATTATGGCCACTGAACATTAAAACCATCTCATGCGGGAAACGTTTGTTACGGGGATTGGGTCGGACCTCATATGCCAGCGACAGTTAGAAGGGGCCACGCTCGACCTAGAGAGAAAGAAGCTAGCGCTCTCTATGATGGTCGCCTCGCAAAACGTTCAGGCCTACACCCCCAGCCGCACGGCCCACCCCTCCTACGCATCGTGGACCCCACAGACGGCCGCCCCAGCGTGGGCCTTACCCAGCCAATATGCCTGCGCCACGTGCCAGCCAGTGAACCCCTGGGGTCCCCAATGTGACTTTTGCGGGCAGCAGAAACGCCCCCACCAACGCTGTCCGGCCCGCGTTGCCCTTTGTAAGGCTTGCGACAAGAAGGGGCACTTCACCACGGTGTGCCAGGCCCGCGCAGTCACCGCTATCACCCCCACCCCCTCGTTTACGGACAATGGGCACCGCCATATTCACCTCCCCGGACCACGCGCGGCCAGTGGGCGCCGCCATCTTCTCCCCCTCAGATCATGCGCGGCCTGTGGGCACTGCCATCTTCCCCTCCGAGCAACATGTGCGGCCCAAGTGTGTTGCCATCTTGTTCAACCCCCGCCACGTGCGGCCCATGGGCACCGCTATTTTGTCCTCCTCAAAATCTTCAGGCGCCGCCATCTTGTCTCCCCCACGGCACATGGGCACCGCCAGCATTCCAGGACCTGTGCCTCCTGGGCTCTCCATCATCCGACATCAGCGACGACTGACCACAACTCGACTCAGTGACCATTGACCAGTCTCGCCCGCACAACCTGGCCACCGCGTCGACTAGCGTTAAAATCAACGGACACGTGACCTCTTGCCTGCTGGACTCCGGGAGCACTGAAAGCTTCATCCACCCGGATACGGTAAGGCGCTGCTCCCTCGCGGTACACCCCACCAACCAAAGAATCTCCCTGGCCTCCGGATCCCATTCCATGGCGATCCGAGGGTACTGTATGGTCACACTCATGGTCCAGGACATATACTTCAACGGCTTCCTCCTCTACATCCTCCCTAACCTCTGCACTGCCCTACTACTCAGCCTGGACTTCCAGTGCAACTTCCAGAGCCTAACCCTGAAATTCGGCGGGCCCCTACCACCGCTCACTGGGTGCGGACTCGCGACCCTAAAGATCGATCCGCCTTCCCTCTTCGCAAATCTAACCTCGGATTGCAAACCCGTCGCCACCAGGAGCAGATGGTACAGTGCCCAGGACAGGACCTTCATATGGTCCGAGGTCCAGTGGCTGCTTCGGGAAGGCATCATCGAGGCCAGCAATAGTCCCTGGAGAGCCCAAGTGGTAGTAGTTAAAACTGGGGAGAAACACAGAATGGTCGTTGACTACAGCCAGACCATCAATTGGTACACACAGCTTGAAGCGTACCCCCTCCCACGCATATCTGATATGGTCAATCGGATTGCACAGTACCGGGTCTTCTCAACGGTAGACCTCAAACCCACCTACCACCAGCTCCCCATTCGTAAATTGGACCATCCATACACTTCCTTTGAGTCAGTCGGCCGCCTCTATCACTTCCTCAGGGTTCCCTTTGGTGTCACAAACGGGGTCTCGGTCTTCCAAAGGGAGATGGACCAAATGGTCAACTGGTACGTATCAGAGCTGATATCGCCAAGGCCGGGATGCACGCAGTAGACGAGACACTGCCCTTACAAGTAGAGAGCGACGCATCAGATGTCGCCCTCGCCGCCACGCTCAATCAGGCAGGCAGATCCGTGGCATTCTTTTCCGACACCCTTCATGCCTCAGAGATTCGGCACTCATCCATCGAAAAAGAGGCCCAAGCTATCAGTGAAGCTGTGCGACCGGAGGCATCACCTGGCCGGCAGGAGATTCACTCTCCTCACTGACCAATGGTCGGTAGCCTTCATGTTCAATAACACACAGCGGGGCAAGATCAAGAATGAAACAATCTTGCGGTGGAGAATCGAGCTCTCCACCTACAATTACAAGATCCTGTATCGCCCCGGTAAGCTCAACAAGCCCCTAGGCGCCCTATCCCGAGATACATGTGCCAACGCACAAGTAGACCGACTCCGGACCCTGCACGACAGCCTTTGTCACCCAGGAGTCACACGGCTGTATCATTTCACAAAGGCCCGCAATCTGCCTTACTCCGTCGAGGAAGTACGGATAATCATCCGGGACTGCCAGGTCTATGCAGAGTACAAGCTGCACTTCTACCAGCCGGATTGTGCGCCCCTGGTGTAGTCCACCCGCCCCTTTGAGCGCCTCAGCCTGGATTTCAAAGGGCCCCTCCCCTCCACCGACTGTAACACGTATTTTCTCAGTGTGGTCGATGAGTACTCCAGATTCCCCTTTGCCATCCCATGCCCCGATATGACACCTGCCACCGTCATCAAAGTCCTCAACAGGATCTTCGCTCTGTTCGGTTTCCCCGCCTACATCCACAGTGACAGGGGATCCTCCTTCATGAGTGATGAGCTGCGTCAGTTCCTGCTCAGCAGGGGCACCTCCTCCAACAGAACGACAAGCTACAACCCCCGGGGAAACGAGCAGGTAGAGAGGGACAACGGTACGGTATGGAGGGCGGTCCAACTGGCCCTACGGTCCAGGAACCTCCCGGCCTCCCGCTGACAGGAGGTCCTCCCTGATGCACTATACTCCATTCGGTCACTACTGTGCACCGCCACTAACAATACACCCCATGAACGTCTTTTTCCTTCCCCAGGAAGTCCACATCCGAGGTTCGCTCCCAACATGGCTTGCAGCTCCAGGACCCGTCCTGCTCTGGAGGCACGTCCGACTCCACAAGGGGGACCCGTTGGTGGAGAGGGTACAATTGCTCCATGCAAACCCCCAGTATGCCTACATGGCGTACCCCGGCGGCCGCCAGGATACTGTGTCCCTCAGGGACCTGGCACCAGCAGGTTCCCCACACACACACCCTTCCGGCCTGGTGCCACCCTCCCCTCCCCCCGTGCTCCCAGCAGCAACTACCCAGGACCACCGTCCTCCCCCTGCTCACGCCCGAGGATGAAGAGGATTTCGGCATGCTCCCGGAGTCGCCGGACATCAGACCAGCATCGGCTTCGCCGCCACCAGTGCATCGCTCCCAGCGGCACATCAAGGCCCCGGACCAGTTAAACCTCTAACTGGTCCACTGGACATCAAAAAGCATTTTGCTTTCTCTCTATCGAATATTGTAAATGTAATAACCACTTGTTGTATATAGTTCTCCACCACCCCCGCCGGACTCAATTTTAACAGGGGGTGAATGTGGTGAACCACTGTTGCACCTCTATTAGAGGATGTATGGTAGGACCTATACTACAAGTATGTTGGTAGTCTGATGTACCATCAATTGTACGCGAGGCGAGTGATTTACCAAAGTCTGGCTTTAATTGACTAGAACACAGCTCTGCGATGTCTACAATGGAAAGGGACAATCGTCAGTCGTCTGACCATTTATACCTCGTTAATAGAGGCGTGGTTAACTCAGCCTCTCGGCCAATCGGTCGAGAGGCACATGACCGACCAGGGCCAATGGTAAGCCGACGTTCTGGCCCAATGGCAGACGAGTATGCAGATCATATCACCACATAGTCCCTGCCTGCTGGCTCCACCAAGTAGGCGGAATATAAATATGTGTGTCCTCCATGCGGCAGCCATTTCGCCAGCTGCTGTGGGAGGCCACACATCTGAGAGCAATAAAGCCTCAGTTGTACCCAACTCAAGTCTTTGTGCAATTTGCCCGTGGCAAGGGAGACAATTGCTTTGCTAAGCACCTCCACTGTGGGTTTGATATCCAGCTCTGCTGTGACAGGCAGGCTTTCTAAGGTGTCTAGGCCTTCCTTGGTGACAGTGTTCACCCTGGAGTACAATTCATGGTAGTGCTCCATCCATCTCTCTAACTGTTTATTGCAGTGAATGATCACCTCCTCTGCCCATGTTTTCTTTTTTTAAATAAATTTAGACTACCCCATTATTATTTTTTATTCTGCCCATGTTTTCAATGGAGCCATTTTCTTTGCCGATGGATCTGTTGCCTTTTTGATCCCTTCATACCTGCTTCTGGCATTCTCTGTGTTGAAGGACATCTGGATATTCTGGCAAAGTCATAACCAGCTGTCATTGATAAACCACCGACCAGTCTGCTGGATTTTACTTCAGATGGCTCTTAGTGCATTCAGAGTATTCTCACTTAGATCTCTCTTGTAACTAATGTCAGCAGACCACTTGGCTTCAATGACGGTCTCATCACCATGACGTTAGCATCAAACCAGTCAGCATTCTTTTGCTCTTGTTTCCAACACATTAAGAATACAGTATTATCAAAGTATGCTCCATTTTGTTTCTGCACTAGGCGTGGGAATGCAAGAGAGTGATTGTTTGTTTATTTTTTGATCTGAGTAGGCAGTTTGGCTGACATTGGTAAGTGGACGGCATTTCTGCTTTGAACAAAAAATACATTAAGAATTGCATCCTAACCTGGTGTGCAGCAGTGAGTGGTTTCTATCACAGTCAGTACCGTGGTAGCTGTGAGTGTTGAGAATGCCATTGAGATGATTAGGTCGAGCTGTAGCTGTCAGTCCTGATCTTACATGTCTTCAGGACACCTTGTGGCATGGTTTGTCCTGAAATAATGTGCTTGTAACACAAGGCTCATGAAGAGTCATATTGGACTCAAAACATTAACTTCGTTTTACCCTCTCCAAAGATGTTGTCAACCTGCTGAGTTTTTCCAGCACTTGCTGTTTTTATTTTAGATCTCCAGCAGTCGCAGTATTTTGCTTTTATTTTACGGATCTTTGGATATTGATCATAGTGAAAAAAAACAGTGCGTGGGATTCTCTGCCTACTGACGCCAGAACCGGAATGTGATTGGGCAGAGAATCAGTTCCGACACCGAAATCGTGGCAGGTGCCGATATCACGCCAAATCACAATTCTCTGTCACCTCGACAGCGGCGTCAATGCATTACAGAATGCACCTACAGTAAACACCGTTTGCACATAATTAGCAGGCCCGACGTGGTATTCTCTGGGGCCTTTGCGATTCTCCCATTGGCCGAATTCCCGATGGCGAGGTTCACTTGTGCTTTTAAAAATCATGAAACGGGCTTCATGGCTGATGAAGGACAGAGAAGAGGTAGGAGACGGAGAGGCGCGACTGAGGGTTGCCTGGCTAAACATTGGCCGAGCCGACTGGGGTCTGGGAGGCCCTGCCAGGGCCAGGGGGTGAGGGGGGGAGGGGGGGGGGGGGGATTTGATGGGGAAACAGGCCGTATGGTCGGGGTGACTCCACAAGGGATTGGGACGGTGTCCAGGTGTGGACCGCCATTGCCGCGGCCTGCAAGGCAACGGTCTTTCCAAACACCCCACTGACCACCCACCTTAGCCCCTGGTTCTGCAGAGTGATACTAGCCGTATAGGTGCCCCAACCCTACCACCCCCCTCACCCAAGCCCCGATCCTCCATCCTACACTCCGCCATACCATGCCTCCTCCCCCCCAGCTGCTTTCAGCCGACGGTGCATCATGCGGCCCACCCAAAGGCAGCGATCATGGTAGCCCCTACGGGGGCACGGGACGGGTCGGCGGAACATACTGCTGGAAAGGAGGCACCAGCTGGCAGTACCCCTGGCAACAGGGATGAGCACCGGGGCCAGAGACTCCACGGTGCCAGGCACCAACGGGGCCAGGGGTGCGGAGATGGGGAGGGACGTGTGGGAACAGAGCCCACTGTGCCAATCAGGGGCACCGTGTATCCCAGTGGACCTGGTTGGGCACAGCAGCACACACCATGCTACCATGTCGGCCTTTCACCCCCTACAGACAATGGATATTGTAAATCCACCAGCAATGGTGGCCTTCCTGCTAGTCACCTCAGCCCTTTTCAGATGCCCTGCGTCTGTACGAGCTGGAGCTGCTAGAGGAGAAGGAAGCTGAAGCAGCAGAGCATACAGCAGCAGAGTGTAACAGCAGAGCCTGCCCCAGAGGGACAGGAGGCAGTCGCCCAGGATGGAGAGCCGGCAGTCCAACAGGCCAAGGAGGAGAAGGTGCAAAGGAGGTGATGCATGAGGCCTCTTTGTACCGGCAGCACCTGTCATTCAAGGACCTGCCGGACCGGGCATGCCGTTGAAGAACCCGGCTGAGCAGGGAGACAGTGTGACATGTCTGTCAGATCATGGCACACCTGGCACCACGGGTGTATGGGGGAGGACACCTGCTCCCGGTCGCCCTGAACGTCTACGCCATAGGATCCTTCCAGGTTCCGAATGGGAACCGGTCCAAGATCTCACAGAGCTCGGTGCATAGATGCATCCATGCTGTCACAGCGGCCCTATATGCCCAGGTGGATCAATACATCCACTTCAATGTAGACCGAGCTCAACAGGATGCTGGACAGCAGGGTTCGCCGCTATGCCGCCATGCCCCGGGTCCAGGGGATGATCAACGGGATGCATGACCCCCTACAACCATCTGTGATGCCAGGCCACTCTACAGAAACTGAAAGGGGTTCCATCCGGGAACATGCAGCTGATATGTGACTATCAGATACGCATCATGCACGTCTGCACCCAATACCCGGGCACCTTCATCCTGGCACACTAGACGATTCCAGACATGGCTGATACCCCCCCCCCCCCCACCCCCCCCCCTTCCACCTACTGGGAGGTTGGCTTCTGGGTGACAGGGGTTATCCACTGCGGTCGTGGTTGATGACACCTATCCAGAGGCCACAGACCGATGCCAAAACCCGTTACAACGACACCTATGCAGCGACCAGAAGTGTGATCGAACGGTGCTTCGGCATCCTGAAGGTTCGGTTTAGGTGCCTGGTCCACTCCAGTTTGACTCTGAGAGGGTCGCCACGATTGTCCTCTACAACATCGTGCAACAGAGGGGCGATGTGCTGGAGGAGGATGAACATCAGGCCTCATCCGACATAAAGGATGCAGGGGAGGGCGAGGATGGAAAGGACATAGGGCCCAGGCATGTACACAAGGCTGCAAGACCTTGCGTCAGAGCCAACACGACTGGGACGCTCTGATCACCTCCAGGTTCACTGATTTGGGGAGGGGGGAGTGGCCAAAGGCACGGACACCGCATCCCAACTCCACAAACGCCCCCTCACCGGAGCCATTCCGCGTCGCCTGCAACCCCCTCCATGATACATACCTGCTGCACTACAGTGGGTGGGGGCCCTGGGTTGGCAGTAACAATGGGCCTAGTTCATGGGATGGGGATGATGACAACCCACACTGCGATGAGCTCCGGTGTTCTGCATTGTCTGACAACGTCTGACCCCTGCCCACGGTAGCACTTTCCACCGTCCACCTGGAAGATCCCTGCATGCGAGCTGGCCATTCCATCACATGATGCCATTGGATCCCTGGGGTAGTGGTTGTCATGTTCTGGTAGACTGGCCGAAGTGAACGATAAACTACAGAACATTTAATTTAAATAATTTATTGTACAACAATTGCGTGGTAAGATAACTAGGATAAATAAAATAATAAACTACTAACACTAATTAACTATCATGGAACCACTACAAAATACGTCTATCCTCCAGCACAACCTACTCCCAACTTCAAACCATAGGGTCACGTGGTGAGTTTACACTGCCACCTCGTGGTTGGAGGTCATGCATAACATTCTGTAAAAACGTATGCATATCATCACATCCCCTTTCCTTTGTAAAAGTGAAATTATTTACATGTATTAAATTACTTTTTACATTTCATCATGATTTGCAAAACTATATACACGTTCAGAATTTTTTTTTTTTACAGTCTGTCACATGTTCAGTCTTTCTGGCTTGTGCCTTATTCTTGTAGACCTTCTCAGTGTCTGCTGAACTTTCAATGGTTCTTCATTTTCGTTAATATTGGTTGCTTGAATTTGATTCGATTTGTGTAATGCTGTGTCATCATCTTGTGACGTTTGTTCCATATGTTCTTCAGATGTTATAGGACTGTTGCATGCTTCTTCTGGTGGTTGCATCACAATGGTCTGAGTATTTTGTAGACCCATCGGCAAGCCTCTTTGTGGATTTGATCTCTGCTTCTGGATGAGCAAATTTCTCCAACACTTGGAACTGAAGCAGATTGCACCGTGTGCAGTTTGTTCACTCTCCTGCATCGTGTGCAGTTTTGAACTATTGTGTTGATGTTCTGGAGGATGCCCAGCCAATAGGCTCTCTTTTTGCATGTTTTCTTTCCATTGTGCTCTGCATGGAGTTCGCTCAGAACCACCGATCTTAACGATTTCGGAATTACTATTCACATTTTTTGCAGCAAAACTCCATCGACAACACTCAACTCTGCTCTCACTTTGGAGAAACCGGAGAAAAGGATTCTCTGGGCCACCCTTCTCGAAGATATCTTCTCACCTTCTGCAACATTGGGTCCTTCTTAGTTTCTTCTCTCAATTTGACATCATCAATACAGGTCATCCATTGTGGAGATTCTTTATTGCACTTCTTAATATATATCATTGAATTAACCCAGTCTGTAAGGATTTCAATGTGCCTTAATGACACCCAAGGCAGTCATTCTCTCGAGCTCTGCCTTTAGTTTATCCCTAAATGGCGCCGGCACATGTCTCGGCGCATGAATCACAGGCCTTGCATCTTCCTTTAATTGAATCTTGTAGATGGATAGTATTGTGCCAAAACCTTGGAAAACCAGGAAAATTATTCAGTATGGAGTCTCCTGAGGGATGAGGGCCTGCTGCAACATTGTCTGCACGATAGACTCGTCGGTTGAGCTGTAGCTCCTTACACGCCTCAAACCCAATTAAAGACTAGCGATCCGCTGCCACCGCAGAAAATTTTAATTTGTAAATTTCAGTTTTGACATCGACATCAAGCTCACACGCTCCTAACAAAGAGATTTTGTTACCTCTAGAATCCCTAAATAATGCTGTTCTGGTAACTATCTGTTGGTCGAATTTGCAGCTTTTTTACATCAGGCGGGTTGATGAGGTTGGTTCTCACACCAGTGTTGATCTTGACTGTTAATACTGGGCCATTTATCTTGAATGGCACTGTCCATTTATCTTTATGATTATCTGCCTTCAATTCACTATGCATAGCTATCTGGACAAACCTGAGTCTCCTTGGGCGCGATTCATCGCAATCGACGAATTGGTCCGACACCAGCTCCAAGAACCACTCCGGCGTCGGGCAAACCGGAAGTTGTGGAATTCTCCGGGGGCTAGACTGGCGCCAGAGGGGTAGCGCATGCGCATAACTGCCGGCGTGGTTTAACGCATACGCAGACCTGTCAGCCTGCCCCGCCTAAAAACCGGCGCTGGAGAATATGACAGCCAGCATCGGAGCAGCAGGGCAGGATTTGCGCCGCCCCCTGGGGATTCTCCGACCCGGCATTATCTGACAAGGGTCAGATAATCCCGCCCCTTGTCTTTGCTGGAGGTCATGGCTAAAGAGAATGCATCCTGTAGGTACACCTCATCAATAGCACTGATACTCGACAGCAGGAGTACAGGATGGCCTGCCTCTCCTCCACCGCAGCAAGCAGGGTCTCCAGGTCTGCATCTGTGATGCACGGTGCCGCTCTCCTCGCTACCATCATGTTGGCTGGGATGGTGTGTGGGGGGAGTGAAGTGTGTATATGTGACTGCAGCTTATCAGCCTCCTGATTGTCAATAGTGAAACTGGTGAATCCAGCACCGTTTCGCTTCAGAATCGATTGTGTTCCAAGTGGTGCAGGTCCTAAACCCCTCAACAGTCGCTGAATCGGTGCAGGTGCGGCACCAGTTCTGCTTTCGTGGAAGTCCACGAATCCTGCTCCGGCATCAACACTTCATCTCAGAAACAGAGAATCCCATCTAGTGACTTTTTTGAACCAGAAGGTGTTCTCCCCTCATGAATTGCTGCTCCTCATCTAAAAAGCATGATGGAAACATGCAGGAAATTATATATTCTCAACGTTGTTAAGTGCAATTTTTGTACTAAAGCAGAACTGGGCAAGACTTCAGTAAAGTACAGTTTTGTAAACTGAGGACTTCAGTAAAACGACAGGCATATGGAGAAAAATAAAAACATATGTGAGATGTTGAACATACAAGCAGAAAAACGCACTGCCAAAAAATGTAACTTTGGCAGGAATTGACAGCAAACTTGTTTTATCAAACACCCCGATGTGTGGCAGGTTCGTCGAACAGCCATGTCTCCACCAGATCAGATCAGATGGCTGCTGATGTAAATAGGTGTAGCTGGTGCTGATGCTATGCTGGATCCAATGAAAGAGTGAGTGGAAACTCCCAATTTAGGCAGTTCCCAGTCCCTGAACCACCTGCCTTCTGCTTTTGCAAGCTTCCCACTGGGAGTTAATATTATCTTTTCATACACTAGCAGAATGTACAATTTGTGTAAAAGCAATTGTTACATTACCACAGATGTGCACTTGTTTTTAATTTAAGAAGGTTTATACAAAATCACTCAGATTCAGTGCTCTGGTATTCTTAGACACAATAAAAATCATATGGCAGGAGGTGCCAGAAGACCATCATAGAGCAGTCCAAAACACGTGATTAGTTAATGACCTGCTTCACGCCATACAGGATGCATCAACAGTTTTGCTTTGCTGGATATATCGGAGGTGATGAAGTAATGAGTTGAGCATTTCCAGGACTATAAAATGGTGACTGCCAGGCTATTATCTAAGACAGCATGTCTACCTGAAACTATCATGACCTTATCAAGGGCACTGTTGAATGAAGCCATGCTTCAGGGATTTTACCATCTTCTGGAACAGGATCTTCAACAAATCAGCACCATTCGCATATTACTGCCAGGAACAACAAAACAACACTACATTTATATGCTCGCTGTTCAATTTGCAATTTTTACTCATGCATCATAGATTCTTAACTTTAACATGCTTCAGTCCGTGTGGAGTTTGCACACCCTCCCCGTGTCTGCGTGGGTCTCACCTCACAATACAAAGATGTGCAGGGTAGGTGGATTGGCCACTCTAAGTTGCCCCCTAATTGGAAAAAAAAATGAATTGGTACTTGAAATTAAAAAGAAAACTTTAACATGCTTCTAAGTATGAATGGAAGAGGGTCAGTGCACTGTAACTAACATGGCATTCCCTACAAACAGGCAACCAATCGATCATCTGCACAAAATACAGATGATGCTGATGAAAATGATCCCCATCATAAGGAAATTGTGAGTTTCCAAAATATGGGGCTGGATTCTCCGCTCTGCCGCGCCACATTTCTGTTTCACCCCGCCGGCGGGATGTTCCTTTACGCCGGCTGGTCAATGGGGTTTCCCATTGTGGGGCAGTTCCACGCCGTCTGGAAATTCCGGCTGCCAGAAAAACAGAGCATCCCTCTGGCGGAGAATCCAGCCCAGGGGTTGGATTCTCTAGTCGCCGACGCCGAAATCGCGTTCGGTGAACGGCCAGAGAATCCAAATTCCCGACAGAATCAGGGGCGGTGCAGCTTTCGCGATGCTCCACCCCTCCAAAGTAAGCCACATATCGATGGCCTTGGGCCATTGCCATAGCCTGAGGCCCCCCCCCCCCCCGGATGCTTCACCTCCGACCGGCCAAGTTCCCGACGACGTGGGACACATGTGGTCTCATGCGTCGGGAACTCAGCGTGGCGGCTGCGGACTCAGTCCAGCGCCCCCACGTCGGGGAGGGCCGATCCACGAGCAGGGAGGGACATATTCGGGGCTGGTGGCACTGTGGTGGGGCGTTCCGGGGCGCGCGAGCCGGCCGAAGGGAGGGGACTATTTAACGGGCCAGGTTCGCGAGCAGCCTCCTTCATGTTGCACGGCATGGCCGCTGCAGGCCGCCGCCGTGTGCATGCGCGGCCATGGACCCGGCAATTCTCCAAGCCATATATCAGCAGCTAGAGCCGAGTGCTCTACTCAGCCTCCCTGCTAGCCACCAGCAAAACGGGGAATCAGTGGTCGTAAAATGCCACCGTTCCCACGCCGGCGTGAAGACATAGCCCTAGAATTGAAGAATCCAGCCCCATGCGTTTACATTCAGATTGAAATGATTTAGAGACTTCTATCTCTTTATTTATGACCTTAAATAGGAAGGATACATGTGATTTAAATTTGTTTTCAGTTAGCTGTGAATGGAAAGAAAATTAATACGAACTGTTGCCACTCCAAGGACATCCCAATGGCATATGACCTCAGGATTTTGCATTCCTACGGGAATTCTTCATGGAATGCCCTTCAAATTGTCTCTGAGTAGATGATGCGGCGAATATAAAGAACTGAACTAGAATTCAAATGAAAGCTGATGGGTGAAGGATGACAGTATCGGTAGAAATGACCACCGCACAGTCCTTGCGGAAACAAATGCCCGTCTTCACATTGAGGATACCCTCCATTGTGTTGTGTGCCACCAGCACTGTGCTAAATGGAACAGACTTCGAATACATCTAACAACCCAAGACTGGGAAACCATGCGGCTGCGAACTTAGCGGGACAGACAGGGGCAGACTTAGAGTGGCAGACAGTCAGGTCGGATAACCTCCTCCATCGCCCGCTTCCTGAACCTGTTGATGGCGAGTGTGACTAGGCTGAGGACCAGACTCAGGAGGAGGTACTCCTCCTTCCCTGCCCCTTTCCGCACTAGGAGCCTATGGATCGGGCGCGTGGGGTCAAAGTGCAAACAAAACTGAAAAGGAGTCTAAAACAACCTATATATGCATGGTCAACGGAATGTACAAGGCCGCAAAAAGGGCAGGCATCTTAGTTGTAAACCGATGCAACCTATGGTTATGTGGAACTTCTGCATGCAATACCCTCCAACCCAAATCCCCAATGTTAAGGGGGAGGACTCCTCCATTGAGGGACCTCCACTGGGACCACTGCCGCCAGACGCCAACAAGGCCAGTTAAGACGCGTCGAGGCAACAGGCGAAGCCTAGACAGGAATCCATCTCCGTGCAGTACAAAAAGGTATGGAGGTCATTTCCGTGATTCAGCTCAGGCTGTGAGGCTCCGGCTCCCGAGGGAGGGATTAGAGCTTGGGGCCAATGTGAAATTCCGTCTAAGCAAGGGTACTCTCAGACGTGAGACCACCACACATCTGCACTGCCTTGAGACAATGAGTGCCATCGGGTCCGAGCACAACCATTTAGAGGCCATGGGTGGAATTGAGCCAGACATCGACGGCCACACGTTGTGGGGTATCATCCAGCCCACCCCTCCACCGCAAAGTACACCCCCGATCCTGGTCACCCCGGCAGCCACAGCCCATCCCTCCGCAAGCCACTAGAAGGGGTATTGGTTAAGATGCGGATCCCTGAGCAGCGACTCCCTGATGACAGCCACTACTCCAGATGGGGGCGAGCTATGGCGTGAGGTGACCGTGTTCCAAACTTTGAGTCGGGCAGGTAAAAGGTGAACAACGCCTGTAAGGGGTTACAGAGATCTGTTAGGTCTATGAACAGGAGCTGCACATCACAGCTCAAGCTCTGTACCTGGTGGAAGAAATATGTTGCCAGGGCGCACCATCTGGAAGGGGGTAGTGGCAGGGTCTGAAGGCGGAAGGTGGCCACCTGGGTGCGGAAGCCCATCAAC
Source organism: Scyliorhinus canicula (assembly GCF_902713615.1). Lineage (NCBI taxonomy): Eukaryota > Metazoa > Chordata > Chondrichthyes > Carcharhiniformes > Scyliorhinidae > Scyliorhinus > Scyliorhinus canicula. Next base: position 144,716,338 of record NC_052151.1, on the reverse strand, counting down.
TCCTGACCATCCACCCTAAGCAGGAGATTCAGAACCTCAGCAGCGACCAAGAAGAACTATGTAAGTATTCTCTGGATTTTTATGATGTCAGGGGAAGGGTAAAAGTGACCAGCCAGTACCTTAACATGGAGGCTATCAGCTGAGTTATGACAAGATCTCAGGCCCTGTCAGTCAGCAGTCGGAGCGGTCCTGCCAGCGTCTCAGGTGAATGGTGACTTTGGCCTCCAGCTCCGGCCAGTATTCCTCAGCTAGGCAAAGATGGACTCCCAAGTAAAGGAGGCTGGTCCTGCTCCAGATGAAAGGCCTGAAATCCTCAAGGAGAGGGTTCATCCACCACGGACCAACCAGGATTCCGAACACTTGGCCCAGTTGATTCTGGCAGAGGACACGGCTGAGTACACAACCTGGCACTGACACATACTCAACAGGGTCAGCAATGTCCGTGATCTTGAGGAGCATATCACCACCGTAGGCCGAAAGAATGACCCCGATTCCAGGCCTCTGCAGAACCACCCCTGAAAACCTCTTCCTTAAGAGGCACAGAAAAAGCTCCACACAGAGAGAATATAGTTGGCCAGACAAGGGGCAGCCCTGCCACAGTACTCTCCCAAAGCAAAGGGGTACCGTCAGGGGCTTGTTAATCTTAACAAAACACTCTGTGGCAACGTACAGAAGTTGGATCCGGGTGACTAAGTGCGCCCCGAATCGGAATGTCCGCAGAGTTTCGTATAGATATAAGAGACAGGATGGTGCTTGGCAGAGCAGCCCTCTGGGAATGGTAGATCAGGTCCTGGACCAGGTGAATGTTGGGCATAAATGGTCCAGCCCGAATGCCATGTAGGATTGGTCAGATTGGATCAGATAGTACATCACAATGCCGGGGGGTGGGGGCAGACATTGCTTTGACAAAGATTTTGTAATCCATGCTGAGGAGTCAGATCAGACGCCAGTTTTTAAGCAGACGGAGATCCTCCTTCTTGGGCAGCAGGGCAATAACAGCCCTGCACCACAAACTCTCCCTGATTGTGACACTCTCCCCCAGAACAGCTGTGTAGTTATCCCCCAGGCTGTTCCAGAACAGCCTGAAGAACTCCACGGTCAGTCTGTCCAGTCTGGGGTCTTGCTCCGGGAGAGGCTGGAGAGATCTTTGGTCAGCTCCCCCAAGCTGATTTGGTGTCAAGCTTTCCGCTTCCAATAGAGTAGAACTTGGTGAACAGTTGGGAGCCAAACAGTGGCACACGAATACATCGCAATACTGACAAAATTGGCACAATTGACTAATCAAGGAAGAGTCAGGGAGCTGATGAGGTAACTAGCTTCCCTCTTCTGGCAACCGTGGCAACATGGACTATGTTGAGATTACAATTTACAGTCACCCTCATCCATACATGGCACCCTCAGTCCCCCAACTCTCATGAGCCACAAATTAAAAAAGCCTCCCAATCGGAAAACCATTATTTCATCCCTGATAGCTTGACCTCCATAACCTATAGCTCAGCATTTCCACACAGCATTATGCAACCTTGGGGTGTATTTGTCACTCCCCCTGTGTAACAGCCTTCTGCCCTCATGTAGATAGTAACCACATCCCTCGTCACAGTCCCCCACTCTGCCCATGCAGCCTGGCATTTCACGGGACCCCATCCAGGGACCTCACAGATGCCCCCTCTGCTGCCCTCTGATTTCATCTTCTACCATCCACTTCCACTCCAGAAGGGCGATCCCTCAGCGGACCTATTGGCAGAAGCCCAGCCAGGGAGACCCGAGAAGCACTACCATGCATGCCAACTACCAAACCCCTTGAGACCTAAAGGCCCAGGGCAATGAAAGGCTGCAAAGACCTACATGCTGTTGCTCGTTCTGGGTGAGTGTGCTTAACACTCAATTTGGCTCTGTTTCGTTACTTAGCTTTGGAGTCGCCAGGTATCGTTAAGATACCGCCATAAGTTTCAAGGTCAAGTTCAAAGCAATAAAACCATACACCAATTAGTAAGTTCAAACAAATGAGTTCATTATAATACAATTATAATCTACTCATGCACACGCCAAGATGACTAAACTATTCCTACCACTAAATAAACCAATACTTATCTTAAAGGAACTGCCGGATCAGGGGACAAAGCCTCTTGCTCTGCACTGGGTCCGCAGACTTCAGGTTGGTACGGGTTAAAAAGGGGTCAGGAGTGTCTATCTCTGGTAGCGATCGTTGTGAGACATTTACTTGCTGGCGGCTGCTGTCTCAAACCTCTCCTCTCTCTCGGTCAAGGTCTTCTTCGGTAAAAGGCTGGTCGAGAGGGCTGGTCAAGAGAGGAGGGCTGGTCAAGAAGAACAAAATAAGTTTGGGACCTGTCTTTTATAGGTCCTAGGGATTCGCGCCCTTTTGGGCGGACCCTCTACCTGCTGGGAATCGATTGGGTCTCTTCCCAATCGATTTGTTTGAATCCCCCCAATACTGAGGCTGTCTCTCGGTTACTGGGCGGGCTTTCAGGTGCTTTGTCTTCGAACCCCGCTGGTGCCGGGGTGTCTGGTATCCTATACAATATTGCAATCACTTCCCTATTTGTGTCCATTGTCCCTGGGATCGTTCCATTGCTATGTTAACTATCCCGGAGATTGCCTCATTAGTATGCGGAATGTTTGTTTTGGTGCTGTCTGCTCTCTTAGCAGACAGAATACACATTGGCTTGGTGCAGCCTGCTTGTGCTGCAAACTTTGTCCATTTTAACCTGTATGCTCTGCGTTCCTCCATTTTGTATTGAGGGAATGGCCAACTTCGGTGGCTACAATGCTAACCCGCTCCCACCTGAAATGACGAGACTGAACCGAACGCACCTATACCCCCACCCTGAGTTGTACTTACCTGTCTCCATTGCGTCCTCTCCAGTGCCCACTCCATTTGACAACCTGGAAGGTGATGGCGACCTGAGCGCTTACCACCCACATCCCATTTGAGGTAGTCCTCAGGTTTTTATTTTCAAGGGCAATTTATGATGTAAGTGACGTGGAATCCACGCTGACTTTCGTGTTTTCTTGATGAGAAAGTGTTTAATTCTCCAGAATTAACACCCCTTACCTTGATGAACACAAGGACTAAGAGAAAAAGAAGAAAAAAATATGATGAATTGATGGGAGACAGTAATGATGCCGTATTTTAATTGAAAAGTGCAGAGGTTACAAATCATGGCAGTGGCCCTTGAACAAAATCATAAAATCAAATCTACAAATGAATGATGGCGACATCTAAACGTCTTGATTAACTTACCTCCTTTCTTTTACTGCTGCTCTGTCATCGATTTACACTTTTTACAATCAATGAAATGTGCTGATAACTATTAAAATTACTGCTGAAATTACTGACTGATTAAACTGGCAAAATGGGCGGTGAAGTGTGTTCTAACAAGATCCTTTTCCTGCAAATGAAGAGTGGGTGTTTGGGAGGTGGGGGGGGGGGTAACCACATTGCTTAATGTAACAAAGAGAAAGCCTGGCCTGACTTTACTCCAATGCTGGTCCTGGAATAACCAAACCACAAAATCTGCCTTAATATCTTCTCTTTCAATAGAGCTAGAGGATATCCTTGTTATCGATTATTTATCACCAAGAAAGGTTTACAATAATAATCTTTATTAGAGTCACAAGTAGGCTGATATTAACACTGAAATGAAGTTACTGTGAAAATCCTCTAGTCACCACACTCTGGCGCCTGTTCGGGTCCACTGAGGGAGAATTCATATTGTCCAAATTATCTAACAGCATGTCTTTCAGGACTTGTGGGAGGAAACCGGAGCACCCGTAGGAAACCCATGCAGACAAGGGGAGAACTAGCAGACTCTGCACAGACAGAGACCCAAGCAGGGAACCAAACCTGGGACCCTGGAGCTGTGAAACAGCAGCGCTAAACACTGTGCTACCGTGCCGCCCATGTCAGCCCTTAGATGATAAAAGAGTGACCCCAAACTCCAAGGAGGGCAGAGTGGTTGGAACGTACCCAGACGGTCCGCCATCCTCACTCCCCTAACCATAATTAGATGGAATGATTGGAGTGGAAGCCTAGTGGAACCAGATTTCATGCCAAATTTCACATACAGGTGGACAATCCACTTGGTCACTGGCCTGGTCACCAGATTGCAATTTGGGGGCTGCAGTTGTTTAAGATTCTGTTACATTTTGATATATTTATCCAGAGAGTTATTATTTGGTGTTATCATAACTGCGGGCTCTAACTGATCCACTGAGCTTCAAATAAGCCTGTTTAGTATGTCTCATGTAAACCTCTTCATCTTCCAAACCTATAAATAGAGAATAATGGTTTGAGGCATAGTGTAATGGGTTAATTCTATCTGTTTAATATGTTAATCGTATACGGTGTGCATCATCACAGGGTTAAGCTCCCTTGTACAGCCACATGGAAGCTGTAGTTAGAATAGTAAGATGTGTTTCAATAAAGCTGGTGTTTTATATACCTCAGCATTAGTCCAACAATACCAAGAATATTGTACAAGCGATATCCATTACTCCCACCATAATGCACAATGGCAGTTCCCCAGGAAGCAGGCATAAAGAAGCAAAGATGTAAAGCTTTCTGAATCTCTCAATAACCCGCTTTCTCCAAACAGAAATGCAGCTAAAAAGCATTTCACTGTGAGATGGGCAGACACAATCTATGAAAGAGGCAGCAAAGAGTCATGCGAGGGAAAAGGAACCAACACATTTTCCATTTTATGTGGGCATTGATTATTTGAAGCATTATTTATACATTCCAAATACATTGCCTACCCCTCTTTAACATACTTTCCATACCCTTAATTAATCTAGCGCATGAGTGATGCACATGGCTCCAAGTGCCACAGGCACAATTCTGGGTCATGATATTGTGTACATTGTGTATGGGCTGCTGATCAGGCCTCAGGCTTCATTGCATCAAAATTTGATGTAGTGCCTGATACGCAACAACGTTAAGCGTGCTGAAAATCACTTTACCACACGTACCTGCTAAAAGGTCATCTTACATTAGCCCCAAATAGCTGAATTAATTGATGATGTTAGTCCATTTGCAGTAAGCAGCTTCAACAAAGTGAAATGCAAATTGGAGAAAGAAGCATGTGACCCTCAGAACTTTTTTTGGGGGGGAAAATACAGTCTAAAGTTTAAAATCGTCAATACAAAGAATACCAATTATTCACTTGGAAGCAAAATTGGCAATCATTTACCTCATGAACTGTGGATCCAATATCAGTAAATCAGTGCAACAAAGCCCAGAAAATCCTTATTTCCATCTACTTGGTGAAGTTTACAATTTCTGTCCGGTGCATCAGGTAGATTTTCCTTTTTTGTGTGCCTGAGAAATTGGGTGCCACCACCAATCATACTGCCCCCCCCAGCAAAAAACAAAGCAATAACAGAATTAAAGTAGATAATCTGGTCATTCTCACATTGCTATTTGTGGAAGCTCACTCTGCACAATTTGGTGGGCACGTTTCATAAGATCACGAGACATGCAATATAAATGCAAGCTTAGCACCCAAAAGGTCCTGGTCTTGCCAGCATGAACTCAGCTGTATCTACTCAAACCTGCTTGTGTACTTAATTTATTATGGCTTCTGGCCCACCCATGATACAGGCCTGCATCTGAAGTGTATCCAGGTCATGTAAATGGTCTGGAAAACATGGATGGAGAAGTAATAATAGGAAACAAAGAAATGCCAGATGAACTGAATAATTACTTTACTTAGTCTTCACGGTGGAAGACACCAGTGGGATGCCAGGGCTCCAGGAGAATCAGGGGGCAGAGGTGAGTGCAGTGGCCATCAATAAGGAGAAGGTTCTGGGGAAACGGAAAGGTCTGAAGGTGGATAAGTCACCTGGACCGGATGGACTACATCCCAGGGTCCTAAAAGAGATAGCTGAGGAAATTGTGGAGGCATTGGTGGTGATCTTTCAGGAATCAGTGGAGGTAGAAAGGGTCCCAAAGGACTGGAAAGTGGCCACTGTAAGTAACACCACTGTTTAAGAAGGGAGGGAGGCAGAAGACGGGAAATTATAGGCCGGTTAGCCTGACTTTAGTCATTGGTAAGATTTGTCACGAGAATGTCACTTTAAGAAATGTTTGGCTGCTCATGTTACTGCAGTGATGTCAGAGTGTGGGTGGAGCTGAGCTCTGGCTCTGCTTTTTAGTTTCACTTTGAGAAAAGCTTGGTTGTGTCTGTGTTTTTTTTGGTTTTGTTTCAGTGTTGGAGCCGAAGCCAAGCAAAGGAGGTGTACTGTTGTTCTCTCTGCCATGAAAAGACTATCTCTTGATCATTTGTTGAATTCAGAATTATAAATGTTCTCAGTAGTGAATTTAAACCTGGGGCGAAATTCTCCGACCCCACGCAGGGTCGGAGAATTGGCGGGAAGCGGCGTTATTTCCGCTCCCACAGGTTTTCGAATTCTCCCGCCGGTAAAAAACCGGCGTTGTGCAAATCCCGCCGGCAGCCTGTGAAAACAGCTGGCGCCGGCGGGATTTCATTTTTTTTTGCACTGGCCTTAAATCTCCGGCCCGGATGGGCTGAAGTCCCGCCGACGTGGCCACGGGTCACGTCGGAGAAAATCACAGTTGATTTAAAACGGCGTCAACCATTGATGATGGTTGACGCCGTTCAGTGTCGGGGGTAGGTTGCGGCATCGGGGGGTGGTGGGTTGCGGCATCGGGGGAGTGGGTTGCGGCATCGGGGGAGTGGGTTGCGGCATCGGGGGAGTGGGTTGCGGCATCGGGGGAGTGGGTTGCGGCATCGGGGGAGTGGGTTGCGGCTTCGGGGGAGTGGGTTGCGGCATCGGGGGAGTGGGTTGCGGCATCGGGGGAGTGGGTTGCGGCTTCGGGGGAGTGGGTTGCGGCATCGGGGGAGTGGGTTGCGGCATCGGGGGAGTGGGTTGCGGCATCGGGGGAGTGGGTTGCGGCCATCGGGGGGGTGGGTTGCGGCATCGGGGGAGTGGGTTGCGGCATCGGGGGAGTGGGTTGCGGCATCGGGGGAGTGGGTTGCGGCCATCGGGGGAGTGGGTTGCGGCATCGGGGGAGTGGGTTGCGGCATCGGGGGAGTGGGTTGCGGCATCGGGGGAGTGGGTTGCGGCTTCGGGGGAGTGGGTTGCGGCATCGGGGGAGTGGGTTGCGGCATCGGGGGAGTGGGTTGCGGCATCGGGGGAGTGGGTTGCGGCCATCGGGGGGGTGGGTGCGGCATCGGGGGAGTGGGTTGCGGCATCGGGGGAGTGGGTTGCGGCATCGGGGGAGTGGGTTGCGGCCATCGGGGGGGTGGGTTGCGGCATCGGGGGAGTGGGTTGCGGCCATCGGGGGGGCATCGGGGGAGTGGGTTGCGGCATCGGGGGGGTTTGGGGGCAGCGGCGGGCAGAGAGGGGGGGCGACGGATGCCTGGGGCCAACGCACCGTCGCCCCCTCCTCTGTACGCCGCTGCCCCCTACCCCAACCACCCCCCCCCTCACCACCCCTACCTCCCTCCAACGCCCCTACCCCCCTCCCCACCACCCCAACCCCCCTCCAACGCCGCCCCCCATCTCTCGCAACGCCGCAACCCCCCCCCCTTAACGCCGGGTCCCCCCCCCTTAACGCCGGGTCCCCCCCCCTCAACGCCGGGTTCCCCCCCCTCAACGCCGGGTCCCCCCCTCAACGCCGGGTCCCCCCCCCCTCAACGCCGGTACCCACACCCCGTCCCCCTCCCTCTGAAGGCCGGTACCCACACCCCCCCCTCTCCTCCTCCTCCCCCCTCCTTCCTCCTCCCCCCCTTCCTTCCTCCGTCCCCCCCCTTCCTTCCTCCGTCCCCCCCCTTCCTTCCTCCGTCCCCCCCTTCCTTCCTCCCCCCCTTCCTTCCTCCGTCCCCCCCCCCTTCCTTCCTCCCCCCTTCCTTCCTCCGTTAGTGGGGGGGGGGGGGTGCGGCGTTAGTGGGGGGTGGGGGGTGAGGGGGGTGCGGCGTTGGAGGGGGGTAGGGGTGGTGAAGGGGGTAGGGGTGGTAAGGGGAGGGTGTTGGGGTAGGGGCAGCGGCGTGCAGAGCAGGGGGGCGACGGATGCCCGGGGCCAACGCACCGTCGCCCCCCCTCTGCACACAGCTGCCCCTACCCCAACCCCCTCCCCTCACCACCCCTACCCCCTTCACCACCCCTACCCCCCTCCAACGCCGCACCCCCACACCCCTACCCCCACCCCCCACTAACGCCGCACCCCCCCCCCCCCACTAACGGAGGAAGGAAGGGGGGGGAGGAGAGGAGAGAGGGAGGGGGGGGAGAGGAGAGAGGGAGGGGGGGAGAGGAGAGAGGGAGGGGGGAGGAGAGAGGGAGGGGGGGGAGGAGAGAGGGAGGGGGGGGAGGAGAGAGGGAGGGGGGAGGAGAGAGGGAGGGGGGAGGAGAGAGGGAGGGGGGAGGAGAGAGGGAGGGGGGGAGGAGAGAGGGAGGGGGGGAGGAGAGAGGGAGGGGGGAGGAGAGAGGGAGGGGGGGAGGAGAGAGGGAGGGGGGGAGGAGGAGAGGGGGGGGAGGAGGAGAGAGGGGGGGAGGAGGAGAGAGGGGGGGAGGAGGAGAGAGGGGGGGAGGAGGAGAGGGGGGAGGAGGAGAGGGGGGAGGAGGAGAGAGGGGGGGAGGAGGAGAAAGGGGGGGAGGAGGAGAGGGGGGGAGGAGAGAGTGGGGGGGAGGAGGAGAGAGGGGGGGAGGAGAGAGGGTGGGGAGGAGGAGTGGGGGGGGAGGAGGAGAGAGGGGGGGGTGTGGGTACCGGCCTTCAGAGGGAGGGGGACGGGGTGTGGGTACCGGCGTTGAGGGGGGGGACCCGGCGTTGAGGGGAGGGGACCCGGTGTTGGGGGAGGGGGGGGGACCCGGCGTTGGGGGGGGGGACCCGGCGTTGGGGGGGGGGACCCGGCGTTGGGGGGGGGACCCGGCGTTGGGGGGGGGACCCGGCGTTGGGGGGGGGACCCGGCGTTGAGGGGGGGAGAGACCCGGCGTTGGAGGAGGGTAGGTGTGGTGGGGAGGGGGGTAGGTGTGGTGGGGAGGGGGGTAGGTGTGGTGGGGAGGGAGGTAGGGGTGGTGGGGAGGGAGGTAGGGGTGGTGGGGAGGGAGGTAGGGGTGGTGGGGAGGGAGGTAGGGGTGGTGAGGGGGGGTTTGAGGTAGGGGTGGTGAGGGGGGGGTTGGGGTAGGGGGCAGCGGCGTACAGAGGGGGGGGCGACGGTGCGTTGGCCCCGGGCATCCGTCGCCCCCCCTCTCTGCCCGCCGCTGCCCCCAAACCCCCCCCCCCAAATGCCGGAACACCCCCCCCCCCAAATGCCGGAACACACCCCCCCCCAATGCCGGAACACACCCCCCCCCCAAAATGCCGGGTCTCACACCCCCCCCCCCAAAATGGCGGGTCTCACACCCCCCCCCAAAATGCCGGGTCTCACACCCCCCCCCCCCCAAAATGCCGGGTCTCACACCCCACCCCCCCCCCAAAATGCCGGGTCTGTCTCTCTCCACCTCCTCCTCCAAAAAACGCCGGGTCTCACCACTTCCGCAGCTGGTGAAACTGACGCGTATCGCGTCAGTCAGCTGCTGGCCCTTCCGGGACCGGAGATTGCCAGCTGAAAAGAAGGCCCGGACGCCGGAGTCATGCGCACCGATGTTTTTCGCAGGCAACCCGCGTTACGAAGGCCTACGGAGAATCCAGCCCCTGATGTGCTTCTGTTAAAAGGTGTTTCTTTTGTCTTCTGGATGTTGTTTGAGAGTTTATTAAGGATTACTTACGTATGCTTTGGGGGTTGTATTTGAATTAATGGTTGCTAAGATGTTCACTGTATGTTTTAAAAAGGTTAACTTGAGTTAATAGAATAAACATTGTTTTGCTTTAAAAATACTTTTTCCATTTCTGCTTACCACACCTGTAGAGTGGGCCGTGTGCTCCCCATACCACAATCTATAAAAAGTTGTGGGTCAGATGAACTCCACTTTGGGGTTCTCTAAACTCTGGCCCATAACAGATTTTAGAGTCTGTTATTGAAGATTGAGATCGCGAAGTACTTGGTGATGTGTTGGGTAGGCTGGGTCTATGAGGACTGCGTTTGATGCAGTGTAGCGAGAGACAGACTTCTAACACTTGATGAGATGCAACACAATTTTATTTAACATCTAATTATTTTACATGTCCAACTGTGGGTTGACACTATGCTGACTTGACTGGAGACCTGAGGCTAGCCTGACCAGACTAACTGACTACCACATGGTGTTTGCACTGGCTAATGCTCACGAGCACGAGCTGACTGTCTCAGAGACTGGATCCCGAGAGAGCGGGAAAACTGATGTCTTCTGGCTTTATAGTGGTCGTGTCCTGTCTGGTGATTGGCTGCTGTGTTCTGTGTGCTTACTGGTCATCCTGTGTGTCAATCACTGCCTGTCTGCACTCCATCATATACATGGATGTATATTGTGACATCTCCCCCTTTTTTTTGTGATGTTTGTGTTCAGGTAATAAATATTGAGGTGCATGTGCGTGCGTGTGGATATGTATATGTGCGTGACTATATACAGAATATGCTAAAATGGACTTATATACATAGGAAGGTATCACTAGTACAGATATAGGGCAGATGAAACAGTAAAACGATGTTTACAGATGTCAAAACGATGAGGTAACAAAGTTATGCAACATTCAGTCTATAAGTTTAGTCTCTGTGGCGGGCGATGAATTCTGGTTGACCGCCTCAAGGATGGATCAGGGCCGCCTGCTCTTGGATGGGTGGGACTGCTGCCAATGCGGTGGTCACAGATGTCGGCAGGATTGCTGGTAGATCGGTGGCCTCATGGCAGGGCAGTGTGTGAGGTGGGACATCACGGTCGGGTGGCAGGCGTGGAAGTCTGCGCAGTGCCCGGCTGTTGCGTCGTAGGAAGGACCCATCAGGCATGCGAACGAGGAACGATCTCGGGGCCACTTGCTTGACCACCACAGCTGTGGCGGAACAGCCGCCGTCAGGCAGCTGTACACGAACTCGATCAGCTGGGACCAGCTCGGGGAGATCCGTGGCATGAGCGCCGTATGCTGATTTATGTTGGGCCCGAGACTGCTGCATCTTCTGCATGACCGGGAAGTTGTCAAGGTCTGGAATGTGGATGGCTGGAACCGTTGTTCGCAGCGTGCGGCTCATGAGAAGCTGCGCTGGAGACAACCCAGTGGACAGCGGGGTCGCTCTTTATGCCAACAGCGCCAGGTTGAAATCGGAGCCTGAGTCTGCAGCCTTATATAGTAATCTTTTGACGATGTGGATGCCTTTTTCAGCCTTTCCATTTGACTGCGGGGAGTGGGGGCTGGAAATGACGTGCTGAAAGTTGTATAGCCGGGCAAAATCAGACCATTCCTGGCTGTAAAAACAGGGGCCATTGTCACTCATCACCGTGAGTGGTATCCCATTTTTGGCAAAGGTTTCCTTGCATGCCTTGATCACCACCGCCGACGTGAGGTCAGACAGCCTGACCACTTTGGGGTAATTGGAAAAGTAGTTGACCAGGAGGACATAGTCACGCCCCTTGGCATGGAACAGGTCAACACCGACTTTGGACCATGGGAAGGTCACAATCTCATGTTGCTGCAGAGTTTCTTTAGGTTGAGCTGGCTGAAATTTTTGGCATGTAGGGCAGTTGAGGGCCGCGTTGGCAACGTCCTGGCTGATGTCCGGCCAGTAGACTGCCTCCCGAGCTCTGCGTCGACATTTCTTGACCCCCCAGGTGACCCTCGTGGATTTGGCCGAGCACCATAGCTTGCATGCTCTGCGGGATCACAATTCTGTCAAGCTTCATGAGGATGCCGTCTACCACCGTCAGATCACCCTTGACATTGTAAAACTGGGGGCACTGTCCCTTCTGCCAGCCATTCGTGAGGTGCTGCATCACCCTCTGGAGCAGAGGATCCCTGGCCGTTTCCTCACGAATTTGAATGACCCTCTCATCAGAGGCCGGAAAGTTGGAGGCACAGAATTGCATCTGCGCATTGATTTAACATGCGATGTCAGTCTGCTCACACGGTGTGGTGATAGACCTGGAAAGGGCATCTGCAACAATGAGCTCTTTGCCCGGGGAGTAGACCAGGTCAAAATCGTAGTGGCATAGCTGGAGAAGGATGCATTGTAACCGTGGCGTCATATCATTGAGGTCTTTTTGGATGATGTGGACAAATGGCCTGTGGTCTGTCTCAACTGTGAATTTAGGGAGGCCATATACATAGTCGTAGAACTTGTCGATACCCGTTAGGAGGCCCAGGCATTCCTTCTCAATCTGAGCGTACCGTTGCTCAGTGGGCGTCATGGCTCTAGAGGCATATGCAACTGGGGCCCAGGAGGAGGAGCCACCCCATTGGAGGAGTACCGCCCCAATACCGTCCTGGCTCGCGTCAGTGGATATTTTTGTTTCCTTGGCGGGGTCGAAAAACAGCAGCACCGGGGCTTTTGTGAGTTTTTCCCTCAGCTCACGCCATTCTTTCTCATAAGTGGGCAGCCACTGGAATTCCACCGGCTTTCTGACGAGATGGCGGAGGGCTGTGGTGTGGGACGCCATGTTGGGAATGAACTTCCCAAGGAAGTTGTCCATCCCTAGAAAGCGGAGGACCGCCTTCTTGTCCTCTGGGGTCTTCATGGCGTTGATCACCGAAACCTTGTCAGCATCTGGCTGCATGCCTTGCTGCGAAATGTGGTCGCCAAGGAATTTGATTTCTGATTGACCGAATGAGCATTTGGCCCTGTTGAGTTGGAGGCCATGCTCGTGGATCCTATGGAATACCGCTTGAGGCGATCGATGTGTTCTTGAAGAGTTGTGGACCAGATTATCACATCGTCGACGTACACTCGCACGCCCTCAATGCCCTCCATCATCTGTTCCATGATGCGGTGAAATACCTCTGAGGCAGAGATGATGCCAAAGGGCATTCGGTTACAGCAGTAGCGACCGAACGGGGTATTGAATGTGCACAGCTTGCGACTGGATGCGACCAGCTGTATTTGCCAGAACCCTTTGGAGGCGTCCAGCTTCGTAAAGAATTTGGCATGAGCCATCTCGCTGGTTAACTCTTCTTGTTTTGATATTGGGTAATGTTCCCTCATGATGTTATGGTTTAAATCTTTGGGGTCGATACAGATTCGAAGCTCCCCTGATGGCTTCTTGACCCAAACCATGGAGCTAACCCAGTCCGTGGGTTCCGTGACCTTTGATATGACGTCCTGGTCCTGGAGGTCTTGCAACTGTTGCTTGAGGCGGTCCTTGAGGGGTGCCGGCACCCGACGAGGTGCGTGAACCACAGGGGTGGCGTTTGGTTTCAGCAGGATTTTGTATCAGTATGGGAGTGTGCCCATACCTTCGTACACGCCATGGTACTGTGCTATGATGTCATCAATTTGAGCCTGTAAGTTTTCATCAGGTGAGGCCGTCGCCTGTGAGGATGACATGGTGTGGACTCGTTGAACCAGGTTCAGGAGTTTGCAGGCCCGAGCACCGAGCAGGGAAGCTCTGTCAGTCCTATGATCTCAAATCGCAGCGTTGCTTTAAGTGATCTATTGGAAACTCCGAGTTGGCATGATCCACTGGCAGCAATGGCATTGCCATTGTAGTCAAGGAGCTGGCAGGCCGGTGGAAGAATGCTTCGTCTGATGCGGATGGTGTCGAGATCAGATTTCGAAATGAGGTTCGCTGAAGCGCTGGTGTCCAGTTGGAAACGGATGCGAGCCTTGTTAACTGTGTTGACAGCACACCACTCATTGTCAGGATCAACGCTCAGGATTGGGAGGTGTTTCACCATGTCTGAGTAAGGGAGCGCATGCTTGGTAATGATGTCCACCCGGAATGGGGATTTGAGGCACTCGGTGTCAGGATCTGGTGGGCTGTTGGGGTCGGAGTCTGTCACGGCCTGCTGTATCGAACGGACACTTCTGCGCCGTGGCTGGGATCGCTGGATGCTGGTCAGTGGAGCAGATCTGCAAAGGGCTGCGTAGTGGCCAAGCTTGCCACACTATAGACAGCGTCGTGATTTTGCCGGACATTGCCGCTTTAAATGGGCCGAGCCACAATTCGGACACGTCATGACACCAACGTCAGCGCGATCCATGTGTTAACGCGCATGCGCAGTGCGGTCGAATGAAGCACGGACCTGCGCAGGCTGTTCGTTGGTCTCGCCGTCCCCTCGGTCATGGCGCGCATGCGCTGGAGCCCGGGAAAAGCACGCAAAATGGCCACTCTCATCAAGACTCAGGCCCTGCATTTGTGTGATGGCCTGCACCCGTTCTGCCTCGTGGGGGTTTATCTTTGTCATTTATGCCGCCCTGATGTGGGAGTACCGGTTGTTATGCTCGTGGAGAACGCACGTTTCGATGGCGATGGTGAGGGTGAGCTGCTTGACTTTCAGGAGCAGTTGGCGAAGGGAATCGGAGTGGACCCCGAAAACGATCTGATCCCGGATCATGGAATCAGTTGTCGAGTCATAGTTGGAGTTGTAGATGTGGATAGCGTGGTCCCCGGCTGTGGAGAGGAATAGTGCGATCTTCCTGGCGTCCGATGTGGCCTCGGGGTCGGTGGCTTCAAGATAGAGTTGGAATTTCTGTTTAAAGGTCTTCCAGCGTGCACCGAGATTGCCGGCGATGCGGAGCTGCGGAGGAGGGCGGACGTTGTCCATGTCACCGGATGGCTGATTGCTGGTCAACGCTGATTAACTCAAGGTGGGTCCGTCAATTATCAGCATCCAAACCTGGTACCATGATGTATTGAGTAGGCTGGGTCTATGTGAACTGCGTTTGATGCAGTGTAGCGAGAGACAGACTTCCAACACTTGATGAGATGCAACACGATTTTATTTAACATCTAACTATTTTACATGTCCAACTGTGGGTTGACACTATGCTGACTTGACTGGAGACCTGAGGCTAGCCTGACCAGACTAACTGACTACCACATGGTGTTTGCACTGGCTAATGATCACGAGCACGAGCTGACTGTCTCAGAGGCTGGATCCCGAGAGAGCGGGAAAACTGGTGCCTTCTGGCTTTATAGTGGTCGTTTCCTGTCTGGTGATTGGCTGCTGTGTTCTATGTGCTTACTGGTCATCCTGTGTGTCAATCACTGTCTGTCTGTACTCCATTATATGCATGGATGTATATTATGACACTTTGAAGTTCATGGTAAAAAAAAGGACTGAGTCAGCACGGCTTTGTCAAAGGGAGGTCATGCCTGACAAATCTGTTAGAGTTCTTGGAGGAGGTAGCAAGGAAGTTAGACAAAGGAGAATCAGTGGACGTGTTTTATTTAGATTTCCAGAAGGCCTTTGACAAGGTGCCGCATAGGAGACAGTTAAATAAGTTAAGAGCCCATGGTGTTAAGGATAAGATCCTGGCATGGATTGGCTGACTGGCAGAAGGCAGAGAGTGGAGATAAAGGGGTCTTTTTCAGGATGGCAGCCGGTGACTAGTGGTGTGCCTTAGGGGTCTGTGCTGGGACCACAAGTTTTCACAATATATATTAATGATCTGGAAGATGGAACTGAAGGCATTGTTGCTAAGTTTGCAGATATACAAAGATCTGTAGAGGGACAGGTAGTATTGAGGAAGCAGGTGGCCTGCAGAAGGACTTGGACAGGCTAGGAGAGTGGGCAGTGAAGTGGCAGATGGAATACAATGTGGAAAAGTGTGAGGTTGTGCACTTTGGAAGGAGGAATTTAGGCATAGACTATTTTCTAAATGGGGAAATGCTTAGGAAATCAGAAGCACAAAGGGACTTGGGAGTCCTTGTTACGATTCTCTTAAGGTTAACGTGTAGGTTCAGTCAACACTTTGGAAGACAAATGCAATGTTAGCAGTCATGTCAAGAGGGCTAGAATACAAGATCAGGGATGTACTTCTGAGGCTGTATAAGGCTCTGGTCAGACCCCATTTGGAGTATTGTGAGCAGTTTTGGGCCCCGTATCTAAGGAAAGATGTGCTGGTCTTGGAAAGGGTCCAGAGGACGTTCACAAGAATGATCCTTGGAATGAAGAACTTGGCGTATGAGGAACGGTTGAGGACTCTGCGGCTATACTCGTTGGAGTTTAGAATAATGAGGGGGGATCTTATCGAAACTTACAAAATACTGTGAGGTCTGGATAGACTGGACGTGGAGAGGATGTTTTCACTTGTAGGAAAAACTAGAACCAGAGGACACCATCTCAGACGAAAGGGATGATCCTTTAAAACAGAGATGAGGAGGAATTTCTTCAGCCAGAGGGTGGTGAATCTGTGGAACTCGTTGCCGCAGAAGGTTATGGAGGCCAAATCACTGAGTGTCTTTAAGACAGATATAGGTCCCCGTGTCTGTGTGGGTTTCACTCCCACAACCCAAAGACGTGCAGGTTAGGTGGATTGGCCATGCTAAATTGCCCCTTCATTGGAAAAAATAATTGGCTACTCTAAATTTAAATTAAAAAAAGAAAACAAAAAGAAAAAAAATACAGATTTAGGTAGGTTCTTGATTAATAAGGGGATCAGGGGAGCAGGCAGGAGAATGGGCATGAGAAAATATCAGCCATGATTGAATAGCGGAGCAGCCTCGATGGGCCGAGTGGCCTAATTCTGCTCCTATATCTTATGGTCTTATGGCCTGTCCAAGAATAAATTCAGGCAGCTGTGTCCTCTCAGGCTGTAGGCACCCATGGAGCAAATCTTGCAAAGCCAAATGTTGAATCCAGTTTTAAATTTTCAACACAGCGCAGCGATGACATATCAGTTAATTACTTTGACAGTATTTACAATTTACAGACTGCCAGCTTTTAATCCCAAGTGTAGCATCCCAAGTGTAGCATCGTCACCTACCTGTTCTACAACTCTCATCTACTATTTTCAACATTACTCAAGTCCGGGCAATACGGTGGCGCAATGGTTAGCACCACTACCTCACAGCACCGAGGTCCCAGGTTCGATCCCGGTCCTGGATCACTATCCATGTGGAGTTTGCACAATCTCCTCGTGTTTGCGTGGGTTTCGCCCCCAGAACCCAAAGATGTGCAGGGTAGGCGAATTGGCCACGCTAAATTGCCCTTTAATTGGAAAAAATGAATTGGGCGCTCTACATTTATCTAAAAGAAACATTAGCCAAGTCCTGCGCTATGCTTCTGAGCCCTTCAACTCAATTCTTTATTATCAATAATAACAAATGAAGGGTGGCATGTGGCGCAGCGGTTAACACTGGGTCTGCAGCACTGAGGGACTCGAGTTTGAATCCCGGCCCTGGGTCACTGTCCGTGTAAAGTTTGCACATTCTCCCATGTCTGTGTGGGTTTCACCCCCCACAACCCAAAGATTAGGTGGATTGGCCACGCTAAATTGGCCCTTAATTGAAAAAAAAAATGATTGAGTACTCTAAATTTTAAAAAATAGTAATAAATTATACCGAAACCTGTTCTGTGAAATCGCCTTGTGGATTTGTCATCAAATCTCTTGTGGTGGGATTTGTCATCAAATCTCCTTGTGGATTTTTCATTAAATCTTCTTTGCCTCCTTTTTTGAAAGATATTCCTCTCTCATCTTCTGATGAGAAAGGTCAGGGATGGGCACTTCCGTACATGCACAGCTTCTCCACTACCTTGGGCATGCTCAGTGGCTGAGATCGCCAAGCGACTTCTCCTACTCCGTATGCAGGTTTTTTAGCTTCCTACTCCGTGTGCAGCTGTTCACCTTCCCACAATGTGTGAAGTTTTTTACCATTGCATCAATATCTCAGTTAGTGGTCGACCAATAAACTGTGTCCTTGGGCGAAATTCTCCGACCCCCCGCAGGCTACCCGGGAATTGGCGGCGATTCTCCGCCCACAATGGGCCGAAGTCCCGCTGCTGAGAGGCCAATCCCGCCGACGTGGTTTCAACCACCTCTGTTGGTGGCGGGATTGGCGGCGTGAGCGGGGTCCTGGGGAGCGACACGGGGCGATCGGACCCCAGGGGGTGTCCCCACGGCGGCCTGGCCCGCGATCGGGGCCTACCGATCGGCAGGTGGGCCAGTGCCATGGGGGCACTCTTTTTCTTCCGCCGCCGCAAAGGCCTCCACCATGGCGGAGGCCGAAGAGAACCCCCCTACCGCTGTCGCTGATGTCACCACCGGCGCATGCGTGAACCGGCGAAGGCCTTTTGGCCAGCCCCGACGCCGGGCGGTGGGCATCAAAGGCCATTGGCGCCGGTTTTGCTGCCAGTCGGCGTGGCGCCAACCACTCCGGCGCGGGCCTAGCCCCTGAAGGCGCAGAGAATTCCACACCTTTGGGGAGGCCACTCCACTCCAAAGTGGCGCCACTCCACTACGCCGGGACCCCCCGCCCCGCCAGGTAGGGGAGAATCCCGGCCCTTGGCTCTTTTGCACGTTTTTCTTCCCAAGTGTCCTGAATGACGTTTTTGAAGAATCATCGATCTTAACGATTGTGGAGTTACAATCCTTTGTTGTCGAAGCAAAAAAACATTTGCCTCGCTTAATTCTGCCTTTACATTATAATAGCTGGAGCAGGAACCTTTAGGCCAACCCTCTTGGAGATCAGGGTCGGAATTCTCCGACTCCCCGGGGGGGGTCGGAGAATCGCCCGGGGCCGGCATCAATCCCGACCCCGCCGCGGCCCGAATTCTCCGCCACCCGGGAATCAACGGGGGCGGGAATCGCGCCGCGCTGGTCGGCGGTCCCCCCGCGGCAATTCTCTGGCCTGCGATGGGCCGAAGTCCCGCCGCTGACACGCCTTTCTCACCGGCGGGAATCAAAGCACGTCTGGTGCCAGCGGGATTGGCGGCGCGGGTGGGCGCCGGGGTCCTGGGGGGGGCGCGGTGCGATCTGGCCCCGGGGGCTTCCCCACGGTAGCCTTGCCCGCAATCGGGGCCCACCGTGGGGGCACTCTTTTTCTTCCGCCCCGCCATGGCCTTCACCATGGTGGGGGCAGAATAGACCCCCTCCCCTGCGCATGCGCCGGTATGACGTCAGCAGCCGCTCAGCCCTTCAGCCCTGGCTGGCGGACGCCAAAGGCCGTTCGCGCCGGTGGAGCGGGAGCCACTCCGGCGCGGGCCTAGTCCCTAAAGGTGCAGAGAATTCCGCACCTTTGGGGAGGCCCGACGCCGGAGTGGTTCATGCCACGCCGTCCCGCCGGGACCCTCCGCCCCGCCGGGTAGGGGAGAATCCCGGCCATGTTATCACCTTTTGTAAAATTGTGTCTTTGATCGTTTCTTCTTTTATCAATCTTTATTTGTCATCCGATACAGGAAGGGACTCAGTGACCATATTTACATGGACTTGAACACCCTCATCCAACTAATGTATCTCTTCCATGCCTGTGGCTCGAGATAGTGCATCGGCTGTGACAAGATGCTTGCCTGGTGTATCTATTAGCTCAAAATCATATCATTGTAGTTTCACGATCATGCGTTGGATCCTAGGGGACATATCGTTCAGATTTATTTCTAACTATGGCTACCAGTCGTCTGTGGTCAGTTTTCACAATAGAAGTTGGTAGTCCACATATACGTAATCGTGGACGATTAATTAAACCTAGGCATTCCTTTTCAATTTGCACATACCTGCATTCCATGTCTGACATTGATCCAAATGCAGATGCAACTGGAAGTCAGTTTTCTTCCACATCTTGGGCGAAATTCTACGACCCCACGCAGGATCGGAGAATCGGCCGGCGGCGGCGTTATTCCCGCTCCCACCGGGTTTTTAATTCTCCGAGCGGCCAAAAACTGGCGTTGTGCAAATCCCGCCGGCAGCCTCTGAAAACAGCTGGTGCCGGCGGGATGTCATTGATTTTTAACAGACAGACATTCTCCGTGCCGGATGGGCCGAATTCAGAGAAAACAGAGTAGCTTTAAAACGTCGTCAACCATTGATGATGGTTGAAGCCGTTCAGTGACCTAGGGCGAGTGCGGGGGTAGCGGCGTTGGAGAGGGGTGGATTGGGGGGGGTTGCGGTGTTTGGTTGGGGGGGGGGTTTTGCGGCGTTTGGTGGGGGGGGGTTGCGGCGTTTGGTGCGGGGGTTGCGGCGTTTGGTGGGGAGGGTTGCGGCGTTTTGGGGGGGTTGCGCGTTTGGTGGGGGGGTTGCGGCGTTTGGTGGGGTGGGTTTGCGGCATTTGGTGGGGGGGTTTGGTATGCGGCGCTATGGTGGGGCGGGTTGGCGGCGTTTGGTGGGGGGGGGTGGCCCGGCCGGCGTTGGTGGGGGGAGTTGCGGCGTTTGGTGGTGGGGGTGGTTGCGGCGTTTGGTGGGGGGGGAGTTGCGGCGTTTGGTGGGGGGTTTGCGGCGTTTGGTGGGGGGAGTTGCGGCGTTGAGAGAGAGGGGGGTACCGGCGTTGAGAGGGGGGGTACCGGCATTGAGGGGAGGGTTGCAGCATTGAGAGGGGGGGCTTGCGGCGTTGAGAGGGGGGTGTACCGGCATTGAGAGAGAGGGGGGTTGCGGCATTGAGGGGGGGGGGGTTGCGGCGTTGAGAGTGGGGGGTACCGGCGTTGAGAGAGAGGGGGGAGTAGCGGCGTTGACAGAGAGGGGGGGGGCGGCGTTGGAGGGGGGTAGGGTTGGTGGGGAGGGACGTAGGGGCGTTGGAGGGGGGTAGGGGCGTTGGAGGGGGGTAGGGGCGTTGGAGGGGGGTAGGGGCGTTGGAGGGTGGTGAGGGGGGGGTTGGGGTAGGGGGCGGCGGCGTGCGGGGGGGGCGACGGTGCATTGGCCCCGGGCATCCGTCGCACCCCCCCTCTGCACACCGCTGCCCCCTACCCCAACCCCCCCATCACCACCCGTACCCCCCTCCAACGCTCCTACCCCCCTCACCACCCCTACCCCCTCCAACGCCCCTACCCCCTCACCTCCCCTACCCCCTCCAACGCCCCTACCCCCCTCCCCACCACCCCTACCCCCCTTCAACACCCCTACCCCCCTCCCCACCACCCCTACCCCCCTCCAACACCGCCCCCCCTCTCCTCTCAACGCCGGTACCCCCCTCTCCTCTCAACGCAGGTACCCCCCCCTCTCTCCTCTCAACTCAACGCCGCAACCCCCCCTCTCTCCTCTCAACTCAACGCCGCAACCCCCCCTCCTCTCCTCTCCTCTCAACTCAACGCCGCACCCCCCCCTCTCTCTCCTCTCCTCTCAACTCAACGCCGCAACCCCCCCTCTCTCTCTCTCCTCTCTCCTCTCAACTCAACGCCGCAACCCCCCCTCTCCTCTCCTCTGAACGCAACGCCGCAACCCCCCCTCTCTCCTCTCCTCTGAACTCAACGCCGCAACCCCCCCTCTCCTCTCAACTCAACGCCGCAACCTCCCCCCCCAAACGCCGGGACACTCTCTTCCCCCCCACCCCCAACGCCGGGACATCTCTTTCCCCCCCCCCCCCCAATGCCGGACACTCTCTCCCCCCCCCCAAATTGCCGGACACTCCCCCCCCCAAACGCCGGGACACTCTCTCCTCTCACCCCCAAACTCCGGGTCTCTCTCTCCTCCCCCCCAAACGCCGGGACACTCTCTCACCCCCCCCCCCCACAACGCCAGGTCTCTCTCTCTCTCCCCCCCCAAAACGCCGGGTCTCTCTCTCCCCACCACACAAACGCCGGGACTCGCCACTTCCGCAGCGGGTGAAACTGACGCGTATCGCATCAGTCGCTGCTGGCCCTTTCGGGAATGGAGATTAACGGCTTAAAAGAAGGCCCCGACGCCGGAGTCATCCGCACCGCTTTTGCCCGCCGGAAACTTGCGTCACGTCGGTCCACGGAGCATTTCGCCCCTTGTTGCAATAAGACCGCTCCCAACCCATCCTTTGACACGTCTGTTGAAATTTTCATTCTCTTCGCTGGGTCGAAAAGCGTCTGGACTGGCGCTGTTGTCAAAGCTTGTTGTAGTGCTTGCCTTCCTGTTCATGTCTAGTAGACCATTGGAATATTGGGTCTTTCTTGGTTGTGTGTCTGAGGTGTGAAGTTTTAGCTGCAAGGTTCGCTATAAATTTGCCTATAAAATTTATAATTCCCAACATTCTCAGTATACCTTTCTTGTCAGTGGGATGTGGCATATTCAAGATAGCCTTTATTTTGTCTTGATCAGACTGTATATCTTTCTCAGAGAGCTTGTCTCCCAGAAACGTAATACTGATAACACCAAATTGACATTTGGCTTTGTTTAACTGTAAGCCATTCTTTTTAATGCCCTTCAATATCCTGAGACACCTTTTGTCATGTTCTTCTCGTGTTGACCCCAAGATGATTATGTCATCAACATAAACTCTGACTCCTGGAATCCTTTCAACTATGTGCTCCATGGCATGATGGAAAATTGCTGGTGCAGAAATTATGTCAAATGGCATTCTTAAGAAACAATATTGTCCAAAAGGTGTGTTGAAAGTACACAACTTTGTGCTTTCTTTATCTAATTTGAGTTGCCAGAAGCCTTGTGAAGCTCTAACTTACTGAAACGTATTGCTCCTGCCATATCTCATGTTATTTCTTCCCTCTTTGATATTCTCTTTTAATTTTGAGGTTCAGATCCTTGGGGTCCATACAGATTCGTAGCTCGTTGTTCCTCTGCTTGACACAGATCATAGAATTTGCCAAATCTGTAGGTTCTTCTATGCGTTTAATTATGCTTAGACCCATCATCCTTTCTACCTCATCCTTCAATCTGTCTTTCAATGGAGCTGGTACACGTCTTGTTGTGTGTATTTCTGGTTGCGCGTTCTCTTAATTGGATTTTGTATGTAAAAGGTACAGTGTCAAAGCCTTGAAAAATCCCAGGAAATTCCTTCAGTATGGAATCTACTGATACATTTGGTCTGGGTACAGCAGAGTCTGCAATGTAAACCTGCTTAATTAGCTCAAGTGCCTCGCTTGTTTTCACTCCCAATAGAGATTCACATGCCACCTCAGTTACTCGAATCTGATGAGGTGCCTTCAAACCTTCCATCCTTGACTTTGAAGTCTCTCTTTGCATTGAGTACAAGTTGCCAGTCATTCACGAGGTTAATAGAATATATATTTTTTAATTCTTCATAATTATATTTAAATGTTTGGATCTTCAAAGAATCTTGTTTTCTTAGCAGACATGTTAATCCTGGTACCATGTTATGTTCTTGGGCCCTGGCCAATGTAAGTGGTGCACAGAAGAATGTCTAGTTCTTGACTAGTTAAAGTATTTTATTGTAAAACAAGTGCATGGTAAAGATAACTATAATAAAGGTTTTACAAACCACTAATATTGATAAATTTTTGTAGAGCTACTGCAAGTTTGAATATCCACTAACTTGACTAACTCCCAACTCCTCGAGGTACAGAGTCACATGATAGACTTACACCATCACCTGCTGGCCGGAGGTCATTTACATTATTATATACAAGATAGCTTATGTGTATCATAACAGTCACCATAGTCCCAAATGACCATAGGCTGCTTTCCCCTTTGAGGGGGAGAGCTGACTGGTGGTAGTTTAACTGAGCTCTCACTGTGCATCACAAATCTGTTATCCAACCAACTGAGCTAAATTAGCCCACAGTGTTGGGGTAGCTTTCTTTCAACAAGCTTTTCATTTGTTTTTTTTTACCAGATAGGGTAAACAGCACTTGACAGTGTTAAGTAATTTACAGTGCCAAAGAATACCATGGTTGTTTAATGATACACAGCCAGTGGTAGACCTTGTGCTGGATTTCAATGAGAGGCTCAGAATTAGTGAATCACTAATGAGGAGGCAAATTAAACACCTAGTTTGAAGTCATTACCAAAATAAATAACACCAAGGAACATGTTTCCAAATTGAATCATGTTCACAGTAAAAACAGCTTACTACTGCAAATTGAAAGTGCTTTTTTCTAACTTGAATTTTCCAACACTACTTGTGGCAATTTCAATATTTTAAATGATGGGCCATCATTAGTTCAGGGCCAAATAAAATCAATGGTAATTCTGATGTTTGGTGACAGCATAAAATAGAGGATATCAATTCAGCCACCCTTGTAATGCATCGCTCACAATTTTCATTTCCATTAATGTCTCACACTGCCACCCAAAGTCAAAATTGCCTCCAGCTAGATTTACATGGGCATCACCATAGGTCAGTTCAAAATAATTCAATTGTTTCCCCAGGTCATTACAAACAGCAGTTAAAATGTGTTTGTTCGATTGCTAAATATTGCTTTGCATAAAATAGTTTGGGTTTTAAGACTAAACTCAAAGTACTCAATGGATTGCTGCATATCCTGCTGTAGGAAAATGTCATCTGCTGCTGGATCGACTGCATCAAAAAGGAACTGAATTGAAGCTTTGGCTCCTTTTCCCGAAGACCTGGTGCTGCTCAGTACGAGGGAAAATGGCATTTCCAAGCCTCCCACTGCCAGCCCTTCTGCGGGCCCGCAAATAGTCAAATAGGCAGGACAAAGGCAGGGCCTGCACTCTAGGCAGTCATTGTAACCTCTCTCTGGTGTGCCACCTTCCTCTGCCAAATTTTCTCAAGCTGATTCAAAAGGTTCTTCACTCCTTCAACAGCACCTATGTGTAACTTACACCAATAGCTCCATTGCTGCCACCATGTTCTGAGAGTCATCACACTCGGACTCTAGCCACGGGACTTCATCCTTTAGCAGATTGAAGACATACTCTGGTATCTGCTTAACACTTACTATTAATGCTTAGGATACGATTATTAGGCTTCATTGCATTCTTACTCGAGGCCGGTGAATAGCCAGTCGCCAAACAGTTTATGATGCAACCGGCCCGCTCCCGTAGGCAAAATTGGGATGTCGCTGTAGCAGGGAGATAAACCAATTATCAACACTTAAGCCCTATTTCCACACAACTAACGGGAGCAACCCTATAATCCAATGGTCTCCCGTGATTCATTGGCCTCCCCAGCAAGTGCTCACACTAGCACTGATTAGTACTCCTTTTTAAAAAATGTGAATCTGGCGGAAGGGCTTCTGTGGGGAGCCGAGCAGGTGAGTAGCCATCTTTGCTCACAGGCAAAGAGCATGGGGCGCTGGGCTTGCCACCCCAGTGCTCGGCGGGGGGTGGGGGACCCTCGGCTGGGGGGGAAATCCCAGCTCATGGGGGGCCGTTTGCTGGGGTGGGCTACCATGAAAGGGTGGGGGCCGGCACTCGGGATGCAACAGCACGCAGCACCACCATCCTAACGTCTGTCCCAGGGGCAACCCTTGTCCTTGCCAGTCTGCCCCAACGACCACTCATAACCACCACTCACTGCCGAGGCCTCTGAAGGCTATTGCTACTTGGGAATTGGCAACTGTGCTTAAGTGAGCACTTCACACAACCCAAATGGATTCACATGAGTGGGTGGGCTATGTAGCATATTGGAGTCATTGCTTGGAATCCCAATCATACCGCGACACTGTGCCTGAACACTGCGGGAGGCAACACCACACATGCAGCAGCCAACATCCAAACACCCAGGGATAGGACACAGCTCCAGGGACATGTCCACAGACGGAGGATGGGAGGATGGGCGGCTGGGTGAGTGCAAGGGGAGGCAGTCAGCGCACAGTCCAGATGGCGTTATGAGTGGGTGTCCGAGGTACAGTGTGAGTGGAGTTTGCTGCAGCCGGGAGTGCATGGGCAGGGCATTCCTGGTGGGGTGGGAGGATGGGGGAATCAATGGGATTATGGAGGGTGGGAGCCACCTGTTTGTCAGTCTAACATCCTCTCCCAATTCCTTACAGATATTAAATGCTGTGGCAGGGATTTTGGACCCAGCAGAACTTGTCCTAGTGGTGCTGTTCTAGGCCGGGCGGTTAGACTCCGGAGACAGCTGCAGCAGCAGCATCAGCATATGCTCGAGGCGATGGACAATGTTGGACCCCGTCCCACACCCTGAGGGCCCAGCAGCCCATCAGGCCAAGGATTGACCCAAAGGGAGAGTCTCTTCGAGGACCACCCCAGGATGGGCGGTTGGCTCTTGGGGATTGAGGACTTGGCTGATGATGCCTTTTCGGAGGCAGGAGACCGACGCGGAGACCCGATACAATGAGGCCCATGTGGACACCCGGGCTGTCATTGAGCAGTGCTTCGGCCTCCTCAAGATGCAGTTCCGATGCCTCCTGCTCTGGTGCTGCACTGCAGTACATCTGCCATAGGGTCGTCCTCTTTGTGTTGGTCTGATGTGTCCTCCACAACCTGGCACAGCAGCAGGGTGACGAGCTGGAGGTTGGAGATGAGGAACATCTCTGAGGAGGGCGTGGATGATGAAGCAGCGCTGGACCAGCAGGGGCTGGAGGACTAACCCAGGGAGGAACCGGAGGATCAGCCAGAGGCTGCAGGACAGGCGGCAGTGGCGAGGGTCTGCCCCTCACACTCGCCCGCTTCACAGAGGGCGTGGCCTGGTCCATCATCGATATTTTACCCACCTCCATTTCCTACCCTCCCAGGGTATGTGTCACATCACTCCAGGGTGCAGCGACTGTATCGGCACCGTCAGTGGGACACTGTCGAGGGCAGGGGGGTGATGATAACCCGCAGAGTCCTGAGCGCCAGTGCTCCCCAATCTATGCCATAGTCTGACCCCTGTCTGTCTGCCAAGTGCTCGCTCCCGCCCATCACCTTCATGTGGTGTGCCCGGATGTCGGAGGGGGCGGAGAGATGGGGGGAGATGCCAGGAGAGATGGGTCAAGGGTTTAGACGCCGGCCCTTATAGCTAAAGAAAGTGACAGAGGCGTCGTACTGGTTGTGCTCAAGGGTTTCTAATGTGTTACAGATGTCCAACAATTCTCCACACTCCCCACCACACCCTCACACCTACCTAACCCCCCACCCCCCCTCACCCTCTTCACCCCCTCCCCCGGTGCCTTTGTGATCCTCAATGTGCTTGGCCTTCCTAGTTCTACTGCAACCTGTCTCCGCAGGATGCACATCTGCGATGGAGGCAGCCAGCTGCTTACCTCATCCCATGGGCTTTGATGCCCTTGGCGGGCTCCAGGGCCAGAGGGCCCCGGCGCATTTGTTGATGGCACATGCACAACCGTACCGCCCTGTCCCGAGTGCTGACCTCGAGATATAGCCTCATCAGAGGGATGGAACTGGGAGCTGGTGGCCACCATCCTCACACTCTTGGGACAGGTCTGGGATGGCACCCAGAGCCCCCCCCCCCCCCCCCCCCCCCACTCTGGGTTCACCTTGGAATGGATTGGCAGCAGGATCGATCCCCGGCTGTCTCTGCGTCATCTGGCTCTGCCAGACCTGGTGGCTCCCCGATGTCCTCACCATCGTGTCAATGCCCTCGGCAATGCTCCTCAGTGACTGGGACATGCTCAGCAGCGCCTCAGCCATTCCCATCTGAGAGCGGGACCTTTCCCTCAGCATCTCATCAAAGTGAGCCTGGTATTGGGTCACATTCCCCAGTGAGTAGGACATTCTGCGAGACCCTTAGCCATGACCATCACCGACTGCACAACACCTTGATCACCTTCACTCATGGTGTCGGCGTCGTGCACCAGGCTCTCCACTGCGGTCGCCACCCCAGCAGTGTGACCTTGGCATTGCCGGCGTCATCTCCTCCGCCCATAGCTTCTGGACTCATCCAATCAGCTATGGGCCTGCTGGACTGTTGTTGATATCTCCCTCTGAATGTCCCATCCACACCCTCTCCATCAGCTCCGGGTTACCCTGTACCCGAGACTCAGCTCAGGCTGGGACCCAGCTGGGACCTGGGATCCATCAGACCTCCGACTGCTGCCCCGCCTGGGGGTTCCTGCCTCCACCTGTACATCATCAGCAGTGTGGTGCTCACCAGATTGTGCCCCAGAAGCCTGAGCACTAACATTTCCCACCGAGGTTTGTGTATCTGCGCTGATGGAGGATGGGGATGACAGCTCTGTCTTACTTGGACCTCTCCTTCGAGATGTTCTCCTGGGAGACAGGAGAGGGGGCCATCCGGGATAGGTCAGTGCTGACAGCTAGAGGACCAGCGGAAGAATGGTCATGTGGTTAGTTGGAGGGTTAGGTAAGTCAGTATGGCATTAACAACTCACGTTTGACATGTCCTCTGTGTGGGGCCCGGTGGATTCTCACCTCTGCAGCGTACTCAGACCACCGCTTTGGTGACCGCTCTGTCCTCAGCCACCCCAATAATCTCTAGGGCCCGCTCCTCAAAGGTGTTGAGGATCTTTATGTCCGGCACGCCTCCATAAGTCTGGGCCATCTCACGGCGATTGTGGCAGAACTTCTGCGAGGACAGAGAGGGCATTAGTAGCCACACGTGTGGTTCACAGTGGGGGGGAAGGTGAAGGAAGGTTTGGGGGTCATTGACAGGAGAAGAGGTGTGAAGGGAGGGTTAGAGGCCACATGGAGGATTCGGGGGGTTGGATGCTCATTTGGGGCAGAAAGATCTTCGGGGGTTGTCCCTTTAAGCATAATACTACTGCAGGGAGCATTTGTAGCTGAATGCTTGTTCGTTGGTGAGTCACACACAAATTCATTAAATGGATCAGCATGGTCTAAATTTGCAAATTGAGCAACACATCTGTCAGTGGGTCTAAGTGACATCACAATAGTTGTATCTGGCGCACACAGAGGATGCCAGCACAAGCTCCCTTCTCAGGAAAGTGCATCTTATGGTTGCTCCAGAAGTGACTGGAGAGTTAACACACACCACCAGGAGAGTGATCAGCTTCTGTACTGTCATCCAGTGGCACTACAGTTCAGAATTTCATGCCCTAAAATTCTACAAATTAAGAAAGGGTATAGTCCAATATTACAAGCAAACTATTAGGGGGTTGCAATTGTTTTACTATGTCCAATTTGTATCACTAAGTATTTTCCAGTAGCTGCAAAAATTTCCACGTACACAAAAGGAATGCTACTGTTTTTCATTCTTTCAAACTATCTTAGCTAAGGCGGCATCATTGGGGCCTAATTACAATTTGTTTATTTGCTCTGCAGCGTCTTGCATTAATTTTCTTCTGAAATAAAACTGAAAGCGTTACTACTTGGGAAAAGCACTGGGATTAAAATAAAACACTGCATGATCAGTTTCTCCACAAGGTACGCTCCAGAACACATTTGGGAGGGATTTGCTCACATTTTCTTAAATAGGAACATAATTTTAAATTAGGGTTGGCATTTTTCCTTAAGAAACTGACCTGCAAAAGATGAACAACAAATGCTGACACCTGTGCTGAGAGTGAAGTGAGAAGTGAGCAGTCTAATTAGCTGGGAGTCAATTATTTTAATTAAAAAAAATTCAATTAAACAATGTTTAACTGCTCATATAAATCCCACTAGACAATATATCATACCCATTTACTCAGTGTGAGGGGTTTGACTTGCATTCATGGATAACGGACCATTATCAAAGTAATTATAAGCAGACATCTTTTCCATAGTCGAAATAATTACAATTTTAAGAAATTCATTCTTAGCACGTTCAACAATCTTGACCCAATTGAGAAATCCAGTTGAGGAAGTCCAACACTAACCGCACAGAACAATCTGTTTATGATTGATTTGCATGGATGTCTGTCAATTTTACCAACATGTTTATTGAGGGTGGGTTTATTTTAGCCAGTGATAAAGGGCGTAACAATATGATGGGCAGCATATTATTACGGAAATTGGCCTTGAAGACAAGCCTAATTGATCCTTAATCATGAATTGACATATTGCAGGCAGGCTGCTGATTTTGGCACCCACCCACCTCTCATATTATCGGGGAAAGGTCTGGGGTAAGCTGGAATGTGCGGAATTCTCTGCACCTTTAGGGGCTAGGCCCGCGCCGGAGTGGTTCCCACTCCGCCGGCTGGCGTGAACGGCCTTTGGCAACTTGCCAGCCGGGGCCGAAAGGACTTCGCCGGCCGGCGTAAGTCTGCGCATGCGCCGAAGCGTCAGCAGCTGCTGTCATCATACCAGCGCATGCACAGGGGAGGGGGTCTCCACGGCACAGGCCCGCCCGCCGATCGATGGGCCCCGATCACGGGCCAGGCCACCGTGGGGGCACCCCCCCCCCCCCCCCCCCCGGGGTCAGATCGGCCCACGCACCCGCCCAGGACCCCAGAGCCCGCCTGCGCCTCCAATCCCGCCGGTCAGGTAGGTGGTTTAATCTACGTCGGCGGGAGAGGCCTGTCAGCAGCGGGACTTCGGTCCATTGCGGGCCGGAGAATCGCAATGGGGGGACCGCCATCCTGCTGCATCCACAATTGAAACCTTTATAAGTCAGAAGTGGGGCTGTTCATTGATGACAGCACAATGTTCAGCATCATTCGCGACTGCTCGGATACTGAAACAATCCTTGTCAAAAAGTAGCAAGCCCTGGGCAATAACCATAATCTTTATTAGTGTCACAAGTGGGCTTACATTAACTTATAATCTAGTTAAGCAACATTCACACCACACAAATGCCGGGTAATGACCATCTCCAACAAGAGAGGATCTAATCATCCCCCCTTGACATTCAACGGCAATACCATCGCTAAATTCCCTACCATCAACATCCTGGGGTTACCACTGAACAAAAACTAAACTAGACTAGCCATATAAATACTGTGGACAGTAGGACAAAGGCTGGAAATCCTGCAGTGAGTAACTCATCTCCTGACTTCCAAAAGCCTGTTCATTATCTACAAGGCACAATTCAGGAGTATGATGGAACACTACACTTGCTTGGATGAGTGCAGCTCCAATGACACTAAAGAAGCTCAACACTGTCCAGGACAGAGCAACCCACTGGCTTGCTACCCCTTCCACAAACATTCAATTCCTCCACACCGACAAACAGCCATGTATACCATCTACTAGATGCACTGCAGGAACTCGTA
Source organism: Scyliorhinus canicula (assembly GCF_902713615.1). Classification (NCBI taxonomy): domain Eukaryota; kingdom Metazoa; phylum Chordata; class Chondrichthyes; order Carcharhiniformes; family Scyliorhinidae; genus Scyliorhinus; species Scyliorhinus canicula. Next base: position 144,685,602 of record NC_052151.1, on the reverse strand, counting down.
AAGGTTTCTTTCAAAGAATCATGGCCTCTTTCCGTGCCGTGATTTCCCATGGTTCTAAAATCTTTCATAATTTTGACTAATTCAATGTATTCAATTTCCCCTTAACATTCTCTGCTCTAAGGATAATATTGCAGTTTTTCTAGTATCTTCACGTAACTGACGTTCCTCATTCCTGGTTCCATTCTACTGCTGTAGAGAGGGCAAAGTGATCCAACAACTAACACGTGAAATCTCTGCAGTCATGCCACATCAGTCGTGAATACTGGTGGACAATTAAACAACTAACTGGACGAGGAGCCTTTATGAGCCCATTTGTTTTATACCTTATACACATTTATTTTCCTCTTTGGTGAATAGTGGGGAAGTTTTAGGATTATGAGGCTGACTACCAACCTGTTGAACCACACCACGAGCACTAGATGCACTGCAGGAACCTGCAAAGGTTTCTTAGACAGTACCTTCCAAACCCATAGCCACTACCATCTAGAAGGACAAGGGAAGGAGATACCTGGGAACCCGACCACTCAGAGGCTCCCCTCAAAGCCACCCACCATCCTGATTTGGAAATATATCGCCATTCCTTCGCTGTTGATGGGTCAAAATCCGGGCATTTCCTCCCTTACAGGACTATTGCTGCAAGAAGGCAGCTCACCCCGACCTTCCCTGGGGCTGGTTTAGCACACTGGGCTAAATCGCTGGCTTTTAAAGCAGACCAAGGCAGGCCAGCAGCACGGTTCAATTCCCGTACCAGCCTCCCCAAACAGGCGCCGGAATGTGGCGACTAGGGGCTTTTCACAGTAACTTCATTGAAGCCTACTCGTGACAATAAGCGATTTTCATTTTTTCATTTCAAGGGCAACCAGGGATGGGAAATGTATGCTGGCTTCATTATCGGCGCCCACATAGAACATAGAATATACAGTGCAGAAGGAGGCCATTCGGCCCATCGAGTCTGCACCGACCCACTTAAGCCCTCACTTCCATCCTATCCCCGTAACCCAATAACCCTTCCTAACCTTTTTTGGTCACGAAGGGCAATTTATCATGGACAATCCACCTAACCTGCACGTCTTTGGACTGTGGGAGGAAACCGGAGCACCCGGAGGAAATACCTCATAATGATTTTTTTAAAGCTCACAGCAGGATGAGGATCAAAGCAAATTACTGTGGATGCTGGAATCTGAAACAAAAATAGAAAATACTGGATAATCTCAGCAGGTCTAACAGCATCTGAGGAGAGAAAGCTGCCTTTTCTCTCCACAGTTGCTATCAGTCCTTCAGGGTGAGGATGACATTCATTGCCAGTGGCTATGAAGATTCAATTTTAGGCAGCTGGCTCCTTCCAAGCTGGAACTTATTTGGAACATCAACAGTTTGTCTTCCACTGTTGTGTAAGGGAAGTCACTGAAATGCTCCACTCAATAACATGTCATTTTCCCTTTCCAGAAAGAAACAGATGGGAAAGTGTTCTTTCCTCAGGGGCCCAGCAGGTTGCCAGGTGTAGGAGATGTTGCAGTTAACACGAGATCTCGGTCCTCAAAAGAGAGAGGGGAAAGAGCACAGCTTTTCAGCCTCTTTCCTCTGCTGAATGCTTTCTTGAGCCTTCCTTGCAATCCCACTGTACTAGCTAGCAGTCTGGCCTGTTATAATTCACCTGTTCTGTATAACCAAGGGGTTTTGGGTGGGTCTGACTGTGGCAACCATTATTTCAATATCCAGCACTTTAATGCCTCTACCTTAGACAGTGACAAGTTTGATGGGTCTGAAGGTTTGTTTGTTTTTTCACTTGCCATTCCCATGCATGGAGGGGAGCGACTTGCGAGAACTTCTGATGTTCCTGCATGTGGTACATTACTGGGCCAGTGGCTCAATGTCACCATACAGTCCTGGCCACCATAATTAGCTTCTGACTAACATTTTTATCTTTGACACTCCGTGGTGCCAATTGTGTAGATCTTGAAGTATGACCTGTCTGCCCTGATTTGCAATCACAATGCGAACTCCCTACAGGAGGATGCCATCCTCCATACTGAGCTCTCGCTGCTTCGTCTCAAAATCCCACAACCCCTGAGGTAGTTTCCTTGCTGACCCCCATATAAGACGACATGACATAACTTGGCTAAGACGAGTTCCTTCTGTGTCGAATCAAGAATTTGTGCAGTAGTGACCTGCAAGGTATCCATTAAATTTAAGGTTGTTACGACTTTGTCAGTCCTTGGTGAGGATGGGTGGCATGTTGGCAATGGGAGCCATGCCTGGGGCATTAACTTTAAAAATTGGCAAGACATGTTGCAGCTTTATAGAACCTTAGTTAGGCCGCACTTGGAATATAGTATTCAAGTCTGGTCGGCACACTACCAGAAGGATGTGGAGGCTTTGGAGAGGGTATAGAAAAGATTTACCATGATCTTGGCTGGTATGGAGGGCATTAGCTATGAGGAAAGGTTGGAGAAACTTGGTTTGTTCTCACTGGAATGACAGAGGTTGAGGGGTAACCTAATGGAAGTGGACAAGATTATGAGGGGCATGGACAGAGTGAATAGTCAGAAGCTTTTTCCCAGGGTGGAAGAGTCAATTACTGGGAGGCATAGGTTTAAGATGGGAGGGGCAAGGTTTAAAGGAGATGTATGAGGCAAGTTTTTTTACACAGAGGGTGGTAGAAACGTGGAACTCGCTGCTGGGGGAAGTAGTAGAAGCAGACACGATAGTGACTTTTAAGGGGAGTCTTGAAAAATGCATGAATAGATTGGGAATAGAGCGATATGGTCCCCGGAAGGGTAGGGGGTTTTAGTTCAGATGGGCAGCATGGTCGGTGCAGGCTTGGAGTGCCGAAGGGCCTGTTCCAGTGCTGTAATTTTCTTTGTTCTGTGTTCAAACATGTAGTCATACACCGATAACAATAGGGCCCATCTCTGTATCTGAGCAGATGCTACTGACAGAATTGCCTTCTCCTCTTTAAATAATCTGAGCAATGGCTTGTGGTGAAACAACGGCCGTACACAAACTGGTGAAATTTCTTCACCAGAAAAAGGATGGCCATCCCTTCATTTCCAAACTGACCATGGGCGGGATTCTCCGGGTCGGAGAATCGGTAGGGTGGGTGCGATCCCACGACGTCGCTCAGACGCCGGGCCGTAAATTCTCCGGAGACCGGAGAATCGGCGGCAATGCCGCCGGCGCGGTCGCTGCGCCGCCGGTCGGGGACTGCTGAATGCACCCCCCCCCCCCGTCGATTCTCCGCGCTTGATGAACCGAGTGCCCGTCGTGTTCGGCCGAGTCCCGCCGGCGTAGTTCACGTGTGGTCCTACCCGGCAGTACCTCGGAATTCTGGCTGTGGGGGCCTTCCTGGTGGGGAGAAGGGGGTATCCAACTCCGGGGTGGCCTCCACGGTGGCCAAGCCCGCGATCGGGGGCTACCAATCAGCGGGTGGGCTAATTTCGGGGAGGGCCTATGTTCCTCCACCCCAGGCCCCCTTGAGGGCTCCGCCATGTTGCGTGGGGCCGGCACGGAGACGGCAACCCACGCACATGCGCGGACCCACGCCTGCCGCCGCGGCATGCCGCATGTGCTGAGGCCCATATCGGCAGCTGGAGCTGCTTGAAGCCCTCCAGTGTCGTGCTGGCCCCCTGTGGGTGGGGGATCGCAGCTCCTAGCAGCCAGACGACACCGTCGTAAAACACTTCGGCATTTACGACAGTGTCAACACTTTGTCCCATTATCGGAGAATCCCATATATTTTCACTCCACAGCAGCTAATGCCCACAATATCGGTCTCTCCATTCCGTCGTCCATGCGGTGGGATAACACTGCCCCAATTCCATATGGGCAGGCATCGTAAGTGACCAGAAGGGGCTTTGAGGCATTGTAATGGGTCAACAACCCTGATGACGACATTTGTAGCTTCACCTTGGCAAACACTTTTTCTTGCAGACCTCTCCACGCTCATTCATATAAATCATAGAATTTACAGTGCAGAAGGAGGCCATTTGGCCCATCGAGTCTGCACCGACACATTGAAAGAGCACCCTCCCCTTGGGCACGCCCACCCTATGCCCGAAACCTGACCTAACCTTTTAGACACCAAGGGGCAATTTAGCATGGCCAATGCACCTAACCTGCACATCTTTGGATTGTGGGAGGAATCTGGAGGTAGTCCACGCAAACACGGAGAGAACATGCAAACTCCACATTCTTGGGGCGGGATTCTTCCTCAATTGGCAGGATGGCCTGACGCCGGCACCAAGAGTGGCGCGAACCACTCCGCCGTCGAGCGAACTGGAAGTTGTGGAATTCTCCGCGCTTCCAGGGGCTAGGCCAGCAATGGAGGGGTTGGCGCCACGCCGACCCGCGGCGAATGGCCGGTGCAAGTTGCCGCATGAGCAGAACCGCTGCCGTGGTTCCGCATGTGCAGACCAGCCGCCGTGTTTCCTGCGCATGCGCAGGGGGTTCTTCTCCGCTCCGGCCATGGCAGAGCCCTACAGTGGCCAGCCCTATGGTGGGCCCCGATCGCAGGCCAGGCCACTGTGGCGGCCCCCTCAGGGCCGGATCGCTCCGCCCCCCCCCCAAGGACTTCAGCAGCCGGCCTACAAGACAGGTCCCGCCATGATGGATCATGTCCATTTCACGCCGGTGGGACTGGCCAGGAACCGACAGCCGCTCGGCCCATTGGGGCCCGGAGAATTGCCGGGCAGCTGCTGCCGACGGCCCCCGACTGACGCGGGGTTCGGAGAATCCTGCCCTGAAATGTTTCTTCAGTAGCGCGTGCAGAGGTGCCAGGATAGTCACCAAGTTATGTTTAAATTTCCCGTAATAATTCACAGGTCCTAAGTACGACTGCAATTTGGTCTCATTCTCAGTGTGCGGGCTTATTTGATTGCTCGCACCTTCTCCTCTACAGAGTGCAAGCCACATCAGTCGACATGGTACCCTAAGTACGTATGAGCGTCGGTCTTCAGGTTCAGCATATAATTAAAAAGGCAAATGGAATTTTAGCGTTTATTGCAAAACTACTGGAGTACAAAAGTAGAGAAGTGTTGTTGCAATTGTATAGGGTGTTAGTATCTGGAGTATTATGTCCAGTTTTGGTCTCCTTATTTGAAGAAGGATGTGGTGGCATTGGAGGCAGTTTAGAGGAGGTTCACCAGATTGATTCCGGGATAAAAGGGTTGATGTATGTATGAGGAGAGATTAAACCGTTTGGGTGATGGATTTAGAAGAATGAGAGGAGATCTGATTGAGGTATATAAAATAAAAATGAGATTGATAAAGTAAATGTAGACCAAATGTTCCCCCTTATGGGACAATCTAGAATGAGAGGTCATGGATTTAGGCTGAAAGGCAGTAGGTTTAGAACTGAAATGAGGAGGAACTACCCTCTCGCAGAGGGTGGTGAATTTGTGGAACTCGCTGCCCCACAGTGCAGTGGAATCTGTGTCATTAAATGGTTTCAAGAAGGAGATAGATATATTTCAGATTTTAAAAACTGGTTAAACTGATATGGGGAACAGGTAGGGAGATGATTTTGAGACCAAAATGACATTAGCCATGATCAGATTGAATGGCGGAGTGGGTATAGAACATAGAACATAGAACAGTACAGCACAGAACAGGCCCTTCGGCCGTCGATGTTGTGCCGAGCAATGATCACCCTACTTAAACCCACGTAACCCGTATACCCGTAACCCAACAATCCCCCCATTAACCTTACACTACGGGCAATTTAGCATGGCCAATCCACCTAACCCACACATCTTTGGACTGTGGGAGGAAACCGGAGCACCCGGAGGAAACCCACGTACACACGGGGAGGACGTGCAGACTCCACACAGACAGTGACCCAGCCGGGAATCGAACCTGGAACCCTGGAGCTGTGAAGCATTGATGCTAACCACCATGCTACCGTGAGGCCCTGAGTGGGCTGAATTGCCTACTTCTGCTCTGAATTCCTGTGCTTCTATGTTCCATGACTCTCCAGACAACAGCGCAAGTCAGTAATGCCCCAAATGGCAACTGTGTATATTTGTAGAGGCTTCTTTGGGTTTTAATGGTCATAAAGTTTCTGAAAGCCACGTCTAACTCCAATTGGAGGTATGCGTGACTCATGCCGAGTTTAGAAAAAGAGTGTCCTCCAGCCATAGAGGTCCTCTTTCGCAGTACCAGTATCTGTCCAAACAAGATGCCTGGTTCACTGTTAGCTTGTAATCCCCACACAGGCGGACGGTTTTATCTGGTTTCAGTAGCCGGACTTCAGTCGCAGTCAAATCTGCAAATTTTACCGCCGGAAAATTCTTAGGTTTGCCAGAAACGTAGTAACAGACTCCCCGGGGGTTCACTCGGCTGTATTGAATTGACATCTTTGGACAATGACCGCAGGCTTGGGATCATAGGTTCGTTACGAATGCCACCAATTCATCAAACGTCTGAGAGGCTGGACTCTTTATGATGCTGAAATTCAAAAGAATCACCTTCTGGTGGTCCTCCCAGTAATGGTGTTCCCCCTGAAGAAAGTGCTGTATATGCTCCACGTTTTGAGCCCAGTCTTCCACATGTGTCAAAAGCGTTTAGTTTACCAAAGAGTGGCATTTTTGAAACAGTGCTAACTTTGCTCCTCTGTGTTGAGAGTCCAGCAGCGCCATCTGGAGTGAGGTTTTATCCTCGTCGCCAATATTGTACTCAATGAGGAGCCCTGAAAAGATAAGTTAAAAGTAGTTTATTTCCTACTCACAGTTAGAAAATACAGCAACTAAGCAACACTCCAAGTCCTAGCCAGGACCATCCTGAGATGCCGCTCCCTCTTGAGTCGGCTGTTATCTCGAAGAATTAACCAGACCCGCTGTACGGCCTCCACGCCTCAACGGGGTAGCTTGTATTCCACGAGCCCCATGTTTTGCGGGCGAGTAAAATAAGAAACAAGAGCTTTGGCTAAATTTCCTGTAGATTTTTATTTTTTTCCTGTACTTTCCAAATCCTCCTTTTGCATTTTTTCATGTGTCCTCATGAGAAATTATGCAGCAAGTGAACTGTGGAAGGAATGAAATTGTGATTTTGCTGCACTGTAAATACAATACCTATGGTTGGTTGAGGCTGAAGTATCTCATTAACCTGCTTTAATATCACTTCTGTAATGGAATTTCAAACATTGAATGTAGCTAGTTTTATGGTGCCTATTATAAATACACATATCTATCCCCCTATGTTTCACACAGCCTCCAATTTTAACATCACAACGGATTTACAGTCCATTAATAACAGCAAACCTCTCTCTCTTCCTTCCTATTTTTCACCCTGTTTCACACACATTCACTATTTTTTTCTGTTTCTGTTGTTTTTATTTTCTTATATGTGATCAATTTCCTCCCAGTAATTATATATATGCCATTTTCCCTCGAAAACCTCGAAGCTATGGAATGGAACATGGAAATATAAGAATAAATATTTCAAAGAGCTCACACATTTTTTATGAAGTGTGTACCATAAGATCATGTATTTGCAACTCCATGACTTGCCACCCAGAACTTTAGGAGATGCCAAATTGGAGGCTGGCCTTGCAACAATTTTCTATTTGCTCTCTTGGTGAACACCTGACGCAGGCAGGTTAAAATGTTTGGACTCAGTTGATTTAAATCAATAATAATGATCAGAGTGCCTGGAAACATGGGTACTGAAAAATTCTGCATATAGTTGTTGGTGAAAACTGAAGAGGCAGGTAAGAAAATCTGTGGTATCAATTTTCCTCTCAGATCTATGGGGCGAAATTCTCTGCAGACCGTCGTAACGCCGATTTCCGGCGAGCAAAATTGGAGTAGATGACTCTGGCGTGGGGGCCTTCTTTTAGGCGGCGATTCTCCGTTCCCGGAGGGGCCAGCAGCTGACTGACGCGATACGCGTCAGTTTCACCAGCTGCGGAAGTGGTGAGACCCGGCGTTTTTTGGAGGAGGAGGAGGAGAGAGACTGACCCGGCGTTTGGGGGGGGGGGGGGGGGTTGCGGCATCGGGGGGGGGTTGCGGCATCGGGGGGGGGGGTTGCGGCATCGGGGGGGGTTGCGGCATCGGGGGGGGTTGCGGCATCGGGGGGGGTTGCGGCATCGGGGGGGGGTTGCGGCATCGGGGGGGGGTTGCGGCATCGGGGGGGGGTTGCGGCATCGGGGGGGGGTTCCGGCATTTGGGGGGGGGGTTCCGGCATTTGGGGGGGGGGGGGGTTGCGGCATCGGGGGGGGTTGGGTTGCGGCACCGGGGGGGGTTCCGGCATTTGGGGGGGGGGGGTTTGGGGGAGCGGCGTGCAGAGAGGGGGGGCGACGGATGCCCGGGGCCAACGCACCGTCGCCCCCCCCCTGTACGCCGCTGCCCCCTATCCCAACCACCCCCCCCGATGCCGCAACCCCCCCCCCGATATATGTGATCATTATTTCCCAAAGGTATCTTTCATGATGACAATACTAATTATACTAATTAACCCATCCTCATTGTACAAAACTGTATCAACAATAGCTTTCTCTAAAATGTTGCACAATGTTTTCTTTCAGAAAACTGTCATGAGTACATTCTACAAACTTTCCGACCATCCTTGCCAATTAAATTATCCCAATCTATATAGACATTACAAATCCCCGCTACTATTACATCGCCTTTGTTGCAAAGCATGCCAATTTTGAGGCCCTCACACTCCTGTATCTTCCTCAGCAGCACCCAGCTCCCAGTGGGTCTGCTGATCAACTAGTGCTAGGTATTTTCTCTTTCAGCCTCCCAGCTTGGGAATCCACTCACCATCTTCAATTGGATGGTTATGCGGAGGCAGCCAATTGGCTCCCAGCTTCTTGTAAAATTGAGCCTTCCCAATAAGCTTAGATTGTTCCAGTGCCTATTTTGTCAGGAATTGACTGGATACAGTGAAACAGAGCCATAGACAGAGGAATTATCTTCAGGTAGATAATTATTGATGCATTCTACTGGTCATATTCTTTGATGAATTTGCAAGCAATCCAGTTTTTTTAATAAGCTTTTTGTGCCCAGTTTTCAGTAACTTAAATGCATTTCAATCCCTTCAGCCACCAGAAAAGACATGGTATTATTTTCTATTGGGTCTGTGAGAAGTAAACTTGGAGGTGGTGTGAAGAGATTGTTGAACATCGAGCAACTATTGATACCTGCTAAGACTTTTTATACATCTTTGCCGATGATATGCTTGATATCACCGGAGTAATGTTCTGCAAATATCCATTATCTTATCAAACGTTCATCCCATTGCAGATGGATGATATGATATTGGATGTGTAAAGGAAAAACTGGAAAATTAGAAAAAGAACTGAACATCATTGTTTTCACAAGAATGTTTAGCACCAGACAAGTGTAAAAATCTGATTGTTAATGTGGTATTTCAAAGTGAAGTTAAAAAAGTATAATTTCTACTCAGTTTTTGATCACAGTTGTTATTATTTAATCAGACTAACTTTCTGAAATTGCATGTGTAAGCTAAACTGAGGCAACATTCCAACATAAAGAAATCTTCACTGTTTCTTCCAAAGAATTGGTTAATGTTGTGAATTTTCAATATTTTTTACACTGAACTGCGCAATGTAATAATTTCAATGTATTATCATTTAGGGGGGGTTGCGGCATCGGGGGGGGGGGTTGTGGCATGGGGGGGGGGGTTGCGGCATCGGGGGGGGGTTTGGGGGCAGCGGCGTGCAGAGAGGGGGGGCGACGGATGCCCGGGGCCAACGCACCGTCGACCCCCCCCTGCACGCCGCTGCCCCCTACCCCAACCACCCCCCCTCACCACCCCTACCTCCCTCCCCACCACCCCTACCCCCCTCCAACGCCGCACCCCCCCACCCCCCACTAACGCCGCACTCCCCCCCCCCCCACACTAACAGAGGAAGGAAGGGGGGGAGGAAGGAAGGGGGGAGGAGGAAGGAAGGGGGGGGAGGAAGGAAGGGGGGGGAGGAAGGAAGGGTGGGAGGAGGAAGGAAGGGGGGAGGAGGAAGGAGGGGGGGAGGAGGAAGGAAGGGGGGAGGAGGAGAGAGGGGGGGGTGTGTGTGGGTACCGGCCTTCAGAGGGAGGGGGACGGGGTGCGGGTACCGGCGTTGAGGGGGGGGGACCCGGCGTTGAGAGGGGGGGACCCGGCGTTGAGGGGGGGGGGGACCCGGCGTTGAGAGGGGGGGGACCCGGCATTGAGAAGGGGGGGACCCAGCGTTGAGAGGGGGGGGACCCGGCGTTGAGAGGGGGGGGACCTGGCGTTGAGAGGGGGGGGTTGCGGCGATGAGGGGGGGTTGCGGCGTTGAGGGTGGGGGGTTGCAGCGTTGCGAGAAATGGGGGGGACGGCGTTGGAGGGGGGTAGGGGTGGTGGGGAGGGGGGTAGGGGTGGTGGGGAGGGGGGTAGGGGTGGTGGGGAGGGGGGTAGGGGCGTTGGAGGGAGGTAGGGGTGGTGAGGGGGGGTGGTTGGGGTAGGGGGCAGCGGCGTACAGAGGGGGGGCGATGGTGCGTTGGCCCCGGGCATCCGTCGCCCCCCTCTCTGCACGCCGCTGCCCCCAAACCCCCCCCAATGCCGCAACCCCCCGATGCCGCAACACCCCCCGATGCCGCAACCCCCCCGATGCCGCAACCCCCCCGATGCCCCCGCCCCGATGCCGCAACTCCCCCCCGATGCCGCAACCCCCCCCGATGCCGCAACCCACCCCCGATGCCGCAACCCCCCCCCCCGATGCCGCAACCCACCCCCGATGCCGCAACCCCCCCCCGATGCCGCAACCCACCCCCCGATGTCGCAACCCCCCCCGAGGCCGCAACCCCCCCCGATGCCGCAACCCCCCCCGATGCCGCAACCCCCCCCGATGCCGCAACCCCCCCCGATGCCGCAACCCCCCCCGATGCCGCAACTCCCCCGATGCCGCAACCCACCCCCCCCGATGCCGCAACCCACCCCCCCGATGCCGCAACCCACCCCCCGATGCCGCAAACCACCCCCCCATGCCGCAACCCACCCCCCCATGCCGCAACCCACCCCCCGACACTGAACGGCGTCAACCATCATCAATGGTTGACGCCGTTTTAAAGCAACTGTGATTTTCGCCGACGTGACCCATGGCCACGTCGGCGGGACTTCGGCCCATCCGGGCCGGAGATTTGTGGCAACTAAAAAAAAAATGAAATCCCGCCGGCGCCAGCTGTTTTCAGAGGCTGCCGGCGGGATTTGCACAGCGCCGGTTTTTGGCCGGTCAGAGATTTAAAAACCCTGCGGGAGCGGGAATAACGCCGCTGCCGGCCGATTCTCCGGCCCTGCGTGGGGTCGGAGAATTTCGCCCCTTAAAACTAATATAAGCGATGTCAATAATGAAAAAAAAGATACATAGAAACTTCCAAGTGCTTGACCATCTTATCCAGCTTTGAAACTAGTGCCTGCCCATCAGACCATATTACATCTTTCAAAGGTGAGACAGCTGAAAGTATCATGCTCAGTGTATCACACATCCATTGGGAAAAAGATTCAGACTCATCTTAAACCAGTCATATATTAGTCTAAAATTTACAAGGTATTAATTAATCAAAAGCTTTTGGTTTAGTTGGCAAGCATAAATGAGGAACAAATTAACAACATAAAACGGAGTAATTATCACAATCGTCCCCTCCAATAACGTATTCCGAAATTTAGGCTTGTGGATGCCTCCCACTGCACCAGAGTGACATTCGCATTTCCCACACCGGCCATCCTGCGGCTTTCTGTAGTGGAATATAGTACAAAATTAATGGATGGCTTGTCTGTGGTCCCATACATTCGGATAACCTCACATAAGATTCTATTTAATAGCAGAACAGGAGAAAATGACATGCAGAAAATAGAATGGGAATAAATGTGTCTTATTCCTTGATACCGCACTTAGTCAAATGCTTCCCTGGTGTCAAGGGAAGCCACGCTCGCCTTACTCCTTGAATTCAGTTCTTCTGTCCATGTTTTGACATGGAGTCAAGTGGCCCTGCCGAAACCAAACTGAGCATCAGTGAGCAGGTTATTGCTTTGTTGGGGGCCAGTTTAGCTCACTTGCTAGACAGCTGGTTCATGATGCAGAGCAAGGCCAGCAGCGTGGGTTCAATTCCCACACTGGCTAAGTTATTCATGACGGGACCTGTCTTCTCAACCTTGCCCCTTGCCTGAGGTGTAGTGATCTTCAGGTTAAATCACCACCAACTAGCTCTTCCCCTCACAGGGGAAAGCATGCCATAGAGGAGGGATTTCTGGAGTGTATACGGGATGGTTTTCGTGACCAATATGTGGATGAACCAACTAGAGAGCAGGCCATCTTAGACTGGGTACTGTGTAATGAGAAGGGAATCATTGCCCTGGCTGTACAAGACCCCTTGGGGATGAGCGACCATAACATGATAGAATTTTTTATCAAGGTGGAGAGTGAAGTAGTTGATTCAGAGACTAGTGTGCTGAATCTTAATAAAGGAAACTGTGAAGATATGAGCTGTGAGTTGGCCTTGATAGATTGGGAAGAGTTACTTAAAGGCATGACAGTGGATAGACAATGGCAAACATTCAAGGAACGCATGGAGGAACTACAAAAGCAAAGGTGGTAAGAGGGCAAATCCATGGCTCACAAAGGAAATTAGAAATAGTATCTGATACAAGGAAGAAGGATACAGATTGGCTAAGAAAAATAATAGGTCTGAGGATTGGGAGCAGTTGAGAATTCAGCAAAGAAGGACAAAGGGATTGATTAATAAGGGGAAAGTACAGTACAAAAGAAAGCATGCAGGGAACATAAAGACTGGCACTAAGGGTTTCTGTAGATATGTGAAGAGAAAGAGATTGGTAAAGAGAAATGTAGGCCCCCTATAGACAGAAACAGGAGAATGTGAAGTTTTGGGACAAAGAAATGGCTGAGCAATTGAATACATACTTAGGTTCTGTCTTCACAAAAGAGGACACAAATCAGATACCAGAAATGTTGGAGAATGAAAGGTTTAGTGAGAGGGAAGAACTGTGGGAGACCGACATTAGTAAAGAAATGGTGCTGTGAAAATTGATGGGATTGAAGGCGGATAAATCTCCAGGGCCTGAGAATCTGCATCCCAGAGTGCTTAAGGAGGTGGCTCTGGAAATAGTGGATGCCTTGGTGGTCATCTTCCAGGATTCTATAGACTCTGGAACTGCCCCTGCAGATTGGAGGGTAGCTCAAATCCATCCAATATTCAAAAAGGGAGGTAGAGAGAAAGCAGGGAATTATAGACCAGTAAGCCTAACATTGGTAGTGGGGAAAATGCTTGAATCCATTATCAAGGACCATTTGATAGCGGAACATTTATCATAGAATTTTATCATAGAATTTACAGTGCAGAAGGAGGCCATTCGGCCCATCAAGTCTGCACCAGCTCTTGGAAAGAGCACCCTACCCAAGGTCAACACCTCCACCCTATCCCCATAACCCAGTAACCCCACCCAATACTAAGGGCAATTTTGGAAACTAAGGGCAATTTAGCATGGCCAATCCACCTAACCTGCACATCTTTGGACTGTGGGAGGAAACCGGAGCACCCGGAGGAAACCCACGCACACATGGGGAGGATGTGCAGACTCCACACAGACAGTGACCCAAGCCGGAATAGAACCTGGGACCCTGGAGCTGTGAAGCAATTGTGCTATCCACAATGCTACCGTGCTGCTCAGTTTTAGAAAGCAGTGCCGGGATCAGTCAGAGGCAGCATGGATTTATGAAGGGAAAATCATGCTTGACAAATCTGTTGGAATTCTTTGAAGATGTAACCAGTACAGTTGACAAGGGGGAGCCAGTCGATGTGGTATATTTGGACTTTCAGTAGGCGTTTAACAAAGTCCCGCATGAGGTATTATTGTGCAAAATTAAAGCGCATGGGATTGGGGGAATGTATTGAGGTCAATAGAAAACTGGTTGGCAGAGAGGAAACAAAGAGTAGGGATTAATGGATCCTTTTCAAATTGGCAGGGTAACTAGTGGGGTACAGTAGTCCCCCGTTATACCGCGCTCCGCAATACCGCGGTTCGCGATATACCGCGGGGGGGATTATGGACCCCAACTGTCAGTTGTGTCAATTTCAGCGGCCGGCTGATTATTTCAGTGAGAGCAGCTTCCCTCTCTGGATCAAAGTGAGCCGGCCGCTGAAATTGACACTGCCCGCTGCTCTCTCCCTCCAATCAGAAACATTAAAACTTAAAGTTGGATTGGAGGGAGAGAGCAGCGGGCAGTGTCAATTTCAGTGGCCGGCTCACTTTGATCCAGAGAGGGAAGCTGCTCTCACTGAAATAATCAGCCGGCCGCTGAAATTGACACTGCCGAGGGGGGGGCGGGTGTTGGGGGGGAGAAGAGGGGGGGGGGGGTGTTGGGGGGGAGAAGAGGGGGGGCGGGTGTTGGGGGGGAGAAGAGGGGGGGCGGGTGTTGGGGGGGGGAGAAGAGGGGGGGGCGGGTGTTGGGGGGGGGAGAAGAGGGGGGGGCGGGTGTTGGGGGGGGAGAAGAGGGGGGGCGGGTGTTTGGGGGGGGGAGAAGAGGATCGCAAGATGGCGAGGTTTTTGCACTGAATTGATCCCTTAAGTGATGCTGTTTGGAGCTCCTTGGTCCTGATAGGGTCATCCATGACAGCAAGGTTGGTGTTGGGGGGGGGGAGAAGAGGGGGGGGGGTGTTGGGGGGGGAGAGAGGGGGGGGGGTGTGGGGGAGAGGAGGTGGGCGGGTGTGGGGGAGAGGAGGGGGGCGGGTGTGGGGGAGACCCCCCTGGGGGTGTGGGGGAGAGAGGGTGGACCTGCGGGTGTTGGGGGAGAGAGGAGGGCCCTGCGGGTGTTGGGGGGGGAGAGGAGGGGGGTGGGTGTTGGGGGGGGGAGAGGAGGGGGCGGGTGTTGGGGGGGGGGAGAGGAGGGGGGCGGGTGTTGGGGGGGAGGAGGGGGGCGGGTGTTGGGGGGAGAGGAGGGGGGGGGGTGTTGGGGGGGAGAGGAGGGGGGCGGGTGTTGGGGGGGGAGAGGAGGGGGGGGCGGGTGTTGGGGGGGAGAGGAGGGCGGCGGGTGTTGGGGGGGAGAGGAGGGGGGCGGGTGTTGGGGGGGGGGGGGGGGGGGGCGGGTGTTGGGGGGGAGAGGAGGGTGGTGGGTGTTGGGGGGAGAGGAGGGGGGCGGGTGTTGGGGGGGGAGAGGAGGGGGGCGGGTGTTGGGGGGGAGAGGAGGGGGGCGGGTGTGGGGGCGACCCCCCTGTGGGTGTGGGGGAGACCCCCCTGGGGGTGTGGGGGAGAGAGGGGGGCCCTGCGGGTGTTGCGGGAGAGAGGGGGGTCCTGCGGGTGTTGGGGGGGGAGAGGTGGGGGGGGCGGGTGTTGGGCGGGAGCGGGTGTGGGCGGGTGTGGGGGAGACCCCCCTGTGGGTGTGGGGGAGACCCCCCTGGGGGTGTGGGGGAGAGAGGGTGGACCTGCGGGTGTTGGGGGAGAGAGGAGGGCCCTGCGGGTGTTGGGGGAGAGAGGGGGGCCCTGCGGGTGTTGGGGGACGGGGGAGGAGGGGGGGGAGGGGGCGAGCCGGAGGGTGTGGGGGGACAGGGGGCAAGCTGGGCGCTGTGGGGTAGAGCAGGAGGGTGTGGGGGAGGGGGGGAGAGGGAGCGAGCCGGAAGGTGTTGGGGGAGAGGGGGCGAGCTGGACGCTGTGGGGGAGAGCAGGAGGGAGAGGGGGAGAGGGAGCAATCCGGAGGGTGTGGGGGAGAGGGGGAGAGGGAGCGAGCCCGAAGGTGTGGGGGGACAGGGGGCAAGCTGGGCGCTATGGGGTAGAGCAGGAGGGTGTGGGGGAGAGGGGGAGAGGGAGCGAGCCGGAAGGTGTGGGGGGAGAGGGGGGCGAGCTTGACGCTGTGGGGGAGAGCAGGAGGGAGAGGGGGAGAGGGAGCGAGCCGGAGGGTGTGGGGGAGAGGGGGAGAGGGAGCGAGCCCGAAGGTGTGGGGGGAGAGGGGGCAAGCTGGACGCTGTGGGGGAGAGCAGGAGGGAGAGGGGGAGAGGGAGCGAGCCGGAGGGTGTGGGGGAGAGGGGGAGAGGGAGCGAGCCGGAAGGTGTGGGGGGAGAGGGGGCGAGCCGGACGCTGTGGGGGGAGAGGGGGCGAGCCGGAGGGTGTGGGGAGGGGGTGAGCCGGAGGATGTTGGGGGAGAGGGGGCGAACCGGAGGGTGTGGGGGGAGAGGGGGCGAGCCGGAGGGTTTGGGGGGAGAGGGGGCGAGCCGGAGGGTGTGGGGGGAGAGGGGGCGAGCCGGAGGGTGTTGGGGGGGAGAGGGGGCGAGTCGGAGGGTGTGGGGGGAGAGGGGTCTAGTTGGAGGATGTGGGGGGAGAGGGGGCAAGCCGGAGGAAAAAAAAAAGAAATTGACACTGCCGGCTGCTCTCTCCCTCCAATCAGAAACATTAAAACTTAAAAGTTGGATTGGAGGGAGAGAGCAGCGGGCAGTGTCAATTTCAGCGGCCGGCTGATTTCAGTGAGAGCAGCTTCCCTCTCCGGATCAAAGTGAGCCGGCCGCTGAAATTTTAATTGGATCCACGATGGGGGTTTTAAATTTATTTAAAAATCTATGCTAGCGCTTCCCATTGTGAGTCTACGGGGGTCTGACCTCTCCCCCCGCCCCCCATAGACTCTCAATGGGAAGCGCTAGCATAGATTTTTAAATAAATTTAAAACCCCCATCGTGGATATCCGCGGCTCGGATACAACGCGGGTGGCTGTCTTGGACCCCAACACCCGCGTTATAAAGGGGGACTACTGTACCACAGGGATCGGTGCTGGGACCCCAGCTATTCACAATATATATTATTTGGATGAGGGGACAAAATGTAACATCTCAAAGTTTTCAGATGATACCAAGTTGGATGGGAGGGTGAATTGTGACGAGGATGCAGGGATCCTCCAGCATGATCTGGACACGGTTGGCCGAGCGGGCAAATCAATGGTAGATGCAGTATAATTTGGATAAGTGTGAGATTATTCACTTTGGAAGCAAAAACAGGAAGGTAGATTATTACCTGAACAGTTATAAATTGGGAGAGGGGAGTGTGCAGCGGGACCTGGGTGTCCTTGTGCACCAGTCGCTGAAGGTAAGCATGCAGGTGCAGCAGGCGGTAAAGAAGGCAAATGGCATGTTGGCCTTCATTGCGAGAGGTTTTGAGTATAGAAGCAGGGATGTGTTGCCACAATTATACAGGGCCTTGGTGAGGACACACCTGGAGTATTGTGTGCAGTTTTGGTCTTCTCTGAGGAAGGATGTTCTTGCTCTTGAGGGAATGCAGCGAAGGTTTACCAGACTGATTCCAGGGATGGCGGGACTGTCATATGAGGAGAGATTGATTGGTTGGGATTGTTCTCGCTGGAGTTCAGAAGAATGAGGGGGGATCTCAGAGAGACATAAATTTTAACGACTAGACAGGGTTGATGCAGGGAAGATGTTACCAATGATGGGCGAGTCCAGAACCAGGGGTCACAGTCTGAGGATTCAGAGTAAACCATTTTGGACAGATATAAGGAGACATTCCTTCACACAAAGAGTGGTGAGCCTGTGGAATTCATATATTCATATACAAATGACCTGGATGAGGAAACCAAATGTAACATTTCCAAGTTTGCTGATGACACCAAACTGGAGTAGAGGTCAGACCACACCTGGAGTATTATGTGAAGTTTTGGTCTCCTTACCTAAGGTCTCCTAACCACAGGAAGTAGTTGATGCTAAAATTTGAATATATTCAAGAGGTGGCTAGATGTAGCACTTGGGGAGAATGGGATCAAAGGCTATGGGGAGAAAGCAGGATTAGGCTATTGAGTTTGATGATCAGCCATGATCGTGATGAATGGTGGAGCAGGCTCGAAGGGCCAAAAGGCCTCCTCCTGCTCCTATCTTCTATGTATCTATGTTTTATGGCATCTGGGACGATAGTGACTTTACCTTTATTGCTTTGTAAGTGCTGGTCGAGAGCAGTGTTGATGGCACCTTCATTCACTTTGCTGATGATCAAGAGAAGACTAATGGTGTAGTTATTGGTTGGCTTAGAGGTCTCCTGTTTTTGTGGACAGGGTGTAAATGAGCAATTTTCCACATTGCCAAGTAGATGCCAGTGTTGTAGCTGTACTAGAACAGCTTGGCTAGGGTGCAGCTAGTTCTGGAACACAAGTCTCCAGTACTACTGCTGGGATGTGTTCAGGTGCAAGCCTTTGCCGTATCCAGTGCCTTCAACCGTTTCTTGATATTAAAGCACATTGGATAGGGGTAATATAGTGGCACGGGCCGAGAATTAGTTGACAGACAGGGAAGAGAGTGGAAATTTATTTTTTTCTCCAGATGACAGGCAGTGGCAAGTGACGCATCACAGGGATCGGTGCTGGGGCCCCAGCTGTTCACAATATACAAATGACCTGGATGAGGGAACCAAATATAACATTTCCAAGTTTGCTGATGACACCAAACTGGAGTAGAGGTCAGACCACGCCTGGAATATTGTGTGAAGTTTTGGTCTCCTTACCTAAAAGAGGATCTACTTGCCATAGACGGAATGCAGCGGAGGTTCACTAGGCTGACCCAGGGTTGGCGGGACTGTCCTATGAAGAGAGATTAGTTTGACTAGGCCTGTATTCACCAGAATTTAGAAGGATGAGAGGAGATCTGATTGAAATGTATGAAATTGTAACAGAACTGGACCGACTAGGTGCAGGGTGGATTCTTTCTTTGGTTGGGGAGACTAGCACCAGGGGACATAGTCTCAGGATACGCGGTCAACCATTTAGGACTGAAATGAGGAACTATTTCTTCGCAAATCTGTGAAATTCTCCAGGGAGGAAGCGATCCCTAAACATGTCCTCATCGCAGTCATAGCAGTGTTTGCATCAGTAGGTGGTGACAAAAGCCTCAGGTCTTTGCTTGCATTGCTCTCGTTCCTCGTGGACTGCCCATTCCCAGAGTGAGTGCATTCACAGGGCTTCACAAACTAAAGCTGGCTATTCATAAGGCCAGAATGTGCAAGTGTGACTGTTGAACATGGTCACACTGTTGTATTCAAGAGATAGATTTTGTTTTAGATTTGAATGGCATCAAGGGGTATGGGGAGATAGCAGGAATATGGCATTGAGATAGAGGATCATATTGAATGGCAGAGCAAGCTCAAAGCGCCAAATGGCCTAGTCAGGCTCTGAGATTTTATGTTTCTACACATGGTGTTCCAACAATGAAGGCCAGTCATGTATTATCAGAATTGGCATTCATAATTAACCAAAGGGCATCCACTCATTGACCAAGGGTAATTGATTGGTCATTAGTATGCCACACTATAGATTGCAGCACAGTGTTAATTTGGGTCATTCATCTCATTCCCGTAACAGCCTCCCCGAACAGGCGCTGGAATGTGGCGACTAGGGGCTTTTCACAGTAACTTCATTTGAAGCCTACTCGTGACAATAAGCAATTTTCATTTCATTCATTCATTTACACCTTATCCTCCTGTGCAGGGCTCCAGGTGCCACATTTCTGGGATGCCATTTTGGTCACCTCAATGTGTGTGCTTGTATCTCAGAGACAAGGCAGCATCAGTCAGCATGCAAATATGGCAGAAAAAGCTGTGGACCCTTACATTTTGCATAGATTTCATATTCAGAGTTTCCTTTTCCTAACCCTTTCATCATTTTTGTCTTCAATATTTCATTTCAGGGAGACGTCAAAAGGACAAATGGATTCAGGGCTCAATGCTGCCTTTGTAAGAGGCCTAATGCAATGGAGCAGACAAAGGAGGGAGAGGAGATACTAAACACAGCTCCAGCAGGTGGTCCCACTTGAGGGACATGATCAAGGAGAGCCAGAACATGAGCAGGAGGACAGATCCAGACAATGGAGATGACTTGTCAGACCAAGGGTTCACCATAGAAGAGTTTCCTATTTACAAATGAATACAGGCATGTATGCATTTGTCCTGAGATCTGGATGAGGGTGTGAATTCATCAGAGGATAATAGTCCGGAGGCCCAGAAACCTCCAGAGGCTACTGAAATCAGTATGAGCGCGATGGCACCATGGAGGAAGGAGGGCGTGGGAGAGTTACCCGTGATACTTTAATTGCTGACAAGTTAAGAGAGGACATATGGTCACATCTCCCCCAGCCCTCAATGCCAGTCCCTTTCATCTCAGAGGATGTCCAACCATTTATAGTGTGAACAAGTTCAACATTCACCCTTGCATATTCTGACATCATGAATAGCCAGCCAATGATCTCAGCTTTGGTTTGTGGTGCCCCTTGAATGCATTCTGGGAATGGGCAGTCCACTGAAGAACGAGAGCAATGCAAGGGAAGATCTGAGGCTTTTATCACCACCCAGAGGCGGTGGATATAGGGACAGTGAGTCAATTTAAGGAGGAGTTAGACATATTTTTAATTGGTAATGGGTTGAACGGTTATGGTGAACAGGCAGGACATTGGCGTTGAAGCCATGATGGGATCAGCCATGATCATATTGAGGGTGTTTAGGCTTGGGAGGCTAAATCACCTACCCCTGCTCCTAGTTCATGTGTTCTAGGGAGGAGATGCTCTGCAATCCAGCTCTTGATCTGTAGCATTGTAGGTAACAGTTGAGGAACACATGATAGAATGGAGGAGCAGACTTGATGGGCCAAATAGCCAAATTCGCCTGTATCTTATGAACTTATGAACCTAATGATGCAAACACTGCTGTAGCTGAGATGAAGACATGCCTCAGGATCGCTTCCTCCCATGAATATCATGTGTCCTGCCACACCACTGAGGAGACACAAATGCCTCAAGAATGCTTATGTGCTACCCTCACAAAATGGTGTTCCTTGTGGCAGAAAGGATCGAAACGCTTACTTCACATGCTTCAAATAAAGATTTAAACACAAGTCCTTGACATCATGCAAGGGTGTGGAAACGACTTCAACTGAGGTGGGACACTATCACTGAGTGGGAGGTAGGCTAAACCTCAATATAAAGGGGTTCCAAAGTACAGATTAACAACACGTTCAGTTGACCAGAACATTCAAATACCCATCCAATGATTTCATAATAGTGCCGTTTCTTCACAGTGGTAGCACACCTGTGACTCAAGTGACATTCACACTATCTTCCCTTTCCTAAACTTACCACTACGCAAGGGTACAGCCCCAACATCCAGAGCCGAGATGCAAACAGCCTGCTGACTGCTGCGCCCTGATGACCATGATCAACTTGGCGGACGTCTTCTGGTAGCCCCAGCTGATAAGGGTATCCTGCTGAGAAGCAGAAGCGCCCTTGGTGGTTTGAGCAGATGGAATGGTTGGAGTGACAGGCAGAGGGAACTGTGAGCACTCCCTTTGAGTGTCCTGAGAGGAGGCCCCCGGGGTGTCCAGCCAATGCTCTATCCTCACTGTGAGAGCCCGAGGGACCTGCCTTGACTCATGCAGGAGATGGCGCACCTGGAGGGAGGTCAGATTCCTTTGAACCATATCGGTAATTTCCTTTGTGTACTTTTCTCGCAGTTATTGCCTGTTTATTTCAAAACGGGGTTAGAAATTGCACCAAAATAGAAACCAAAAGCATTTTACATCAAAGCGTGAGCCAATATACTACTGCAGAATGTTAAAACCCATTTTCCCCCCTTAATAATCAATCTTACAAAATGAATCTGTATTTTGTACTCCAATAATAAGGCCGCTTTACCTGATAAATATAATTGCATTTGCACTTTGATGTATTCATTACTTCTTGAAATATTTGCTATTATTCATGGCAGTTTCTTCAAATTTTGTGTATTTTCTTTTGCAGCTGGGGTGACCTCATTTTATTGTTCAGTTTACCCTTCAGGAGAGCTCTTTGCCTCTTAATTCCATTGGCAAAAGCTCTCATGTTTCCTCCCTCTGAGTCACTGATGGAGCACACATCAGTACCTAGGGCCAAAATTTCCCTGAACAAAAAAACACCACAGATATTCACGCTTCTGTACTACCTCCTGCTTACTGTTTGCATTTTTCAGTCACAATAAACTATAGAGGCAGCGTCCATTCTCTTTGATTCCTGAAATTAGCAAGATAGGTGAGGTAATGATTCTGATGTCTTAAGCAGAAACCCTATTTGCCTTTACACGTTGTAAAGTTAGATTGCTCATGTTTTTCATTAATCCCTTGAAAATTTTGAATTAAATTGCGATCATAATAATGGTATAATGGGTTCATTCTATCATATTTGGATTATAGCAGACATGTATGTGCATTACAATTTTTGCAATAGGAAATGCTTTTGCTTTGATGAATATATTTAATCTATTGTGAAATCTTGATTTGATGTGGAACATCCTTCACATGTTCCTCAGTTGAAGGGAAGTAGAAGCCGAATTGACGCACATTGTAGGAGCTGCTTAACCGGTTTTATTTTTGTTAATGCATTGCAACAAGTGTAACCACTAAACTACATCAGCCCCACTCCTCTGTCGCATTGCATTTTTTAAAAGTTTGAGGACTCATGTGCAATTCACATCCCCGTAAGGAGGAAATTACCATTTCTAAATGTAAAACTTCCCCCAGCATTCATCATAGGTTCAGTGTACTGCTGTATCAATCCATTTCAATTAATTTCAAAACATTTGTTTGATGATGCAATTTTCAGCTTTACTTTATTGCTTTTCTTGGGAAGCTCTCAATTTTTACATATTGCCTCTCCCTGTTGTATGACTAAGATCAAATAACAATGATACAAACCTCTGCCCAAATACCGACTGTGTAAATAGAGCTACAACTCACCACTGCACCAGCCTATGTTAACAATAGTTATTTAAAATAACTGTGTATAAATGCAACAAATGGAATACCTCTCCTCCTACAAACAAGTGAGGGTAAACCAGATTGCTGATGTTAGACTAGTAGTTAAGTTCACGCTCCTTAAAACTGACAATTAAGATACTGCATGTGGTAATCAACAACAGCCAGTGCAGATTTGCCAAAGGCAAGTGTATGCTATGAAAATGCATGGATGGAAAGCTAGTTAACAGGCATGTGAGCAAAGGTAAATAGTTCCTCTGTTGATTGCACAAGGTTTAACAATAGTGTTCCCAGAGTCAATACAGGGTCCATTTTTATTCCCGATATACAGGGATGCTTTGGACGTGGAGACTGGGAGCTGAGACTCAAAATGTACATGATTATACAGAGATAGAAAATTTGGATAAACAGTAAAGAAGACAGAGGAGGGACACCCTCTTCCCCGGGGTGGGGCCGGAGACTCAAGCCCACCTTTCTCAACAGCATGTGGAGTGAGTTGGCAGAGTCCATCGGTCCACCAGAGGGACCACCAGGCAATGCAGGAAGATGATGAACAACCTCCTTGGGGCAGCTCGGGCGAGTCACTGGCTCTGTGACCCGGCATGACTCCTTTCACTCCTCACATCTGCCCCAATTCCCTTGAGGCCAACCACACCCCACCTGTCTGAATATTCCTAATAACTCACCTTCCACCAAACCCAATCACATGTATTGTCCTCTTTAGAGAGGAGCTTTGCACTCACAAACCACCAGATACAGACCACCCCATATAACTCTCCTCCCAGCATCTCACTATGTCCTTTCTGTGTGCCAAGGATAAGGTGGCCCATAATTGGTGGGAGCACCAGAGGATGGCAGGGGCATCCCAGACATTCAACACCACACCCCCTCAAGGAGAGGGCCCTGCAACTCATGGGGACGACGAGGAGAGCGCAGTGGCTGCGATGGAGGTCAGTATAGGGCAAACACGTAGGAGACCAATGCAAAGTAGTTGTGCCTCTTGCAAATGAGTCACCCTTCTCCCTTAGACCTGTCCTTCCCAACATCCCACCCCATGTCTTTTGTCTTACAGGATCACCATCAGACGAGGCTGGGCTTTCCGTGTTCGCTGACCCCCATCCAGGACACCTCAGAACACCAATGTTTCGTCACTGCTTTCACCAGCACCATCCACCATCGCAGAGACAATCACCTCAGTGGGTAATTGATAAGACCATCAATTCACTCGGAACACAATGGAAGTAAACTGTGGTTTTAATAGTCTTACAACTGAGCCTGCCTGCGACCAGAGGAACTGAGGGCAGGCTCACACGGCTGCAGCACTTTATACTTCTGGTAGTGGGAGGGGCCATGGGCGGAGCCAAGGGTGGAGCCCTCTACAAGCTCCTCATCTCCCCTATGGATAGAGCCGCACAACGGCTCACAGACAGAGCCCACAAGGACATAATACAATACAATACAGTGTGAATTACATTCACCATATTCACCCCTTGTTAAAAAAATAAAGTCCGGCGGGGGTGACGGGTCTACAGGTTGAGCCGGTCCGGTGGCCGAGTCGTCCTTTGGGATCGGCGGAGCACCGGGGTTGCAGCCTCTTCGGGTGGCTGGGTGGTGACGGGCGGTGTGGGTAAGAGAGTGGACTCTGGGGGTGTTTCGGTCCGAGCATTCCTGACCGGTGCGACGGGCGAAGGGGGCGCAGGAACCCTATAGGCGTGGGGCGTGGGAAGAAAACCTATAGGCGCGGGGGCGCAGGGCGTAGGGGGTCAGGTGGGGTGTAGTGTGAGGGGTACCTCGGCGATGGTGGTGGTAGTGTTGGATCCTGCAGGCACCAGGTCCCGGAGGGAAACAGTGTCCTGACGGCCGTCGGGGTATTCAATAAAGGCGTAGTGGGAGTACGAGTGAAGCAGTAGCACCCTCTCTACTAGCGGGCCCATTTTGTGTGCCCAGACGTGCTTCCGGAGTAGAACCGGGCCCGGTGTACTTAACCAGGATGGGAGCGAAGCCCCCGTGGTAGTGCCCCTAGGGAAAACAAATAATCGTTCATGAGGGGTCTGGTTGGTGGCGGTGCACAGGGACCTAATTGCATGGAGCGCGTCGGGGAGGACCTCCTGCCAGTGGGAGGTCGGGAGATTTCTGGACCGGAGGGTCAGTAGGACGGTCTTCCAGACCGTTGCGTTCTCCCTCTCCACCTGCTCGTTCCCCCTGGGGTTGTAGCTGGTAGTCCTGCTCGAGGCGATGCCCTTGTCGAGCAGGTACTGACGCAGCTCGTCGCTCATGAAGGACAAACCCCTGTCGTTGTGTATGTAGCTGGGGAAACCGAACAGGGTGAAGACACTGTGCAGGGCTCTGATGACAGTGTGGGAGGTCATATCGGGGCATGGAATAGCAAAGGGGAAGCGGGAGAACTCGTCAATGTCGTTGAGAAAGTACGCATTTCGATTGGTCGAGGGATGTGGCCCTTTGAAATCGATGCTCAGGCGTTCAAAGGGCCGGGATGCCTTTACCAGGTGGGCCTTGTCTGGTCTATAGAAGTGCTGTTTGCACTCCGCGCAGATCGGGCAATCCCTGGTGATGGCTTTTACCTCCTCGGTGGATAAAGGCTGATTTCGGGCTTTGACGTAGTGGGCGAGCCGGGTGACCCCCGGGTGGCAGAGTTCGTTGTGGATAGCCTTCAGGCGGTCGTCTTGCGCGCTGGTGCATGTGCCGCGGGACAGGGCATCTGGGGGCTCGTTGAGCTTACCCAGTCGATATATGATGCAAGGGCTTTTAAGTCGCGCAGGAAGTCCTCTAGCGACTCTGCGGGGCGCTGGTGGCGGGTAGTGAAAATGTGCAGCGCGTAGAACTCGTTTATCGGCCGCACGTACAATCGGTTGAGCATAGCAAGGGCCTCAGTATATGAGGTGGTACAATTGAGTTGCGTAGAGATGCGATGGCTGACCCGTGCATGCAATAGGCTGCGTTTCTGCTCCTTTGTAGTCTCGGATGTGCTTGATTCAGCCAGGTAGGCCTTGAAACACCGAAGCCAGTGTAGGAAGATTTCCTTCGCCTCTGCAGCCTGCGGGTCAAGTTCTAGTCGATCAGGTTTGAGGGCTGATTCCATAGTAGCTTTCTTCCAAGTTTTCTAAGACTATTAAATTGATGAGACCATCAATTCACTCGGAACACGATTGGAAGTAAACTGTGGTTTTAATAGTCTTACAACTGAGCCTGCCTGTGAACAGAAGAACTGAGGGCAGGCTCACACGGCTGCAGCACTTTATACTTCCGGTAGGGGAGGGGCCATGGACGGAGCCAAGGGTGGAGCCCTGTACAAGTTCCTCATCTCCCCCTATGGGCAGAGCCGCACAACGGCTCACAGACAGAGCCCACAAGGACGTAATACGATACAATACAATACAGAGTGAATTACATTCACCACAGTAATGTTAGTGATCAGGCTCCTGGGTCACCCTCCGGTGAGCACCACACACACACACACACTCTATAACATGTCAGGTGGAGGCAGGCACCTCCCAGGGAGCGGATGGTTGGAGGGTTACCCCAATCCCTGAGAACAACTGTTGTCAGACAGATGTTATGCTTCTGGAAAATATGATCCCATCACTGGTGCAGGTACAGGAGCATAGTCGGAAACTGCAGTAGGGGGTGTCAGCAACTTTTCTGTGCCTGCAAGACCAGCTGGAGAAGTCCAGCAGCCTTCAGGTGAAGGAGATGGTGCCAACAATGTGAGGCACCCAGTCCAACTCTGAAAGGTTGGCATCAGGGGCTGGTTTAGCTCACTCGGCTAAATCGCTGGCTTTTAAAACAGACCAAGCAGGCCACCAGCACGGTTCGATTCCCGTACCAGCCTCCCCGGACAGGCGCCGGAATGTGGCGTCTAGGGGCTTTTCACAGTAGCTTCATTGAAGCCTACTCGTGACAATAAGCGATTTTCATTTCATTTCATTTCATTTCATTTTTCATCCACGGTGAAAGGCCTGGGGCAAGATGTCCAAGGTTTGGGGTACACTGCGCCACCCATGGCTGAGGCACAGGACAGGGGAACCCAATCACAGGTGGTCATGTTCAGGGTGCACATGGACATTACTCCAGAGCTTGGCCCATTCACAAAGTAGCATAGCTGAGGATATCAAAAGCATTGGCCAGTCGCTGGTAGAAGGACATGTCACAGTCCGAGAGAGACATGACTGAGGAAGTGAGGGACATGAATCACTCGCTGAGGGGCATAGCCCAAGCTAAGTGCGCGGTGGCTGAGGACATCAACACCATGGTTCAGACGAGGGCGAGGATCCAGAACTGGCAGTGCAAAGTGATGGTGCAGCCTCCGTAGCTCACTCCGGCTTCACCTCCATCCCATAGAATAGCCCGGGGGTCAGTGAGCACCCCGAGTGGAAGGATATGATGGTGCCGATGCCAGTGCCTCCAGCAGGGGAGGCGCTGGAGCATTTCAGCACTTCTGAATCTCCCCCGCCTGTCACTGGCGCATCTGATAGGCAGCAGGCAGAACAGGGTTACACGTCATCGCCTGTGACACCCAAATGTCAGTTGGGCTGATTCAGGCCCAGATCTTCCAGATAACAAATGCCAAGGGCATCACAGACAAGCAGCAGGCCGCCTCCACTTTTGATGTGTTGTCTGGGGTCACACCTAGAGGGAGCAGTGGAGCACGAAAGATTAGGAAAATACATGACACCTAAGTTGGCATGGATGTAGTAGAAAGAATACAGTAAGAGGGAAGGGCCCACCAACGTAAAGTCACCATAGTCCCAAAAGAACATAGGCTGCTTTCCCCTTTGAGGGCGAGAGCTGACCGGTGGTGATTTAACCTGAGGATCACCATACCTGAGGCACAGGGCAATGTTGAGAAGGCAGGGCCTTCATGAATAGCCTCAGGTGGTATGGGAATTGAACCCATGCTGTTGCCCTATTGTCTATCATGAACCAGCTGTCCAGTCACTGTGCTAAACTGACCCAATCCTCCCCCTCCCCCCTCCCCAAAAAGAATATATGGGTCCGTGAGATGGAATAGCCGGCACACGTGCAGGGATCACCCGGACGGATAGTGGAATGTTTTCCTAAAAGCAGGAGTCAGACTTTGCCAAACGATAAGGAGCACCAGAGATCATCACAGAGCGAATCGTCACCATCCTGCCGTTCTTCCTGCTCCTCCAGCATGTTACTCCACTGCTGTGCGATGTTATGAAGTACGCAGCAGGCCATCACAATTCTCGAGACACTTTCAGGACTACATTGGAGTGCCCCAGCTGAACAGTCCAGGCATCCAAAGTGCATCCTGAGCATGCCGATGCACCGCTCAATGACACTCTTGAAATTAAATTAAATGAAAATCACTTATTGTCACAAGTAGGGTTCAAATAAAGTTACTGTGAAAAGCCCCTAGCCACTACATTCTGGCGCCTGTTCGGGGAGGCCGGTCCAGGAATTGAACCCGCGCTGCTGGCCTTGGTCTGCTTTACAAGCCAGTTATTTAACCCACTGTGCTAAACCAGCCCATTGGTTGCTGCTTAAGCGTCATTATAACAGTTCTCCACCTTTGTCTGGTACCCCCCCCCCCCCCCCCCCCCCCCCGGTATAGGTGACATTAGCCATGACCTCAGCAGGTAAGCCTTGTCGACCACTAACCAACACCTCATCCAAGACAGCGTCTTGAAGGGATGTGTGCATCTTCAAGCTGCATGATGTGCATGATATGCAACTGGTGGTCACACACCAACTGCGCATTCATGGAGTGGAATACTTCCTATTGATCCCCCATGTCAAAGTGATGCTCAGAAGGCAACATGAATGCATCTGGACCTGGAACATGCCGGGAATAGCGGAAAATCTTGCTGCCAAGGTCCACTGCGTGGGTGCCTAGGGCATCCGGAGCAGCAAAGGTGCACCTGGGTGCAGACAATTGCGAGATCCCACACAGGTCCCTGCTCAAGTCCTGTAATGAACCAGAGACATAAAAGGATTCCCTCCCTTGACCATCCAATGCCGCCAAATTACATGGTCATCCCGAGTTGTACTGCTGGACCTCCCTCAACATGTCCCCCGCCCTTATCTCCTCCTCCCCGGCCCCTCGAGATGATGTCAACCACACTACACACCTATCCCCATCAGTGACTGGCACCTGACGTGTGATTGGGGAATCTATCCTCACCACCAGTCCCTGATAACAGGGTACAATGGCTGCTGCAACCGATCTGTTCTATTACCCCTTCCCTGTTTCTCCCATGTGGTCTACTGTGGGTCTCGTTAGCTCAGTGGTTAGCACTGCTGCTTTACAGGGTCCCAAGCTTGGTTCACCGTTTGTGCAGAGTCTGCACGTTCTCCCCGTGTCTACGTGGGCTTCCTCCAGGTGCTCCAGTTTCCTCCCACAGTCCAAAGATGTGCAGGTTAGGTGGATTGGCCATGCTAAATTGCCCTCAGTGTCAAAAAAGGTTAGGTGAGGTTACGAGGAGAGGGTGGAAGTGTGGGCTTAAGTGGGGTGCTCTTTCCAAGGGCCAGTGCAGAGCCGATGGGCTTAATGGCCTCCTTCCGCACTGTAAATTCTATTATTCCTTACTGGATGGGCCCTGTAGTATCCTACCAATAGGATGGAATCTTGTTGTGTGATGGAGACGGCCATATTATGCAGCCAGTCATCTTCATGCTAAGATCCTGATCTGCAGGTAGGTCATACAGATTGGGGTGAGCGAAGGATGTGTGCGTTTGCTGGGACCTTAGGTACAGTGTTCTGTGGAACCTGGGTTTAACACACAGTTCATGACAGGAAGCTGGTCATATTTCCTGTCCAAAGGGGACAGGATGGATTTAATCAGGGCTTGGAGACATCTCATGATCCTCAGGGATAAGCTAGCTGATAGTGTTACTGGTGAAGCTTTCACTCTTTCACTCACTTTGGGGCCTCACGGTAGCATGGTGGTTAGCATCAATGCTTCACAGCTCCAGGGTCCCAGGTTCGATTCCCGGCTGGGTCACTGTCTGTGTGGAGTCTGCACGTCCTCCCCGTGTGCGCGTGGGTTTCCTCCGGGTGCTCCGGTTTCCTCCCACAGTCCAAAGATGTGCGGGTTAGGTGGATTGGCCATGCTAAATTGCCCGTAGTGTAAGGTTAATGGGGGGATTGTTGGGTTACGGGTATACGGGTTACGTGGGTTTAAGTGGGGTGATCATTGTTCGGCACAACATCGAGGGCCGAAGGGCCTGTTCTGTGCTGTACTGTTCTATGACTATATGCCAGGGACAGTTCCAATGGTCACGGTGCAGGTGTCCTTTGTTTGGGGTGAGCTCTGCTAAGCCCCTGCTTCCTCTTCTGTGGGTCTTCACTTCTGAGGAGTACACTGTATGATTGGCCAGCAATAAAGCATATCCATGCCTATTACCTTGATGATACTGCTGGGGTATGAGGTTTTCCAGATGGGCTGGCTCGTAAATACTTGCACCAATTGACGCCCACCTGACTCCCGCCTGAGAGGGCTGGATTATCGTGGAGGGGTGGAGTATCAGGCTTGCAGCCATTAATCGTGTTTAAGTTCATGCAAATCGTGGTTTTGCATGGTGCCACAGGCACGGGCTGTGTAACTCGCTGCCGTCAGCAGCGTGGGACTGTCATTTTTAGTCAGGCGCTCCATCCATCACAGTGTTACAAAACCCACTGATGTTATGTGAAGAGCATTCCAACCTGAAACACTGGTTCCGTGCGCCTTTCTTTTGGATATCAGTGAGAAAAGTCTGCAGGAACAGCGAGAACTCAAACCTCTCGATCATTAAACAATAAGAAAAGCATTTATTAAAGCAGAAGAAAGATAATGAAGCACTGCAAAGAACAAACTTACAATTCGGCACTTTAACAGCATGCACTTTGTCCCTCAAAAACTGGAAATCCACATGTATCTGTTTCTCCCATAATCCTAAACACTACTGAGACTCCTCAGTTTCCTAAACCACAACCTTAGATCTATTGATCAAATCTAGCCAGTGTCAACCCCACCGTACGTCTTAATTGACCAGAACTTGGGAATGGTCTGTGGTTCAGTGAAGCAGACAACCTATTGCACAAACTGGTTTCTTCCTTCTGCACTTCATCTCCAGCTGTCTTGTTCCCTGAGGGTGTCTCTCCCCCCCCCCCCCCCCCCCCCCTCTCTCTCTCTTACTGTTGCTTCTTCAACACCTCATCTGTGACTCGCCTGCATCCTGCTTCACAGCACTCTGACTACTAAATGTATCAATTGCAAAAAACACCCTGTTCCCTCTTCTTTCCTGTTCCTTCCTTTGCTGCCCAGGCATGGTTTACAAAATACATGGCAGTTTGATTTTACTATTTTAATAGCCTTCATCCATTTTGTGATAACAGTAGTTAGACAGTGGTGGCCTTGGACTTCAGTTATCCAACAAAACTCCCATAATTCCCAGAAAGTCCGAGAACAAGTAGACAATGCCATAAAAAAGAATAATTTGCCATTTCATTAACAGTAACATAAGGTTAAAGAGTAAAGAGGTACGATGAACTTGTGAGTGGTAATGCAAAGGAGGTGTGAAATTTTGGGCACTCTATTATTGGGAGGGCATTTGTAAAATACAGTGGAAAGTCTCCAGGTTGATGCAATGGACAGAAGCTATAGTTATGTAGACTTGACCCACCAGTGGGGAGAAATTGTAATGCATTGAGTCAACTTTTATGGGCATAAAACAAGCACAATGAATGCCTATTTCTGGGCATGCAGCCCTGGGCAATTAGCTCAGTCGGCTAGATGGCTAGCTTGTACTTCAGAATAGCACCAAGAGCAAGTTTAATTCCCATTCTGTCTGATATAGACTTGGGACGTGCCTCATCACCTGCCCCTGGGCTACATTAGGGTTAGAATTAAGGAAGGTTTATCAATGTAAACAGCTCAGGATGAAGAAACAGCAGAAAATGAGCCAAGGACATGCATTCAGGCAGATCACACATGACATGACATATGGGATTTAAAATAAGTATAGCTCTTCTTTAAACATATCCTAGCTACCCAGTGACAGCAGTATTAATGAGTAGCTGTAATATCCTTTCTCCAAATCTTCTTTGCATAGAACAAATCTTTATGAGATGGATGGGTTATGTGAAAGATAAAGATCTGCGATTTTATTCATAGATTCAGTGTAGATTTCTTTGTATATCTGCCATTAATTCCCTTTGGGATATGCACAAAAGAATATGAATCCGTTGTGACTACTAACCTCATCTTTTATGTCTCTGTCATGCTCATATGTGGAGGTCACTCCCCGATCAATAATTTAAATTTAAAGCAACATTCACTGAACCAGAACTCAATCACATTTTATTTATCTTTGGAAGGCCCCAGACAAGTGCAAAAGCTGCCGGCTTTTGCGTTTTATTGTGGATAGAATTTCTGAACTTCTCAGTGTTCTCTACACCGCTGCTCATCAAATAAATATTAACCTTTTCAAATCAGTCAGATGTAAATTAGCTTTTCTCATTTGAAAGTAAATCTTGGCTCGAGCTGCACAAATTTTCACAAGGAGGATTTGTTTTATGTGCTTAGGTCTTCCACCACTTTCTTCCTTTCTCTGATTATTCAATTTATCCCAAGCCTGGTATTTTCAAAGAATTTGAGAGCAAGGTAATGACACCAATCGGACTGAGTGGCCTATGCTCATATTTCTTGTGCAACTCCGATGAAATTGCCTCAACTCCACCAGCATGTCAGTAGAGCTTGGGTCTAATTTTGAACATCTCAGGCATGTTCATGATCCTTGTGCCATTGATGGGCCAATCATCAGCAGTTCGAGGTAGATTTATAGAGTCGAATGAAGAAAAATATATGTTCTGGACAGTTGATAGGATTGATTAAAGAAAAAAAGATTTGCATTTCAGTCGGATCTTTCACAAATTCAGGATGTCCCAAAGCACTTTACAGCCAATACGTTGGAACGGTGGTCAATGTAGGAAATGCAACAGCCAATTTACACATAAGATCCCACAAACAATGACATGACAGAGGCCAATAATCTGTTTTAGTGATGTTAGTTCAGGATTAAATATTGACCAGAACGTTGGGAGAACTCCTCTGGTCAAATAGTGCCATGGGACATTTTCTGTCCCTTTGAACGAGAAGGCATGCAGGACCTTGGTTTTACATTTCAGCTGGATGACGGAACATCTGTGCACCATACTCCCAGGAGAGCACTGGAGTGTCACCCTGGAATATGTGCTCAAGTCTCTGGACTGCGAGTGGAACCCACAACGTTCTGGCTCAGAGGCAAGATTACTGACACTCTTGAGTCTGGGCAGGCAAATGTAGCTTGAACACAAAATTCTTCTGATGCCCTGTCACAACCGGGTTGGGTGATGAAACCCTCACGGAAATTGTGGAAGCAATTGAAAACTGATGTTCATGAAGGTGTTGGTGCCATTTCAAAACCCAAAAGTTTTGATAAGAATATACAATGGACCAAAAAAAACGAAATCACAGAATGCCTCAACCAATATGAATCCTTTTGGGTGGTTTTCTGGGCCCATTCGCCTCCTCATTGGATTGGCCTGAACAGTCACTCATGCTTCTAACCCAGGCTGTCTGCTTAAAAATTATATATATAATCAAGACTCAATACACATATGTGCAACTATGAAGATGTGAAATTAAATGAAAAACGCTTTTGTCACCAGTAGGCTTCAATGAAGTTACTGTGAAAAGCCCCTAGTCGCCACATTCCGGCGCCTGTTCGGGGAGGCTGGTACGGGAATTGAACCATGCTGCTGGCCTGCGTTAGTCTGCTTTAAAAGCCAGCTATTTACCCCAGTGTGCTAAACCAGCCCCACAGAGGCAACAATGCCTCTGTCTCAGACAGCACGAACTGCTGAATCTTAGCAACGTTATAATCTACACACATTTCTTGATGTTCATTCGTTGAAATATCTGACTCATTTTTTCCTCAAATTAGCAAATAAAGTATCCAGTGTATCACTGGGACCAGCACCAGCGCTGCATTTTAAAGCCATCCTTGTGTTCTTCAAAATGCATCACTCATGTTATTTTTGTTGCTCTTTTATCTTTATTAATATTAACCACAAGATGCGAGTACGTTCCATGTATAAGAGCAGGGCACGGCCTATCGAACAACGACAGCCGGGGCAGACCACCCACCATCCAATATCTGGATCCTGACAGTGTCTGCCAGGGATAGCAGGGCCAGATCGGTGGCATGGGCATCACAGCCCTGCTTTTGACGGTCTCTGAGCTGCTGCATCTTCTGCAGCACCGGGAGGTGATCCAGGTTGGGCAGGTGTATGGCTGGAAGTGTCGTCCGCAGATCCCTGTTCATCAGGAGTTGAGCCGGCAACATGCCAGCGGACAATGGAGTTGCCCTGTACACGAGCAGTGCAAAGTGCATGTCAGAAGCAGAATCCACAGCCTTGCAGATGAGCTGTTTCACAATGTTTCTCGACTTTTCCATTCCCTTTCTCGACTTTTCCATTGGACTGCGGATAGTGCGGACTGGAGGTGACATGCTGGAAATTGTAATTTAAGGCATGGGCCATTGTCGCTCATGACGGTGATTGGGATGCCTTGCCTTGAGGACGTCGCCTTACAGGCTTTGATAACGGTCCGAGAGGTGAGGTCCGGGAGCTTCAGCACCTCAGGGTAATTCGAGAAATAGTCGATGATCAATACGTAGTCGCGACCATTCGCATGAAAGAGGTCAATTCCAACCTTGGACCATGGAGAGGTCACTCTGTCATGCTGTTGGAGCGTCTCCTTGCTCTGCGCTGGTTAGAACCGCTGACAGGTAGCACAGATTAGGACCATGTTTGTGATGTCCTGGATGATGCCGGGCCAGTAGACAGCCTGCCTGGCACTGTGTCTGCACTTCTCGACACCCAGGTGTCCCTCATCAATCTGGCGCAGCACCAAGCTCTGGAGACTGAGCGGAATGACAATCCTGTCCAGCTTGAGGAGGATATCATCAATCGTCGTCAGGCCGCCCGTCACATTGTAAAATTGTGGACACTGCCCCTTCTGCCAGCCATTGGTGAGGTTGTGGATGACGCGCTGCAAGAGGGGGTCCTTGACTGTCTCATCATGGATGAGAACTACCTTCTCATCTGTTGCCAGGAGAGTGCTAGAACACAGTTGCACCTGCGAGTCGATGTGCTGGATGATCTCCAGTGGCTGACTGGGCAAAGTGACGGAGCGGGACAATGTATCAGCGATGATGAGCTCCTTGCCAGGTGTGTACACCAAGTTGAAGTCATACCTCCTAAGTTTAAGCAGGATTCTCTGCAACCAAGGCGCCATGTTTTTCAGGTCCTTGTGGATGATGTGGATCAGAGGCCTATGATCCATCTCGACAGTGAATGTCGGCAGGCCATAGACATAATCATGAAATTTGAGGATGCTGGTGAGAAGACCCAAGCACTCCATCTCAATCTGTGTATATCTGGTTTCAGTGGCCGTCATTGCCCTTGATGCGTCGGGTACTGGTGCCCAGGATGATGTGTCATCTCATTGAAGCAACACCGCACCGATGCCATCCTGACTCGCATCTGTCGATATCTTTGTCTCCCGGTCTGGGTCGAAGAATGCCAGGACTGGTGCAGTGGTGAGCTTGGCTTTCAGCTCCACCCACTCTGTCTGGTGTGCCGCCTTCCACTCAAAGGCAGTTGACTTTTTCACCAGGTTGAGTAGGGCCGTGGTGTGTGTGGCCATGTTTGGAATGAACTTGCCCAGAAAATTGACCATACCCAAGAAGTACAGCATCACCTTTTTGTCCTCAGGGATGATCATCACCTCGATGGCCTTGATTTTGGCTGTGTCCGGGCACACACCATGCTGTGAGATCTGGTCGCCTAGGAACTTGAGCGTCGATGTGCCAAAACAACATTTGGGCCTGTTTGACTTTCGGCCGTTGGCATGTACACGGCGGAATACCTTCTGGAGACAGGACACATGTTCTTCAGGGGTCGTCCACGTACACATGAACCCCTTCAATGCCTTCCATCATGTGCTCCATGATGCGATGGAGTATCTCCGATGCCAAGATGATGCCAAATGGTATGTGATTGTAGCAGTATCTGCCAAAAGGCATGTTGAAGGTGCAGAACCTTCTGCTGGACTCTTCCAGCTGGATTTGCCAAAATCCCTGTGATGCATCCAATTTGGTGAAGAAGCACGCGTGTGCCATCTCACTCATGAGTTCCTCCCGCTTCCGGATGGGGTAGTGTTCCTGCATGATATTCTTATTGAGATCCTTGGGATGAATGCAGATGTGCAGGTCCCCCGAAGGATTCTTTACGCACACCATCGAGCTGACCCAGTCAGTCAGTTTGGTGACCTTGGATATGATGCCTTTTTGCTGAAGATCCTTGAGCTGTGCCTTCAGGCGCTCTCTCATTGTAGAAGGGACTCGTCGTGGCGCGTGGACCACTGGCTTGGCATCAGGCCATAGCAGAATCTTGTATCAATACGGCAGCATGCCCATCCCGTCGAACACATCTGGATACTGGGCGAGGATGTCATCAATGCCGACCTAATGATCCACATGGGAGGGTGTTGTGGTGTAAACCCTTTGAACGAGGTTCAGCTGCTTGCAAGCAAGGGATGCCGTGTCCAGCTTAACAATTTCAAAGCGAAACTGTGCTTGCGTGTGTCGGTGGATACGTGCAGATGGCAGAATCCCAGTGCCATGATGGCATTCCCGTTATAATCCAGGAGCTTGCAGTCAGCTGGAAGGACCGTGGGGGGCTTCTTAATGCGTCTGAAGTCTGCCTGAGAGAGGGGGTTGGCAGAGGCACCTGTGTCCAGCTTGAACTGGATGGGGCAGTGGTTGACCTTCATCACTGTTCACCATTCGTCCTCGGATTCCACAGCTAGGATTGACTGGACTTGCGATGTGTCTGATGTGGCATATTCAGACTTTGTAATAATGCACACACGGTAGGCGTTGTCCAGGCATTCAGTATCTGGATCTGTTGCACTGCCGGGATCAGAATCCTGTAGGCGTGGTTGCACACTCCGGATGCGCCGTTGTCGGAATTGGGAGCGTTGGCTCCTGACTGGTGGTGCAGATCTGCACAGGGCTGCATAGTAGCCTGGCTTCCCGCAGTTTAAACACCGTTTGCCTCTTGCAGGGCATTGTTTCTTTAAATGGGCGGTGCCACAGTTCGAACACATCATGACGTCAGCATCCTGACGCTCTGTGCGTCGTTGCACATGCGCAGTGTGGGTTTCGGCTGCTTTGTTATCCTATTCGCATCGCGCATGCATCAGGCCCCGGGAAGAGCGCGCAAAATTGCTGCTTTCGTCAATGTTGAGGCGCTGCATCTAGGAGATAGCCTGCACACTCTCCGCCTCTTG
Organism: Scyliorhinus canicula; assembly: GCF_902713615.1. Taxonomy (NCBI): domain Eukaryota; kingdom Metazoa; phylum Chordata; class Chondrichthyes; order Carcharhiniformes; family Scyliorhinidae; genus Scyliorhinus; species Scyliorhinus canicula. Next base: position 144,648,495 of record NC_052151.1, on the reverse strand, counting down.
GGAGGCTAGTTTATCATTTTCTGCCGTTTTGTACTGGTAATAGCGATTTTTAGCGTGGTCATGCACAGTGCATGTTTCAATCGCGACTGGCAGGGTCATATGCTTGATCTTCAGTTACTGCTCTCTCAGAGGATCAGAGTGAACTCCAAAAACGATTTGGTCTCTGATCATGGAGTCAGTGATATCACTGAAGTTGCAGAATTGCGCTAGCAGTCTAAGGTTAGTTAAATATGAGTTGAAGGATTTGTCTTTACCTTGCAATCACTGCTTGAATATGTAGCGATGGAAGATTTTGTTGGTGTCACACCTCACTTGTCCAGGATGGTCTGAAACTTTGGCCGGGATTCTCCCCTCCCCGGCGGGGCGGGGGATCCTGGCGATCCGGAGTGGCGAGAACCACTCCAGCATCAGGCCTCCCCAAAGGTGCGGAATTCTCCACACCTTTAGGGACTAGGCCCGCGCCGGAGTGCCTCCTGCTCCGCCGACTGACGCCAACAGCTGGCCGAAGGCCTTTGCTAGTCGGCGTGAGTCCGCGCATGCGCGGAGCATCAGCAGCTACTGACGTCACCCCAGCACATGCGCGGTGGAGGGGGTCTCTTCCGCCTACGCCATGGTGGAGGCCGTGGCAGTGGCGGAAGAAAAAGAGTGCCCCCACAGCACAGGCCCGCCCACCGATCGGTGGGCCCCAATCGCGGGCCAGGCCACCGTGGGGGCACCCCCCGGGGTCAGTTCGCCCCGTGTCCCCCCCAGGACCCCAGGGCCCGCTCGCGCTGCCTGCTCCCGCCGGCACCAGAGGTGGTTTAAACCACGTCGGTGGGAGAGGCCTGACAGTGGCGGGACTTCGGCCCATCGCAGGCCGGAGAATCGACTCGGGGGGCCCGCCGACCGGGGCAAGGGGACCGCCGACCGGCGCGGTGTGATTCCCGCCCCCACCGATTCCCGGATGGCGGAGGATTCCGGCTACGGCGGGGGCAGGATTTACGCCGGCCCCGGGCGGTTCCCCGACCCTGCGGGGGGTCGGAGAATTCCGCCCACTGTCTTGTCCTGGTCTTTGGCGAAGGTAAGGAGTTGAAGATTTCCAAGGCGTGATCACCAGGCTGTGGTAAGGAGAAGAGCTATCGTCCGTGCATCAGACATCAGACATCAGATGCTTCGACGTAACGCTGAAATTTCTGCTTGAATGTCCGCCAGTTGGCACTGAAATTGCCGGAGGTCCTGAGCTGGTGACGAGTCTGAATCTTTTCCATTGTGCTGGAAAACATTCACTGGTCATCACGGATCTTGCTGAGTTGAACTAGCTAGATTGAACTGGTATCATGTGTTATGTAATTTGGAATAATACAAGCTGCCACTTGATGCAGTTTTGAGTAAAAGATGCTCCAGAGTTTGAAGTGATTTCAATGTGTTTTATTGAACTATTAGCACAGTTCTCAATGCGTTTGACTCTCTGCTAATCTAAATGTAGTAACTCAGTCTAACTGAGCCAGCCTTGCTCTAAGCCATGAACTGGGGTATGATGCTGAGGATACATCCTGTCTCACTCTGTAGATGTTGGTCTGTGGAAAGAGGTGGAGTGTAAGTGCCTCATCGTTTTTATAGTGAGATACCACACGTGAGTGTCCTGACTGCTCATTGGTCATGTCCTATTCTATGTGTTCATTAGTTGCATGTTTGCATATCATGACAGTGTATCACTGGGACCAGCACCAGCGCTGCATTTTAAAGCCATCTTTGTGTTCTCCAAAATCCATCACTCATGTTATTTTTGTTGCTCTTTTATCTTTATTAATATTAACCACAAGATCCGAATACGTTCTGTGTATTGGACAAATGACCACACAACCAGTATAATAGTTCAATTATTGTTTATTATTAAACATGCTTCTATACGTAATAATCTACATGGTACTACACATTATTCTATACCTAACATCTTAAATGACCTTTAATTAACTTCCAAGTGACCGGCTCTGTGCAGGTTAGGTAAGGCCTTCATCTGGTTCCCCACGTGTGGCGGCTGGAAGTTGTCAGGTGCGTCTGGGCTGCAGCCTGTCCTTCTGGCAGCGATTGTGGTTCCTTGAACTTGGCTGGTCGATGTGCTACAGTTGGTGGGCAGAGGCCGGTCCCAAAAGAGACAGAAATCATGGCTGCATTGTCTTTTAACTGGCATGAGTTTTCCCCGCCCTTTTTGTGGGTGGTTTCTGGATCACTGTGAATCAATTCCTCAGGGCTCCACCCTCTGGTCACATCCAAACAGGGGCTGCGACATCATTTTTGGGGTGGGCACTCAGACCAATCCTGATGGTCCCATTGTTACTTTAATCGCCTTGAATGGCCTATTTGCGGGTATGAATTCCTGCATACTCTGGGCTGCCGTTTGCAAAGACACAAGCTGCAGTTTGACTGTCCCAAAGCTTTTTTTTTAATTTAGAGTACCCAATTCATTTTTTCCAATTGAGGGGCAATTTAGCATGGCCAATTCACCTACCCTGCACATTTTTTGGGTTGTGGGGGTGAAACCCACACAAACACGGGGAGAATGTGCAAACGCGACACGGACAGTGACCCAGAGCCGGGATCGAACCTGGGACCTCAGCATCGTGAGGCAACAGGGCTAACCCACTGCGCCACCGTGCTGCCTCTGTGTCCCAAACCTGAACACAATTCCCATCATTCTTTGCGGGTGGCCATCTAGATGGCCACATTTTCATGCTCCAGAATATTAAGGGCCAAATTGTTTGATCTGATAACCCATGCAACCACTTCAATGGATCTATGAGCCTCTGCCAGCCTGCATGGTGCATACAACTGACTCTCAGCCATTCCTGTTTGAGAAAAAATAGAGTATGGATAGATTGTTGGTCTGTGAAGGAGCTCTTTAGCAATCTGTTTTTCTGTTTGGCCACTAAAGAATGAAAAGCATATTTTATGTACATTTTACAGCAATTGTCCATCTTTGTTGTATCTGTGCTGTCTTGTCAAACCCTGATGTTCTATTGGCACAGTTAACTAACATTAATAATGAATAAATTACTGAGGTTGGGCTCCTGGTGACTCTCAACTGAGTGATTAAATACAATGACTAAAAGTGATCCTGAGTTCAATAAATCTGAAAATTACTAATTAAATCCCTCAGCAGAATTTTAATTGGAAGCAGTTTTCTGGTAGAAATTGCAACAGCGAGTAACTTTCCCATCCACGCACGGAGAATTGAGACCCAGACAGAACTCATTTAAGTTTCACTGCTAACCATCCATGTGTTCAGGTTGGGATAATATTGGCAGAAAGCAGCAGAGAAATGCATGGGTTTGCAAGTTATCCGCTGACAGCACCCAAGTGGTGATTTCAGTTTCCAGGCAACCCCGAGGGGTCCTCGCAAGATTGAGTGGTGCGGTGGGGAGTTGCAGGTCCGGAGGTGGGGACTGTTGGATTGTGGTGCAGTAGATTCAACACTAGGGCAGCACGGTAGCATGGTGGTTAGCATAAATGCTTCACAGCTCCAGGGTCCCAGGTTCGATTCCCGGCTGGGTCACTGTCTGTGCGGAGTCTGCACGTCCTCCCCGTGTGTGCGTGGGTTTCCTCCGGGTGCTCCGGTTTCCTCCCACAGTCCAAAGATGTGCGGGTTATGTGGATTGGCCATGCTAAAAAAAAAAATTGCCCGTAGTGTCCTAAAAAAAAAGTAAGGTTAAGGGGTGGGGGGTTGTTGGGTTACGGGTATAGGGTGGATACGTGGGTTTGAGTAGGGTGATCATGGCTCGGCACAACATCGAGGGCCGAAGGGCCTGTTCTGTGCTGTACTGTTCTATGTTCTATGTTACTTATTACTCTCCTTGATTCGAAGAATGTCAGCCAGGACTTATTGGTCCTGCCAGCTGTGGGCATTGTTACGGGCAGGGTTGGAAAAATCCAGATGTCCGACACTGGCAGAACTGGAAAATCCCATCCATTGTCACAGATAGCAGAACATTTCCCCTGTTGTAGGCAATGCAAATCTTGTTTTTAAAAAAATCCACACAGATTTCAAGGACACTTGAGTAACAGCTGGTTACTATGTGAAGTACCACTCTATGAATGAGTGCCCTTGTTACTTCTTGCAATTTCCAAAAGTTTGAAATAAGTACACTTTTAGGCTTAAATATCAGGGCTTCAGCAAATGCATATCCCAGATTGGCCCATGCGCTGCAGACCGATAGATTGTTGGTTTGACACACAGACCGAGTAATGTGGCTCTCTGGATACTTATAGCCCTCTTGGCTACAGGATGAATGCCCTTGTCTGCTGAAGTGTTCCCCGAATGTAAGGGAACACTTCAGAGATCAAGGACATTCAGCCTCTGATTTCCAGGTAAGCGTTCTCCAAGGCGGCCTTCAGGACGCGCAACAACACAAAATCGCCAAGCAGAAACTTATAGCCAAGTTCCGCACACATGAGTAGGGCCTCAACCAGGACCTTGGATTCATGTCGCATTACATTCATCCCCCACCATCTGGCCTGGGTTTGCGAAATCCTACCAACTGTCCTGGCTTGAGACAATTCACACCTCTTTAACCTGGAGTTACCCCTATCTCTGGATCTGTAAAGACTTAATTACCCGCAAATGCTCGCATTCAAAGCATTGTCTTGCATCTTTGACTTTGTCTATATATATGTTTCTGGAACATGCCTCTTCATTCACTAAGGAAGGAGCAGTGCTCAGAAAGCTAGTGTTTGAAACAAACATATTGGACTTTAACCTGATGTTGTAAGCCTTCTTACTGTTGTTATTATGGCTAAACTAAAGAAGATTAACAATTAAATTTTAAAATTTAAATTGAACATCTTAAGAATCTTTTATAGTTTGTTTTCCTTTCTCAAAATATATTATCCTAAGTATTGGTTAGGTGGTAAATTATTGTGCCTTTTCTTCTGAGCTAAAGCATCACACTGCAAAAGGCCTCCTCCATCTCTGTGTTACGGTTCTGCAGCTTATGTTTCTCTTCCAACCAGCCTATGAGTCTTCTCCACCAGTTATTCAGCTTCCTGCTGTGGTGCCTGCTCTGCTTGGCTCCTTCTACTTCATTTTTCTTTTATTAAACACTCCAGCATTTCAAACAATGTGTGTTATTGGTCTCCAGTGAATCATTCTCCAACTGTGATAGAGTGTTAAGCTGCATCTGCAGTTCACTAATTTGCTATCTGAACTCAGTACTGCCAATCTTTTCTTTTTCATGTTCCTCTATTTGAAACTATGATCTAAGGGTCAGGATCTTCTCCTTCAATGGCTCCTCTGCTAACTGTTCAGCTTGCATTTTCTCTTCCATATGCTCCTTTTCAACTTGTGTGTTGCTCAGCCTTGTCTTTCCAGGTCAATGACTTTATTCTCTTGTTCTAACTTTTCACCTTGGAATTGTTAGAAATGTGGGAAATTAATTAGATTAACAGTGAATTTGAGGTGGAAATAAAATAACAGACAAGTAACAAGGCTAGCAGGCTTCTAGGAGAACAATGAGGTGTGATTTGCTGAATAACAAGATGAGCAGGAGTTTAGAGACATTGAGGTGTGAATGGTCATATCAGAAACATTGGGTGGGATTCTCCAAGCCTCCGCCCCAAAACCACGCTCGGCACGGGGGCAGAGAATGGGGCGTCAAACCTACGATCGGATCCGACGCCTTCCAGCGATTCTACGGGGACCAGAGAATTGCCGCCAGTCGCGCGCGCGTGGTCAACGCGGTGCCGGTTGGGGGGGCCATTCAAAGAGGCCCCCCCGATGATTCTCCGCTGACAACTGGCCGAGTTCCCGCCGGCGTGGTTCACTCATGGTTCCGCCTGGCGGGAGCTCGGAGTGGCGGCTGCGGATCCAGTGGTGGGGAGTGGGGGGAGATCCATCACTGGGGTGCTGCTGGAATGACCAGGAAGGAACTGGTGAGGGCCGGGGGGGAAGAGGAGAGGCATTATCGCCATGGGGAACGGGTCGGGCGGGGTGTGCTGGCCTGGGGCGAACATTTGATAAGCTATGGCTAGCCGGCGGGGGAGGGGGGCGGGTTGCCCTCTGATCCGGCTGATTACCTGGAACGTGAGGGGGCTGAATGGGCCGGTTAAGAGAACTAGGATATTTTCTCATCTGAGGGGGCTGAAGGTGGACGTGGCTATGCTCCAGGAGACCCACCTGAAGGTGGCGGACCAGGTTCATCTGAGGAAGGGGTGGATGGGGCAGGTTTATCATTCAGGATTGGACGCGAAGAACCGGGGGGTGGCGATTCTGGTGGGGAAGAGGGTGGCGTTTGAGGTGGCTGAGGTGGTGTCGGACAAGGAGGGCAGATATATCATGGTGAAGGGTAGGCTGCAGGGAGAGAAGGTGGTGCTGGTGAATGTATATGCCCCAAATTGGGATGATGCGGGCTTCATGATGCGCTTGTTGGGCCGCATCCCGGACCTGGAGGCAGGGGGCCTGATCATGGGGGGAGATTTTAACACAGTGCTGGATCCCCCACTGGACCGGTCCAGTGCAAGGATGGGTAGGAGACCGGCGGCGGCCAAAGTGCTGAGGGGATACATGGACCAGATGGGAGGGGTGGATCCCTGGAGGTTTGGGAGACCAAGAGCGCGGGAGTATTCCTTTTTCTCTCATGTCCATAGGGTTTATTCCCGGATAGACTTTTTTGTCCTGAGCAGGGGATTGATTCCGAGGGTGCAGGATGCCGAGTATTCAGCCATAGCGATTTCGGACCATGCTCCGCACTGGGTTGATCTGGAGATGGGGGAGGCGCGGGACCAGCGCCCGGTCTGGCGCCTGGATGTGGGGATGCTGGCGGATGAGGAGGTGTGTAGGAGGGTTCAGAGAAGCATTAAGGGGTATCTGGATACCAATTATACGGGGGAGGTCTGGGTGGGGATGGTCTGGAAGGCTCTGAAAGCAGTGATCCGGGGGGAGCTGATCTCCATCCGGGCCCACAGGGAAAGGAGGGCGAGGAAGGAGAGGGAGAGACTGGTGGGGGAGCTCCTGGATGTGGACAGGAGATATGCGGAGGCACTGGAGGAAGGGTTGCTGGGGGAATGGCGCAGTTTGCAGGCCAAATTTGACTTGTTGACCACCAGAAAGGCGGAGACACAGTGGAGGAGGTCGCAGGGCACGGTATATGAGTATGGGGAGAAGGCGAGCAGGATGTTGGCGCATCAGCTCCGTAGGTGGGATGCGGCTAGGGAAATTGGTGGAGTGAAGGATAGGGGTGGAAATGTAGTGCAGAAGGGGGCAGAAGTAAACGGGGTCTTTAGGGACTTTTACGAGGAACTGTACCGGTCAGAACCTCCGATGGGGAGAGAGGGGATGGAGAGCTTCATGAACAGGCTATGTTTCCCAAGGGTTCAAGAGGGGCTGGTAGAGGGGCTGGGGGCGCAGATAGAGTTGGAGGAGCTAGTCAGGGGGATTGGACAAATGCAGTCAGGTAAGGTCCTGGGGCCGGACAGGTTCCCGGTGGAATTTTACAAAAAGTATGCAGACCTGGTGGGCCCCCTGCTGGTACGAGCCTTCAACAAGGCATGGGAGGGGGGGCTTTGCCCCCGACGATGTCGCGGGCACTGATCTCTTTGATCCTAAAACGGGATAAGGACCCCTTGCAGTGTGGATCATACAGGCCTATCTCGCTCCTCAATGTAGACACAAAGTTGCTGGCGAAGATCCTGGCCACCAGGATAGAGGATTGTGTGCCAGAGGTGATACACAAAGATCAGACAGGATTTGTCAAGGGGCGGCAGCTCAACACGAATGTGCGGAGACTGCTAAATGTTATCATGATGCCGGCAGTGGAGGGGGAGGCGGAGATAGTGGTGGCGCTGGACACAGAGAAAGCGTTTGATAGAGTTGAGTGGGGGTACCTGTGGGAGATGCTGGAGCGGTTTGGATTTGGGGAGGGATTCATCAAATGGGTGAGGCTGCTCTACGCGTCTCCGATGGCGAGTGTAGTTACAAATGGAAGGAGATCGGAGTACTTTAGGCTCTATCGTGGGACCAGGCAGGGGTGCCACCTGTCCCGCTTGCTCTTTGCACTGGCGATTGAACCTCTGGCTGTGGCGTTGAGGGAGTCAGGGAGATGGAGGGGTTTGGTGTGGGGTGGGGAGGAACATCGGGTATCGCTGTATGTGGACGACCTGCTGTTGTATGTGGCAGATCCAGAGGGGGGAATGCCGGGGGTGATGGAGCTGTTAGCGGAATTTGGGGGCTTCTCGGGCTATAAGCTAAATTTAGGAAAGAGCGAGGTATTTGTAGTGCACCCGGGAGATCAAGAGGAGGGAATTGGGAGGCTCCCTTTTAGGAGGGCAG